>NC_141002.1:68878523-70078523 GCF_052327205.1 Somniosus microcephalus
GGGTGAAGAAGGGCGGCCGCCATTTTGTGAGGTCGGCGGGAAGTTCCCTCACCCTCTCTCTCTCCCTCCCCCTCTCTCTTCCCGCCCCCTCTCTCTCCCTGCCCCTCCCCTCTCGCTCTCCCCGCCCCTCTCTCTCCCTGCCCCTCTCTCTTCCTGCCCCTCTCTCTCTCCCCCTCCCTCCCCGCTCTCTATCCCTCCTCTCTCTCCCTCCCTCCCCTCTCCCTCTCTCTCCTTACCTCTCACTCCGACTCACCACGGTACCAGAACGGAGCATATCCGACACCGGGAGTCTGGGTGCCCATCACTCCGAAGCGAGCCCCGGGGTTCCTCATGGTTAACGCGGCGGGCCTTTGGACCCGTTGGCCAGGCGGCAGTGGAACGCCTTTCGCTGCGGACTCCCGTGTCCGATATCGGTCGGGACGGCTCGTGTGAAAGCCCCAGTTTTCCGGTCCCGCACTCACGGCAAGAGAGAGAGGGGGGAAGGAGAGAGAGAGAGAGAGAGGGAAGCAGAGAGAGAGAGAGGGAAGAAGAGAGGGAAGAGGAGAGAGAGAGAGAGAAGGGGGGGGGAAGGGGAGAGAGAGAGAGAAATTTTTTAAGCTTCAGGCCCGGCCGGTCTGTAATGGCCGCCACTCACCTCAGTAACGGCAGTTTGAAGGATTAGGCCCTGCCGCAAACACCAGGCTTTTTTGTAAAACTGGTTATGAGACTGGTGGGCTGGTCACTCTCCTCTCCCCTCCCTCTCCCTCTCCTCTCCCTCCCGCTCTCCTCTCCCTCCCCCTCTCCTCTCCCTCTCCCTCCCTCCCCTATCTCTCCCTCCCCCACTCCTCTCCCTCCCCTCCTCTCCCTCCCTCCCTCCCCCTCTCTCTCTCCCTCCCCCTCTCCTCTCCCTCCCCCTCTCTCTCTACCCCCTCCTCTCCCTCCCTCCCTCCCCTCTCCCTCCTCTCCCTCCCCCTCTCCCTCCCCCTCCTCTCCCTCCCCTCTCCCTCTCCCACCCTCCCCCTCTCCTCTCCCTCCCTCCCCCTCTCCTCTCCTCCCTCCCCCTCTCCTCTCCCTCCCCTCCTCTCCCTCCCTCCCTCCCCCTCTCTCTCTCCCTCCCCCTCTCCTCTCCCTCCCTCCCTCCCCCTCTCCTCTCCTCCCCCTCTCTCTCTACCCCCTCCTCTCCCTCCCTCCCTCCTCTCCCTCCCCCTCTCCCTCCCCCTCCTCTCCCTCCCTCCCCCTCTCCTCTCCCTCTCCCACCCTCCCCCTCTCCTCTCCCGCCCTCCCCCTCTCCTCTCCCTCCCTCCCCCTCTCCTCTCCCTCCCTCCCCCTCTCCTCTCCTCCCTTTCCTCTCCCTCCCTCCCCCTCTCCTCTCCTCCCTCCCCCTCTCCTCTCCCTCCCTCTCCTCTTCCTCCCTCTCCTCTCTCTCCCTCCTTTCCTTTCTCTCCCTCCCTCCCTCCCTCCCCTCTCCCTCCCTCCCCTCCCTCCCTCCCCTCTCCCTCCCTAGCGCCTCAGGCCCGGCCGGACTCACCTCGGTACCAGAACGGAATCAGTCCGACAACGGGAGGCCGGGTGCCCAGCGCTCTGAAGCGAGCCCGGGGTTCCTGGCGGTTAACGCGGCGGGCCTTTGGACCTGGTTGGCCGGGTGGCAGATGAACGCCTTTCACTGCGGACTCCCGCGTCCGATTGCAGTCGGGGACGGCTCGTTGGAAAGCCCCGGTTTTGCCGGTCCCGCACTCATGGCACGAGAGAGGGGGGAAGGAGCGAGAGAGAGAGAGTGAAGGGGAGAGAGAGAGAGAGAGAGGGAAGAAGAGAGGGAAGAGGAGAGAGAGAAATTTTTTGAGCTTCAGGCCTGGCCAGTCTATAATGGCCGCCGCTCACCTGAATAACGGCAGTTTGAAGGATTAGGCCCCGCCCACAAATGCCATGAAATGCCCCCAGTGATGCAGAGCGTGGATTGGTCAACCATCATGTCACTCAGCGCTAATGAGCGGTAGGATTGGTCAACACCTGAATAACGGCAGTTTGAAGGATTAAGCCTCGCCCACAAATGCCATGAAACGCCCCCCGTGATGCAGCGCACGGATTGGTCAACCTTCACGTCACTCAATGCTAATGAATGGACTTCCCCCGTATGATTGGCCAACCGCTAATGAGCGGAATTTTGAAAGTTATTTTACTACTGTCCGAACAATTTTTGTCTGACCAAAAAGTAAATATGCCTAGGACACCCTCCTAATCATAACCTTTCTTTTGATATAACATATGTGTAGGTGCGCTCTATAACTTTTGAGTGACGCCCGGACAGACAGACAGACAGACAGACACCACTATCCTTTTATATATATAGATGATCTAAACAAGGGAACTAGATGTAATATCTCCAAATTGCAGATGACAAAAAGCTGGGTGGGCTTGAGTGCTGTGAGGAGGATGCTGAGAAACTCCAGGATGATTTGGACAGGTTGGGTGATTGGGCAGAAGCATGGCAGATGCAATATAACGTGGATAAATGTGAGGTTATCCACTTTGGTGTCAAAAACAGGAAGGCAGATTATTATCTGAATGACAATATATTGGGAGAAGGGGAAGTGCAACGAGACCTGGGTGTCCTTGTGCACCAGTCGCTGAAGGTAAGCATGCAGGTGCAGCAGGCGGTTAAGAAGGCAAATGGTATGTTGGCCTTCGTAGCGAGAGGGTTTGAGTACAGGAACAAGGATGTCTTGCTGCGGTTGTACAGGGCCTTGGTGAGACCATATCTTGAGTATTGTGTTCAGTTTTGGTCGCTTTATCTGAGGAAGGATGTTCTTGCTATGGAAGGAGTTCAGCGAAGATTCACCAGGCTGATACCTGGGATGGCAGGAATGATGTATGAGGAGAGATTGGGCTTATACTCGCTGGAGTTTAGAAGAATGAGAGGGGATCTCTTTGAAACTTATAAAATTCTGACGGGACTGGACAAACTAGATGCAGGAAGGATGTTCCCGATGGTCGGGGAGTCCAGAACCAGGGGTCACAGTCTAAGGATAAAGGGTATGCCATTTAGGACAGAAATGAGGAGGAATTTCTTCACCTAGAGAGTGGTGAACCTGTGGAATTCTCTACTACAGAAGGCAGTAGAGGCCAATACATTAAATATATTCAGGAAGGAGTTGGATATATTTCTTAAGGCTAAAGGGATCAAGGGATATGGGTAGAAAGCAGGGACCGGGTACTGAATTTGGATGATCAGCCATGATCTCATTAAATGGCGGAGCAGGCTCGAGGGGCCGAATGGCCTACTCCTGCTCCTATCTTCTATGTTTCAAAATGATGGAGTTAGGATGGGATGGGATCACCTGTCCTAATTTCAGTGACTTCTGCCTTCCTGTCCAGTCGAGAGAATCATAATCATAATCATAATCATAATCAACTTTATTGTCATTGTTAGTGCACAAGTGCAGTCCAACGAAATGTAGGCTTGCGGCTCCCGAGAGTGTACATTTAGATTAAGACATTTAAACATTCAACATTCATTTGGCTTGTAATACATTAACATAAACATAACCATAATAAAGTGCATTGGCAGATGTGCAGGGTTTAGCGTTTATTTGTGGAGTTCAGTAGGATGACAGCCCTGGGAAAGAAGCTGTTCCTAAATCTGGTCGTTCGGGTGCGAATGCATCTGTAGCGTCTCCCAGATGGCAGGAGGGCGAACAGACTGTGGCTGGGGTGGGTAGGGTCTTTGATGATGGTCCGTGACCTCCGTAAACAGCGTTTCTGGTATATGTGCTCTATGGTCGGTGCAACACTACACTCTGCCAGGACCCGTTCATTACGGTGGAAGCACTTGGTTGAAGGGACACTGCTCAACTGAGATTACTTGTGGAGACTTTTAATAATTCTTTGGGATTTCTTTGTAGGTATTGCGAAATTTTACTGTTATACACAGGAAGCCTTTCTATCTCAACACTAAGATCTGAGGGCTACACAATGTTCCTCCCAGTGGGAATCCCACCTTATATGATCTATATATGCTAGAGGAAGCGGAGCAGTAGGAGATTGTAAGGGAAGCCAGATTAATCAAGCAGAATCTGTGGAGAGCCAGAACATTCCACTGTATTCATCCAGCAGGCGCACTTTCCAAAACCTTCTCCAGGAGCTCTGCCTCAAGAGGCTGCACTTCACTTATGCAGCTTCAGAGCAGCTCTGTTCATTGCTGCAGCCAGATTTTTCTTTTATTATTCATTCACCTGGAATGTGGGGGTCGTTGGCAAGGCCAGCATTTATTGCCCATCCCTAATTGCCCTGAGAAGGTGGTGGTGAGCCGCCTTCTTGAACCGCTGCAGTCCGTGTGGTGAAGGTACTCCCACAGTGCTGTTAGGGATGGAGTTCCAGGATTTTGACCCAGCAACAATGAAGGAACAGCGATATACTTCTAAGTCAGGTTGGTATGTAACTTGGAGGGGAACTTGAAGGTGGTGGTGTTCCCATGCGTCTGTTGCCCTTGTCCTTCGAGGTGGTAGAGGTCGCGGGTTTGGGAGGTGCTGTTGAAGAAGCCTTGGCGAGTTGCTGCAGTGCATCTTGTAGATGGTACACACTGCAGCCATGGTAAGCCGGTGGTGGAGCGAGTGAATGTTTAAGGTGTTGGATGGGGTGCCAATCAAGCGGGTTGCTTTGTCCTGGGATGGTGTCGAGCTCCTTGAATGTTGTTGGAACTGCATTCATCCAGGCAAGTGGAGAGTATTCCATCACACTCCTGACTTGTGCCTTGTAGATGGTAGAAAGACTATGAGGAGTCAGGAGGTGAGACACTCACCACAGAATACCCAGCCTCTGACCTGCTCTTGTTGCCACAGTATTTATGTGGATGGTCCAGTTAAGTTTCTGGTCAATGGTGACCCCCAGGATGTTGATGGTGGGGGATTCGGCGATGGTAATGTCGTTGAATGTCAAGGGGTGGTGGTTAGACTCTTGCTTGTTGGAGATAGTCATTGCCTGGCAGTTGTGTGATGCAAATATTACTTGCCACTTATCAGCCCAAGCCTGAATGTCGTCCAGGTTTTGCTGCATGCGGGCATAGACTACTTCATTATCTGAGGAATTGCAAATGGAACTGAGGTTCACAGCACACGCAGCTGGTAGAGAAAGTGACCACAGCATTCAACGTTTATGTCACAGGCTCATTCCATAGAGCCACAGGGGACTTCTGGCAGATCAGCAAATTTGCTGTGGAGGTCTCTGCAACACAAGTCACTAATGACCTCTTCACCAGGGTAGCTCAATTTAGACAATTTGACAGAATTCCCACCCAGATGACTGAGAGGGGCATCACATTTTTCAGAATTGCTGAATTACCCAACATTGTTGGAGCTATTGATTGCATACATGTGGCATTGCCTGCTCCAAATGTGTACCTTATATGAACCACAAAGGCTTCCATTCCCTAAATGTGCAACTCACTTGCAATGATATGCACAGCTACTTGCACATGAATTTACAGCTGTCATTTTTATATTTTGTCAATCCATTGCCTCAGATCTACAGTACTTCAACAGCAGGGGCCAGGATGACTGCTGGTGTCAAGGGATACCCGCTACTCCCATGGGTCGTGATATCTCTTTGTAGGACCAGCACTGCTGCGGAAGAATGTTACAATGAAGCGCGCAAGAAGACAAGGATTAAAATTGAACAAGCCATTGGAATGATCAAAGGAAGGTTCTGGTGTCTGGATAGGTCCAAAGATGCCTTGCAGTATGCCACCCAGCACAGTCTCATGGCCTGTGGTAGCATTTTGCACGCTTCACAACTTTGCAATCGGGAAAGGGCTATTGGTAGATATTCCAGAGGATGCCAGGGAGTCTGATGATGACATTGCTGATGCTGAAGACCCAGCCCATAAAAAACAGGAATCAGGTGCAGAGCCAATAGCTGTTTGACAGCTGAAAGCCAGGGTACTTTTGGCACACCTTCACAGATGAATAGAGCACTATTATTTGGAAGTCTCAGCCTATCAAAGCTCTGCCGAAGATTATGAGAAGTAAAATCTTTGCTCCTCACAGATACCTATCACATTCTAGCCCTGAGCCTTAACATCAACACATTAGCGGTTTCCCATTGTAATATCGAGCAGTCCTTACATCAAATATTCCAGTAATTTATTGCAACTATTTACAAAAGCATTGTGTGGTTCCAGCTCACAAGGAGCATGCACTTCCTGCCTGCCATATTGGAAGCTTAGGCATGGTGGCACCATCCAATTTTTAGGCCGATGTGTTTACAAAATAAAATAAAATATCAACCAACTAAATTCTTAATATCAAATGAATAATTTGCATTTGATTAAAATATTTGCTATTTAACTGAGTTATGCTATTTGGGCTTGGGGAAAAATTCAGTATCGGCCTGTTTGGGGCGCAATTATCGGCCGTGCGCAAAGTTTAGTGCCTGGCGCTAATTATCGCCTCCAACTGCAAACTTGGCTTTTATCGCCCCGGAGTTGATTGGAGCGCTAAATCAGGCGCTACACACCTCTCTTAAGGCGCAAAGGCCGAGGAGCGAGGCAATACCTCAGAGCGCAGGCGCAGTGCAGATGCTGTCAGTTAGTGATGGAAGACAGACACACTGGCGCCAGACAGTTCTTAAAGGGGGGGGTGTCGATCTTGCTCTCCAGCCACACCCTGCTCATTGGAGCCTTGAATCTCGGCCTGGCGAGACCTGTGCCTACATCTTGCAGCCAAGGACTATGGAGAGGGCCAGGGAGCGAGCACAGCGCTTCAGCGAGCAGGCCTTGGAGGCTCTGGTTGGTGCGGTGGAGCGCAGAAGATTAATATTGTACCCAGAGAGTGGCAGGAGGCCTTTGCCGCGCAATTACAGAAGAGTGTGGAGGGAGGTGGCTCAGAGCGTCTCCTCCAGGAGCATGGTGCCCAGGATCCATATACAATGTAGAAAAAAGTTCAACGACCTCACTCAGGTCGTCAGGGTGAGTGGCATTTTACAATACCTCTCCATCCCTCCATCTCAACCTCACTTTATGGCCAGAAGGTCTTAAAACCCCAATGCCCAACACTCATCCAACACCAATACGATAGCAAAATACTGCAGATGCTGGAAATCCAAAATAACAACAGGAAACGCTGGAAAAACTCAGCAGGCCAGGCAGCATCCATGGAGAGAGAAACAGAGTTAATGTTTCATGTAAGAGTCATGAAAGTTTAAGAAAGAAAATACTTTAAAATATTGGTTAAATAGTATAATACAGTTAATTTACCTGACTGACTTATTGTATTGAGAAACCCCCTCTTTTCTTGTTACAATAGTATAGGCTGAGTGACCCCTTTTATTCTTGCTACAATGGTACAGTCCTTAAGCTTGTCACATGGTATCCAGCCATTTTAAAGCTCAAGCACCACGAGGCTGGAGGAGGCAGAAGCTTTGAGGGCTGGAGCAATACAGTTTTTGATCGTGTTCGTTTAAACGTGTTTTGCTTTGTAATTCTGTTTGTAAGGTGTTACAGTAAACAGTTTAAAGACAAAGTTATGGTTTGGAACGTTTTATTTCGACACGCGTCTACTCATTGCTAAAGCCTCAAAGCTCAGTGGCTGC
The DNA here is from genome assembly GCF_052327205.1 of Somniosus microcephalus. Lineage (NCBI taxonomy): Eukaryota > Metazoa > Chordata > Chondrichthyes > Squaliformes > Somniosidae > Somniosus > Somniosus microcephalus. The sequence continues at coordinate 68,886,084 of NC_141002.1, forward strand.
ATGTTTGGAAATTACGAAGCGCCACTACATTTCAGGTCAATTACCTTTCGTCAGAACTGGGAAAAAAGCAGGAAATGGAAAGCAAGTTTGGGGGCTGGGAAAAGGGGGAGGGGATGAAAAGAACAAAAGGGAAGGTCAGTGATAGGATAGAAAGCAGGAGAGATTAAGAGACATTAAGAGATATTAAGAGATATTCAAGGCAAGGGGAGGTGGAAATGGGGCAGGTTAAGGAACAAAGGATGGCTCTAGATGGGGTGTGAATTGCGCTGGCAGAATGAAGGCCAGCTGAAGGGAGGGAAGAAAAAACAAAAGTGTGGATAAAAAAAGAAAATATATATATGTGATGGGGCCGAGGTTATGATCTGAAATTGTTGAATTCTATGTTGAGTCCAGAGGGCTGTAAAGTGCCTAATCGAAAGATGGGGTGCTGTTCCTCGAGCTTACGCTGAGCTTCCATGGAACAATGCAAGAGGCCACGGACGGTGAGGTCTGAATGGGAATGGAGCGGTGAATTAAAGTGACAGGCCACCGGGAACTCAGGGTCTCCCTTACAGACTGAACGGAGGTGTTCCACAAAGCGGTCACCCAATCTGCGTTTGGTCTCCCCAATGTAGAGGAGAACCACATCATGAGCGGTGAATACAGTATACTAAATTGCAAGAAGTACAAGAAAATCGCTGTTTCACCTGGAAAGGGTGTTTGGAGCCCTGGACAATGGGAAGGGGGGAGATAGAAGGGCATGTGTTGTATCTCCTGCGCTTGCACAGGAAGGTGCCGGGTAAAGGGGAAGGGGTGCTGGGGGTGGTAGAGGAGTGGACTAGGGTGTCGCGGAGGGAGCGGTCCCTACGGAATGCTGAAAGGGGAGGTGAGGGGGAAGATGCGTTTGGTGGTGGGATCACACTGGAGGTGGCGGAAATGGCGGAGGATGATCCGTTGAAGGTGGAGGCTGGTGGGGTGAAAGGTGAGGACAAGGGGAACTCTATCGTGATTCCGGGAGGGAGGGGCAGGGGTGAGAGCAGAAGTGCGGGAGATAGAATGGATACGGTTGAGGGCCGTGTCAACCATGGTAGAGGGGAATCCTTGGTTGAGGAAAAAGGAAGACATGTCAGAAGCACTGGTATGGAAGGTGGCATCGTCGGAGCAGATGTGGCGGAGACGGAGAAACTGGGAGAATGGAATAAAGTCCTTACAGGCTCGTCCAACACCTATGGCCCTCTCATGAAATACACACGCACATTCCACACTTTACATACAGTAAGGGCTATTCACCTATGGGAGGCACATCAGGCAAGACCATGGCTGTATATTTACTCAGACGCCATCCTTTTTCTTGCAGGCCAAGCTATCTCACAATAAGAGACAGCAGCAACGGATGGGTGGAGGGCGGCCTCAGCTGCAACCCCTCAGCGATCTTGAGGAGTGCGCCCAGAGGATTGTGGCAAGCCGGGTGATCGGTCCCGTCACCACTGGAGAGGCTGACCCTGTTCTGGACAGCAATGGTAAGGTCATCAACTTTTTGTCCTCTCTCCTTCCATTTGTCCCTCACAACACCAGCCTTTGACACTTTCAATCCAACTTACTAAATTGCTGCACTCATTCCTCCCTTACTGCCACCCTGTCCTCATGCTAAAGCCACTCTTGTACCTCCCTGCTTTCAGATGTTGATTCACCAGCTGAGGAGACGGGCCCTCAAGCTGCCAGTGGGAGTGAAGCTGCAGGCGAGGAGGAAATAAAGCCGGAGCATCAGTGCAACCATCTCCCGAGGAAGCCCATGCCCACACTGGGAACATGCCTTCCCTGGAGGGGAGCAGGGGGAAAGGTCTGATGAGGGTGAAGCTGCAGGACCCAGCGGGCTGCAGCAACACGATGGGGGTAGGGAAGCTCGGGGGCCTTCTCCCTGGAGAGAGAAAATGCCAGCAAGTCCTACTGCACTGGACGCAGAGGAGGAGCGGCTGATCACTGAAATGAACACCCAGGCGGTGGACAGGCACACTGAGCTCATGGGTGCAGTGAGAAGTGTAGTGCCTGAGTATAAATAATAAACGGACTGCAGGAGAACAATAATAACAGGTATTTACTGAACAGAGGGTACTCTTTTATTTGGACCCAAAAAAACCCAATTCGACTGTAAATAAACAAAAGTTCAACTAAAGCTTAACAAATCAAATTAAAATTTGGTTTTCCGTGTTGATGATGCACTCCAGTCCCCGCGGCGCCCATCGGTCGCGGAAATACTCAAGCGCACCGGCGGACACCGCGTGCTCCATCTCCAGGGCCACCCGGGCGCGAACATGGCCGCGGAAGAGATGCAGGCAATCCGGCTGGACGACCCCCTCGACCGCCCGCTGCCTGGACCAATTGATGGCTCTTTTAGCCAGGCCCAGGAGCAGGCCCACAAGGAGGTGCTCCAACCTGTCCGCTCCCCTCCGCACCGGGTGACCGTAGATCAAGAGCGTGGGACTGAAGTGCAACCAAAAATCGAGGAGCAGCCCCTTCAAGTAGTGAAAGAGGGGCTGCAACCTCTCACAATCCATATAAACGTGAAACACGGACTCCTCCAGGCCGCAAAAAATGCAGGCGGCCTGGGAGTCCGTGAACCTACTTAAAACCTTATTGCACGGGACCGCTCCGTGCAACACCCTCCAGGCCAAGTCCCCGATGGAACAAGGGAGGACTCCCGCATAGAGAGCCCTCCATTGGGGACCTCCGCTACCGCCGGTCGGCAAAACGCCACGCCAAGGCGTGTCCGGATGGTAGACGAAGATGGCAAAGTGGAGAGTGTGCAGGAGCAGCCCGTACAGGAAACCCCTCCGCGCGGAATGAAAAGGCACGGAGGGTATTTCCTCAAGACGGCTCAAGTTGTGAGGCGCCGGTTCCCGAGGGGAGTTTCGGGGCCGGGCGCCGATGAGGAATTCCGTCCGAACGGGGGTAAGCTCGGACGGGATCGCCCCACGTGCTTGAGCCGCCTCGATACACCTAGTGGAGTCGGGGCCCAGTGCCGCTTTTACCGATTCGATGGTTTCGACCGCGAGCCGGACGTTGGCCCAGGACAGGCGCCGCGCCAGCTCCTCCGGCGCCATCCAGCCCGCTCCTCCGCCATCGAGCAGGTCCCCGACTCTGGTCACCTTGCCAGCCACAGCCCTACCCTCCGCCAGCCGCCCGAACCCGTGTTCGTGGAGGTGCGGATTCCTGAGCAGCGGCTCCCGAAGGAGAGCCGCCGCTCCTGACGGGGGAGAGCTCCGCCTGGAAGCGACGTAGTTCCAAACCCATAGTAGTTCCTGGTAGAAGACAGGCAGCTCCCGCAGGCCGGCACGCCTGCTGCCCACTTTCGCAAACAGGAGCTGCGTGTCGTAATTGAGGCCATGCAGCTGGCGGAAGAAAAACGTCGCCAGCGCACACCATCTCGGAGGATTCTCGACGTACAGGTATCTCTGCAGCGTCTGAAGACGGAAAGTCGCAGCCTGGGTGCGAAGGCACACCAGCGCCTGACTGCCCTCCCTAAGCGGGAGACACAGAACCGCGGCAGAGACCCAGTGCTTCCTTTTGTCCCAGAAGAAGTCGATGAGCTTCTTCTGAATCTTGGCGACAAACGCAGGGGGAGGGATCAAAGTGACCAACCGGTACCACAACATGGCGGCCACCAGCTGGTTTATGACCAGCGCTCGACCCCTGTAGGACAACACTCGGAGCAGTCCTGTCCAGCGTCCTAGGCGAGCGGTGACTTTGGCCTCCAGCTCTTGCCAGTTCGCCGGCCAAGCGTCCTCGGCAGGGCTAAGGTAGACTCCCAAATAGAGGAGGTGCGTGGTGCTCCAGGCGAAAGGCCTGAACTCCTCCGGCAGGGAGTCCACCCGCCACTGACCCACCAGGAGTCCGGAACATTTCTCCCAGTTGATCTTGGCGGAGGATGCGTCCGAGTAAATCTGCTGGCATTCCCGCATCCTCCGCAAGTCAGCGGGATCCGTGACCGTGAGGAGCACGTCATCGGCGTAAGCCGAGAGGACCACCTCCACGCCCGGCCCTTGCAGAGCCAGTCCCGTCAACCTCTTCCGCAAGAGGCGCAGGAAAGGCTCCACGCAAATGGCATATAACTGGCCGGACATGGGGCATCCCTGACGCACCCCCCTCCCGAAGCGAAGGGGCGCCGTCAAGGACCCGTTAACTTTAATCAGACACTCCGCGGCGGCGTACAGAAGTCGGATCCGGGCGACGAAATGCGTCCCGAACCCGAATGCGCGCAGAGTCCCGAAGAGATACTCGTGATCCACCCTGTCGAACGCCTTCTCCTGATCCAGGGAAAGGAAGGCGACCGACAGACCAGCCCTCTGGGAGTGGTGGACCAGGTCCCGGACCAGATGGATGTTATCGTGGATGGTCCGGCCCGGGACCGTGTAGGACTGGTCGGGGTGGATCATGTGGGCCAGCACGGTGCCAAGGCGAGCAGACATGGCCCTGGCAAAGATTTTATAGTCCGTGCTGAGGAGGGAGACCGGGCGCCAGTTCTTAAGGAGGCGGAGATCGCCCTTCTTAGGCAGCAGGACAATGACCGCCCTGCGCCAAGAGAGGGGCATCTCCCCGGTCGCCAAACTTTCCCCCAGGACCCGCGCGTAGTCGCCCCCCAAGACGTCCCAGAACGCCCTGTGGAACTCCACGGTCAGCCCGTCCAGCCCCGGGGACTTTCCCCTAGAGAGCTGGCGGAGGGCGCCGGTCAGCTCCGCCAGACTTAGCGGAGCGTCCAATTTTTCGGCGCCCTCCGGGCCAACCTTCGGCAGGTCCTCCCACAAAACTCTGCGCGCATCCTCGCTGGACGGATCCGGAGAGAACAGAGCCCCGTAATAGGCGCGGGTCTCCACGCTGATTCCCTCCGGATCCGAGACCAGAGATCCGTCGTCGGCCAGCAGCCCCAAGAGCTGCTTACGGACCCCCCGTCTTTTTTCCAGCGAGTAGAAGAAGGGGGAGCCGCGGTCCAGGTCCCGCAGGAGCTGGATCCGCGACCTCACGTACGCGCCTCGGGACCCGACGAGCTGCAGGTCCTTCAGCGCGCCCTTCTTCTCTTCGTACACCTTCCGCAGGGCCGGGTCCTCGACGACCTGACCGAGACGGGACTCCAGGTCGAGCACCTCCTTCTCCAACCGCCCGACCCGGGCCTCCCGCCTCTTGGTCGACCCCTTCGCGTACTCCTGACAGAAGAGACGGATGTGAGCCTTGCCCACATCCCACCATAGCCTCAAGGAGGGGAAGCCCCCCTGCTTCCTTCTCCAGTCGGCCCAGAATCGACGAAACGAATCCCGGAACCGTGCGTCCTCCAGCAGCAGGTTGTTAAAATGCCAGTACACGGACCCCCCCCGCGCGCGCAGCGGAGCGAGCTCCGCCCACACCAGGTGGTGGTCCGTGCACGGCACCGGCCGCATGGAAGCTGCCGGAACGCAGGAGACGAACGCCCGGGAAATGTAGAGGCGGTCGATTCTGGACCTTCCTCCCCCAGACCTCACGCTAGTGAAGGCGCTGGAGTCGGGGTGGAGATTTCGCCAGACGTCCACCAAGTCGAAGGACCCAACCAGGTCCCTCAACTTCTCCATCGCCGCCGGGCTTCGCGGGGGACCCGAACGGTCCCTCGCCTCGAGGGTGCAGTTAAAATCCCCCCCGAGGATGACGCACTCGCCCACGTCGATGGAGCCCAAGAGAGCGGACACTTCTTCGAAGAAGCGCACTTGCTGCGCACTGGTCTGAGGGGCGTACACGTTCACTAGATGGAGCGGCACGCCCCCCAGGCGAACAGTGACATGGAGCAAGCGGCCCGGCACGTGCTCCTTGACCCCCAAGATCTCCGGCTGAAAATGCGGGGCCAGCAAGATAGCCACCCCGCTGGAATTGTTGGAGAGGTGACTCATGCGGACCCCTCCTTGCCACTCCAGGAGCCATGTGGCTTCGTCTCCCGGAACGGTGTGGGTTTCTTGCAGGAAGCACACCGCATACTTCCCGTCCCGAAGGACCGAGAAGTTATTGAATCTGCGGCGCGCCTCCCTGCTGCCGTTGATGTTGAGGCTGGCTATGGTTATCTTCATGTCAGAAGCATAGTGCAACCTCTACCTACACCTAACGGGGCGAGGAAGCGCAGCCGCTGGTCCGCCGCCACTTCCTCAGCAGCCCAGTGAGAAACGTTGTGAGCCGACGCAGCTCGAGCGGGTTCACACCCTCGTCCGCGCCCAAGATCTTAACGGCGGCGCGGACGGAATCGATGAGCAGCGCCAGCTCCGACCACCTGTCGAGGGCCAGCCGGACCTTATTGCGCTGACCCAGGCACGTGGCCATAAAATCCCGGAGTTCCCTTACGGAAATGAGGGGAGACTTGGCAAGGGGCACGAGGTCATCCATCGCCACGTCGGCGCTGGAGTCCGAATCGTCCTCCGTGCCCATCACCGAGTCCCCATCCTCCTCCAGGGGGTCGTCACCAGCGGCCGACCCGTCCGCCGCGCAGTGCGAAGCGAACGACTCGGCCGCGCCAGCCAGCCCCGCCTCCGCCCGGATCCCACCCCCAGGATCGGCGGCAGAGGATTTCTCCCTGGGCTCCTCTAGGGGTGCCGGGCCAGAAGACGGCGGCGGTTCAGAGCTCCCCTCCGCCTCAGACGCCGGAACGACCGGAGAAACCGGGGAGAGAACAATTTCCAGCTCCTCCAGTACGTCCGGCACCAGAGACGCAGCCAGGGGGCCATCCTCCTCCCCGCCACCAACCTCCGACCCAGCGGACGGGGGGTTTTGAATTAAAAGCTCTACCAGGACGAGCATCCCCTGGGAGACGTCCGGGTCGCATTGGGCGAGCTCATTATCCTCGAGCTCGCCCGACCCAACCCCCAGGCTGCCCGACCCGGCGAGGGGTAACGACACCGATAAAAGGTCAACTTCAATTACTGCCGCGGGTTGTTCCGCAACCCCCCCCACGGGCAGGGTCTCATCCCCATCCCCGGGAGGCACGTGCTGGACAGACACATCTGCCTCAGCCTCCCGAGGGACAGGCGACCCCTGCCGATCGCTGGTGATGACGACAGCGCTGGGGGGGCGGGGGGGGCGCAGTACCCGCGGCGGGCGACGACTCCCCCTGCTCGGAGGGACCTTCCTCCTCCCGGTCCTCCTCCTCATCCAGGGGGTCGCGCCTTCTTTTTAGCACGGAGGGAGCGAGGGAGACCTCCATGTCTGCAAAGGCCTCCTCCTCGACTCCCTCCGGCGGAGCAGGTTTGTCGGGTTCCTCGGGCCCGAGCCCGGCCGCAGGTATTGGCATTACCGCTGCGGCGGTTGCGGCCACAGGCTCGGGCACGGGGCCCCTCCCGCTCACATCTGCCCTGATCAACTCCGCGAGGAGCGCGGGTGTAAGGGGCTCAAGGGGCAAGGGCTCACCATCCACGGGGGGACCTGCCCTAAGGTGCTTCTTTTTTCCCCGCGCCTTCTTTCCGGCCGGACACGCTCCCTCCCCCCCGCCGGAGGCCTTGGTGGCATCGGCCCCCGACGTCAACCGCGCATCAGACGTACTTGACGCGTGGGCAGATCCGGGGGGAAGGGCGGCGGCGGCGGCGCCAGCCTCGGCCGCACGAGATGATCCGGCGGCCTTGGAGGCAGGGCAGTTCCTCCTGATGTGCCCCACCTCCCTGCAGGCATGGCACCTCACACCGTCCGACGTCCAAAAGGCGCGGTAGGCGGTCCCCTCGTGGAGGACGACGAACGCCCCTTCAGTGTCCTCCTCCCGCGCCAGCTGGATAAACAGCTGGCGCCGGAAGGAGAAGACGTGGCGAAGGCTGGCCTCCCGGAAGCCGAGCGGGATGGGCGTGATCCCCGACCTCACCTCCCCAAGTTGTCGCAAATGGGGAAGGAGGAGCTCACCAGGAACATAGGGCGGGACGTTGGAAATAATGATCCTCTGCGCGGTGGCCTCGAGAGGATCCACCGGCAGGAAGGTCCCGCCCACGGTGAGCCCCTTGGCGACAGCCAGGGACACCGCCCGCTCCGACCCCAGGAAGAACACAGCCTTCCCATACATTTTCGAGGCCGCGACGATGGCTGAGGGGCCGACAACCCCAGCCATGGCCTTGACGCAGGCCTCGATGGTCATAGTGGGGTGAGTGTAGCCCTTCACCCCAAGCTTTTTTGTTATTAATCGAAAAGGTGACGGGGCAGCAGGAACAGCGGGAGCAGCTGTGGCCGTGGCTACCACTCTCGCATAGGTCCCGGCTGGCCCCGCCACCGGCGAAGACGCAGTCGCCATTCTGGGGTGCTTTTTTTAAGGGCTACACTCACCCCAAGTCACAGGCCTGAAGGTGTTAATGGCCTCGGTGTATATATATTTTTTTTGTCCTCTATTGAGCAGAGGGAGCTGATTGAAATGAGGACACACCTCTCTCCTTATTGATTTAAATTGGGAGAGTGGCCTCTCCCCTCTGCTCAATTGGCAATTAATAAAATAGATGAAACTAAGGTGCCTTAGAAAGACAGGCAGAGAGAGACAAAGAGAGAGAGAGAGGTGGGGGGGTGGGAAGGAGGGAGGCCGCAAAGGGCAGTGTTGCCACTCAGGATGGTGGGTGGGTGTAGGCAGGGTTGCACTCTCCGATGGAAAAAGTCTTTGGTGATGGTGGTCTTCTGGCAGGGGGAGAAGACGTCTTCACCTGGAAAAGCTGGAGAAGCCCAGGCTTAGTCCTGCAACAGGTCTTAACGATGTAATTAAATTAAATTAAAGACTTCACCTTGGGCAGCTCCAAGCTCTCCCAGGGCAGGCAATAGAAGGGATGCTAATTAGTGGTGTGTGTGGCCTAGCTTTTAACAAGAGCACACACACACACACACTACACCCCTTGATGATCCGGCCTTGCTTCTTCTTTTCTCCCCCCACCTAAAATACAAAGTCTTGGGAGAGTGCCCCAAATAACACCCACCTGTAGATGTTCCGGATGAAGTTTTCTTCCCTCCTTTCAAGCAGTTGGTTTCTCTCCCCTCTCTCCCTCTCCTGAAGTGGAGGCCAAATTGGGGAGGCAGTGATAGAAAGGCCTCTCCCCTGGTTGATGTTGATGTAGGCCTCCTTTCTCTTTCTCCTTCTCCTCCTCTGTCCTCTCTCTCCAGGCACCTCAGTTGATGTAATGATGGTGGAGTTGGTGGTGGTGGTCCAACGTTCTCCTCCTCTTCCTGGTCAGGGGACCACCACTTTAATCCACTCTCCAAAGTCTGGCTGCTCCCTCTGCTCGTGCTTGCAGCTGAACAGAGGGTAACGTCAGACTGAAATACAGAAGCCTGCTATGACTTTATATACAGGGGTGGTCACTGCCGGTACTGCAGTATAGAATCAGTTCTTCTCTTAAAGGTACATACACAACAGGAAGGGTGCCCGAATGCATTGAATCACTGGCAAGGAGTGTGGAGCACTTCGCTGTAGCACAGGCGGATGCCACGCAAACGTTTAGTGCTGCAATTCAGTCACTGGCTGCCATGACCCCATCTCTGACTGCTCTCATGCAGACTCACATTGAGGCCACGTAAGCGCTGACTGCTGCCATTCTCGCTGGTTCGGAAACATTTCCCCGGGGCTCTCACCGCGCCGCAGCAGGCCAGCAATATTTGCTCCAGCAGATTGCTCCGGATGCTGAAGTGATGCCCCGTGGGAGTGCCAGTGTGTTAGTCCAGCAGGGAGTTGCTGTCCTCTCTCACGATGACAGCATTCCTACTGCCACCACTGTCACTTCTCCACAGCACTTGCCACCACCTGTAGGACAGACTGCTGCAGCCCATGCAGAGTTGGTGCAGTCTGCAGCCAGGCCCTCCAGGCCCAGAGCTGGTCGAGGCCATCTTTCAAGGGCATCTGCAGTCTCAGGTTCTGACAATCAGCAGCCTTCCACCAGCCTTGCTGCAGCCACTGAGGTCCCATTATGGAGGAGCAGTAGGGTGGGAAGGGGGGAAGTGCGCAAGGGAAGATCACCCTCGAAGGGCAAAAGGTAGGAGGTGTGACAAAATGTTGGTCATTTTTTATTAAAGGCCGAGGTTCGTGGTCAAACTTTTGTTTAGTGTTTTGGACATTATCTCCAGCTTGTGAGTTATGTTAATGACTGTTTTTTTGTATTTCTTTCCATTACTTTGTCATGAGGAAATGATACACACAGAGTTTGTACATGTTTGGTCTTTGCAATCATTGCTACCTTGGTCGGCTTAGGCGTTGCGGGTTGGTTTCATTAATGTTGCTCTCAATAGCAGAAGCCATTTCCTCAGCAGGGGCCTAGAAGCGGCTTGCTATCAGCCGTTGACGGACGGCCCTTCCAGTTTCTACATTATGGGCTTCCCTCCCGCCTTGGTGCTGCTAATGATCATCCTCCTCCTCTTCCTCCTCCTCTTCCTCCTCCTCCTCTGGTGGTGCTCCAAGGCCTGGTGGCATTGGCTGGGTCCTGAGGATTGCCAGGTTATGCAGCGTGCAGCACACAACTACGAAGTGGGAGACTCACTCAGGCGAGTACTGCAGGGCTCCTCCAGAATGGTCCAGACAGCGGAACCGTTGCTTGAGCACGCCGATTGTGTGCTCAACGATGTTCCTGGTAGCTAGATGGCTCTCGTTGTACCGCAGCTCAGCAGGGATGTTGGGCATACGGAGCGGTGTCATCAGCCAGGTGCACAGTGGATATCCCTTGTCCCCGAGAAGCCAACCACCTGGGTGATGTGGTGCCTGGAAAAGTTCTGCCATAGTAGTCTGGCACAGGATATATGCATCGTGGCTGCTGCCAAGATAACAGGCATTGACAGTGAGTATCAGCTGTCTGTGGTCACAGACCAACTGCACGTTTAAGGAATGGAACCCCTTTCAGTTGTGGAAATCCTCTGCATTCTCATGCGGAGCACGCAAAGCCATATGTGTGCAGTCAATGGCACCTGCACCATGGGGAAGCCCGCTATCCTTGCAAAGCCCATAGCGCGTTCATGCTGCTTGGCCAAGGTCATGGGGAAAGAGATGTACTCTCGTCTCCTTTTATAGAGGGCATTTGTGACCTGACGGATGCAGCAATGGACCGCGAACTGGGAGATATTGGCGATGTCCCCAGTAGCTGATTGAAATGAGCCGGTGGCATAAAAGTTGAGAGCCACTGTTATCTTCACTGCCACCGACAGAGACATCCTGGTCCTCAGTTGAGGCTGCAGATCTGGCTGCAGCAGGTGGCAGAGCTCAGTGACCACCTCCTTGCTGAAGCTCAGCCTTCGCAAACACTGCTCCTCAGACATATTAATGTAGGAGAATTGTTGGCGAAATACCCTGGGAGGGTAAGGTCTCCTGTACAGAGGCCTGTTGGCCCTCCTCCGTCTGGCCATGATTGTCACTCTCTCTCTGCGTCTCTGTGGCCTCCGATTCTGCTGGCGCAGGACGATGCCCCCAATCATTGCAGCCCCCATAGTCTCTTGGCAATCAAAGTATTGAAGGTCAAAAAGTACCTGCAAATTTATGCTCAGTAGCCAAAACTACTTCACACAGCTTTGACTCAATGCAGAAGTCTCTCTTTGTCTCTCTCAAAATCTCTCTCGCTCTCTCAGAACAAGTGGTGCAAAAATGTCTACCACAGAAAAAGACAGAAAGAGGCCCCCTTTAAATAGCGACCCCCCAGCCCCACAGCGACTGGGAAGCGTTCCAGTCTACCTGTCGTTGGTTGCGCCAGGCATAAAGGAGGGGGGCGCCACTCAATTTCCGTTCTGGGGCACCCCAAGGGCGTTGCACGCTCAAATGACGTCAAGATCTGCGTGTGCAGGAGATTGGGGCAGTATTGTTTAGCGCCGCCACAAAATGTCCGGTCAATTTCGCGAGAGGCGCAGATATCGCCGCGCCCGGGTGCTAGTTGTTTTGCGCCCCATTATCGCCCTCTTAAGATGATAATGGGAGGCACAAACCAACTGAATTTCCCCCCTATGTCTTTGTATAAGCAAATTAAACATTGATAAGATTTCACTGTAATTTGCTATTTAGTTTACACTTTTGCCAAATAGAAGAACTGTAATGCATATGAAATTGATTAGAAAGAATAAAGCTTGGTGTTAAGCACATTTCCCCAGTGACATTTCTAATTGTACCCAGCTTCTATAATCTTCTGCTACAAATCCTTAATTGACAGTGAGTTGAAACTGGGGCAGTTGGTACTTTCTGGCAGTAATAATGACATTTATCAGTTGTTTTCTTAATGAATATAATTTACAACAATTCCAGAATGTTAACTGCAGTTTCAAACTAATACACAAAATGTTTTTGTTGTCGCATAATTTGAACAACTGAAGAGCATTACTGCAACTGGGTAAAAATAATTTGTAATGGCATTCCAGGAGAGTCAAGCAAAGCCAGCAGAATTATTTCTGCTAGTCACAAAATTACTATTCCATTTCAGACCGTTAGCAGGTATGATATTAAAACCTTCTGTTTTCTGGACACGCAATAACATCTGATACCATTACCAAATCTGGTGCCAAAAGTAATATGATAGCCACACGGCCACATTGAGCTTGTTGATTCCAGTGGAAACGAAACTAAGTGAAAGTGGTGGAATTACAATGCATGCGTGCGATGGTGGTAGTTGCCAAAATTATATTATATAATTGCACTTTGTTTATCATATGTGTAGTTTCATCTGCCATAATCCAGAATCAAAAGTATATTTAAATGGTATGGATGCTGTCCAAAACTTGTTTGTGGCAACAAACACACGCTGTATCTGAAAATGCTTGTTTTGCCATGGCTTTGTGCTCTGCCAGCTTCAGTGTTACAACTAGCTGGCACCTTCTTACTGACTTAGTGCCCCATATTCCATTATATTGAATGCTGTTGGAATTATCTTTCCATGTTAGTGCTGCCTTTACAGCCAGTCAATTGTGCACAGTTCTGACTAAGGCAGACCTGATTTAGTTAATTGAATTACAACACTTGATTGTTGCGGAGGGTTTTATTAACCCTAAATTCTGAAGTCAAGCTGCTCTAACTATCTGGAGAAGTGTGTATGTGAGAATATAGAATCATGTTATGTCTTACACAAGTTTTGTCCTCCATACTTCGAGCACTACACTTGTGATGTACAAAGTCTGTGTCACATCTGCACCTGAATAACACAAATTTTATAGCCACAAAATGGCAACAAATCAGAACTCCATAAGCACGGAATAAAAGTCAATGGAAATAAAACTCAAAAGAGATGTAAAATGGGCTGGCGACTCACTATCACCTATTTTATACTATTGCACAAAGTCAAGATCTACCCGCTTGTTACATCCGTCACCACTCCTTTCATTAAAGAACATTCAAACAATTCAGATAACTTCTATATCAGACATACTGACAATGCAAATTCAAAAGCTACTGTAAAAGCACACTGCAGACCAAACTGCCAAATCTGATAAAGGTGATTGATTTAATGGCAAACATAATAATTGCCTTCAATTCATTGCTCACTCAAGTGATCAACCCATACTGCTTTTCTTTAAACAATGTTTACTAACTCTACTAATCCTAGGAAATGGTGCCATGGTGCCTTCTCAAAGCTGGCCGAAGGCTGCTGTTCCTCCCATTGTGACCCTTGAAATGCTCGTGGCTGGTGATTTCCGGGTGCTCGAGCCTGTGAGGGCCCGGTTGCTGACTGTTGCAACTTGGCAGCTGCCAGGACAGCCGGGCCCAGCTGACTTGCTGGCACCATAGGGTGCCAAAGGAGGAAATGTGCTGGTATCCTGAGAGATGGCAACATGTGCCGCTCCCATTGCACCACTGCCATTCCCGTGTGGCTGGGGCTTCAGCACAAAACTGTTTTGAAAACTAGCACCTAAGTTATGTTACATTTGGCAAGTTCTCAGTTGTGTCAAAACGACAAATGTCTAACTGATAGAGTACATTTTTGTTCTTGTCCAGTTCCTACAACCTTATCCCTATTCTTATCAAGCCACAAATGATTGTAGAAAATGCAGAATGATAACAAAAATTTAAATTTTACACCGACTGTATCTTGAAGATAAAATTTCATGTCATCAATACTCATTAAAAATTGAATTGCACTTTATTGTACTATTATCTAAGTAAAAATTTTCCACCTTAGCTGAATAAAAATTACTAGCACAAGACAAACAATTGCAGAAATGCATCACCAGTAAACGTCTCTTGAAGAACTGAGTCAAATTTAAAACCTTTTGTTCACTTTTGAACTGAATGCAGTGTCAAGACCTAGGCCACTCACCAGCTATACTATTTGGAGAAAAACAGCAGAAGTTAATTGGTTAAGAAAAGGTCGGGAGGGGGGTGGGTGGGCGGGGGGAGAAAAACATGAGGAAAGACAGTACATGAAATCCCTGCCCAAGAAATACAGGGCATGTTCTATATTTAATCATGGGCCGGATTTTGCGGTAATAATAATGGCGGGTCTATCAGCACTTGCAGTTATTACAGAGTAAATCTAACAGCAACTTCTGCCATCCACACATGCACAATTAAATGCGGAAATCTCGAAGTTGCTGTCAGAGATACCCTGCTCCTCCACAGGGTGCACTGTTGCAGTCCTCCCCGATAGACTCGGCATTGAAATGACTGCAACAGCATTAACTTGCTGCACTTGCCCACTAGTTCTGCACTAAAAACAGCTGATAAAGTTAGGGCTGTTGCATTCAGGAGTAAGTGAGTTTTTAACAGTATAATAAGTGATAATTACTACTGAACAACCTCTCTGGCCCTGAAAAAATAATTTTATAAGTGTGGAGTCTCATTCCCTCAGAAGAAAATAAATGTTTGAGATCTTTTTTAAATTAAAATAAACATTATTTTTAAGTTTTTCTGTCAGTCTCTTTTATCTCTCTCCCTTAATCCCATTTGTATTTCCCAATCTTTATTTCACTTTCTGTACATCATTTAAATCTAATTTATATTTTCTGCTTTATACTTCCTGATTTGAACTCTGCGTGTCTCAGTGAGGATTCTTCAATCTGATTGGTTGAAGAGCCGCGCTGTTTCTTGACCTGCTCACGCACACCACAGATCCCCTGTAGAGGGCGCTGCGCTGAAACAGACACTGGATTAGGGGAAATCTCCACTGACAAGTCTGTGAAAACTCTGTGGGGAACTGTCAGCGAAGTGAATGGCGAGCTCCATTCCTTTACCGCTGACAGCAAAATCCGGACCCATGTTAATTAACTTGATTCTTGAAAACATACAGGACAATTGTTACAGAGAGGCTATACAGTCTAAACTCTTTATTGAAGTTCACTGGTGATATCAAATTAGGGGGCATGGCAAACTGTGAGGAAGAACGCACAAGATTCCAGGAGGAAATAGGCAGGTTAGTGGAGTGGACAGATAGGTGGTAGGTGGAAAAATCTCAAGTAGTATATTTTGTGAAAATTAGTATACCTAAACAGAGAGGAGGAAAGGAGGAATCTAGAGGTGCAGATACATAAATTGTCAAAGGTGAGAAAGCAGATTGAAGAAGACCATGAAAAATGCTAATTTTTTTCTGGGTTTTATATGAAAACTCATTGAATACAAAGGCAAGGAAATGATGCTGAATTTGGACAGGACATTGGTTAGATCACACCTGGGGAAATGGGTACACTTTTTGCGCATCCCATGGCAGGAAGGATATTTGAGTCATGGAAAGGAAACAGAAAGATTCACTCGAGTGTCATCAGGAACGAAAGGTTAAAGTTATGAAGAAAGACTCAAAAATTGGGGTTCTTTTCATTGGAACAGAGAAGATTAAGAAGAGACCTAACAGATGTTTTCAAAATTAACAGGGGAACATAAATCAGAAATATCACTAGAAGAGCGAAGGGGGAAGTTAGAAGAAATTTTTTCACACAGCAGTTTAATAGAACATGGAAAATGAGGGAGTGAATATGACATAATTTAAACAAAATTTTGGATAAGTATTTCAAACGGAAGAATATAAAAGAACATGAAAAAATGACAGGGCAAGTGAATTACAGGAAATAGCTCTAATAGGCATACTGTCCTCCATCTGTGGCTCTATGATCAGGTCAATACCTTTTGTAAATTGCAAAGAGAAAATCAGCTCCCATGCCTTGAAAGGACTCTTGTTAGAATTGAAAGATTTTACACTGTCATACAAAGAAAGTGCCTTTAAGAGTGGTAATATCCTGAAAGCTTGTATATATATTCATAATAATGAGAGCAATCTTCATTCTCATTTTAGGGGATTGAGTGGGTGGTAGTGGGCCAAAGATTACAGCGCAGTACTTCATGGCCTTTTCCCATTGATGCCCCTCTTACCACAATTTCCAGAGCAGGCCAGGACACAGGCAAGCAGCACTCCCACCTAAAAAGTGTAATCCAACTTACAATCAGGGTCCTACGTAATATTTAATTCTTTTGGTCTTGCACCCGGTGGAACTGAGTGTTGTGGGGGCCAGACTGTTGGTCATTAAAGGGACTGCTGCTGGCGTGAATGTCCCTCTTGGCCCCACAAAAGTCTTCCCGCCTGCTGCCGGTCCCTCCATAGCGCCACCTCTGGGACTGATTCCTCACCTTTAATGCTCCAATTCTGGTTGGGCTCTGCGGAGAAACGGTTGGATTAACCGTCCACAATCAGCGAGCTGCCTGTCAGTGCTTATTCAGCACTGGCACCTCGCTGATATTATTGCAATGGCATCATCAGGTGGGTAAAGCAGTCACCACCCACCCAATTTACACGCTAATCAAAAATCATCCCAATATTATTGAATTTTCATGATTTCGCACCGTACATAATAGTGACATGGCATGCAAGTAAAAGAAAGAAATACTTGCATTTATATAGCGCCTTTCACGACCACCAGACATCTCAAAGCGCTTTACAGCCAACAAAGTACTTTTAAAGTGGAGTCTCTGTTGTAATGTCGGAAGCGCGGGAGTCAATTTGCGCACAGCAAGCTCCCACAAACAGCAATGTGAAAATGACCAGATAATGTTTTTGTTATGTTGGTTGAGGGAGAAATATTAGCCAGGACACTGGGGATAACTCCCCTACTCTTCTTTGAAATAGTGCCATGGGATCTTTTACATCCGCCTGAGGGAGCAGACGGGGCCTTGGTTTCACATCTCATTCAAAAGACTCCCTCAGCACTGCACTGGAGTGTCAGCCTAGCATTTCTGTGCTCAAGTCCCTAGAGTGGGACTTGAACCAACAGCCTTACATGACTCAAAGGCGAGTGTGCTACCAGCTGAGCCACAGCTGACACAAGCCACAACTGATGCTACAAAAGTATTACAAAAGGGTTAGGCTTGACTGTGATGGAGGCGATGGTTGACTAGCCTGCTGACTCTGAAAGGTAAATTCAGCTGTCTGGCGCTGCCAGCGGAGAAATTATCTCAAAGTGAATGCCGCTCAGAGAGAGCGCTACAGCACTATGTAGCCCTAATTCTCCAAACCACAGTCCCTTCGAGTACTGCTAGCTGTTGATTGCGCAAAGTGCAGCGTTTAGTCAGTGGCTAGGGTCAATGTAAAGAATGGTCACAATACATATTTATTTTTATAGACCAGTATTTGTACATAGTTGATGGCTACATTAATGAAGATTAGACTGAATGGCCCTGATTTTAACAAAAAGCGGGTTTTGGGCGGATGGGTAGTGAGGTGAGTGTGAAACTCACCCACTGCAGCAAATTTGAGACCCAGGCTATTTTAACTCCCAGGCCTCATTTTCACAAGAGCCACTAGCACCATTCTCTTCTCACATGGTAGCATTCGTAGAATCAGCAACTTGTCTCATGAATACTTTTGCACTTCTTTATATTCCCACATTCTACCCTACATAAACTTGAGGTCATCCTAAACTCTGCTGCCTGTGTCCTAACTCGCACCAAATCCTGTTCACCCGACACCCTGGGGCTCACTGGCATAAATTGGCTCCCGGTTAAGCAACGCCTCTGTGATATCCGAGTAGTAAGGTCAGAAATTGAGAGAAGCGAGATATAAGGAACAAAACCCAACTGTTTATTACACGGTGTAGCAGAGAGACACAGCTCTTACAGGCTGCAAGCAAAACACCATTTCTTACTGCACGAGCACCAAGATGGAGGATGAACCTCTGAGTCATACCCATAATGCAATGCCACATTACCGTATAAACTGGTGTACCAGGACATTGACTACATGACCCATTACCTTAAATACTGGTGAATGTGAAACCTTACTCTTTGGCTCCATCTGGTGGATAACTTAAACATTACATCCCAGATTACTATAGCCTCGATTTAAAAATTCTTATCTTTCGACCACATATCCACAGAATAACGGCCTATTTTCACCTCTGTAACATCGCCCATCTCCGCCCTTGCCTCAGCTCATCCGCTGCTGAAACCCTCATCCATGCCTTTGTTACCTCTAGACTTGACTATTCCAACACACTCCTGGCTGGCCTCCCACATTCTACCCTACGTAAACTTGAGGTGATCCAAAACTTGGCTGCCCATGTCCTAACTCGCACCAAGTCCTGTTCACCCATCACCCCTGTGCTCGCTGACCTACATGGGCTCTCAGTTAAGCAAAGCCTCGATTTAAAAATTCTTATCCTTGTTTTCAAACCCCTCCATGGCCTTGGCCCTCCCTATCTCTGTAATTTCCTTAAGCACCACAACCCTCTGAGATATCTGCACTCCTCTAATTCTGGCCTCTTGAACATCCCTGATTTTAATCGTGCAACCATTAGTGGCCGTGCCTTCAGTTACCAAGGTCCTAAGCTCTGGAATTCCCTCACTAAACCTCTCTGCCTTTCTACTACCTCTCTTTCCTCCTTTAAGACGCTCCTTAAAACCTATCTCTTTGACCTCTGCCCTAATTTCTCCTTATGTGGCTCGGTGTCAAATTCTGTTTAATAACGCTCCTGTGAAGCACCTTGGGACATTTTACTACGTTAAAGGTGCTATATAAATACAAGTTGTTGTTGTGTTCACACTCCATTCAACATCTTTCCGGCCTACTTGCTTACTGCTCCCTCTCAGCATACGCACAACAAGCAGAAGCCCCAGACTTCTGCATTCCCCTTTATAGGAGACATTCACTAACTCTGACTCTCTCCTTCTGCAGAACAAAACAGCCCACAACACAAGGAAAAGGAGTAAGAGCGGGGAAGGGCCAGACAAACTCATTGTGCTGTCATGAGCTGGAGCAGCAAGTGCTTGGAATCAGTGGCCCCTCTAGAGCTGCCAGGATAGTACAAAAGGGCTTATTTGAAGGGCATCTGTAACATTGACCTAGGCTCATGAACCTCAAGAGAACTCACAATCATGCAGCTTGTCTAAATCAAACTGCCTTGGGATGCCTGACATCTTCCACTGTCCAGCCTCTCAGCACCATCCTAACTCTTGTCCCTTTTCTCTTTTGTCTAGGTCCTTCTCAGCAGCCACTGCCCACAGAAGAAGACACCTCATAGAGTGTTTCATACCCTCCAGCCCCCCCACCCCACATGCACCAGCACAGTGATTGCCATCTCGACTGGGTTAGCAGTGAGGTAGACAGTTCTGCATGTGGTGAAACATCCAACACAAGTGAGCAGAAAAAGGTACAGGTGGCAGGGGCAGTTGTAAGGGGTCGTTTTAACGAGCTTATGGTGTGCTAGGTCGGTTTTGATTTCGCACTGCTCGTGAGCGGTTCCGAAGCGCTCCCCCCTCACCGGTTCTAGACACTGGGCTTATTGCCAGACAACCTTGATGTGTGGCCCAACTTGTGACTCGGAAGACAAATGGATCAGGTGAGACAAGGTGAGTTTTAAATCAGAAATATCTTTATTTTCAAGGAGAATAAACACAGAGAATGCAAGAATCAATTTAGACAAAAATCATTAGCACGTCTCCCAATGGGAACTAAAATTTAACACACAAGGAATAACTTTGACTACCTTAAATCATACAACAATTCTTAATCAGCAGTATACTAAAACGGGGGTGGGAAAAGCGCACGGACACATCGAGGGATAAATCACACTCCTGAATTACAAAACCCTTAATGTTACAAACTCTCCCGTTGCTAAAATATACCTCAACTATGTCAGTTAGGTAGAGTTGGGCCTTTATGCTCACCAGAATTTTAAAATCCTCCTGTACCTTGGTACTCCTTGTTACGTCCGGGATCTCCAATCTTCCTTATGGGACCGGCTCCTGGACCCGCTCTCTTGCACAAACTTGGAAGTCCTCCGAACTCCTCGAGCCGTCTCCTCTTCTGCACGGTCTTCGAACTCCTGATGGTATCTGGACTTGGACTTCACTGCTTCTGGTGAATCTTGTGGATCTGTTTGAGTCTGGCTGAATCTCTTCTCCTGCACAATCTTGAAAGTCCTCCGAACTCCTCGAACCGTCTCCTCTCCACTCGGCCTTCGAACTCCTGATGGTCTTGGATCTGGACTGAACTTCTGAATCCGCTCTCCTGCACAATCTTGAAAGTCCTCCGAACTCCTCGAACCGTCTCCTCTTCCGCACGGTCTTCGAACTCCTGATGGTATCTGGACTTGGACTTCACTGCTTCTGGTGAATCTTGTGGCTCTGTCTGAGTCTGGCTGAATCTCTCTCCTCCTGCACAATCTTGTGGGTCCTCCTCGCTCTGTCCTTGACCTTGTGTCTGTGTGAATCTGTGATGGATCTGTCTGAATCTCACTGAATGAAAAAAAGGTCTTGCTGTCGATTCTCCCTCCACAGTTATACTGTTTCCTTGTCCTTATCTCGGCGCCAAATCAGGGGTTTTCTTTTGTCAAGGTAATGGGCAGGCTGCTTTGACAAAAGCAAGTACTTTATTTTAATGTCTTGTAAATGAAACTGATGGGATCTGTCCTGTGTCCCTCTGAGTTTGGTACAGATAATGTTTTTTTTCTGTGCTCAGCGATTTCAGAGATGGGTTTGCATTTTGCTAGCAATTAGCGCACCTCCAGGTGCAAATACTTTTGTTTACGAGTTCGTTACTGCTGTAACCATATTATCATATCAATAGCAGTAAGTTCTGGAATCTTCTAATCGGTGATGACTCAGGCTGCTGTAAGATACTGCTGGTGTGTCCTTTTGAACTGAGCCATGAGAACTGCCAACTCCATCTTGTGTTCTCACAATGTGGCCATTTCAGGGGTTTTACCAATCTAGACTGTATTTTCTGGATTTTACGAATCCTACACAGTGCAGGAGACAGCTCACCAAAGGGTGAGGTCCTGTCCCAGCTTTGCTCAACTGGACAGAAATTAAGACTTCAGGAGCCCAACTATGAGAAGAAAACTGCTTGCCTCCCGTAAGCAATTATATTAGGTATTGAAAGACCTGCAAAGGAGTTTCAGCACTATGGTTGAAAGTATGAAGGAGCCCACTGCTAGCCTGTGTGCTGCCATCACTCATGGTATCAGCACTCCGTAGTCTATCTTGGTGAGTGTGGCCGCCTCCAGGGACACTGCAGATGAGTCCTCACAAAAGCACCACATTACAGGAAAGATGTGATTGCACTAGAAAGGATACAGAGGAGATTTACGAGGATATTGCCTGGACTGGAGAATTTTAGCTGTGAGGAAAGATTGGATAGGCTGGGTTTGTTTTCTTTGGAACAGAGGAGGCCGAGAGGAGATTTAATTGAGGTGTATAAAATTATGAGGGGCCTAGATAGAGTGAATAGGAAGGATGTATTTCCCTTAGCAGAGGGGTCAACAACTAGGGGGCATAGATTTAAAGTAATTGGTAGGAGGTTTAGAGGGGATTTGAGGGGAAATGTCTTCACCCAGAGGGTGGTGGGGTTCTGGAACTCATTGCCTGAAAGGGTGGTACAGGCAGAAACCCTCACCATGTTTAAAAAGTGATTGGATGCTCACTTGAAGTACCGTAACCTACAGGGATACGAACCACGAGCTGGAAAGTGGGATTAGGCTGGGTAGCTTTTTGTCAGCCGGCACAGACACAATGGGCTGAAATGGCTTCCTTCAGTGCTGTAAATTTCTATGATTCTATGATTCTTTGATTCTATGATTTTATGATTCTATCCAGCCAGCCCAGACTGCTGTCGCCCATGCTGAGGTGGTGCAGTCTACAGCTGGGCCTTCCAGGCCCAGAGCTGGTAAAGGGGGTATTGCAAGGCCATCTGAAGTCTCCCGCACGGACACTCAGCAGCCTTCCACCAGCCTTGCTGCAGCCACTGGACCAACACTTCATAGGAGTACTAGAGTAGGCAAAGGCACAGTAACGAGAGGCACTAAGGAATTGCACAAGGGTGAATAGTTAATATTTTTATTGTAAATATGTGTGCACTAATTCCTGATAAATGTATTAATTCACTTACCATTTATTTGTGGTGTCTGTCATTTCAGCTTTGCAGTGTGAAATAGCCTGCGAGAAGGATGGAATGATGGGGAAGTGGTGAGTAAAGGGGATGTGGGTGATAAATCATCCTGGTTTGAGGCTTGAGATCTGTTTGGAGGAGGTGGCAGAGTTCTGTGACCACCTCCTTGGTGAGGCAGAGCCACCTAATACACTGCTCCTCACTTCATTGAAAGTAGATGATGTGCTTTCGGAATACCCTCGCAGGGTAAACATAGAAACATAGAAACATAGAAGATAGGAGCAGGAGTAGGCCATTCGGCCCGTCGAGCCTGCTCCGCCATTTAATGCGATCATGGCTGATCATCCAAGCTCAGTACCCTGTCCCTGCCTTCTCTCAATATCCCTTGATCCCTTTAGCCTTAAGAAATATATCCAACTCCTTCTTGAACATATTTAATGAATTGGCCTCTACTGCCTTCTGTGGTAGAGAATTCCACAGGTTCACCACTCTCTGGGTGAAGAAATTCCTCCTCATCTCTGTCCTACATGGCTTACCCCTTATCCTTAGACTGTGACCCCTGGTTCTGGACTCCCCGACCATTGGGAACATCCTTCCTGCATCTAGTCTGTCTAGTCCTGTTAGAATTCTATAAGTTTCAATGAGATCCCCTCTCATGCTTCTAAACTCTAGCGGGTATAAGCCCAATCGACCCAATCTCTCCTCATACGTCATTCCTGCCATCCCAGGTATCAGCCTGGTGAATCTTCGCTGCACTACCTCCATGGCAAGAACATCCTTCCTCAGATAAGGCGACCAAAACTGCACACAATACTCAAGATGTGGTCTCACCAAGGCCCTGTACAACTGCAGCAAGACACCCTTGTTCCTGTACTCAAACCCTCTTGCCTTCTTAACCGCCTGCTGCACCTGCATGCTTACCTTCAGCGACTGGTGCACAAGGACACCCAGGTCTCGTTGCACTTCCCCTTCTCCCAATCTATTGCCATTCAGATAATAATCTGCCTTCCTGTTTTTGACACCAAAGTGGATAACCTCGCATTTATCCACGTTATATTGCATCTGCCATGCTTCTGCCCAATCACCCAACCTGTCCAAATCATACTGGAGTTTCTCAGCATTCTCCTCACAGCACACACGCCCACCCAGCTTTGTGTTGTCTGCAAACTTGGAGATATTACATCTAGTTCCCTTGTCTAGATCATTAATATATATTGTGAATAGCTGGGGTCCAAGGACCGATCCCTGCGGTACCCCACGAGTCACAGCCTGCCACTCAGAAAAAGATCTGTTTATTCCAACTCTTTGCTTTCTGTCTGCCAACCAGTTCTCTATCCAAGTCAATACCTTGCCCCCAATCCCATGTGGCTTAACTTTACACGCTAATCTCTTATGCGGGACCTTATCGAAAGCCTTTTGAAAGTCCAAATACACCACATCCACTGGTTCTCCCTTATCTATTTTACCAGTTACATCTTCAAAAAATTCCTAAGTAGATTAGTCAAGCACGATTTACCTTTTGTAAATCCATGTTGACTTTGTCCGATCCTGTCACTGTTTTCCAAGTGCTCTGCTATTACATCTTTTATAATGGACTCTAGCATTTTCCCCACTACCGATGTCAGGCTTACCAGTCTGTAATTCCCCGTTTTCTCTCTACCACCTTTTTTGAATAGTGGGGTAACATTAGCTACCCTCCAATCCATGGGTACTGTTCCAGAGTCTATCAAATTTTGGAAGATGATCAGCAATGCATCTACTATTTCTAGGGCCACTTCCTTAAGTACCCTAGGATGTAGATTATCAGGCCCTGGGGCTTTATCGGCCTTCAATCCTGTCAATTTCCCTAACACCATTTCCTTACAAATACTGATTTCTTTCAGTTCCTCCCTTTCATCAGACCCTATGTTCCCCTACATCTCTGGCAGGTTATTTGTGTTCTCCTTTGTGAAGATAGAACCAAAGTATGTATTTAATTGGTCTGCCATTGCTTTGTTCCCCATTATAAATTCCCCTGATTCTGACTGCAAGGGACCTACGCTTGACTTCACCAATCTTTTTCTCTTCACATATCTATAAAAGCTATTACAGTCAGTTTTTATGTTCCCTACAAGCTTACTCTCATACCCTATTTCCCCTTCTTAATTAATCCCTTTGTCCTCCTTTGTTGAATCCTAAACTGCTCCCAATCCTCAGGTTTACTGCTTTTTCTGGCCAATTTATATGTCCTCTCCTTGGATCTTATGCTATCCCTAATTTCCCTTGTTAGACACGGTTGAATCATATTTTTTGTTTTATTTTTATGCCAAACTGGGATGAACAAATTCTGTAGTTCATCCATGTGATCTTTGAATGTTTGCCATTGCCCCATCCACCGTCAACCCTTTGAGTGACATTCCCCAATCAATCCTACCCAACTCGTGCCTCATACCATCGTAGTTTCCTTTATTTAAATTAAGAACCCTAGTCTCCGAGTCAACTACTTCATTCTCCATCTTAATGAAGAATTCTATCATATTATGATCGCTCCGACCCAAGGGGCCTTGCACAACAAGATTGCTAATTAATCCTTTCTCATTACATAATACCCAGCCTAAGATGGCCTGATCTCTAGTTGGTTCCTTGACATATTGGTCCAGGAAACCATCTCGTATACACTGCAGGAATTCCTCCTCCACAGTATTGTTACTAATTTGGTTAGACCAATTTATATGTAGATTAAAGTCACCCATGATAACTGCTGTGCCCTTATTTCACGCTTCTCTAATTTCCCTTTTAATGCCATCCCCAACCTCCGCATTACTGTTTGGAGGTCTATATACCACTCCCACTAACGTTTTCTGCCCCTGGTGAGAGCCCTGATGTCCCTCCTCATCTGCGCACATGTTACCGTCATTCTCGCTGCCTACGCTCCCTCCACCATAGATTCTGGAGGGCGAGGTGGCATGCCAGTACAGCCCCAATTAATGTTACTAAGTGTAGCAGTTTGATTTTTTAAAGAATAAATATAGCTACTTTTTAGTTGCCACAACACTCCTGATACAAAAGAACCTTGAAATTACTGAATGAAACTGTTGAAGTATATGAAACTGAGAAGAGACCACTGAAACTGCACTAACCTACAGCTGCGAGTCATTACTGATGATCCCTTTAAATAACATCCCTGAAGCCAGCTTCCTGGTGCTTCATGTCAGCTCTCCCTGTCGGTGTTGTAAATATGTGTTCACTGATTTTTGATAAATTTATTAATTCAGTTAGATTCTTTTCAGCTTTGCACTGTGATATGGCGTGCGACAGGGATGGAATGATGGGGGTGTGGTGAGCAATGGGGATCTGGGATTTAATTCATTCAAACCGCATTCTGATGAGGCAGTCACGGACCACCCTTCTGAAAGGCCGATTGAGTGGCTGTCTCCTCCCTCGCTCCTGTTCCTCCTCCTCCTCCTCATTGTCCTCCTCATCTTACTCTTCCTCCTCCCGAGGTGGTCTCGCAATCCCTGGTGGCATGGGCTGGGCCCTCATTATGGCCAGGTTGTGGAGCATGGAGCAGACCAACACAAAATGGACACCCGCTCAGCCGAGTACTGAAGGGCTCCTCCCGAGCGGTCAAGGCAGCGGAACCATTGCTTGAGCACCCCGATGGTCTACTTGATGACGTTCCTGGTGGCAGCATGACTCTCATTATGAGTGCTGGGCAGGAGTGTTGGGGCTGCAGAGGGGAGTCATGAGCCAGGTGGGTACAGTCAATGGCGCCCCTCACCATTGGGAATCCCGCTATCCTGGCAAAGCCACATGCACACTCGTCCTGCTTCTCTCTGGTGATGGTGAAGGAAATGTAATCCCTTCGCCTACTGTAGAGAGCCTCTGTAGAGAGCCTCCTGGATGCAGCGATGAATGGCGAACTGCAAGATGTTAGCTATGTCTCCTGTTGCAGACTGGAAGGATCCGCTGGCAAAGAAATTGAGGGCAACGGTGACCTTTAGTGCCACAGAGAGAGCCATGGTCACCCCGATCAGAGGCTGGAGGTCTGGTTGCAGGAGATGGCAGGGCTCAGTGACCACCTCCTTGGTGAAGTGGAGCCTTCTAATACACTGCTCCTCACTTAATTGGAGGTAGGAGAAGTGCTCTTGTAATACCCTTGGAGGGTAAGGCCTCCTGTTGAGAGCCCTGATGGCCCTCCTCCTCCCTCTGGGCACATGTTCTTATCTTCTGATCTGCTCTACCATAGATCCTGGAGGGTGAGGTCGACTGCCACTCCAGCCCCCATTAATGTAACCAAGTGTGGCAGTTCAATTTTTTAAATAGTAAATGTAGCTACGTTTTAGTTGCCACAACACTCCTGATACCAAATAACCTTGAAATTACGGAATGAGACGGCTGGAC
Organism: Somniosus microcephalus; assembly: GCF_052327205.1. Classification (NCBI taxonomy): domain Eukaryota; kingdom Metazoa; phylum Chordata; class Chondrichthyes; order Squaliformes; family Somniosidae; genus Somniosus; species Somniosus microcephalus. Next base: position 68,912,723 of record NC_141002.1, read on the forward strand.
TACGTGCAACTGACAAGAAAGCACTGAAACTCCACTAACCTACAGCTGTGACTCATTACTGATGATCCCTTTAAACAACATCCCTAGAGCTGGCTTCCTGGTGCTTCATGCCAGCTCTTGCTGTTGTTGTTTACTCCAGGCACTAAGGTAGGTGACGACAATCAATTTCGCAGATCGGGCGGTCAGTGAGCGTTGCACACTCACAGACGTCACAATCCACCTGGTGTTGAGGCTCCTGGTGATAACTGTTAGCAGTATTGCTGCTGGAGGCAGGGGGCGGGATTTGGCATGCGCCATTGGATTCGCCTTGCCCTGGCGATAATGTTCTAGCGCCCCATTAGTGCCTTCTACTGACACTAACAGGAGGTGCTAAGGTACTGAATTCCCCCCCCCCCTATGCGTGGTCACTTGCATGACTTCACTACAATATTCTGCTTGGAAATAAAATTATCACCGTTATCATATTTGAGACTTTGCTCTATAGTTTCTTTTCATTGCAGCTTGTTAGTCTGCATTGTCAGACAATCACTGATATTGAAGTTGGTTGAATGTTTTCATTGTTCTTCAATGCAGAATCAAGAAAGTGGTGAAGTGAAGTGGGTAAGGATTGTTAATGCAGAGGAGCGTTTTGTTACTTTTCAGATAAGGGGATTAAGGACTTTACCAAAAATGTTGTTCTGTCAATTGCTCCCTGGCCACTCTAGCTGCAATACATGAGTGCTTAATGAGCAAATAAGGGAAAGCAATCAGAAAGAAGCAAACTCCAAGTTCAGAATTGTCTTGGAAATCTACTAATCACAAATCCACCCTTCAAACAATTCACGTCAGTTAGTTTGCTAGAGTCAATCCTACTAAGTATTACTCAGTGGGTTTGACATTGGGCGGCACTTCTGACCTGACCAGTTAAAATTGTGTTGAGATCCTAATAACGTCATAAGATCCCGATTTTTATTTATTTCTCTTATGCATCCCCCACTCCCTTTGCCCAGCCATTGTTGGGTATGCATTCAGCCAACTAGGCCCTAAGCTTTGGAATTCCCTCCCTAAAGCTCTCCACCTCTCCACCTCTCTGTCGTGCTTTAAGACCCACTTTAAAACCAACCTCTTTGGCCAAGCTTTCAGCCACCCCTCCTAATAGCTCCTTCTTTGGCTCAGTGTCAATTTATGTCTGATTATGCTCCTATGAAGCGCATTGGGAAGTTTTTCTATGTTGAAGACGCTATATGAATGCATGTTGTTATCATTAATGGGACAACAACCTGTTGCGGCTGCATTTCCCACCTTAATGATGGTTGCCGGGTTTCCGGCAGGAATAGAACAGTACGTCGATTGTCACTATATCAACTGCTCACCCACACTGTTCCCATTGGGTGGGTTGGGTTAAAATCAAGTGCCTCTGTGTTAGATGCGGTTCTATACCACCAGTATCTCTAGTGTAACCCACTAATAAAAGGATGCAGTGTCAGTTAAATGTATCTCTCACAAGTATATTGAGCTTGAGGTGCAAATGTATGCACATTAATCGGATTTGCATAGATTTGCTCACAGCAGGTTTACATTACTAGAAACCCAAACGGACGGGAGTCAGTTTCAGTAAACTAGTAAAACATTCCTTTTCCGTTCCCCTGACGTGGACTTTCCCCATCCCCTTCCCACCTCTAACTCTCCCCCACACCGCCACTCCTCTTCCTCTCCTTCTCTCCTCCTCTCCTTCCTCCTACTCCTCTAACTCTTGCCTTCCCCCTTCACTTTCTGATCCCTTTCCTCCCTTCCTCCTTTCCTTCTCCATCCTCTTACTGCTCCTCCTACCCCTCCCAACCCCCTCCTCCTATCCCTTCTCCCCTAACCTCTATCTCTCTTGCCCTTTTCCTCTCCCTGCCCCTCCCTTTTCTTCCCATTCTCTTCTCCCCCTTTCACTTACTTACCCTCCCTTTCCTCTCTTCTTCACTTCCCTCTCCCTCCCCTGCCTCACCCTTTCTTTTATCCTCCTCTCTCCTTCCCCTCATCTCCCACTTCCCACTCCCTTTTCTCCCTGCTCCCTCCTCCTCTTCCTTTGCCTCCACTGCCCCACCACCTTCCCTCTTTCTCACCCTTCCTACTACTCCTCCTGCTTCTCATCCATCTAACACTCCTCATCTTTCCTCTCCACCTTTCTTCCTTCTTCTTCCACCCTCTGACTCTCCTTCTCCTCTATTCCCTTCTCTACCATTCCCTGTTCCCCGTCTCCCCATGTGAATGATATTTCTGCAGGTTTTTCATTTAACCTTTTAACCAGTAATTTATTTTTAGTTCAATGTATCATAACTTTAAATGAGCAATTACTTAAAAAAATCTGTTTAATTAACATGCCATGAAATCCCTCATATCAGAAATGGAAGTATGTGTAGGATTCGCAAAATTCAACAGATTCCCCAAAACCAAGAAGATTACCCTAAGGAAGGGATTTTTGGACTGTTAATAAACCATGTCAGAATGGTATGAGAATATTGGGCCTAAAGGGAGATTTAAAAATCAAGGACTCCAGGATTTTGGTTTTTATTTTAAAAGCATGTTCGAGCCTGTGGAAGAAAAGGGGGGCTGCAACATAAAGGAATTGGGATTGGCCTCTGTAAATGGACAGTTTTGAGTATTGGCATTAGCCAAGCTATCTGGACAGTCTCAGTCATTTTACATAATGACAATAGACCAACGGAAGAGCAGTTCCCACCCAAAATCACAGAACCATCCAAAGTATACATAATGCAGAACATGCCACCAACCAACAAAAGAACCTTGGGCCCCACAGGAAAAGACAAATGTTACTGCAATTAAACAAGAGGTTAAACAATTGCTTAAAACCACTTAAGAATCGATGGGACCACCCCGAAACCACTTCACGCAATCTTAAACCAATTAAGATTGATGGGACCATCCCGAAACATATTAAACAATTTTAACCCATCAATGTTAACGAGCCCGCCAAAACTAACAAAGAGTCAGAACTGATTTGGCGCGCAGATTAGCAGGCCTCAAACAGTATAATTGAGGGCCTGTTTTTACAACAGCAGTTCAGTTCGGTTCAAGGAGTGCGGGTTCAGTGCGGTGCAGTTCGGGTCAAGCGGTTCAAGCAGTTCAAGGAGTCAATGGTGGTTCGAGTGAAAGGAGAGTTCAAAGGAATTCAAAATGGTGGGAAGAGGGCAAACAGTGGAAGAAAAGAGTTCAAGAAAGCAGTGCTGGAGGAAGTTCGCTTCATCATTCATGTCAAATCAAATCACCAAGTTCAGTCCAAGAAGAAGCTCCCTCTCAAAGAAGTAACACACCGTCGGAGGCCTCGCGGCAGACCAGGGCCCCATGAAACTGTGGTGTATGTACCTTTAAGAGGAACTATGTTTTTTTGAAGCCCCTGTGTACTGTAGTACCGGTAGTGACCACTCGGGTATATAAGCCTGTATAGCGTCTTGTATAGTTAGTTCACCTCCAGATTTTGTTCAGTAAACACTTGTTAAATCAACTCCTGCTTTCCGTGTCTCCATTAACACACGGATACAACAGTGGCGACGAGTTAGAAACGAACTTACCTGCAATTCGGCAGCACCTCAAGGAGATCAATTCCTCAGGTGAAGGTCGAAGAAAAAAAAAAGAAAAAAACTGTGGTTTCACCAGCTAAACGGGCTGGTGGCAGGTAGTGCACTGATCCTTCCTGGGCGGCGGGCTGGGGCTCGATCGGGTAACTCTGCAGCGGGACTGGACAGCGAGTCGGAAGGCAGAAGCAAACAGAGACAGAGGGTGGAGCACTCAGGAGACAGCCGGCGCTGCAAAGCAGGTCGGCGTTCGGACCAAGCAGAGGGAGGGGAAAGTCCCAGAGAGTCCGACGGGAACGATTTTCCAAGTGACGGAGAAACTGGTTAAAATATATGTGTAAATAAAAACCGCGGAGAACAGCAGCGGCAGCGGCGGGAAAGCGCGGGAGGCGCCATCTTGACTCGGCAGGGAAGAAGGGAAAGCGCGGGAGGCGCCATTTTTGATTTTCAGGATGCCTAAGACTGGCAATATTACTGCTTTCGATAGTGATATAGAGGATTGGACCACATATGTGGAAAGAGTGGAGGTATATTGCAAGGCAAATGAAGTAGCGGATGATAAAAAGGCATCGGTACTTCTAAATCTGATGGGCGCAAGGACATACGGGCTGTTACGAAACTTGATCACTCCAGCCAAACCGATGGACAAGAATTTTAAGGAGATTGTTGATACCCTACAGGAGCACTTAAACCCAACACCGCTGCTGATAGCGGAACGATTCAAATTCTTCAGGAGGAATCAGCACAAGAATGAAAGTAACGCTGATTACCTCACCGAATTACGAAAGCTGTCAAAGCACTGCCAATTCGGGGCAGGACTGGCAGATTCTCTACGAGACAAATTCGTCTGCAGTCTCCTAAGCGAAGGAACGCAGAAAAGACTACTTGCTGAGAAAGATTTGACACTGGACAAGGCTTTCAGTGTGGCTGTATCATACGAAGCAGCAGCAAGAGGAGCTGCAGAGATACAGCAAAAGCCACAGGACTTCGGCACCCATGAAATGACACGGGGTCTCGAGAGATGTTATCGCTGCGGCAGATCCACCCATGACCAGAGGGACTGCTGGTTCAAGGACAAAGCATGCAGGCAATGCGGAAAGATGGGACACATTGCACGTGTATGCCGATCTGGAAAAAAATCCGCTGACAGTAAAAAGGTCAATAAGGAAAAGTACAGAAAGATACAAATGATGATGGACAGTAGCTCCGAAGACCAGAAGAGCGATAGCGACTCCGGAAACAAGAGACTAAGCTGTCTCAAATTACATAATGTAATTGCCAAAGAAGATTACCAGACCATTTGGGTTACCCTCACAATAGCGTGGTCCCCAGTTAAAATGGAGCTAGATACAGGATCAGCTCTGACCGTCATAAGTCGATGGGATTACGAGCGGCTATTTCTGCACATACCTTTGAAAGACACATCCATTATCTTGAAGACATATACGGGGCAGAAAGTATACCCCAGACGGAAAATAAGGGTGCCTGTTATATACAACGACAAGGAAATACAGAAGTTGTATTTATACGTTCTGCAAGATGGTGGTCCACCGTTGTTGGGACGTGAATGGATCAGAAAGATACGTTTAGACTGGCACTCCATTCAGGCACTGACGGTGACCAGTAAGAAAAAAATTATGATGACGTCATACCTGGACGATTAAAAGAAATCTTGGCTAACGCCAAAGAAGTGTTTCAACAGGAACTAGGAACCCTGAAAGGCGCCACTGCCTCAATAAAAGTGGAAGATGCGGCAATTCCCAAGTTTTTTAAGGCAAGGCCGGTGCCATATGCAATTCATCCAGCAGTCGAGGCAGAGCTGGAGAATTTGGAAAAAGCAGGCGTGTTATCCAAGGTAGATTGGAGCGAGTGGGCAACACCCATCGTCCCAGTCATGAAGAAAACGTTGAATAATGATAAATCTGAAGAACAGAGAAAAATTTGCATCTGTGGGGACTTCAAGGTGACTGTAAACCCGGTTCTTCATACGGTACAGTATCCTCTTCTGAGGATAGAAGATATTTTCGCCTCACTATCCGGAGGGAAACGTTTCACCAAAATTGACTTGGCACAGGCATATCTACAGATGGAGGTTGAGGAGGCCTCTAAAAAGTATCTCACGATAAACACACACAAAGGCCTGTACCAGTACAATCGGCTGGTTGTCGGAGTAGCATCAGCTCCAGCTATCTGGCAAAGAGCTATGGAGCAAGTCCTGCAAGGGATTCCGCGGACTCAATGCTACCTAGACGACATCCTTGTAACAGGAGAAAATGACAACGAGCACCTTGCCAATTTGGAGCAGGTGCTCACGAGACTAAGAGAACGGGGCCTACGAGCAAATCGCCCCAAGTGCGAATTTTTCCAGAAACAAGTATCATATTGTGGCCATGCCATTAACCAAGAAGGGTTGCATAAATCACCTGAAAAAATTGAAGCGATCGTAAAAGCCCCAGCGCCTGAAAATGTCTCACAATTAAGGCCGTTCCTGGGATTAATAAATTACTATCATAAATTTTTACCGAACTTGTCAACGGTTCTGCACCCTCTTAACGCACTGCTACAAACGGGAGTAATTTGGAAATGGAGCGAAGACTGTAAATGTGCCTTCCATAAATGCAAAGGCTTGATCACGTCCAAGGAAGTGTTGGCTCATTACAACCCATCACTGCCAATCAGACTGGCGTGCGATGCATCCCCTTACGGCGTGGGAGCAGTATTATCGCATAAATTCCCTGATGGCTCGGAGCGGCCGATAGCTTTTGCGTCACGCTCATTGAACTCAGCTGAGCGTAACTATGCCCAGATCGACAGGGAGGCACTCAGCCTGGTGTGGGGGGTGAAGAAATTCAACCATTACCTACACGGACAAAAATTTACCTTGTTGACTGACCATCAACCCCTCATCTCCATATTCAACCCTAAAAAGGGCGTTCCCATTATGACAGCGCAAAGGCTACAGAGGTGGTCCCTTTTCCTAGGGGCACACCAATATGACATAGAATACAAAGGAACAAAACAGCATGGGAATGCTGATGGTTTATCGCGCCTACCGTTGCCAACGATAGAAGAGGCACCTACAGTGGACCCAGTGGAGATGTTCCACTCGACCATAGTGGAATGTCTACCAGTGACAAATTCTACCATTGAAAAGGAAACGAGAAATGACCTGACTCTCTCACGAGTCTACGATTTAACGGTGAAGGGATGGCCAGCACATGGCGAACCACTGTTGCCAGCATTCTCGCAAAGAAGAGAACAGCTGTCAGTGTGCCGAGGAACCTTGATGTGTGGATCCAGAGTGGTGATTCCACCCAAACTCCAGGATAAAGTGCTAAAGGAGCTTCACGAGGGGCATCTGGGTGGAGTGAAAATGAAGAACTTAGCCAGAGCATTTGTGTGGTGGCCAGGTATCGATGGAGACATCGAAGAAATGACCAAGAGCTGTCTAGGATGCCAGAAGGTCCAAAACGCCCCACCACAAGCCCCTCTACATCCATGGGAGTGGCCCTCATCTCCCTGGTAAAGGGTACATATCGACTTTGCTGGTCCATTTATGGACTCAATGTTCTTAATCGCGGTTGATGCACACTCCAAGTGGCCGGAGGTAATAAAGATGTCCTCCACCACCACGGAAAAAACCATCACAGTATTAAGGACCATATTCGCCAGGAATGGGCTGCCTGAACAGATCTGTTCTGATAATGGACCGCAATTTGTATCTGAAGAATTCAGGAAGTTCTTAAAAAACAATGGGGTTAAGCACTACACGTCCGCCCCATACCATCCCGCCACCAATGGATTGGCTGAAAGGTTTGTCCAGACCTTCAAGAAGGCCAGAAAGGCCATGGGTAATGAAGACATAAATCTACAACATAAGGTAGATAACTTCTTGTTTGCGTACAGGAATGCAACACATGTGGTTACAAACCAAACCCCCGCCATGATGTTTTTCAATAGAAGACTAAGATGCCGGCTGGATTTGATCAAGCCAAACATCAGAAGGGACGTAGAGAACCGGCAATTTCAAGGCATGAATGAAAGGCCAACTAGAACCTTCCAGATAGGTCAACAAGTTTTGGCCCGGGACTACCGTACCGAAAAATGGCAGCCTGGAACTATTTGCACACGACTAGGACCGCTGATGTATACCGTGGACATTGGAGAAAGCATAATAAGGCGCCATGCTGACCAGATCATAGAGTCATCCGAAAAAGGACAACCTACACCACAACTCTATATGCCTAATGATGAAGCAGAGATACCCATAGTATCTACCTCCGATCCGGTGATACTGGAACCAGATGAACCCGACACTGGCATTCAAGCCGAATCGACCTTGCCAAAAGAACCTACTACACCACCGAAACCTACTACACCACCGAGGCGTTATCCGGACCGAGTCAGGAAGCCTCCAGAGAGACTGAATTTGTAATTGATTAACTTCAGCAAATATGTAGATTATTGTTCTTGTAAAAATGTTAATTAATGATTACTTAAAATGTTATGTACTATTTATCTAAAAGGGGAGGAATTGTGGTGTATGTACCTTTAAGAGGAACTATGTTTTTTTGAAGCCCCTGTGTACTGTAGTACTGGTAGTGACCACTCGGGTATATAAGCCTGTATAGCGTCTTGTATAGTTAGTTCACCTGCAGACTTTGTTCAGTGTTGAAGTGCCTTACTTCTTAGCTCTGGGCAATGACTCAATACACTCTTGGATTCGTCAGACGGACAGGCCTTTTATTACTCTTGCAAGGGGAATCAGCACCTCTACTCAAGGGGTGAGGCTACTATTCCAATGATACAGCGTAAGCGTTCCATATTTATACAGTGTAACAAACAAGTTTAATTGACATTCCTTTGTTCCTCTATCAGGATACATTTTAGATTAATCATCAGGTATTAATGACATATTGACAGAAGGATCCTGGACACATAAGTCAACCGTTAATCTATAACAGGGCATGAATCGTGTAACCGGAGGTCCTCTTTAATCTTAATCATGTATTGGGAGGCTAGGTTTGCTTACGATCGCAAGTTGTTAGGTCACTGGGTACTTCAAAGGAACCCATTGTTTCACTTCTACATTCTCATTAGGTGGGCAGACATCTGTTCTTGGCTGTAATCCAAGTACGTGCAATAGCTCTAGTTACACATCGACTCTTGACCGGTGTCAAGTCTGAAAACTTTTACCCAGCAAGCACCTAAAATTAACCCCTTATAATATGTAGATTTCCTCATTCCCCCCTTTTGTCCTTTCTAAGGACAATCTATTTTGCTAAGTTTAAGAAATTCTACATCAAAGGTCTCACCCTTAATATCCTCATATTCAGACATCATTGGTACTGGAGGAGTTGACGTCAATAAGGAAAAAACTTTTGTACACAATAATTTTAAACAACCAATCAATAAACTAATTAGAATTATTATCATCACAATTGCAATTAAGACTTCCAAAATTTGCTTTCCTATTGCTCCTCCCCACCCTGAAATCCAATCCTACATGGACCACTGTTCAGGTTGACGTAGCTTCTTTACGGCCTCCTTTATGTGGTTTACCAGGTTGGTGATATTTTCTGAGCTATCTGGAATATAGGTGCAACATTCGGTTTTTATGATTGCACATGTGCCCCCTTCTTTTGCCAACAAATAGTCCAGAGCCATGCGGTTTTGTAAGGCAACAGTGCGCAAAGCCACCATTTCTGCGTTTACATCACTAAGAGCATCAGCAGTATCATTGGCTATTTGTTCCAACACTGCTGCCATGTTTATAGATTCTCTTGCTAACTTCCCTGTTCCATACCAGGGAAATGCTACAGCAAAGAACCTTTCAGTTTCTGTAATGGCTCGTTTTACTCGTGTCCCAGGGTGGCTATCCAAAGATGAAATATGATGTATATAGGGCACTACATATCCCAAGTAACATGACCCAGTCCAACTTTGTGGTAACCAAGGGTATGCTCTATGCCCACAGATGAAATAGGTGTTATTATAGGCTTCAAATTTGTTCCATATCTGGTGCAAATAACTCATGTATACAAAGGTATTAACATGATGATAGTTATGCTTATTTAACAGTCTTCCACCTCTCCCTCCTTGTTTCGTAGCGGTCCTATTAATTTTTCTTTTCTGAGTAATTGATGTTGAAACGAGGGGTTGTGTAAAAGGATTATCACAAAACATTGACTTAGCTGTCAGGGCCAGTCCTCCTCTCGAATTACCATTACAGATAACCTCCCCGTTCGCAGTTCTGTCACTTGGTAATACAGTATCAGGGCATGTGACCCATAGCTTATCAAGCCTTTGTCCACTATCTTCTTCTACTATCTTACCCTGTCTTACCCTAAGATTTAGGGGTTGATACGGGGGTACCTGCATAGTATGGTCCTGGAGCTGGACTTTCATGGTCTCATTATAACATATAATATAAAAGAGATTTTTGGTTAAAAGTACACATTCTTTTATGCATGGTTTGCCTTGCAGAGGATCTGGGTAAATCCATATGGCAGTTTCAATTATTGTTGACAAAAAGAACAGTTTTGTTAAAGTCCAAATCCAGTTCATCTTGGCAGTGTATCACCTTCAACTGATGCCTTCTTACAATGGGACGCATGTATCCATGTTGGTCGCTCCTTTACTTTCACAGCGGTGTTTGTGGTCAGGAATACGTGGAAGGGTCCCTCAAATCTGGGTTGAAGGCTATTCTTTCGCTTGAAGATTTTTATATAGACGTTATCTCCTGGCTCGAAAGTATGGCACTTTCCTTCAGCGGGATCGACCTGGGCTTCCTTCACCTGTTGATGGAAACTAGAAATGCATTTGGTTAGTGCAATGCAATAACTCAACATATCTTCCTCCATTTTATGAATGTCCATTTGTTTAGCTGTTAAAGGTGCCGAAAAGGGCAATCTTTGTGGTCTTCCCATGACGATCTCGTGAGGCGACAATTCTGTAGTTCTGTTGGTAGCAGACCGCATTGTCATTAAAGCTATGGGTAACAGATCAACCCATTTAAGTCCAGTTTCTTTACACAGTTTTGCAAGCTTGTTTTTCAGCATCCCGTTATATCTTTCCACTAGTTCAGCCGACTGTGGATGATAACTGCAATGGAGGTGCTGGTTAATCTGTAAGGCTTTGCATAGTTCCTTAATCACTGTTCCCGTAAAATGGGACCCATTGTCACTTGACAGTTTTGCTGGTATCCCAAAGCGAGGTACAATGTCCTTCAATAAACATTTAGCAACAGTAGTGGCGTCACTCTTTCTACAAGGAAACGCTTCAATCCATCTTGAAAACATATCAACAATAACTAATACATATTTAAAGCTCATACACACAGGTAGTTCAATAAAATCCATTTGCAAGTGTACAAAAGGGCCCATGGGGTTTGGGTGGGATGCGGGCTGTACCTTCTTTATTTTGCCTGCATTCATGGTCTGGCAGATAGTACAATTTTCACATATTTGTTTTGCCAACTTTGAGATTCCTGGTGCATACCAGGTCTTGAGGATATAGTCCGCCATCCCCCCTTTGCCCGCATGGGTGAATTTATGAACACATCGGGCAATTGGTGATAGTAATGATTTGGGTGCCACCATGCGGCCGTCATGATGAACCCATAAGCCGTCAGTGTTTTTAAAACAATGATTAACAACCCCTTCCTTTACTTCATCAGAACTGGCCCTATCTTGATGGGTCAGCACATCATCTAAGGACGGGGGCTGCGGTATCTCTGGCTTTTCCCTAACAGGGAAGGCTGAAACTTGTCGTTCAGTACTTGATATAGCTACTGACTTAGCAGCGCTATCTGTAGCAGCGTTTCCAAGCGCAACCTCGTCCAAATGCCCCGTGTGCGCTTGGCACTTAATAATTGCAATCTGTTTACGTCTCTGAATAGCTAGTAAAAGATTTTGCACTTCTTGTGCATTTTTAATCTGGGTTCCCGAGGAAGTCAGGTAACCGCGAATTTTCCAAATTTGTCATGCTCATGTCCAATAGTGGTCTGGTTATTTCTGAATAGTTCAATATTCATTGTCTACAATAGCCAGTCATTCCTAGAAAATGCTTCATTTCTCTTTTAGTTTTTGGCAACGATGTGTTGCAAACGACCTTTATTCTATCCGGCGTTAACTCCCTGTTTTAACAATGATTCCATCACTGGCTCAATTCCTTTTTCTGCTTTCTCTGACAATGGATACTGTGACCTTTTGGGTAATGGTGCAGCTGGGTTAATTGTAACTTTATAGGGCTGTGCAGTCTAATAGTTAGGAGGTATTTTAAATTTAAAAACAGCTGATAATCTTGTCCTGTTTTGTCATAGCAGGCCGTGCAGTGCAATTTTGGATGCCATTTTCCTAGTTTCAGGGATTCCTGGTATTGTTTTATGGAGCTTGTAATGAATCCCCATGCTCCTAACAGACTGACAAGTTTGGGACTCAAACTTGGGTCGGCAATTTGCCATGCGTAAAGAACAGGGTGTTTTATTTCTGTTACTGGGTACTCATATGCCTTATCTACTTGGATTTCTACCACTACTCCTGATGGGGAGCAAATGATTGTAGCATTCATTTTGCACAGCAAGTCTCTTCCACATAAATTCATAGAGACATCTCCTGATAACAGAAAGGAGTGTTCTTCCTCAAATTCTTCTACTTTTACTGTGAGGGGAGTCGATTGATTCAAGCGTTGTAGTATTCCAGCCAATCCAGCTATCGGGGTCTTTTTCCCATTAATAGGCATTCCTTCAGAATATCCTTTCCCTAACACCGAAAAGGTTGCTCCTGTAGCTACTAAAATGACATAGGTCTCCCAGCTATTTGCATTTTAATTTCAGGTTCGCTGCGTGAATTTAAAGAAACAACGGGCATTTGGTGGTCTGTGGCGCTTGGGGCTGCTGGTGTCAGTCAGTAATTCTGATCTCTATTTCTCCTAAATCCCTGTCCGTTTGTAGGGTAACCTCCTGACTGGTCCAAAAAAGGGTTATGGACAGTGAAATTAGGACCTTTATTCTCTAACGGAGGTCCATTATTGGAGGTTTTGTTCTGACGATTTTTCGCAGGGCATTGGTTTGCCCACTGTCCGGGTTGTCTGCAATTGTAACAATTACCAGATCATCCATACCCTCTTACTCTACCACGTCTTCCTCTATATTCCCCTCTATTCATCCTGCTATAGTTACCTTGTTATCCTACCATAATAGAGGAGAAAGGTGTTTCTTCGGGGTAATTAATTTTTTTTTTTCTTCTGACTCAACAAACATAGAGGCAGTCTGTTTATCTGGCTGTTCTCTATTTCTCTCTTGTCCGTTAAACATTCCTCGAGGCAAGTAATTCTTTCTATGTTAAATGAACCATCTGAGGGAAAGGGTCTAGTCTTATTTACAGTCCATTTGGACTAATTTGGTAGGTGATCAATGGATGATTGACCAGTTCTTTAACATAAAGGCTGCTGGCGTGCCTTTCTCGGGTGGCTTACTGGTGCTAGCACCCATTTTAGCAGCTTAAATGGTTCACTTAAAACAATCTAAACTCCCGTGACAATCCGTGATCTGTGTTGTACGCCCCTACAGATCAGATTAATAAACTATACATACGTATCAAAATTACAGTCACATCCAATCTTCTTGGTCTTTACTTCAAATCAGTGTCACAAAGTCCTTGACCATTTGTCACTCCGAGTGCCTTTAGAGTTTCGGCGCCTACTTTATGGTCCCGGCCTTCACGTGGGGCATTTGCCCTCTTAATAACCGGCCTGAGGCTAGGCGACTGAAACTCAGCACTTCCCGACTGAATTTAGTCAACTGACTGCAACAAGGTTTTTTTTTTAATATTTACAACACATTAAGACATATCCTTATGCTTTAAAACTCGAGGGTTCTCAACCCTCGTGGAAGGTATTTCTAACTGGGGAAAATACTGAATCCACAATAGCTTAGTGGATCATGTAAAAGACATCACTATTTTCTCAACCATACATTCCGCCGCGGGACTCACTTCCCCGGCTTGGGTCTTTTCCAACCCCTTCTGCAGTTTTTTTTTCAGCTTAAATATTTTAGTTAAAACATACAACAATTCCGTAACACTCTATGATCTGCGTGGGACGCCTCTACAGATCAGACATGACTAAACATTAATACATATAACAATAAACAATAAACAATACACTTGTTAAACAATAACCAAAGTGTTACTAAATCCCCAACCTATGCAGCCTTACTGGACAAAGTTGCTTGATAATAACAAGTAGTTAATTACTCACTCTCATAAACATTAAACATTGACACTGTGTTTCAGACAATCGCCCACTCTTCTTCCCTCTACCCTACTCCCTTTAGCCAAATCTTTAGCAAAAAGGGCCTTCAATTTGTCCCAACTAACTTCACCCACTCTTCTCTCCTTCTACCCTACTCCCTTTAGCCAAATCTTTAGCAAAAAGGGCCTTCAATTTGTCCCAACTAACTTCAAGCTGGAACCTTGCTAGTTCAATTTCCAATAAATCGCTAGCTCCTTAGTTAAATCAAATTCCTGACTTAGCCTTCTCTCACAGTAAGCTGGAACCCTGCTAGTTCAATTTCCAGTAAATCGCTAGCTCCTTAGTTAATCAAATTCCTGGCTTAACCTTCTCTCTCTGGTACCTTTATTTCAGCGCTTCCTACAGTCCTTTTCTGCACGATCCTGTTCGCGGGGCGTCAGCGCCTCATGGCTGATCCTCTGTTCCGTTTCTGAAAGGGAAGCAGTCACAACGGCAGTTTAACCTCCGAACCTTGTGAGTCAATTACCCGATGGCAGTACTGCCCAATGGAATAAACAGACTATGCGCAGCTATGCTTCTGGCAGGGAAAGTCCCAAAAATGTGGCAAAACACCACCTTCGGCCGATGGGATTTTTCCTAACTGAGCAACGTACTCGGCGTCTGTTAACTCACCAATTGGTACAGCAAGCCATCTCGGTGGAACCTCCAAATTGTTGAAGTGCCTTACTTCTTAGCTCTGGGTAATGACTCAATACACTCTTGGATTCGTCAGATGGACAGGCCTTTTATTTCTGTTGCAAGGGGAATCAGCACCTCTACTCAAGGGGTGAGGCTATTATTCCAATGATACAGCGTAAGCGTTCCATATTTATACAGTGTAACAAACAAGTTTAATTGACATTCCTTTGTTCCTCTATCAGGATACATTTTAGATTAATCATCAGGTATTAATGACATATTGACAGAAGGATTCTATAACAGGGCATGAATTGTGTAACCGGAGGTCCTCTTTAATCTTAATCATGTATTGGGAGGCTAGGTTTGCTTACGATCGCAAGTTGTCAGGTCACTGGGTACTTCAAAGGAACCCATTGTTTCACTTCTACATTCTCATTAGGTGGGCAGACATCTGTTCTTGGCTGTAATCCAAGTACGTGCAATAGCTCTAGTTACACATCGACTCTTGACCGGTGTCAAGTCTGAAAACTTTTACCCAGCAAGCACCTGAAATTAACCCCTTATAATATGTAGATTTCCTCATCAGTAAACACTTGTTAAATCAACTCCTGCTTTCCGTGTCTCCATTAACACATGGATACAACAGAAACAAACACCCAAATATTACCAGCAACTGGGTAATATTGGGCCACCGCGACCAACAAAACCCAACTCGGAAGAAAACCGAAGATCCACAAGTTTTTCCATTCTACAATCTATCCTGACTTACCCCTGGGTAAGATTTTCCTGAAAAGACTCTAAACCCTACTTCTAACCAAAAGAAATTGGGTACTCACCTGATAGATCCAATACGCACCCGACCGCATCAGCGGACTCGCGAAGACTGACCAGCCACGCAGGTGAAGTCCTCTACCGCGTCCAGGGTACGGCAGGCCCCAACCGACACATCTAGAGTACCCCAAAATCACGAACCTCTACAACTGTCAAAAGAAGTCGTGTTGGTGAGCATTATCCCTGGTCCTCTGGAGCCCAACTGTCAAAAGAAGTTGTGTTGGTGAGCATTATCCCTGGTCCTCGGGAGCCCAACTTAGCTAGTGAAGTGGGATTGGGAGGGGTGAAGTATTCTGTCTGTTGTTATTTTCCCTCATATATTCCGAAGTGTTCAGATCATTGTGTTGTATATTTTCCTTCTCAAATAAAGATCTTATTTCGTTCACCAAGATTCAGTTGTCTGCTGCACTTTTCATCACAACCCCCAAATAAGTCCCAGGTCCAGAACCAAGGGAGTGGGAACGATTCAAACCACTCATAAGTCAGAGGCGAAGCTGACCCCAAATACCACCCCTTACATATGCACGTTTGCAAAAAAAAGTTTAAATATTGATTAGAATTACTGACGTAGTTCATTTCAAATTTAATAAATTATCAACGACTAGTATTATGATGCCTTATTTCCCAATATAAATATGTATAGTTGAGTGGGTCTTTATCTAACTGTATTTCTAAGTAAGTCTTGAAGCTATTTTTATCAGTAGTAGCTTCCAGTAATTATAATTTGCCACAGTTATACCCAATATTTCTGTGATCAAACAGAATTTCAATTCAAGGGCTCAGGTTGTATTTGACAGTATTCTTTCACCTTCAGCTCCTGATTTTAATGCACTCCAGACTAGTAAGGTGGATGTCTCCACTGTTTCCTAACTGTAAGCTTACTCAATGAATTAGTTCCTAATGGGTACAGATTCATAGTAAAGTGCTATCTGGAATTTAGTGCTGAATCAGCAATTTCACAAAGAAAGGCTGATGTGGAAAATGGGGAAAAGTTACACTGATACAGTGGATTGCTTTTCTGAGGCATTTATGAAGCTTAATACTGGAGTTCAAGTACAATCTGACTGCTTACAAATCCTTGGTGCTGACACTGAGTGCATAAATGAATAAGTGCTGTGGCCCTTAGCACTGACAACCCTCATCTTGAGAATGCTGGAAATCTAAAACAAACACAGAAAGTTCTGGAAACACACAGCAGGTCAATCAGCATCTGCGCAGAGAACAGACAAGTTGATGCATATTTTCTTTTTAAGTGTAATTATTCTTGACTACATGCCCACCATCACTTCCTGTTCAAATCCCTTCAGCCTAGTTTCCACCTTGCCCCAACGTAATAAAATTTCCATGGTTAAAGTCATCAACAACATTCTTTGTAGGACTACAACTGTAGTGTGCGACCTCCATCTTCTCCTTTTGCTTCTCTTCCTGCTCTTCCACACCTTCACCAGATTCAATATGGTCGACCACTGCGTTCTCCTCCATTCTTCTCTCCGCACTTGTGCACTTCCATGGCATTGCTTTCCCTTGGTTGAATTCCTAGCAGTCCAAATGCTGCCAACACATCTCCAGTAATGCCTTCTCCTCCCGCCCCCACCCAGCCGCCTCAGGTGTGCCCCAAGGTTCCATCCTTGACTCCTTCCGCGGCCCCATGTCAACATCATCCTTCGGTAGTGAGTCAGCTTCGTTTGTATACTGATGACATCCAGCTCTACCTTTTCACCACCACCCTCGACTCCACATGTATCATTATGCCGTTAATGTTTGTCTGACATTAAGTTGCAGAAGAGCAAGAACTTTATACAACATAATATCAGCAAAACCAAAACCATCCTGTTTTGTTCCTACCAAAAAGTCTATGCTGTAGCCCTTTGATTTTATTCCCTTTCTCAGTTCACTCAGATTGAACTTGATGTGAAATCTCAATGTCCTGTTTGAACTTCAGCTGAACTTGAAACCCTACATCTTAGCCACTAGTAAGACCACCAATATTCACCTCTGCAACACCATCTACCTCAGTCCTGTATCGATTTCTTTGTGGGTTCAATGACGAGACATTTATGAAAGAGAATGTCTTTTAATCTAAAGTCTGTTCAACTCTTTATACAGCATTTACAGGAGACATCATGCTAGTGATGCATCTAGAATGAAACTGAAACCAAACTAAACTGCCTTGCTTGTCTCGGTCACATGCCCTCTGCTGGTCAGGCACAAGCAATCAATACATGCAAACATGCTGTTAAGGCATCATAATTGAACAGGCAAATACCATCTCTATTTGCTGATATCATTACATCTCATTTTCTTAAAATAAAAGTAATTTACTTTTAACTAACAACATGTTTTCTTTGTATTAATCTGCATTTTAACTGTAACACTTAATGAACTTACATTATCATTATCATGATCAAGGTTTTTTAACCTTGCTTTGTGTGTTCACATGAAATATGTCAATACACTAGAACTTGAAGAAACAATAAGATAACATTACTTCCTTCTATAACAATAGTCCTTAAATTTGCTCAATGAGTCTCTCAGGAGGCTTCACGTGTCTTGAGGATTTTCTGATTGATTGTCCTTGAATCTGAGTTGTTGCCTCAGATGATGTGTTCTCAGCTCTGTGATCAGGTTGTTCAACAGTATCAGTCTCTTGACCTGCTGTGGCTGGCCCCATGAGAAGATCTCGACGATGGTGGCATAGTGGTTAGCACTGTTGCCTCATAGCACCAGGGACCCGGGTTCGAATCCGGCCTCGGGTGACTGTCTGTGTGGAGTTTGCACATTCTCCCCGTGTTTGCGTGGGTTTCCTCCAGGTGCTCCGGTTTCCTCCCACAGTCCAAAGATGTGCGGGTTAGGTTGATTGGCTATGATAAATTGACCCTTAGTGTTAGGGGGATTAAATACGTGGGGTTACAGGGATAGGGTAGGATATGTGTTGGTTACGGGGATCAGGTGGGATATGTGTCGGTGCAGGCTCGATGGGCCGAAATGGCCTCTATCTGCACTGTGGGGTTTCTGTGATTCTGTGATTTCTTCTCAGAACAGCACCCTCATCTGTCTGAATGGTGTATGATCTTGGTTGAACTTCACTCAGGACAGTTCCCTTCTGAGCCCATGTGTTTGTTTTGTCTTTGAACCTTACTTGGCCACCAGTGTGGAGTTCAGGTAGGTTTTGTGTTCCTCTGTCATAGTAGTACTTTTGCTTTTCTTTCTGTTGTTCTTTGAACTTCCTCACTTTCTCCCCCTCTTTTGTTTTCAGGAGGTTCTCCGGGATGGGTAGGTTTGACCTTAGCCGACGTCCCATCAGGAGTTGGGCTGGTGACATACCACACTCGAGCGGCGTTTGGCGGTATACAAGCATGCTCTGGTAGAAGTCAGTTCCACTGTCTTTTGCCTTGTACTTCAGTCTTTTTACTGTGTTTGCGGGCTCTCCTGGGTCAACAGCTCTGGACAACGTGTCTGCTGTATACATCAGCTTACCCGGTGTGTACGCAACATTCAGTTCATCATAGACTGTCTCTCCTTCGCTTTCCACAATGAGGACTCTCTTTACCAGGTTCAGTCTCTCACAGGCTTTTAAACCTAGTATGGCTTGCACATCCTTTGGCACCACGATTAATGCTAGCATGTGCTCTCTGTCCTTGTGTGTCACTTTGACAATGCATCTTCCTTTCACTGGTATATCAGTACCTGAGTATCCTGTCACTTTCACTTTTATTCCATGTATCTTTGGTCTGGGTCTAATTTTCTTAAAATCAGTCTCTGATATCACATTAACTTGTGCTCCAGTATCCAATTTAAATGGAATATGTATGTCATTCACTTTTAGTGTCAACATCCAGTCTTTTTCTTCTTTTTTGTTTTCAGACACAACATCTACATAGAACTCCTCTATCCCGCTTTCATCTACTGCATGGACCTTGCTTTGTTGCGCTTGGTTCTTACAGCAACGGGCATAATGGTTGTTTTTGTTGCAACTATTGCATTTTTTACCATATGCTGGACACTTTCTTGGTGGATGCTGTGTACGGCATCGACTACATGACTTTCGATTGTCCCTTTCATTTTCGTTCGCTGGCCACGCCTCTTTTTTCACATTGGCGCTCGTTTTGTTAAACGGTTTGTATCCGTTCTTTCTCACTGCATCCACGTTGCAGCTATTGTCACTGAACAGCTCCTTTGCCTGCGACTTCACAGTCTCTGTAGCCCTACACAGTGCTATGGCTTTTCCCAGGTCTAGATCTTGCTCTCTTAGCAGTCTTTCCCTTAGAACATTATCTGGAATACCACACACCAGTCTGTCTTTTATCAGTGAGTCTGTCAGTCCCCCAAATTCACATGTTTTGCTTCGGTTTCTCAGTTCAGTCACATACTGATCAATAGTCTCACCCATTTTCTGTACACATGTGAAAAATCTGTGCCTCTCAAACGTCACGTTATGTTTAGGTATGCAGTAAGCCTCAAACTGTTCCATTATTTTATCTAGCTTCATTTTGTCTCCATTAGCAGCGAATGTGAAGTTATTATACACCTCCAGCGCTTCATCACCCACGACATGTAAGAACAGTGACGATTTCCTTTTATTACTTTTCTCATCAGCTCCGATTGCTGATAAATACAACCCCACATGTTGTTTGAACCTTCTCCAATTTTCAGCCACATTACCTGTCAACTGAAGCGTCGCCGGTGGGAGTAAACCTTCCATTTTTCACTTCATTAGCTATTCTCTAATGGTAAGTAACGATGTTCTCTTTTGGCTTGCTAATCTGTGGAGAGCTGATTTAACTTCAGATTTTTCCTCTTCATCTCTTTCAATCACTTCTGACACCATGTATTGATTTCTTTGTGGGTTCAATGATGAGACATTCATGAAAGAGAATGAGTTTTAATCTAAAGTCTGTTCAACTCTTTATACAGCATTTACAGGAGACACGATGCTAGTGATGCATCTAGAACGAAACTGAAACCAAACTAAACTGCCTTGCTTGTCTCGGTCACATGCCCTCTGCTGGTCAGGCACAAGCAATCAATACATGCAAACATGCTGTTAAGGCATCATAATCGAACAGGCAAATACCATCTCTATTTGCTGATATCATTACAAGTCCTACTCCCTAGAAACTCCGATCCACACTCATTACCTCCAATTGTGGCTATAACACTATGATCACCGGATTCCTGCGTTCCACTCCACACATAAATTATAACTTAACCAAAATTCGGCTGTCTGCATCAATGTTCCCTTTAACTTTTTTTGGTTGTGCGTCCCCTTTAAGGGGCTGCGCAGCCCATTCAAAATACCACACATTTAAAAGCTGGTGAGCCGGCTCCATGGGAGCACCAGCGTGCTGAGTGACCACGTAGCTGCACAGCTTTCAGTGAACATTGGTCTGCATCCTATTCCATTCTCGGTCCCACACCACTGTAAGATTCGCAAAATTTCTGCATTTCCCCGAAGGCTGTTATTAATAAACGGGACCCTGCATGGACATTTTAAATCAAAAAGAGGGTACCCAAGATAGCGTCCGTGCCTCATGGCAGAAAGCCTGTGGGATTTTAAAATGGATTCTGCAACGCAGACAGCTTGCAGAAATCGAAACCAAAGCTGCAGGTTTTCTGTGAAGAGAAACTTTGTATTTTGAAACCAGACAGGACTCTGAATTATGCATTAGACTGAATTGGAGACAAAATCTAAATTCAGTTTAGGCCTATAGTTAAGGCCATCAAACAATCTATATATATTATATTATCGGAAACAGATTAACACAGCCATCGAGGCTGGACAAGCCCATCAAGGAACTTTCATGACAATACAATTCAATTATCGGGCCGGTAGATGTGATTACCGGCCATCTAAAATCAGTTAGTATGGATTGCTACCATTATTTTAAACTAGTCCGCCAAAATTAAAACAAAGAACTAACCTGATTTGGCGCGCAGATAAGGGTTTTCGACGAAGGTATAATTGAAGGCCCCGGGCAGCATTGAGGAGTTGGATTATCAGGTGTGTTCGTTGGTTGGTGTGCTGGTGCTGCTCTTCAGCCCCTTGCCCTCGTGGCTGCCGCTCTTTCCCCATCCCGCGCTTACCCCCTGGCCTTTGCCCGTGCCCTTTTCCCACTCCATCTGGAATCGCCCTGGCACCGGCTCGGGCGGACACGGACAATTCAGGCCAGGCGAGGCGGGACGCAACGAGGGGAGGAGGGAAGGCCACCGGAAGGAAGGCCGGCTGAAGAACACCAACTGAGGAGATGAACTGAGGGGAGGCTTCGAATCATCAGGCCTTCAGCCTCGGCCGACCTTCGAATATCTGCACACCAACTCAAACTGGCGGCTGTCGATGAAGAATCATCCCTGCAAGGTAAAGTACCCAAACAGAGACTTTAACTTTGGGGTACGCAAACCTGGACAACGCCTTTGCAGCGCCCGAAAACCACTTGATGACGGCAGGCTCCAGAGAGCACCAAGAGCGAACCCCGAACCCAACCGCTGTTTTGAGTCTAACAAACCCTTTTGATTGGTGAGCATGAAGTTCTGACCCCTCATAGTTTAATCTAGTTAGGTATAGTGGGTGGGATAAGGATAAGGGGATTGTTAAGATAGTTGTTTTCCCTCGATGTTCCCCATTCCCTGTATAAGTATAGTTTATTATTCTTCTTTTGTATTTTTTTGCCTGTAGAAGTGTACACTAGTAATTTTTCCGTAAGACTGTATCAAGTTTTCCTCTTCAATAAAATCTTGGTTTTGTTTGCATCCAACCACCTGTCTACTCGAGTCTTCTCTGTACCGCCGCCTTGTACCTAAGTCCGGTGTCTAGAACCCAGGGGCGTGGGAGCAATTCAAACCGCTCACAAAACAGTCAGAGGCATAACTGACTGGGCGCACGTACGCGCCAAGCAACACCACCCACACGCCACCCCCTACAGAAATGGCGACCGCGGCAGGACACCAGCAACAAGGTTGCGATACAGTAGACAATGGGTCGGATGAGCGGACCATGATGGAGGAAAGGATTTCTGATTATATGTTTAGCAAGGTGAATATCACTAAGAAGTGGATCACCACTCTGTTAAGGGCTGGGCGTCCAATAGATGCAGCAGTTAAGTGGACAGAGGGAAAGAAACACAAGAAGTCCTTAGAGAAGGCAGTTTGGCTGATGTGCTTTAAAAAGCAGGTCCAGCTCTTGGACGGGCTCGTTGCAGCACAGGCAGTCAAGTTAAGGGAGTCAGCCCTGGAGATCCGGGATAAGGCTCTCGCAGGGGAGAAGTTATTAGTAGCTTTGCAGGCTTTGAACCAAGAGAGAGTACATTTAGTAGGAGAACACAAGGCCCAGTTGGAATACCTACGGTGCCAAGTCACCAAGGCCAAGGGAAATGAGTTAAGGTTGCGGGAGAAAAATGCCCGCTGGGCAAGGCAGATCAGGGAACAGGAAGAGAGAGCGCAGGAGGTAAAAGCCGCTTACAAGCTAACCAATGAACAGGGGTTTGAGGAGGCAGACCACGGCCCCTGTAAAGAGAGGATAGAAAATCTGAGCCGGGCCCTCCGGAGGGCAAAAGGCATGGTATGCCTCATAAGCCCAAAGGCAGGCCAGGCAGATATTATGGGGAACGAGGGGAGGACAGTTCCAACATCACCGGTGGTGCCTAGGGACGACCCAGTCGAGAGAGAGGAGACGTCACGGCCACCACCCGTAGCGCCAAGTTTCAGCGAGGTTTGGCAGCAAGGGGGGGTGGAACCGGGGGTGGAACCCGAAGCGGAGCCAGAGGTGGAGGCGGAGGTAGAGCAACCCCCGCCCGAGAGACCGGAGCCAGGACCAATGTGCCCTGCACGGCCTCGGAGGTTCGGCCCACCCGCCGATGGCGACAAAATGGGACCCCTCCAAAACCAGTTCGTATTACCTTTTAACACCCAACAGCTCAGGGTTATGGTCAACCATATCCCGAAGCTTTCCGCCAAGGGAGACCCCTCGATCCACTTCAGGGAAATAGAGCAGACCACCAGCGTCAACGACTGCGATGACGCTGAGAAGGCCAAAATGCTGCTATTCTTCCTGAAGAGTAATCTCCTCCAATCCCTCTCTGACGAGTGTAAAAGGGGGCAGAGCGGGTACGAGGAGCTTAGAGATGCAGTTCTAGAGGCCATGTGGATGGATGAGGGAAGTCCCTTCTCCCGCGTGGAGAAGACGATCGAGCTTCCTGGGGAAACCCTGCAGGCTTTTGCGGACTGGCTGTGGCCGGTGTACTGGAAAGCTTGCCCGGGGACGCCAGGCCGGACGTTCCTGAACGGGGATTCCCTGACACATTGGCTCCGTTGCCTGGTGGTGAACAGTTTGCCACAGGTCCGGGCCAAGGCAGAAGCCTGGTTTGACCCCAAAGATCCCCAGACCACAGAGCTCACGGTAATTAGGCAGCTAACCCTAGCCTACAAAAACGGCAGGGGAACCGATGCACGCCCACCCAAGGGGAAGGTGCATGAGATAAAACCAGGAGTGCAGAGTAGAAAGGAACGGCACCAGGAAGGGAGTAACCCCCCCAACACAAAGACCAATTGTTACGGGTGTGGGAAGGATGGTCACCGGCGGAAGGAGTGCAAGAACCCTTGGAAGGATAACAAGGGAAAGCATCCCACAGCCCCAGACCAAAAGGCGGGGGGTAGGGACCCCTTCCGCAGAGGTCGAGTCACTTTTGGACGCCATGAGGTCCTTACTGACTGGCCAGGGGAGAGTAGCAGCCACCACCGGTGCTCTCACCCCGTCAGCCCCATCCCACCCACAGCCGTGACTAGAACCAGTGCAGCCTGTTTCTCTGTGTTCATTCCGATATGGTGAGTGGAGGAGATCCCTTTTGGAGATGGAGGTGGAAAAGGTGACAGGGACCTATCTGTTGGACACGGGGGCATCGCACACCATGATCTACTCAGCTAACTCTATCACCTCACCTCTCTCCAGCGGGGTCCCATACAGTCTATCGGGGTTCACGGGTAGGGTACAGGCCGGCTCGGTTTCCATCCCGCTCGCCATTCGGATAGGACTGCTCCGCTCCAAGTGGACGTGTCTCCTGATGAAATGGGACGTGGAGGATGGAAGATGGGTCCTGGGAGCCGACTTTATTGTAGGCCACGGGATCCTAGTGGATTTGAGGAATCACTGCCTTTGGGGGGCAGGAAAAGTAGAGAACGGTGAGATCGTAGTTATCCCGGGTAAGGAAGGGAAAGGGACCCTCTGCACCATGAAGCTCAAAGAGGATTATAACCTCGGGCTCACGGTCAGCAACACCCCACCAGAGTTCCAGGCATTTGTGCAGGCCCACCTGGCCACGTTTGCCATTCACAAACACGACTGCGGGAGGGTCACAGGGTTTGAGGTCAGCGTAGATGGGGACCCCATGGCCCGACCACAGAAACAGTATCACTTCCCCAGGGAAGCAGAGCCGGACATGGAAGCAGCCATGTCCTCGTTAGTGCAGCAGGGAGTTCTGAGACCGATAGCTACCCACGTGAATTCTCCGTTATGGCCAGTCAGAAAGCCGGACAATTCCTGGAGGGCCACGGTGGACTATCGGGTGCTCAATAGCAACATCCCAGCCTGCACACCCACAGTAGCAGCAGTTGCCGACCTCATCGGGAGTATTCCAGCATCCGCGACCACTTTCACGGTGCTGGATATTTCAAATGGGTTTTGGTCCATCCCTGTAAGGAGGGAGGATCAGTACAAGTTTGCCTTTACGTTTAAAGGGCAACAGTACACGTGGAGCTGTTTGCCACAGGGCTTCCACAACCGCCCCAGCATTTTCCATCAGCTGGAGCTGTTAGGACAGAAGGGTTTCAAGGTAAATCCCAAGAAAGCGCAGATCGGCCAGCAGGAGGTGAAATTCCTCGGTCTGACCGTGCGCGCTGGAGAAAGGGCCATAGATAAGGTTAGGAGGGAGGCGGTACAAGAACTACCAGTCCCTAACACAGTAACAGGTGTGAGTTCGTTCCTGGGGCTAACCGGGTACTGTAGAGGCTTCATTGAGGACTATGCAGCCACCGCAGCCCCTCTGCTCCGACGCCTACACAAGGGAATGGAGTGGCTTTGGGATGAGTGTTGCCAGGCAGCATTTGTCAGGCTCAAGAAGGACTTGCAGACCGCGCCAGCTTTAGGGGCCATAGATGGGGGGAAAGAGTTTTTCCTGGAGGTAACAGCCAGTGGGGACAGCCTGAGTGCTGTGCTGCCCCAAGAGCGGCACGGCCAGCTGCGGCTGGTGGTCTACTCCTCCAGGATACTCACCGATGTGGAAAGGAGTTACTCCAACTGTGAACAGCATCTTTTGGCCACACATTGGGCTGTGAAAAGATCATTGATCTTCACAGGCACCTCTCCCATCACCCTCCTCACCCATCACACACCCACCCAGATGCTTCTGGACGGGAGGATCAAGGATGGAACAGTGAGCAGTGCCCGAATTGCCCGCTGAACCTTGCTCCTCTCACAGATGGATCTGAAGGTGAAGGGTCTCTGTGAGCCAAAGCTCGCAGCCAACATGGTATATCCTGGAATAGCCCATCGGTGTTCCAATGAAGGGGTTTGGGAAGTAAACATAGGTTTACGGGCCGGGATACATCCCACAGGCCGCGAGATCTATGTAGACGCGTCCAGCACGGTATCTGCTGGCGAGCGCCTCACGGGGTGTGGAGTCTACGACCCAGCGGCAAACATTGCCGTGGCGATTAAGCTCCCCAGCACCATGAGCGCCCAGCAGGCTGAACTGTCCGCGCTGGTGTACGTTGTTACACACCCCGAAATCTTCCCCACCCCCTACACGATTTGCTCGGACAGCATGTTTACATGCAATTCGTGTACAGAGTACCTGGCCATCTGGTCCCGCCGCGGATATACCTCCGCTGACGGGAGACCCCTCACAGTAAAGCCCCTGCTGGAAATGAGCCTGGCAGCCGTGGGGGAGGAAGGGGAGGTTTTCATCCACAAGGTGAAGGCCCATTCCTCCACAGAACCCCACGGCCAGGGCAACCAGCAGTCTGACTTGCTCGCCAAGGAGGGTGCCCGCACAGGCACTTTCTGGGACCCATTTGGGTCCAGACGCATGGCGGCGGTCAAAGGTAGGGACGGGACCCAAAGGAGTGTAGGGGTAGCGTTAGCCCCAGACCTTAAAACGGTCCAAGCCCAAGACCCCGTCCTCAAAGCAGTCTTCAGCGACATAGCTGAGGGAAAGGAGATAGAAGGTCCGTACGGCACAGCGACTCTCTCCGTTAAAGAGGGTATGCTGTTCCGGGGGGAACAGTTGGGTTGTGCCGCAGCAGCACCGGAGGGAATTCCTTCAACTGGCCCATGAGGGCCCAGGAGCAGGACATCCCGGGCCTGAGACCACCTGGCAACGGGTGGAACAGGCGGGATGGTGGCCGGGACTCAGGGATGATGTCTGCGAGTTCTGTGCAGGCTGTCTTGTGTGCGCTGCGAACAACCCTGACCCCCACAGAAGGAAGATCCCTATGGGACACGTCAGGAGGGTAGAGGGACCATGGCAGTCAATACAAGTCGACTACATTGGGCCTCTGCCCACCGCCCAGGGAGGCTATAAGTACTGCCTAGTCCTGGTGGACATGTTTACAAAGTGGGTAGAGGCTTTTCCCTGCAGAACTGCCACAGCTCTGGGTACTGCCAGGATCCTAGTCCGGGAAGTGTTCTCGCGGTGGGGACTACCACAGTTCGTGGAGTCCGACCAAGGGAGCCACTTCACCGGACAGGTGATGCAGAACACCCTGATGCTGCTAGGCATCGAAGGGAAATGGCACGTAGCCCACAACCCCCAGTCATCGGGGATCGTAGAATGCATGAATCGGACACTGAAAGGAAGGTTAAGAAAGGAAATGGTGGACTCGCCCTGTAAATGGGCCGAAGCCCTACCGTTGGTTTCGATGGGGATCCGGGCCAGCCAGTCTAAAAGCATGGGGTATTCCCCGTACGAGCTAATGACTGGCAGGGTTATGTGGACCCCCCCACCCATGTACTAGCCTCGGTGCTCACGGAGGGTCAGCTCAGGGAGGTAAACTGGGACAGGTTCGCCCGAAACCTTTTTGAGCACCTGAAGCAGGTCCATGAGCAGGCGGCTGGGAACATGGGAAGGCAGCATCAGAGTAACCGATTGCTGCTCGAACCGAGAAAGCACCACAAGTGGGAGATAGGAGATCGATTTATGGTAAGAAATTATGCCCGAGTAGGTAGTTTGGAGCCATTGTACATGGGGCCCTACAGTATTGTAGATAAAGCCAGCCCCATGGTATATGCCATGAAGATGCCCCGGTGTACAAAATGGTTCCACATCAACCAGTGCAAGCTGTTTCAGCCCGAAAGGGGAGAACAGCCAGTTAGGAAAATGTCTGAGGATAAAGATCCTCAGCCCACAGCAGGAGCGAGTTGACAGACTGCACAGGCAGGCGCTGTGGCTTGTTTTTTTTTTATTCATTGATGGGATGTGGGCATCGCTGGCTGGCTAGGCCTGCATTTAGTGCCCATGCCTAATTGCCCTTGAGAAAATGGTGGTGAGCCACCTTCTTGAACCGCTGCAGTCCATATGGTGTAGGTACACCTACAATGCTGTTAGGAAGGGAGTTCCAGGATTTTGGCCCAGCGACAGTGAAGGAACGGCGATACAGGCCTAAGTCACGATGATGTGTGGCTTGGAGGGGAACTTGTAGGCGGTGATGTTCCCATGCGTCTGCTGCCCTTGTCCTTCTAAGTGGAAGAGGTCGCGGGTTTGGAAGGTGCTGTTGAAGGAGCTTTGGCGAGTTGCTGCAGTGCATCTTGTAGATGGTACACACTGCAGCCACAGTGCGCCGGTGGTGGAGGGAGTGAATGTTGAAGGTGGATGGAGTGCCAATCAAGCGGGCTGCTTTATCCTGAATGGTGTCGAGCTTCTTGAGTGTTGTTGGAGCTGCACTCATCCAGGCAAGTGGAGAGTATTCCATCACACTCCTGACTTGTGCCTTGTAGATGGTGGAAAGGCTTTGGGGAGGCAGGAGGTGAGACACTTGCTGCAGAATTCCCAGCCTCTGGCCTGCTCTTGTAGCCACAGTATTTATATGGCTGGTCCAGTTCAGTTTCTGATCAATGGTAACCCCCAGGATGTTGATAGTGGGGGATTCAGCGATGGTAATGCCATTGAATGTCAAGGGGAGATGGTTAGAGTCTCGCTTGTTGGAGATGGTCATTGCCTGGCACTTGTGTGGTGCGAATGTTACTTGCCACTTGTCAGCCCAAGTCTGAATGTTGTCCAGGTCTTGCTGCATATGGACACGGACTGCGTCAGTATCTGACGAGTCTCGAATGGTGCTGAACAGTGTGTAATCATCAGCGAACATCCCCACTTCTGACCTTATGATGGAGGGAAGGTCATTGATGAAACAGCTGAAGATGGTTGGGCCTAGGACACTGCCCTGAGGAACGCCCGCAGTGGTGTCATGTGATTGAGATGAATGACCTCCAACAACCACAGCCAACTTCCTTTGTGCTAGGTATGATTCCAACCAATGGAGAGTTTTCCCCTTGATTCCCATTGACTTCAGTTTTGCTAGGGCTCCTTGATGCCACACTCAATCAAATGCTGCCTTGATGTCAAGGGCAGTCACTCTCACCTCACCTCTTGAGTTCAGCTCTTTTGTCCATGTTTGGACCAAGGCTGTAATGAGGTCAGGAGCTGAGTGGCCCTGGCGGAACCCAAACTGGGCGTCAGTTAGCAGGTTATTGCTGAGTAAGTGCCGCTTGATAGCACGGTCGACGACACCTTCCACCACTTTGCTGATGATTGAGAGTAGACTGATGGGACGGTAATTGGCCGGGTCGGATTTGTCCTGCTTTTTGTAGACAGGACATACTTGGGCAATTTTCCACATTGCCGGGTAGATGCCAGTGTTGTAGCTGTACTGGGACAGCTTGGCTAGGGGCGCAGCTAGTTCTGGAGCACAAGTCTTCAGTACTATTGCCGGAATGTTGTCAGGGCCCATAGCCTTTGCAGTATCCAGTGTCTTCAGCCGTTTCTTGACATCACGTGGAGTGAATTGAACGGGCTGAAGACTGGCATCTGTGATGCTGGGGACCTCAGGAGGAGGCCGAGATGGATCATCCACTCGGCACTTCTGGCTGAAGATAGTTGCAAATGCTTCAGCCTTGTCTTTTGCACTCACGTGCTGGGCTCGTTTGAAGGGAGGGGCCATCCCACCCATCGATTGGAACACTCCCCCACTCTTCTGGGATCCAGACGAGGGGGAGGGACCTGGGGGCGAAAACCCCGCCCCTAACCCAGGTGTAGAGAGGGAGGAACCTGAGGTCGAAAACACCGCCCCGGACCCAGCCATGGGACCTGGGGGCAGAGACTCTCAGCTCGCGGCAGCAGGCTGCGAAAAGTTACCTGCCCCCAGCCCAGGTTCGGGAGGGGTCAAGCCTGGAGGAGCAGCGGTTCGGGTAAAAGGCCCAGCGGCCAAGACAGCCCCACCCGTCAAAGCCCCCAGAAGGTCCCCATGGACGCCCCAGCCGAGAAAGCCATGGTCACCCGCCCTCCAGTTACCAAGGGCTGCCCCTCGAGTCAGGGAGAGGTCCAAGGACAGAGGTCCTCAGCCAGCAGCCACGGGCTGCGAGGGACCAACAGTCAAGGACGGTGCGGTCACGCCGGGGGTAGCGGCGAGCCGCAGTCCAACCAGGAATTAGCCTGGCCGCCTGGAGACAGGCGGCGGATGTATATAGATTTAGTTTAAGTTTAAGTTTTAAGTAAAGTGTAATTATTTAGCTTAGGTTTGGGTGTTTATAATTTAAGTTGAATAGTTTCAAGTTAAGTAGTCTGTTAAGAGTGTATCTTTGGGTCGAGGTCGCGGGACCCGACCATGCTTCACCAAGCCAGAGAATCTCTTAGGGACCTGGCTGCATGTTTTTACATCTTTTTGCAGAAAGATTTTCAGGATAGAATGGATAGTGATCCTATTCGCCCTGATCGGGATGAGTGTGGAGAGGAGGGGCGATGTCCAGGACTCCCACATCTACGGGTGTTCGGGAGACAAGGCGCCCCTAGCGATCAATAGGAGCGGTGAATGGGATGCGGAGGAGACCGCCGTCTACTTCCACGAGGGAAGGTGGCCAGGATGGTTGGGGTCCAATTCGTCTCAGTACTCCAGCCAAACCAGATTCACGTACGGGGAAGCCTCCCTCCTGTGCCCCCAGGTACGAGTCGTTACCACGAGGGTCAGTGTCACCGTTGGAAAGCGAATATGTTTGACGTGTATAGGACACATTCCACTGGATAGGTGGTGGTGGCTCAGGAAGTTGAGCAAGGACATGAGGAACCCCGAAGTCGAGTGGGAACGGTTGGGAAACAACACCCATCGGACAATTTCCGGGACTCATGGAGGACTAAGCGTGCGTTGGGACAAGTGGTGGGAGCCAGACCAAGGGATTTACATCTGTATGTGGGGGTCAGAGAAGGTCTGCCCCGCAGGCATATCCATTATTTTCCACCGGCAGTGGCAAGATGCCGGGGATGGGATGAGGTGGGATACCAGCCTGAAGGCATGCGCAGTCCCATTCTCCCCAATCCCGGTCAACGCCACTGAGCTGGTAGCCCGCCCCCGTAAGCCCCTGCCCACGGCGCAGGCGGTGAGGTTATCCAGGGAAGGTTGCCCCACCGCCACCAAGGGACCAGGGAATGGGTTGGTACTAGTCCCCACCGATCAGATGCTGTACCGGGGGTACACTACGCGGTAGCCTCTGTGATTTTAAATCTCACGGAGGTACATTTACCGGAGTGGTGCCCCAAAGAAACAGAGCTGTTATACCAGGCCCTATTAAAGGACATGTTCAAGAAATTTTACGGGTTCGATTTTGCCCACGTGGACAAGACCGAACTCTACACCACTCACCGAGAGTTTTTGGGTAATGCAGGGAGAGAAAGAAGAGGTGTATGGAATGATGTTTTTACTGCGTTTAATACTGGGTCCTCTGTCATCAACAGCTTGGATGACATAGAGCTGCAGACCCAGCTAAACGGTTTAAAAACACAGTTAAAGAGGATATTGTAGGATGAGAACAAGGTAGTGGGCTCGGAGTTACATGAGGACCAGGCCATGATGGTCCATTTAAAGGAGATCATAGCCGAGTTGGAAAAGCACGCAAAGACAGTAAATGCTCTCATAAGGGAGGACAGAAATGCTTCTGACCAAGCTGCGCAGAATGAGGTGTGCGTGTTATACAGGGCGAGGGCCGCAGTAATCTGGAGGATTTAAAACAAGGTTTGGTCCCCTCCTGGATTAGCAACAAGCACCTCGCAGCCCTCCACCCTTTTGAGAATGCATTGAGCCCGTGCCAACTCCGGCTAGCCTCCGAAGCTTATCCAGTCCCCGTGGATTGTGGGCGGTCCAACCACACAATCATGGGAGTAGTAGTTAGGATGCCCGTCATGGGTAGGACAGCCCAACCCACACTGGTATACAGGGTTGAGAACATTGGAGTCATTCAAGGGGGTGCACACATTTGTTTCACAGCAGTCCCGCCTTACATCATTAAGTGGGAGCACGCTATGACAGGTACTGACCTCTCAGGGTGCCGGAGCCGGGAAGCACACATAATCCTGTGTCCCCAGCACTTGAATACCTTTTCAAAACCGCAGTGTGGGTCCAGAGCTGCTGACGCGAAGCCTATAAATTGCACCATGGAGGCAATGGCACAAGGCCTTGTTCCCCCGCAGGTAGCATATATAGTGGGTGGGACATATTGTGTCACCACCGGCGCGTCCCACTACCAGCATGGACAGCATAGCTGGTGTCCGGTTAGTGACAGCAGTTTCTGTTTCAAACCCAAGGCAGAAGTTCAAGTGGCCCAGGAGCAAATTGTCCCCATTCCTGAGCCCTCCACTGTTCACCTCACTGTGCAGGAGAATTTTACAAACATGCAAAAGTACGTAGCGCACTTTGGCTATGAAATCCCCCCTCTCCCTGAACATCTGACCAAAATACTCAAAGCCGTTATAGTTTCGCAGCAACATTTTTATACACTCGAACAGAAAACAGTAGAGATAGGGACTAAGATATTGGATATTGTGACTCCACCCTGGTGGAACATTTTCAGTAATAGAGGTCCCTTTGTGGTTCAGACTAGCTTCCCACATTCTCGTGGTTTGCCAGTTAGGGATAGTGTTGTATTTAGTTTATATTCAGTGTAAGGGAAAAGGTCGGTGGTCAGAATTCCGAAACCAGAGGATTTGGAAAGAACATTATGTAAAGGTGGAGGGAGATACGCCGGTTTAAGTCTTTTTCCCTGTATTTTGATTAAAGGATTGTTGTTTCTTTGTGTTTGTTGTTTTTAATTAAAGGTTTATCTTTTGGTTTTTTTTGCGACGTGGTTTAATAAAGATATGTGTACCAAGTGGTGCAGGGGTGTTGGACCCCTCCATGCTTGGATGTGTGTGTAAAGTCTGTAATTTTACTCTCTCTATGCTGATGTACACTACATTTTCGCGGAATGGGAAGTGCATGTGTCATGGGTATATTAGATAGATAATTACAGGGGAAGGTTGACTATGGAGGGTCAGAAAGATTTTGCTCACTTTGAATGTATGATAATTCAAGCAAGTTTTAGTATCACAGGGGGGAGTGTAAGATTCGCAAAATTTCTGCATTTCCCTGAAGGCTGTTATTAATAAACGGGACCCTGCATGGACATTTTAAATCAAAAAGAGGGTACCCAAGATGGCGTCCGTGCCTCATGGCAGAAAGCCTGTGAGATTTTAAAATGGATTCTGCAACACAGACAGCTTGGGAGAAATCGAAACCAAAGCTGCAGGTTTTCTGTGAAGAGAAACTTTGTATTTTGAAACCAGACAGGACTCTGAATTATGCATTAGACCGAATTGGAGAGAAAATCTAAATTTAGTTTAGGCCTATAGTTAAGGCCATCAAACAATCTACATATATTATCGGAAACAGATTAACACAGCCATCAAGGCTGGACAAGCCCATCAAGGAACTTTCATGACAATACAAGTCAATTATCGGGCCGGTAGATGTGATTACCGGCCATCTAAAACCAGTTAGTATGGATTGCTACCATTATTTTAAACTAGCCCGCCAAAATTAAAACAAAGAACTAACCTGATTTGGTGCACAGATAAGGGTTTGCGACGAAGGTATAATTGAAGGCCCCGGGTAGCATTGAGGAGTTGGATCGTCAGGTGTGTTCGTTGGTTGGTGTGCTGGTGCTGCTCTTCAGCCACTCGCCCTCGTGGCTGACGCTCTTTCCCCGTCCCGCGCTTACCCCCTGGCCTTTGCCCGTGCCCTTTTCCCACTCCATCTGGAATCACCCCGGCACCAGGTCGGGCAGACACGGACAATTCAGGCCAGGCGAGGCGGGACGCGACGAGGGGAGGAGGGAAGACCACCGGAGGGAAGGCCAGCTGAAGAAGACCAACTGAGGAGACAAACTGAGGGGAGGCTTCGAATCATCGGGCCTTCAGCCTCGGCCGACCTTCGAATATCTGCACACCAACTCAAACTGGCAGCTGTCGACGAAGAATCATCCCTGCAAGGTAAAGTACCCAAACAGAGACTTTAACTTTGGGGTACGCGAACCTGGACAACGCCTTTGCAGCGCCCGAAAACCACGTGACGACGGCAGGCTCCAGAGAGCACCAAGAGCGAACCTCGAACCCGACCGCTGTTTTGAGTCTAACAAACCCTTTTGATTGGTGAGCATGAAGTTCTGACCCCTCATAGTTTAATCTAGTTAGGTACGGGGGGTGGGATAAGGATAAGGGGATTGTTAAGATAATTGTTTTCCCTCGATGTGCCATGTGTTCCCCATTCCCTGTATAAGTATAGTTTATTATTCTTCTTTTGTATTTTTTTGCCTGTAGAAGTGTACACTAGTAATTTTTCCATAAGGCTGTATCAAGTTTTCCTCTTCAATAAAATCTTGGTTTTGTTTGCATCCAACCACCTGTCTACTCGAGTCTTCTCTGTACGCCGCCTTGTACCTAAGTCCGGTGTCTAGAACCCAGGGGCATGCGAGCGATTCGAACCACTCACAAAACAGTCGGCGGCATAACTGACTGGGCGCACGTACGTGCCAAGCAACACCACCCACACTCCACCCCCTACACAACAATCCTTGCTGACCTCCACTGGCTCCCCATTTCCCAGCGCATTGAATTCAAAATCCTTGTTCTCATCTGGAAGTCTATCATGACTCCCCTTCTGACCTCTTACCTTCCTCTAGCCCTTAGTGTGTTCTCTATCTTTCCAAATTTGGCCTACTTTGCACCCTCCCTCTCTCCATCCACCTTCAGTCACAACTTTCAGTGGTCTTCAGCCCCACATTCTAGGACTCTCTTCCCAAATCTTACTTTCCTCCTTTTAAAGTCTCCTCAAAACCAGTCTCTTTGACCACGTCTGGAGTCACTTCTTTTAAGTCCTTTATCACTGCTCGGTGTCCAATCCCAGCTCTGTAAAGCATTTTGGCTTGTTTTATTATATTAAAAGGCACTAAATGTAAATTGCCATTCTGTTAAAAAACACCCTGCTGTAAATCACGAGAAGATATGCTTCCATGATACAATATTACCCTTAGAGAAAGCTTAATTACTATAGAATGGCACTAGTCCAGCCTTTCTAGAATTTTGATTTGTATCAATTATATGCTAAAATACATAGTTTAATGGGTAAAATTCTTTACACATTATCTGCAGAACATCCTGCAGTTAGTGGTAGTTCCACAATCACCTCAAACATCCATTTATTTAAGATGTCAGTGGAAAAGGCTAATCATTTTTCATTCATTTTCTATGTTATTCCAGTACTTTCAAAACATTAGGTGTGTAGAAATAACTATTGTTGATGCAGATTCGATCTCTCACTTTAAATGCATTGTTCCCCGATGCTATTAGAAGGAAAGGAAACAAAGTTTGAACACAATGTTCTAAATAATGTTCCTGCATTCAATTACTGAACTTTGATTTTTAAATGTTTTTAAAAGATTGACAATGAGCAATGTCAAATTAAGGTAGAAAGTACTTTTTTTGCATTAATAAATGTAGCAGCTTCAAGTAGTGTAAAGAGGAAAAGAAAGTGTTGGGGGATGAGTTTTCTCCAGTTGTGGTACCAAATAGAGCGACCTAAATATTTTAAATGTTTGTCACTTTTTCTAAACACGATGAAAAACTTAGTGGAAGATGCAAATGCCAGAGGATGTTAGATACTGAAGCAACAAGTGGCAGCTATTTACACAGTTCAAGAAATCATCAACAGACAAGTCAAGGTCATTTTCAACTTCGCTGCCCGGCCGGTGGCCTGGCCGAGTGGATTGCTCGCCCTTTATTTCCATTGATTTCACAAATTCTACAACAGGCAGC
Source organism: Somniosus microcephalus (assembly GCF_052327205.1). Taxonomy (NCBI): domain Eukaryota; kingdom Metazoa; phylum Chordata; class Chondrichthyes; order Squaliformes; family Somniosidae; genus Somniosus; species Somniosus microcephalus. The sequence goes on from NC_141002.1 coordinate 68,948,421, forward strand.
TGATCCACTCCCGAGGTTACTGGGCAGGCAGCAAAGTTGAAAATTACCTTCAGTAGATCCTCACCTATTTCTACCTCGTCCCATCCTTTCAAATTTTAAACACTTCTATCATATCGCCCCGTATTCTGTGTCATTCCAGTGAAAAAAAGAGCCAATTTTTCACGTTTTTTTTGTATTTGTATGTCCTCCTATCAGACTGCATCCGAGTGAAGCTACATTGTACCCTCTCTGAAGCCTCAGCGTGAAGCCCAATGCTGCACACACTACTCTAACTTATTAAGGTTTTATACAGGCTTATCATTACCTCTTAGCTTTTCTTTCCTAGCTCCCGAGATAAAATCTAGAATTCCATTCACTTTTTTTTTTACAGTCTTATCAATCCGAGGTGCTGCCTTTAATATCTTGTGAACCTGTTCACCCAAATCCCTCTGCTTTCCACAGCACCCCACCTACTTTAATTCAGAGTATAATTATTGCTGTTGTTTTAAACAATTCATGGTTACTGGCATTGAATTCCATCTGCCACTTTTTAGCCCATTCCCTCATCTTATCAATATCCCTTTTCAGCTTCCTTTCATCTTCGAAAAAAATAACTATGGCCAGGAAATTCCTCGGAGATGCACCTGCTCCACAGGCTATACTACACTGGAAGTGTTTATGTGCTTAAATGGGGTTTCCACCGCACTTTGGGTGAATTAACACCAGCAGAGCAGGAGCAGCTCCGAGGAATGCCTACACATCTATTTTGGTATCATCCGCAAATCTTAACACCGCTCCCTCTCGGCCTTTATCCAAATCATTGATATACACAGTGAACAGAAGTGGCCCCCTGAATGAACCCTGTGGGACACCACTACTCACTTCTAACCACGCTGAAAAAATGCTCTTGACTCCTAGGGATAGAAATAGTTTTGTGTCGTTAAGGTTAAGTGCACCAATTTTGGGCATGCATATCCTGCACCCGATTTCCACCCCAGCCCTCCAGTGTGCCTGCCTGTTTCAGGAGCCTGATGCCAAATCAGCCAAAAACTGAGCCTAGCATGCACCATGTTACCTGCGCTCAGTTTCTCCAGTTCTACGCTGGCCTAACAAATTGTCCTTAAAGGAACCACTAGAGGCTGCCGACAAAGAGATATGTCTTTCGTTTTTACTTATCTGAATGTAGAGCCAGAAGGAGCAGGAGTCATCCTGGCTTCAGAGCATTACTGTGGGCCGCTGCCGGCCCACGCTCAAACTCTCCCCATTCGCCTCCACCACCCCACACCCCCATTTGCCTGCCCCCTTTTGTCACCTCCATTTTGTTTGCCTCCCCCCATAGGCCCCCAATTCACCTCCCCCCGCCCCATTCACCTGCCATCCCACCCCCCCACTGCTCCTCCCCCCCAGTTCGCTTGACCCCCCACCCAAAGGTCACTGCCAGCGTCAGGGCCGGGCCAAATTGGTCACCTCCAAACCGTCAAGCTGCCATGGGACACTCAACCAGCATCCACTGCTCGCCGGTTGAAGGCAGATGAAGCCTGGTGCTGATCCCAGCACGGGCCGGCGTGCAGAGCAGTTGTCCCGCTGAGCTGCCATGCTTCTATTCATTGAATATGTTTCAGTGCTAAAGAAATTTGAGTTCGTTGTCAGTAAATCATCTATTCAGTGTAACAGATTCAATGCTGCATATTCCAATCAAAACCAATCCTGCCGATTTGAGAAAGTAACCAGCAAAGATTCCCCCAGCTTTGCTTCCCACCTCACACACACCTTTCAACTAAGAATGTACGTACAAAATGCTGTGATTTCTAAAAGTAATCAATAGTCAGGAGGTAGAATTCCACGGGGGTTCTTCAGCTTAGCCATCACAACTGGCAGAAGGGCTGCAAGAACTCGAGATTAATGCCATAAATGCTGCTAAAAAGACTGGTGAAGTCAAGCGTAGGTCCCTTGCAGTCAGAATCAGGGGAATTTATAATGGGGAACAAAGAAATGGCAGACCAACTAAATACATATTTTGGTTCTGTCTTCACAAAGGAGGACACAAATAATCTCCCAGAGATGCCGGGGAACATAGGTTCTGATGAGAGGGAGGAACTGAAAGAAATCAGTATTTGTAGGGAAATGGTGTTAGGAAAATTGATGGGACTGAAGGCCGATAAATCCCCAGGGCCTGATAATCTACATCCCAGGGTACTTAAGGAAGTGGCCCTAGAAATAGTAGATACATTGCTGGTCATCTTCCAGAACTCGATAGACTCTGGAACAGTACCCATGGATTGCAGGGTAGCTAATGTTACCCCACTATTCAAAAAAGGTGGTAGAGAAAAAGCGGGGAATTATAGACCGGTAAGCCTGACATCGGTAGTGGGGGAAATGCTCAAGTCCATTATAAAAGATGTAATAGCAGAGCACTTGGAATGCAGTGACAGGATCGGACAAAGTCAACATGGATTTACAAAAGGTAAATCATGCTTGACTAATCTACTGGAATTTTTTGAGGATGTAACTGGTAAAATAGATAAGGAAGAACCAGTGGATGTGGTGTATTTGGACTTTCAGAAGGCTTTCGATAAGGTCCCGCATAAGAGATTAGCGTGCAAAATTAAGGCACATGGGATTGGGGGCAAGGTATTGACTTGGATAGAGAACTGGTTGGCGGACAGAAAGCAAAGAGTTGGAATAAACGGGTCGTTTTCCGAGTGGCAGGCAGTGACTAGTGGGGTACCGCAAGGATCGGTCCTAGGACCCCAGTTGTTCACAATATATATTAATGATCTGGACGAGGGAATTGGATGTAATATCTCCAAATTTGCAGATGACACAAAGCTGGGTGGGAGGGTATGCTGTGAGGAGGATGTCGTGAAACTCCAGTACGATTTGGACAGGTTGGGTGATTGGGCAGAAACATGGCAAATGCACTATAATGTGGATAAATGTGAGGTTATCCACTTTGGTGGCAAAAACAGGAAGGCAGATTATTATTTGAATGGCAATAGATTGGGAGAAGGGGAAGTGCAAAGAGACCTGGGTGTTCTTGTGCACCAATCGCTGAAGGTAAGCATGCAGGTGCAGCAGGCGGTTAAGAAGGCAAATGGTATGTTGGCCTTCGTAGCAAGAGGGTTCGAGTACAGGAACAAGGATGTCTTGCTACAGTTGTACAGGGCCTTGGTGAGGCTGCACCTTGAGTATTGTGTGCAGTTTTGGTCACCTTATCTGAGGAAGGATGTTCTTGCCATGGAAGGAGTGCAGCGAAGATTCACCAGGCTGATACCTGGGATGGCAGGAATGACGTATGAGGAGAGAGTGTGTCGATTGGGCTTATACTCACTGGAGTTTAGAAGATTGAGAGGGGATCTCATCGAAACCTATAAAATTCTGTCAGGCCTGGACAGACTAGATGCAGGAAGGATGTTTCTGATGGCCGGGGAGTCCAGAACCAGGGGTCATAGTCTAAGGATAAGGGGTAAGCCATTTAGGACTGAAATGAGGAGGAATTTCTTCACCCAGAGAGTGGTGAACCTGTGGAATTCTCTGCCACAGAGGGCAGTGGAGGCCAGTTCATTAAATATATTCAAGAAAGAGTTGGATATATTTCTTAAGGCTAAAGGGATCAAGGGATATGGGGAGAAGGCAGGGACAGGGTACTGAATTTGGATGATCAGCCATGATCTCATTGAATGGCGGAGCAGGCTCGAAGGGCCGAATGGCCTACTCCTGCTCTATCTTCTATGTTTCTATGTTAACACCATTTTCTGAGAGCCGTTCTGCCGACGTTACACTGGATAAACGGGAGAACTCCTGCGGAAACTCACCCCCTCAGTCTTTAATATGACTATAGGGTAGATTTTTATTTGCCCACTTTTTTGATGGTGGAATGAGGAGCAGAAGACACTTGTGACCCTGAAAGATTTTTAATGGAAAGTAAAATCAAGCAGGTTGTAAAACGGGCACCTGATTTTATCCCGTCACTTTGCCGCCAAATGAGTTGGTTTAAATTACCACACCTTGGGGGAGAACTTTGGTGGCGCCTCCTTTGGGGTGATAACTTCGGCGGGGCGCTATTGTTAGCGCCCCTGAGCCACAAATTCAGTGGTAGCACCCCAAGCAGGAGGCGGGGCACTACTGGAAGCACTCCCCCTCCTTCTTGGGGCGCTACCAGTGCCGGGCTGAGCGATCACGGCCAGCATCCCAAAGAAAAAAAAGGGGAAGTGGGCAGGTGCTGGCAGTCGGCCAAAAAAAAAATGGCCGCCCAACACCTGTCCTTTAACTTGCGCAACCGCGGCTGCAAAAACGCCACCCTGACCCTGTCGAACATATCGACCGGCAACAGGACAGGAAGTGCCACCGAAGTTTGCAGCCAGGGTGCTGCGCACGACGATGATGTCATCGCTGGCGGCGCAGCATCTCGGGGCACTACTGGCTAGTGGCGCTGCGCCCAGGCAATAGCGGCTTTGTGCCCTGTTAGCGCCCCCTGGGGGCACTAACAGGAGGCGCAAAGCAACCCAATTTCTCCCCCCATGTATTTTTCATCTCCACAAAAGAGCCCCACTATTGCAAAGTTACCATCCTTATTTTAGGCTGGATTTAGTTTTTGACAATCCACAGAAATGCTTAAAGGTGGACGTGAATGCATGGAAACATTCTGATTTTTGAAAAACTAACGAAGTGTTGGGAGCCGTGCTTTAGACAGGTGACATCTTGAAAATACAGGAAATTTCCCTTACTTGGGCAAGGTTCTTCAATATGCCAAAGGAGTTGTTTGGGGTGTACCTGCTGATGAATTATGCATATTCTATTCTCTTGCTCTCTAAAATATGGCAGTGAACTGCTCCTGGGCAACTTAATGCTCTGAGAGAAAGACCTCGAAACTGCTGCTGTCCTTAATAAGGATTTTTTTTCAGATTCACTATGGTTTGAACAAAATAATTAACATTTATTAGCAAGAGCAAATGATTAAAATAGCTCTGTCACTGTATAATTTTTACTGCTGGTTTTACTTCTCTTGCCGAATTTGATTTTATTTGGTACCTGCCTCTTAGTCTCCAGTCTCTTGTAACTGGCCTTGTATCTGTCTGTCACTTTGACTCTAATTTCTTTAGCCTCTGTCTCTTTCGCTATTCAGTTTGTTGTTGTTTCCCTTGTTTCCCTCTCCCTAGTGACTCATTTTATTTTCCTCAGCAGGGTACTCCTGCTCATGTTCTGCCGGCATAAGTTCAACGGTTTTAACAGAACAGAGCATAAACTGCTGGAGGATTACCTTCATGTGACATCTAACCCGAATTAATTCAGCAAAATGTAATTGAAAATTTGCTTCAGTATTCTGAAAATACATAGCATTGCTGAGCGGTTGAATTTCAGTTTATTAAACTTTGAACAAAACCAGCCAATACTGCAAATAGAAAAAAAGTGGCCACGAAATGCCCTCTCCTAGCACCGACATTTAAGGCTGGTTTTGGCAGAACAATGGCTGCCACCTCGCTTTGGCGGCTACGGGCCGCGGCGGTCGCTATTTTGGGCAGGTCGGTAGCGCAGCCGTTGCATGGGTTCACCAGAAAAATGCTAATGAGGCAGATTTGCGCCAGGTAACGTGCAACGCTGATTTGTCACATGACCTGCTATTTTGGACGTCGCCGCTTGACTGCCACCCTCTCCGAAGCACGCACAGCTGAACCTGCGTTCGTCTGCATGAGGGACCCCCACCAGCGGTATTTAAAGGGATCGTCAACAACTTGCAGGTGCCTTGCTATTTGATTTCTACTGGCTCTGTGTAAGTTTATGCAACTGTTTGAAGCTTGCTACAGTTGGTGAGGTGATAGGGAGTGGGTGCTGCAAGTGGAGAAGGCCTTGCTTCTGAATTCAAGGGTTCTGCTCAGACCACTTACCCACAGTCATGGGGGCTCTACTTGCAATATCCCTCACGCTGCAGCATGACAGAGAGATGGAGCAGAGGCAGAAAAGCTGCTCACAGAGGGAGGCGGAGGAGGGGGTGCAGGAGGGTTCTCAGCAGGAGGTCTTACCCACCTAGGGTTTTCCAAGAGCACTTCTCCTACCTGCACTTAAGCCAGCAGCAGTGTATTTGGAGGCTCCGGTTCACCAAGGAGGTGGTCACAGATGGCATCTCCTGCAACCAGACCTGCAGCCTCAGAGCAGGGTGACAACGGCGCTGCCCGTGGCCCTCAAGGTCACTGTGGCCCTGAATTTTTTCACCACCGGATCCTTCCAGTCTGGAGCAGGCAACATAGCAAACATCTCCCAGTTCACCATTCATTGCTGCATCTGGGAGGTCACAGAGGTCCTGTACTCCAGGAGAAGGGACTTCATTGTCTTCTCTCTGAACAGAGAGAAGCTGGAGGAGCGTGCACGTGGCTTTGCCAGGGTACCGGGTTTCTCCATGGTTCAATGCGCTATCAACTGCACGCAAGTGGCTTTGCGGGTGCCACACATCAATCCTGAGATGTTAGGCAACCCCAAAGACTACCACTCACCTCATGTGCGAGCACGTCCAGCATGTCATGATGGTGAACACCTGGTATCCTGGCAGCAGTCATGATGCCTTCATGCGGTGCCACTCTGCTGTGCTGCAATCTTCCAGTTGAACCCGAGGGTGGCTGCTCGGAGACAAGGCCTATCTGCTCTACACCTGGCTGATGGCTCCCCTCCGCAACCCCACCACTCGTAGCCAGCAGTCATATAATGAAAGCCATGCTGCCACAAGGAACCTCATCGAGCAGACCAGCAGGGTGATAAAGCAACAGTTCCACTGCCTTGACCACTTGGGAGGAGCCCTCTAGTACACGCCGGAGCGGGTGTCCCGTTTCATGGTGGTCTGTTGCATCCTCCACAACTTGGTCATCATGAGAGCACAGTCATTGTCACCACGGGTTCAGCGACTACTTCAGGAGGAGAAGGAGCAAGAAGAGGAGCAAGAAGAGGAGGAGGGAGAAGACAGGCAGCAGATCCACATTATGGATAGGTTACCTGTGAGCGCCTCATCAGACTCCGGCTCCAATGAATGATACCCCAGATCCCCGTTGCTCAACACTTCCCCACTTTACCTTCTGTCACGGAACATCACACCGCCTCTTAGTCACACAGCTGAAATGAGAGCCACCGCAAAACAAACATTTCAAACACAATTTACAAATGATTCAATCCAATACTACATAACAAAGTCAACTAATCATCCTTGTGCATTCACTTAGTGTTTGTCTTTCATGTTCCTTTGCCTGTTCTACTGCTCCTACGCAGTGCTACCCCAGTATGCAGCATGGCTGGTGGAAGGCTGCTGAATTCCCATGGGGGAGACTACAGATGGCCCTGCAGGACAACGTCAAGCAGCTCTGGGCCTAGAAGGCCCGGCTGTAGACACCACCACCTCGGCATGCACAGCAACAGTCTGGGCTGGCTGGCTGACAGGCAGCAGCAAGGGCACAGACAGAGTGACAGTGGTGGGAGTACAAATGCTGTCATCCTGAGAGAGGACAGCAGGTTCTTGCTCCACGGAGCCACTGCCACTCCGCTGGGGTGACACCTCAGCATTCCCAGCCATCTGTTGGAGCACAAATTGCTGGACTGTTGTGAGACCCTGCAAGCCCCTTTCCACACTTGTAAACCCAGCCATGATGGCATAAGTCTGAGCTTGCGTGGCAGCAAGCTGAGCCTGCATGAGAGCAGTCTGAGACTCCACTGCAGCACTCAGATGTTGTGTCACTTCCACATGTGCTGCAATGGGAGCTGCAACATCACCCATCACACCCAGCAGCATGGTTTGGTCCACAAGTGTTCTAATGGAAGTTGCCCATCATTTCCGTCCTGGAAATCATGGGTTCCAAGCTCTGCGCAAATCTCCATGCAATGTTGGAGCCTGACTCCTCCATGCTCCTTGACACTGATAAGATGCTCTCTGGCAGGCCTGCCATCGCATCAAGCATTTCTGAACGCTTGCCCATGACCCTTCTTCTGAAGGCCGCCCCATCAAAATCCTCATCTGAGTCCGGTGTGCGAATTCACCCTCCGGGGAGCTGGCACCGAAGCTACACTTTTCTCTGGCCTGGCTGCAGCCCACTCGTGTCCAGTGACTCACCATGTGCCAATCCCGCCTCCATACTACCCTCTAAAGTTCGCACAGTGCCTTTATCTGAGCTGGTGCCTGGGAGTGTCAGATCGAGTGATAGTGCCTCTTCTTCGCCATCACTCTCCTCCTCTACTTGGTCTGGACTGGCTGGGCTGCTGGCAGTTCTTGGGTGTCTGAAAAAGAAAAAGGCACAAGGGTCGGGTTGTGGTGAGATGGGGCAGGAAGCAAGATGCGCATGTTTACACCATCAGCAGCTTGTAAGTGAGAAGAGATTGTGCGATGAGGGGGGAAGTGGGAAGTGAGAAAAAGGATTAGGTATGAGCATACTGTCATCATCAAAGCTTTCAACCTCACTACTCGCCATGGCCTCAGTGACAGCCCCTTTAATTATCTCCAGCACAGTCTCTTTCAGCTCGGTGAGGTTCTGCAAATGTGCATCACCCCCACCTGTCTGCTGCTGCTCATAGCGGTTGTGAGCCACTTGGCCTGCAAGAGAAAGGAAAGTGTGTCAGTGAGTGTGGTACAATATGTTTGGGTGATGTGCTTGTTGTAGGATTCTCAAAATTAACAGATCCCCCAAAAGGAAGGAATACCCTATTAAAAAAATGACTTTGGACCCTTGCTAAAAACTTCAGGAGTGATTAAAAAGGGCATGTTGGGCCTTACAAGGAGATTCAAGGTCAGAAACAGACTTGGCATTATAAAAGGACATGTTCAGGCATGTTTAGGAAAAGGCTGTTACAGAATTTGGGATCTACCTCTGCAGTAGCAAGTTTGAGTATTCGAGGTAGTCAAACTGTCTGGGGGAACTGTAAACGTCACTCAGCCCCTATCAAGAAATGTACATGCTAACAATAGACCCACGGAAGAACAGCCTTACAGAACCCATCCGAAATCATGCATAACACAAATCGCTTCGCCAACCTACAAAGAACCTCAGGCCCCACAGGAAACTCAAAGCACTAAGCACTACAATTAAATAAGAGCTCAACAGCTCAGGAAACCATCCCGAAACTACTTCTCACATTTTTAAACAACTTCAACAGCTCAGGAAACCATCCCGAAACCACTTAAACAATTTACACAACTCAATGTTAACGAGCCCACCAAAATCTAACAATAAACCTAAACTGCTTTGGCGCACAGATTAGCAGGCTTCGATTAGTATAATTGGAGGCCTGTTCAACTGTTCAACACACAGTTCAACCACAAGGAGAGCAACAGTTCCAAGTTCAAGGAGAGCCATCATTGAGTAACATCAAGATCAAGGAGCAAGCATCTCAAAGCAGTTCTCTCTCTCTCGAAGAAGAAGAAGAAGAAGAAGAAGTAACACACCATCGGACACCTCGCAGCACCAAGGGCCCCCCCAATCAAATATTACCCTCAGCCAACCGGGTAATATTGGGCCACCGTGACCAACGGAAAACCAACTTGGAAGAAACTGAAGATTCGCAAGTTTTTCCACTCTACAAACTATTCCTGACTTATCCCATGGTAAGATTTTATTCAAAAGACTCGAAGCCCTATTTCTAACCAAAAGAAATTGGGTACTCACCTGATAGATCCAATATGCACCCTACCGCATCAGCGGACTCGCGAAGACTGACCAGATACGCAGGTGAAGTCTTCTACCGCGTCCGGGGTATGGTAGGCCCCAACTGACACAAATAGCAAACCCTGAAATCGTGAACCAACTCAACTGTCAAGGAGTCGTTTGGTGAGCATTATCCCTGGTCCTTTTAGAGCCTAACTTAGCTAGTAAGGTGGGATTGGGAGGGGTGAGATATTTGTCTACTGTAATTTTCCCTCATGTATGTCAAAGTGTTTCCCCATTTTATTAGAGTGTTAAGATTATTGTGTTGTATTTTCTTTCTCAAATAAAGATCAAAGTTTTCTTGCACAAAACCAGTTGTCTGCTGCACTTTTGTCACGGCCCCCAAATAAGTCCAAGGTCTAGAACCAAGGGAGTGGGAGCGATTCGAGCCGCTCATAAGTCAGAGGCAAAGCTGACCCCACACACCACCCCCTACATTGTCATGGTTGAATACTTGACATTGTGTGCAAGTTGTGAAATGTGGGCGTGAGGCTTGCAGCAGTAGTAAGTGTGTGAGGGTGAGGTGAAGCTATGATTGTGAGGTAAGTGTCATGATTGCTAGAGATTGTTGCTAGGTGAGTGATGGGGATGTTTGGCATTGAGCAGTGTGTGAGGCTGGTGGTACAGTTGGTGGAATATGGCATTTGAAGATGCATTCATTCACCTTGACCACTCGTGTGAGGTCATTAAACTTGCGGCACTGGATCCAGGTCCTGGGGGCAACACACGTGGCACTGACAGCTTGGACTATCTCCTCCCACTGCCTTTTGGCGTTCTGTTTGGAAGGCCTCCTGCCCCACTGAGGGTAGCGGACTGTCTTCTTCTATTTACCCCCAGGACCAAGGCCCCCCATGTTGCATCTGAGAAGCACCTGTTGTGACATGGCGGCATCCACAGTGATAATGAGGTGTTTCTGCAACAAAGCAGTTCCCCTTTAAGAAGTGCAGAGAGTGTAGGCAAAATTTTATTGGCCAGTAGACTGTGCACCCAATATTGTAACTCCCAATTTGCGATCCCTGCGCCCGTTTTCGGGCCTAATCCATTTTCACCACCAGAGTCTTTTTAAGTATAACTTCAGATTCTATTTCGATACCTCGCGTAAGTGTCCACACTCATTGGGGGGAATTTTAACATGTGTGAGCGCATATGTTTGGGTGCGGGTGGGGAGTGAAGTCCTGGAAAAATCTGAGCGCGTCGGGAAGCTGGCTCCAACCCACCAACTTCCACATTTCACTCCAGCATGTTAGGCTGCGTGCGCGCAACCCACTCGGGATTTCAATATGTTAATCACTAAATTAGAGCGATATTGGCATGGGTTTTCCAATTTAACTTTGGGTCCACAGATTTCCCAGACTTCCTGGAACTCGCCAGTGAAAGCAAGTCGAGAACACAGCAGCAATTGAGGGGGCTGAAGACATAAGAACATAAGAAATAGGAGCAGGAGCAGGCCATTCAGCCCCTCGAACCTGCCCTGCTATTCAATAAGATCATGGCTGATCTGATCTTGGCCTCAGTGCCACTTTCCCGCTCACTCCCCATAACCCTCGACTCCCCTGTCGTTCAAATGTCTGTCAATCTCCACCTTGAATATATTCAATGACTCCGCCTCCACAGCTCTTTGAGGTAGAGAATTCCAAAGATTCACAACCCTCTGAGAGAAGAAATTCCTCCTCGTCCGTTTTAAATGGGCGACCCCTTATCCTGAAACTGTGCCCCCAGTTCTAGATTCTCCCACGAGGGGAAACATCCTCTCTGCATCTACCCTATCAAGCCCCCTCAGAATCTTATATGTTTCAATAAGATCACCTCTCATTCTTCTAAACTAGGCTGAGTATAGGCCCAACCTGCTCAACATTTCTTCATAAGACAACCCCTTCATCTCAGGAATTAACCTAGTGAACCTTCTCTGAACTGCCTCCAATGCAAGTATATCCCTTCTTAAATAAGGAAACCAAAACTGCACGCAGTACTCCAGGTGTGATCTCACCAGCGCCCTGTACAGTTGTAGCAAGACTTCCCTACTTTTATACTCCATCCCCCTTGCAATAAGTGCCAACATTCGATTTGCCTTCCTAATTACTTGCTGTACCTGCATGCTAACTTTTTGTGTTTCATGTACGAGGATCCCCAGGTCCCTGTGTACCGGAGCATTATGTAGTCTCTCTCCATTTAAATAATAATTAGCTTTTTTATTTTTCCTACTCACATTTTCCCACATTATACCCCATCTGCCAAATTTTTGCCCACTCACTTAACCTATCTATATCCCTTTGCAGACTCTGTGTCCTCCTCACAACTTGCTTTCCCACCTATCTTTGTATCATCAACAAATGACATGACAGTGAAATATACCAATAAGTAATCAGTACTCACAGCTGCTTTCTTACCTGCTTGTGTGAAAATGTTTGTTCGCAATACTTGTGCCGAGAGGTGACTTTACACATTTTGCAGGTCTGATCTGCACTTTGGAGCTCTGATCAATCAGATCAGCATGGGTGCCGCTTACGCTGTGTTACTTTGGACCTCGGATGAGGGGCAAGATGACGACCAGCAGCAGCAGCAGGAGTTCCACCAGCAGCACCAGCAGCAGCAGGACATGTACCAGCAACAGCCTGCTGCTCACAGACCCGCAGCTCCACAGGAGTGAGGAGATCAGCAGAGAGGTGCAGCTCGTAGGAGGCCATATCCGGCACACAGGGTCTACAGACAGAGGATAAGCTTCCTCGACATGTCAGAACACCAGTGTCTGAGGAGGCTCAGGGTGTCGCGTCAGGTGGTGGCAGACATTTGTAGCCTTCTGGAACAAGACCTGCTGCCAACTGGACTTGGTGTCCAGGCTTTTCAAGTGGCTGTCAAAGTCAGCACCGTCCTCAACCTTATTGCCTCTGGATCCTCCCGGGGTTCATTCAGAGACATTTGCAGGACCTCACAGTTGGTGGCCCACATATGCACAAGACAGGTGACTGATTGCTTCTTTGTCAGGGCCGGCAATGATGTCAACTTCACCTGCGATGACGCCAGTCAGCATGAGCGGGCTCTGGCTGGCTTCCCACAGGTCTGCACTCATGTGGCAATTAAGGCACCCATAGATCACCCAGGAGTGTTCATCAACCGCAAGCGCTTCAATTCCATCAATGTGCAGCTGGTGTGCAAACACAAAATTATCTTTATGCAGGTGTGTGCAAGGGCAGCACGGTGGCATAGTGGTTAGCACTGTTGCCTCACAGCGCCAGAGACCCGGGTTCGAATCCGGCCTCGGGTGACTGTATGTGTGGAGTTTGCACATTCTCCCCGTGTTTGCGTGGGTTTCCTCCGGGTGCTCCGGTTTCCTCCCACAGTCCAAAGATGTGCGGGTTAGGTTGATTGGCTATGATAAATTGACCCTTAGTGTTAGGGGGATTAAATACGTGGGGTTACGGGGATAGGGTGGGATATGTGTCGGTGCAGGCTCGATGGGCCGAAATGGCCTCTATCTGCATTGTGGGGTTTCTGTGATTCTGTGATTTCCAGCCAGCTGCCATGATGCTTTCATCCTGCAGCAGTCCACCCTTCTAAACATCTTCGTACCTGGAAGCACACAGCTGGCTGCTCAGAGACAAGGGACTTAAAACGTGGCTGATGACACCTCTCAGAAACCCAAGGAATGAGGCCCAGAAGTGATACAGTGAATGCCATATGACCATCAGATGTGTCCTCAAACAAACCATCAGAATGCTGAAGATGTGCTTCAGGTGCCTGGACAGTTCTGGCGGTGCCCTTCAGTACGCACCAGCTAGAGTCTCCAGAATGGTCGTGGTGTGTTGCGCTCTGCACAGCATTGCACAGCAGCAAGGTTTGGACCTGCAGGAGGAACAAGGTGCAGAACACAGAGCCTCTTTGGATGATTCTAAAGAGAAGGAGGAAGACGAGGAGGAAGAGGAAGCGGAAGGTGATGCAGCGGCACACATTTCTGCCTGTGATGCCCTCATTGTTGTGAGATTCACTTAGGTTCCACCAGTGGACCCAGCTAACAACCACATGCAAAAGCCCCTTTTGCACACTGCACCCCCTTCCCCCCCCCGCCCTCTGCCAATGCCACTAACACAAAGCAGCCCTGCAAACAACCAAGTCTCCCTTTCCATTGCTCGGCATCAATTCATGTCTTCCCATTGATCATCACACAACTGAAAAAGGCTAGTTGCTAGCCAGCAACCAGGAATGGGCAAGACGGGAAAGTGGTGCAAAAGAATAATATTTATGTGGTTCAAATATAAAACAGAAACTTAACATTCTAACTATGTGTAACACACCCATGTGCATAAATTTGTGCAACTACAAATCTTTACTCTTTTCCTGGCAGTTCTACATGTTGCAACCCCTGTGGCTTCAGCAGAGGTAGAGGCAGGCTGCTCAGATCCCTGCTCTGACACTGAAATGCTCTTGGCCGATGTCCTCTGGGTTTTGGAGCCTGTGAGACCCCACCAAAGACTGCTCCACCTGCACCTGTGCAGGGCACACTCGGCCATTGGGACACAAGGCAGCATGTGGGGTACTTACTGGGTGGGGGGTGCAACAGGTGAGAAGTGGAAACGCTGTAGGTGAATATGTCATTGCTCTCACCTTTCCTGCACTGCTTAGGTCATTGAACCGCTTCCTGCATTGTATCCAGCATTGTTGCTGACCTCTTGTGCCACCTCCAACCATACTTTCTTGGTGTCCCCAGCAGGCTTCTTCCTCCCATTACTAGGGAGCAGTATAACCCTCCGGGTCCTCATAGCTCCCAGCACCATATTCAGGGAGGCGTTGCTGAAGCGGACCGCAGCCTTTGACCTTCTGTCTTCCATGGCAACACTTCTTTCTCTCTCCTTCCCACCTCCAACTGCTTCAACTTGCATGTTTGGAGTGTCCCTTTAAATAGTGAAGTTGAAATCACGTCATGCGGGTCGTCGCCACGCCCGCTAACGCTAATTAGTCGGGAAACCCGGAATTCATATGTTAATGTAGTGGCTGTGTTAAAAAGCAACTGACAGACACGCTTCACGTACTTCCGGGTTTCCCACGCGTTATCGGGCCCCCCCGCCCCCCCCCCCACCAAACATTAAAATCCAGGCCGTTGTGTTTCTCTCAGCTCGTTGCCCTGCCCTTTGCAATGAGAGCCATAAGGCAAGTCCACCAAGCAAAGCAGATGGAATGCCATTTTAAACACTCCTCTGAAGACCAGCTTCCTTGTTGGGCAGAATCCACAATCATCTTAACATGAATCCTAAAACATACTTACATTTTCACGACTGGCCAAATCATTGTTACGCTGCATACATTTTTTTTGTCTTATTAAATTAACATTATGAGCCCCACTGGTCTCCAAAAAACTGCTTCAAAGGATGAACAGATGTGAAGAGTATAGCTGCAAGTAACAGTCATAACATTGACACAGATCAAGAGAAGCAGTAGGAGCACTAGACAGGATGCTTCGTGAAAAATAATCTCCTGGAATTTCCTGTGGAGCAAAATTATGCCCATTCGTGCGCCCATTTTCCTGATATCAATTGACACCCAAATTTCCTGTAAATCTCATTACTATACGCCGGAACATAAAAATAGCTGTAAACAAGCAGAAATCAGTGTAGGTAATTGGGACCCAAGGAAAGCAACGAACTCACATTATATATTCCTTCTTTAAGTATGAAGTTTCAAGCCATCTGACTCTCATTCATGCGGATTAGGAACAGCATGTTTAAGAACATACAATCGCGGAAGCTTTTCAATTTTTAATGTGACTGATACTGATGTCATAAAAATGCATGCAATGAAACAGCAAATATAGTGCAGGATAAATTTTAAAAAATCATTATAAAACATCCGAAAAATTACTTTGTTTTCTGCTGCACCTAAAAGTTTGAAAAGCCTTTGGAAAGATGCAGAAGCCATCTCAGCCCATTATCAACCTTTTCCAAGGTTAAAGTCAGGAGGGGGGAGGTTAAGAAGTGATAGGAATTCAAAGTGCAGGCACAAGCTGCAGGCAACTGACTAAAGCAGCCCAGCACACAGTCCCCTGTTTGATGGCTGCATGAGGTGCTTCTGAGGCAGACCCTCTGTGCCACTCCATGACACCATCTCCATAGCACCATCTCCATAGGTTAGCATTGCAGAATACCGGCAAATAGGTGGAGCCAGGTTTCAAGTCAAGTGTTACTGTCGCTGGGTGTGCCAGCCCTTTGCTGCATTATAGCTGTAGGTGTTCTTGCAGCAGATGGCACAACTTTGCATTGGCTCTCAGCTCCACTAGACCCAGTTCCTCATGGTTATCTGAAATAAAAACAGAAAATGCTGGAAATACTCAGGTCGGGCAGCATCTGTGGGGACCTGAAACGTTAACTCTGTTTCTCTCTCTACAGATGCTGCCTGACCTGAGTATTTCCAGCATTTTCTGTTTTTATTTCAGATTTCCAGCATCCGCAGTATTTTGTCCTCAGTTATCGCCAGATAGGAATGCTAGAGCCTGCAGATATAGTCGCATCTTGGTAGATGTGGCCAGTCATGAAGCACTAACTGTTAGTCGCTCTGGTATGCCTTCTTTTGTGCAGTACCAATGAAGACATGATATACTCTTATGGGGGGGCATTCCAAAAAACATCTAACAATAAGTGATACTATCGGGCCTGCTGTCACAACTTCCTTTGAGAAGAGGGGCGCAACACGCACTCATTTTTCTGCCAAGGCAAGATCTGGTTCCCTTTGTCTGCAGTTGTGAGGGTCCCAGCAGGTGGGCACAGAACACTTCTTGTACAGCCAGAGCTGCCTGCCATCTATCTGTACATCCTCCTCCTCTTCCAAGCTCCTCAGATAGGGGGACTCCTGATGGAAATTCTGTTGGTGCCAGTAAGGGTACTGGGGTCAAAAAGTAAATTGGCACCCAGGTTCATGACTACCTAAGTCTAGCAGGAAAAAAAACAGTCAACAAATAACTGAAATATGAAGGAGTCCTCTCTTACCTGTACCCTTTAAATTAGCTACAGCCAGACTAATTACCTATCAATGCTGGATGCCCATTTTACAAACCATGCCTTTAGAATTAACCTCTTGCACACCCATGCATTGGGAAAAGGCATGCTGGAGGGTGATCCCTTCCCCCATGAATATATTAAATGAAGCATCCATCTGACTGAGGTGGGCACTACCTATGCTGCTGTCCCCACTCCCTCTCCCCATACCCGCTATCCCCTGGAAACTACACAGTGGTGCAAAATGGCGGAATTCTAGTGGGTCGGAACTCAAATTTTTCCGCTACCAGACATCTGCATTATGCCACTGCATCAAGCAGCAGAAAATCCAGATTTTTCTGTACTCACCAGCATCATCCATTAAGGCATTTCAATTAAGAAAAGGTTGCTAATAATTTTTTTTTCATGGGATCCATAATTGTTTGAATTTTTGAAGTTAAATGTGAGCCCCTTAGCATTGAGACTCACTCCAGGCTACGTTTTCATATTCTTACTTGCCATTCTATTGGTATACTTTGCTTTGAACTTATTTTAACTGCTGTTCAAAAGCATCTCTTTCCACCACCAGCTCCTCTCCCACACCATAGTTAGAGTACACAGCAAATTATTTATATAATCATGATGATATCCTATCCAGACAGTACTACCTCAGGTATAGGAACTGTCCTGCTGATGTAGATGAACTGGAGGAATTTAACTGTCAGGTAACCTGCTTCAGATATTAATAAGCTATACAGATTGCACCATGCATTGCATGACTTAATTTATTAAACCAAATTCTAACTGACCTTAACTGTTTTTTCTACCGATACTGTTGTGTAAGTGCATTTTTATATTTTAATTTTTATGAGTTCGAATTTCCTACAGCTCAGTGTTAGCAAACCTGAAGCCACACAGTTTGATATCTACATGCCTTTGGCTTCCACTCCATTAACTACCCTAGCTGCTAACTTAGATTGAATCCAGTGACACGAAACAAGTCAAGGTCAACTGTTTGACCTTGAGCAGAGTTTTCGACTCCATATCTGGTTTTCCACCTCCAGAACGTTGCCCATATGCTCCAAATGGACTCCCTCCACTGCTGAAGCCCAGATCCATGCCTCCATCACCTCGAGGATCGATTTCTCAAATGCTCTCCTCACTCAGCGCCCCCGAATTCAGACCCCAAGGGGGAAATTCGACCCTGCGCCACCCATTCTTTGGGCAAAAAAGCATCAATTTCATAGCGCTGTCTCCCACACCCCAAGGGCCCCTGAAATACGTCCAATGCCAATTTGGCACTTCGGCTGGGTAAGAGACTGAGCTAAAGGGATCGACACATGAGACACCCAGTACAGTAGCAGTGAGCAGTGTTGTGTATGTAATATGTGTGCTACTTTGAACCTATGGACAGGACTGCACTACTTGTTGGGCGTAGTGATACGCAGTACCACTCCTGGCCATAGGGGTATAAATAGTACTGTGGGTACTGATCCCCCTCAGTTCCCGCCTGTGGGCATGAAGTAAAGACCTATGTGCAGTCCCTACCTCCAACCAGTAAAGGCCTGTTTGAGTTATACGTTTAAGTCTTTGTGTTAATTGTTCAATACAATACACATACTTAACACTGGCGACGAGTCAGGCTCTTACCCTGCGGCAGTTATTCCAGGCGGCTTCGTCCAAAGACAGGACGTTGAAGAGAGGTTTCAATCCTCAACACCCCACTCAAAACTGAAGGGCAGCAGAAATCCTGACAGCTTCCAGCGACTGGAAGCGACAGGCATTAGGACCCTGAAGCCTCCATCAGCTTGTGAACCGGAGTAAAGACAGGACTGGGGAAGAGAGAGAGGTAGGGCGATAGCGATCGGCAGATAAGGGCCGGGCCGCTTTGAAGTGAGGGGCGCAGCCGGGCCAGCGATCGGGACCAAAGATAAGAGCCGCACTCGGACTGAAAGGCGCGGCGGCTGCAGAAGCTCAAGGTGCGAGAGTCGCGGTGCACAGCGCGGGCTATCGATCGCGGCGAAGATAAGGGCCGCACTCGAGGGCTGAAGGGAGACGGCGTCGGGGGACGGGTGAAGACCGCCAAGCGCGGGAAAACCGCCATTTTGTGGGCGGAGGACGACGGCAAGAGCGGGAAGCCGCCATCTTTGATAACAAGTAAAGAAAAGAAAATCTGAGAAATTGCAAATCTACAATGCCTAAACACGGGAATATTAGCACCTTTGATAGTGACCTCGAAGATTGGGCCATATATGTTGAAAGAGTAAAAAATTATTGTAAGGCCAATAAAATTCGTGACCAAGATAAAGCTCTAACATTATTAAATTTAATGGGTGCGAAGACGTACGGGCAATTGAAACACCTGTTATCACCAGATGAACCGGCGGATAAGACGTTCGATAAGATTGTTACTGTCCTGAAAGATCATCTAAACCCCACGCCGCTGATGCTAGCGGAACGATTTAAATTTTACGACAGAAGGCAGCTACAGCATGAAAGCAATGCTGAATATTTGCTGGAATTGCGTAAATTAGCGAAATATTGCCAGTTTGGAACGGGATTGACAGATGCACTACGAGACAAATTTGTGTGTGGTTTATTTAAACAGGATACACAAAAGCGACTGCTCGAGGAGAATGAGCTGACGCTTGAGAAGGCGGTCACTATGGCAGCAGCACACGAAGCCGCAGCGAGAGGCACGGCAGTAATGCAGCTACGGTCACCGGAGCTCAGTGCACACAAATTGGGTGTGAGTTCTGGCAAATGTTATCGTTGTGGAAAGACAACGCATGATCAGAACCAGTGTTGGTTTAAAAACCAAGAATGTAGAACTTGTGGTAGGCTTGGACATATAGCTAGAGTATGCAGGTCAGGGAAGAAGACCAGCAACAAGAAGTCACCGCAAGGAAAATACGCAAAGGTACACAAGGTGACCGAACAGGAGTCCGATTCAGACGCTAGCAGTAATGAACTGGCTAGCTTAAGCTGTAATGAACTGGCTAGCTTAAGAGTACTCAACGCTGGTAAGGGTGCAGACCTCCAGACAATTTGGGTCACTCTTCAGATAGAAGGAGTCCAAGTAAAACTGGAATTGGACACTGGATCGGCATTGACGGTCATAAATAAGAAAGATTACGGAAAGTTATTCCAACATATTCCCCTACAGGAT
The DNA here is from genome assembly GCF_052327205.1 of Somniosus microcephalus. Classification (NCBI taxonomy): domain Eukaryota; kingdom Metazoa; phylum Chordata; class Chondrichthyes; order Squaliformes; family Somniosidae; genus Somniosus; species Somniosus microcephalus. The sequence continues at coordinate 68,968,199 of NC_141002.1, forward strand.
ACGGGGATTATATTGAAAACATACACGGGGCAAAGAGTGTACCCCATCGGGAAAATAGAGGTTGCAGTGGCCCACAAGGGCGAAGACAGTCAAATAATGGACTTATATGTGATATCTGAAGGAGGTCCTCCACTACTAGGACGGGAGTGGATTAGGAAAATGAATATGGACTGGCATTTCCTACAAACAATAACGAGTGAGAACTCGGTGAAGATAGTCGGCCCAGACTCTGGAACGGATGATGGTAAGCCCAACTCAGGTGCAAAAGACAAAGTTTCAGCACAGAATTCCACTGAGCAACAACAACATAGTTTAACTGTGGATTCTGAGTCTGGCAAGTCTACTGATGTGCCCATTTCTGAGGGACACCGGGCTCGAACTCAACTCCATTTCAAACTACAACAGCAATTAGAACAAATGCTTCGCCGTTTTGAGCAAGAGTTGAATGCAACGAAAGAGTTCTTTGATATAGAGTTGGAGAATCTGGAAAGACAACAGAAGCAGCTGATGGAGAAAATGGAGCAGGAGCACACAAAACGTCTGATGTCAGAGGAGTTAACGGTCAGCCAACTCCTGCATATGCTGAAGGACAGGACTCTGAAATGGGAAAAACTTGAACATGAACTTCAATATTCAAACGAAAGGGGTTCGGAGCTCTCAAAGGTTATTGGAAGAGCTGAGGTGGCAACACAGACTGAGATGACTGCAACAGAGCAGCCCTTGGATGCCAAAAGTACGCTGACTCACGTCAACGTAGAACAACAGACCGCTGAAACAGCTGCTCCGGTAGAGGGATTGCATAGTCCGATCAATCAATCTCCAAAGGAAGTTGAAGTATTAAAATCACAAATGAGGTCACTAGTAAACGACTTGCTGAAAGCCCAGAAAAAGCTGGATGCAGAGGTACACATGAAGAAGTCTCTTCAGGAAAGATGTCTGGATTTGGAACAAGAGCTGGCTAACGTCCAGCTAGGTATGGAGGAAATAGACGACCCTCTCACTGGTCTAGCTCAGGACGACACCGAATATTACGATGTCCTGTCCTGCCCAGCTTGTAACTTCGACTCCCAAAGTGCAGAAATTATGGAGGAGCACCAAAAGTCTACGGAACATCGGGAGAAGCTGGCTCTACGACGGAAACAGGAGGAAGAGAAGGAGGAACTGCGCATGCAGCTGGCAGCTGTGGCAGCTGACAATGGAGCCCAGAGAGTCTCCAAGAAGCAGAAAAGGAAAAGTAAAAACAGAAGATGACCCATCTGAACCATTATCACCTCTACCAGATCACACACGTGGTCCCTCCGAACGGAGCCAATTCAGTTCGGAAGTTCAAACTGTTAAATCCATGGAAGGACTATTGAATGAGTCACTCTAGCAACGTGAACCGACTACACCACAGAGATTGAATCTGTGAACTGTTTTCCGCAGAGACTGAATCTGTGATCTGTTTTTGACATGAAGTTATCTATGTATCTATGTTATTCTGTTATGTAAACCTGAAGTTATATATGTATATATGTTATTACGTTGTTAAATGGGGAGATGACTGTAAAGCTAGGAAGGGAGGAATGTTGTGTATGTAATATGTGTGCTACTTTGAACCTATGGACAGGACTGCACTACTTGTTGGGCGTAGTGATACGCAGTACCACTCCTGGCCATAGGGGTATAAATAGTACTGTGGGTACTGATCCCCCTCAGTTCCCGCCTGTGGGCATGAAGTAAAGACCTATGTGCAGTCCCTACCTCCAACCAGTAAAGGCCTGTTTGAGTTATACGTTTAAGTCTTTGTGTTAATTGTTCAATACAATACACATACTTAACAAGCAGCAGCAGGTACTGGTGCCAGGGACAGCCTAGAAGAGAGCTCACTAGAGGACACTGTCCTCTTCCAGTGCTGCTGAGGGGGATGGAGATATGACTTCAGAGGTCCAGCAATGAGAAGAAAATTATTACCTCACACAAGCAGTTATTTGGATGGCCTGCCACAGAGTTTCACCACTATAACTAAAGATGTGGAGGAGTCCACCTCCAGCCTGTGTGGTTTCATTCCCCAGGGCATCAGTATTCTGCAGTTTTACCTTGGAGAGTGCGGCCACCTCCAGGGATGCTGCAGCCAGGCCCTCACAACAGGAGTCAGTGTTCACAGCCTTTGCAGCTTTGGTGGAAGCTCAAATGGCTGTCATGCAGACTTTGGACTGAAACCTGAGATTGATAGAGCAAATAAATCGGGGCTCTCCCGCAGATGAGTACAAGATGAGAAACTCTGAACCGCAGCCCATAGGAGAGGTAGTGGCGCAACAGGAGCAGCGCATGTTGCCCTCTCTCGGGTTGTCAGCACCCACTCAACCAATACCAGTCACACTGCCAGAAAGCCAGCTGGGCCAGAGCACTGCTGTCCACAGCTGGGCCCTCAGAGGCTTGAGCTCCCATAGGTCACCAGCCACAGGCATCTCAAGGGTCCCCTACATGCAGAAAAAATAGCCTCTCACCAGCTCTGCTGAAGCCATTGGGGGAGCACCTCATCACAGTTGTAGAGTTAATAAATCTTCTTTTAAGGAAAACCATTATGTGTTGATCACTTGGGTGACACAAGAATTCACTACACTATCGTCTTTAGAATTAAAATCAACACCTTTACTACATTTGCAATTGTGGTCTATAGTTTCTTCTCGTTACGGCTGCTGGGGGAAGTTTTCACCGAATACTTTAGGCGCTAAAGAGGTGGTCAAGATGGGGCCTTAAACTGAAACGCTGGTTTAGCCCACATTTAGCGCAAGATGCCATCTTGGTAAAGGAGTTGAAGCCAACGCTAGGAATGGCTGCCCGGAGGCTAGTTAAACAGTTGTTTGCCACTTAAAATGCTAGCGCTCATTAAAGAGGCTGCACGGCATTTTGATGGATAGCGCTTTAACTAACGCCCTCTCCTAATAGCGACCAACTGTTTGGGAGTAAACACAGTGTTGATGTCAATTTCAAGCGCTACTTAAAGGGATACTCACCATTTCATGGTCATTGCTGCTGGAGCTGTGACGAGGACCTCTGAAACACATCGGGAGACTATCTGGGACACTTTGTCAAGTTTTCACCAACACTCGAGCAACATTCATTCTGGAAATTCTCTGAGGACTTCACCTAAAAAGAATAAGTGCTGTGCTACTCCACCTTATATGTGTCACCAGCAGAAAGGGAGTGCTTACTCATGGGCACCTTGCTAGGGGTCCTCTTGGGCTGGACAAGGAATGGGAGTTGGACAAGAGGCCAGGCAGAGCAGTGCCAGCTGCTGCAGGAGAGAGGAACAGGAGGACGAGGAGGGCGAGGTGGTGCCCTTCCCCCCTGCGGGTACAGGACATCTCTCCTCCTCTGGACCTCCTCCACCAGGACCTCCAGTGCTGCATCCGATAACCTGTGCTCCATCTCCCTCGGTCCCCAAGCCATCCTGCAATGTGCCGCTGTGTGCCAGCCAGAGCACTCCACACCTTCAGAGGAAGTGGGTGCGAGGAGCCCACATATACCGCTATACGAAAATTGCATCTAATCAGCACTTGAGTGCAAAACCTGCAGGTTTCTAGTTAGCACCTGCAGGCACATTCAAATCACGCTAATCATCAATTAGCCCAAAAATTGCATGCTAAATCCAGACGTTCAAACAGGCTAGTCTTATTAGCACAGCACCTGTAGGGGGTGGCGGGTGGCGCGTGCGCCCAGTCAGTTATGCCCCTGACTGCCTGTGAGCAGTTCGAATCGCTCCCACTCCCCTGGGTTCTAGACACCGGACTTAGGTACAGGCGGCGATACAGAAAAACTCGAGTAGACAAGTGGTTTGGTGTAAGAAAACCAAGATTTTATTAAAACAGAAACAAAAACACAGTCTTACGAGAAAATTACTGGTAGAAAAATTACAGGCATATAGCAATAATTATACTTATACAGGGAATGGGGAACACACGGCACATCGAGGAAAAAAACAACTACTTTAACAATCCCCTTATCCTTATCCCACCCCTATACCTAACTAGATTAAGCTATGAGGGGCCAGGAATTCATGCTCACCAATCCCAAGCAAAGCCTGTTGTTTCAGCAATTGTGATTTTGAGGTCTGGTCTCCTGTCCTTTGGGGTACTCCGTTGCCACGTGGTCTCAGGGCACAGTGCTGGAGCTGTTGCTGTGACACACCTTTCTTCTCCTCAGCTACTGTCATTGTCTCATCGTGATGGGTTCTCTTCTTCTTCTCCCTCGGGCGGTCGTCGGCGGTAACATTGCGTCAGCGAGACGGTTGGCAGTCTTCACTGCTTAGATTTTCCTACCCATTCTTGGAACGCCGGTATATTCGTTATGGCGTGGACACCTGCGTTTAATGCCAGCTCATTCGCAGTGTTCAACTAGCCAACTTAGTCTCACTGTCCATACATATATTTTCTTCCCCCAAGCGCCAGCTTATAACTAGGCACTCGGTCTTAATTAATGCGTCTTCTGCTGCCCTTCTCTGCTCTTTGTCGGGTCTACCTTATTCTTCGTCTCGGTTTGTTTCGCCTCGTTTCCTCTGCCCTCTCTCGTGGCCCGGGTGTCCTGGGTGACTTTGGACTCGAATCTCGTTCCCCTCTCCACGATTGGTATGGATGCCCTTGGCTGCTACACAATACAGGGAGTGAGAAGAGAACCCGCCACGAGGCCAGGGCACGACTACGGGTGGCAGCGGCCCAAGGCCCGACAAGAGGTCAGAGTCCAGCAGCGAGCAGAGAGAGATGATTGTTACTGAGGGCCTACAATTATACTCTTTCCGATGGCCCTTATCTGCGCGCCAAATCAGGTCAGCCCATTGTTTCACTTTTGGCAGGCTGTTTTAAATGATTATACCAATCTAAACTAACTAGTTTTAGATGGCCATTTATCGCACCTGATGGCCTGATGTCTGAGCTGTATTGTCATTAATGCATTTTAATCAGCCTGTCCAGCCTTGATGGCTTCCTTAAGCTGTTTTATATTATTTATGCGGACAAACTAATGGCCTCCTGCTTAGGCCTAACTGGGTTGATCTGTTCCAATCTGACGAAATGCATATTCAATGTTTGCCTAGCTTTCTGGTTTTTCAAACACAAAAGTCCTTTTCACAGAAATGCATTTTAAGTTTCGATTTCCCAAAGCAGCCTGTTCTGTGCTGCAGAGTCCAAGCTTTTAAAATCTTACAGGCTTTTGGTCACGAGGTGCGGATGCCATCTTTTGGGTACCCCTTTTAAATTGTCCATAGGGTCCCTTTTATTAATAACCTTGGGGGAATGTGGAAATTTTGCAAATCCTACACATCCATTTAGTGCCTGTTTTCACCCTTTGGCCAAAATAACCCCTTAGGGTTACTATAACTCTTAGTCTGCATTCAGAATGCCATTGATATAGAGGTTGTTTAAATGGTTTCAATGTTCTTTTATTAAGGGAGTGGTGAAGAGGTAACAAGGACAGTTAATGCTGAGGGGATTTTTGTTATTTTTCAGGTAAGGAGATTGACAAGGCCACCAAAAGTGCTACTCTATCAACTGTTCCCTGGCCTCTCCAGCTGAAATGTGTTCTGCTGGCCCTCCCTCGTGATTTTCCCTTGCTTTTATCTAATTATTTCTCATCTGACGCTGCCTCTTCTTGTTGCTGTGCATACTTCAACTCCATGCATCTTTGCATTGCCAGGTTGTGTAGAATTCAGCAAACCACAATGAGGCAGCCCACTTTGTCCTGGTCATATTGTAGGGAGCCCCCAGAGTCATCAAGACACCTGAAACCTTGGGCTGGATTTTCATTCAGAAGTCGGGAAGGAGGCGGGACTACAACTTTCGGGGTTGTAGTCCCGCCTCCATCGAGATGCGGCCAATCCACGCGATTTTAACTTGATTGACCTTGTTGAGCCCGCCCAGCGGGCTCAGCAGGCCAATTAAAGGCCACCCGGCAACAGGTGACGTCACAGACTGAAATTTCATCTGTCAAGACATGTTGACAGATGAAATATCAGTGTTTCACAGCTGTTTTAAGCTGCCAAACACTGACAGTCTTACTTCTAACCTGAGTCCTTCTACGCAGACTCAGTTAGAAATCTCACCGGCACTGAAAGCTGCAGGCTGTCACTTTTGACAGATCGCAGCCATTCTGCTTTCTGTGCCGGCTGAATGATGGACTCCCGAAGCCTAGAGGAAGGAAGGCTGTAAAGGTAAGTACAGGTAATTTAAACTTCTTTACACACTTTAGACACACCAAACACACTTACCTTTGCACTCATGCACAGATCACTCACCTGAACACCGACATCTCGACCCCTCCAAGTCCTTCAACCCGACGGCCCGCCTGCTCTAACCTGGCGTGGTTTGGAGCCGTCGGGAATCCCACACGACACCCTTCAAAATAGGGATTCGGCTAAAAACTGCCTGTTAACTACCTGTTAACAGGCAGTTAATTGGCACTAATCCCTTCCCGCCTCGGGTCGGCGGGTCCCAGTGCGGGGCGGGTACCCGCCTCCTTTGAAACTTACATGGAGGCAGGTTTTGGGCGGGATGGTGTCGGGACCCCCGAATTCGGGATGTTAGCCCCCTGCATGCCTAAAAGCCCGCCTCACGGCACACTGAAAATCGACCCCCTTGTTTCAAAATGCCAGTGGTATGCTCTATGATGTTTCAGGTTGTCCCATGGCTTTCATTGCATCTGTGTTGTTCAGATGGGGTGGGGTTGCACAGGGGTGTCATCAGCCATGCAAGATGGGGTATCCGTTTCCCTTAGCATCCATCCTCTGACATTCCTGGATGGGTGGAAAAGTGGGAGGGATGGATGAGTGTCGCAGAATGAAGTTCTTGTGGCAGCTGCCAGTGAAACTGGTGCAAACTTGCATTATCCTTCTGCGGTGATCACATGCCAGATGAAAATTGATGGAGTGGAATCCGTTCTTGCTCACATGAGCTGCTGGCTGATCTTCTGGTGTCCTGATAGTTCACGATGACACATTTGGCAATGGAAGTTCAATGACCTAATACCTGAGTCAGGTTGGTCCAAAGTGCTCCAGAGCACTGTTAATGATAGACCCGCCAGCCTGGTTGATGCATGGAAGCTGGAGGGATAGGTCTGTCCCTTGGGCTGGGTTTCTTCCTGCTCAGCTCAAGGTAACACTACAGGCCAATGCCCGAACAGGTCATGACTGGACAAGCAGTGGGAAGTGTGCAAGTCCTGGCTCTCTCTGTTGATAGGCTGCACAGGTTTTGTTGCTTAAACTTCAGCAGTACCCTGTGCCCATTTGGGGGTTGCTAAGCCTTGTCTCTGTGAATTTGTGCCAAAGCTCTCTGGACTTAAGTAAGTGGGACATGTTGCATGAGGGAGAGAGTGTGCATTCCATACCAGGCAAACAAAACATTTATCTTTGTGAATTTCTTAGTAGCTTGGTTTGGAGATGCTTAAATATGGTGATGATTTCCACATGTCAGACTTCTGGCTGAGCAAACAAAATGGAAACATATTAAATTATATTAGTTTACCATCCCTTCAAAGCCAGTCCTTGCTAATCCATTCTCCACATTACTGCTTTTGTAGAATATTGTCATTCTACCCTTTCCTTTATTCCAGTGATCTTCAAGCAAAAATGTGATCACAGTAAATTCTTTCACTATAATCAAAAAGGGCAATAGATGAAGGTAAAGATTGAGTAAAATTGCATTCATTTTTATTCTCTCCTACACTGGTCACATTTTCTTCACAATAATCAGTTTAGTTTACAATGAAAGTGAGATTCTTTCCAGTTGAAAGTGAATATTCTGGTGCAGTATGTTATTGGTTTTGTTCAATGGTGTTAAATTTCTTTTCATTGTACCGCTTCATTCACTTATTCTAGTTAAGCCCAACAGTATTGTTTGACTAATCCCAGTCATGTATTAGTATACACACATGGAGCTCAATGGATAGCAGCACTTAATAATTTATTACAACTTGAACTGGCTGATTATGTGTTTCTTTGCATAGTCCATTGCAGAGATTAAAAAGACGGAAGAAGACCCCTAACTGTCAACAGATCATTATAAATGCACCTGGGAGAAAGAGCATCACAATAATTTTACTTGTTTGATACCACAATAAAAGTCCCAGACCTGTAAATCTCATTTGCTTATAAACTGAAAACTGGTTGAATGTAATAATTAGGAGCCCTTCTGCTTTTGTTTTCTTTCCTTCAGAGAATACAAATGCAACTAGAACAAAAGGATCCTCATCAAATTGCTCAGCATGGACACACATCCCTCGTCATTCAAGAGCCGACATCAATAGCTTTCCAAATATTTTTAATTATTTTGATTTCCAGTTCAATGACAATTTATTGAATATGTACAGGACAATGACACCTGAGCTGTGTTTGGAACTTGTTCCCCTGCTTTACATCCTCATGGGGCTCATGTAGAACAGCGACCTGATCTTCATTGTAAACTGACAATGACTTAATTCCAGCTTCCATCCCTCTTGCACTGAAAGCACTGATTCTTGCTGAGGTATGGTTCCATGGGTCTTGTAACCCTCTGGTACTCCACTATCTTACATAATAAGTCTAGACAACAAACATCACATTGAAGCGCAATCCTTGATGTCTGTGTGCATGCACACGTACAGAAACACATCTACCTTCCAGCAAGGATAACTCGATAGTGAACAGAAGAGATAAATTTGGCAGGCTTTTTTTCCCCTCCTTCTCAGCTCAACTGACAGGGAAACTAATTGTTCTGAACCCACTGTTGCTCCAAACAAATCAGCTAACTTAGTGAGGACTGTGAATCAAACCTAGGATCTTCTGGTCTGTGTGAGGACTGTGAATCAAACCTAGGATCTTCTGGTCTTAGTGAGGGCTGTGAATCAAACCTAGGATCTTCTGGTCTGTGTGAGGACTGTGAATCAAACCTAGGATCTTCTGGTCTTAGTGAGGACTGCGAATCAAACCTAGGATCTTCTGGTCTGTGTGAGGACTGTGAATCAAACCTAGGATCTTCTGGTCTGTGTGGTTTAGCACAACACCCAGTACTGTCTTTACTCTCTAAGCCAGCGGATCAGCTGCATTGGTTACTTACCATAGAAACATATAGAAACATAGAAGATAGGAGCAGGAGTAGGCCATTCGGCCCCTCGAGCCTGCTCCGCCATTCAATGAGATCATGGCTGATCATCCAAATTCAGTACCCTGTCCCTGCTTTCTCCCCATATCCCTTGATCCCTTTAGCCTTAAGAAATATATCTAACTCCTTCTTGAATATATTTAATGAATTGGCCTCAACTGCCTTCTGTGGTAGAGAATTCCAGAGGTTCACCACTCTCTGGGTAAAGAAATTCCTCCTCATCTCAGTCCTAAATGGCTTACCCCTTATCCTTAGACTGTGACCCCTGGTTCTGGACTCACCCGCCATCGGGAACATCCTTCTGTTATGTCCGTGTATAATCAGACACAGACTGCGGAGAACGGTACAAACGGTGTTTACTCAACGTGGTTCAGACTGCAACTGAACTGTACAGATTACTACTCAATGTTATATACAGGTGTGGTCACTGCCGGTACTACAGTATACATGAGCTGTAAAAAGTAGTTCTCCCCCTTAAAGGTACATACATTACAATTCCTCCCCTTTTAGATTAACAGTACCATAACACTCATTTAACAATTAAATATCAAACTAATTAAAATTAACACTTTTAACATGCAACATTAGCTGAAAATAGTCTATTTATAAATTCAGTCTTTGGGGAGGCTTCCTGATCCTTTCTGGATAGCGCCTTTCCCGACTGTTTTGCTTTTGGTGCGGAGGCGATTCTGGCCCCCTGTCGTCGGTTGGTTCATCAGCTTCTGATGCTACTGTTTCTGGGGTAGATGCTACCTGTACGTCGGGTTCATCACCAGGTACGTATGGGCGAGGCATGGGGTTGACTTGTTCTGGTGACTCTAAGATCTGGTCAGCATGGTGTCTCACGGTGCTCTCCCCAACGTCCACTGTGTACATTAGTGGGCCCTGTCGTGTGCATATCGTTCCTGGCTGCCATTTTTCTGTTCGGCAGTCGCGGGCCAAGACTGGTTGCCCTACATTGAAGCTCCTTGTTGGCTTCTCATGGATGTGCTGGAATTGCTTACTCTCAACATCTCTTCGTACGTTTGGTCTGAGCAAATCCAGGCGAGGTCTTAACCTTCGGTTAAAGAACATCATGGCTGGGGCCTGGTTGGTGACTGCATGTGTCGCATTCCGTTAGGCGAACAGGAAATTGTCCACCTTGTGCTGCAGAGGAATGTTGTCATTGTACATAGCCTTTATTGCCTTCTTAAAGGTTTGTACGAACCTCTCAACCAATCCAATTGTGGCTGGATGATACGGGGCGGATGTGTAATGCCTTACCCCATTCTTTTTCAAGAACCTCCGGAACTCTTCGGACACAAACTGTGGTCCGTTGTCGGAGCAAATCTGTTCTGGCAAGCCATTCCTGGCAAAAATGGTCCGTAGGACTGCAATAGTTTTCTCCGTGGTGGTGGAGGACATTTTGATGACCTCAGGCCATTTTGAGTGCGCATCCACGGCTATTAAAAACATTGAGTCCATGAATGGACCAGCAAAATCAATATGCACCCATTGCCATGGAGATGAGGGCCACTCCCATGGGTGTAGAGGGGCCTGTGGTGGTGCATTTTGGACTTTCTGGCATCCTGAGCAGCTCTTGGTCAGGTCCTTGATTTGTTTATCGATTCCCAGCCACCACACATAAGCCCTGGCTAGGCTTTTCATTTTTACCCCTCCCCGATGAACCTAATGAAGCTCATTGAGCACTCTATCCCTTAACTTGGGTGGAATTACCACTCGGGATCCACACATCAAGGTCCCCCGGCACACTGACAGCTGTTCTCTCCTTGTCGAGAATGGTGGAACAGTGAGTCGCCATGTGCTGGCCATCCCTTCACCGTCAAATCATATACCCAAGACAGTGTCGGGTCATTTCGGGTTTCCTTTTCGATACAAGCGTTAGTTACCGGTAGGTATTCAACTATAGTCGAATGGAATATTTCGACAGGGTCCACTGCTGGTGCTTCCTCCGCAGTAGGCAATGGCAGGCGTGATAGCCCATCAGCATTTCCATGCTGTTTCGTGCCCTTATATTCAATCTCATAGTGGTGCGCCCCTAGAAAAAGTGACCATCTTTGTAGTCGTTACGCAGTCATCACCGGAACGCCCTTCTTTGGATTAAAAATGGAGACAAGAGGCTGGTGATCAGTCAGCAAGGTGAATTTCTGTCCGTGCAGATAGTGATTGAACTTTTTTACTCCCCACACTAGGCTGAGGGCCTCCCTGTCAATCTGGGCGTAGTTACGCTCGGCTGAGGTTAGTGATCGTGACGCAAAGGCCTCTCTGAGCCGTCTGAGAATTTGTGCGACAGCACCGCTCCAATGCCGTAAGGTGACGCATCACATGCCAACCGAATTGGTAATGCTGGGTTGTAATGGGCCAATACCTCTTTCGATGTGATTAGTGTTTTGCTCTTCTGGAAAGCTCATCTACATTCGTCACTCCACTTCCATGGCACCCCAGTTTTCAGTAGGGTGTTCAGTGGGTGTAGTATTGTAGACAAATTTGGCAAGAACTTATGGTAGTAGTTTACCAGCCAGAGGAACGACCGCAGTTGTGACACATTTTCCGGTGCTGGAGCCTTGACTACAGCCTCAATCTTCTCTGGGGACTTATGTCACCCCTTTTTATCGATAACATGGCCACAATACAAGATCTGTTTTCTAAAAAACTCACATTTGGGGCGGTTAGCTCGGAGCCCATATTCCTGCAATCTAGTGAGCACCTGCTCCAGGTTGGCAAGGTGATCACTGTCATTTTCGCCCATGACCAGGATGTCGTCCAAATAACACTGGGTCCCTGGGATCCCTTGCAGGACTTGTTCCATTGCCCTCTGCCAAATAGCCGGAGCTGATGCTACCCCGAATACCAGCCGGTTGTATTGGTAGAGACTTTTATGGGTGTTGATTGTGAGGTTTTTTTTGATGCTTCTTCTACCTCCATTTGCAGATACGCCTGGGCCAGATCAATCTTAGTGAAGTGTTTCCCTCCAGATAGTGAGGCGAAAATATCTTCAATCCGCGGAAGTGGATATTGTATGGTGTGAAGGACCGGGTTCACTGTTACCTTAAAGTCCCCACGGATGCGAACCTTCCTTGGTTCCCCAAGCGTGCTGCTCAACGACTTTTTCATCACAGGGACGATGGGTGTAGCCCACTCGCTCCAGTCTACCTTGGACAGTACAGCTGAACGTTCCAGACTCTCCAGCTCTGCTTCGACGGCTGGGCAGATCGCATAAGGTACTGGTCTGGCCTTAAAAAATGTTAGACTTGCGTTTTCTTCAATTTTAATCATCACTGTCATGCCTTTTAGTGTTCCGAGTCCTTGCTGGAACACTTCTTTCGCGTCAGTTAGGATCTTTGACAGTCGCCCAGGTGTGACGTCGTCATCCTTTTTGTCAGCCACAGTCAGTGCATGTATGGAATGCCAATCCAGTTGTATTTTCCGGATCCATTCACATCCCAGTAATGGTGGTCCTCCATTTGCAATACATACAGGTCTAGTTTTGGTGTTTCCTTACCGTTATATATACCGGTCACCATTATTTTTCCATTGGGGTAGACTTTTTGCCCCGTGTACGTCTTCAAAATAATTTTTGTGTCGCTCAAGGGTATGTGTGAGAATAGCCGCTCATAGTCCCATCAGTTTATGACTGTTAGGGCTGATCCTGTGTCCAATTCCATCTTTACCTGGACTCCTGCTATCTTGAGAGTGACCCAAATGGTTCGGTGATCCTCTGTTGTGATCACATTATGTAGTTTCAGACAACTCAGTTCCCTGCTTTCAGAGTCATCATCACTCTTTTGTTCATCTGAACTATTCTCCGTTATCTTATGTACCTTCTTGTACTTTCCTTTGGTTGGTTTCTTATTGCTGGTTTTCTTTCCCGGCCTGCAGACTCGTGCTATGTGTCCTACTTTTCCACACTGTCTGCACACTTTGGGCTGGATTTTGCTAGGGCCGGGGAGGTGGGATTGGAGGCATGTGGGGGATAAAAATCGCAAAACTGGCGTGCGGGCCCAAACCCGCCTCCATCCCGCCTCCACGCAATTTTCCTAACTTCGTGTCTGCTGGTCCCGACTCCGTCCCGCCTCCAGGAGGCGGGATAGGCCCTTAAGGCCCTTAACAAGCCCTCAATTGGCTCTATAATCCCATTTTCCTAACCAGTTGCAAGTTTAATCGTTTTCCCACGTGAAACACGCCTGGTGGGAAACACACATCTGAAACGTGGCGGGAGCACAACTGGCTTGCGGAGTAGCAGCTGCAGCTCAACCATTAAATGGCAGATTTGAACATGCTTTAATTGCAGGTGGCATAACTTTGCTCTCTCAGGTCTGGGGGATCTTTCAGAAGGCATACCCACAGCTCTGGAAGTTTGCAGCCTGACAACCATCTCCAGTGTGACCTCCTGGGAAACCCCTTTCGCCACCTTCACTGAGCGCTTCCTCAACTGAGGCATCTACCAGAAGCATGGGAGCCATTTTTGTCCTGCCCTTCTGGATATTACATGAGGCCGCCCAACAGCAGCAGCAACAACAGTTGCGCCAAGCTGCTGCTGCCCCACCTGAGGATGCACAGGCCAGAAGGGGCTAGCGCATGGAAGGCTGTCGGCGCAGGAGATACCCCCCAAACAGGGTCTACAGACGCGGGGTCAGCTACCTCAACATGTCTGAGCAGCAGTGCCAAAGGCGGCTCCGACTTTCGCGAGACACTCGCAGCAACCCTGGAGACAAAACCTGCCAGAGACTCCTGCATATTTTCCTGGAGTGCCATCACCGCTGATACTGTGGATGGACCCAGAGGCAGAGGGTTGACATGCAGCTGAGCCGAGCTGGGAGAGTGCTGCGCCCTCCGACTAGGACTCTCCACTGCTGTCCCTGTCTCCACCATCTGCTGAGGCTCACTTGTGAGCTGTGATACACCAGGTGACAACACTACTCTATGTCCCGAAGGTCCCACCGAGGTGTGAGTGTCTGCGCTGGTGCTGGGTGCGTTGCCTTCTGCTGATGCTGCGCCCTCAGAGGTTGCAGCTTCCTCTGAGGAGTCTGGATGCTGAGGCTAAACCTCCTCCTGCGTCCTGGAGACGGGAGCTTGCGATGGTCCTGTGGGGGAGTAAAGGAAAGTGTCAGAGATGAGAGGCCAGGGTTACCTGCACAGTGCTTATTGCAGATGATCAGAGGTCCATCTGCTAGAGCTTCCAAGTCATTATCAGCGAGTCATGCAATGCAATTGAGAGAGTTGGAAAACTCTTCTGTCACCAGCTTGCTCTGCTGCACCGGTCTCTCCGTCCCCCACTTGTGTGTCGTCCTGGATGCCGACGATCTCCAGGATCGCCTCCTCCCATGGGATCAGCTGGGCTAAGGAGGCTGCCCCTCCCCCTGTCCTGGCTCGCTCTCTTCGGTTGTGAGCTCTCTTTTCCTGCAATGGGGGAGGCAAGTGGAGTTTGAGCGAGAATGAAGGAGTGAATGTAGAGAATCGATGGCATAGATGCTTAGAAGGAGAGAAAGATGGAGTGAGATGGCAAGACCAAGGGCCCTCCCTATGTGATGTAAGTTGTTTTCATAGCATGACAGTGATAGGGAGTGTGAGGGCTGCATAGTCCATTAGTTAGGTGAATGTGACCATAGAGAGAGAGGGAGTGGGAAAGGGTGCATGGATGTCAGTGTCAAGTGGGATGTGGAGGAAGAGATTGGTAAAGCTGAGAGCTGGTGAGGAAAGGCAATGGGGATCAGATTAAGAGTGATGGGAACATCATACTCACTTTTCCAGTGCGCAGAAGGTCATGGAAGCGTTTCCGACACTGGATCCATGTTCTGCTGGTATTCGAGCTGGCGTTCACCTGCTCTGCCACCCTCAGCCACACAGCCTTGGTTTGCTGGGGTGGCTTCTTCCTCCCCGAGGAGGGGAAGAGCACCTCCCTGCTCTCTGTCGCTCCCTCCACTAATGCCTGGAGGGCTGCCTCGTCAAATCTGGGGGATGCCTTACTCCGATGTGTCGCCATGATTGATGATGGTAGCAGCAGCTGCCAGGGCCAGAAGCTTGGCAGTCTGCTGAAGTGAGCAAGGCTTGTGGAAGCCCTTAAATGAAGCAGCAGTGATGATGTCATCGGAGGCGAGCTTCCCACCTGAAAAGCTCTCCGGCTAGGGGTTCCCACACGTGGGGAATCAATTGGGCTATAAAATCAAAATTGCATCAATTTCCCACATCGTTCAGGATTCGTGTGGGAAACACGAAATGTGGGAAACACGACCCCAACCCGCCCCCGTAGCAAAATCCAGCCCTTTGTCTTTGAACCAGCAATCATTCTGGTCGTGTGTTGTTCTGCCGCGGCAATAGCACTTCTCTGTTCCATATGACATTTCATTTGTGCCATATTCTTGCGGTCTCTGTTGTATCTCTGCAGCGCCCCGTGCTGCTGCTTCATATGATACTGCAATGCTGAAAGCCTTTTCCAGCGTAAGGTCCTTTTCAGATAAAAGCCGTTTCTGGGTTCCTTCACTTTGAAGCCCACACACAAACCTGTCCCTTAAAGTATCTGCTAGTCCCGTTCCAAACTGGCAGTGTTTCGATAGATTGCGCAGTTCCGTTAAATACTCAGCATTACTTTCATCTTTATGCTGGTTCCTTTTGTGAAACTTAAATCTTTCTGCTATCAGCAGTGGTGTGGGGTTTAAGTGGTCCTGTAGGATTGACACTATGGTTTCAAAATCCTTTTCTACTGGCTTCTCTGTGGTTACTAGGTTTCGTGGTAAGCCATACGTTTTTGCACCCATTGAATTCAACAATACCAGCACTTTCTTGTCATCTGGCACTTCATTCGCCTTGCAGTATACTTCTATGCGTGCGACATATGTCGTCCAATCTTCAACTTCATTGTCAAACGCTGTGATACTGCCACTCTTCGGCATTTTTGGGTGTGGTTAGACTGGCTTAAAATGGCGTCTCCCGCGCTTTCCTTTCTTCCCCGTTGCGGCTTAAAATGGCATCTCCCGTGCTGCTGCCAACGCCGCTCTCGGCAGTCCTCGTGGCAAATGGCGACGCCCTGTGGGTTTCACGCGCTGCTCCTGCGCTGCTGCCAACGCCGCTCTCTGCGGTCCTCGTGGCAATGGCAGCGCCTCGCGTTTTCCTGCATGCCTCTCTCCCCCGTTGACGCTGCTCAGCCCTTGAACACCGGCTGTGCTCTGCTCTCTCTCGTCCCTCTCCCCCGTTGACGCCGCTCAGTCCTGAACTCCGGCTGCGCCCTGTGCGCTCTGCCCTCTCTCTCTCCCCCGTCGACGCTGCTCGGCCTTTTTCTGTGCCGCTCGGTCGGGCTCTAGCCCGCCGCTGTCCGGGAAGGGTCTGCGCAGTACCTGTTGCCAGCCCGTTTCGCTGGACCACCGTGACTGGAAAGCTAAGCCTGGCTCTTGACAGCCTCCCCTGCGATGCTCAAATCTCCGCTGGATGACTGGGCGGTTGCCCGTGGTCGACGCCCGTGCTTCTGGACTCGACCTTCTTCCACTGTCTCCAGGAGCGAATCCCTGGGAGGTGATGCAGAGTTGCAGGTAGGTTCGAATCTGCCTCGTCGCCACTGTTATGTCCGTGTATAATCAGACACAGACTGCGGAGAACGGTACAAACGGTGTTTTCTCAACGTGGCTCAGACTGCAACTGAACTGTACAGATTACTACTCAACGTTATATACAGGTGTGGTCACTGCCGGTACTACAGTATACATGAGCTGTAAAAAGTAGTTCTCCCCCTTAAAGGTACATACATTACACCTTCCTGCATCTAGTCTGCTTAGTCCTGTTAGAATTTTATAAGTTTCAATGAGATCCCCTCTCATTCTTCTAAATTATAGTGAATATAAGCCTAATCGACCTAATCTCTCTTCATACATCATTCCTGCCATCCCAGGTATCAGTCTGGTGAATCTTCGCTGCACTCCCTCCATGGCAAGAACATCCTTCCTCAGATAAGGCGACCAAAACTGCACACAATACTCAAGGTGTGGTCTCACCAAGGCCCTGTACAACTGCAGCAAGACATCCTTGCTCCTGTACTTGAATCCTCTCGCTATGAAGGCCAACATACCATTTGCCTTCTTAACCACCTGCTGCACCTGCATGCTTACCTTCAGCAACTGGTGCACAAGCACACCCAGGTTTCGCTGCACTTCCCCTTTTCCCAATCTATTGCCATTCAGATAATGATCTGCCTTCCTGTTTTTGCCACCAAAGTGGATAACCTCGCATTTATCCACATTATACTGCATCTGCTATGCATCTGCCCGATCACCCAACCTGTCAAATCATACTGGAGATTCTCTGCATCCTCCTCACAACACACACGCCCACCCAGCTTTGTGTCGTCTGCAAACTTGGAGATAATACATCTAGTCCCCTCGTCTAGATCATTAATATATATTGTGAATAGCTGGGGTCCTAGCACCAATCCCTGCAGTACTCCACTAGTCACTGCCTGCCGCTCGGAAAAAGACTCGCTTATTCCAACTCTTTGCTTCCTGTCTGCCAACCAGTTCTCTATCCAAGTCAGTATCTTACCCCCAATCCCATGTGCTTTAACTTTGCATGCTAATCTCTTATGCAGGACCTTATCGAAAGCCTTCTGAAAGTCCAAATACACCACATCCACTGGTTCTCCCTTATCTATTCTTCCAGTTACATCCTCAAAAAATTCCAGTAGATTAGTCAAGCACGATTTACCTTTTGTAAATCCATGTTGACTTTGTCCGATCCTGTCACTGTTTTCCACGTGCTCTGCTATTACATCTTTTATAATGGACTCTAGCATTTTCCCCACTACCAACGTCAGGCTTACCGGTCTGTAATTCTCCGTTTTCTCTCTACCACCTTTTTTGAATAGTGGGGTTACATTAGCTACCCTCCAATCCATGGGAACTGTTCCAGAGTGCATAGAATTTTGGAAGATGACCAACAATGCATCTACTATTTCTAGGGCCACTTCCTTAATTACCCTTGGATGTAGATTATCAATCCCCAGCTCCCAGTCGCTCAGTCAGTATATGCACCATATGGTGAGACATTAGATTCCTACCGATGAGAATTGTCCTGAGCTTGAGCCATGATCCATGCTGAGACATGGGGGGAGAAATTGGGTACCTTTGCACATCCCATTATCGCCTCTGGGGAGCAATAACGGGGCGCTAACCACTTACTGCCCGGGTGCGGCGAAAATATCGCCTCCCGCTAAATTCGGCGGGAGGTTTGCAGCGGCGGTATAGCATTCTGCTCCGATCGCCTTTGCCCGGAGATCATGACATCATCGCCGTGCGCATCGCCCTGGTTGCACCCCAGACCCGAACTTCGGTTCCGCCCCCTGCAGCATCGCCGGGCGACAACATCAGCAGCTGCAGGAGGCGTTCATCGGGAGGCCGGGCGCTTCGGGGGCGATACTTAAAGGCGAGGTGGCCGAGGTTGGGAAAAAAGAATCAAACGTTCGTTTTCTGTTTTTTTTCCTTTTTTCCCCAGCGCTTGATCAGCCCGGCACTGTGCTGCAGTGAATCGGGCTGATCGGGCCAGATCACAGCTGCCATCGGGGACCAGGTAAGTTGCTTTCCATGGCAGAACCTGCAGCGATGGCCCTTCTCTTTAAGGGAGGGAAGGAGCCTTCCAACGCGGCAGCACTGCTGAAGTCTCTGCCCCGCCTGCTGCCTGTTGCACTCCAGGAAGAAAGTGGAATGCTTGATTAAGCACTCCACTTCCTTCCTGAGGCACAAAACCGAATTTTTTAAAAGTTGAGAAATACTGAAATAAGAACATAAGAACATAAGAAATAGGAGCAGGAGTAGGCCAATCAGCCCCTCGAGCCTGCTCCACCATTCAATAAGATCATGGCTGATCTGATCCTAACCTCAAATCTTCTATCACTCTCCATCCACCCAAACCCATGTGATCTCCCGGGAGAGGCGAAAAACCAGGTAAAAAACCCAATGGCCAATTTGGGAGAAAAAATCTGGGAAATTCCTCTCTGACCCATCTAGGCGATCGAAACTCGTCCAGGAGATCACTCTGTCCCTATATTTTCTACAATACTTACCTTCTGTAAAGGCGATCTCCACCCCAGACAGGAACAGGAATAAAACCATCTCCTGAAATCCAACACAGAATTAGAACACAAGAAGTAGGAGCAGAACCAGGCTACACGGCCCCTGGGCCCACTCCACTACCCACAGGGCCATGACCATTCCGAACCTAGACTCATGTCCAATTTCCTGCCCGCTCCCCGTAACCCTTAATTCCCTTTACTTCTAGGAAACTATCTATTTCTGTTTTAAATTTATTTAATGATGTAGCTTCCACAGCTTTCTGGGGCAGCAAATTCCACAAACCTACCACCCTCTGAGTGAAGAAGTTTCTCCTCATCTCAGTTTTGAAACAGCAGCCCCTTATTCTAAGATTATGCCCCCTAGTTCTAGTTTCACCCATCATTGGGAACATCCTCACCGCATCCACCCGATCAAGCCCCGTCACAATCTTATATGTTTCAATAAGGTCGCCTCTCATTCTTCTGAACTCCAATGAGTAGAGTCCCAATCTACTCAACCTCTCCTCATATGACCACCCCCTCATCCCCGGGATTAACCGAGTGAACCTTCTTTGTACTGGCTCGAGAGCAAGTATGTCTTTTCTTAAGTATGGACACCAAAACTGTATGCAGTATTCCAGGTGCGGTCTTACCAATACCTTGTACAACTGCAGTAATACCTCCCTGTTTTTATATTCTATCCCCCTAGCAATAAAAGCCAACATTCCATTGGCCTTCTTGATCACTTGCTGCACCTGCATATTAACTTTTTGAGTTTCGTGCACCAGGACCCCCAGATCCCTTTGTACTACAGTACTTTGCAGTTTCTTGCCATTAAGATAATAACTTGCTCTATGATTTTTCCTGCCAAAGTGCATAACCTCACACTTTCCAGTATTGTATTCCATCTGCCAAATCTCTGCCCACTTACTTAGCCTGTCTATGTCCCTTTGCAGGTTTTTTATGTCCTCCTCATTCATTACTTTCCCTCCCATCTTTGTATTATCTGCAAACTTTGATATGTTATACTCGATCCCCTCCTCCAAAACGTTAATATAGATTGTAAAGTGTTGGGGACCCAGCACTGACCCCTGTGGAACACCACTAGTTACTGATTGCCAGTCTGAGAACGAACCATTTATCCCAACTCTTTGCTTTCTGTTAGAGAGCCAATCCTCCACCCACGCCAGAATATTACCCCCAATCCTGTGATTTTTTATCTTGAGCAATAATCTTTTGTGTGGCACCTTGTCAAATGCCTTTTGGAAGTCTAAATACACTATGTCCACTGGTTCCCCTTTATCTACCCTGTATGTTACTTCCTCAAAGAACTCAAGCAAATTTGTCAAACATGACTTCCCCTTCATGAAACCATGCTGAGTTTGTCCTATTAAATTGTATTTATCCAAATGTCCTGTTACTGTCTCCTTAATAATGGACTCTAACATTTTACCAACCACAGATGTTAGGCTAATAGGTCTATAGATTCCAGCCTTCTGCCTACTACCCTTTTTAAATAAGGGTGTTACATTAGCAATTTTCCAATCTGCTGGGACTTTTGCTGAGTCCAGGGAGTTTTGGAAAATTATTACCAATGCATCCACAATCCCTAACGCCACTTCCCTCAAGACCCTAGGACGTAAGCCATCAGGTCCAGGGGATTTATTCGCCTTGAGTCCCATTATTTTACCAAGTACCACTTCCTTAGTGATTTTAATTGTATTTAGCTCCTCCCCCCCTAGAGCCCCCTGTTTGTCCAGTGTTGGGATATTCTTAGTGTCCTCTACCATAAAGACTGATACAAAATATTTGTTCAGCGTTTTTGCCATCTCCATGTTTCCCACCATTAATTTCCCGGTCTCATCCTCTAAGGGACCAACGTTTACTTTAGCCACCCTTTTTCTTTTTATATAACAAAAGAAACTTTTGCTATCTGTTTTTATGTTTTTTGCTAATTTACTTTCATAACCTATCTTCCCTTTCTTAATCAATCTTTTAGTTATTTTTTGCTGTCTTTTAAAGACTTCCCAATCTTCTATCCTCCCACTAGATTTGGCTACCTTATATGCCCTTGTTTTAGTTGGATACTATCCTTAATTACTTTACTTAGCCACGGATGGCTATCTTTTCTTTTACACCCTTTTTTCCTCAGTGGAATATATATTTTTTGGAAGTTGTAAAATAACTCCTTAAATGTACACCACTGATCATGTACCGTCTTACCCTTTAATCTATTTTCCCAGTCCACTCTAATCAATTCCGCTCTCATACCTTCATAGTCTCCTTTATTCAAGCTCAGCACGCTTGTTTGAGATCCAACCTTCTCACCCTCCAATTGAATATGGAATTCAACCATGTTATGGTCACTCATTCCACGGGGATCCTTTACTAGGACATTTTTAATTAATCCTGTCTCATTACACAGGACCAAATCTAAGGTTGCTTGCCCCCTGGTCGGTTCAGTTACATACTGCTCAAGAAACCCATCCCTAAAACACTCAATGAACTCATCCTCAAGGCTGCTTTGCCCAATTTGATTTGTCCAGTTAATATGATAGTTAAAATCCCCCATAATTATAGCTGTTCCCTTATTACAAGCCTCAACTATTTCCTGATTAATACTCCGTCCAACAGAGTTGCAACTGTTCAGAGGCCTATAGACTACGCCCACTAGTGTTTTTTTCCCCTTATTATTCCTTATCTCCACCCAAACTTTTTCACTATCCTGCTCCTTTGACCCAATATCATTTCTCTGTATTATGGTGATTTCTTCCTTTATTAACATAGCCCCTCCACCTCCCCTCCCTTCCTGCCTGTCCTTCCTGATTGTTAAATAACCTGGTATGTTTAATTCCCAGTCATGGTCACCCTGCAGCCATGTTTCTGTAATGGCCACAAGATCATACCCATATGTAGTTATTTGTGCCGTTAACTCATTCATTTTGTTACGAATGCTACGTTCATTCAGATAAAGAACTTTCAAATATGTTTTGTGACACTTAGTTCCTGTTTTTTCCCCTTTTAGCACTTTACCTTTTACTCCATACCTTCTGTCCCTTCCTGACACGTTCTGTTTTTGAATTCCCCCACTGCTACCTAAGTCTATGACCTTCTCCATTGTCATTTCTATTATTTGCTCTCTAGAAACCTCCCCCCCACTAATTAGTTTAAAGCCCTCTCTACAGCCCTAGTTATATGATTCGCCAGGACTCTAGTCCCAGCACTGGCCAAGTGGAGTCCATCCCAACGGAATAACTCCCTCCTGTCCCAGTACTGGTGCCAGTGTCCCAAGAAGCAAAACCCATTTCTCCCACACCAGTCTTTGAGCCACGCATTTAACTCTTTAATTTTATTTATCCTAGCCAAATTCGCTCGTGGCTCAGGTAATAACCCAGAGATTATTACCCTTGAGGTTCTCTTTTTTAATTTGACCCCTAGCTGCTCATACTCCTTTAACAGAACCGTCTTCCTTGTCCTATCTACGTTGTTTGTACCAACATGGACCACGACAACTGGATCCTCCCCCTCCCACTCCAAGTTTCTTTCCAGCCCAGAAGAGATGTCCTTAACCTGGCACCGGGCAGGCAACACAGCCTTCGGGACTCCCGCTCTTGACTGCAGAGAACCCTATCTATCCCCCTAATGATACTATCCCCTACCACTACAACATTTCTTTTTACTCCCTCCACTTGAATGGCCCCCTGTACCACGGTGCTGTGGCCAGGTTGCTCATCCTCCCTGCAGTCCCCGCTCCCGCCCTCACAGGGAGTAAGAACCCGATCCTGCTTGACAAGAGCAAGGGCTGCGGCTCCTTCAACACTACCTCCTCGTTCCCTGTACCTGCCTCACTCATAGTCACACCGTCCTGTCCCTGACCACGGACTACATCTGCATTAATTAATTTCATAGGTGTGACCACCTCCTGAAACATAGAGTCCCGGAACTTCTCCCCCTCCCTGATGTGTCGCAGTGTCTGAAGCTCAGTCTCAAGCTCTTTAACATGGAGCTTGAGTTCCTCTAGCAGCAAACACTTATCGCAAATATAATCACCGTGAGCCTCAATGGGGTCCACCAGCTCCCACATTTCACAACAATGACACATCACCTGTTCACCCATATCTATGTAATTAATTAAATTTCTTATTATTAGTTATGAAGACCCTCTGCCCCGATATAGATGATAATATTACACCACTATTCAATAGGACTTACCAACTTAAAGGTATAAAAGAGAAGGAAGTGTGGTAAACCACTGCTAACTCTGTACATGTCTGTGTGGTAAACCACTGTTAACTCTGTACAGGTCCGGGCATGTCTCCGCCCCTGGCTCCACCCCTAAGCCCGGGTATAAAGGTGACTCACCACCCTTCCCCCGGGAGCTCTTAGGATGGATCCACTAGCAGAGGCATGCTCCAGTTCTTAGTCAATAAAAGCCTACTTCGTATAAGTTCAACTCGTAGTCTTTGGTGTTGTTGATAGTGCATCAATTTTATTGACTAAATTTTTGACATGGAGCAAATCTTGAAGCCGGAACATTTAGACCTGGATCCTCAAGCAGCAGATGCAGCCAATAACTTTGAACACTGGCTGAGCTGTTTCGAAGCCTTCCTGGAGGCCTCCAGCACTACCGTCACTACAGATGACGCGAAACGGCTTGTCTTGAACTCACGGGTGAGCCACCGAGTCTACTCGATCATCCGAGACGCCACAACTTACGCGGCCGCCATCGCGACGCTAAAGGAACAATACGTGAGGCCTGTTAACGAGGTCTACGCCAGACACCTCCTGGCTACCCGAAAACAGTGCCCCGGGGAATCGGGCGCCGAATATTTACTGGCACTGAGAGTCCTCAGCCGGGCCTGTAATTGCAAAGCGGTGACGGCCAAGGAATGCACGGAAGACCTGATCCGAGACGCCTACGTAGCCGGCATCAGGTCCAACTATACACGGCAGAGGCTGCTGGAACAGAGGGGGCTCGACCTGCAGAAGACGGTGGCCCTCGCTAACTCGTTAGACATGGCCCTCCAGAACATGGACGCCTACCCCCCTGACCGGATGGCCACGTGGATATCACGGGAGCAGCCATCTTGGGACCCGGTAAGGCCATAAGCTGCCAGCAGCCCAACTACAGCTGCAATGACCAGAGGCCAGAAATGCTACTTCTGCGGCCAGGCCAAGCACCCCAGACAGCAATGCCCAGCAAAGGACGCGGCCTGCTCCAAATGCGGCAAGAAAGGCCACTACGCGAGAGTGTGCAGGGCGAAATCGACCCCCAATTCCAGCAGCGCCGCGTGTGAACCGTACAGGCCGCCATTTTGGACCCCACCAACCACGTGTGAGCCGTGCGGGCCGCCATTTTGGGCACCACCAGCCGCGGGGGAGCCGCCATCTTGGACACCATTTCGGGACCAGGCCCCTGGCGCGGGCGAATACTACAGCGACCCACCGACCTCGACGATGGCCTCCATCACCCTGGACCAATCTAGGCCCCATCAACTAGCCAGGTCCATGATGAACTTAAAGGTAAATGGCCATGCCACAAATTGCCTTTTCGACTGCGGAAGCACGGAGAGCTTCATCCACCCCGACACGGTGCGGCGCTACTCCCTATCGGTTATGCCCACACGCCACCAGGTCTTTATGGCCTCAAAGTCCCATACGGCGGATGTCGGCGGCTACTGTGTAGCGACTCTGACAGTGAACGGCGTGGAGTACAGAGATTTTAAATTCCTCGTCCTGCCACAGCTCTGCGCTCCCATACTGCTAGGATTAGACTTCCAGTGCCATCTGGAGAGCGTCACGATGGCATATGGCTGGCCCCTGCCCCCACTTACAGTCTGCAGCCGGCAGAATTTAAACACGGCGCCGCGCAAAGTATGCAGCCTGTCCACCCTGAAGGTCAAACCACCCCCATTGTTCGCTAACCTCGCCAAAGACTGCAAGCCAATTGCTACTAAAAGCAGGCGGTACAGTGCCGGGGATAGGAGCTTTATTAAATCAGAAGTAGAAAGACTCCTGAGGGAAGGGATTATCGAGGGCAGCACCAGCCCATGGCGAGCCCAAGTGGTGGTAGTGAAGACCGGCGAAAAACAGCACCTGGTTATTGATTACAGCCAGACGATCAATCGATACACGCAATTAGACGCATACCCACTTCCCCGCATATCTGACATGGTCAACCAGATAGCACAATACCGGGTATTTTCGACGATTGATCTGAAGTCGGCATACCACCAGCTCCCCATCAGGCCTGAGGACCGCCAGTACACGGCCTTCGAGGCTGACGGTCGCGTCTACCACTTCCTCCGAGTCCCCTTCGGCGTCACCAATGGGGTCTCGGTCTTCCAAAGGGAGATGGACCGGATGGTTGACCAGAACGCGCTGCAGGCCACCTTCCCCTATCTAGACAACGTCACCATCTGCGGCCATGACCGGCATGGCCACGACGCCAACCTAGAAAAATTCCTCAGTACGGCCCAACGGCTGAATCTGACATACAACAGAGAAAAATGTATGTTCCGCACCCCGCGCCTCGCTATTCTTGGCTGCGTGGTGGAAAACGGAGTCATCGGCCCTGACCCCGACCGAATGCACCCCCTCCTGGAACTACCCCTCCCCCACTGCCTAAAAGCCCTGAAGAGATGCCTAGGGTTCTTCTCTTACTACGCCCAGTGGGTGCCCAACTATGCGGACAAAGCCCGGCCCCTCATCAAGTCAACCTCCTTCCCCCTGACGGCAGAGGCCCGTGTGGCCTTCACCCTCATAAAAGAGGACATTGCGAAGGCCACAATGCACGCAGTGGATGAGTCCACCCCTTTCCAAGTGGAGAGCGATGCATCCGACTTCGCCCTAGCCGCAGCCCTTAACCAGGCGGGGAGACCCGTGGCCTTCTTTTCACGGACCCTCCAGGGCCCCGAAATTCGACACTCCTCAGTCGAGAAGGAGGCCCAGGCGATAGTGGAGGCTGTACGGCACTGGAGGCATTACCTGGCCGGTAAACGTTTCACCCTGCTCACTGACCAACGGTCAGTAGCATTTATGTTTAACAACAGACAAAGGGGGAAAATCAAAAATGATAAGATATTGCGGTGGAGGATCGAGTTATCCACCTACAACTATGATATCTTATACCGGCCCGGGAAACTTAATGAGCCCCCAGACGCCCTATCCCATGGGACATGTGCCAACGCACAAGTCGATAGGCTACGGACCCTCCACAATGATCTCTGCCACCCGGGGGTCACCAGGTTCTTCCATTTTATTAAAGCTCGCAACCTGCCTTACTCCATCGAGGAGGTCAGGACCATGACCAGGAACTGCCAGGTCTGCGCCGAATGCAAACCGCATTTTTATAGGCCAGACAGGGCACACCTGATTAAAGCCACCCGCCCCTTCGAACGTCTCAGCATCGATTTCAAGGGGCCCCTTCCCTCCTCTGACCGCAACACGTACTTCCTCAATATTATTGACGAGTACTCCTGTTTCCCCTTCGCCATCCCCTGCCCGGACATGACCAGCGCCACAGTCATCAGGTGCCTCAACGACCTGTTCGCCATATTTGGCTTCCCCAATTACATCCACAGTGACAGGGGCTCGTCGTTCATGAGCGACGAGCTGCGCCAGTACCTGCTCGAGAAGGGCATAGCCACGAGCAGGACTACCAGCTACAACCCCCGGGGTAACGGACAGGTAGAGAGGGAGAACGCAACGGTGTGGAAGACCGCCATGCTCGCCCTGAAATCCAAGGGCCTCCCAATCTCCCGCTGGCAAGATGTCCTCCCCGATGCGCTCCACTCCATACGATCACTGCTCTGTACTGCCACAAACGCCACCCCCTCACGAGAAGATGTTCGTCTTCCCCAGGAAATCCACCTCGGGGACATCACTACCGCCATGGCTGACGTCTCCGGGACCCGTCCTGCTCAGGAAACACGTGAGGAGCCATAAGACGGACCCCCTGGTCGAAAAGGTTCACCTCCTCCACGCCAACCCACAGTACGCCTACGTGGCGTATCCTGATGGGCGGGAGGACACAGTCTCAATTCGAGACCTCGCACCCTCAGGTACCACCCGAAACACCATCGATCACCATCCACTACCTCCACCCACCACCACTACCCACGACGCACCACCGGGGTGTCTACCATGAACTGACGACATGCCGGTGCCATCCCTACCCCGAGAGGACGACACGCCAGTGCTCCGTCCCACGCGAGAAGCGGCCGCGGGCAAAGAACCGCCGCAACCGGCACCACGAAGATCATTACGGCAGACAAGACCCCCGGAGAGACTTTCGTATACGAACTTTTGAAACACTTCACCCCGCCGGGCTCTTTTTTAAACGAGGGGTGAATGTGGTAAACCACTGCTAACTCTGTACATGTCTGTGTGGTAAACCACTGTTAACTCTGTACAGGTCCGGGCATGTCTCCGCCCCTGGCTCCACCCCTAAGCCCGGGTATAAAAGTGACTCACCACCCTTCCCCCGGGAGCTCTTAGGATGGATCCACTAGCAGAGGCATGCTCCAGTTCTTAGTCAATAAAAGCCTACTTCGTATAAGTTCAACTCGTAGTCTTTGGTGTTGTTGATAGTGCATCAGGAAGAAAACCAACCAAACAGCTGATCACCAACCTCCTCCTTGAATACTCTCTGTGGGGCCTGTTTGGTTGACTCGTCTTGCTGCTCCGCTTCCGCAGTGCTGTCTAAGCCTGGGAGTGGGGAACAAAACAGAGCAAAAAACACACCCTCACCTCCCACTTGCCCGAACTCTCCCACTTACCAAACTCTAGCAGCGCTCAATGCCACAGCACTCTGTGCAACAGCACTAGTCCCGCCCCTTTTATACCCGGATTCTACTTCCGGTTTAAACTCCCCAGCAGTTTAATATACACTTAAAAAATTAAACTCACTTCAAATAATTAACTTTTTAACACACTAAAATTCACAAAATACACTTAAATGACTTTTCTCCCACTTACTAAACTCTAGCAGCACTCAATGCCACAGCACTCTGTGCAACAGCACTAGTTCCGCCCCTTTTATACCCAGATTCTACTTCCAGTTTAAACTCCCCAGCAGTTTAATATACACTTAAAAAATTAAACTCACTTCAAATAATTAACTTTTTAACACACTAAAATTCACAAAATACACTTAAATGACTTTTCTCCCACTTACCAAACTCTAACAACACTCAATGCCACAGCACCCTGGAAATGCTGGAAATCTGAAATAAAAGCAGAAAATGCTGGAAACACTCAGCAGGTCAGGCAGCATCTGTGGGGAGAAAAACAGAGTTAACGTTTCAGGTCAATGACCCTTCATCAGAACTGGAAAAAGTTGGAGATGGAACAGGTTTTTAAGCAAGTGTAGGGGCAGGGAAATGGGGGCAGGGAGAAAACAACAAAAGGGAAGGTCTGTGATAGGATGCAAGGCAGGAGAGATTAAGAGACAAAAGGGACGATGGTGCAAGGCAAAAGGAGATGGTAATGGGACAAGTTAAGAAACAAAAGATGACTCTAGATGAAGTGTAAATGGCAATGGCAGAGCGAAATTTTCTTTTTTAAAAGATAGGGGCCGAGGTTATGGTCTGAAATTGTTGAGCTCGATGTTGCATCCAGAAGGCTGTAAAGTGCCTAATCGAAAGATGAGGTGCTGTTCCTCGAGCTTACATTGAGTTGCATTGGAACAGTGTAAGAGGCTGAGGATGGAGAGGTCAGGGTGGGAGTGGAGCGGAGAATTAAAGAGACAGGCGACTGGAAGCTCGGGGTTACCCTTACGGACTGAATGGAGGTTTTCCGCAAAGCGGTCACCCAATCTGCATTTGGTCTCCCCAATGTAGAGGAGACCGCATCGTGAGCAGCGAATACAATATACTAAATTGCAAGAAGTACAAGTAAATCGTTGTTTCACCTGGGCTCTCATGATGGCCAAGTTGTGGAGCATGCAGCAGACCACCACGAAATGGGACACCTGCTCAGCTGAGTACTGGAGGGCTCCTCCCGAGCGGTCAAGGGAGCGGAACTGTTGCTTGAGCACTCCGATGGTCTGCTTGATGATGTTCCTGGTGGCAGCATGGCTCTCATTATATGATTGCTGGGCAGGAGTGCTGGGGTTGCAGAGGGGAGTCATGAGCCAGGTGGAGAGTGGATAGCCCTTGTCTCTGAGCAGCCGGCTGCGACCTTGACGTGGTGGCTAGAAGAGTGCTGGCACATCGGTCTGACACAGGATAAAGGCATCATAGCTACTGCCAGGATAGTGGGCATTAACATTGAGGATTCGCTGTCTGTGGGCGCACACCAACTGCACATAAATTGAGCGGTAGCTGTTGTGGTTACGGAAGATGTCAGGATTGTTATGCAGTGCCCGCAAAGCCACATGGGCGCCCTGCACCATGGGGAATCCCGCTATCCTGGCAAAGCCACAGGCACGCTGTTCCCTGCTTCTCTCTGGTGATGGGGAAGGAAATGTAATGCCTTCTCCAATTGTAGAGAACCTCTGTGACCTTCCGGATGCAGCGATGGATTGTGAACTGCGAAATGTTAGCTATGTCTCCTGTTGCAGACTGGAAGGATCCACTGGCAAATAAATTGAGGGCGACGGTGACCTTGACTGCCACTGGGAGAGCCGTGGTCACCCTGATCTGAGGCTGGAGGTCTGGTTGCAGGAGGAGGCAGAGTTCTGTGACCACCTCTTTGAAGAAGCAGAGCCTCCTAATACACTGTTCCTCGCTTAATTGGAGGTAGGAGAAGTGCTCTCCCAATACCCTTGGAGAGTAAGGCCTCCTGTTGAGAGCCCTGATGGCCCTCCTCCCTCTGGCCACGTGTTCCAGTCTTTCTCGCTGCCTCCACTCCCTCTGCCGTAGATCCTAGAGAGCCAGGTCGACTGCCAGTATAGCCCCCATTAATGTAAGCCAAGTGTAGCACTTTGATATTTTTAAGAATAAATGTAAGTACGTTTTAGTTACCACAACACTCCTGATACAAAAGAACATTTAAATTCCTGAATTAAACTGTTGCACAATGTCAAACTGACAAGAATGCACTGAAACTCCACTAACCTGACAGTTGCGACTCATTTCTCATGATCCCTTTAAATAATGTCCCTGGAGCCGGCTTCCGCCTGCTTGATGCCTCCTCTCCCTGTTGCTGTCTGGTCAAGCTGCTATGGTAGGTAACGAAAATGAATTTTGCAGTTTGGGTGCTCAGTGAGCGTTGTACACTCACTGACGTCACAATCTGCCTGGCGTTGAAGTCGCTGGTGGTAACTCATACCGGCAGCGCAATGGGGGATCCGGATTTCCTGTGTGTCGCTGGATTCACCTCGCCATGGTGCTATTGCATCAGTGCCCCATTAGCGCCAGCTTCTGGCACTAATGGGAGGCGCTAATCAACTTAATTTTTCCCCTGTTAGCTGTAAAACTACCTAAAATCATTGATGTTGTGACTCTAAGGGTGCAAAAATCGGATCTGTAGTTCCCATTTTTTGGGGCGCTACGAGTGCCCTTAGAGGTCCAAAATGGTATCCGTGCCACACGCGCACACTTCTGGTGGATGTATGCAGTGTAGGCAGATTATGACATCAATTAATGTGTAAGAAGGAGAAGGAGGATTCGATATACGGATACCATCATCTTCCATCGTTTCAGCCCCGCCGCTGGCCACAGCCTCAGCAATGGCCACGCCAGTGGTTGCGAGCACCATTTCCTCCATGGGGTTAAGGACATGCAGGCACATCTGTCCCCCGCCGGCTAGCCCCTGCTGCCTCCGGTTGTGCGCCACCTTGTCCTGCAAGAGAGAGGGAAGTTTGTTAGTGAGTGTGGTGCAATCCATTTGGATGATGTGACTGTCATGGATGAATAGCTGGCTGTGTGTGCAAACTGTGAGATGTGGGAGTAAGATTTGCAGCAGTGTGAGGGTGCGGTGAAGCTATGAATGTTAGGTATGAGTCCTGATTGATAGAGAGTGTTGGTAGGTGAGTGATGGGGGTGTGGTGCATTAAGCAGTGTGTGAGGCTGGTGGTGCAGTTGGTGGGTGTTATGAATCTTATGATCCATGAAGAAAGACTCATGAAATAACACTGGCCGGCCAGCTGGTGGCGCCATCCAAGGAGTATAAATACTCGGGCGTGGGCCCAGCTTTTCCAGGACATTGTGTAAACAGGAACTAGTGAAAGATAACTAGACCTCCAAGTTTTGAAACAAGTTGATTAAAGTTTTGCTTTATACTCAAACCAAGTGCGTAGTGAGTTTTATTACGTCAGTGGACTCTGGCATTTTAAGATACATTTACTGACCTTGACCACTCGTGTGAGGTCATTGAACTTTCTGCGACACTGCATCCAGGTCCTCGGGGCTTGACACCTGTCATTGACCGCCATGGCTATCTGGTCCCACTGCCTTCTGAGAGTTTGTCTGGAGGGCTTCCTGACCCCTTGTGGATAGAGGACCTCTCTCTTCTTCTCCACCTCCTCCATCAAGGCCTCCAGTGCAGCATCGGAAAATCTTGGAGCCCGCTCTCTCCCAAGTTGTGCCATTATTACGTATTTTTACGTCAGAATGAGTTCCACAATGACTTCCACCATCTGTTCCAGGTACAATGCACCTCCACTTTAAGAGGTACAGGCTGGCTTTAAGAAATGCAGGCTAGTTTTAACTGGTGCCAATCTCTCACAATTTTGGTCCCCCTGCTGAGGCATGAAGCCACTCAACAGCATGGTTAGCGCTAGCTGCACACTGCAATCACACTGTTAATCACGCTGTTAATCCCACGTCACGATCCCCTCGTCCATTTTCAGGACTTGAGCCCCCTAAGACTTTTCAGACTACATTGACTGTATCGGAAGTAGAGATTTTTCAGAATCAATGATTGTGTCATCAACCAGGAAAAGATTTCAGGCTAAAACAGTTGTCAGGTGATAAAAGCAGAAATGAAATGTCTCAGATTCATAAGTTTGATCCAAATTGGTTCAGTCAAAGTTAAAAAAAATCTGAAACAAAAATTTGGATTTTCCAACCCCCTCCTTCTGATGCTACTGCTACCTACGTTGCCCCAGAAATGATTAAAGGGACACTGACTATTTCAAAAAGTGTTTGGCAAACCTTTTTTCACCTATTATGTACTAAAACAAATTACAATGGCATAAATTTTGTTGAATCGTGTTGCATCATCATTGTAATAAAAATGCCTCGCAGCTCTGTTGCTTGCTCTTCCTCTCCAAAGAAAATTGAAGATTGTTGAATCTTTTCATGAAGATAGTGCCGTTTTCAACTCAAACTAGTAAGATAAGCGCAAGAAGATAAAATGAACAAAAATCAGAGATTTCACCCAATCTTTATATTGGCTTGGGCTCAGAAATTCTGAGTCTTCGCCCTGAAGATGTCCATTAGGAAATTCCGCTGGCAGTGGGGGCAGACAGATGGAACCTCTGGTCCAGTCAACATCACTAAAAACAGGTTATCTGGTCATTGTCACATGGCTGTAGGTGGGAGCTTGCTGTGCTCAATTGGTTGCCACGTTTCCTACATTGCAACAGTGCCTGATGTGTAAAAGGAGGCGGGCCAAGTGGAATTCTTGCTGCCTCCACCCCTTTTTCCTGAGCAATCCGGACTCCGGGAAGATACCATCATCTAGGTCAAAGGAGCGGTGGAAATGGAGCCTGTAAGAGCTTCTAGCCCAGAGCCATAGCCTGGAAAGCAATCAAAGATAGCACTATTTAAATTTGAAATCAATCGTTTTAGAAAGTACCATTGATTAATGCCCTTTGAAGCCTGGTCCACTGGCTGTTCCCTCATGTGGCATCACATCTTGGAGTGGGATCGAGGAATTTTGGTGCCAATGTATTTAATCCTACACTCACATATGTGCATACACACATACACACACAAATCAATAACCTGAATTCCAAAATATTTTATTTACTTGTCAGGAATATTCATAACCGGAATGTGACAGTTAAACATTAGCAATAAATTTCATTTCACACATGCTATACACATCACTGCACACAACTTCCAAGACACGACATCATCTTAGCTGAAATTGGAGTGCTTGTTTTCACCAGCTGAAGAAGGGTCAAGGCAGAAGTAAAATGAGGACAATTCTATGGATAAAAATAGTCAAAGTAGCTCCATATTAATGGAATCAAGCAAGCTAAAATGTCACCTTCAGTCTGCAATACAACATTTTCCCTGACACCCTTATAATAGTGTATAACAAATTCAGTTCAGCGAGGAGAATCGTTCTAAATTATTGCATTTTTGAACTGGATGATACTGCACTTGACGATGATATTTAATTTCATTGAGGGTAATTTTAATAGGCATTTCCCATAAAGGTATATGACTGAAAATGCAATGGGTTGTTAGGAGCTGTATTGTATAATTTATACACATATATGTCAGATGCAAGGAAGCATGGTACTTCCCTCATTTCAGCTAATGGCTTTTTGCATTATTTAATCAAAAAAAAGTTATTAGAGAGTCTCATCGGTGACTGGATGTTACTATAAATCAGTACATTAGAGTAGAAATTCCAGTAGTAAGCATATGTTACATCGGTGCACAACAGGCTTGGGGAGGAGGAAGGAAAGTAGGTGATACGACTGAATCTCGCCCTATTCTGATCTCGCAATCGTTTTGGCAGGTCTTACAAATGTGCAATTTGAGTTGTCACATAATGTATGGGATGCGACTAATTAAAGGGGTGAATATCATGTAGAATTATTTAAATAGCTGTCATGGACAAATTTCCACATTTGCCACTGACTGCATTGTGAGCCCATAAAAATAGGCATTGGAGCTAAGACACGGTCTCGCTTTAAAGATATGTTGTGCTCTTTTTGTTGTTGATTAGAAGCTACTAATACTTTTTGGAGCGGTTTATCTCTTGTTTTCCATTTTGCTTTTGGTGAGCCTTTTTAAAAATTTTCTTTTGATGCCTTTATTTGCCAACCAGTCTATTGCTGCCAGCTGCAATATTATTTGTGGCAACCTCATCTGTAAGGATGGGGAATAGGACTGCCAGACCTTTAATGTATATTGGAGCCCAAGATGGTGGCACTGAACTTAACCACACTCCAGCCTTGAACATTATCAAATGGCTTCAAAAAGCATTGATGCTCAAATTGCAGCTTTGCTTTATATGCAGGCCCAGTGAGGTGCCAAACCCTGGCCTCAGCAGCTCAGCAAAGGGCTCAAGCCTTCCCTTCAACCAGCTGGTTCAGGTTCAACGTTCTTTGCTGCCACCTCCTCTTGCACCTCTTCACTCGTCCTCAATACTGCACATCAACCCTCCTCAATCCGATATGTCCCCCACAGTTGATATGGGTGCTACTGTGCTGCTTCTTACACAGAATCATAGAATGGTTACAGCACATAAGGAAGCCATTCGGCCTGTCGAGCCCGTGCCAGCTCTCTGCAAGAACATTTCAGCTAGTCCCACTCTCCCGCCCTTTCCCCATAGGCCTGCAATTTTTTCCCCCTCAGGTACTTATCCAATTCCCTTTTGAAACCCATGATTGAATCTGCCTCCACCACCCTTTCAGGCAGTGCATTCCAGATCCTAACCACTCGCTACGTAAAAAAGTTTTCCTCATGTCACCTTTGGTTTTTCTGCCAATCACCTTCAAACTGTGTCCTTTGGTTCTTGGCCCTTTGGCCAATGGGAACAGTTTCTCTCTATCTACTCTTTCTAGATCCCTCATGATTTTGAATACTTCTATCAAATCTCCTCTCAACCTTCTCTGCTCTAAGGAGAACAACCCCAGCTTCTCCAGTCTATCCATGTAACTGAAGTCCCTCATCCCTGGAACCATTCTTGTAAATCTTTTCTGCACCCTCTCTAAGGCTTTCACAGCCTTCCTAGAGTGCGGTGCCCAGAATTTGACACAATACTCCAGTTGAGGCCGAACCAGTATTTTATAAAGGTTCATCATAACTTCCACACTTTTGTACTCTATTTATTAAGCCCAGGATCCCGTATGCTTTTTTAACCGCTTTCTCAACCTTCCCTGCCACCTTCAATGATTTATGCACATATACCCCCAGGTCTCTCTGTTCATGTACCCAGTTAGAATTGTACCCTTTAGTTTATATTGCCTCTCCTCATTCTTCCTACCAAAATATATCACTTCGCACTTTTCTGCATTAAATTTCATCTGCCACGTGTCTGCCCATTCCACCAGCCTGTCTATGTCCTCTTGAAGTCTATCACTACCCACCTCACTGTTCACTATACTTCCAAGGTTTGTGTCATCTCAAATTTTGAAATTGTGCCTTGTACACCTAAGTCTAAGTCATTAATATATATCAAGAAAAGCAGTGGTCCTAATACTGACCCCTTCCTCCAGTCCAATAAACTACCGTTCACCACTACTCTCTGTTTCTTGTCAATTAGCCAATTTCGTATCCATGCTGCCACTATCCTTTTTATTCCATAGGCTTCAACTTTGCTGGCAAGCCTATTATGTGGCACTTTATCAAACTCCTTTTGGAAGTCCATGTACACCACATCAACCGCATTGCCCTCATCAACCCTCCCTGTTACCACATCAAAAAACTCAATCAAGTTAGTTAAACACAATTTGCCTTCAACAATTCCGTGCTGGCTTTCCTTAATTAATTCACACTTGCCCAAGTGACTGTTAATTTTGTCCTGGATTATCGTTTCTAAAAGCTTCCCCAATACCGAGGTTAAACTGACTGGCCTATAGTTGCTGGGTTTATCCTTACACCCTTTCTTGAACAAGGGTGTAGGGTGTAGAATTTGCAATTCTCCAGTCCTCTGGCACCACTCCCGTATCTAAGGAGGATTGGAAGATTATGGCCAGTACCTCTGCAATTTCCACCTTTACTCCCCTCAGCATCCTAGGATGCATCCCATCCGGTCCAGGTGACTTATCTACTTTAAGTACAGCCAGCCTTTCTAATACCTCCTCTTTATCAATTTGTATCCCATCCAGTATCTCAACTACCTCTTCTTTCACTATGACAAGTAAGTGACACAGGCTAGTGTAAAGTGCTAGCTTGTTCACAAGCACTTGGGCCTGGCTCAGTGTCTTGGCATCCCTAAGAAAAAGAATGTGTTTGAATGGTAAATGTAAGGAATGCCTTCTAACAGAGGTGATATGCCAAAATCCTGTGTGCCATGCAGCTGTTGTGCAGTATATGCCTGTATGACCTTTCAGTTTTGGAATCTGGGTTCAAGTCCCGCTCAGACAATAATGAAAGTTTCCTTTCCTGTCTAGTAAAGACTGGCCCAATCACTTCCCTAAATGATAGTAAATGACAATAACTTGTCATCTGCACCTTTATAACAACAACTTGCATTTATATAGCACCTTTAATGTAGTAAAATGTCCCAAGGCACTTCACAGGAGCATTATCACACAGAATTTGACACCAAGCCACATAAAGAGATAATAGGATGGGATCCTTTAGCTTCATATGGGCTGCAATATACATTTTCTGAATTTACTCGAGTTTACAAATTAGGTGAAAATTATTTCTACCAGAAATTACGCTGTCTCAGTGACCAATTATTTAAAACTGCCTTGCAAGTAACAATATAGATAGCTGTGAATAGTCTGGCAAGATGACAACATTGACATTATTATGTCTGCTTCTGTGTACAATCAGAGGTGCCTGTGACATTTTGATATTATTTTGATGCTGCCATTATATACTAATTACTGGAAACTAGCCTGACTATTCCAAATGGTTCATGATATTCTGTACTTGCTTAAAATGACTGGCATGAAACAGGGACTTTACGCTGAATTAGGTAGAGAGAACTGATCTGAATAATAAGACTAAGCTGGCATTTCTTGAGAATCTGTGAGGATCAAGGCAAAGAAGTTTAATCAACTAAAATAATAATTAAAAACACACAGTTATACAAATGAGTAGTACAGTCACGCTGTAGCAGTGGAAGTGGCCTTGGTGGCCGGCACCAGTGCAGCACGAGGTCATTACCTGAGACTCTGTTATCAGTCGACCTTTCACCCACCCCCACCTTCTGTGGAGACTCTATCCCAAGGACAACATGCTCAACCATTCTAACCTCTGGCTTTTTCTTGACACAGGGAGGGTGCTGAGGATAGGCAATGGCAAACATTCAAAGACCGAATGGATGAACTGCAGAATTTGTTCATCCCAGTTTGGCATAAAAATAAAACAAAAAAGGTGACCCAACCGTGGCTAACAAGGGAAATTAGGGATAGCATAAGGTCCAAAGAGAGGGCATATAAATTGGACAGAAAAAGCAATAATCCTGAGGATTGGGAGCAGTTTAGGATTCAACAAAGGAGGACAAAGGGATTAATTAAGAAAGGGAAAATAGAATATGAGAGTAAGCTTGCAGAGAACATAAAAAACTGACTGTAAAAGCTTTTATAGATATGTGAAGAGAAAAAGATTGGTGAAGTCAAGCGTAGGTCCCTTGCAGTCAGAATCGGGGGAATTTATAATGGGGAACAAAGAAATGGCAGACCAACTAAATACATATTTTGGTTCTGTCTTCACAAAGGAGGACACAAATAACCTCCCAGAGATGCCGGGGAACATAGGGTCTGATGAAAGGGTGGAACTGAAATAAATCAGTATTTGTAGGGAAATGGTGTTAGGAAAATTGATGGGACTGAAGGCCGATAAATCCCCAGGGCCTGATCATCTACATCCCAGGGTACTTAAGGAAGTGGCCCTAGAAATAGTAGATGCATTGCTGGTCATCTTCCAGAACTCGATAGACTCTGGAACGGTACCCATGGATTGGCGGGTAGCTAATGTTACCCCACTATTCAAAAAAGGTGGTAGAGAAAAGGCGGGGAATTATAGACCGGTAAGCTTGACATCGGTAGTGGGGAAATTGCTAGAGTCCATTATAAAAGATGTAATAGCAGAGCACTTGGAAAGCAGTGACTGGATCGGACAAAGTCAACATGGATTTACAAAAGGTAAATCATGCTTGACTAATCTACTGGAATTTTTTGAGGATGTAACTGGTAAAATAGATAAGGGAGAACCAGTGGATGTGGTGTATTTGGACTTTCAGAAGGCTTTTGATAAGGTCCCGCATAAGAGATTAGTGTGCAAAATTAAGGCACATGGGATTGGGGACAAGGTATTGACTTGGATAGAGAACTGGTTGGCTGACAGAAAGCAAAGAGTTGGAATAAACGGGTCGTTTTCCGAGTGGCAGGCAGTGACTAGTGGGGTACCGCAAGGACCAGTCCTAGGACCCCAGCTCTTCACAATATATATTAATGATCTGGACGAGGGAATTGGATGTAATATCTCCAAATTTGCAGACGACACAAAGCTGGGGGGGAGGGTATGCTGTGAGGAGGATGTGGTGAAACTCCAGCACGATTTGGACAGGTTGGGTGATTGGGCAGAAACATGGCAAATGCACTATAATGTGGATAAATGTGAGGTTATCCACTTTGGTGGCAAAAACAGGAAGGCAGGTTATTATTTGAATGGTAATAGATTGGGAGAAGGGGAAGTGCAAAGAGACCTGGGTGTTCTTGTACACCAGTCGCTGAAGGTAAGCATGCAGGTGCAGCAGGCGGTTAAGAAGGCAAATGGTATGTTGGCCTTCGTAGCAAGAGGGTTCGAGTACAGGAACAAGGATGTCTTGCTACAGTTGTACAGGGCTTTGGTGAGACTGCGCCTTGAGTATTGTGTGCAGTTTTGGTCGCCTTATCTGAGGAAGGATGTTCTTGCCATGGAAGGAGTGCAGCGAAGATTCACCAGGCTGATACCTGGGATGGCAGGAATGACGTATGAGGAGAGATTGTGTCGATTGGGCTTATAATCACTGGAATTTAGAAGATTGAGAGGGGATCTCATCGAAACCTATAAAATTCTGTCAGGCCTGGACAGACTAGATGCAGGAAGGATGTTTCTGATGGCCGGGGAGTCCAGAACCAGGGGTCATAGTCTAAGGATAAGGGGTAAGCCATTTAGGACTGAAATGAGGAGGAATTTCTTCACCCAGAGAGTGGTGAACCTGTGGAATTCTCTGCCACAGAGGGTGGTGGAGGCCAGTTCATTAAGTATATTCAAGAAAGAGTTGGATATATTTCTTAAGGCTAAAGGGATCAAGGGATATGGGGAGAAGGCAGGGACCGGGTACTGAATTTGGATGATCAGCCATGATCTCATTGAATGGCGGAGCAGGCTCGAAGGGCCGAATGGCCTACTCCTGCTCCTATCTTCTATGTATCTATGTATCTATGTAAGAGAAGGAAGAGTGAGAAGACGTGGAGGTGGAAGCAGAGAAGCAGGAGGAGGTGAAGGAAATGGAGGAGCAGGAGGAGAAGCAGCTTCTGGAAGAAGAGGAGGAAGGAGACACAGTCATTTACATTGCCTCCCTCCAGCAGTCTCCCAGGGAGAACATGGGCAACTGGAACCACCTTCCTCCCTCCTCAGCTGGGATCCGAGCCCCTCTGAAACAGCTGCAGAGTCACCCAGCTCACTGGATCCAGGCACTAGTGCTAAGACTCGCCCCCACAGCCAGACACCCATCCAGGTAAGCGCTCCGGCCGAATTAGACAATTCCAATGATGAGGAAGACTGGGAACGGGAGGACGATGCTGCTCTTTGCTTATGTTGCCCAGGTTCACCATTACTGACTGGAATGAAACTGAGCCGTAGAACTTCAATGCTGTGGTGACCTTCATGTCCATGGTCAATGTCCTGCGGGATGTAGACCATGGCTGCAGGTCAACGTGAAGAACCTTGCAGAGACAACACATGGCTTGCTTGGTGAAGCGTAGGCTGCGATTTTGCCGCCACTCAGAGGGTGGGTTTGGAGGCGGGTCCGGAGTTAAAATCAAAATGATTGACGGCGGGTTCACAACCATCCCCCCTCCACGCAACTTTACAAAGTTTTGGGTCTGTAACTTCTGATCAGACCCGACACCAAGTGGTGGGAGAGCCACTTGAGGCAGTTAACAGCTTGTTTGTACCCTCTCATCCTGGTCCTCAGAATTGGAGGAAGAGCAGCCGCGGCAGCATCAGAACCAGGCACAACAGCAGCGCCAACAACAGGAGCGTCAACCTTCTCCTCAGCCACCTGATGCTGCACAGGGCAGTGGGCACCAGCGCAGGGCTGCACCGCACTGCAGGAGATACCCCAACACAGGGTTTACAGGAAGAGGATGAGATTCATCAATGTGAGTGAGGAGCAGTATCAAAGGAGGCTGAGACTTTTGCGAGAGGTAGTCGCTGGCTTCTGCACAATGTTGCACCAACACCTGGAGCCCAGAGGAGCGGGTGGACACTCCTTACCAGTGGCTGTCAAAGTCACCACCGATCAGGGATCAGCAGCAGACATCAGCGGCATCTCCCAGTCGGCCGCACACACTTGCATCACGCAGGTTACCGATGCCCTGTTTGCCAAGTCGCACAATTACATTCACTTCTCCACGGATGAAGCAAGTGTTACCGTGTGTGCGGTTGGCTTTGCGAATATAGCAGGCTTCTCAAGGGTGCAGGGCGTCGTAGACGGCACACATGTGGCCATTAGGGTGCCCCATCACAACCCAGCTGTATTTGTCAACCGCAAGGGCTTCCACACCCTTAACTTCCAGCTGGTGTGTAACCACAGGAAGATCATTATGCATGTTTGCGCCAAGTACCCCGACAGTTGCCATGACTCCTTCATCCTGTGGCAGTCCACTATGCCTCAGCTGTTCAATCCGCCAACCCAACATTCCAGATGGCTTCTTGGAGACAAGGGCTATCCTCTGAAGACGTGGCAAATGACACCAATGAGGAGGCCATCAAACGAAACTGAGGAGCGCTACAATGAGAGCCACATTTCCACCAGAATCATCGTAGAGCAAACCATCGGTTTGCTCAAAATACGATTCAGATGCCTCGACAGATCTGGTGGAGCCCTGCAGTATGCACCAGCCAGGGTCTCCAGAATCATCATGGTCTGCTGTGCCCTGCACAACATTGCACAGCAGCGTGGCTTAGCACTGTCTGAGGAACAAGAGGCTCAGCACAGAGCCTCCTCCTCCTCCTCCTCAGAGGCGGCAGATGAGGAAGACCTTGCGGAGGCAGCTGTGCCAGTGCCACCAGCATGCGGGCACATTGCTGGCCATAAGGCAAGGGATACACTAATCCAGCCAGATTCGCATAACTTTACGCAGCAAAGACAAGTGGCTGGCACATGGATATGAGTGTATGCACGATGTTCATTACACACCATACAGCATCTATACAATAAGCTGTATTCCACTCACTCTCTCCACCATCACTACAGATGATAGGTGCCCTGGCCCCTCACTGTACAACTTCCATTTCTGAGCACACATAGGCCAACTCTTTGAATCTTTGACATTGCATTTCTTTAATACAATAGAAATAACATGACAAATGTAACTTTGTATTATATCAAAACACCCAAGTGACTACCCTTGTGACAATTTGTGTGTTAACTTTTTCTTATGCATGCTTCTACGTGGGGCTTCCCCTGTGGCTTCAGCAGATGTAGAGGCAGCTTGCTCACTTCTCTGCTGTGCCTGCTTAGACGCTTTTGGCGGACTTCCTCTGGGTTTGGGAGCCTGAGAGGGGTCTGCAAAAGTCTGCTCCTCCTGCGGCTATGCAGGGGCTGAGACGGCCATCTCAGTTGGGTGAGGAATCTGGGGCTCTGACTGAGGGCTCCGCAGTGGC
The DNA here is from genome assembly GCF_052327205.1 of Somniosus microcephalus. NCBI lineage: Eukaryota > Metazoa > Chordata > Chondrichthyes > Squaliformes > Somniosidae > Somniosus > Somniosus microcephalus. Next base: position 69,010,024 of record NC_141002.1, read on the forward strand.
ATGGGAGTGTGAGCACTTGGAGAGGAGCCCACACTTCTTTGTTCTTGACCACCAACATGCCTCTCATGGGTCACCCGCACTTCACTGCTGGCAAGTAGCTGGAGAGCACCTTGCTGCACAACAGTGGGGCCATGAGGACCCATTTCTGTGCTGACATTCCTCATAACAAGGTCGTCCATGAACCTCTGGTTTCTCTCCTCAATAGATTACCATCTATTTAGAAGTGTTGCCATGTTCTGCTGTGTCTGACTATTTATGTCCTCCATGGAGGTTGCCATGGCGGCACCTACATTCGCCATTGTGTGCACCACGGCATTGCTCATGCTGACATGGACTCCTCCATTCTCTGCACCCTCGCAGTTACCGTGGTTGCAAACCCTGTCAGAGTCTCCTACACTTGTTCCTGAAACTCCAGCACCGCTCTCTTTCTGGATGGCCCCAGAGGCACAGCGTCCACATGCAGCTGAGCAGAGCTAGGAGCGTCCCACGCCTTCCGATGAGGACTTCCGATGCTGTCTCCACCATCTGCTGATGCTCACTTGTGAGCTGTGATACACCAGGTGACAACACTACTTTATCTCACGAATAACCCACCGAGGTGTGCATCTCTGCGCTGGTGCTGGGTGTGCTCAATTCTGCTGATTCTGCTCCCTCAGAGGTTGCAGCTTCCTCTGAGGAGTCATCCAGCTCTTCCTCCTGGACAGTGGGGAGGGGGGCTCTCGATGGTCCTGTGGGGGAGTAAAGGCATGAGTTAGACATGTGATATTTGCAGATACATCCCATTGTGCAGATGATCAGAATTCAATCTGTATGAACATCAGATGCCATATCAGTAACTCATGAAATCTAAATGAGAGGGTTGCAAATCTATTCTGTCACCAGCTTGCTCTACTGCGCCCATCTCTCCGTCAGCCACTTCCAGCTCCTCTGCACCTCCGACAATCTCGATAGCAGCCTCCTCAGTGTTAGTTAAATGCACCATGGAAGGTGGGCCTCCTCCTGTCCTGCCCCTCTCCCTCTTATCGTGGGCTCTCTTTTCCTGCAATGAGGGACACAAGTGGAGTTTGAGTGAGAATGTTGGAGTGAGTGTAGAGAATCCATAGCATAGATGCTTAAAGGGAGACAAAGATGGAGTGAGGTGCCAATACCAAGGGCCCTCCCTGTGCATTGTTAGTTGTTGTCATTGTTGTCATTGCATAAGTAAGAGTGAGTGTGAGGGGTACATAGTAGGATGGCGGAGTGATTCTGTACATAGAGAGAGAGGGATGGTTAAGGGTGCAAGGGATGTAAGGGTAAGTTGGGATATGCAGGAGTAGGTTGACAATGCAGAGTGCTAGTGATGAGAGGAGATGGGGAGCAGATTGAAGGTAAGTGTGATGTTATACTCCCCAGGTGCGACCACACAAAGACCTGGCGCTAACCTCCTCAGAAATTTGCAGCCAGGCTGCCTTTGTGTGCTGAGGAGGCTTCCTTCATCCATTGGAGGGGAACAGAACCTCCTTGCACCCTCTTACTCCCTCCACATGAGTATGGAGGGAGCCATCATCAAAGCGGGGAGAAGCCTTGGTTATGGAGCAGTCATCTCGCAAAGAATAGCACTCAGGAGCATCAGAAAGTTACTAAAACCCAAAAGTTGCATAGGCCCCTTAAATGCAGCTGGATCAAAGACATCAGCAGACCCGAACCCACTGATTGGGCCGGGTAACGCACACGGTGGGCGTAATAAGCCCAGTTAAATGAAAATCGTTATCTTAGTGTGCTGAAACCAGCTGCGGGACCGGAACCCGCCAAACAACGAACCCGACGCGAACCCACCTCGGCTGGGAAAATCCATCCCATAGTCTCTGAAAGTAGCATTGTTGCGACACTTCCTCAAAAGTCATGTGTGGCCAGTGCATTCTCTGGGAGATCGGGGGGGAGAGGGGGATAATACCGTGTGGGCTGGTCTCTCCATGCATGACGCCTTATTCTGAATGCCTCCTGCCTCTGCTTCACCTTTTCCTCTTCCACTATGATGTTGAAGAGGGATATCCCCACTAAGTGTCAGCTGTGGTTCAGTTGGTTGCCCACTCACCTCTGAGTCAGAAGGTTGTGATGGGTTCAAATCCCACTCCATGGCACTTGAGCACATAAAGCTAGGCTGACACTCCAGCTCAATGCTGAGGGAGTGCTGTGCTGTGCTGTCGGAGGTGCCGTCTTTCGGATGAGATGTTAAACCAAGGTCCCGTCTGCTCGTTGAGGTGGGCGTAAAAGATCCCATGGCACTATTTCGAAGAAGAACAGGGTGGGTATCCTGGCCAATATTTATCCCCTCAACCAACATAACAAAAAAAACAGATTATAATAGCAAAATACTGCAGATGCTGGAAATCTGAAATAACAACAGGAAATACTCAGCAGGCCAGGCAGCATCGGTGGAGAGAGAAACAGAGTTAATGTTTCAGGTCTGGGACCCTTCATCAGATTATCTGGTCATTATTACATTGCTGTTGTGTGGGAGCTTGCTGTGAGCAAATTGGCTGCTGCGTTTCCCACATTACAGCAGTGACTCCACTTAAAATAGTACTTCATTGGCTGTAAAGTGCTTTGGGATGTCCAGTGGTCGTGAAAGGCGCTATGTAAGTGCAAGCCTTTCTTTCTTTTAATAACACGATTTCTGCTGGTTGCTCCATCTAGAAAAAGTTGGAGTGTTTAGGGCTCCTTATGATCTTGACCTCGCAGTTTTACAACACTAATCAGAATGTAGTGCAGGTCTCTGGATGAAAACAGCCAAAGAAATGGCCCAGAAATTTAATTCATTCTGCAGCAGAGTTCTACAACCCTTCTAGGGCTGGAGCTACTGAATTACACCCAGATTTAGTTATTCCATACTTACGCCGCTGTTTCAGTGCAAGTTTCAAGGAAACTCCAGACCGTGATGCTTTCATCAAAACATGTAATTGTGGCGGAACCACCAGAGGATTACGGACAATTGTATATAATTCCTTTTACAGCAATGTAGTACAGCTGGGGGCTGCACCTTTAATGTATCTGTTAACTGTACTAGGGCTTCTTTCCTGTACTCCGCGTGATGACGTCATGCCGTCCGTCACGTGATCTCTCAACGGCGGGAAGAACGTGATGACGCCATGACGTCAGAGCTCGGAACCTTCTAGCAGTAGAGCTCGGAACCTGCTAGCAGTTGAGCTCGGAACCTGCTAGCCGTTGAGAACGGAACCTGCTAGCAGTTGAGCTCGGAACCTTCTAGCAGTTTCCAGAGAGGCTTTCAAGCAGACCAGACCTATTTGCATTGTACCCTACAGTTTCCTGTACAGCTTCGTTTGTTCATTAAATTTTATTGTTTTTGATTTTCTGAGTCGATCTCAATTCTTCGGCTAGGAACCCCAGTTCCTACATTGGTGACCCCGATTTCTTCGAACAATTTTCGTTGAAGTTACATCATGGACACGAACGCCGTCACCCTCAAACTGCCGCAATTTTGGGAGCAACAACCGGCCGCGTGGTTTTTCCAGGCGGAAGCCCAATTTGCAATCCGGGGAGTAGCAGCGGATTTGACCCATTATTATTATGTGGACTCCACCCTCGACAGCGCCACGGCCTCGCGGGTCATCAGCCTCCTCGAGAGTCCACCGAAAAATGGCAAGTACGAAGCTTTAAAAGCACGTTTACTGCAGATTTTCGGTCTGTCCAAGTTGGAGCACGCTCGCAGACTTATCTCCATGCCCGGCCTCGGGGACTCAAAACCCTCAGAGCTCATGAGCCAAATGCTCACGCTTTTGGGCTTGGAATCGCAATGTTTTCTGTTCTGCGAGCTGTTTCTCTGTCAACTACCAGAGCCAGCACAGACGGCCTTGGTCAATTCCATGATCACGGATTGTGCTGAACTCACCGCGGAAGCGGATAAAATATTCACCATCTCACAACAATCTTGTGCAGCCACGAGGCGCCCATCCCCCACAAGAGCGAATCCTCCTCCTCCTCCTGTAGGCTGGTGTGCATACCACGCTCATTTCAGCATGAGGGCCAGAAATTGCCGACCGCCCTGCAGTTTCTCACCAAAAAAAAACCTACCTCAAACCAGCGGTTTCTGAGAAGATCAATAAGGCCTAAGGGACGCGCCGGAGTTGCAATGGCCGTCGGGTCCGCAGGGAAAATCCTATACATTACAGACTCCCTGTCAGGGCGATGTTTTCTCTGTGATACTGGCTCCCAGTGCAGTATCCTACCAGTGTCGAAGCTAGATCTTCAATCCGGCGGTCAAGGTCCCCCCCTCGAGGCAGCCAATGGTGCGGCAAACCCAGCCCTGTCGACCCTGCAAAGTCCTCCTTACCAACATCTGGGGGCTTGTGCCAAAATTGGGAGAGCTGTCCCACAGACTAGTCAAGCAACAGCCTGACATAGTCATAATTACCGAATCATACCTTACAACCAATGTCCCAGACACCACCATCACCATCCCTGGGTATGTCCTGTCCCACCGGCAGGACAGACCCACCAGAGGTGGTGGCACCATGGTATACAGTCGGGAGGGAGTAGCCCTGGGAGTCCTCAACATTGACTCAGGACCCCATGAGGTCTCATGGCATCAAGTCAAACATGGGCAAGGAAACCTCCTGCTAATTACCACCTACCGCCCTCCCTCAGCTGATGAATCAGTGCTCCTTCATGTTGAACACCAATTGGAAGAAGCACTGAGAGTAGCAAGGGCACAAAATGTCCTCTGGGTGGGGGACTTCAATGTCCATCACCAAGAGTGGCTCGGTAGCACCACAACTGACTGAGCTGGCTGAGTCCTAAAGGACATAGCTGCCAGACTGGGTCTGCGACAGGTGGTGAGGGAACCAACAAGAGGGAAAAACCTACTTGATCTCGCCCTCACCAATCTACCTGTTGCAGATGCATCTGTCCATGACAGCATTGGTGGAAGTGACCACCGCACAGTCCTTGTGGAGACGAAGTCCCGTCTTCATGTTGAGGATACCCTCCATCGTGTTGTGTGGCACTACCACTGTGCTAAATGGGACAGATTTCGAACAGATCTGGCAACTCAAAACTGGGCATCCATGAGGCGCTGTGGGCCATCAGCAGCAGCAGAATTGTATTCAACCACAATCTGTAACCTCATGGCCCGGCATATCCCTCACTCTACCATTACCATCAAGCCGGGAGATCAACCCTGGTTTATTGAAGAGTGCAGGAGAGCATGCGGGAACAGCACCAGGCATACCGAAAAATGAGGTGTCAACCTGGTGAAGCTACAACACAGGACTACTTGCATGCCAAACAACGGAAGCAACATGCGATAGACAGAGCTAAGCGACCTCACAACCATCGGATCAAATCAAAGCTCTGCAGTCCTGCCACATCCAGTCGTGAGTGGTGGTGGACAATTAAACAGTTAACAGGAGGAGGAGGCTCCAAAAATATCCCCATCCTCAAGGATGGTGGAGCCCAGCACGTGAGTGCAAAAGACAAGGCTGAAGCATTTGCAACTCTCTTCAGCCAGAAGTGCCAAGTGGATGATCCATCTCGCCCTCCTCCTGAGGTCCCCAGCATCACAGATGCCAGTCTTCAGCCCATTCAATTCACTCCACGTGATGTCAAGAAACGGCTGAAGACACTGGATACTGCAAAGGCTATGGGCCCTGACAACATTCCAGCAATAGTACTGAAGACTTGTGCTCCAGAACTAGCTGCGCCCCGAGCCAAGCTGTTCCAGTACAGCTACAACACTGGCATCTACCCGGCAATGTGGAAAATTGCCCAAGTATGTCCTGTCTACAAAAAGCAGGACAAATCCGACCCGGCCAATTACCGTCCCATCAGTCTACTCTCAATCATCAGCAAAGTGATGGAAGGTGTCATCGACCGTGCTATCAAGCGGCACTTACTCAGCAATAACCTGTTAACTGACGCCCAGTTTGGGTTCCGCCAGGGCCACTCAGCTCCTGACCTCATTACAGCCTTGGTCCAAACATGGACAAAAGAGCTGAACTCAAGAGGTGAGGTGAGAGTGACTGCCCTTGACATCAAGGCAGCATTTGATTGAGTGTGGCATCAAGGAGCCCTAGCAAAACTGAAGTCAATGGGAATCAAGGGGAAAACTCTCCATTGGTTGGAATCATACCTAGCACAAAGAAAGTTGGCTGTGGTTGTTGTAATGTATATACCTTTAAGGGGGGAACTATCTTTTACAGCTCATGTATACTGCAGTACCGGCAGTGACCACACCTGTATATAGTACTGAGTAGTAATCTGTACAGATCAGCTCCAGTGTGAGCCACATTGAGTAAACACCTGTTGTACCGTTCTCCTGCAGTCTGTGTCTTACTATACACAGACACAACATTGGCAACAAGGCAAGTTCGAACCTACCTGCAACTCTGCACCACCTCCCGGGGATTCGTTCCTGGAGATCAGTGGATTGGAGGTCAAGGCCAGAGACTCGGGTGTCGACCACGGGCAACCACCCAGTCATCCAGCAGAGACTCGAGAATTGCGGGGGAGGCTGTCGAGAGCCAGGCTTGGCTTTCCAGTCGAGGTGGTCCAGCGAAACGGGCTGGCAACAGGTAGTGCGCAGACCCTTCCCGGACAGCGGCGGGCTAGAGCCCGACCGAGCGGCACAGCAAAGGGCCGAGTAGCGTCGACGGGGGAGAGTGAGAGAGGGCAGAGTGCACAGGGCGCAGCCTGTGTTCAGGGGCCAAGCAACGTCGAAGAGAGGGAGAGAGAGACACGCAGAAACCCGCAAGGCACCGCCATTGCCACGAGGACCGCCGAGAGCGGCGTTGGCAGCAGCGCAGGAGAAGCGCGCAAAACCTACAGGGCGCCGCCATTGCCACGAGAACCGCCGGGAGCGGCGTTGGCAGCAGCGGGGGAGGAAGCAAAGTGCGGGAGATGCCATTTTAAGCCATTGGGAGATGCCATTTTAAACCACACCCAAAATGCCGAAGAGTGGCAGTATCACCGCATTTGACAATGAAGTCGAAGTTTGGACTACATATATCGAACGAATAGAGGTATACTGCAAGGCAAATGAGGTGTTAGATGACAAGAAAGCGTCGGTATTGTTAAATTTAATGGGTGCAAAGACGTATGGTTTATTACGAAATCTAGTAACCCCAACGAAGCCAATGGAAAAGAGTTTTGTAGACATAGTTACGATACTACAGGAACATTTAAACCCCACACCGCTGCTGATAGCAGAAAGATTCAAGTTTCAGAAACGGAACCAGCATAAGGATGAAAGCAATGCTGATTATTTAACAGAACTGCGCAAACTATCGAAACTCTGCCAGTTTGGAGCGGGACTAGCAGATTCCTTAAGGGACAAGTTTGTCTGTGGGCTTCAAAGTGAAGGAACCTAGAAACGGCTTTTATCTGAAAGTGACCTTACGCTGGAAAAGGCTTTCAGCATTGCGGTATCATATGAAGCAGCAGCACGGGGCGCTGCAGAGATACAACAGAGTCCGCAAGAATATGGCACAAACGAAATCTCATATAGAACAGACAAGTGCTATCGCTGCGGCAGAACAACACACGCCCAGAATGATTGCTGGTTCAAAGACAAAGTGTGCAGACAGTGTGGAAAAGTAGGACACATAGCACGAGTCTGCAGGTCGGGAGAGAAAACCAGCAATAAGAAACCAACCAAAGAAGGTACATAAGATGACGGAGAATAGTTCAGACGAACAAAAGAGTGATAACGACTCCGAAAGCAGGGAACTGAGTTGTCTGAAACTACATAATGTGATCACAACGGAGGATCACCGAACCATTTGGGTCACTCTCAAGATAGCAGGAGTCCAGGTAAAGATGGAATTGGACACAGGATCAGCCCTAACAGTCAGAAACTGACGGGACTATGAGCGGCTATTCTCACACATACCCTTGAGAGACACAAAAATTATTTTGAAGACGTACACGGGGCAAAAAGTCTACCCCAAAGGAAAAATAAGGGTGACCGCTATATATAACGGTAAGGAAACACCAAAACTAGACCTGTATGTATTGCAAGATGGAGGACCACCATTACTGGGACGTGAATGGATCCGGAAAATACAACTGGATTGGCATTCCATACAGGCACTGACTGTGGCTGACAAAAAGGATGACGGCGTCACACCTGGGCGACTGTCAAAGATCCTAACTGACGCGAAAGAAGTGTTCCAGCAAGGACTCAGAACGCTAAAAGGCATGACAGCGACGATTAAAATTGAAGAAAACGCAAGCCCAAAATGTTTTAAGGCCAGACTGGTACCTTATGCAATCCACCCAGCCGTCGAAGCAGAGCTGGAGAGTCTGGAATGTTCAGGTGTACTGTCCAAGGTAGACTGGAGCGAGTGGGCTACACCCATCGTCCCTATGATGAAAAAGTCGTTGAGCAGCACGCCTGGGGAACCAAGGAAGGTTCGCATCTGTGGGGACTTTAAGGTAACAGTGAACCCGGTCCTTCACACCGTACAATATCCACTTCCACGGATTGAAGATAATTTCGCCTCGCTATCTGGAGGGAAACGCTTCACTAAGATTCATCTGGCCCAGGCGTATCTACAAATGGAGGTAGAAGAAGCATCAAAAAAATACTTCACAATCAACACCCATAAAGGTCTCTACCAATACAACCGGCTGGTATTCGGGGTAGCATTAGCTCCGGCTATTTGGCAGAGGACAATGGAACAAGTCCTGCAAGGGATCCCAGGGACCCAGTGTTATTTGGACGACATCCTGGTCACGGACGAAAATGACAGTGATCACCTTGCCAACCTGGAGCAGGTGCTCACTAGATTGCAGGAATATGGGCTCCGAGCTAACCGCCCCAAATGCGAGTTTTTTAGAAAACAGATCTCGTATTGTGGCCACGTTATCGATAAAGAGGGGTTACATAAGTCCCCAGAGAAGATTGAGGCAGTAGTCAAGGCTCCAGCACCGGAAAATGTGTCACAACTGAGGTCGTTCCTCGGGCTGGTAAACTACTACCATAAGTTCTTGCCAAATTTGTCTACAATACTACACCCACTGAACACCCTACTGCAAACTGAGGTGCCATGGAAGTGGAGTGACGAATGTAGACGAGCTTTCCAGAAGAGCAAAACACTAATCACATCGCAAGAGGTATTGGCCCATTACAACCCGGCATTACCAATTCGGTTGGCATGTGATGCGTCACCCTACGGCATTGGAGCAGTGCTGTCGCACAAATTCTCGGACAGCTCAGAGAGGCCAATAGCCTTTGCGTCACGATTACTAAACTCAGCCGAGCGTAACTATGCCCAGATTGACAGAGAGGCACTCAGCCTAGTGTGGGGAGTGAAAAAGTTCAATCACTATCTGCACGGGCAGAAATTCACCTTGCTGACTGATCACCAGCCTTTTGTCTCCATTTTTAATCCGAAGAAGGGCGTTCTGGTGATGACTGCGCAACGACTACAAAGATGGTCACTTTTTCTAGGGGCGCACCACTATGAGATTGAATATAAGGGCAAGAAACAGCATGGAAATGCTGATGGGCTATCACGCCTGCCACTGCCTACTGCGGAGGAAGCACCAGCAGTGGATCCTGTCGAAATATTCCATTCGACTATAGTTGAATACCTACCGGTAACTAACGCTTGTATCGAAAAGGAAACCCGAAATGACCCGACACTGTCTCGGGTATATGATTTGACGGTGAAGGGATGGCCAGCACATGGCGACTCACTGTTGCCAGCATTCTCGACAAGGAGAGAACAGCTGTCAGTGTGCCGGGGGACCTTGATGTGTGGATCCCGAGTGGTAATTCCACCCAAGTTAAGGGATAGAGTGCTCAATGAGATTCATGAGGGTCATCTGGGAGCGGTAAAAATGAAAAGCCTAGCCAGGGCTTATGTGTGGTGGCCGGGAATCGATAAACAAATCGAGGATTGACCAAGAGCTGCTCAGGATGCCAGAAAGTCCAAAATGCACCACCACAGGCCCCTCTACACCCATGGGAGTGGCCCTCATCTCCATGGCAACGGGTGCATATTGATTTTGCTGGTCCATTCATGGACTCAATGTTTTTAATAGCCATGGATGCGCACTCGAAATGGCCTGAGGTCATCAAAATGTCCTCCACCACCACGGAGAAAACTATTGCAGTCCTACGGACCATTTTTGCCAGGAATGGCTTGCCAGAACGGATTTGCTCTGACAACGGACCACAGTTTGTGTCCGAAGAGTTCCGGAAGTTCTTGAAAAAGAATGGGGTAAGGCATTACACATCTGCCCCGTATCATCCAGCCACAAATGGATCGGCTGAGAGGTTCGTACAAACCTTTAAGAAGGCAATAAAGGCTATGTACAATGACAACATTCCGCTGCAGCACAAGGTGGACAATTTCCTGTTCGCCTGCCAGAATGCGACAAATGCAGTCACCAACCAGGCCCCAGCCATGATGTTCTTTAACCGAAGGTTAAGATCTCGCCTGGATTTGCTCACACCAAACGTACGAAGAGATGTTGAGAGTAAGCAATTCCAGCACATCCATGAGAAGCCAACAAGGAGCTTCAATGTAGGGCAACCATTCTTGGCCCGCGACTACCGAACAGAAAAATGGCAGCCAGGAACGATATGCACACGGCAGGGCCCACTAATGTACACAGTGGACGTTGGGGAGAGCATCGTGAGACGCCATGCTGACCAGATCCTTGAGTCACAGGAACAAGTCAACCCCATGCCTCGCCCATATGTACCTGGTGATGAACCTGATGTACAGGTCGCATCTACCCCAGAAACAGTAGCATCGGAAGCTGATGAACCAACCGACGACAGGGGACCAGAATCGCCTCCACACCAAGAGCAAGACACTCGGGAAAGGCGCTATCCAGAAAGGATCAGGAAGCCTCCCCAAAGACTGAATATATAAATAGACTATTTTCAGCTAATGTTGCATGTTAAAAGTGTTAATTGTAATTAGTTTGATATTTAATTGTTAAATGAGTGTTATGGTACTGTTAATCTAAAAAGGGAGGAATTGTAATGTATATACCTTTAAGGGGGGAACTATCTTTTACAGCTCCTGTATACTGCAGTACCGGCAGTGACCACACCTGTATATAGTACTGAGTAGTAATCTGTACAGATCAGTTCCAGTGTGAGCCACGTTGAGTAAACACCTGTTGTACCGTTCTCCTGCAGTCTGCGTCTTATTATACACAGACACAACAGTTGTTGGAGATCATTCATCTCAATCACATGACATCACTGCAGGAGTTCCTCAGGGCAGTGTCCTAGGCCCAACCATCTTCAGCTGTTTCATCAATGACTTTCCCTCCATCACAAGGTCAGAAGTGGGGATGTTCGCTGATGATTGCACACTCTTCAGCACCATTCGAGACTCGTCAGATACTGACGCAGTCCGTGTCCATATGCAGCAAGACCTGGACAACATTCAGACTTGGGCTGACAAGTGGCAAGTAACATTCGCACCACACAAGTGCCAGGCAATGACCATCTCCAACAAGCGAGACTCTAACCATCTCCCCTTGACATTCAATGGCATTACCATCACTGAATCCCCCACTATCAACACCCTGGGTGTTGCCATTGATCAGAAACTGAACTGGACCAGCCATATAAATACTGTGGCTACAAGAGCAGGCCAGAGGCTGGGAATTCTGCGGCGAGTGTCTCACCTCCTGACTCCCCAAAGCCTTTCCACCATCTACAAGGCACAAGTCAGGAGTGTGATGGAATACTCTCCACTTGCTTGGACGAGTGCAGCTCCAACAACACTCAAGAAGCTCGACACCATTCAGGATAAAGCAGCCCGCTTGATTGGCACTCCATCCACCACCTTCAACATTCACTCCCTCCACCACTGGCGCACTGTGGCTGCAGTGTGTACCATCTACAAGATGCACTGCAGCAACTCGCCAAAGCTCCTTCAACAGCACCTTCCAAACCCGCGACCTCTACCACTTAGAAGGACAAGGGCAGCAGACGCATGGGAACATCACCACCTACAAGTTCCCCTCCAAGCCACACACCATCCTGACTTAGACCTGTATCGCCGTTCCTTCACTGTCGCTGGGCCAAAATCCTGGAACTCCCTTCCTAACAGCATTGTGGGTTTACCTACACCATATGGACTGCAGCGGTTCAAGAAGGCGGCTCACCACCATCTTCTCAAGGGCAATTAGGGATGGGCACTAAATGCAGGCCTAGCCAGCGATGCATACATCCCATCAATGAATAAAAATAAAAAAAATTAAAAATTCGCACGTTCGGAAAGCGTAGGGTCCAGTTGAGTTTTGGCGGCCAACGTTTTGTTTGGGAGTTCATCACGGCGAAAGTCTCACAGGCCATCCTGGGGGCAGATTTCTTCTGCACAAATGGGTTCCTTGTCGACGTCCGACACTGCCGGCTAATCAGTGCCTCCACTTTTCACTCGGTCCCCTGCCACCGAAGCACCGCGATGTCTTGGTCAGTTGCCTGTGCAGTCCCATCTCCAAATGAGTTCTCTCGTCTTCTCAGTGAGTTCCCTGAGCTCACCAGGTCCACATTTTCTTCTTCAGTCGCGAGGCACGGTGTGGCGCACCACATTACCATGACAGGATCCCCCATTTATGCGAGAGCTCGAAGGCTGGAACCCGGTAAACTCGCGGCCGCCAAGGCGGAGTTCCATACAATGGAACGCCTGGGTATTATTCGACGTTCAAATAGTCCTTGGTCCTCACCATTACACATTGTTCCTAAGCCGGGTGGCGGATGGCGACCATGCGGCGACTACAGACGCCTGAATGAGGCTACCACACCGGATCGCTACCCAATTCCTCACATTCAGGATTTTTCGGCCCATCTGGCAGGGAATTCCATCTTTTCCAAAGTAGACCTCGTCCGAGGCTATCATCAAGTGCCCGTGCATCCTCAGGACGTCCCCAAAACTGCCGTCATCACACCTTTCGGGCTCTTTGAGTTCCTTCGTATGCCGTTTGGGCTGAAGAATGCAGCACAAGCCTTCCAACGTCTCATGGATTTCGTGTTGCGCGATCTGCCATTCATCTTCGTCTACCTAGACGACATCCTTATTGCCAGTAACAGCACGAAAGAACACATTACGCACTTGCGTACCCATTTTTCTCGTCTCAGCCAACATGGCCTTATTATCAACCCGGCTAAGTGCCAGTTTGGGTTGCACAGCATTGATTTCCTGGGACACAGAATCACCTCAGAAGGCGCCGTCCCACTGGCCATGAAGGTGGAAGCAGTCACCTCGTTCCCTCTTCCTCAGACCGTCAGGGCCCTCCTGGAATTTCTGGGAATGGTCAATTTTTATCATCGGTTCATCCCCAAGGCGGCATTGTTGATGCAAACTTTGTATGAGGCCCTCAGAGGTAAATCGGGCAAAGACCCGATCGATTGGACACCCCAGATGGACCAGGCTTTCCTCGACACTAAGAACGCTTTGGCTGCTGCGACCATGTTGGCACATCCCCTTCCGGGCGCAACCATTGCCCTTACCACCGACGCATCTGTTTATGCCATTGGGGCAGTACAGGAGCAGTGGGTCGACGGCACATGGCAACCACTGGCTTTCTTCAGCCGCCAATTGCGGAAGAACGAACGCAAGTATAGTACTTTTGATAGGGAATTGTTGGCATTGTTTCTGGCCATCCGCCATTTTCACTTCCTACTGGAAGGATGCCCATTCACGGCTTTTGTAGACCACAAGCCACTTACTTTTGCGATGGCCAAGACAGTGGAACCATGGTCGGCACGGCAACAACGTCATCTTATGTACATATCTGAATTTATAACCAACATACAACATGTCTCGGGCAAAGACAACCTGGTGGCGGATTGTCTCTCCCGCGCCCAACTCCACGCAGTACACCTGGGAGTCGACTATGTTGGTTTGGCAAAAGAACAGAAGGCAGACCCTGAAGTGCAGGCATACCGGACCGCACCTTCCAGCTTACAAGTGGCTGATGTCAGTTTCCAGGCCGCAGGGACCACACTCCTGTGTGACATCTCGATGGGCGTCCCACGTCCAATCGTTCCAGCCGAATGGCGCAGGAGAATTTTCGACACTATCCACGGGTTGTCACACCCTGGCATGAGAGCATCACAACGACTCATGGCAAAGAAATTCGTCTGGAAGGGCATGCATCTCAACGTCCGTGACTGGACCAATACCTGCGTGAGTTGCCAGAAGTCCAAGATACAACGCCATGTTAAGGCCCCAGTCGCCACTTTTCCGGTTCCGGAGTGTCGATTCGACCATGTGCACGTGGACCTGGTTGGTCCTCTCCCTTCCTCTCGCGGGTACACTCACCTCCTCACCGTGATAGGCCGCACCACCAGGTGGCCAGAGGCAATTCCTTTGGTTGCCACCACAGCGGCAGACGTCTCCAGAGCCTTCATCTCATCGTGGGTAGCTCGGTTTGGGGTACCGGCTTACATCTCCTCCGACCAGGGGCCTCAATTTACCTCTGAGCTTTGGAACGCTGTAGCTCAAGGTTTGGGCACCAAGCTTCATCGTACCACCGCCTACCATCCACAGGTCTGTGTGAAAGATTCCACAGGTCCCTTAAAGCTGCACTGCGTGCTAGTCTCCATGGGCCTAGTTGGGTGGACAGGCTCCCTTGGGTGCTGCTAGGTCTTCGCACGGTGCCTAAGGACGACCTGCATTCTTCTTCAGCAGAGCTGGTTTATGGCCAACCACTCAGAGTGCCTGGCGATTTTCTTCCTCCTCACACGGAACCCTGGTCCCCAGCTCAGCAGCTCGTCAGCCACCAGGAAGCGGCTAGGAATTTCATCCCAGTCGTATCATGACCTGCAGCGCTCCCATGTCCCGGTGGATCTTAAGAGCGCCGAACACGTGTTCATTCGGCAGGATGCTCGCAAAATCCCACTCAAACCGCCTTACACAGGTCCGTTCCGCGTCATCTCGTCAGGTGACAAGTCCTTCACAGTCGACGTCGGCGGTAAGCCTGACCACATCTCCATCGACCGGTTGAAACCGGCGCATCTGGATCTGAGCGAACCAGTCGTCACCGCTCAGCCGCCTTGTCGTGGTCGTCCACCGTCAACTGCCGGTCCAGTGCAGCCACAGTCATCTGCCGAGTCACCAGTGCCCGCCTCACCGGGTCGACCACAGCCGGCCTCTTCTTCTCCTCCGCCGGTGGCGTCATCCCAACCGCAGCCAACGGCCAGTTCATCTTCTAGCGCTCTGTTCCAGCTGCCGGGGTATCGCAGTCGGTCGAACAGACTCATCAGACCCCCTTCTCACCTTAACTTCTCTGTTAAAAGCAATTCTGGGGGGGCGCATGTGGCGGAACCACCAGAGGATTACGGACAATTGTATATAATTCCTTTTACAGCAATGTAGTACAGCTGGGGGCTGCACCTTTAATGTATCTGTTAACTGTACTCGGGCTTCTTTCCTGTACTCCGTATGATGACGTCATGCCGTCCGTCACGTGATCTCTCAACGGCGGGAAGAACGTGATGACGTCATGACGTCAGAGCTCGGAACCTTCTAGCAGTAGAGCTCGGAACCTGCTAGCAGTTGAGCTCGGAACCTGCTAGCAGTTGAGCTCGGAACCTTCTAGCAGTTTCCAGGGAGGCTTTCAAGCAGACCAGACCTATTTGCATTGTATCCTACAGTTTCCTGTACAGCTTCGTTTGTTCATTACATTTTTATTGTTTTTGATTTTCTGAGTCGATCTCAATTCTTCGGCTAGGAACCCCAGTTCCTACAGAATGTAGTTTGGACGGCAGTCCGTATTTTCAGATTGTGTCTAGTTGTAACTATGCTTGTAAACCAGACACTTAATTATACATAATGACTGCAGAAAATGCTGGAAATACTCAGCAGGCCAGGCAGCATCCGTGGAGAGAGAAACAGAGTTAACGTTTCAGGTCTGGGACCCTTCATCAGAACTGGAAAAAGCTGGAAATGTAACAGATATTAAGCAGGTGCAGAGACGGGGGTGGGGGTGGTTTAGGAGGGGAGGAAGGAATTGAAAGAACATGCTGTGAAAATGTTGCAAATGGGAATGGCAAAATCATACTGTGTTGGGGTCGATAGAAAACAACAGGCAGAGACTTTTGTTTAAGCAAAGGCAAAACGTGTCTTACTTTAATCACTCTCCACGAGGTCTGAAGGCTCAGCCCCGTGCAGGGGCTATGACATCATCACGCAACCGACGTCATGACATCATCACGCTACCGACGCTCTTAAAGGGACCCAACCGAGAACGTACACATCACAACATTGCTATACATAGTGAATTGTGTTCAGGTACATATAACAGCATCTATACATTGTGCTATTGTCCCTATGTGGTCTTCGCCACATACGTCCCCCCAGAATTCACTAGCACTGGCAATGTCAGTCGTTGGGGGGGCCGGATCACACGGCTGGAACGGCTCCTCAATTCCGGGGCGGGGGCCGGGGGGTTCGTCGGAGGGACCTCGGGCACTCGGTGGTGGACTGAGGGTGCGGAAACCGGAGGTCGGCCCCACCTCGGGGGCTGTGCCAACTCAACGGGTCAGTCCAGATCGAGGTGGGCCGGCTTAAGACGGTCCACGGAAATGCAGTCCAGCTTACCGCCGACTTCCACTAGGAAGGTCTTGTCCCCGGTTTCCAGGACGCGGAATGGTCCATCATAGGGTGGCTGAAGAGGTCCCCGGTGGGCGTCGTGGCAGACGAAAACGTACTCCGCCTCACGAAGGTCGAGTGGAACGTGGGACTGTGGGAGGCCGTGCTGCGACGTGGGCACTGGCGCGAAAACCTTGGCCAGAAGGTCGGACCGCTGACGGGCTGCGGACCAAGGTTCCGTTGCGTTGGGGACGAAATCCCCGGGAACCCGCAGCGGCTGTCCATAGACGCGCTCGGTGGATGAGGACTGGAGGTCCTCCTTGGGAGCGGTCCTGAGTCCCAGCATGACCCACGGGAGTCTGTCGATCCAGCTGTCATCCCGGAGGCTGGCCCGGAGCGCGGCCTTCATGGAGCGATGAAACCGTTCACACAGCCCGTTAGCCTGAGTGTGGTATGCTGTGGTGCGGTGGAGTCTCAACCCGAGGCCTCGGGCGACAGCGTTCCAAAGCTCTGACGTGAACTGGGGCCCCCGGTCGGAGGAAATGTCAGATGGGGCGCCGAACCGGGCGACCCAAGTGTTGATGAACGCCCGAGCCACAGCGACGCCCGTCGTTGAAGACAGCGGGATGGCTTCATCGGGTGGTTCTGTCAACCATTGTGAGGAGGTGGGTGAACCCGCGGGAGGGC
The DNA here is from genome assembly GCF_052327205.1 of Somniosus microcephalus. Lineage (NCBI taxonomy): Eukaryota > Metazoa > Chordata > Chondrichthyes > Squaliformes > Somniosidae > Somniosus > Somniosus microcephalus. The sequence goes on from NC_141002.1 coordinate 69,027,276, forward strand.
GGCAGGGGCCCCACCAGGTCCACGTTAATGTGGTCGAACCGCCGCTCGGGCACCGCGAAAGGCACCAACGGGGCCTTAGTATGGCGATGTACATTCAAGCGTTGGCATACCACGCAGGTGCTGGCCCAGTCGCGAACGTCTTTCTTGAGCCCGTGCCAGACGAACTTAGCCGCCACAAGCTTCTGTGACGGCTTCCTGCCCGGGTGGGAAAGATTATGGACGGCATCGAAAACTTGCCGTCTCCACCCTTCAGGCACGATGGGACGTGGCTGCCCAACGGAGACGTCGCACCGGAGCGTGGTGCCGGCAGCCTCAAAAGCGGCGTCCGCTAGTTGAAGGCCCGTGACCGCCGTCCTGTAGGCCTGGACATCCGGGTCAGAGGCCTGGTCGGCCGCCATGCGGGTGTAGTCGATGCCGAGGTGCACAGCGCTGGCGACGGCTCGGGAGAGACTGTTGGCGATGGGATTGTCTTTCCCAGCCACATGCTGGATGTCCGTTGTAAACTCCGAGATGAAGGCCAACTGGCGTTGCTGGCGGGCCGACCACGGCTCGGAGGCTTTGGCCATGGCGAAGGTCAATGGCTTGTGGTCCACAAACGCCGTGAACAGGCGGGCCTCCAGCAGGAAACGGAAGTGTCAGACGGCGAGGTAGAGGCCGAGAAGCTCGCGATCAAAGGTGCTGTACTTCCGCTCGTTGGGGGTGAGCTGCCAGCTGAAGAAGGCGAGCGGCTGCCAGGCGCCATTGACCCACTGTTCGTGGACGGCGCCGACCGCATAGTCTGAGGCGTCGGTGGTGAGAGCGATCAGCGCATCAGGTAACGGATGCGCCAGCATGGTCGCGTTAGCCAGGGCCTTTTCGTGTCCGTGAAAGCATTGGCCATCTCATCGGACCAGTCGACGGCGAGTTTGTCGGGCTTGCCTTTGAGGGCCTCATAAAGGGGCCGCATAAGCTGGGCTGCTCGGGGGATGAAACAATGGTAAAAGTTCACCATGCCCAAAAACTCCTGCAGGGCCTTCACGGTGAGGGGTCGCGGGAAGTCCATCACGGCCTCCACTTTCGATGACAGTGGCACCGCCCCGTCCTTCATGATGCGGTGCCCGAGAAAGTCGATTGAGGACAGCCCGAACTGACACTTGGCCAGGTTGACGATTAGGCCATGTTGGCTGAGTCGTTTGAAGAGAGTCCGGAGGTGGGGCACATGATCCGTCCTGGAGGCGCTGGCAATGAGGATGTCGTCCAGGTATACGAACAGGAATGTCAGGTCCCGTAACACGGCGTCCATTAGGCGTTGAAAAGCCTGTGCAGCGTTTTTGAGGCCGAATGGCATGCGGAGAAATTCGAATAGCCCGAACGGGGTGATCACCGCGGTTTTCGGGACGTCCTGCGGCCGGACTGGGACCTGGCGGTAACCCCGGACAAGGTCCACTTTCAAGAACACCACTTTCCTGGCCAAACGGGCAGAAAAGTCCTGGATGTGTGGTATCGGATAGCGGTCGGGGGTCGTCGTGTCATTGAGGCGCCGGTAATCTCCGCACAGGCGCCACCCGCCGCCTGGTTTCGGGGCGATGTGGAGGGGTGAAGCCCATCGGCTGTTCAACCGGCGGATGATGCCGAGGTGCTCCATGGTGTCGAACTCAGCTTTGGCGATGGCGAGCTTCCCCGGGTTGAGGCGCCGAACGCGGGCATAGACGGGCGGACCAGTGGTTGAGATGTGGTGTTCTACCCCGTGTTTGGTGGCGGCAGATGAGAACATGGGCTTCGTGCGGTCCGGGAACTGGGCGAGGAGGCGGGAAAACTTGTCGGAGGCCAAGAGTGCGCTGGACAACTGCGTCATGCTGGACCCGCTGAGGGAACATGGGAGTGAGCTGAAGGTTTCAGCGATGATGAGACGTCGGTTCTTGACGTCCACCAAGAGGCCATTGGTGCAGAGGAAGTCAGCGCCGAGAAGGGGAGTGGACACTTTTGCCGTGACAAAGTCCCAGGTGAACCGCTGCCCGCCAAAACAAAGCGCCACGTTCCGTTTCCCGAAGGTGCGGATGGAACTGCCGTTGGTGGCTTCGAGGATGGGGCCGTGGTTCCCCCCTTGAATATTTATGGTTGACACGGGCAGGACGCTCACCTGGGCGCCCGTGTCGCAAAGAAAACGACGTCCGGAGTCGGTGTCTGTAATAAACAACAAACTGCCTGAACGGCCGACAGCCATAGCAGCCGACTGTAGTGTATGTACCTTTAAGGGGAAAACTACTTTTTACAGCTCCTGTATCCTGTAGTACTGGCAGTGACCACACCTGTATATAAACCCTGAGTAGGGATCTGTACTGTTAGTTTTAGAGTAACCCTCATCCAGTAAACACCTGTTGATTGTTCCCCTGCAGTCTCTGTCTAGTTATTGAAGGACACACAACATCAAGGTACACGGATTTAACATTGGCGACGAGTCGATTCGAACCTAACTGCAACTCTGCAGAAGAAGGCCGATTCCAGAAGCACGGGCGTCGACCATCCAACGGAGACTCCAGCGAAATGGGCTGGCAACAGGTACGGTGCAGACCCTTCCCGCACAGCGGCGGCTAGAGCTGACCGATGGCAAAGGAAAAGGCCGAGCAGCGTTGACGGGAAAAGAGAGAGGGTAGAGTGCACAGGGCACAGCCGCTGTTCAGGACTGAGCGGCATCAACGAGAGAGGCGTGCAGGAAAACGCGCAGAGCGCAGCCGGTGTTCAAGGGCTGAGCAGCGTCCGCGGGGAAGAAAGGAAGCGCGGGAGACGCCATTTGAGCCGCAGTGGAGAAGAAGGGAGAGCGCGGGAGACGCCTTTTTTTTGAGCCGCAGCGGAGAAGAAGGGAGAGGGCGGGAGACGCCATTTTGAGCCACAGCGGAGAAGAAGGGAGAGCGTGGGAAGAAAGGAGAGCGCGGGAGATGCCATTTTGAGCCACAGCAGAGAAGAAGGGAGAGCGCGGGAGACGCCATTTTTTTAGCCAGTCTAACCACACCCAGGGATGCCGAAGAGTGGCAGTGTCACAGCGTTCGACAATTAAGTCGAAGATTGGGCGACATTTGTCGAACGCATAGAAGTGTACTGCAAGGCGAATGAAGTGCCAGATGACAGGAAAGCACTGGTATTGTTGAATTCCATGGGTGCAAAAATGTATGGCTTACTGCGAAACCTAGTAACCCCAGAGAAGCCAGTGGAAAAGGGTTTTGAAAACATAGTGTCAATCCTACAGGACCACTTAAACCCCACACCGCTGCTGATAGCAGAAAGATTTAAGTTTCACAAAAGGAACTAGCATAAAGATGAAAGTAATGCTGAGTTTAACGGAACTGCGCAAGCTATCGAAACACTGCCAGTTTGGAATGGGACTAACAGATACTTTAAGGGACAAGTTTGTGTGTGGGCATCAAAGTGAAAGAACCCAGAAATGGCTTCTATCAGAAAAGGATCTTACGCTGGACAAGGCTTTCAGCATGGCAGTATCACACGAAGCAGCCGCACGGGGCGCTGCAGAGATACAATGGAGACTGCAAGAATATGGCACAAATGAAATGTCATATGGAACAGTGAAGTGCTATCGCTGCGGCAGAACAACACATGACCATAAGGATTGTTGGTTCAAGGACCAAGTGTGCAGACAGTGTGGAAAAGTAGGACACATGGCAAGAGTCTGCAGGTCGGGAAAGAAAACCAGCAGCAAGAAATCTCCACAGGAGAAGTACAAGAAGGTACATAAGGTGACGGAGAGTAGTTCAGACGAACAGAAAAGTGATACAGACTCCGGAAGCAAGGAGCTGGGTTGTCTGAAACTACATAATGTAATCAAAATGGAGGCTCACCAAACTATCTGGGTCACACTCAAGATAGACGGAGTCCAAGTAAAAATGGAATTGGACACAGGATCAGCCCTAAGTCATAAACCGAAGGGACTACAAGCGGCTATTCTTACATATACCCTTGAGAGATACAGAGATTGTGTTGAAGACGTACACGGGGCAAAAAGTCTACCCCAAAGGAAAAATAAGGGTGAACGTTATATATAACGGCAAGGAAACACCAAAAATGGACCTATATGTATTGCCAGATGGAGGACCACCACTACTAGGACGCGAATGGATCCGGAAGATACAGCTAGATTGGCATTCCATACAAGCACTGACTGTAGATGCCAAAAAGGATGACGACGTCACACCTGGACGACTGTCAAAAATGCTAACTGATGCACAAGAAGTGTTCCAGGAGGGACTCGGAACACAAAAAGGCATAACAGCGACGATCAAAATAGAGGAAAATGCAAGCCCAAAGTTTTTTACGGCCAGACCAGTGCCTTATGCGATCCGCCCAGCCGTCGAAGCAGAGCTGGAAGGTTTGGAACATTCTGGAGTACTGTCCAAAGTGGACTGGAGCGAGTGGGCTACACCCATCGTTCCTGTAATGAAGAGGTCGTTGAGTAATACGCCTGGGGAACCAAAGAAGGTTCGCATCTGTGGGGACTTTAAGGTGACAGTGAACCCAGTCCTTCACATGGTACAATATCCGCTTCTGCGGATTGAAGATATTTTCGCCTCGCTATCTGGAGGAAAAGGCTTCACTAAGATTGATCTGGCCCAGGCGTACCTGCAAATGGAGGTAGAAGAAGCCTCGAAACAGTACCTCACGATCAACACTCATAAAGGTCTCTACCAATACAACCGGCTGGTGTTCGGGGTAGCATCAGCTCCGGCTATTTGGCAAAGGGCAATGGATCAAGTCCTGCAAGGGATTCCAGGGACCCAGTGTTATTTGGACGACATCCTGGTCACGGGCGAAAATGACAGTGATCACCTCGCCAACCTGGAGCAGGTGCTCACTAGATTGAAGGAATATGGGCTCTGAGCTAATCGCCACAAATGCGAGTTTTTCCAGAAGCAGATCTCGTATTGTGGCCACGTTATTGATGAAGAGGGGTTACATAAGTCCCCTGAAAAGATTGAGGCAGTAGTCAAGGCTCCAGCACCGGAAAATGTGTCACAACTGAGGTGGTTCCTCGGGCTGGTGAACTACTACCATAAGTTCTTGCCGAATTTGTCTACAGTACTACACCCACTGAACACCCTACTGCAAATGGGGGTACCATGGAAGTGGAATGACGAATGTAAACGAGCTTTCCAGAAGTGCAAAGAATTGATCACATCAAAAGAGGTGTTGGCTCATTTCACCCAGCACTACCAATTCGGTTGGCGTGTGATGCATCACCCTATAGTATTGGAGCGGTGCTGTCGCACAAATTCCCGGACGGCTCGGAGAGGCCAGTAGCCTTTGCGTCTCGGTCACTAACCTCAGCCGAGTGTAACTACGCCCAGATTGACAGGGAGGCCCTCAGCTTAGTGTGGGGAGTGAAAAAGTTCAACCACTATCTGCACGGGCAGAAGTTCACCTTGCTGACTGACCACCAACCACTTGTCTCCATCTTTAATCCAAAGAAGGGCGTTCCGGTGATGACTGCACAACGGCTACAAAGGTGGTCCCTTTTTCTAGGGGCAAACCAATATGAAATAGAGTATAAGGGCACAAAACAGCATGGAAACGCTGATGGGCTATCACGCCTGCCACTGCCTACTGCGGAGGAAGCACCAGCAGTGGACCCTGTCGAAATATTTTATTCGACTATAATTGAACGCTTGCCAGTAACTAACGCGGATATAGAGAAGGAGACCTGAAATGACCCGACACTGTCTCGGGTATATGACTTGACGGTGAAGGGATGGCCAACACATGGCGACTCACTGTTGCCAGCATTCTCATCCAGAAGAGAACAGCTGTCAGTATGCCAGGGGACCTTGATGTGTGGATCCCGAGTGGTAATTCCACCCAAGTTAAGGGAGAGGGTGCTCAATGAGCTTCACGAAGGCCATCTGGGAGGGGTGAAAATGAAAAGCCTTGCTAGGGCTTATGTGTGGTGGCCGGGGATCGATCAGCAAATCGAGGACCTGACAAAGAGCTGCTCAGGATGCCAGAAGGTCCAAAATGCTCCACCACATTCCCCTCTACACCCATGGGAGTGACCCTCCTCTCCATGGCAATGGGTGCATATTGATTTTGCTGGTCCATTCATGGACTCAATGTTTTTAATAGCCGTGGATGCACACTCGAAATGGCCTGAGGTGATCAAAATGTCCTGCACCACCACGGAGAAGACGATTGCAGTCCTACGGACCATATTTGCCAGGAACGGCTTGCCAGAGCAGATTTGCTCTGATAACGGACCACAGTTTGTGTCCGAAGAGTTTCGGAAATTTATGAAAAGGAATGTGGTAAGGCATTACACATCCACCCCGTATCATCCAGCCACAAATGGATTGGCTGAGAGGTTCGTACAAACCTTTAAAAAGGCAGTAAGGGCCATGTGCGATGATGACATTCCACTGCAGCATAAGGTGGACAATTTCCTGTTAGCCTACAGAAATGCGACACATGCAGTCACCAACCAGGCCCCGGCCATGATGTTCTTTAACTGAAGGTTGAGATCTCGTCTGGATTTGCTCAGACCAAATGTACGAAGAGATGTTGAGAATAAGCAATTCCAGCACATCAATGAGAAGCCGACAAGGAGCTTCAATGTAGGGCAACCAGTCTTGGCCCACGACTACCGAACAGAGAAATGGCAACCAGGAACGATATGCACACGGCAGGGGCCACTAATGTACACAGTGGATGTTGGGGAGAACATTGTGAGATGCCATGTCGACCAGATCCTAGAGTCACAGGAACGAGTCAACCCCATGTCTCGCATACCTGGTGATGAACCCGACATACAGGTAGCATCTACCCCAGAAACAGTAGCATCGGAAGCTGATGAACCAACCGACGACAGGGGGCCAGAATCGCCTCCGCACCAAGAACAAGACACTCAGGAAAGGCGCTATCCAGAAAGGATCAGGAAGCCGCCCCAAAGACTGAATTTATAAATGGACTATTTTCAGTTAATGTTGCATGTTAAAAGTGTTAATTGTTAAATGAATGTTATGGTACTGTTAATCTAAAAGGGGAGGAATTGTAGTGTATGTACCTTTAAGGGGAGAAGTACTTTTTACAGCTCCTGTATACTGTAGTACCGGCAGTGACCACACCTGTATATAAACCCTGAGTAGGGATCTGTAATGTTAGTTTTAGAGTAACCCTCATCCAGTAAACACCTGTTGATTGTTCCCCTGCAGTCTCTGTCTAGTTATTGAAGGACACACAACATCAAGATACATGGATTTAACACTGACGAGTGGTCTTTAGATTGTTTCGACGCAGGAAAACTGCACGGGGGCCGGCACTTCCTGGCTTTGGGGCCGAACTGCGCATGGTAGAAGCAGAGGGTTAAGGGTTGCCACCGTTGGGTTGTATAGGTGGGGGCAGGGCTCCGCATGGCCACGCAGTACTGTTGCCCGGCAGAGAAATATTTGTTGGCCTCCTTGGCCAGGTCGCGGAAATCGGTAGTGGAAGAGATGGCTAAAGCCGACCGTACCTGACCTGGCAGCTGTTGAAGGAACAGTTCCTTGAAGAGGAAGCATGGCGTGTGTGTGCCCAGGAGGGCCAGCATGTGGTCCATCAGCTCCGAGGGCTTGGAGTCGCCAAGCCCGGGTAGAGAGTGAAGCCGGCGTGCGTGCTCGGCTTCGGTGAGTCCGAAAGTTTGTAAGAGGTGTGCTTTCAGCGTTTCGTATTTGTTGAGCTCCGGGGGGTTTTCGAGCAGGTTCACGACTCTGGCCGCGGTGGAGCTGCCGAGAGCAGAGACGACATAGTAGTACCTCGTGTCGTCCGCGGTGATGTCCCGGATTGCAAATTGTGCCTCGGCCTGGGTGAACCAAGCGGCAGCCTGTTGTTCCCAAAACTCGGGTAATTTGATGGAAACGGCGTTCGTCGCCATTTCAGATGAGGTCTTTGGAATCGTCAAAAAGAGCAGCAGGGTCACCAATGTTGGGGTTGATAGAAAACAACAGGCTCTGAGACTTTTGTTTCAGCAAAGGCAAAACGTGTCTTACTTTAATCACTCTCCACGAGGTCTGAAGGCTCAGCCCCGTGCAGGGGCTATGATGTCATCACGCAACCGACGTCATGACGTCATCACGCTACCGACGCTCTTAAAAGGACCCTGCACTGATAACCCAACCCAGAAGGTACATATCACAACATTGCTATACATAGTGAATTGTGTTCAGGTACATATAACAGCATTGGCTATACATTGTGTTATTGTCCCTATGTGGTCTCCGCCACAACTGCATGAAAAATGGGGGCAGGGATTATTATCTGAAATTGTTGAACTCTATGTTGAGTCCAGCGGGCTGTAAAGTGCCTAATCGAAAGATGAGGTGCTGTTCCTCGAGCTTATGTTGAGCTTCATTGGAACAATGTAATAGGCCGAGGACAGAGAGATCAGAGTGGGAGTGAAGTGGAGAATTAAAGTGACTGGCGACCGGAAGCTCAGGGTCACCCTTATGGACTGAACGGAGGTGTTCCGCAAAGCGGTCGACCAAACGCAGATTGGGCGACCGCTTTCCGGAACACCTCCGTTCAGTCCGTAAGGGTGACCCTGAACTTCCGGTCGCCTGTCACTTTATTCTCCACTTCACTCCCACTCTGATCTCTCTGTCCTCGGCCTATTACATTGTTCCAATGAAGCTCAACGTAAACTCGAGGAACAGCACCTCATCTTTCGATTGGGCACTTTACAGTCTGCCGGACTCAACATAGAGTTCAACAATTTCAGATAATAATCCCTGCCCCCATTTTTCATGCAGTATGATTTTGCCATTCCCATTTGCAACATTTTCACAGCATGTTCTTTCAATTCCTTCCTCCCCTCCTAAACCACACCACCACCCACCCCCCCCGCCGCCTCTGCACCTGCTTAATATCTGTTACATTTCCAGCTTTTTCCAGTTCTGATGAAGGGTCCCAGACCTGAAACGTTAACTCTGTTTCTCTCTCCACGGATGCTGCCTGGCCTGCTGAGTATTTCCAGCATTTTCTGTTGTCATTTCAAATTTCCAGCATCCGCAGTATTTTGCTATTAACTTAATAATACCATGCACTTAACTACACTCAGTTACAACATTGTTTAATATGGTAACAAGGATATTTTAGGAGTTCTTACAATCTCTGGAGTAAAAAATCAGCCACTGTTTGTCTTGTCTTTTCAGATTAACGGTGAGCCTGTGCAAAATCCTGAGTGCTCACCTTAAATAGTAAGGGATTGATTTCTGGACCATTGGTACAATAGAGCTTGCAATTAACTGTGGGTCACCTGAAACAGAAACCTTATCTGGCCTTTAACAATGAATAAATGCACCTTTCCAACTCTTGACCTGAGTATCAAATTATACAATAATCTAAGGCTTCCCTGCTTCAACTGATATTTTCACCACCTTCGCTATAGCAAAATAAACTGGACAAGCACGCCTGTTGATTCCAGTTACCTCGACGCCCAGCTTTGTATGATAAATTATATAAATACATTTGGATGTAATAGTTCCTATTTTATCTTGTTCTGTGTGACAGTGCAATCTCAGCAATAACCATGGCTAGTCTGCATTTACACCAGAAACATGTATTATAAGGCAACCTATAGTATTGCTCTGTGCTACACCATGGAGTGGAAGGATGCGGGCTTCATTTCCACAATATCCCAGTTCACATTCAGCCAGCTCTTCAGAGAGTGAGATATAGGCACTTTCTGACTATGAGGCAAGGCGAGAAGAATCAATAGATGAGTAATCTGTTTTTTCAGTCCTCCACTTCATTAAGGCCTGCAAGTATGGTAGTGTTGTGGTTATGTTATAGGACTAATAATCCAGCAAATATGAGTTCAAATCCCACTATGGATGTTTGAGAATTTGATTTCAGGTTTTTAAAAATGCTGCAAATAAGAGTCGGTATCAGGAAAGGTGTTGTAAACTTGTTGCAGCAAATCCGCACTCACTGCATGAATCAACCACATGCATATCACTACATTTATTATATTAAATTACATCTGACAGACCTGAGCCTCATTGCATCCAGATCTGCTTGTAATCTATTTTACTTATCTAAGGTACTAACACCTACGTAAATCTTTGTATCATCTGTGAACTTGCTGACGGTTCTCCCGGTGCCTTCATCCAGATAACTGATATAGATGGTGAAGAGCAATGGCCATAGCACTGATCCCTGCAGGAAATCACCAGTAAGCAGTCTCCATGCAGAACTACTGCCATTAATAACAAACTTCTGCCTATGAGAATAGAACCTATTCCTTATCCAACCCCAGATTTACCCACCAGTCTCACAGGACTCTATTTTATTAAGTAATCTATTGTTTGGCACCTTGTCAAAGGCTTTTTCAAAATCAAGGTATAAAATGTCAACTGGATCACTTACATCCACCAATCTAATAATTTACTCAAAAATATCAACCAAGCTGGTGAGTCATGGCCTTCATTTCCAGAGGCCCTGTTGAGAGTCTCTAATAGCCTCATTGATGTTAAGGTGGTCATACAGTGTTAGCTCTAATGATCCCTTCTAGCAACTTGCCTATAAGCAAATTCAAGCTAATGTCCCTTGTAATGTATGTAAAACATGGTTTGGTATGAGCATGCTCAGTTCGCTCTGGCCTAATAAAGCAAGCACATGGATTAGCAACTCATCGTGTCTCTGTCCTTCATTTGTTCTACCCACATATATTGCAGCCCTATAATTCGGTAGTTCTGAATTATTGCTCTTTATAAATATTGGCACCAGTCCATGGGAACAATCTCAGACTCCAACGAGCGGTTAAATATATGAGCAAGGTGCTCGTAGATCCCATTTTTCTGAGCACCCTCGGGTGAATGCCATGAGGGCCAGCAGCCCAATCCTTATTCTAGCCAAGTGTATACCCACTTTTTAATATTTTCATATTTTAATATTTTCAACTTTAGCATCAACAGCCATTTAAAACCTCTGCCATATCCTAGAAATTCACCTTAATCTGTCCTGAGGAATTGTTCATTGGCCTAATACAATCCTTAACAACTGAAAAATAACTCGCTATTGCTGCCATAGCCATCCACCATTTTCTTCCTCAATGTCCTGTTGGCTGCTTTGATAGCAGCTCTTACTGCCTTTATATGAGATTGATAACTCCCTGAAAACTATTGTTTTTAAGCCTGTAAAAGTATTTTTACTCGAGTCTGATTTGTCCTTGCACATGTCTCAAAGCATGCAACATGGCTTTGTTTTACCTTGAGCCTTTCTTTTAACTCTGGCATATATGGCTTCCTTTTGCATGAAGATGGTTTTAAAGGTAGTCAATGTTTCTTCTGTGTTGTTAATGTCTCCAGTATGTAGGCTACGAATCAACTTGATTTGAGTCTTCTGCCATCTGTGCAAACCTAGCTCTCTTGATATATGGTACTAGCATTACATTTTTAACGACTTTGGTTTGTTTAGTCAAGCTGAATATAATAAAATTGTGGTTATTGTTGCTCGGGTGTTCCCCATATGGAGGTCTGACACTGCATCAGGGTAACTACTAAAAACTAAATCTAGTACCTGATAACCACAAGTTTCCTCACTAATATGTTGGGCAAGAAAACAATCGTTTATTATATCGATAAATCTTTCAGCTGTCCTGCGCTTTTTGCTAAATGGATCACCATGGGGCCATTGAATGTCTGGGATATTATACAGACATTATGTGGTTCAGCTGTCCTGGTAATTTGTGCCCAGTGTACCTCATCATAATGGACCCTTGAGCTTTTCATTTTAGTATGGTTAGCATTAAAATTATATTCAGCAAATGTTCGCAACTTTGTACTTTCAGCTCATTTGCAAATGCTAATGCTAGCACAAAGAAATATAAAATTGCCAGAAAATGGAAAAGAAAAAGGGGTGCTGTGTAAAACTGGCTGCCAATTCGCGAGGAACCTGATTTGTGCTACTGGTATAGACGAATTTCACCCCCTCTGGCCCTGATTTTAACTCCGGGTCAGTTTTCAGCTGGGAAGTTTTGGGGCGGAACTTTAACACACAATAACGGGTGGGTTAGTTTCAGGTCAGATGTTAAAATTTTTAAAATCTGAACCCTAACTCCAACCCATCTCCAACCTGCCCACTTCCAGGTTTTAAGGAGGTGGGACAAGGGGCGGGCAGCCAACCCACTTCCAGGAGGCGGGTTTGCAATTTAAATATTTTAATGAGGCTGGCAGCCTCTGATTTATCCTGCTTTACAGGTTTTACACTGGACGGCCGGGTTTCCCAGGCCTCAGGAAGTGACGTGAGGACAGCTTCAGGGAGAAGGTAAGTGTCTTTACGGCACTGCTTCTGGGCCAGGAGAAGCTTCCCCCTCTGCCCCCAAGCTTCCCCACCATCAGACTCCCCTCCACCATACAAAGGCCACCGGGGTCGGGGATTGGCCGCCACCCCCGGGATCAGCCACCCCCACACCCCCCCCCCCCCCCGGGTCAGGGATCGGACATCTCCCCCCCGGGGTCGGGGATTGTGGTGATTATTCTTTATGTTTAGTAAGAAGTATTGTGATTGGTTGTTTGTTTCCTGCATTGGGATATATGCTGTAATCGCATTGGTAGTTGATGTCATGTGATTTGTGGTGGCCATCTTAAATTCAGTTCTTTCCAGCCTTTAGTTGGGACTGGGTGTTGAAAGATGTGCTACAGGATTTTTAAGTTAATAAAGCCTAGATTAGAAAGGCAAATCTATTCTTTATTTCAATTTATTAACTTTATGTCAGAATGGAGCGATATCTTCAACCAGAACGATTCAATGCTGACCCTAATTCTGCAGGAGTGGATGATAAATGGAAACACTGGTATTGTACATTTAAAAACTTTTTGGGCGTGTTGGATCAAGAGTCTCTAAATAAGCTGAATATGCTGATCAACTACATTGCTCCGGATGTGTATAAGTATATTTTGGACTGTAAAACTTACGAAGTGGCTATTTCTACATTGGAAAAGATTTTTGTTAAACCAAAGAATGAGGTATTTGCACGTCACCTTCTATCTGCCCGTAGGCAGCAGGTGGGAGAATCTTTGGATACTTATTTACAAGCACTTCGGTGCCTTAGTGTTAACTGTAATTATAAGGCCATGACGGCTGAAGAATATAAGGAAGAATCGGTACGGGATGCTTTTATTAATGGATTACTGTCTAGATCAATTCATCAGCGGTTGTTAGAAAATAAGACTTTGGATCTTGAGAGTGCTTTTGAGCAAGCTTCTACATTGGATGTGGCTCAGAGAAGTTCGGATTCTTATGCTCTTTTTAATCGGCCTGTGACTGTGGTTTCGGCAGTTCCGGATGAAAAGGAATTATGTGGACTTAATAGGAGTGGTTTACTAGATTCTGAAACAGTTTCTACTTCAGTGGCTGTTGCCTCTAGGATTCAGAAGTGTTATTTTTGTGGGAACGTCCGGCACCCTCGTCTGAAGTGTCCTGCTCGGGAGGCTGTGTGTAGTAAATGCGGCAAGAGAGGTCATTACGCACGTGTGTGTAAATCATCAGGTTTAATTACCTCCTCTGTGACTATTCAGCCTTTAGATAGGGCGTTTATTGCATCAATTTCTGCTGCATTTGCTCATGGCCTAAACAAAGCTATAGTTACGGCCCAAGTTAATGGGTTGGAAGTGAAGGCCCTTATAGATACGGGCAGTACCGAGAGTTTTATAAGTCTTCAGTTTGCAAAGGAGAAGCATTTGAAAATTTCGCCTGTTTCCTATCAGGTGTGTATGGCTCAGACGACTCTCACTTCACAAGTAGCTGGTTGTTGCCTTGTGAAATTGATTCTTCTAGGTAATACGTATACTGATATACGCCTATCTGTTTTGCCTAATCTCTGTGCGGATAGTTTGATTGGTCATGATGTGCTTCAGTTACACGAGTCTCTCAGTCTTTCATTTGGAGGGACTAAGCCACCTTTATCTATTTGTGGATTAACCTCTTTATCCATTTCTCCATTATCACTTTTTTCCAATTTGATGCCGGATTGTAAGCCAATTGCTACCAAGTCAAGAAGGTATAGCAGTCAGGATAGAGAATTTATTAATTCTGAAGTTCAACGTCTCTTATTGGAAGGAATCATTGAACCTAGTTGTTCACCTTGGCGGGCACAGGTAGTTGTCACGACTAACGAGAGACATAAGAAACGAATGGTGATAGACTATTCCCAAACTATTAATAGGTATACTCAATTAGATGCGTACCCTTTGCCTAAGATTGATGAGCTTATCAATAAAGTATCTCAGTATAAGGTTTTTAGCACTATTGACCTAAAGAGTGCTTATCATCAGATTCCTATTGTTAAGAAGGATCAACCATATACGGCCTTTGAGGCTGGTGGAAAGCTGTATCAGTTTTGCCGAATACCATTTGGTGTTACTAATGGTGTTGCTTGTTTTCAATGGGCAATGGATGCTTTTATAAGTGATAACTCTCTCTCTGACACCTTTTCATACTTAGATGACATCACGGTGTGTGGCAAATCAAGGGTGGAACATGATTCTAATTTAGAAAGATTCCTTCAAGCTGCGGAAAAAGTTGGTTTAACTTTCAATAAAGAGAAGTGTACCTTTTCGACCACTGAGGTAAATCTACTGGGGTACATTATCTCGGGAAACAAGATTAAACCAGACCCAGAACGTCTGCGACCATTGATTGATTTACCTTGTCCTACTAATTCTAAGGCTTTGCAACGAGTTGTTGGACTGTTTTCTTACTATTCTAATTGGATTGCAAATTTTTCACAGAAGATCTGACCTCTTATTCGGGTTACGACATATCCTCTATCATGGGAGGCCAGGACGTGTTTTGATAATTTAAAAAAGGATATCCTTGGAGCAGTTGTGCATTCTATTGATGAGCAGATTCCTTTTGTGATTGAGACAGATGCTTCTGATTTTGCAATTGGGGCTACTCTGAACCAAAATGGAAGACCTGTGGCCTTTTTCTCACGTACCTTGAACAATAGTGAAAAAAGGCAGTCTTCAATAGAGAAAGAGGCGTATGCAATAGTAGAAGCACTGCGTAAATGGAGACATTATTTATCGGGGTGACATTTTACGTTGGTAACTGATCAAAAGTCTGTGTCCTTTATGTTTGATGTCAAACATTTTGGAAAGATTAAGAATGATAAAATAATGAGGTGGAGGATTGAGTTGGCATGTTACCATTTTGATATAGTTTATCGTCCGGGGAAGGAAAATGTTGCTGCTGATGCGCTGTCGAGGGCTTATTGTTCTGTGATTCACGGAGATACGCTTATTAATCTTCACAATGCCTTATGCCATCCTGGGGTTACGAGGATGATACACTTCGTACGCAGTAAGAATTTGCCCTTTTCAGTTGAAGACGTCAAGCGGATGACTTCATCATGTTCTATCTGTGCTCGGTGTAAACCAAATTTATTTAAGCCTCAACGAGCTCATCTTATAAAGGCTACTTCTCCTTTTGAACGTTTGAGCGTCGATTTTAAGGGGCCTCTTCCTTCAACTACTCAAAACCGATATATATTTACTGTTGTGGATGAGTTTTCAAGGTTCCCTTTTGCTTTTCCTTGCGCAGATGTATCAGCTGCTACAGTTATCAAATGTCTGACTCAACTTTTTGTCATCTTTGGGATGCCTGCGTATATCCATTCGGATCAGGGAAGTTCTTTTATGTCTTCCCAGTTGAAGGAATACCTTCAGAGTCGGGGAATTTCTACTAGCAGAACTACCCCGTATAATCCCCAGGGTAATGGACAGTGCGAACGATACAATGGGGTGATCTGGAAGGCAGTTATGTTGGCCTTGACATCCCGGAACCTTAAGAATACACAGTGGGAAATGGTACTGCCTGATGCCCTGCATTCCATTAGATCATTGCTTTCAACGGCTACTAATGTGACCCCCCATGAAAGGCTCTTTAACTATCCACGGAGATCTACTACAGGATATTCGGTACCTTCATGGCTTACTATGCAGGGACCTGTGCTGCTTCGACGCCATGTTAGATTGTCAAAATATGATCCTTTAGTGGAGGAGGTGGAGCTGTTGCAGGCAAATTCCCAATATGCTCATATTCGATTCCAAGATGGGAAAGAAAGTACCGTTTCAATTAAAGACTTGGCTCCTTGTGGTGGCCAGCCCTCTTCTGAGGATATTAACAATAGTCATGATTCAGATAATGTGGATGCTGTTACAGATACTATGAATATTTCCAATCCGACTGCAGATAATTATACTTCTATTAGTCAGCCCTCGATGGATGTTCATGACCGTCCCAGTTTACCTCCTGATGGGATTTCTAATCCGGAAACCGTTGAAAATCGGGATATGGATAGCCTTCCTGCAGAAGATACTTCTGTGTCTCCTGGTGTGGGAGGGCAAGGAATTTCACCAAGGTTAAGAAGGTCGACACGAACAAGATATCCGGTCGACCGATTGATAAAGGACTTTTAAATTGATAGTAATGTTTTAAAATTGTTGAAATATTATATTGTTTTAGTTGAGAGATACTTAATATTTATGTGCAATGTTACAATTTGTTGTTGCTCACTTAGTATTGTGTCATGTTGAATAGTTTTATTTTGTCTGTGCATAGTTTTAGTTGTAAATAATTAATTATAAATTGTAAAGGTTATTTAGGTTGGAGTATATTTTAAAAGGAGGGGTGAATGTGGTGATTATTCTTTATGTTTAGTAAGAAGTATTGTGATTAGTTGTTTGTTTCCTGCCTTGGGATATATGCTGTAATCTCATTGGTAGTTGATGTCATGTGATTTGTGGTGGCCATCTTAAATTCAGTTCTTTCCAGCCTTTAGTTGGGACTGGGTGTTGAAAGATGTGCTATAGGATTTTTAAGTTAATAAAGCCTAGATTAGAAAGGCAAATCTATTCTTTATTTCAGGGATCACCCCCGGGAATCAGACACCTCCCCACCAGGGGTCGTGGATCAGACCTACCAGGTACTGAGGCCTACTCCAGTGTGCTCCCCGCCCGACTGGAAGCCAAGCCTGTCAATCAGGCTGACTTCTAGGCGGGGAACCTGTCAGGGCCAAAAGATGCTCGCTGTGATGTTAAAACTCATGCGGGGCAACTGGGTTTCCCATCCAAAACTCTGCCCCCGCCCCCCCCAACCCCCCACACTTTACCTATGTAATCCACCCCTGTTAATATCCAGCCCATGGTTACAGTTTAAAACTCTCCTGCAGCAGCTATTAGAAAACCTGGGAGGGCAATTTTCGGCAGCACGTTCGGGTGCTAACGATCCGCCAAGGTGGCCAAGATGGGGTCTTGAGCTGAAACGTTGGTTTAGCCCGCGTTTAGCGCAAGACAGCATTTTGGTGGCTAGCGCTTCAACTAACGCCATCTCCTAACAGCGACCTTGCTGTTTGGGAGTAAACACAGCGTTGATGTCGATTTCAAGCACTACTTAAAGGAATACTCACCATTTCATGTTCGTCACTGCTGGAGCTGTGACGAGGACCTCTGAAACACATCGGGAGACTTGCTGGGACACTTTGTCAAGACTTCACCAACACTCGAGCAACATTAATTCCGGAAATTCTCTGAGGACTACAACTAAAAAGAGCGAGTGCTGTGCTACTTCACCTTGTTAGACACCTTATTGGAGTCACCAAGAGAAAGGGAGTGCTTGGTCACCAGCATCTTGCTAGGGGTTCTCTTGGTCTGGATGAGGAATGGGAGTTGGACATGAGGCCAGGCAGAGCAGCACCAGCTGCTGCAGGAGAGAGGGACAGGAAGGTGAGGTGGCGTCCTTTCCCCCTGCGGAAACAGGACATCCTTCCTCCGCTGGACCTCCTCCACCAGAACATCCAATGCTGCATCCGAGAACCTGTGCTCCATCTCCCTCAGTCCCTGAGCCATCCTGCAATGTGCCGCTGTGTGCCAGCCAGAGCACTCCACACCTTCAGTGGAAGTGGGTGCGAGGAGCCCACATATACTGCTACACGAAAATTGCGTCTAATCAGCAGCTGAGTGCAAAACCTGCAGGTTTCTGGTTCAGCACCTCCAGGCAAGTTCAAATTATGGTAATCAGCAATTAGGACCAAAATTGTGTGCTAAATCCAGACCTTCAAACAGGTTAGTCTTATTAGCATTGCACCCATTTAGTGCCTGTTTTCATCCTTTGGCCAAAATAACCCCCAGGGTATTTTAACTCCCGGGCCTCATTACAATCTCACTGGCGGGTTTCAAACTAAATTGTCTGACCAAACTGGAAACCCAACCACTGGTGCAGGGAGCAATTTCCAGCCGGATAGCCAAAGGCCGATTTAAACTGAGAATGCACTTCTTAAAGCAAGGTTATATTCCCTTGTGGCTTCTTTCGTTTCCAAGGTATTGGAAGAAGAATCTTCTGAGAGATGAGTAGGAGGAAGATGCCAAGGTTCTCAGAAGCCAGGTGGTGCTTGTGCAAGAGGTGTGGGAGAGAAGACTTCTGTTCTTCAGCAATGTCAGCAGGGTTTCCAAACACTCTATCATGAGGAGAGATTTCAGAGGTCAAAAGCTCCAAGAGTGTTATTCCCAGGATCTGGATACAGTGAAGGAAGCACTTCAATGATCTCACTAGAGTAGCAAGGGTGAGTACCAAGTCGTGTCATAGAAACATACGTAGAAACATACATAGAAGATAGGAGCAGGAGTAGGCCATTCGGCCCTTCGAGCCTGCTCCGCCATTCAATGAGATCATGGCTGATCATCCAAATTCAGTACCTTGTCCCTGCCTTCTCCCCATATCCCTTGACCCCTTTAGCCTCAAGAAATATATCCAACTCTTTCTTGAATATATTTAATGAACTGGCCTCCACCGCCCTCTGTGGTAGAGAATTCCACAGGTTCACCACTCTCTGGGTGAAGAAATTCCTCCTAATTTCAGTCCTAAATGGCTTACCACTTATCTTTAGACTATGACCTCTGGTTCTGGACTCCCCGGCCATCAGAAACATCCTTTCTGCATCTAGTCTGTCCAGACCTGACAGAATTTTATAGGTTTCAATGAGAACCCCTCTCAACCTTCTAAACTCCAGTGAGTATAAGCCCAATTGACACAATCTCTCCTCGTACGTCATTCCTGCCATCCCAGGTATCAGCCTGGTGAATCTTCGCTGCACTCCCTCCATGGCAAGAACGTCCTTCCTCAGGTAAGGTGACCAAAACTGCACACAATACTCAAGGTGCAGTCTCACCAAGGCCCTGTACAACTGCAGCAAGACATCCTTGTTCTTGTACTCGAACCCTCTTGCTACGAAGGCCAACATACCATTTGCCTTCTTAACCGCCTGCTGCACCTGCATGCTTACCTTCAGCGACTGGTGCACAAGAACACCCAGGTCTCTTTGCACTTCCCCTTCTCCCAATCTATTGCCATTCAAATAATAATCTGCCTTCCTGTTTTTGCCACCAAAGTGGATAACCTCACATTTATCCACATTATAGTGCATTTGCCATGTTTCTGCCCAATCACCCAACCTGCCCAAATCATACTGGAGTTTCATGACATCCTCCTCACAGCATACCCTCCCACCCAGCTTTGTGTCGTCTGCAAATTTGGAGATATTACATCCAATTCCCTCGTCCAGATCATTAATATATATTGTGAACAGCTGGGGTCCTAGGACCGATCCTTGCGGTACCCCACTAGTCACTGCCTGCCATTCGGAAAACGACCCGTTTATTCCAACTCTTTGCTTTCTGTCCGCCAACCAGTTCTCTATCCAAGTCAATACCTTGCCCCCAATCCCGAGGCCGGATTCGAACCCGGGTCTCTGGTGCTGTGAGGCAATAGTGCTAACCACTATGCCACCGTGGGCAGCATGGTGGCATAGTGGTTAGCACTGTTTCCTCACAGCACCAGAGACCCGGGTTCGAATCCGGCCTCGGGCGACTGTCTGTGTGGAGTTTGCACATTCTCCCCGTGTTTGCGTGGGTTTTCTCCGGGTGCTCCGGTTTCCTCCCACCGTCCAAAGATGTGCGGGTTAGGTTGATTGGCTATGATAAATTGACCCTTAGTGTTAGGGGGATTAAATACGTGGGGTTACAGGGATAGGGTGGGATATGTGTAGGGGTTACGGGGATCGGGTGGGATATGTGTCGGTGCAGGCTCGATGGGCCGAAATGGCCTCTATCTGCACTGTGGGGTTTCTGTGATTCTGTGAATCCCATGTGCCTTAATTTTGCACGCTAACCTCTTATGCGGGACCTTATCGAAAGCCTTCTGAAAGTCCAAATACACCACATCCACTGGTTCTCCCTTATCTATTTTACCAGTTACATCCTCAAAAAATTTCAGTAGATTAGTCAAGCATGATTTACCTTTTGTAAATCCATGTTGACTTTGTCTGATCCTGTCCCTGCTTTCCAAGTGCTCTGTTATTACATCTTTTATAATGGACTCTAGCATTTTCCCCACTACCGATGTCAGGCTTGCCGGTCTATAATTCCCTGCTTTTTCTTTGCCACCTTTTTTGAATAGTGGGGTAACATTAGCTACCCTCCAATCCATGGGTACTGTTCCAGAGTC
This sequence comes from Somniosus microcephalus, assembly GCF_052327205.1. NCBI lineage: Eukaryota > Metazoa > Chordata > Chondrichthyes > Squaliformes > Somniosidae > Somniosus > Somniosus microcephalus. Next base: position 69,047,790 of record NC_141002.1, read on the forward strand.
TATTGAGTTCTGGAAGATGACCAGCAATGCATCTACTATTTCTAGGGCCACTTCCTTAAGTACCCTAGGATGTAGATTATCAGGCCCTGGGGATTTATCGGCCTTCAATCCCATCAATTTCCCTAACACCATTTCCCTACAAATAATGATTTCTTTCAGTTCCTCCTTTTCATCAGACCCTATGTCCCCCGACATCTCTGGGAGGTTATTTGTGTCCTTCTTCGCGCTCGCTGACCAATATTGGCTTCTGGTCCACCAACACCTCAAATTTAAAATTCTCATCCTTGTGTTCAAATCCTTCCATGGCTTTGCCCTTCCCTACCTCTTTAACGTACTCCAGCCCTACAACCCTATGGGAATGCTGTCTTCCTCCATTTCTGGTCTCTTGTGCATCCTCAACTTCATTTGCCCCACCATTGAAGCCTTCAGCTGTCTAGGCCCAAAGTTCTGGAATTACTTCCCTAAACCTCTCCGTCTCTTCACCTTTTTCTCTCCCTTAAGACATTGCTTAAAACCTAGCTCTTTGAGTAAGCTTTAGGTCACCTGCCCTAATGTCTCCTTCTTTGGCTTGGTGGCAATTCTTTTCTGATTACTGCCTTGGAACTCCTAAGACTGGGAAGTGCCTTGGGAAGTTGTACTACATTAAAGGTGCTATATTAATGCAAGTTGTTGTTATTGTTGCTTTATTGATCTTCATTTATCCCTCTGTCTCTAGAAACATGGCAGTTCCAGAACTAGTCACACCTCTAGCCAAGCTGTTGTAGTACAGCTACAACGCTGGCATATACCCAACAAAGTGGAAAATTGCCCAGGTATATCCTGTCCACAAAAAGCAGGACAAATCCAATCCAGTTAATTACCGCCCCATCAGCCTACTCTCAATCATCAACAAAGTGATGGAAGGTGTTGACAACAGTGCTATCAAGTGCCACTTACTCACCGATAACCTGCTCACTGATGCTCAGTTTGGGATCTGCCAGGACACCTCAGCTCCAGACCTCATTACAACCTTGGTCCAAACATGGACAAAAGAGCTGAATTCCACCAGTGAGACTGACTGCTCTTGACATCAAGGCAGCATTTGACAGAACCAAGGAGCCTAGTAAAATTGAAGTCACGGGGATCAGGGGGAAAAGTCTCCACTGGAGTCATACCTAGCACAAAGGAAAATGATTGTGGTTGTTGGAGGCCAATTATCTCAGCCCCAGGACATCGCTGCAGGAGTTCCTCAAGGCAGTGTTCTAGGCCCAACCATCTTCAGCTGCTTCATCAATGACCTTCCCTACATCATAAGGTCAGAAGTGGGGATGTTCGCTGGTGATTGCACAGTGTTCAGTTCCATTCATAATTCCTTAGATAATGAAACAGTCCATGCCCATATGCAGCAAGATCTGGACAACATTCAGGCTTGGGCTGATAAGTGGCAAGTAACATTCGCACCACACAAGTGTCAGGCAATAACCATCTCCAACAAGAAAGAATCTAACCATCGCCCCTTGACATGCAATGGCACTACCATTGTCGAATCCCCCACCATCAACATCCTGGGGGTCACCATTGAGAAGAAACTTAACTGGACCAGCCACATAAATGCTGTGGCTATAAAATGTAGGGGGCATCCTTTACCTGGTTTATGGTAATTTACCTGGTCAGGCAGCCTTTGCCACTGCACTGTGACCAATTCCAATCAGCGGTTTCGAATCGCTAAACCCCCCCTCCAGTTCTGACTAGAGGAACTTATAATTAATGATATATTAAAAACAGACAAATGGTCTGGATGCAAGAAAGTCAAATTTTATTAAAACTAAAGAAACTACACCACACGGTCAAAGTAATCACGGTAAAATTGCTTAACAGGGGAAGGCAGATGGCAAAAACGAGGGATAAATGGCTACAATGTTAATCTTACAATCTTAGCAACATTTCCCTTAAATTACCACCCCTTTACTTCTCACTAGATTGTCTTGCTAGTGGGTCAGAAGCCTTGCTCACCTGCAGTCCAAAGAGTAAAAGAGAAAAAAGGGGCAGAGGACTTCCTGGGCTTAATCTTTATACCCTGGGAGTCCCTGCTGTTTTCGCGCCGAAAGGTCCGTGCGCAATTTTGCGCTGAAAAGTCCAAATACACAAGAGAAGGGCTTTTAACTTCCTCCATTCATACATGGAGACATCACGTAGTAGAGTCAATTTCAGTGAATGGATGTGTGTAAACAACCCATTGTGCTTGCTGTCCGATGATTGGCTGATTCAAACGGGCTACTCCCCAGTGTAAACAAGCAGCTTGTAGGTTACCGGACCCACCCAATACCACAGGGTGACTGACAGCTCGGGCTCCATTCAAACTTACTACAGGGCAGCGCTGAGCTTTTTATATGCTAACAGCCTGCCTGTCCTTTTCTGCTGCCTTTTAAAATTCTGTTTCCATGAGGTCTGTTCAGCCATTTTTATGCCCTGGGCAATTTAAACAGTCCAAAACTCAAGAGTACATCTTTTAATAAAATGTACAATCTTAAAGTGTGTGATTTTCACAAAGTTCTTTGATTCCAGTGTCCAAGTGCTGCCTAGCTTACGAGCTTTTTAACGCAGCCTTTTGTGGTTCTGGGTGTGTTTTGAAAACATTGTCCAACCCAGAGACAATTTAAATCACACACGTCTTTGTCCACGATGTGGCTTACTATTTCCCGATCTTCGGGGGCTGAGGGGGTTTTGCGACCCCTACAAAAAGACGGTCAGAGGGTGGGTATTCTGTGGCGAATGACTCATCTCCTGACTCCACAAAGCCTTTCCACCATCTACAAGGCACAAGTAAGGAGTGTGATGGAATACTCTCCACTTGCCTGGATTATTGCAGCTCCAACAACACTCAAGAAGCTCAACACCATCCAGGACAAAGCAGCCCTTTGAACGGCACCCCATCCAACACCTTAAACATGAATTCCCTCTACCACCAGCGCAATGTGGCTGCAGTGTGTGCCATCTACAAGCTGCACTGCAGCAACTCGCCAAGGCTTCTTTGACAGCACCTCCCAAACCCGTGACCTCTACTGCCTGGAAGGACAAGGGCAGCAGGTGCATGGGAACACCACCACCTCCAAGTTCCCCTCCAAGTCACACAACATCCTGATTTGGAAATATATCGCCGATCCTTCTTCATCGCTGGGTAAAAATCCTGGAACTCCCCACCTAACAGCACTGTGGGAGTACCTTCAGCTCATGGACTGCAGCAGTTCAAAAAGGTGGCTCACCACCACCTTCTCAAGGACAATTAGGGATGGGCAATAAATGCTGGCCTTGCCAGAGACGCCCACATCCTGTGAATGAATAAATTTTTAAAAAATCTTTCACTGCCCCCGCAGCAAACTCAACAATCACCTCCCTGCGATCATTTCCTTTGCTACCCAGCACAAGGCCACAAAACAACACCATTCATTCTCATTACAAACACACACTCACCTCTTCCTTCATCCCTTTACAGCAGCCTCTAGCACCAGTTTCCTCTTACTTGCTGGTGTTTGCAGAATCACCAATTCTCTCATTTCACACTCCAGATACTTGCTTCCAAATCAACTTATCCTGCTCAAACATGTGCCCAATCATCCTTATGGATTCCAACTTTTCACCTTATGTTACAAGTTTGCAAACTTTCTGGCAGGTTACTTGATCTATTCTTTTTTAAAAAGTTAAATATTTTTAACATTGCAAAGCTGGATTCAAGGAATAGACTGCTATATAACAATTCCATAGCTGAGAATTTTTTTGTGAAAGATTTACAAATGTACCTTACTATAGATATAATCATTGCTTTCAGGCTATTATTAGTAATGTTTCCAAAATCTTATCCATTGATTTTTCTTTCAACAGATAATTTCCCAATAAAAGAAAGCTACATGTAAGGTTCACTCTTTGCAACTGGTTTTGTGTATGGAATAACTTTGTGCCTGCATTAACAGGCAGTGCAACAATACAATAGTAAATGTATCCAAAGACACACCTTACAACTCATCCAAATGCCAACACCAACAACAACATGTAGTTATATAATAACTGAAACGTACAAAAGGCCCAACAGACTTCACGGAGGCATGAGGAAAAATGGACGGCAAGCCAGAGAATGAGGGATTAAGAAGGGTGACCAAAAGCTTGGCCAAAGAGTTGGGTGTTAAGAAGAGTTTTAAAGGAGGAGAGGGAGATAGAGAGCTCCAAGCACTTAGTGAAGGAGTTTCAGAGAGTAGGATCTAGGCAGCTGAAAGCCAATAGTGGGGTGAAAGGAGAGGGGATTCACAAAGGCTGGGGTCAGAGGAACAAAGAGTTCAGGGGGTTGTAGAGCTGAAGGAGGTTACAGAAATAGTCAAGAGTGAAGCCATGGAGCAATTCTCCCAATTAATTGGAAGGCAGAACTAGCATTAATTAAAAACATTAACAATACTTCTTTTCTAGGTCTTATGCATATGCAAACCACATAGATGATTGATTGATATGGCAAAACAGCTTGACAGCAAAAGTATTTGGAAATCTTTATTGAGATAACAGCCAGATCGGAAAGAGCATGGAAGAAGAAGTAAGCTTTATCAATGATTTATCAACCTTGATTCTGTTTTCTTGACATCAGTGATCAATAATTTCAAAAAGATTGTGAGCCGTATTTTGCGACCCCCACGGGTGCGTACGAGGTGTGTACGCGCCCGTAGGGGCCGCGCAAGTTCCGGGTTTAGGCATACGAAGCGCATGCACTGAAACCCGGCACATGCGATCTGTCAAGAATCCTCTTGACAGATGCTCTGCATCTGCAGGAGATGGGCCTCTGCGGGTGGAGAGTTGAGCTATTTGCACAACTTCCACCCGGTGAATGCCTGTCAAATTCTGGAGTGTCAGCCTAGTTTTATGTGCTCAAGTTTTTCAGAGGAGAGGGACTTGAACCCACAACCTTCTGACTCAGAGGCGAGTGTGCTACCAACTGAGCCTGCTTTTACCAGCATAAGAGTTTTAAAAAATAGAAAAATAAAATTTGATCACTCATTTATAAATTAAATATACTCTTCAAAAAGGTAAGTTTATTTTTAGCCTCATAAAAATATTTTCTTTTAATCAAATTTTAATTAATTTTAAATATGTAATTTAAAAAAAAATGTATTTCATGTGTTGGTGTATTTTTTATGTGATCCCCATTCATACTTGTCATAAGTATGGATGGGAATTCCCTTCTTTTATTGGTTGGGCCAGCCTATGTGATCCCAGGTGTGCCTACAAACCGCTTGCGCCCCTGGGATACGTGGGGCTCTGCCCACGCGTACCTGGAGAGGCCCAGGATCACAAGCCTCCGTAACTCCCGGTCCACCAGCACTTTCGTAGACATTTTGCAGGTCGGAGACGTCCGCCTGCGGGAAGTCTCCGATCGCAAATGTTGGCCCATTATGTTAGAGTGAATAGATAATTGTGGTCCCCAATCAGAAGTTGCAGAATGATTAAGAGAGATGCGCCTCAGTGAGTGCAGCTTTTGTCTGTAGTTTTGCTATAGATTAATATTAGTAAAGACTTTGAATAAATATTACTAATTTACAGAGCTCTTCATTTCAAAAACATTTTTGTGTGACCTGTCACCCACACTTAACCTTAATTGAATTATTTTGTACATTTATTTTGCCTGTGCTTGAATTTCCATTCTGCATTGGGATACTGAACAATCGTGTGATTTTTACTTGATCCACTGTGCATATATTAGCTGTCAAAGTTGCAGATTAGAATAATTGCCAAAGACTCAGATGTAGGGCTCCTTAAAAGTCTGTTATATGTTGTGATCATGAAGATAATTGGTCAAAAGTTAATTGTTTTCTACAAACCTGCTTGTGGCTGTGTATTTCAATCCATGAACGAGGGCTTCGCACATTGAGGCCGGAATTTTCATTACCAGGGCAGGTTGTTCTTCTTTTCATCCCGCTCCTCAGAGCGACTTTCATTTAATGGCGCCTATTAAGACAGGCCTGCGCATTACCCGGCCCTATTAAATGGTGCGGGTCTAATAACGTCATCAATGACTCGTTTCCAGCTGGGATATTTAAAGCAGCCTGGGCACATTGCATTTGAAGGTTCATCTAGGAGTATTTAGGCAGTATGTTTCACCATCTGGTTATTACTAAGCATTGCACAGATGGCTTCACAGAGACAGAGGGCTGCGCACAGGTTCTCAGATGACGCCCTACATATTCTTGTGGAGGGAGTCAGAGCTCGCAGGCAGGTCCTCTTCCCTGCTGATGGGCACAAGAGACATCCCCAGGAGACTAAAAGAGCCTGGCTGCAAATTGCAGAGGAGGTCAACAGCAGCGATGTGGTGAGGAGGACCTGGGTGCAGTGCCGGAAGCGCTTCAATGATCTCATGAGATCAGGAAAGGTGAGTGCAAAGCCACACTCAACTCCTGCTTGGCCGATCATCACATCCCCACTCAGCCTCCCCAAGCCTACTCCTGCACATCATTAAAGAAAGGCTTGCATTTATATAGCACCTTTCACAACCACCGGATGACTCAAAGCATTTTGCAGCCAATGAAGTACTTTTGAAGTGGAGTCACTGTTGTAATGTAGGAGACACAGCAGCCAATTTGTGCACAGCAAGCTCCCACAAATAACAATGTGATAATGACCAGATAATCTGTTTTTGTTATGCTGGTTGAGGAATAAATATCAGCCAGAACACCGGGGATAACTCCCCTGCTCTTCTTCGAAATAGTGCCATGGGATCTTTTACGTCCACCTGAGAGAGCAGATGGGGCCTCGCTTTAATGTCTCATCTGACAAACGGCACCTCCGATAGTGCAGCACTCCCTCAGCACTGCACTGGAGTGTCAGCCTAGCTTTATGTGCTCAAGTTTCTGGAGTGGGACTTGAACCCACAACCGTCTGACTCAGAAGCGAGTGTGCTGTAGGGGGTGGCGGGTGGAGCGTGCGCCCAGTCAGTTATGCCCCTGGCTGCCTGTGAGCGGTTCGAATCACTCCCACACCCCTGGGTTCTAGACACCGGATTTGGTGCAGGCGGCGATACAGAAAAATTGAGTAGACAAGTGGTTTGGTGTAAAAAAACCAAGATTTTATTAAAACAGAATAACAACACAGTCTGATGAGAAGTTACTGATAAACAATTACAGGTATAAACAAATAATTATACTTATACAGGGAATGGGGAACACACGGCACATCGAGGGAAAAACAACTACATTAACAATCCCCTTATCCTTATCCCACCCACTATACCTAACTAGATTAAGCTATGAGGGGCCAGGAATTCATGCTCACCAATCCAAAGCTTGTTGCTTTAACAGTTGCGAGTTTTGAGGTTTGGTCTCCTGTCCTTTGGGGTACTCCGTCGCCATGTGGTCTCAGGGCGCGGTGCTGGAGCTGTTGCTACGCCACACCTTCCCTCTCCTCAGCTACCGTCATTGTCTCGTCACGATGGGTTCTCTTCTTCTTCTCCCTCGGGTGGTCGTCGGCGGTATCATTGTGATTGTGGGGCGGTTGGCAGTCTTTACTGCTTAGATTTTTTCTACCCATTCTTTGAACGCCAGTAGATTTGTTGAGGCGTGGACACCTGCGTTTAATGCCAGCTTATTTGCAGTGTTCAATAGCCAACTTATTCTCACTGTCCATGCATATATTTTCTTCCCCAAGCGCCAGCTTATGACTAGGCGCTCGGTCTTTACCAATGCGTCTTCTGCTGCCCTTCTCTGCTCTTGTCGGGTCTTTACCTTCTTCTTTGTCTCACCTTGTCTTGTCTCGTTTCATGGCCCGTGTGTCCTGTATGACTTTGGACTCGGGTCTCGTCCTTCTCCCGCGATTGGTATGGATGTCCTTGGTTGCTACCCAATACGGGGAGCGAGAAGAGAACCCGCCACGAGGCCAGGGCACGAGTACGAGCGGCAGCAGCCCAAGACCAGACAAGAGGTCAGGGTCAAGAGAGCGATTGCTACTGATGGGCCTACAATTATACTCCTTCCGAAGGCCCTTATCTGCGCGCCAAATCAGGTCAGTCCATTGTTTAACTTTTGGCTGGCTGTTTTAAATGATTATACCAATCTAAAACTAACTGGCTTTAGATGGCCGTTTATCGCACCTGATGGCCTGATGTCCGAGTTGTATTGTCTTAATGCATTTTAATCGGTCTGTCCAGCCTTGGTGGCTTCCTTAAGCTGTTTCCGATTATTTATGTGGACAAACTAATGGCCTTATGCTTAGGCCTAACTGAGTTTGATCTGTTTGGATCTGCTGCAATGAATATTCAGTGTTTGCCTAGCTGTCTGACTTTTCAAACACAAAGTCCTTTTCACAGAATTGCATTTTAAGTTTTGATTTCCCAAAACTGCCTGTTCTGTGCTGTAGAGTCCAAGCTTTTAAAATCTTACAGGCTTTTGGTCACGAGGTGCGGACGCCATCTTTTTGGGTACCCTTTTTAAATTGTCCATGCAGGATCACTTTTATTAATAACCTTGGGGGAATCTAGGAATTTTGCGACTCTTACAGTGCTACCAACTGAGCCACAGCTGACACTTACACCAATATACCTTGTACATCCACCCATCCCTCTCTCTCTATTTACATACTCACATCCCCATCTGACTAGCCACCCCTCACACGTAACCTCATCCTAATGCAATCATACCAACTAACAGCACACAAGGTCACTTTGCATTGGCACTTTGGCATTGGCACCACACTCCCTCATAGTCACACTCTAAAGATGTAACCTACAAATTCCTTACATTCATGTCATCACTCTCACTCAAACATCTCTTCTTTCACTCCATGCAGGAAGAGAGCCCACAATAAGAGGGAGAGGGAGTGAACCAGAGGTGGCCGTCCATCATTCACCACTTTGACAGCAGCAGAGGAGATCGCCCTGGAGGTCTCAGGAGTTGCGGAGCAGCTGGCGATGGGAGACGGAAAGAGGGGGACCTCCCAGCAACTGGTGACAGAATTACATCTCATACAGCCACATGGCATACAGCAGTCACTCATATGGGGACTGATGTCAGCAGCCAGTGAATGTTTATCATGCGCCTAATGGCATCGTTACCAAATCTTGATATTACATACCTAAGTCATCTCTTTACTCTCCCACAGGTCCACCAAGAGTCCCCCACCCACTGTCCAGGTGGAAGAGGAAGACGATTCCACAGAGGAGCCTCCAGCCTCTGCTGGTGTACCGTCACCAGACCTAAGCGCACCCAGCACCAGCACAGATATGCACACCTCGGTGGGTACTACGCGACATAGAGTAGTGTTGTCACCGGTGTCTCACAAGTCACAAGTAAGCAAGAGAAGATGGTGGAGACAGGGACAGCAGTGGAGACTCCTCGCTGGAGGGCGCAGGATGCTCCCAGCTCTGCTCAGCTGCATGCAGACGCTCAGTCTCGAGAGCCATCCAGAAAGAAAGCGATCCAAGAGGTGCAAGAAGAAGTGCAGAAAGGTTTTGCGTCCACGATGTCTGCAAATGTTCAGAGAATGGAGGAGTCCATCTGCAACATGAGCACCACCGTGTTGCACGTGATGGCGACTGTAGGCTCTTCCACGGAAAGGATGGCCACCTGCATGGAGCAGCTAATGCGCCACTCACATGAGCACATGCTATCTATGAAGAACAGATGGCAGAGGCTCATAGACCTCCTCTCTAGGAGAGATGCCAACATAGATCTGGGTCCTCCTGGCCCCACTGCTGTGTAGCAAGGTGCTCTCCAACGCTTTGCTAGCAGGAAAGTGCAGGTGGCCCATGAGAGGGATGATGGTGAGAGGGTTCATGGAAGTGTGGGCTCCTCTCAAAGCACTCACACTTTTCCCCTGTTGCTTCCCCCTCAGTCAGAGCCCCAGAAGCCTCCTCGAATCGTGATAGTCGAGTCTGCCCCTGCACAGTCACAGGAGAAGCAGGCTTTGGTGGGGCCATCAGAGGCTCCAAAACCCAGAGGATTTCCACCAAAAGTGTCTAGGCAGTCGCAGTGAGCAGGCTGCCTCTACCTCTGCTGAAGCCACTGGGGTTGTACCTTGTTCAAGCACACGTAAACAAAAAGTGACAAAGAAGCAAGAAATATAAAAACAGACAGTAAGACCTTCTACTGGTATCTAAAAAGAAAGAGAGTAGCTAAAGTAAACGTTGGTCCCTTAGAGGATGAGACTGGGGAATTAATAATGGGAAACAGGGAAATGGCAGAGGCTTTGAACAAATATTTCGTTTCGCTCTTCATGGTAGAAGACACTAAAAGCATCCCAATAATAGATAATCAAGGGGCTATAGGGAGGGGGAACTTAAAACAAGCACTATCACTAGAGAAAAAGTACTCGGTAAAATAATGGGACTAAAGATGGACAAGTCACCTGGACCTGATGGCTTGCATCCTAGGGTCTTAAAATAAGTGACTGCAGAGATAGTGGATGCATTGGTTGTAATCTACCAAAATTCCCTGGATTTTGGAGAGGTCCCAGCAGATTGGAAAACTGCAAATGTAGCACCCCTATTTAAGAAAGGAGGGAGACAGAAAGCAGGAAACTATAGGCCAGTTAGCCTAACATCTGTCATTGGGAAAATGCTGGAGACTATTATTAAGGAAGTAGTAGCAGGACATTTAGAAAATCATAATACAGTCAAGCAGAGTCAGCATGGTTTTATGAAAGGGAAATCATGTTTGACAAATTTGCTGGAGGTCTTTGAGGATGTAATGAGCAGGGTGGATAAAGGAGAACCAGTAGATGTAGTATATTTGGATTTCCAAAAGGCATTCGATAAGGTGACACATAAAAGGTTACTGCACAAGATAAGAGCTCATGGGGTTGTGGGTAATATATTAGCATGGATAGAGGATTGGCAAACTAGCAGAAAACAGAGAGTCGGGATAAATGGGTCATTTTCCGGTTAGCAAACTGTAACTAGTGGGGTGCCACAGGGATCAGTGCTGGGGCCTCAACTATTTACAATCTATGTTAATGACGTGAATGAAGGGACTGAGTGTAATGATACAAAGATAGGTGGGAAAGCAAGTTGTGAAGAGGACACAAAGAATCTGCAAAGGGATATAGATAGGCTAAGTGAGTGGGCAAAAATTTAGCAGATGGAGTATAATGTGGGAAAATGTGAGGTTATCCACTTTGGTAGGAAAAATAAAAAAGCAAATTATTATTTAAATGGAGAGAGATTACAAAATGCTGCAGCACAGAGGGATTTGGGGGCCCTTGTACATGAAACACAAAAAGTTAGCATGCAGGTACATCAAGTAATTAGGAAGGCAAATGGAATGTTGGCCTTTATTGCAAGGGGGATGGAGTATAAAAGTAGGGAAGTCCTGCTACAACTGTACAGGGTATTGGTGAGACCACACCTGGAATATTGCGTACAGTTTTGGTCTCCTTATTTAAGGAGGGATATACTTGCATTGGAGGCAGTTCAGAGAAGGTTCACGAGGTTGATTCCTGAGATGAAGGGGTTGTCTTATGAAGAAAGGTTGAGCAGGTTGGGCCTATACTCATTGGAGTTTAGAAGAATGAGAGGTGATCTTATTGAAACATATAAGATGCTGAGGCGGCTTGACAAGGTAGATGCTGAGAGGATATTTCCCCTCATGGGGGAATCTAGAACGAGGGGGCATTGTTTCAGAATAAGGGGTCGCCCATTTAATACAGAGATGAGGAGGAATTTCTTCTCTCAGAGGATCGTGAATCTGTGGAATTCTCCCCCCAGAGAGCTGTGGAGGCTGGGTCATTGAATATATTTAAGGTGGAGATAGGCAGATTTTTGAACAATAAGGGAGTCAAGGGTTATGGGGAGCAGGCAGGGAAGTGGAGTTGAGGCCAAGATCAGATCAGCCATGATCTTATTGAATGGCGAAGCAGGCTCAAGGGGCCAAATGGCCTACTCCTGCTCCTATTTCTTATGTTCTTATGTAAGTAGATGCACAAGAGTAAGCACATGTGTGTTTAAAGGACTGTTTCTGTTAAGGTTCTGTAACTCTTCTGTCACATATAAAACTATTTATTTTCACCACTTTCCGGTCATGCCCATTTTTGTCTGCTACTTTGGAAGTGGCTTAGTGAGTTGGAGTGAACGGTCAGGCATAACGTTACCTCCAGCAATGGGGGTCAGTTTGAAAGTAACGGCTTCGTCATTGTAGGGATGCTTTATGGTGTTGTTGGTGGGTTAGTGTTAGGGTTAGGTGGGGGGTAACCTGGCACATCATGTGCCAGCCATATGGGTGTACTGCGTAAAGTTAAGTAAATCTACCCATGATGAGGATATACCTGGCCTCCCGGGCAGCAATGTGCTCGGGTGCTGCTGGCATCTGGACCTCAGGTACTTCCTGCTTCTCCTCATCTTCCAGCTGATGCTTATCCTCCTCCTCCTGCTCCGAACAGGCTGTGCACTCAGTGCCTTGCTCCTCATTCAGCGCTAATCGCCTCTACTCATAATCATAGAGTCATAACGGCACAGAAGGAGGCTATTCGACACATTGAATCCGTGCCAGCTCTCTATAGAGCAATCCCGTCAGTCCCATTCCCCCGCTGTATCCCAGCAAGTTTATTTCCCTCAAGTGCACATCCAGTCTCCTCTTGAAAACATTGAGTGTGTCCACTTCCACCACTTCCATCAGCAGTGAGTTCCAGGTCCTCACCACACGCTGCGTAATAAAGTTTTTCCTCACATCCCCCCTGTATCTCTTGCCCGAAACCTTAAATCTGTGTCTCCTAGTCCTTGTACCATCAACTAGTGGAACAGCCTTTCCCTGTCTAGCTTATCCAAACCCGTCATAGTCTTGTACACCTCTATCAAATCACCCCTCAACCTCCTTTGCTCTAATGAAAACAAATCCAGCTTCTCCAACCTGTCCTTGTAGCTAAGATCCCCCATCCCCAGAACCATTCTGGTAATCCCCTCTGCACCCTCTCAAGTGCCTTCACATCCTTCCTAAAGTGTGGTGACCAGAACTGGGAGCAATACTCCAGTTGTGGCCTAATCAGCGCTTTATAAAGGTTCAGCATACTTCTCTACTTTTGTACTCAATACCCCTATTTATGAAGCCCAAGATCCCATATGCTCTGCTAACCACTCTCTCAATATGTCCTGCCACCTTCAGGGACCTATGCACATTAACTCCCAGGTCCCTCTGTCCCAGCACACTCTTTAAAACGGTGCTATTATGTGTATATTGCCTCTCCCTGTTCCTTCTGCCAAAATGCATTACCTCACACTTCTCTGTATTAAATTCCATCTGCCATTTGTCTGTCCATTGCCGCTATGTTGTGCAGCGCACAGCAAACGACCACAATTCTGGATACCCTGGCTGGTGCGTACTCAAGGGCTCCTCCAGATCTGTCAAGGCATCTGAAGCGCATTTTCAGCATGCCTATTGTTTTCTCTATGACACATCTGGTGGACATGTGGCTTTCATTATATCTCTCCTTGGCCTCAGTACATGGCCTCCTCAAGGGCATCATAAGCCACTTCTTCAGTGGATAGCCCTTGTCTCTAAGCAGCCAGCCGGTAAGTGTGTTTGGTGGTGCAAAGAGCTGAGCGAGAGTGGACTGGCGCAGCATGAAAGACTTGACAGCTGCCAGGGAATCTGGAGCACACATGCATAATCATCTTTTTATGGTTGCAGACGAGCTGCACATTGAGGGAGTGGAAGCCCTTGTGGTTCACAAACACTCCTGGGTGATGATGGGGGTGCCTTCATGGCCACATGTGTGCAGTCGATGATGCCCTACACCCATGGGAAGCCACCCAGAGTGGCAAAGCCCAGCGCCCGCTCAGTAACACTGGCTTCATCAGTGGCAAAGTTGCTATAATTGGCTGACTTGTCAAAGAGGGCATGAGTGAATTGTGTGATGCATCTGTGGGCGGCCGACTGCAAGATCCGCAAATGTCTGCTGAGGTGAAGAAGTTGAGGACACTGGTGATCTTGACAGCCGCTGGTAAGGCATGTCCACCGTTTCTCTGGGCTACAGGTCTGGTTCCAGTAAGCTGCAAATGTCTGCGACAACCTGGCATGATAGCCTGAGCCTCCTTTGGCAGTGGTGCTCAGTCATGTTGAGGCAGCCTGTATACCCTGTGTTGCACCTCCGGCGTGGTGCGGCCCTGCACTGATGCCTTCTGTCCTGTGGAGCATCAGGTCATTGAGGAGGAGGCTGTTGGTGCATTTTCTGCGGGTGCTGCTGGTGTGCCTGCTGCTGCTGGTGTTGGGGTTCATCCTGGTCCGATTCTGAGGAATAAACGGCACCCATGCTGATGTAATAGATGGCAGATCAAGTAGAGATCAGAAGACCAATCTGTCAATGGTGTAATAGGTAGTAGTAATGAGATGAAGTGGCTTCCAAATTTACAGAAAAGAGTTGCAAACTGTCGACACGTAAACCTGTGCTCAAAATGCACTCAGCAAGAACCTTTCCCTTAGGCAAGTAAGCAGGAGTCATGTGGCCATATTTATTATGCTTTCCATGCTCTGCAGTAATGACCTCGATCAATGGCCCAAAAGCAAAATACTGCAGATGCTGGAAATCTGAAATAAAAACAGAAAATGCTAGAAATACTCAGCAGGCGTGGAGAGAGAAACAGAGTTAACGTTTCGGGTCGATGACCTTTCGTCAGAACTAGAAATCAATCAATGGCCACTGAACTTCCACCTCAGCTTGACAGATGTGGTTCCCGAGCTGCATGATTCCCATGGTCATGCAGTGAAATTCAAAAGGTCTGGTTAAAAGCATTGTTAAGCATCTGACAACAAGATATTAATGAGGTAAATTAGGTTGCCTGCCTCTGCCATTCGGGTCCGTGCCGTGCTGGCAAACGCTCCTGAGTTAAAGGCATGAGGAGGCGGGATGACAGCGCGTTCCCAACCCGGTCCCATTAATTGCACATTTTACTCCCAACCCACCTCCAATCCCACACACACGGCAGCATGAAAATTCTGGCCCAAGTTTGCACAAATGCCCTGTTTTGATTGCTTGATTGTTGCTGCTGTTGTTATTGATGCTTTTCCGCAGAAACCACTTTCTTGCTTTTGACAGTCCTGCATTTAAAGCTGTTCAATTTTGAATGGCATCTTAGTTGGCCTACTATATGTATGACCAATTGTTTGTGCCTATGCAACACAATTCAGGTTGTGTTTCTAATACATTCTTTAAAATGTTCCCTCCCAGCCTAAGAACACCTACAAGTTATGAACCTGCTGCACAGAACATGCTTGGAAAAGCTGGAGTTATCCCTTCAAACAGCATATCACAACCAGAGGAGCTGTACTATCGATTGGCATTAGAAAAAGAAATAGAAACAGAAATTTACGGCACAGAAGGAGGCCATTCAACTGTAGGGGTGGTGTATTGAGTCAGCTTTGCCTCTGACTGTTTTGAGCGGTTCGAATTGCTCCCACATCCTTTGGTTCTAGACTCTGGACTTAGGTACAGGCTGTGATACAGAATTGGAGTAGACAACTGGTTTGGTGCAAGAAAACTGTGTTTTATTAGAGTTACAATAAAATTAATTACACTTAGATTACTGGAGTAGTTACAGACATTCAAGAGTACACTTAATTAGGAATGGGGAACACACGGCACAACGAGGGAAAAATCACATTAATAATCCCCGTATCCTTGTCCCACCCCCAATATCTAACTAAATTGTGCTAAAAGGGGTCAGGGATCATGCTCACCAATAGGGGTTTCTTGACAGTTCGAATCCTGTCAGTTAAGCCGGTTGCATTTTTGGGGTTCGCTCTTTGTGTCCTTTGGGGCCTGCCATCTCCACGTGGTACTAGTCTTAGAATCTGCGAAGGTTCTTCAGTTTGGTGGAGTCCGCTGATGCGGTTTGGGCACGGTTGTGGATTTGTCTGGTGAGTCCCCACTTTTCTCAGTTAGAAATAGGGAGAGTGTGGTGATTATTCTTGTTTTGTAAGAAGTATTGTGATTGGTTGTCTGTTTCCTGCCTTGAGATGTATGCTGTAAACTCATTGGTAGTTGATGTCATGTGATTTGTGGTGGCCATCTTAAATTCAGTTCTCTACAGCCTTGGTTGGGACTGGGTGTTGAAGATGTGCTGCTGGGTTTTTAAGGTTAATAAAGCCTAGATTTAGAAAGGCAAATCTACTCTTTATTTCAGGGAGTAAAGTCTTTGTTGGGTACCTTAGCTTGAAGAGTGGAAAACTTCAGGTTTTGGTCTTCCGGTGGTGGTCTGGTCGTCGAGTTTGGTTGCGGTTGGGGTGCGGTTGGTGGTCTTCGGTGTCGGCTTGGTCGCGGTGGCCTAGATCATTGCCTGTGTAGTGGCAATGATCTAAAGGTATGGTTTACCCGGCCCCTTTTGTTACCGCGGTGCTCATGGTTGGTCCTCGTGTAGGGCTGCGGTTGCGGCCTTGTTGTCTTCGGTCGAGCCTGCCCCACCATGCCCCCTCGCCGCGATGTTGCGTGAGCCTTCCTGTTGGCTTCTGAATGAAGATGCACTTCTGAATGCTTCTCAATGATGATGCACGCTTTGGTTACGGGTGGGCCTACAGTTATACTGTTTTTGAGTTTGTTATCTGCGCGCCAAATCAGGGTTAGTTCTTTGTCCGATTTTTGGCGGGCTCGTTAAGGTGATTATAGCCATTCACCTTAACTGGTTTTGGGGTGGTTGTCTCGTTGCTAAATGGTTTAATGTCTTAGATGTTATGCATAATGTTGATCAGTGTCTTCCTGGCTTGGTAGCTAGTTTGAACTGTAAGCGATTATTTATGCAGAGTTTTGATGGGCGTTAGGTTTGTGCAAGATTAAGTCTTAGAAAAAACATAGAGATAGGAACAGGAGTAGGCCATTCGGCCCTTCGAGCCTGCTCCGCCATTCAATGAGATCATGGCTGATCTTCCTCTGAGATCTTAGCTGATCTTACCAGTTCAGTACCCCGTCCCCGCCTTTTCTCCGTAACCCTTAATCCCCTTAGCCTTCAGAAATATATCCAATTCTCTCTTGAAAATATTTATTGAATTAGCCTTCACAGCCCTCTGTGGCAGGGAATTCCACAGGCTCACCACTCTTTGAGTGAAGAAATTCTTCCTCATCTCTGTTTTAAATGATTTGCCCGCTATTTTTAGACTGTGGCCCCTGGTTCTGTGCTCCCCTGCCATTGGAAACATTCTCTCTGAATTCAGCCTGTCCAGGCCTGCCATAATTTTATATGTTTCGATGAGATCCCCTCTCAATCTTCTAAACTCCAGTGAGTACAAGCCCAAACTATTCAATCTCTCCTCGTAGGTCATTCCCGCCATTCCAGGTATCAGCCTGGTGAATCGCCGCTGCACTCTTTCCATGGCAAGAACATCCTTCCGCAGATGGGGCGACCAAAACTGTACACAATACTCCAGATGCGGTCTCACCAGCACCTTGTACAGCTGTAGTAAGGTATCCCTATTCCTATACTCGAACCCCCTTGATATGAAGGCCAACATACCATTTGCCTTCTTAATCGCCTGTTGCACCTGCATGCTCTCCTTCAGTGACTGGTGCACAAGAACACCCAGGTCCCTCTGCACTTCCCCATCTCCCAATCTATTGCCATTTAGATAATAATCTACCCTCCTGTTTTTACCCCCAAAGTGGATAACCTCGCATTTATCCACATTATAGTGCATCTGCCACGTATCCGCCCATTCTCCCAACCTGTCCAAATCGCACTGTAGCCTCCTGACATCCTCATCAGAGCCCACCCCTCCTCCTAGTTTAGTGTCGTCAGCGAATTTGGAAATATTGCATCCAATTCCCTGATCCAGATCATTTATATATATTGTGAACAGCTGGGGTCCCAGGACAGATCCTTGCGGCACCCCGCTGGTCACTGCCTGCCACTCCGAAAACGAGCCGTTTATTCCAACTCTCTGTTTTCTATCCGCCAGCCAGTTCTCTATCCACGTTAATACTTTGCCCCCAATCCCATGACCCTTAATTTTGCATGATAATCTTTTGTGTGGAACCTTATCGAAGGCTTTCTGGAAGTCAAGGTACACCACATCCACTGGCTCTCCCCCATCTATTTTACCAGTTACTTCCTCAAAAAATTCCAGCAGATTAGTCAAACACGATTTACCCTTTGTAAATCCATGTTGACTCTGTCCGATCCTTTCCCCATTTGTCAAGTGCTCCGCTATTTTATCCTTAATAATGGACTCTAGCATTTTGCCCACAACCGATGTAAGGCTTACTGGTCTATAATTCCCTGCTTTCTCTCTACCCCCCTTTTTAAATATTGGGGTAACATTAGCTACCCTCCAATCCACGGGTACTGTTCCCGAGTCAATGGAGTTCCGGAAGATGATCCTTAGAGCATCTGCTATCTCCAGGGCCACCTCCTTAAGTACCCTAGGATGTAGTTTATCAGGCCCCGGGGATTTGTCGGCCTTCAGTCCCCTCAACTTACCCAACACCATATCCCTAGAGATACTAATTTCTGTCAGCTCCTCCCTCTCATTAGTCCCTATGTTTGCCGATATTCCTGGGAGGTTATTTGTGTCCTCCTTTGTGAATACAGAACCAAAGTATGAGTTTAATTGGTCTGCCATTTCCTTATTCTCCATTATATATTCTCCCGAATCGGACTGCAAGGGACCGACTTGGGATTTTACCAGTCTTTTCCTCCTGATATACCGATAAAAGCTTTTGCAGTCTGTCTTTATGTTTGCTGCAAGTTTACTTTCGTATTCTATTTTCCCCTTCCTGATTAATCCCTTTGTCCTCTTTTGCTGTATCCTGTACTGCCCCCAATCTTCCGGTCTGGTGCTTTTTTTTGCCAGTTGATATGCCCTTTTTTTTGATTTTATGCTGTCCCTAATTTCCCTCGTTATCCACGGTTGAGCCACCTTTTTAGGTTTATTTTTATGCCAAACCGGTATAAACATGTTCTGGAATTCTTCCATTCTATCTTTGAATGCTTGCCATTGTCTATCCACTGTCAATCCCCCCAGAAACACCACCCAATCAATCTTACCCAATTCCCGTCTCATACCCTCGTAATTCCCTTTATTTAAGTTCTGGACCTTAGTCTCTGATTCAATTTCCTCACTCTCCATCTCGACTGAGAGCTCGATCATATTATGATCGCTCTGACCCAAGGGGCCTCGTACAAGAAGATTGTTGATAAGTCCCTTCTCATTGCACAATACCCAGTCTAAAATGGCCTGGGTTGATTTGTTTAAAGGGAAGGATGCATGTTCTGTCTCCTCCAGTTGTCTGGTTCCAAAATAACAAATCAAAGCTGTCTCTCAGAGGCCCAGGCATGTCAAGTTTTAAGCTTTTGAACTTGACATCCTGTCTGCAGGGTCCTACTTTAATCTTGCAGGTTTTGCCATAAAGTCCAAAAGCCATTCCCTTCAGGGTTCCCTTATCGATAACTTGTCCTTCAGGGTCCCTTATTAATAACTTGGGAAATGTGGGAATTTTGAGAATCCTACACTCCCCCCTGTGATACTGAAACTCGCTTCAAGCATCATACTTACAAAGGTGAGCAAAATTCCTGACCCTCCATAGCCAATCTTCCCTGTAATTACCTATCTAAAATCCCATGACACACACATTCCCCATTCTTTAAAAATGTAGTGTACATAAGTATACATAGGCCAAATACAGTTATCTACACACATCCAAGCATGGAGGGGGTCCAACACCCCTGTACCACTTGGTACACATACATCTTTATTAAAAATAACACGTCAAAGTCTTTATTAAAAATAACAGAACACAAAAAAAAACAACAATCCTTATTCAGAAACACAAAAATAAAAAAATTCAAACAGGTGTCTCTCTCTCCACCTTAACATAATACTTCTTCCAAGTCCTTTGTTTCGGAATTCTAGTGTTTTGCCTCTTCCATTGCAATGAGTGCACAACAGGTACAATACTATTCCCAGCTGGCAAACCACGAGGATGTGGGAAGCCATTCTAACCCATGAAGGGACCTCTATGTTTTCAAAAATGTCCCACCAGGGTGGGACTGTGATACCTTGAATCTCTCCCTCTATCTTGTTTGTTTTCTGTTCTAAAGTGTAGAAATGCTTTTGTGATATCTCTGCAGCTTTTAGTAACTTGGTAAGATGTTCTGGTAGAGGGGGGATTTCATAGCCGAAATGTGCTACATATTTTTGCAGGTTGGTGAAATTTTCTGTTACAGTGAGGTGAACAGTGGAGTGTTCAGGAATGGGGACAATCCGTTCCTGGGCCACTTGAACTTCTGCCTCAGGTTTAAAGCAGAAACTGCTGTCACTTACCAGACACCAGCTATGCTGTCCAAGCTGGTAGTGGGGCGCACTTGTGGTCACACAATATGTCCCACCTCCTACCTGTGGGGGAACATGGTCTTGTACCATTACCTCCATGGTACAGTTTATAGGTCTTGCACCAGCAGCTCTAAACCCACACTGTGGTTTAGAATAGGCGTTCATGTGCTGGGGATACAGTATTATGTGTGCTCCCCGGCTCCGGCACCCTGAGAGGTCAGTACCTGTCATAGCGTGCTCCCACTTTATGACATAAGGTGGGACCACTGTGAAACGGATGTGTGCACCCCCTTGGATGATCCCAATGTTCTCCACTCTGTATACCAGTGAGGGTTGGGCTGTCCCACCCATGACCGGCATCCTCACTACTATCCCCATGATAGTGTGATTGGAACGTCCACAATCCACTGGGACTGGGTAGGCCTCAGAAGCTAGCCGGAGTTGACACGGGCTCAATGAATTCTCAAATGGGTGGAGGGCTGCGAGGTGCTTGTTGCTGATCCAGGAGGGGACTAAACCTTGCTTTAAGTCCTCCAGGTTACTCTGGCCCTCGCCTATCAACCATGCCCTGTACAGTATGCACACCTCGTTCTTTGCAGCCTGATCTGAAGCATTCCTGTCCTTTCGTATAAGGGCATTTACAGTTTTGGCGTGTCTTTCCAGCTCAGCAATGATCTCTTTTAAATGGACCGTCATAGCTTGGTCCTCGTGTAACTCTGAGCCTACTATTGCATTTTCATCCATTAAGATTTTCCGTAATTGTGTTTTTAAACCGTTTATCTGTGTCTGCAATTCTATGTCATCCAGGCTGTTTATAACAGAGGATCCTGTATTATATGCAGTGAAAACATCATTCCAGGTTCCCCTTCTTTGTCTCCCCGCATTGCTAAAGTACACAGTGTGTGTAGTGTACAGTTCTGCTTTGTCTACATTGGCAGAATTTCCTAAACATTTCTCTTAACAGGGCCTGATATAGCTGTTCTGTCTCCGTGGGGCACCACTCAGGTAAGTGTACCTCTGTAAGGTTTAGAATCACGGAAGCTACCACGTAGTGTATCCCCTGGTATAGCACCTTTTCGGTTGGCACTAGTACCAGCCCATTCCCTGGTCCCTTGGTGGTGGCAATGCACCTCTCTATGTATGTTCTTGCTGTCTGGGTCATGGGTAGGGGCTTTCGGGCGTGTGCCACGAGTTCAGTGGCTTTAACTGGGGCTGGGGAGTGTGGGACTATACAAGTGTATAGGTGGGAATCCCATTCCACCCCCTTCCCCTTATCCTGCCATGATGCGGAAAAGATGATGGATATGCCGTGGGGCAGGCCCTTTGTGACCCCCACATGCAGACATAAATTCCCTGTTCCGACTCCCACCACTTATCCCAGCACGCACTAGCTCCCCCTTGGGTCCCCGTGATCGTCCGGTAGGTGTCGTTCCCCAGTTGTTCCCAGTCAGCTGTACGGTCCGCCATGTCTCTGCTCAGCTTCCTGAGCCACCACCACCTTCCCAGGGAAATCTATCCTCTGCAGGTCAGGCACACGCGTTTCCCCTCAGTGACCCCAACCCATGTGGCCACAACCTGTATGCTGGGGCAGGGGAGGGAGGCCTCCCCATAGGTGAACCCGGTCGTGCTGGAGTACTGGGTGGAGTTAGATCCCAGCCACCCTGGCCATCTTCCCTCATGGGAATAGATGGCGGGCTCCTCCACGCCTCGTTCGCCGCCCCCGGCAGTCACAACCGGTGCTCTCTCTCCTGAGCATCCAAAAAATGTGGGAGTCCTCCACGTCACCTTGCCTCCCAGTGCTCATTCCTATCAGGGCGAGTAGGAGTATGCCCCCCTTCATCTCAAAATCCCTTCTGTAAAGAGACACAAGAGCATATAGCCAGGTCCCGAGAAGATTCTCTGGCTTGGGTAAAGCTCGAGTCTTGCGACCTCGACGCAATACAAACACTCTTAAAACAATAATATTTAAACTACCAATCACCTTGTTTAAAATTAAACTAAAACACCCAAACTTAACAATCCCAAAATTAAATAACAGAAGCTATGTACAACCGCCGCCCGTCTCCAGGCGGCCAGACTAATCCCTGTTCAGGCTGCAGCACACTACTCCCTTCGGTGTGGCTGCCCTGTCCAGTACTTTTTGTCCCTCGCAGCCTGTGGCTGCTGGTTGGGGACCTCTGTCCTCAGATCAATCCCTGGCTTGAGAGGCTGCCCGTTTAAACTGGGGAGCCGCTGACCACGGTTTCTTTGGCCGTGGCGCTCGTGGGGACCTCCTAGGGACTTTGGCTGGTGGGGGTTTTCTGGCTGGTGGGTCCTTAACACGAGCCACTGCCCCCTCCTGTGCGGTCTGTGAACTTTCCACTGCCGCTGGCTGGGGATTTTTATCCTCAGGCTTTACCTCTCCTAAACCTGTGCTAGGGGCAGGCAACTCTACGCAGACTGATGCGGCAGGCTGAGGGTCCTTGCCCTTACATCCCAACTCTCCTAAGCCTGGGTTAGGGGCAGGTAACTCTCGGCAACCTAATGCTGCAGGCTGAGGGTCTCCGCCCCCAGGTCCCACCTCGTCTAAGTCCCAGATGAGTGGGGGAGTGTCCCAAACGGTGGGTGGGATGGCCCTTCCCTTAAAACAAGCCACTGCACCTGCCTGTGCAGTCTGTGAGTTTGCTCCTGCTGCAGACTGAGGATTTCGATCCTCAGTCCTTGCCCTAACTGGCTATTCCCTTCTCTCGGGCTTAAACAATTTACATTGATTAATGTGGAACCACTTGATGCGCCGAGGCATCTTTATGGCGTATACCATGGGGCTTGCCTTGTCCACAATGCTGTAGGGCCCCATGTATAACGGTTCTAGACTTCCTACCTGAGCAAAATTCCTAACCATAACCTGATCCCCTATCTCCCACTCGTGGTGTGTTCGGGGTTCTAACAGCAATCGGTTACGCCGATGCTGCCTTCCCATGTTCCCAGCCGCCTGCCCGTGGATCTGTTTAAGGTGCTCCAATAGGTTCCTGGCGAAACTGTCCCGGTTCACCTCCCTGAGCTGACCTTCTGTGATCACCAGGGCTAGTATATGGGTGGGAGTCCGCATAACTCTGCCAGCCATCAGCTCGTGTGGGGAATACCCCGTGCTTTTTGACTGGCTGGCTCGGATCCCCATCAGGACCAATGGTAGGACCTCCACCCACTTTCTAGGTGAGTCTACTGTCTCTTTCCTCAGCCTTTCTTTCAAGGTCCTCTTCATCCTCTCCACAATCCCTGAGGACTGTGGGTTGTGTGCAACGTGCCATTTCCGCTCAATGCCGAGCACCATAAGGGTATTCTGCATGACCTGCCCGGTAAAATGACTCCCTTGGTCGGACTCCACATACTGTGGTAGCCCCCATCACGAGAACACCTCCCTGACCAAGATCCTGGCTGTAACCAGAGCTGTGGCTGTTCGGCAGGGGAAGGCTTCTACCCACTTTGTGAACACATCCACCAGGACTAGGCAGTACTTATAGCCTCCCTGGGCGGTGGGTAGGGGCCCGATGTCGTCGACCTGGATTGACTGCCATGGTCCCTCTACCCTCCTGATGTGTCCCATAGGTACCTTCCTTTTGTGGGGGGTCAGGGTTGTTAGCAGCACACACCAGACAGCTGGCACAGAACTCGCGGACACCTTCCCTGAGTCCTGGCCACCATCCCGCCTGTTCCACCCGCTGCCAGGTGGTCTCAGGCCCGGGATGCCCCGCTCCTGGACCCTCATGGGCCAATTGAAGGAATTCCCTCCTGTGCTGCTGTGGTACTACCCATTGTTCTCCCCTAAACAGCATGCCTTCCTTCACAGAGAGGGCTGCTGTGCTGTAAGGGCCCTATACCCTTTTCCCCATAGCCACTGCACTGAGGACTGCCTTGAGGACGGGGTCTTGCGTTTGGACCGTCTTAAGGTCTGGTGTTAAAGCTACCCCTGCACTCCCTTGTGTCCCATTCCTACCCCTGACATCTGCTATAGGATTGGATCCATACGGGTCCCAGAAAGTGCCTGTACAGGCACCCTCCTTAGATAGCACGTCGGCCTGCTGGTTGCCCTTGCTACGGGGTTCTGTGGAGGAATGGGCTTTCACCTTATGGATGAAAACCTCCCCTTCCTCCCCCACTGCTGCTAAGATTTTCACCAGCAGGGGTTTCACTGTGAGGGGTCTCCCGTCAGCGGAGGTGTATCCGCGGCGGGACCAGATGGCCAGGTACTCCGTACATGAATTGCATGTGAACATGCTGTCCGAGCAAATCATGCATGGGGTGGGGAAGATTTCGGGGTGTGTAACAACGTACACTATCGCAGACAGTTCAGCCTGCTGGGCGCTCATGGTGCTGGGGAACTTAATTGCCAGGGCAACGTTTGCCGCTGGGTCATAAACTCCACACCCTGTGAGTCACTCACCAGCAGATACTGTGCTGGAGCCATCCACATAGATTTCGTGGCCTGTGGGGTGTATCCCGGCCCACAAACCTATGTCTACTTCCCAAACCCCTTCTATGGAACACCGGTGGGCTGTTCCAGGATATACCAAGTTAGCTGCGAGCTTTGGCTCGCAGAGCCCTTTCACTTTCAGGTCCATCTGTGAGAGAAGCAGGGTCCAGCGAGCAATGCGGGCACTGCTCACTGTCCCATCCTTGATTCTCCCATCCAGGTGCATCTGGGTGGGCGTGTGATGGGTGAGGAGGGTGATGGGAGAGGTGCCTGTGAAGATCAGCGATCTTTTCACAGCCCAATGTGTGGCCAAGAGATGCCTCTCACAATTGGAGTAGCTCTTCTCCACATCCGTGAGTATCCTGGAGGAGTAGACCACCGGCCTCAGCCTGCCATGCCGCTCTTGGAGCAGCACAGCACTCAGGCTGTCCCTGCTGGCTGTTACCTCCAGGAAGAACTCTATCCCCCCATCTATGGCCCCTAGAGCTAGTGCGGTCTGCAGATCTTTCTTGAGCCTGACAAATGCTGCCTGGCAACCCTCATCCCAAACCCACTCCACTCCCTTATGTAGGAGTTGGAGCAGAGGGGCAGCTGTGGCCGCATAGTCCTCAATAAAGTCTCTGCAGTACCCAGTTAGCCCTAGAAAAGATCTCACTCCCGTGACTGTGTTGGGAACTGATAACTCCTGTACTGCTTCCCTTCTAGCTTTATCTATGGCCCTTTCCCCAGCGTGTACAGTCAGGCCCAGGAATTTCACCTCCTGCTGGCCGATCTGCACTTTCTTTGGGTTCACTTTAAAGCCTTCCTGCCTGAGCAATTCCAGCAGTTCGGCCAGAAGTGGGCCATGCGCCTCTCTCGAATCGGTGAATAGGAGCAGGTCATCCACATACTGTACCAACTGCCTGGGCTGGCTGAAGCCCTTTAGACTGTTTGCCATGCATTGGTGGAAAATGCTAGGGCTATTGTGGAAGCCCTGAGGCAAACAGTTCCAGGTGTACTGTTGCCATTTTAAAAGTAAAGGCAAACTTGTACTGATCCTCTCTCCTTAAAGGGATGGACCAAAACCCGTTGGAAATATCCAGCACCGTGAAAGTGGCCGCGGATGCTGGGATACCTCCTATCAGGTCGGCAACTGCTGCTACCGTGGGTGCACAGGCTGGGATATTACTGTTGAGCACCTAATAGTCCACCGTGGCCCTCCAGGAGTCGTCCGGTTTTCTAACCGGCCACAGTGGAGAGTTTACATGGGTGGCTGTCAGTCTCAGGACCCCCTGTTGTACTAAGGAGGACATGGCTGCTTCCATGTCTGGCTCCGCTTCCCTGGGGAAGTTATACTGCTTTTGTGGTTGGGCCATAGGGTCCCCATCTGCACTGACCTCGAACCCGTTGACCCTCCCACAGTCATGCTTGTGTGTGGCAAATGTGGCTAGATGGGCTCGCACAAATGCCTGGAACTCCCTTGTGGTATTACTGACCATGAGTTCGAGGTTGTAACCCTGTTTAGGTTTCATGGTGCACAGGGTCTCCTTCCCCTGTTTCCCTGGGACGACTACTACTCTGCCTTCCTTTCTTGTACTTGCCCCCCATAGGCAGTGATTCCCTAAATCCACTAGGATCCCGTGGCCTACAATAAAGTCGGCTCCCAGGATCCCTTTTCCACCCTCCACTTCCCACTTCATTAGGATACAGGCCCACTTAGAGCGGAGTGTTCCTAAACGAATGGACAGTGGGATGGAAAATGAGCCAGCCTGTTCTTTACCTGTGAATCCCGACAGACTGTATGGGACCCAATTCGATAGAGGTGAGGTGGTGGGGTTAGCTGAATGGATCATGGTGCATGATGCTCCCGTGTCCAACAGATAGGTCCCTTTTACCTTTTCTACCTCCATCTCAACGAGGGGTCTCTTCCATAAGTCGTACTTAAGGGAACACAGGTAAACAGGCTGCGCTGGCTCTAGTCAGGGCTGTGGGTTGGATGGGGCTGATGGGGTCAGAGCACTGGTAGTGGCTGCTACCTTCCCTGGGCCAGTCAATAGGGTCCACATTGTGTCCAAAAATGACTCAACCGCAGTGGGAGGGATTCCTAACTCTGTCTTTTGGGCTGGGGCTGGGGAATTCTTTCCCTTGTTATCCTTCCAAGGATTTCTACACTCCTTCCTCCATTGTCCATCCTTCCCACACCCGTAACAGTTAAGCTTTGTGCTGGAAGGGTTATTCCCTTCCTGATGCCACTCCTTCCTACCCTGGGCAGGTTTCATTTCATGCGCCTTCCCTTTAGATGGGTGTGCATCGGTTCCCTTACCATTCCGGTAAGCCGGGGTCAATTGTCTGATCACTGTCAGTTCGGTAGTCAGGGGATGCTTTGGGTCAAACCACATTTCTGCCTTGGCCCTGACCTGTGGCAAGCTGTTTGCCACCAGGCAATGGAGCCAGTGGGCCAGCTGATCCTGGTCCAGGCGAGCCCGGTTAGGTGCCCCAGTACAGGCACTCCTATACACCGGCCACAACCTGTCTGCAAAAGCCTGCGGGGTTTCCCCTGCGAGCTGCACTGTTTTCTCCACCCGAGAGAAAGGACTTCCCTCATTCATCACCATAACCTCAAGAACTTCCTCCTTGAGCTCCTCATATTCGCACTGTCCCCTCTTACATCGGTCAGAGAGGGACTGGAAGAGCTTACTCTCCAGGGAGACTAGCAGCATTTTGGTTTGTTCAGTATCATAGCACTCGTTGATGCTTGCTGCCTGTTCCACTTCCCTGAAGTGGACCGAGGGGTCCCCATTTGCTGTGAGTTTTGGTATATGGCTGATCATGGCCCTAAGCTGTTGGGTGCCGTGGGGAACTACGAACTGGTTTTGGAGGGGGTCCCTCATCCCCGTTATCAGTGGGTGGGCCAAACCTTTGCTGCCGGGCCGGGCACATCTGCCCCAGTCCCAGCCTCTCTTGCTATTATGTTCATAAATAAATAGACGTTTTCATTATGAACAGCTAGCTTGAGCTAGTCATTTATTCAGCCATCTGGACTAGTGTATAGGCATCCATCTTGACTACTGCCTTGTGGGTAGCCCCTTACTAAACATACAGCTCCACCTAGTCTACCATTCTAGAATGACATGTTACTGATCATTACATGCCCCTTCCTTAGAGGTTAAACAAAATCAATATCAATCAATATCAATCAATCATAACGACATAAACATCTTCACAACAGTCAACACATTTTCAAAGCTTTACTTTATGAACTCTAAGCTTTTCATTTTTTTATTATAGTTTTCTTTGTGCTCAAAGATTAAGACTATTAGGCTTTTTTACTTCACGTGTGGATCGTCTCAACACAGGTAAGTCTGATGTGTTTTCATGAGAGCCTGTATGTGTGTTTGTGTTAGATTGTTCTGGTGGTGAGTGGCAAGATTCAGTTGCGGCATTGCCATCGATTTGCTCTTGGATAGCTTCTTGTGTTTTCAGGAGGGAACGGCGGTTCCTCCTGAGAATCTGTCCTTCCTCAGTTCTAACAGTGTATGACCTTGGTCCTACTTCCTCAAAAACTGTAGCTTTCCTGTTACATGCATTTAGATCCTCAATCCTGACAGCATCATCCCTTGTCAATGGTTTCAGAGTTTTGGATGAGTTGTCATAGTGTGATTTCTGTTTCAGCTTTAACAGTTGAAGTCTCTGTCTTAGTTCCTTACTCTGCTTTTCTTTTGCACAGCAGGGTAGCATGGTGCACAACTTGCGACCCATTAGGAGTTCAGCAGGTGAAGAACCACAGTTTAAAGGGGAGGCTCGGTAGCTCAGCAGGGCGAGATAAGGATCAGACTTGCTTTCTGTTGCTTTCTTCAGTAGCTGTTTGAGAACTTGAACACCTTTCTCTGCCTTACCATTCGACTGAGCATACAGACGACTGGATGTGATGTGCTGAAAGTCATAATGTGCTGCAAACTGTTGCCACTCCTTACAGTTGAAGCACGGACCATTGTCGCTAATGGCAATCCTGGGAATCCCATGTCTGGCGAAGATGGATTTAACATGCATTATGGCACTGCTTGCTGATGTGCTTGAGAGCAGCGCCATCTCAGGATAGTTAGAATAGTAGTCAATCACTATTAGATAGTCTTTACCATTCAAATGAAAGAGGTCCATACCAACCTTTTGCCATGGTGCTGTTGGTAAGTCAGCTACTATCATTGGTTCCTTTGCTTGTTTGTTTTGGTGTTTCTGACATGTCTCACATATGCCTATCATGTTCTCAATGTCCTTATTTATGCCAGGCCAATAAACAGTGTCTCTTGCTCTCCTTTTGCATTTTTCAATTCCGCGGTGTCCCTCATGAATCCTTTTGAGCATGTCTTGACGTAGAGCCTGTGGAATTACTATTCTGTTCTGTTTTAGTAATAGTCCACTTGCGACACTTAACTCTGACCTAATGTGATAGTACTTTGGACAGGAACCTTTTGGCCAACCATGATGAATGTTCTCTATTACTGTTTGTAACACTGTATCTTTTACTGTTTCTTCTGCTATTTGCTTTGATTTTGTGTCTGACACGGGCAGCGCAGCAGTAACCATACTCACATGAACATCCACGTCTTCCTCAGTAGAGCTCACATGACTCATTGTGGGTGCTCAGGATAGTGCATCTGCTAACACTATGTGTTTGCCTGGTGTGTAGATCAGTTCAAAGTCATATCTTTGCAGCTTCATCATCAAGTTTGCGGATGATACCACGGTGGTAGGCCAGATCACCAACAACGATGAGTCAGCCTACAGGGAGGAGGTCCAGCATCTCATGAAGTGGTGCGCTGATAACAACCTGGCCCTTAACATCAAGAAAACCAAGGAAATCATTGTGGACTTCAGGAAGTCTAAAGGCGGAAGTCACACCCCCATCCACATCCATGGTGCTGTGGTGGAAAGGGTGGACAGCTTTAAGTTCCTCGGAGTCCACATCACGGAAGACCTCTCCTGGTCCCTCAATACCTCCTCTCTGGTGAAGAAGGCCCAGCAGCGACTATATTTCCTAAGGAGGCTGAAGGGATGTAACCTGTCACCCCTGATCCTCTCTAACTTTTACCGCTGCACAATAGAGAGCATCCTGACGAACTGTATCACAGTATGGTATGGCAGCTGTAGCTCCTATGACCGGAAAGCCCTGCAGCGGGTAGTCAAAACTGCCCAACGCATTACCGGCACCCGGCTATCGACCATAGAGAACATCTACCAGAAACGCTGTTTACGGAGGTCACTGACCATCATCAAAGACCCTACCCACCCCAGCCACAGTCTGTTCGCCCCCCTGCCATCTGGGAGATGCTACAGATGCATTCGCACCCGAACGACCAGATTTAGGAACAGCTTCTTTCCCAGGGCTGTCATCCTACTGAACTCCACAAATAAACTCTAAAGCCTGCACATCTGCCAATGCACTTTATTATGTTTATGTTAATGTATTACAAGCCAAATGAATGTTGAATGTTTAAATGTCTTAATCTAAATGTACACTCTCGGGAGCCGCAAGCCTACATTTCGTTGTACTGCACTTGTGCACTAACAATGACAATAAAGTTGATTATGATTATGATTATGATTATGATTATGAGTCGTTGAATCCTTGGAGACATCTCATTCAGGTTTTTTTTTATGATGGCAACCAGTGGGCAATGGTCTGTCTCAACTGTGAAGGTGGGAAGTCCATATATGTAGCCATGGAACTTTTCTAGTCCAACTACCAAGCCTAGACATTCCTTTTCAATCTGGGCGTATCGACACTCAGAATCAGTCATAGGCCTGGAGGCATAGGCAACAGGCTTCCAATCTTCACCCTCTGCTTGTAGCAAGACCACGCCTAAGCCATCTTTTGATGCATCCGTTGACACTTTGATTCTCTTTGTTGGGTCAAAGAAGGTGAGTACAGGTGTGGTTGTCAGCACTGTTTTGAGGTTCATCCACTCTTGTTCATGTCTTTCTGTCCATGCGAACTCATTTGTTTTATGTAGCAGGTCTCGCAGACAGGCTGTCTTGGCTGACAAGTTAGGAATGAACTTCCCAATGAAGTTTATCATCCCCATGATGCGTAGCACTCCTTTTTTGTCAGTGAGTCGGGGCATGTTGAGTATGGCGTTTACTTTTTCCATATCTAGCTCTATTCCTTTACCAGATAGGTTATCTCCAGGAAAGTGACTTCCTGGATGCCAAACTGACACTTGGCTTTGTTGAGCTTCAGTCCATTCCGGCGTATGCTCTGTAGCACTTTAGTCAGTCTCTCATTGTGTTCTTTCAGTGTGGAGCCCCAGATGATGATGTCATCAACATAGACCCGAACTCCTTCCAGACCTTCAATTATGTGTTCCATCGCTCTATGAAAGATTTCAGATGCAGATATTATCCCAAAAGGCATTCTGAGGAAACAATACCTGCCAGATGGTGTGTTGAAGGTACAGTATTTGGTGCTCTCTTCATCCAGTTTTAGTTGCCAAAATCCTTGTGAGGCATCGAGCTTTGTGAAGAATCTGGCACCTGACATTTCACTGGTGATTTCTTCTCGCTTGGGTATCTGGTAGTGTTCACATTTTATGTTTGCATTTAAGTCCTTTGGATCCATGCATACTCTTAGATCATTGTTCTATTTCTTTACACATACCATGGAGTTAACCCAGTCTGTTGGCTCTCTGACTTTCCTGATGACTCCTAGTGTGGTCATTCTGTCCAGTTCTTTCTTGAGCCGGTCACGCAGGGGTGCTGGAACTCTCCATGGAGCATGTACCACTGGCTGAGCATCCTCCTTTAGCTGGATCTTGTAAGTGAATGGTAGAACTCCAAATCCTTTGAACACATCCTGGAAATTACTCACTGCAGAATCCACTGAGTCATCTGGTCTGCTTATGGCACAGTTTATACAGTAGACTCTCTTGACCAGTTCTAAGTCCTCACAAGCTTTGTCACCTAATAGTGAATCAAGTCCTTCAGCCACAACAGAAAACATGAGATGATGCACTTTGTCTTTGACTGTCACTTTAAGTGTGCATACACCTAAGCTATCTATTTTCTGTCCACTATAGTTCTTCAGTAGTACTGACTTTTTCTGTATTTTGGGCTTTTCTTTCATATTTTTAATGTCACTCATACTGATTAAGTTTGCTTTTGCCCCAGTGTCTAGTTTCAATGTAACTAATGCTCCATTTACCTGCAGTGACATTATCCATTTGTCCTCTTTTACTGCATTAACTTGATGTTCAGCATTGTCCATTCCTGAGGGCTGCACATTTTCTGTATCCTTTTTGATATTGTCATATGACACCATTCCTACAAAAAATGTCTCACTTAAATCAGTGTCCTCTATCACATTGTCTTGTTGCCCTTTCTTTGTTTTTACTTTTGAAAAGCATTGTTTGGCAAAGTGATTCTTTCCATTACATTTTGTGCACATTTTTCCAAACGCTGGGCATTGTCTTGACTGGTGCTGGTAACCATAGCATTTACAATTAAAAATTCCATCCTCCAATTGCTTTGCATTTCTGTTCTGCCCACGTTTCTTCCCTTTGTAGGACACAGCACCGACAGCAGCACTATCACTTACTACAGTCGCATTATTATTAATTTCACTGAAAGTCTTTGCGTGCTGTTGAGCTAGCTCACTGGTGTTGTTTCTGTGTGTTAATAGAGACAAGGAAGGCAGGAGTAGGTTTCACAGGTGTTTACTGAACAAAGTCTGGAGGTGAACTAACAGATACAAGACAATATACAGGCTTATATAGCCCGAGTGGCCATTACCGGCATTACAGTACACAGGGGGCTCTTAAAGGCACATACACCACAATTCCTCCCCTTTTAGACAACCAGTACATAATATTTTAAGTAATCATTAATTAACATGTTACAAGAACAATAATCTACACATTGCTGCAGTTAATCAATTATAAGTCAGTCTTTCTGGAGGCTTCCTGACTCGGTCCGGATAACGCCTCGGTGGTGTAGTAGATTCTGGTGGTGTAGTAGGTTCTTTTGGCAAGGCTGATTTGGCTTGAATGCCAGTGTCGGGTTCATCTGGTTCCAGTATCACCGGATCGGAGGTAGATACTATGGGTATCTCTACTTCATCATTAGGCGTATAGAGTTGTGGTGTAGGTTGTCCCTTTTCGGATGACTCTATGATCTGGTCAGCATGGCGCCTTATTATGCTTTCTCCAATGTCCACGGTATACATCAGCGGTCCTAGTCGTGTGCAAATAGTTCCAGGCTGCCATTTCTCGGTACGGTAGTCCCGGGCCAAAACTTGTTGACCTATCTGGAAGGTTCTAGTTGGCCTGTCATTCATGCCTTGAAATTGTCGGTTCTCCACGTCCCTTCTGATATTTGGCTTGATCAAATCCAGCCGGCATCTTAGGTTTCTATTGAAGAACATCATGGCGGGAGTTTGGTTTGTAACCACATGTGTTGCATTCCTGTATGCAAACAAGAAGTTATCTACCTTATGCTGAAGTTTTATGTCTTCATTACCCATGGCCTTTATGGCCTTCTTGAAGGTCTGGACAAACCTTTCAGCCAGTCCATTGGTGGCGGGATGGTATGGGGCGGACGTGTAGTGCTTAACCACATTGTTTTTTAAGAACTTCCTGAATTCTTCGGACACAAATTGCGGTCCATTATCAGAACAGATCTGTCCAGGCAGCCCATTCCTGGCAAATATGGTCCTTAATACTGTGATTGGTTTTTCCATGGTGGTGGAGGGCATCTTTATTACCTCCGGCCACTTGGAGTGTGCATCAACCGCGATTAAGAACATTGAGTCCATAAATGGACCAGCAAAGTTGATGTGTACCCTTTGCCATGGAGATGAGGGCCACTCCCATGGATGTAGAGGGGCTTGTGGTGGGGCGTTTTGGGCCTTCTGGCATCCTAGGCAGCTCTTGGTCATTTCTTCGATGTCTCCATCGATACCTGGCCACCACACAAACGCTCTGGCTAGGTTCTTCATTTTCACTCCACCCAGATGCCCCTCGTGAAGCTCCTTTAGCACTTTATCCTGGAGTTTGGGTGGAATCACCACTCTGGATCCACACATCAAGGTTCCTCGGCACACTGACAGCTGTTCTCTTCTTTGCGAGAATGCTGGCAACAGTTGTTCGCCATGTGCTGGCCATCCCTTCACCGTTAAATCGTAGACTCGTGAGAGAGTCGGGTCATTTCTCGTTTCCTTTTCAATGGCAGAATTTGTTACTGGTAGACATTCCACTATGGTTGAGTGGAACATCTCCACTGGGTCTACTGTAGGTGCCTCTTCTGCCATTGGCAACGGTAGGCGCGATAAACCGTCAGCATTCCCATGCTGTTTTGATCCTTTGTATTCTATGTCGTATTGGTGTGCCCCTAGGAAAAGGGACCACCTCTGTAGCCTTTGCGCTGTCATAATGGGAACACCCTTTTTAGGGTTGAATATGGAGACGAGGGGTTGATGGTCAGTCAACAAGGTAAATTTTTGTCCATGTAGGTAATGGTTGAATTTCTTCACTCCCCATACCAGGCTGAGTGCTTCCCTGTCGATCTGGGCATAGTTACGCTCAGCTGAGTTCAATGAGCATGACGCAAAAGCTATCGGCCGTTCTGAGCCATCAGGGAATCTATGTGATAATACCGCTCCTACACCGTAAGGGGATGCATCGCACGCCAGTCTGATTGGCAGTGATGGGTTGTAATGAGCCAAAACTTCCTTGGACGTGATCAAGCCTTTACATTCACGGAAGGCACGTTTACAGTCCTCGCTCCATTCCCAAATTACTCCCGTTTGTAGCAGTTCATTAAGAGGGTGCAGAACAGTTGACAAGTTCGGTACAAATTTATGGTAGTAATTTATCAATCCTAGGAATGACCTTAATTGTGAGACATTTTCAGGTGCTGGTGCTTTTATGACCGCTTCAATTTTCTCAGGGGACTTATGCAACCCTTCTTCATTAATTATGTGGCCACAATATGCTTTTTTTTTCTGGAAAAATTCGCACTTGGGGCGGTTTGCTCGTAGGCCCTGTTCTCACAGCCTAGTGAGCACCTTCTCAAATTGGCAAGGTGTTCGTTGTCGTTTTCTCCTGTTACAAGGATGTCGTCTAGGTAGCATTGAGTCCCAGGAATCCCTTGCAGGACTTGTTCCATAGCTCTTTGCCAGATAGCTGGAGCTGATGCTATTCCGAAAACCAGTCGATTGTACTGGTACAGGCCTTTGTGTGTGTTTATTGTGAGATACTTTTTAGAGGCCTCCTCAACCTCCATCTGTAAATATGCCTGTGCCAAGTCAATTTTTGTGAAACGTTTCCCTCCGGATAGTGAGGCGAAAATATCTTCTATCCTTGGAAGAGGATACTGTACCATGTGAAGGATTGGGTTTACAGTCACCTTGAAGTCCCCACAGATGCGAATTTTTCTCTGTTCTTCAGATTTATCATTATTTAACGTTTTCTTCATGACCGGGATGATGGGTGTTGCCCACTCGCTCCAATCTATCTTGGATAACACGCCTGTCTTTTCCAAATTCTCCAGCTCTGCCTCGACTGCTGGACGAATTGCGTATGGCACCGGCCTTGCCTTAAAAAACTTGGGAATTGCCGCATCTTCCACCTTTATTGAGGCGGTGACGCCTTTCAAGGTTCCTAGTTCCTGTTGGAACACTTCTTTGGCATTGGCCAAGATGTCTTTTAATCGTTCAGGTATGATGTCATCATCATTTTTTTTCTTACTGGTCACCGTCAGTGCCTGAATGGAGTGCCAGTCCAAACGCATCTTCCTGATCCATTCACGTCCCAACAGCGGTGGACCACCATCTTGCAGAACGTATAAATACAACTTCTGTATTTCCTTGCCGTTGTATACAACAGGCACCTTTATTTTCCCTTTGGGGTATACTTTCTGCCCCGTATATGTTTTCAAGATAATGGATGTGTCTTTCAAAGGTATATGCGGAAATAGCCACTCGTAATCCCGTCTACTTATGACGGTCAGAGTTGATCCTGTATCTAGCTCCATTTTAACTGGGGACCCCGCTATCGTGAGGGTAACCCAAATGGTCTGGTAACCTTCTTTGGCAATTACATTATGTAATTTGAGAGAGCTTAGTCTCTTGTTTCCGGAGTCGCTATCGCTCTTCTGGTCTTCGGAGCTACTGTCCGTCATCATTTGTACCTTTCTGTACTTTTCTTTATTGATTTTTTTTCTGTCAGTGGATTTTTTGTTTCCAGATCGGCATACACGTGTAATGTGTCCCATCTTTCCGCATTGCCTGCATGCTTTGTCCTTGAACCAGCAGTCCCTCTGGTCATAGGTGGATCTGCTGCAGCGATAGCATCTCTTGAAACCCGTGTCATTTCATGGGTGCCGAAGTCTTGTGGCTTTTGCTGTATCTTTGCAGCTCCTCTTGCTGCTGCTTCGTATGATACAGCCACAGTGAAAGCCTTGTCCAGTGTCAAATCTTTCTCAGAAAGTAACTTTTTTTGTGTTCCTTCACTTAGGAGACCACAGACGAATTTGTCTCGTAGAGAATCTGCCAGTCCTGTCCCGAATTGGCAGTGTAGGGTATCAACAATCTCCTTAAAATTCTTGTCCATCGGTTTGGCTGGAGTGATTAAGTTTCATAACAGCCTGTATGTCCTTGCGCCCATTAGATTTAGAAGTACCGATGCCTTTTTATCATCTTTTATTTCATTCGCTGTGCAATATTTCTGCACTCTTTCCACATATGTGGTCCAATCCTCTATATCGTTATCAAAAGCATCAATATTGCCAGCCTTAGGCATCCTGGAAAAAAAATGGTGCTTCCCGCGCTTTTCTTTCTTTCCTGCAGAAAAGATATGGCGCTTCCCGCACTTTCCTGCCGCTGCTACTGCTGACAACGCTGTTTTCCTCGTTTTTTAAAAATTTTTTATTTACAGGTGGAGACTCGTTCCCGCCGGACTCTCTGGGACTTTTCCCCCCCTCTGCTAGGTCCGAACGCCGACCTGCTTTGCAGCGCCGGCCGTCTCCCGAGTGCTCCCCCCCGTCTGTTTCTGCTTGCCTCCGCCTTCGCTGCTTGGCCTCGCTGCAGAGCCAGCCGATGGAGCCCCAGCCCGCTGCCCAGGAAGGATTATTGCAGTACCTGCCACCAGCTCGGCTAGCTGGTGAAACCACAGCTTTTTTTTTTTTTCTTGCTTTTCTTCGACTTTGGATGTCGGAGGAATCGATGTCCTGGAGGTGCTGCCGAATTGCAGGTAAGTCCGTTTCCAATTCGTCGCCACTGTTGTATCCGTCTGTTAATAGAGACACGGAAGGCAGGAGTAGGTTTCACAGGTATTTACTGAACAAAGTCTGGAGGTGAACTAACAGATACAAGACAATATACAGGCTTATATAGCCCGAGTGGCCATTACCGGCATTACAGTACACAGGGGGCTCTTACACATACACCACAATTGGCATGGCATATTTTCACAGCATCCTCCAATGTTAGTTTGGTTTCTCTCAACAAACGTTCCCTGACCTTTTTATCATGAATACCAAACACAATCTGGTCACGAGTCATGGATGATTTCAGTTCAGAGAAATTACATGTCTGTGCTTTCAGTTTCAGATCAGTCACAAAGCTATCAAAAGTCTCATTTTGATGCTGTGTCCATGAAGGAACACGTACCTCTCATAGGTCTTGTTCTTTTTTGGAGAACAATGTGTATCAAATTTCTTTAGCACATCGTCCATCTTTTCTCTGTCATCCTCTTGATCAAATACAAACGTATTAAATACCTCTATTGCCTGCGGGCCTGCAACCGTGAGCAGTAACGCTATTTTCCTTGCGTCTGGCTTCGTACCGAACCCGATGGCAGCAATGTAGAGTTCGAATTGTTGTTTGAAAGTCCGCCAATTGCAGTCGACATTCCCCATGAGTTTCAAACCCTCCGGTGGCTTCAAATTCTCCATGTCGCGTTTCACAATATTCAGCAGATATTACCAATCCTGGTACCATGTTATGTTCATAAATAAATAGACGTTTTCATTATGAACAGCTAGCTTGAGCTAGTCATTTATTCAGCCATGTGGACTAGTGTACAGGCATCCATCTTGACTACTGCCTTGTGGGTAGCCCCTTACTAAACATACAGCTCCACCTAGTGTACCATTCTAGAATGACATGATCATTACACTTACGGGGGTTTTTCCACCTCAGCTTCTACCCCTACTCCACCCCCCCTTGCTGCCAGACTTTGCTGAAACCTGGCGCTACGGGTGGCGGTCGTGGGACCTCCTGCTCCTCAACCGGGTCATCCCTTGGCACTACCCATGGTGTCTGAACTGTTCTCCCCAGGTTCCCTGTAAATTCAACCTGGGCTGCACTCGGGCTTATGAGCCACACCATGCCTTTTGCCTTCCTTAGAGCAAGGCTCAGATTCTCTATCTGTTTCTGGCACGGGCCATGATCTGCATCCTCAAACCCCCGCATGCTTGCTATCTTATAGGCTGCCTGTATGTCTCTTACTTTCTCCTCCTGCTTTCTTACTTGTCTTGCTAGGCAGGCATTCTTTTCCCACAACCTCAGCTCATTGTTCTTGGCCTCGGTGACCTGACACTAAATATTCCTGCCTGGTCTATGCTCCCCCAGTAACTGCACCCTTTCCTGGTTCAGAGCCTGCAATCCTGCCAGTAACTTCTCCCCTGCTAGAGCCCTTGCTTGGGCTTCCAGGGCTGACTCCCATATCTTGGCTGCCTGTGCTTCAACGAGCCTGTCCAAAAGCTGGATCTGTTTCTTGAAGCACATCAGCCAGACTGCTTTTTCTATGGATTTCTTATGATCCTTCCCTTCTGTCCACTTAGCTGCAGCATCTACCGGACGCTCAGCCTTTAACAGATTAGTGATCCACTTCTTAGTGATATTCACCTTACTGAAAACATAATTTGAAATCCTCTCTTCTATTAAAGTTTGCTCTTCTGAATCAGTGTCGACAGTATCGCACCCCTGTCGCCAGAGTCCTGCCGCGGTCGCCATTTCTGTAGGGGGTAGTGTATTGAGTCAGCTTTGCCTCTGACTGTTTTGAGCAGTTCAAATCGCTCCCACACCCTTTGTTCTAGACTCTGGACTTAGGTACAGGCTGTGATACAGAATTGGAGTAGATAACTGGTTTGGTGCAAGAAAACTGTGTTTTATTAGAGTCACAATAAAATTAATTACACTTAGATTACCGGAGCAGATACAAACATTCAAGAGTACACTTAATTAGGAATGGGGAACACACAGCACAAGGAGGGAAAAATCACATTAATAATCCCCCTACCCTTGTCCCACCCCCAATATCTAACTAAATTGTGCTTAAAGGGGTCAGGGATCATGCTCACCAACAGGAGTTTCTTGACAGTTCGAATCCTGTCAGTTAAGCCGGTTGCATTTTTGGGGTTTGCTCTTTGTGTCCTTTGGGGCCTGCCATCTCCACGTGGTACTAGTCTTAGAAACTGCGAAGGTTCTTCAGTTTGGTGGAGTCCGCTGATGCGGTTTGGGCACGGTTGTGGATTTGTCTGGCGAGTCCCCACTTTTCTCAGTTAGAAATAGGGAGAGTAAAGTCTTTGTTGGGTACCTTAGCTTGTAGAGTGGAAAACTTCAGGTTTTGTTCTTCCGGTGGTGGTCTGGTCGTCGAGTTTGGTTGCGGTTGGGGTGCGGTTGGTGGTCTTCGGTGTCGGCTTGGTCACGGTGGCCTAGATCATTGCCTGTGTAGTGGCAATGATCTGAAGGTATGGTTTACCCGGCCCCTTTTGTTACCGCGGTGCTCATGGTCGGTCCTCGTGTAGGGCTGCGGTTGCGGCCTTGTTGTCTTCGGTCGAGCCTGCCCCACCGTGCCCCCTCACTGCGATGTTGCGTGAGCCTTCCTGTTGGCTTCTGAATGAAGATGCACTTCCGAATGCTTCTCAATGATGATGCACGCTTTGGTTACGGGTGGGCCTACAGTTATACTGTTTTTGAGTTTGTTATCTGCGCGCCAAATCAGGGTTAGTTCTTTGTCCGATTTTTGGCGGGCTCGTTAAGGTGATTATAGCCATTCACCTTAACTGGTTTTGGGGCGGTTGTCTCGTTGCTAAATGGCTTATTGTCTTGGATGTTTGTTATGCATAATGTTAATCGGTGTCTTCCTGGCTTGGTAGCTAGTTCGAACTGTAAGCGATTATTTATGCAGCGATTTGATGGGCTTTAGGTTTGTGCAAGATTAAGTCTTTTCCTGGGTTGATTTGTTTAAAGGGAAGAATGCGTGTTCTGTCTCCTCCAGTTGTCTGGTTCCAAAATAACAAATCAAAGCTGTCTCCCCCAGGCCCAGGCATGTCAAGTTTTAAGCTTTTGAACTTGACATCCTGTCTGCAGGGTCCTACTTTAATCTTGCAGGTTTTGCCATAAAGTCCAAAAGCCATTCCCTTCAGGGTTCCCTTATCGATAACTTGTCCTTCAGGGTCCCTTATTAAAAACTTGGGAAATGTGGGAATTTTGAGAATCCTACACAACCCATCATATCTGTGCCGGCCGAAAAAGAGCTATCCAGCCTAATCCCACTTCCCAGCTCTTGGTCCGTAGCCTTGCAGGTTACGGCACTTCAAATGCATATCCAAGTACTTTTTAAATGCGATGAGGGTTTCTGCCTCTACCACTCTTGCAGGCAGTGAGTTCCAGACCCCCACCACCCTCTGGGTGAATAAGCTTCTCCTCAACTCCCCTCTAATCCTTCTACCAATTACTTTAAAGCTATGCCCCCTGGTTATTGCTCTCTCTGCTATGGGAAATAAGTCCTTCCTATCCATTCTATCTAGGCCCCTCATAATTTTATACACCTCAATTAAATCTCCCCTCAGCCGCCTCTGTTCCAAAGAAAACAACCCCAGCCTATCCAATCTTTCCTCATAACTAAAATTCTCCGGTCCTGGCAACATCCTCGG
Organism: Somniosus microcephalus; assembly: GCF_052327205.1. NCBI lineage: Eukaryota > Metazoa > Chordata > Chondrichthyes > Squaliformes > Somniosidae > Somniosus > Somniosus microcephalus. Next base: position 69,088,398 of record NC_141002.1, read on the forward strand.
AAATCTCCACTGTACCTTTTAGTGCAATCACATCTTTCCTATAGTGTGGTGATTAGAACTGTACGCAGTATTCTAGCAGTGGCCTAATTAGTGTTTTATATAGTTATAGCAGAATCTCCCTGCTCTTATATTCTATGCCTCAGCTAATAAAGGAAAGTATCCCTCATGCCTTATTAACCACCTTATTTACCTCTCTTACTATCTGGCTCAACATTGTTTAATTTTCCATGTTTCAGCACATCACAATTGGGAATATGGCCCTGCAGGGGGATGGGATACAGAGGGGAGCTGAAATAGGGGGTGATGTGCTGCCAATTATAGAGAAAAAAACAAGTCAGCTTGGTAGACAGGGCAAAGATATAAGGGCAAGGCTGGATGGCATCTGTTTTAATGCAAGGAGTCTTGCAAATAAGGTGGATGAACTGAAGGTGTTGATAAACACATGGGAGTATGATATTGTTGCTATCACGGAGACATGGTTGAGGGAGGGGCAAGACTGGCAGCTCAATATTCCGGGGTACAGAATCTTCAGGCGAGACAGAGGGGGAGGTATAAGAGGAGGGGGTGTCGCAATATTAATTAAGGAGTCAATTACTGCAGTAAGGAGGGATGATATATTAGCAGGTTCCTCTAATGAGGCCATATGGGTGGAGCTTAAAAACAAAAAGGGGGCAAGCACTTTGCTGGGAGTGTACTATAGGCCTCCAAACAGTCAGGGGGAGATAGAGGAACAGATATGTAGGCAAATCTCAGAGAAATGTGCAAATAATAGGGTAATAATAATGGGGGATTTCAACTTCCCCAATATTAACTGGGATAGTCAGAGTGTGAAAGGCTCAGAGGGTGTAGAATTCTTAAAGTGCATCCAGGAGAGCTTTTTGAGCCAGCATGTAGAAAGTCCTACAAGAGAGGGGCGGTACTGGACCTAATTCTAGGGAATGTGGCCGGCCAAGTGGAAAAAGTGCTAGTGGGTGAGCACTTTGGTGATAGTGACCATAATATGGTAAGATTTAAGGTGGTCATGGAAAAGGACAGGGATGGGCCGGAAATAAAGGTTCTAAATTGGGGGAAGGCCGATTTTAATAGGATAAGGCAGGATCTGGCCAAAATGGACTGGGATCAGCTACTTGTAGGAAAATCCGCATCGGAGCAATGGGAGGCTTTCAGAAGGGAGATTGAGATCATACAATGGCAACATGTTCCCGTAAAGGTCAAGAGTGGTTCCAAAAACCACAGGGAACCTTGGATGTCAGGGGATATACGAGAATGGATTAGGAAAAAAAGGAGGGCTTTTGGTAGATACAAAAGGCTAAAGACGGAGGAAGCCCTAGAGGAGTACAAAAAGTGCAGGGGGATACTTAAAAAAGAAATTAGGAGATCAAGGAGGGGCCATGAAATAACACTGGCGAGCAAAATAAAGGAAAATCCTAAGATGTTTTATAAGTATATTAAGGGTAAGAGGATAACTAGGGAAAAAATAGGGCCCATTAGGGACAAAAGTGGCAATCTGTGTGTGGAGCCGGAAGATGTAGGAGGGGTTCTAAATGAATTTTTTGCATCTGTTTTCACTATGGAGAAGGACGATGTAGACATAGAAATAGGGCGGGGGTACTGTGATATGCTCGAACATATTAACATCGAGAGGGAGGAGGTATTGGCGGTTTTAGCTGGCCTAAAAATGGATAAATCCCCAGGCCCGGATGAAATGTATCCCAGGCTGCTGTGTGAGGCAAAGGAAGAGATTGCGGGGGCTCTAACACATATATTCAGAACCTCTCTGGCCACAGGGGATGTGCCAGAGGACTGGAGAACCGCTAATGTAGTACCATTATTCAAGAAGGGTAGTAGGGAAAAACCGGGGAACTACAGGCCAGTGAGCCTAACATCAGTGGTAGGAAAATTATTGGAAAAAATTCTGAGGGACAAAATTTGTCTCCACTTGGAGAGGCAAGGATTAATCAGGGATAGTCAACATGGCTTTGTCAAGGGAAGATCATGTCTGACTAATTTGATTGAATTTTTTGAGGGGGTGACTAGGTGTGTGGATGAGGGTAACGCAGTGGATGTGGTATACATGGATTTCAGTAAGGCCTTCGATAAAGTCCCGCACAGGAGACTGGTCAAGAAGGTAAGAGCCCATGGAATCCAGGGTACCTTGGCACATTGGATACAAAACTGGCTTAGTGGCAGAAGGCAGAGGGTGATGGTCGAAGGTTGTTTTTGTGACTGGAAGCCTGTGGCCAGTGGGGTACCACAGGGATCGGTGCTGGGTCCCTTGCTGTTTGTGGTCTACATTAATGACTTGGATATGAATGTAAAAGGTATGATCAGTAAGTTCGCGGATGATACAAAAATTGGTAGGGTGGTAAATAGCGAGGAGGGTAGCCTCAGTCTGCAGGACGATATAGATGGGTTGGTCAGATGGGCGGAACAGTGGCAAATGGAATTTAACCCGGAAAAGTGCAAGGTGATGCACTTTGGGGGGACTAACAAGGCAAGGGAATACACAATGAATGGAAAGACCCTAGGCAAGACGGAGGGTCAGAGGGATCTGGGTGTGCAAGTACACAGATCCCTGAAGGCGGCGGAACAGGTGGATAAGGTGGTAAAAAAGGCATATGGGATACTTGCCTTCATTAGCCGAGGCATTGAATATAAGAGCAAGGAGGTTATGATGGAGCTGTATAAAACACTGGTTAGGCCACAGCTGGAATACTGTGTGCAGTTCTGGTCGCCACACTACAGGAAGGATGTGATCGCGTTAGAGAGAGTGCAGAGGAGGTTCACCAGGATGTTACCAGGGCTGGAGCGCTTCAGCTATGAAGAGAGACTGGGCAGATTGGGTTTGTTTTCCTTGGAGCAGAGGAGGCTGAGGGGGGACATGATTGAGGTGTACAAAATTATGAGGGGCATAGATAGGATGGATGCTGAGGAGCTTTTTCCCTTAGTAGAGGGGTCAATAACTAGGGGGCATAGATTCAAGGTAAAGGGCGGGAGGTTTAGAGGGGATTTGAGAAAGAACTTTTTCACCCAGAGGGTGGTTGGAGTCTGGAACTCGCTGCCTGAAAGGGTTGTGGAGGCAGAAACCCTCACAACATTTAAGAAGCATTTGGATGAGCACTTGAAATGCCATAGCATACAAGGCTACGGACCAAATGCTGGAATATGGGATTAGATTAGACAGGGCTTGATGGCCGGCACGGACACGATGGGCCGAAGGGCCTCTATCCGTGCTGTATTACTCTATGACTCTATGACATGTATAATGGATCTAAGGTAGTGCCAGTGGATTTGTTGAACCATTTGATATGACAGTCTTTCCACCATCTACAAGGCACAAGTCAGGAGTGTGATGGATTACTCTCCACTTGCCTGGATGAGTGCAGCTCCAACAACACTCAAGAAGCTCGACACCATCCAGGACAAAGCAGCCCACTTGATTGGCACCCCATCCACCACATTAAACAGTCACTCCCTCCACCACCGGCGTATTGTGGCTGCAGTGTTTACCATCTACATGATGCGCTGCAGCAACTCACCAAGGCTTCTTCGGCAGCACCTCGCAAACCCACGACCTCTGCCACCTAGAAGGACAAGGGTAGCAGGTGCATGGGAATGCCACCACCTCCAAGTCACACACCATCCTGACTTGGAAATATATCACCGTTCCTTCATCGTCACTGGGTCAAAATCCTGGAACTCCCTCCCTAACAGCACTGTCGGAGTACCTTGACCACAAGGGCTGCAGCGATTCAAGAAGGCGGCTCACAACCACCTTCTCAAGGGCAACTAGGGATGGGCAATAAATGCTGGCCTTACCAGCGATGCCCACATCCCAGGAACAAATTTTTTAAAAATCAGTTAATGGGCTACAAATGCTCTTGGGTGTGCTTCAAAGTAAAAGTGCAAACAGGAGTTTGCAAATGTGTTCACCACTGACCTTGGTTGAAGGCTGCTTAAGTTGAAGAGTTTACCAGATGGAGGAAAACTAATGTACCATATCTGCATTTAAATCTTTTTTGACATCATTGATTACTGCTCCATGGAAGAACACAGCTCTTCTGACCCCAGCGGAAATGTTAAATCCTCATACATAATCTACTTAGCATGCCATTATCTGGTTGGCAAATAATCGGGACATATTTTTCCAAACATTCCGAAGTAGTTTAGACAAGGGGTTCTCAACCTTTTTGCTTCAGAGGACCTCTCCCATGTTATAAGAAGTCCACAGACCCCCCGTAACATAACACAAGTACTTTTTCTGTATAAAAGTTAGTTATACAATTAAACATATATATTTATTATTATTTTTGTTTTACTTACTTAATGTAACTAATTAGGAAGAGAAATTCCAATGATATATTAGCCCCCACCACTTTAATCGATAACTGGAAATTAGATGCACTTTTATTTTTCCACTACCGTCAAGTCAGAGACAAACGAACACAGGATATGACCTGATCCAGGCTCTAAACCCTAGCATTACTGGCACGCAGCGCAGTGAGTGGGTGTAAAGAGGAAGCTCTCCTTTGGTGACTCTATTGTTACTGCTGGTTATTTATTATTCACTGGCTGCTGCTCCTTACCGAATGAATTGAGGAAATCCGCTATCTTTTTGATGCTGCTGATGATGGCCCTGTTGGCCCAATCCTGGTGTTTTTCTCGCTGCACCGGATCGTTCTGCCCCACTGTGTCTGAACCACATCGACGTCCCCCGACCCAACCCCACCTGTAATCACTGCGCTGATTGGCTTCGCATCGCCCGTCCAAAGCGCCAAATTGGCCATACCTAACCCAGAAGTGCGAGTTAGGCAAAGATTATTGGTCAGGAGGGCGGTGGATTGAGACGACGGATGAAACGAGAGTTTCATTTGAGTAAACGTGAAGGCAGGCTCAGACTTTGGAGCAAAAGAAGAATCTAATTGGTTAATTAGAATCATACAGCACAGGAGGAGGCCATTCAGCCCATCGTGCTGGTGCCGGCTCTTTGAAAGAGTTATCCAATTAGTCCCACTCCCCTGCCCTTTCCCCACAGCCCTGCAACTTTTCCCTCCTTTCAAGTGTTAAAAACGCATATTAAAAGGAGAATATGATAAAGGCATAAAAGGTACAGCATTTAAACACCTTCCACTTTTCATCTTATGTTTCCTTTGCCGAACGAACATTTTCAGAAATTTCCAACCAACAACATGACCCTAAAATAAATACAATCAGGATCTTATCCAGCTCATGCTGTCTAAAATATACTGCCTGTTTAAAAAGAAAAAAAAGTGGGCTGAGATAAAATTCACTTTACAAAAGTAGTCCGAAAAAACAACGCCCCACACCGCTGAAAGTATCAGACCTCTGATTAAATTATCCAACTGTGGTAGGAAAATTATTTCTGGAGCTATCGGTTCATCCACTGCAGGTTTTTCCACTCCAGCTAAGGGCTGTCCTGTCTTTCAATTCATTCTGCGTTCACGTGGTACCCATCAGAAACATGAGGTCACCCTCGCCATCGCTGTGAGCTGTCAGCTCTCTGTTTCCCCGTTACTTCTCGGTAGTTCTCCTGTCTCCTCTGCGAGTGTACACGGAAGCAGCTCTGTCTGCCTTTTCGTCGATTGACAAGAGGTTACATCTTGATTTTGATTGGTTTCATTGAAGAAGCAACGAGAAATATGATTGATTTAACTTGGGTTAGCGTTATTTTGGTGGATCCCTTGAAACCTTATCGCGGCCCCCTAGAGGACCGCGGACCCGCGGTTGAGAACCCCTGGTTTTGAAAATATAGGCGAAAAATTCGGATCTGTGGTGCCCATTTTTTGGGTGCTACGAGTGCCCTTAGAGGTCCAAAATGGCGTCCGTGGTACGCACGTGCACACTTCTGGTGCAAGCCACGCCTGACGCCAAATTGATGAGCGCATTAGCGCACGCGCACTGAACATCTGCCGGAGGTATGCAGAGTAGACAGAGGGGCGCTGCCATTTTGGAGCACAACGCTTCAGCTAACGCCCTCTCTTAATCTCGCACAACTGAACATTCAGCAGCAGGAAGGACCCACCACCAGCACTATTTAAAGAGATCATCAACTAATTGCAGGTTAGTTACTGATTGATTCCTACCGGCTGTTGCTGCAATTGTACAACTCTTTGGTGCTTTCTAGAATTATTAAAAGTTGCTAAAGTCTACAGGGAGTGGTGTGGCAGGTGCTGAAGGACTTTGTCCTGACTTCAAGGCTTCTGCACAAAGTACTTGCTCCTAGACATGGGGCAGTAGTAGGCATTCCCCTTGGAATACAGCATGACTGGGCGGATGAGCAGAGGCGACACAGAGTAGGACAAGCTGCTAGAAGAGGGAGGAGGAGGAGGGGGAGAAGGGCTCTCAGAAGGAGGCCATATCCGCCTATGGGTGTTCAGGGAGCAATACTCCTACCTGAACCTCAGCGAGGAACAGTATGTGAGATGTCTGGGCTTCAAGTAAGGACAACCTCACTGAAATCTGCCACCTGCTGCAGCCATAACTGCAACCTCAGAGCAGGGCGAGGACCGCATTGCTAGTAGCTGTGAAGGTGACCGTGTCCATGAACTTTTATGCATTGGGCTCCTTCTAGGCTGGAGCTGGAGATATTTGCAACACCTCGCAGTTTGCCATATACTGTTGCATAAGGGAGGTCACTGAGGCTCTCTGTGCAAAGAGAACTGACTACACTTCATTCTCTCTTGCCAGAGAGCAGCAGGCAGACTAAGCAAACACTTCACGAGGATTGCAGGCTTCCTTTTGGTGCAAGGTGCCACTGACTGCATGCATGTAATTTGCGGGCACCGCATGTTAATTCAGAGATGTACCGCAACTGGAAGGGATTCCACTCCCTCAACGTCCAGCTGGTGTGCGACCATACTTAGCAAATCATGCAGGTCAATGCCCGGCATCCTGGCAGCAGTCATGATGCCTTCATTCTGCAGCAGTCTGCATTTGAGCCAGCACAATAAACCAGAGGGTGGCTACTGGGCGACAAGGGCTATCCGCTGACGACATAGCTCATGACTCCGGTGCACAACCCACGCACACGTGAGAAGCATGCATACAATGTAAGCCATGCTGCCACATGGCATGTGATAGAGCAGACCATTGGCGTGCTGGAACAACACTTCCGCTGCCTGGACCACTCTGGAGGAGCCCTACAGTACTCGGCAGAGCAGGTGTCGAGATTCGTGGTGGTCTGCTGCATGCTACACAACCTCGGCATCATGAGAGCACAGCCCTTGCCACCAGCTATACGGCGAGCAGCTAAGGAGCAGGAGGAGGAGGAGGAAGAGCAGGAGGAGGAGGAGGAAGAGGAAAAGGAACAAGAGGAAGGGAGGAGGCAACCCAGACAGCCCCTTTCTGGCCGGGCTGTCAGTGAATGACTCATACAACGGCAATATCAGTAAACACAACCCCAATACCCCATTCACCATCAGTCCCACACCTCACCTTCCCTCTATCACTGACCATCACAGTATCCAGTTGGCCACAATGCAAAGCCAACACAAAATAAATATTCAAAACCAAATTTATAAATCAAATCATGCCATATTGCATACAAACATAAACTAATCACCCTTGTGCATTCTCTTTGTACCTGTCTTCCTTGTGCCTTTGCCTGTCCTAGCGCTCCTACGCAGTGCTACCCCAATGGCTGCAGCATGGCTGGTGGAAGGCTGCTTACTTTCAATGAGGGAGACTGCAGATGGCCTTGGAGGATGACCTTGAGCAGCTCTGGGCCTAGAAGGCCTGGCTTTGGACTGCACCATCTTGGCACGGACAGCGGCAGTCAGGGCTGGCTGGCTGACAGGCAACAGCAAGGGCCCAGGTGGAGTGGCAGTGGTGGGAGGACGAATGCTGTTATCCTGAGAGAGGCCAGCAGGTTCGTGCTCCATGGAGCCACTGCTACTCCCTAGGGTGGCGCCTCAGCAATCCTAGTAATCTGTTGGAGGACAGATTGCTGGACTGCTGTGACATCCTGCAAGCCCCTTTGAACACTGGCATCCACTGCCACAATGGCAGCAGTATGAGTTTGCATTAAAGCAGTCTGACCTTGCATAGCAGCAAGCTGACCTTGCATGACAGAAGTCTGAGCTTCTACTGCAGCACTCAGACATTGGGTGGCTTCTGCTTGTGCTGCAATGGAAGCTGAGACACCAGCCATCAGACACTGCATCATGGCTGGGTCCACAAGTGCGCTAATGGAGTTGGCCACCACTTCCATGCTGGAAAGCATGGGCTCCAAGCTCTGTGCAAAGCCCTGTGCAAAGTTGGTGCCGCACTCCTCCATGCTCCTGGACATTTCACGCAGGCTTTCTGGCAGGCTTTCCAATGCACCAAGCGTTCTGTGTGCATACCCATCAGCCTTCTTCTGTAGCCCGCCCCATCGATGTGCTCATCTGAGTCCTCTGCAGCAGAACTTTGTGTGACCTCGCCCTCCAGCAAGCTGGCACCTGCGCAACCCTTGCCCCCTGCCCTGGCTGCAGGCCACTTGTGCCCACTGTCTCACCACCTGCAAATCCCGCCTCTATGCTATCCTCTAAATTACGTGCAGTGTCAGTATCTGAGCTGGTGGCTGCGAGTCTGAAATTGAGTGATGGTGTTTCTTCATCATCACTGCCTTGTTGCTCTTCCACCTGTTGCTCTTCCACCACTGCCTGGCCATGTTGCAGTTCTTGGGTATCTGAAAGGAGAAAAGCACAAGGGTAAGGCTGTGATGAGGGGAGGGGAGTAAAGTAAGAGTTGCATGCTTCCACCATGTGCAGCTTGTAAATCAGAAGAGATTATGGAATGAGGGGGATGTGGGATCTCAGAAGGAGGATTAGTTGTGAGGATAGCATTATCTTCTATGGTTTCAGCCCTGGCGCTGGCCACGGCCTCAGCGATGGCCGCTCCAATGATGGCGAGCACCTTCTCCTCCATGGGGGTAAGGACATGCAGGTGCGCCTGTCCCCTGCCGGTTAGCTCCTGCTGCCTTTGGTTGTGCACCACCTTGTCCTGCAAGAGAAAGGGAAGTGTGTCAGTGAGTGTCATGCAATCTGTTTGGGTGATGTGGTTGTCATGGTTGAATAGCTGGCAGTGTGTGCAAGCTGTGAGATGGGGGTGTGAAGCTTGCAGCAATGAGGGTAACCTGAAGCTATGATAGTTAGTTATGAGTCCTGATTGATAGAGATTGTTGGGAGGTGAGTGACAGGGGTGTGGTGCACTGAGTAGTGGCTGAGCCTAGTGGTGCAGTTGGTGGGATATGGCATTTGAAGATGCGTTCACTGACCTTGACCACTCGTGTGAGGTCATTGAACTTCTTACGGCACTGTATCCAGGTCCTCAGGGCTTGATACCTGGCATTGATTGCCACGACTATGTGCTCCCATTGCCTTCTGAGCATGTGTCTAGATGGTCCCCTGGTCCCCTGTGGATACAGCACATCTCTCCTCCTTTCCACCTCCTCCACCAAGGTCTCCAGTGCAGCATCGGAAGACTGTGGAGCCTGCTCTCTCCCCTTTTGTGCCATTCCTCACACTTTCCCAGGTCAGAATCTGTTCAACCATGACTCCCAGCACCTGCTCCAGCCACAATGCACCTCCCCTTTAAGAGGGGCAAGCTAGCTTTAAGCAGTGCAGGCTAGCTTTAAGTAGTACTAGCAAGGTACGATTTTGAACCCCCTGCTGAGGCATGCAGCCACTGAACAGCGTGGTTAGCACTGCCTGCACACTGCAATCATGTTAATCAGCAGGCAACACAAAGTTGACAAACTGCCTGCATCGGAAGCAACGGACGTGGGTGAATCGCACATCGCAATCCCCGTGCCTGTTTTCGGGGGTTATCGAATTTAGCCCCCCCTAAGTCTGCTAACTGTGTCAATTCCTTTATAATCTCAATGAAGACTGGGTGGAGGTTATGTTTTCTCTCTAGATTTTCATGTTTTTGATATATGAGAAAAATCAATCATCGAATGTGCTATTCTTTGCTTTATGTTTCCAGAGGTGCATTTCCTGCAATGTTGATAAGAAGGCAATTGAGGAATATCTTAACCTGCTCGGCAAGGAAAAAGAAGACGGTTCTTGATAGTTACCATACTCATACTTGTTCCCATTACATTTGTATATTTTTTTAGATCCTGTGGGACTACAACATTCCTCCAAATTAACTAAAAGAGTAAATGAAATGGTATTATTAGAGCACAGCACTGCATTTGTCAACCTCTGCTGGTATTCATTGCTGGTAAAGCTTTTCCATTCTTTGTTATCTTGACTGCCTTGTTCATTCCTTCTAATATAAGAGGCTCATCCATTTTGTTGCGTGAATAGGTTACTGTATCCACTCATCAAGGGCTTTGTCAGTGATGTTGAATGGTCAATTGAGTGGATTGTCAAATATTCATGCCTCCTTTTCAGGGTCTATATTCAAAGTTTTCTTGAATTATTAGAGTTCAGGAGCTGTATCAGCTTTTTTGAGATGCTAGTTATCTTTTGCCAGTTTTCTAGATTGGCACGTATGAACAGGTCAGGCATAGCTTGGGGTAGATCGATGGTAAAGCTCCGTCTGCATTGTCCTTTGAGTATGTCTGCCTCCTCTTATCTCTGACTACATTACAAAAATATTTATGTTACTCCTTATTCATTCATTTTCCACATAGGAATGAATAGGCCTTTCATCACATGACATCACAGACACTTCCTCATACTAGTATTTGGTCATTTTAGGACTTATAATGATTCATTACATAAAGAATGATCAATGTGTGAAATAGACTTCCAGAGAGAGTAGTGGTAGCACAAACTCTGGAATCATGTAAGGAAGAATTGGATGCAACAATGATGGAGACTTAAGGATGATTTTTGATGAATGAATTAAGATCACCAAATGGACTTCTTCATCCGTAATTATCTTGTGATCTTGATCCTTTGATTTTGTGATCTCAGCTTTGCTGGTTACTAGTGTTTCACTCATTGCAGCAATATTCCAACCATACATACAATTACAGCACAGAAACAGGCCATTCGATCCAACCAGTCCATGCCAGTTTTTATGCTTCACTCGCGCCTCCTCCCCTCCTTCCTCATCTAACTCTATCAGCATAACCCTCTATTCCCTTCTCCCTCATATGGATATCTAGCTTCCCCTTAAATGCATCTATACTGTTCACCTCAACTACTCCCAGTGGTAGCAAGTTCCACATCTCACCACTCTCTGGGTAAAGAAGTTTCTTCTGAATTCCTTATTTGATTCCTTGGTGACTATCTTATATTGATGGCCTCTAGTTTTGGTCTTCCCCACAAGTGGAAACACTCTCTCTGTGTCTACTCTATCAAAACATTTCATAATTTTAAAGACCTCTATTGTACCAAAACAATTCTTTGGTCAACAGTGCAATCCTTTGCTCAGAGCTAGTGACAGAATTGTTGATGATCCTAATCCATCATAATGTTTCATGATACAATGCTCACATTTTTGTTTTGTGCTGTTAACCACAATTGGGAGTAATTACTTCTGTACATGTATCGTGGTCCAGCTAGTGGAAGCAGACAATGCATAAGGCACCATTTCTACCTCATAACAGTAAAAGAAAGAAATGCAATCCTGAATAGGGCTTCTTAGCCATCCAGGGTATTGTGGAACATCTGCCCTTGACGTCCAATATTGAGCAACCAGAGTCCCAAATCATTTGTATTCAGATCCACAGCTCTGACTGCCAGCAACACCATGCCTGTAGTTTTACCATCAGCCCACTGCCATAGGACTTTAAGATAGGACTTTAATTTAAGATGGTTTGTACTGAGCTCCATTCTCTTGTCCTTCAGACACTGTCACTTTGGTTAGCCAGCAGTGTGTTTTCTGTCTTCAGAGCTGCTCTCAATGTACCCCATATGTGTCCTTAAGCACCTGCCACACCACTCCCTGTAGACTTTAGCAACTTTAAATAATTCTAGAAACCACCAAACACTTCTACAAATGCAGCAAGAGCCAGTAGAAATGAATCAGCAATTAACCTGTAAGTAGTTGATGATCCCTTTAAATAACATTGGTAGGGGGTCCTTCCTGCTGCTGAACGTGTGTTCAGCTGTGTGAGCTTAAGAGAGGGTGTTAGCTGGAGCTTTGAGCTCCAAAATGGCAGCGCTGGTGTCAAATCAGCTGGACCTGGGGGAGAGCAGCGACCGGAGGTGAGGTTTAAAAGCGGCGGCAGCAGCGAGTTCCGACCACAGCGGCTGGAGGTGAGGCTTAAAAGCGGAGGCAGCAGTGAGGCCCGACCACAGTGGCTGGACCTGGGGGAGAGCAGCAACCGGAGGTGAGGCTTAAAAGTGGCGGCAGCAGCGAGGCCTGACCACAGCGGCTGGAGGTGAGGCTTAAAAGCGGCGGCAGCAGCGAGGCCCGACCACAGCGGCTGGACCTGGGGGAGAGCAGCGACTGAGGCGGAGCATAAAAGCGGCGGCAGCAGCGAGGCCCGACCAATTCAGCAGCGGGGAGAGAGGTAAAAAGTAATCAGAGAGTGACGTCACCAGGGAGCAGGTAAGTGATTGGTTGGTGAGTATTTCTCTATATTTTAAACTTTAACTCGGTGGTTTATAGTTGCTAAGGTCTTTCTGGTGTAGCGGGGACTGTTGGTAAACCATACAAGCGCCCTAGAGTATATCTTTAATTGGTGGTATTGAATTAATTTAAATTAATTAAAGGGTAAGTGATGTCAGGACAGCCCAGCCCCGTGTTATGCTTCTCTTGCTCTATGTGGGAATTCAGGGACGCTGCCTGTGTCCCTGACGACCATGTGTGCCAGAAATGTATCCAGCTGCAGCTACTAGTAGACCGCATTGAGGCGCTGGAGCTGCGGATGGATGGGTTTTGGAGCATTCATGATGCTGAGAGGGTCGTGGAAAACACGTTTACTGAGTTGGTCACACCGCAGGTAAGGGCTGCACAGGCAGAAGGGAAATGGGTGACCATCAGGCAGAGCAGTAGAGGCAGGCAGGTAGTGCAGGGGACCCCTGTGGCCACCCCCCGCTCAAACATGTATACCGATTTGGACACTGTTGAGGGGGATGACTTACCAGAGGAAGGCAGCAGCAGCCAACTTCCTGGCACCAGGGTTGCTTCTGCTGCTCAGGAAGGGAGGAAAAAGTGTGGGAGAGCAATAGTGGTAGGGGATTCTATCGTAAGGGGAACAGATAGGCATTTCTGTGGCCGTAGACGTGACTCCAGGATGGTTTGTTGCCTCCCTGGTGCCAGGGTCAAGGATGTCACTGAATGGCTGCAGGGCATTCTGAAGGGGGAGGGTGAACAGTCAGAGGTCGTGGTTCACATTGGGACCAATGACATGGGTAGGAAGAGGGATGAGGTCCTGCAGCAAGAATTTAGGGAGCTAGGTAGCAGATTAAAAAGCAGGACCTCAAAGGTTGTAATCTCTGGATTACTCCCGGTGCCACATGCTAGTGAGTATAGGAATAGGAGGATAGAACAGATGAATGCGTGGCTAAAGAGTTGGTGCAGAAGGGAGGGCTTTAGTTTCCTGGATCACTGGGCCTGCTTCTGGGGAAGGTGGGACTTGTACAAGTCGGACAGGTTGCACCTGAACCAGAACGGGACAAATATCCTTGCGGGGAGGTATGCTAGCACTATTCGGGGGGGTTTAAACTAACTTGGCAGTGGGATGGGATACAGAGTGGAGCTGTAATAGGGGGTGATGTACAGCCAAATATAGAGGAAAAAACAAGTCAGACTGGAAGGCAGACCAAATATGTAATGGCACAAGGGAGTAGGGCAAGGCTGAATGGCATTTATTTTAATGCAAGGAGTCTTACGAATAAGGTGGATGAACTGAAGTTGTTGATGAACACATGGGAGTATGATATTGTTGCAATCACGGAGACATGGTTGAGGGATGGGCAAGACTGGCAGCTCAATATTCCGGGGTATAGAATCTTCAGGCGAGACGGGGGGGGGGGGTAAAAGAGGAGGGGGTGTCGCAATATTAATTAAGGAGTCAATTACTGCTGTAAGGAGGGATGATATATTAACAGGTTCCTCTAATGAGGCCATATGGGTTGAACTTAAAAACAAAAAGGGGGCTAGCACTTTGCTGGGAGTGTACTATAGGTCCCCAAACAGTCAAGGGGAGATAGAGGAACAGATATGTAGGCAAATCTCAGAGAAGTGTGCAAATAATAGGGTAATAATAGTGAGGCATTTCAACTACCCCAATATTAACTGGGACAGTCAGAGTGTGAAAGGCTTAGAGGGTGCAGAATTCTTAAAGTGCATCCAGGAGAGCTTTTTGAGCCAGCATGTAGAAAGCCCTACAAGAGAGGGGGCGGCACTGGACCTAATTCTAGGGAATGTGGCCGGGCAAGTGGTAGAAGTGTTAGTAGGTGAGCATTTTGGTGATAGTGACCATAACTCGGTGAGATTTAAGGTAGTCATGGAAAAGGACTAGGATGGACCGGAAATAATGGTTCTAAATTGGGGGAAGGCCGATTTTAATATGATAAGGCAGGATCTGGCCAATGTGGACTGGGATCAGCTACTTGAAGGAAAATCCACACCGGAGCAATGGGAGTCTTTCCAAAAGGACATTGAGAGAGTACAATGGCAACATGTTCCCGTAAAGGTCAAGGGTGGGACCAACAAGCCCAGGGAACCTTGGATGTCAAGGGATATACGAGAATGGATTAGGAAAAAAAGGGGGGCTTTTGGCAGATACAAAGGACTAAAGACAGAGGAAGCCCTAAAGGAGTATAAAAAGTGCAGGGGGATACTTAAAAAAGAAATTAGGAGAGCGAGGAGGGGCCATGAAATAACACTGGCGAGCAAAATAAAGGAAAATCCTAAGGTGTTTTATAAGTATACTAGCAGAAGTGCCCGGCGGTGCCGAGGGTTTTTTGAAGGCATGTTGTTGTTGGAAGAGAGACAGAGAGCGACTGGGGGGAAGAGAGAGAGCGACTGGGGAGACGAGAGAGAGCGACTGGGGGGAAGAGAGAGAGTGACTGGGGGGAAGAGAGAGAGCGACTGGGGGGAAGAGAGAGAGCGACTGGGGGGAGAAGAGAGCGATGGGGGGAAGAGAGAGAGAGAGAGAGGGAATGAGAGAGAGAGGGAAGGAGAGAAAGGGGAAGGGGGGTAGGGGAAGGGGGGTGGGGGAAGGGAGGGGGGAAGGGGGGGAAGTGGGGAAAGGGGGGGTGGTTGGGAGGTGGGAGGGGGAGGGAAGGGGGGTGGGAGGGGGGGAAGGGAGGGGGAAGGGGGAAGGGGAAACGGAAGGGAAAGGGGGGTGGGGGAAGGGGGGAAGGTGGGGTGGGGGGAAGGGGGGTGGGGTGTGGGGGGTGGGAGTGAGGGGGTGGGGGGGAAGGGAAGGGGGGAAGGAAGGGGGTGGGGACGGAAGGGGGTGGGGGAGGAAGGGGGTGGGAAGGGGGTGGGGGAGGAAGCGGGTGGGGGAGGAAAGGGGGTGTGGGGGAAGGGGGGGAAGGGGGGAAGGGGGTGGGGACGAGGGGGGAAGGGGGGAGGAGGGGGGAGAGGGGGGGAGAGGAAGGGAAAGGGGGTGTGAGGGGGAGGAGGGAGTGGGGAAAGAGGGTGTGAGGGGGAGGAGGGAGGGGGAAAGGGGGTGTGGGGGTGGAAGGGGGGAAGGGGGAGGAGGGGGGAAGGGGGAGGGGAGGGGGGGAAGGGGAGGGGAGGGGGGAAGGGGGAGGGAGGGGGGAAAGAGGGGGAGGGGGAGGGTGTGGGGAAGGAGGGGAAGGGGGGGAAAGGGAGTGGGGGAGCTAGCAGACCCTCTCCCCTCTGCCAGTGTTGCGAGTTGCGCTGCCGGCGGTTGGAAAAGGCTAGGCCCCGTGTCCCGTGGCCTCGGGCACCCACACTGACATGGCCCAGCCGAGCCCAGCGCCCTGGGCAGCCAGAGCTCCGCAGCCGCCGTTCGGCCGCAAGCCACAAAGCACCTGAGCCCAGAACCGGTGATGACTCCGTGGAGCTCCGTACTGCCCCGCCCCGCCAGCCTTTACAAAGATGGCGGCGATCGCAGGCCGCTTGTTGAGCGGGACGGGAGGTGCCTAGCTCGGGCGTGGCTGGGAAGGAGATGCCGAGGCTTCGAGGCCTGCAATCGGGGTAACCCTGGAATTTTGCGGCGCCCGGCGGAGGTA
The DNA here is from genome assembly GCF_052327205.1 of Somniosus microcephalus. Classification (NCBI taxonomy): domain Eukaryota; kingdom Metazoa; phylum Chordata; class Chondrichthyes; order Squaliformes; family Somniosidae; genus Somniosus; species Somniosus microcephalus. The sequence continues at coordinate 69,104,516 of NC_141002.1, forward strand.
GCGAGTCAACAGGAAAAAAAGAGGGTGAAAGGTAGGAAAATTAATCAGCTTAGAAAAAATATTTAAAATTAATTTACTTTTTTTTAAAACAATTTAATTGTGTTTAAAAAGCAACTTTGTTTTTTGCTGGAAATCTGAAGAGTTAGGAATCAAGATGACGGCCACTCACGTCAGCTCAGAAGGATTAGGCCCGCACACACACGCAATGAAACGCCCCCCGTGATGCACCGATTGGTCAACCATCAGGTCACTCAACTGTAGGATTGGTCAATCATCATGTCACTCAACTCTAGGATGGCCGGCCCGCACACGCAATGAACCCGCCCCCGTGACGCAGCGATTGGTCAACCGTTAGGTCGCTCGACTACGATTGGTCAACCTTCACGTCACTCAATGCTAATGAGCGGCCAAAAAGTAAATACGCTTATGACCATTCCAGAATCATAAGCTGTCTTTTGATATAACACATGTGTAGGTATACTCTATAACTTTTGAGTGTATAGAGGACAGACAGACAGACAGACAGACGGAAGGACAGATAAAAGAGCTCTTTTATATATATAGGTAGACTAGCTGAAGTGCCCGGCGGTGCCGAGGGTTTTTTGAGGGCATGTTGTTGTTGGAAGAGAGAGAGAGAGCGACTGGGAGGAAGAGAGAGAGCAACTGGGGGGAAGAGAGAGAGCAACTGGGGGAAGAGAGAGAGCGACTGGGGGAAGAGAGAGAGCAACTGGGGGAAGAGAGAGAGAGCGACTGGGGGAAGAGAGAGAGCGACGGGGGAAGAGAAAGAGCGACTGGGGGGAAGAGAGAGAGCGACTGGGGTGAAGAGAGAGAGCGACTGGGGGGAAGAGAGAGCGACTGGGGGGAAGAGAGAGAGTGACTGGGGGAAGAGAGAAAGCGACTGGGGGAAGAGAGAGAGCGACTTGGGGGAAGAGAAAGAGCGACTGGGGGGAAGAGAGAGAGCGACTGGGGGGAAGAGAGAGAGCGACTGGGGGGAAGAGAGAGCGACTGGGGGGAAGAGAGAGAGAGAGAGACTGGGGGGGAGAGAGAGAGAGAGAGAGACTGGGGGAGAGAGAGAGACTGGGGTGAAGAGAGAGGGAGAGAGAGAGAGGGAGAGAGAGAGAGGGAGAGAGAGACAGAGACAGAGGGAAGGAGAGAGGGAAGGAGAGAAAGGGGAAAGGGGTGGGGGAAAGGGGTGGGGGAAAGGGGGGGAAGGTGGAGGGGGGAGGGGGGGCGGGGAGGAGGGGAGGGGAGGGGGGAGGGGAGGGAAGGGGGTTTGTGGGATGGGGAAAGGGGGGGTGGGAAGGGGGTGTGGGGGGGAAGGGTGGGGGAAGGAGGGGGGAGGGGGGAAGGAGGAGGGAGGGGGAGTGGGTGTGGGGGGGAAAGGGGTGGGGGGAAAGGGGTGGGGGAAAGGGGGGGAATGGGTGGGGGAAGGGGGGTGGGAAAGGGGTGGGGGGAAAGGGGTGGGGGAAGGGAAAGGGGAAGAGGGGGAGGGGGTGAGGGGGAAGAGGGAGACGGGTAAGGGGAAGAGGGGGAGGGGGAAGCGGGGGAGGGGGGGAAGAGGGGGTGGAAGTGGCAGAGGGGGGAGGGGAAGAGGGGGAGGGGGGAAGAGGGGGAGGGGGAAGAGGGGGAGGGGGGAGGGAGGGGGAGAGGGAAGGGGGAGGGAAGGGGGTGTGTGGGAGGGGGGAAGGGAGGGGGGAAAGGGAGGGGGGGAAAGGGGTGGGTTGGAGGGGCGGGGAAGGGGGTGTGGGGTGGGGGAAGGAGGGGGATGGGGAGGGGGGAAGGAGGGGGAGGGGGGAAGGAGGGGGGAAGGAGGAGAGAAGGGGGGAAGGGGGGGAGAAAGTGGGGGGGAGGAAGGGAGGGGGGGAGCCAGCAGAACCTCTCCCCTCTGCCAGTGTTGAGAGTTGTGCTGCCGGCGGCGGTTGGAGAAGGCTAGGCCCCGGGGCCTCGGGCACCCGCACTGACATGGCCCAGCCGAGCGCAGCGCCCTGGTCAGCCCGAGCTCCGCAGCCGCCGTTCGGCCACAGGCCACAAAGCACCCGAGCTCAGCGCCGGCGATGGCTCCGTGGAGCTCCATGCCGCCCCACCAGCCTTTCGAAAGGTGGCAGCGGTGGCTACGCTCGGCTCAGACCCGCCCAGCCCACAAAGCACCCAAGCCCAGCACCGGCGATGGCTCCGCGGAGCTCCGTGCCGCCCCACCAGCCTTTAGAAAGATGGCGGCGGTGGCTACGCTCGGCTCAGACCCGCCCGGCCAGCCTTTAGAAAGATGACGGCGATCGCGGGCCGCTTGTTGAGTGGGACGCGTGGTGCCTAGCTCGGGCATGGCTGGGGAACAGAGGCCGAGGCTTTGAGGCCTGCAAAAACGGTGAAAGGTAGGAAAATTAATGAGGTTAGAGAAAATATTTAAAAAACAATTTAATTGTGTTTTAAAAGCAACTTTTTTTGCTGGAAATGTAGGTTTGAAAAGAAACACACAGAAAGTGGGAAAAAGAAATGAAGAGTTAGGAATCAAGATGGCGGCCACTCACCTCAGCTCAGAAGAATTAGGCCCGCCCACACACGCACCGATTGGTCAACCATCAGGTCACTGAACTGTAGGATTGGTCAATTATCACGTCACTCAACTCTAGGATGGCCCGCCCGCACACGCAATGAACCCGCCCCTGTGACGCAGCGATTGGTCAACCGTCACGTCGCTCAACTGTAGGATTGGTCAACCTTCACGTCACTCAATGCTAATGAGCGGATAATGAGCGGAATTCTGAAAGTTTTTTGGATACCGTCTGAACAATTTTTGTCTGACCAAAAAGTAAATACGCTTATGACCATTCCGGAATCATAAGCTTTTTTTTGATATAACACATGTGTAGGTACGCTCTATGGCCTAGAAATTCAGTTAGGGGCGCCCAGCTCGCCTGGGCGCCGGAATTACCGCTGCGCGCGGAGCCACTTGTGCCAGCGGGATATTCAGTTTCAGCGCCCCAAGTGGAAGCCGGCCGCTAAACAAGGGTTTCGGCGCCCCGCTTGGGGCGCTGAAACTGAATATCGGCGTGCAAAGTGCCGCAGCACCACCCGCTGCGGCACGGCAGCCTGTGGTACTGCAGGCCTTCCTCTCACTCTTAAGGGGGAGGTGCCTGCAACAGCGCGATCCCCGCTCGCGAGTGCCGGCAAATGAGCCCGGCACCAAGGAGAAGTGCCGGGCTCTCTGGAAACAGCCGGCAATGCCGCGGGGGGCTGGTGAAGGAGGCCGGGGACGGAGGTGCGGGCAGGCGGCCGCCGAAAAAGCGGCCGGCCGCACCTCCACCTTAACTCGCCCCGCTACCGGCACAGGTAGGCCCTGTGTACCGGTCGCTGTTTGCGGCCGGCGCGGGGGAGGCGGCAGCAACCAAATATGGCCAGCGGGGCGATAGCGGGGCGCTGTGCACACCGATGACGTCATCGGTGGCTGCGCAGCGCTACTGGCTAACGCCGCCATTAGCGCCCCGCTAAATATCGCGGTAGGTTTGCACAGTGGCGCAAAAGCCCTCTTTGGGCGCAAACTGGTGGCGCAGGCCACTGAATTTCTAGGCCTATAACTTTTGAGTGTATAAAGTATATACAGACAGACAGACAGACAGACAGAAGAGCTCTTATATAGATATATATAGACCAGCTGAAGTTTTTTGAGGGCATGTTGTTGTTGGAAGAGAGAGAGAGAGCGACTGGGGGGAAGAGAGAGAGTGACTGGGGGGAAGACAGAGAGTGATGGGGGGAAGAGAGATAGCGACTGGGGGGAAGAGAGAGCGACTGGGGGGAAGAGAGAGAGCGACTGGGGGGAAGAGAAAGAGAGACTGGGGGGGAGAGAGAGAGAGAGTGAGACTGGGGGGAGAGAGAGAGAGAGAGACTGGGGGGAACAGAGAGACACAGAGAGGGAAGGAGAGAGAGAGGGAAGGAGAGAAAGGGGAAAGGGGTGGGGGGGAAAGGGGTGGGGGGGAAAGAGGTGGGGGAAAGGGGGGGAAGGGGGGGGAAAGAGGGGTGGGGGAAAGGGGTGGGGGGAAAGGGGTGGCGGGGAAAGGGGTGGGGGGACAGGGGTGAAGGGGAAGGGGTGGGGGGCAAAGGGGTGAGGGGGAAAGCATTGGGGGGGAAAGGGGTGGGGGGGAAGGGAAAGGGGTGGGGGGAAGGGAAAGGGTAAGAGGGGGAGGGGGGAGGGGAAGGGGGAGGGGGGAAGAGGGGGGAAGAGGGGGAGGGGGAGAGGGAGGGGGCGGGAGGGGGAAGAGGGGGAGGGGGGAGGGGGAGGGGGAAGAGGGGGAGGGGGAGGTGGGAAGAGGGGGAGGGGGAGGGGGAGGGGGAGGAGAGGGGGAGGGGAGGAGAGGGGATGGGGAAGGGGGAGGGACGGGGGGTGGGAGGGGGAAAGGGGGGGTGGGAGGGGGGAAGGGTGGGTGGGAAGGGGGTGTGGGGGGGAAGGGTGGGAAGGGGGTGTTGGGGGGAAGGGTGGGGGAAGGAGGGGGAGGGGGAAGGAGTGGGGAGGGGGAGGGGGAAGGTGGGGAGAAAGGGAGGGGGGAGCCAGCAGACCCTCTCCCCTCTGCCAGTGTTGAGAGTTGCGCCGCCGGCGGCGGTTGGAAAAGGCTAGGCCCCGGGGCCTCGGGCACCCGCACTGACATGGCCCAGCCGAGTGCAGCGCCCCGGTCAGCCCAAGCTGCGCAGCCGCCGTTCGGCAACAGGCCACAAAGCACCCGAGCCCAGTGCTGGCGATGGCTCCGCGGAGCTCCATGCCGCCCCACCAGCCTTTAGAAAGGTGGCGGCGGTGGCTACTCTCGGCTCAGACCCGCCCGGCCCACAAAGCACCCGAGCCCAGTGCCGGCGATGGCTCCGCGGAGCTCTGTGCCGCCCCACCAGCCTTTAGAAAGATGGCGGCGGTGGCTACGCTCAGCTCAGACCCACCCAGCCAGCCTTTGGAAAGATGGCGGCGATCACGGGCCGCTTGTTGAGCGGGACGGGAGGTGCCTAGCTCGGGCGTGGCTGGGGAACAGAGGCCGAGGCTTCGAGGCTTGCAAAAAAGGTGAAAGGTAGGAAAATTAATGAGGTTAGAGAAAATATTTACAAATTAATGAACTTTTTTAAATAACAATTTAATTGTGTTTTAAAAGCAACTTTTTTTTTGCTGGAAATGTAGGTTTGAAAAGAAACACACAGAAAGTGGGAAAAAGAAATGAAGAGTTAGGAATCAAGATGGCGGCCACTCACCTCAGCTCAGAAGGATTAAGCCCGCCCACACATGCACCGATTGGTCAACCACCAGGTCACTGAGCTGTAGGATTGGTCAATCATCACGTCACTCAACTCTAGGATGGCCCGCCCGCACACGCAATGAACCCGCCCCCATGACACAGCGATTGGTCAACCGTCACGTCGCTCGACTGTACGATTGGTCAACCTTCATGTCACTCAATGCAAATGAGCGGATAATGAGCGGAATTTTGAACGTTTTTTGTATACCGTCTGAACAATTTTTGTCTGACCAAAAAGTAAATACGCTTATGACCATTCCGGAATCATATGATTTCTTTTGATATAACACATATGTAGGTACGCTCTATAACTTTTGAGTGTATAAAGTACATACAGACAGACAGATGGAAGGCCAGCCAGACAGGCAGACAGAAGAGCTCTTTTATATATATAGACTAGCTGAAGTGCCCGGCGGTGCCGAGGGTTATTTGAGGGCATGTTGTTGGAAGAGAGAGAGAGAGCGACTGGGGGGAAGAGAGAGAGCGACTGGGGGGAAGAGAGAGAGCGACTGGGGGGAAGAGAGAGAGCGACTGGGGGGAAGAGAGAGAGCGACTGGGGAAGAGAGAGGGCGACGGGGGAAGAGAGAGAGCGACTGGGGGGAAGAGAGAGAGCGACTGGGGGAAGAGAGCGAGAGCAACTGGGGGGAAGAGAGAGAGCGACTGGGGGGAAGAGAGAGAGCGACTGGGGGGAAGAAAGAGAGCGACTGGGGGAAGAGAGAGAGCGACTGGGGGGAAGAGAGAGAGCAACTGGGGGGAAGAGAGAGCGAGAGACTGGGGGGGAGAGAGAGAGAGAGAGTAAAAGTATCCTCCGGACTCAAAGGAAAACCGTAAACAATGCATGCAGGGCAGAACTAGGCCAATATCCATTAATAATTACTATCTAAAAAAGAGCCACCAAATTTTGGAAACACCTAAAAATGAGCAACCCCCACTGCTATCATTACGAAGCCCTGAAATGCCAAGAGAGGACCATAAGGAAGAATACCCTCAGTCAACTAGTCCTGGGACTCAGTGAAGTAACTACTAACACTACTAACAATAACCAGCCCCAGGACAGTGACATCGTAGCACAGAGAATTCGACCCAACACAATTGTCACTAAGCAAAAGGAAAAATACCTGTCATATTGGGCAGAAACAACAAAAACCCAAAACAAACTCAATTGCTACTTGGCCCTAAACAGACAATACAACATGGCTGAATACCTGACCATGGTAAAGGATAGCAAACTGAGAAAAACCTTGACAATGTACAGACTTAGTGAACATAGCCTGGCCATCGAAAAAGGCAGACACAGACAGACCCGGCTGCCAAGAGAGGACAGGGTATGCTCTCACTGCAGTCAGGGAGTGGTGGAGACAGAGATGCACTTCCTCACAGCTTGTGGAAAATATCAGGGCATCAGGGAGAATTTCTACGCAAAATTCACAAAAATATGCCCTGAATTCAGAAATTTGAATGACAACCAAAAACTCCCAATCCTACTAGGGGAACAGAGAAATTGTGTAACCTTAGCGGCACACTGTGTTACAGCTTGCCGTAAACAGAGGGACAACCATTAAATCTAAGAAAAGGGTATATACAAATTATAAGAATGTATATTTATACACTCAGGGATATATCTGTTTATACACTGTATGGATAGATCTGCGTTTATGTGTTCAACCATAAATGTTTTTCGATGCTTTGGCAACATAAGATGTACCTTGTCATGCCAATAAAGCGATTTGAATTGAATTGAATTGAATTGAATTGAGAGAGAGACTGGGAGAGAGAGAGAGAGACTGGGGGGGAGAGAGTGCGAGAGACTGGGGGAGAGAGAGCGAGAGACTGGGGGAGAGAGAGCGAGGGACTGGGGGAGAGAGAGCGAGAGACTGGGGGAGAGAGAGCGAGAGACTGGGGGAGAGAGAGCGAGAGTCTGGGGAGAGAGAGCGAGAGACTGGGGGAGAGAGAGCGAGAGACTGGGGAGAGAAAGTGAGAGACGGGGAGAGAGTGAGAGACTGGGGGAGAGAGAGCAAGAGACTGGGGGAGAGAGAGCAAGAGACTGGGGGAGAGAGAGCGAGAGACTGGGGAGAGAAAGAGAGACTGGGGGAGAGAGAGAGAGAGAGAGACGGGGGAGAGAGAGAGAGACTAGGGGAGAGAGAGAGAGACTGGGGGGAGAGAGAGAGAGAGACTGGGGGAGAGAGAGAGAGAGACTGGGGGAGAGAGAGAGAGAGAGACTGGGGGAGAGAGAGAGAGAGACGGGGGGAGAGAGTGCGAGAGACTGGGGGAGAGAGAGCGAGAGACTGGGGGAGAGAGAGAGAGAGACGGGGGGAGAGAGTGCGAGAGACTGGGGGAGAGAGAGCGAGAGACTGGGGGAGAGAGAGCGAGAGACTGGGGGAGAGAGAGCGAGAGACGGGGGAGAGAGCGAGAGACTGGGGGAGAGAGAGCAAGAGACTGGGGAGAGAGAGCGAGAGACTGGGGGAGAGAGAGCGAGAGACTGGGGGAGAGAGAGCGAGAGACTGGGGGAGAGAAAGCGAGAGACGGGGAGAGAGAGCGAGAGACTGGGGGAGAGAGAGCGAGAGACTGGGGGAGAGAGAGCGAGAGACTGGGGGAGAGAGAGCGAGAGACTGGGGAGAGAAAGAGAGAGACTGGGGGAGAGAGAGAGAGAGAGAGAGAGAGAGACTGGGGGAGAGAGAGAGAGAGAGACTGGGGGAGAGAGAGAGAGAGACTGGGAGAGAGAGAGAGACTGGGGGGAGAGAGAGAGAGAGAGACTTGGGGAGAGAGAGAGAGAGACTGGGGGAGAGAGAGAGACTGGGGGGAGAGAGAGAGACTGGGGGAGAGAGTGAGAGAGAGACTGGGGGAGAGAGTGAGAGAGAGAGACTGGGGGAGAGAGAGAGAGAGACGGGGAGAGAGAGAGAGAGAGACTGGGGGAGAAGAGAGAGAGAGAGAGACTGGGGGGAGACTCACCGCCACCGCCAACTACTCGCAGCACGTTTGCAGCTGGCCGTCTGATGGCGCGGCGCTCCGAGGTCAGGTAAGGAGGAGCGGAGCCCTGGGCCTGACCTCCCGCTCGGAGCCCGGGAGCCCCGGGGCGGCGGCACTGCCTGTAGCGGGCGGAGAGCAGCCCCGAGTCCCCCCTACGTGAGGAGGAGGAGGGGCTGCAGCAGAAAATGCTGCCCCGCTCACAGCCATCAAAGCAGGAGCGCGTTTCTTCCTCCGGCTGGCCAATCGCAGCCTAGCGCTTCAGGCCCGGCCGGGCTCTCGGGACGCGACTGAACGCGGGGGCGGGGTCAACTGCCCTGGGTGGACGTGCGCGTGTGCCGTGCGCGTGCCTCCGGGGCTTGTTGTTGTTGGCGGTTGCACTGAGGCTGCAGCGTGAGCGCAAATGAAGTTCGAGCAACTTCCAAGCAGATTGAGTTGTCCTGCCGCAGCCTCAGTTCCGCCCCACCAGCCTTTACAAAGATGGCGGTGGTGGCTACGCTCAGCTCAGACCCGCCTGGCCAGCATTTAGAAAGCTGGCGGCGATCGCGGGCCACTTGTTGAGCGGGACGGGAGGTGCCTAGCTCGGGCATGGCTGGGCAACAGAGGCCGAGGCTTCGAGGCCTGGAAAAACAGTGAAAGGTAGGAAAATTAATGAGGTTAGAGAAAAGATTTACAAATTAATTAACTTTTTTTAAAAACAATTTGGCCTAGAAATTCAGTGGCCTGCGCCACCAGTTTGCGCCCAAAGAGGGCTTTTGCGCCACTGTCCAAACCTACCGCGATATTTAGCGGGGCGCTAATGGTGGCGTTAGCCTGTAGCGCTGCGCCGCCACTGATGACGTCATCGGTGTGCGCAGCGCCCCGCTATCGCCCCACTGGCCATATTTGGTTGCTGCCGCCTCCTCCGCGCCGGCCGCAAACAGCGACCGGTACACAGGGGCCTACCTGTGCCGGTAGTGGGGCGAGTTAAGGTGGAGGTGCGGCCGGCCGCTTTTTCGGCGGCCGCCTGCCCGCACCTCCGTCCCCGGCCTCCTACACGCCCCCCCCGCGGCATTGCCGGCTGTTTCCAGAGAGCCCGGCACTTCTCCTTGGTGCCGGGCTCATTTGCCGGCACTCGCGAGCGGGGATCGCGCTGTTGCAGGCACCTCCCCCTTAAGAGTGAGAGGAAGGCCTGCAGTACCGCAGGCTGCCGTGCCGCAGCGGGTGGCGCTGCGGCACTTTGCACGCTGATATTCAGTTTCAGCGCCCCAAGTGGGGCGCCGAAACCCTTGTTTAGCGGCCAGCTTCCAGTTGGGGCGCTGAAACTGAATATCCCGCTGGCGCAAGTGGCTCCACGCGCAGCGGTAATTCCAGCGCCCAGGCGAGCTGGGCGCCCCTAACTGAATTTCTAGGCCTTTGTGTTTTAAAAGCAACTTTTTTTTGCTGGAAATGTAGATTTGAAAATAAACACGCTGTAAGTGGGAAAAAGAAATGAAGAGTTAGCAATCAAGATGGCGGCCACTCACCTCAGCTCAGAAGGATTAGGCCCGCCCACACACGCACCGATTGGTCAACCATCAGGTCACTCAACTGTAGGATTGGTCAATCATCACGTCACTCAACTCTAGGATGGCCCGCCCGCACACGCAATGAACCCGCCCCCGTGACGCAGCGATTGGTCAACCGTCAGGTCGCTCGACTGTACGATTGGTCAACCTTCACATCACTCAATGCTAATGAGCGGATAATGAGCGGAATTTTGAATGTTTTTTGGATACCATCTGAACAATTTTTGTCTGACCAAAAAGTAAATACGCTTATGATCATTCCGGAATCATGAGCTTTCTTTTGATATAACACATGTGTAGGTACGCTCTATAACTTTTGAGTGTATAGAGTACATACAGACAGACAGACAGAAAGACAGACAGACGGAAGGACAGACAGACAGAAGAGCAGTTTTATATATATAGATTAAGGTTAAGAGGATAACTAGGGAAAGAGTAGGGCCCATTAGGGACCAGAGTGGCAAGCTGTGTGTAGAGCCAGATGATGTAGGTGGGGTTTTAAATGAATTTTTTGCATCTGTGTTCACTATGGAGAAGGACGATGTGGACATAGAAATTGGGCAGGGGGACTGTGATATACTTGAACATATTAGCATCGAGAGGGAGGAAGTACTCGCGGTTTTAGCAGGCTTAAAAGTGGATAAATCCCCAGGACCGGACGAGATGTATCCCAGGCTACTATGGGAGGCAAAGGAGGAGATTGCAGGAGCTCTGACACAAATCTTCAGAACCTCTCTGGCCACAGGGGATGTGCCAGAGGACTGGAGAACAGCTAACGTAGTACCATTATTCAAGAAGGGTAGCAGGGATAAGCCAGGGAATTACAGGCCAGTGAGCCTAACATCAGTGGTAGGAAAATTATTGGAAAAAATTCTGAGGGACAGAATTAGTCTCCACTTGGAGAGGCAAGGATTAATTAGGGATAGCCAGCATGGCTTTGTCAAGGGAAGATCATGTCTGACCAATTTGATTGAATTTTTCGAGGGGGTGACTAGGTGTGTGGATGAGGGTAGTGCAGTGGATGTGGTTTACATGGATTTCAGTAAGGCTTTTGATAAAGTCCCGCATAGGAGACTGGTCAGGAAGGTAAGAGCCCATGGGATCCAGGGTGCCTTGGCACATTGGATCCAAAACTGGCTTAGTGGCAGAAGGCAGAGGGTGATGGTGGAAGGTTGTTTTTGTGACTGGAAGCCTGTGTCCAGTGGGGTACCGCAGGGATCGGTGCTGGGTCCCTTGCTGTTTGTGGTCTACATTAATGATTTGGATGTGAATGTAAAAGGTATGATCAGTAAGTTCGCAGATGACACGAAAATTGGTGGGGTGGTAAATAGCGAGGAGGGAAGCCTCAGGCTACAGGATGATATAGATGGGTTGGTCAGATGGGCGGAGCAGTGGCAAATGGAATTTAACCCTGAAAAGTGTGAGGTTGTGGGGAAACACTGTGTGTATGTAGATAAACCTGTATAATCCCCTTTTAACTGCTGTATTCCCCTCCCCCCGCAAGACAGTTGCAAGCTGAGAGGAATAAGGCATGTTCAGACTTGCCTGCTGCTGAGAGAAGGAAAACCAATCAGGTTCCAGCAGGTGACCAATCCGTGAGTCATCACAGGCTCGCGGGCTTTACGAATTCAGTATTGTATTGTGAGAGTTGGAGTAAAGACCTATTTCTTGTAGCTCGCTGTGTTGCCTATTTCTTTACGCGGGAGACTGTAGTCTCCCACATTGGTGACCCCGAATGTCGGCGGCCGAAGCCCCCGACTCACGTAGCCCTACAGAGGCCAGCAACGACCCGACGGCAACCAGCAGCAGCCCGATGTCGGCCGGCGCCGCGTCCTTGAAGCTCCCCACCTTCTGGGAACACCAAGCACCAGCTTGGTTCGCACACACGGAGGCCCAATTCACCCTTCGCAGGGTTCAAGACGATGAAGAAAGGTACCTCCATGTAGTCTCAGCACTAGCAAGCTCAACCGCCGCCGAAGTTCTCGGCCTGCTGGGGAACCCACCACAGACCGGCAAGTACTCAACCATTAAGGGCCGCTTGCTGCAGGCTTACGGCCTGTCCGGGGAGGAGAGGGCCCATAGGCTTCTTTCACTACCAGGCCTCGGCGACTCTACCCCGACCCAGTTGATGAGCCGGATGCTCACGCTCCTGGGCTCTGAACCGCAGTGCTTCTTGTTTCGGGCCCTTTTCCTCAGCCTGCTTCCTCAGCAGGTACAGGCTGCCCTCGCGGGGTCCCCGATCACGGACTGCGTACAACTGGCAGCCACCGCGGACAAAGTCTTCGCCGTCGCCCAACTCGGCTGTGCAGCCGCGAGGCTCCCCGACACCACCGAGCACGTGCCGCCACGCCAGGCCGCAGAACTATGCTACTACCACGCGCGTTTCAGCCACAAGGCCCAACGCTGCAGAGCACCCTGCTCTTTCGATCAAACTAAGATGGCCACCCGGCCCAACGCGCCAGCCCCGCGCCGCCATCTAGGCCCGCTCGACCGCACCCCCGCCGCCACGATGGCCATCGGCACCGCAGGTAAACTGCTGTACATAACCAACTCCCTTTCAGGGCGCAGATTCCTTTGCGACACCGGAGCCCAATGCAGCATAATTCCTGCCTCCCAGCTCGACATCCAGGCAGGCTGCAGCGGCCCACCCCTCGTGGCGGCAAATGGCGCAGCCATCGCTACTTTTGGAAAGCGACGGGCCGAGGTTTGTTTCAACGGCCAACGATTTACGTGGGATTTCGTGACGGCCTCGGTGGCACATCCCTTGCTGGGCGACGATTTTTGCGCCCACGGACTCCTGGTCGACGTCCGCGACAGGCGCCTGATCGACGCAGCAACTTTCGCTTCACTGGCCTGCCAGCAGAGCAACAGCCCGGCCCTCGTCGGGTCCTGCTCTGCCCCGGCGGATGACGACTACGCCCGCCTACTCACAGATTTCCCGAGGCTCACACAACCGACCTTCTCAGCCGCGGCAGCCAAGCATGGTGTCGAGCACCACATCGCCACTACGGGACCACCAGTGTTCGCCCGAGCCAGACGCCTGGACCCAGCCAAGATGGCGGTGGCCCAGGAAGAATTCGCCACGATGGAGAAACTGGGCATCATCCGCCGCTCGAACAGCCCCTGGTCGTCCCCCCTCCACATTGTGCCCAAGCCGGGCGGTGGCTGGCGCCCCTGTGGCGACTACAGACGGCTCAACGACGCCACCACGCCCAATAGATACCCCATTCCGCACATCCAAGACTTCTCGGCACACCTAGCAGGAAAGTCCGTCTTTTCCAAGGTTGACCTGATTCGCGGCTACCATCAGGTCCCCGTCCACCACGCAGATGTCCAGAAGACGGCGGTCATCACCCCCTTCGGACTGTTCGAGTTCCTGCGCATGCCCTTCGGGCTCAAGAACGCCGCACAGGCCTTCCAACGGCTCATGGGTTCCGTCCTACGGGACCTGAGCTTCCTGTTCGTCTATCTGGACGATATCCTCGTGGCCAGCACCAGCAAGGCCGAGCACATCGTGCATTTGCGCTCTCTTTTCCAGCGCCTCAGCCAACACGGGCTAATCGTCAACCCGGCCAAATGCAGTTCGGAGCAGCCCAAATTGACTTTCTCAGCCACAGAATCTCGCCAAGGGGAGCCATTCCCCTACCTTCCAAGGTGCAGGCGGTGGCGGACTTTCCCCAGCCCACCTCAGTCAAGGCGCTGCAGGAATTTTTGGGGATGGTCAATTTCTATCACCGTTTCGTGCCCAAGGCCGCCTCACTCATGCGCCCCCTCTACGAAGCCACCAGGGGCAAAACAGGCAAAGAGCAACTCACCTGGTCCAGCGAGATGGCAACAGCCTTCCACCAGACCAAAGGCACCTTGGCCAATGCCACACTACTGGCCCACCCCATCCCGGGCACCAAGACCGCCCTCACCACGGACGCCTCGGATTACGCTGTCGGCGCTGTCCAGCAACAGTGGGTCGAAGGCGCGTGGCAGCCACTGGCATTTTTCAGCCGACAGCTGCGCAAGAACAAGCAGGCCTACAGCACGTTCGACAGAGAGCTCCTGGCCCTGTTCCTGGCAATCCGGCACTTCCATTTCCTCCTGGAAGGCCGGCCGTTCACCGCATTCGTGGACCACAAACCGCTCACTTTCGCCATGGCCAACGTAACCGAACCCTGGTCCGCGCGCCAACAGCGCCAACTCAACTTCATCTTGGAGTTCACCACGGACATCCGCCACGTCGCCGGCAAGGACAATTTGGTGGCCGACTGCCTCGCAAGACCCTCGCTCCACGCAGTGCACCTGGGCGTCAACTACGCCAGCATGGCGAGAGACCAGGCCGCCGACGCGGAGATCCAGGCCCTCAGGACGTCAACCACCAGCCTCACTCTGGCCGACATCCACTTCCACGCAGCCGGCACAACCCTCCTGTGCGACGTCTCAGTCCCCTCGCCTAGGCCGGTCGTCCCATCCGCCTGGCGCAAGCGAGTTTTCGACATCATCCACGGCCTCTCACATCCAGGGATGCGTGCGTCTCAGAAACTCATGCCCGCCAAGTTCGTCTGGCCTGGACTCCACAAGGATGTGAGAGACTGGACCAACACATGCGTGGTGTGTCAGCGCGCTAAGGTCCAGCAGCACACCAAGGCGCCATTGGAGTGTTTCCCGGTGCCCGAGAGGCGTTTCGACCACATCCACGTCGATCTGGTAGGCCCCTTGCCGCCGTCGCACGGTTTCACACACCTGCTCACGATCGTCGACCGCACCACCAGATGGCCCGAGGCGGTTCCCCTCGCCTCCACCACCACGACCGACGTCGCGCGAGCATTCGTCTCAACATGGGTGGCCCGGTTCGGCGTTGATACGCTTATCAATTAATCCATAAAAAGCGATGAATTAGGATGGTAATGAAAAGGTTTTTATTAACTAAAGAACCGAGCATGCCTCTCGTGGATGACTGGTTCCAGGAAGGAAGTGGGTTGCCGAGCAGCCACCTTTATACCAGGTCATGTAGGCGGAGCCATGGGTGGAGCCAGCTGAGGCATGCATAGGTACACAGTGAGTAGCAAGAGGTAACAATGTGTAATAACGATAACAGTAGTGAACAACAGTGAACAACAATGAAAACGATAAAAGTGGTTTACCACATTCACCCCTTGTTTAAAATTGAGTCCGGCGGGGTGAAGTGTACTAAAAGTTCGTGTAGGTAAGTCTATCAGGAGGCCTTGTATGCCATCCTGATAGTCGTAGCAGCGGCGGCGGTGGTGCAGTATCCAACGTCGAATCTGGTGTCTGAGTGGTCAACGAAGGGTCCTGGGGCTCCGGCATGCCGTCTACAGGGGTTGGGTTGGGAGTAGTGGTGGAGAGTAATGGTGGTGATTCAGGGGCGCCCGAGGGTGCGAGGTCTCGTATGGAGACCGTGTCCTCCCGCCCGTCTGGGTATGCCACGTAGGCATACTGGGGGTTGGCGTGTAGGAGGTTCACCCTCTCGACCAGGGGGTCCATTTTATGGGTTCTCACGTGCCTCCGCAGTAGGACGGGCCCAGGAGAAGTCAGCCATGTCGGTAGCAAGGTTCCCGATGTGGACTTCCTGGGGAAAACGAACATTTGCTCATGAGGGGTGGCATTAGTGGCAGTACAAAGCAGTGGCCGGATGGAGTGGAGCGCCGCAGGGAGGACCTCCTGCCAGCGAGAGGTCGGAAGGCCCTTAGATTTTAAGGCTAAGAGAATGGCCTTCCAAACCGTCGCGTTCTCTCTTTCCACCTGGCCGTTCCCCCGGGGGTTGTAGCTGGTGGTCCTGCTCATAGCAATACCTCTCGCGAGCAGGTACTGACGAAGTTCGTCACTCATGAAAGATGAGCCCCGGTCGCTATGTATATAGCTAGGGAACCCGAACAAGGCGAAGAGGTCATTCAGACATTTGATGACCGTGGTACTGGTCATGTCTGGGCAAGGGATGGCAAAAGGGAAACGGGAGTACTCATCAACTATGTTGAGGAAGTACACGTTGCGGTCAGAGGAAGGGAGAGGCCCCTTAAAGTCGATGCTCAAGCGCTCGAAGGGGCGAGTGGCCTTGATCAGGCATGCTCTGTCTGGCCTATAAAAATGCGGTTTGCATTCGGCACAGATTTGGCAGTTCCTGGTCATAGTCCTGACCTCCTCAATGGAGTAGGGCAGGTTGCGGGCCTTAATGAAATGGCAGAATCTGGTGACCCCGGGGTGGCAGAGGTCATTGTGGAGGGTCTGCAGTCTATCAACTTGCGCGTTGGCGCATGTACCTCGTGATAGAGCATCTGGGGGCTCATTGAGTTTCCCGGGCCGGTACAAGATATCGTACTTGTAGGTGGAGAGTTCAATTCTCCACCTCAAGATCTTGTCGTTCTTGATTTTGCCCCTCTGCTTATTATTGAACATAAAAGCAACTGAACGCTGGTCAGTGAGAAGGGTAAATCGTTTTCCGGCCAGGTAATGCCTCCAGTGTCGCAGCGCTTCCACAATAGCCTGGGCCTCCTTTTCGACAGAGGAGTGTCGAATCTCGGGGCCCTGGAGGGTCCTTGAGAAAAAGGCCACGGGTCTCCCCGCCTGGTTAAGGGTTGCAGCTAGGGCGAAGTCGGATGCATCGCTCTCCACTTGGAAAGGGATGGACTCATCCACTGCATGCATTGTGGCCTTCGCAATATCACTCTTAATAAGAGTGAAGGCTGCACATGCCTCAGATGTCAGGGGGAAGGAGGTGGACTTGATGAGGGGTCTGGCTTTGTCCGCATAGTTGGGCACCCACTGAGCATAGTAAGAGAAAAACCCCAGGCATCTCTTCAGTGCTTTTTGGCAGTGGGGGAGGGGGAGCTCCATAAGGGGGCGCATTCTGTCGGGGTCGGGGCCGATGACTCCGTTCTCCACTACGCAGCCGAGAATGGCAAGGCGCATGGTGCGAAACATACATTTCTCCTTATTGTATGTTAAATTCAGCCGCTGGGCCGTACGGAGGAATTTCTCTAGATTAACGTCATGGTCCTGCTGGTCGTGGCCGCAGATGGTGACGTTATCCAGATAGGGGAAGGTGGCCTGCAGCGCGTTCTGGTCAACCATCCGGTCCATCTCCCTTTGGAAGACCGAAACCCCGTTGGTGACGCCGAAGGGAACCCTAAGGAAGTGGTAGAGGCGGCCGTTTACCTCGAAGGCAGTATACTGGCGGTCCTCAGGGCGGATAGGGAGTTGGTGGTATGCTTACTTAAGGTCAATGGTGGAGAATACCCTGTATTGCGCAATCTGATTGACCATATCAGATATGCGGGGAAGGGGGTACGCGTCCAGCTGAGTGTACCGGTTTATGGTTTGGCTGTAGTCAATGACCAGGCGGTTTTTATTGCCGGTCTTAACGACTACAACCTGGGCTCGCCAGGGGCTGGTGCTCCCTTCGATAATGCCCTCCTTCAGGAGCTGCTCCACCTCAGAGCTAATAAAAGCTCTGTCCCCGGCGCTGTACCGCCTGCTCTTGGTAGCGTTGGGTTTACAGTCGCGGGTGAGGTTAGCGAACAAGGGAGGGGGGGAGACTTTGAGTGTGGAAAGACTGCAAATGGTGCGCGGCGGGCGATTTAAAAGCTGTTGGTTGCAGACTGTGAGTGGGGGGAGGGGTCCACTGTATGCCAATGTGACACTTTTAAGGTGGCACTGAAAATCCAACCCTAGCAGAACGGCAGCGCAAAGACGGGGCAGGACAAGAAGTTTAAAATTTTTATATTCCGTGCCCCTAACCGAAAGGGTCACCACACAGTAGCTGCCGACGTCCGTTGAATGGGACTTGGGCGCCATAGAAATCCGATGGCGCATTGGCAGGACCGTGAGGGAGTGGCTACGCACCGTGTCGGGGTGAATAAAACTCTCCGTGCTCCCGCTGTCAAACAGGCAAGTAGTGGCGCGGCCGTTTACCGTAATGTCCATCATGGACCTGGACAGATGATGAGGGAGAGCTGGATCCAGCGTAACGGAGACCAGTGTATGGCTGAGTGAGCCGATGTGGTCGTCAGACGAGACGGTGGTCGAGTCCGGAGACAAAATGGCGGTTGTGTGCGGCGGGCAAAATGGCGGCGGCCATGATTCCGATCCCCACGCGGCCGGATGTGCACAAAATGGCGGATAAGATGGCTGCCCCCACGGTTCACACGCGGCGCTGCTGGCGTTCGCGGGTTTCCCTCTGCAGGCATTGGCGTAATGGCCTTTCTTCCCGCAACCAGAGCAGGTAGCGGTCTTCGCCGGGCAGCGCGCTCTAGGGTGTTTTAACTGGCCACAGAAATAGCATTTTTGGGCCTGATTACGGGACATCGCTGCAGTAGTTGGTACTGGGGGCGGCGGTCCCAGTTGATTTCGGGACATCGCTGCAGTAGTTGGTACCGGGGGCGGCAGTCCCATGTCCCAAGGTCGCGATGACCATGGCGCGGCACCGTTACGTGAGTATGCTTCGAGGTTTCGGTGGGCCGCATCTAATGAGAGTGCGAGGGCTACGGCCGTCTTCAGGTCGAGCTCCTTGCTTTCGAGCAGTCTCTGCCGGGAGTAGTCGGACTGGAGGCCCTTAACGAAGGCATCACAGATAAGTCCCTCCACGTGCGCCGCAGCCGATACCGCCTTACAGTCGCAGTCCCTGCAGAGTGTCTGTAACGCCCGTAAAAATGCCTCTACCGATTCCCCCGGTTGCTGCCTGTGGGATCCCAGGAGGTGTCTGGCGTAAATCGTATTCACTGGGCGCGTGTATTGCCCTTTTAGCAGGTCGAGAGCCGTCGTGTACGTAGTAGCGTCCCGGATGAGTGTATATACTTGAGGGCTCACCTGGGCGGTCAGAACTTTTAATTTGTTCTCCTCCGATATCACGGCGGAGGCTTCTAGGAAGGATTCAAAACAGCTCAGCCAGTGTTCGAAATTGGTAGCTGAACCCGCCGCTTGAGGGTCGAGATCCAGGCATGCTGGTCTAAGGGCTCGCAGCAACACCTGCTGTTGTTGCTGTTGCTGCTGCTCAGGTCCCGACATTTTAATTTAGTTAATAAAATTGATACGCTTATCAATTAATCCATAAAAAGCGATGAATTAGGATGGTAATGAAAAGGTTTTTATTAACTAAAGAACCGAGCATGCCTCTCGTGGATGACTGGTTCCAGGAAGGAAGTGGGTTGCCGAGCAGCCACCTTTATACCAGGTCATGTAGGCGGAGCCATGGGTGGAGCCAGCTGAGGCATGCATAGGTACACAGTGAGTAGCAAGAGGTAACAATGTGTAATAACGATAACAGTAGTGAACAACAGTGAACAACAATGAAAACGATAACAGTGGTTTACCACAGGCGTGCCGACCGACATATCCTCGGACAGAGGCCCCCAGTTCACCTCCCACTTGTGGAATGCCATCACCGCCGGCCTCGGCACCAAGTTGCACAGGACAACAGCCTACCACCCGCAGGCCAACGGGCTCTGCGAGCGCTTTCATCGTTCCTTGAAAGCCTCCCTCTGCGCCAGCCTGGCCGACACCAGCTGGATCGACAAACTACCCTGGGTCCTCCTGGGATTGCGCACCGCGCCCAAAGAGGACCTCCGCGCTTCCGCGGCCGAGATGGTCTACGGCCAACCGCTCAGAGTACCAGGCGACTTCCTCCCCCTGACAACGGAGCTGTGGTCAGCCACCAGACAGCTTTCCCTGCACCAGGACGCAGCCCAGCAATTCCGTCCAGTGCCCACTTCGCAACACGGCCCGCAGCCGTCCTACGTGCCTCGGGACTTACGATATGCGGAGTTCGTCTTCGTGCGCCGGGACGCGCACAGAGGCCCGCTGCAGGCACCATACACCGGCCCCTTCTCAGTATTGGAGATGGGGGACAAAGCTTTTCTTATCGACGTTGGCGGGAAGCCGGACCTTATTTCAATAGACCGCCTCAAACCGGCGCACCTGGACCTCAGCTTCCCGTTTCGTCCGGCTCTTCCCCCACGGCGGGGCAGACCTCCCGCGTTGGCGGTGGCCCCACAAGAGGGCAGCACGGTGGCATAGTGGTTAGCACTGTTGCCTCACAGCGCCAGGGACCCGGGTTCGAATCCGGCCTCAGGCGACTGTCTGTGTGGAGTTTGCACATTCTCCCCGTGTTTGCGTGGGTTTCCTCCGGGTGCTCCGGTTTCCTCCCGCAGTCCAAAGATGTGTGGGTTAGGTTGATTGGCTATGATAAATTGACCCTTAGTGTTAGGGGGATTAAATACGTGGGGTTACGGGGATAGGGTGGGATATGTGTTGGTGTAGTGGTTATGGGGATCGGGTGGGATATGTGTCGGTGCAGGCTCGATGGGCTGAAATGGCCTCTATCTGCACTGTGGGGTTTCTGTGATTCTGTGATTTCTGTGAGGACCAAGACACGACAGAACCTTACTTCCCGGCCGCCGCCCCACCTTCGCCGCCAGCCCGCCGCCAGACCAGCCGATGAACCAACCGGCCGACCTCCCAGACAGCCCTCCTCACACGCCAGATGGCTACTACAGCCGCTACGGCCGTTTGGTCAAACCTCCGCAGAGACTGACTTTTACAGTTAACGAGGATTCTGGGGGGGCGTATGTGGCGTTGCCACATTGGGGAAACACTGTGTGTATGTAGATAAACCTGTATAATCCCCTTTTAACTGCTGTATTCCCCTCCCCCCGCAAGACAGTTGCAAGCTGAGAGGAATAAGGCATGTTCAGACTTGCCTGCTGCTGAGAGAAGGAAAACCAATCAGGTTCCAGCAGGTGACCAATCCGTGAGTCATCACAGGCTCGCGGGCTTTACGAATTCAGTACTGTATTGTGAGAGTTGGAGTAAAGACCTATTTCTTGTAGTTCGCTGTGTTGCCTATTTCTTTACGCGGGAGACTGTAGTCTCCCACAAGGTGATGCATTTTGGACGGACTAACAAGGCAAGGGAATACACGATGAATGGTAAGACCCTAGGAAAGACAGAGGATCAGAGGGACCTTGGTGTGCATGTACATAGATCCCTGAAGGCAGCAGAACAGGTGGATAAGGTGGTTAAAAAGGCATATGGGATACTTGCCTTCATTAGCCGAGGCATAGAATATAAGAGCAGGGAGGCTATGATGGAGCTGTACAAAACGCTGGTAAGGCCACAGCTGGAGTACTGTGTGCAGTTCTGGTCGCCACACTATAGGAAGGATGTGATTGCTTTGGAGAGGGTGCAGAGGAGATTTACCAGGATGTTACCTGGGCTGGAGCGCTTCAGCTATGAAGAAAGACTGGACAGGCTGGGGTTGTTTTCCTTGGAGCAGAGAAGGCTGAGGGGGGACCTGATTGAGCTGTACAAAATTATGAGGGGCATAGATAGGGTAGATAGAAGGGAACTTTTCCCCTTAGTAGAGGGGTCAATAACAAGGGGGCATAGATTCAAGGTAAGGGGCAGGAGGTTTAGAGGGGATTTGAGGCAAAACTTTTTCACCCAGAGGGTGGTTAGAATCTGGAACTCACTACCTGAAAGGGTGGTAGAGGCAGGAACCCTCACAACATTCAAGAAGCATTTGGATGAGCACTTGACATGCCATAGCATACAAGGCTACGGACCAAACGCTGGAAAATGGGATTAGATTAGACAGGGCTTGATGGCCGGCGTGGACGCGATGGGCCAAAGGGCCTCTTTCTGTGCTGTAAAACTCTATGACTATCTATGACTCTATATTGATTGACGTCACTATCTGCCTACTCTGCATACTTCCAGTGCACGCTCCCTTCGTCCGCGCTAACGCCCTACCCAAGATGACGTCCAGCATGGCCCACACCTGAAGTGTGCGAGTGAGCCGCAGACGCCATTTTGGAACCAAAACAGCACTCGTAGCGCCAAAACAATGGGCACTACAGAGCCGAATTTTGCGGCCAATATGTCACAAAATCTACTTTAGTTCAGGAGTGACACTGCAGGATTGTAAATCTGCTCTTTCGCACAAATCGATAGAACATTGAACGAATGAAATGGCAATGTTATAAATCTAATTTTACTGTGCTCAAGTGGTAATGTATAATGGAATCATTATAAAGATGTTTGGAATGCTAAATAAAGAAGGAATAATCAAATCAATTGTTTTTAGTTTCCAAAGTAACTATTCCATTTGAAAGACCTATTTTTTCCATATGGTAATTACATTGCTGTCAGTGTTGATTTTGTCTGCTGCTTTGTTTACAAAATTAGGAGGAGAAATTCAGTATCGCCCCGTTTGGGGCACAATTATCGGCCGGGCACAAAGTTTAACACCTGGCGCTAATTATCACCTCCGACTGCAAACTTGGCTTCTATCGCCCCTGGAGGTGATTGGAGCACTAAATCAGGTGCTACACACCTCTCTTAAGGCGCAAAGGCCGAGGAGCGAGGCGCTACCTCAGAGCGCTGGCGAAGCTCATGTGATGTCAGTCAGCAATGGAACACAGACACCCTGGCGCCAGTCAGTTCTTAAAGGGGAGGGTCGATCTTGCTTTCCATCCACATCCTGCTCATTGCAGCCTTGAATCTCGGCCTGAAGAGACCTGTACCTCAAATCTGCCGGAAAGAACAATGGAGAGGCCCAGGGAAAGATGTCAGAGTGCAGCCCCCATAGTCTCTTCTAAATTGATGCAAGGAAGATCAAATCAAAAAGAACCTGCAAGAGCTGTTCAGTACCCAAAACTCCTCAACACAGCGTTGAATATCTCCCGAAGTCTCTCTCTCTCTCAGAATGCGTGGTGCAAAAATGTCACCGAAAAAAGGCAGGAACCGGTCACCTTTAAATAGTGCTCCCCCAGTCCCTTTCCAACTGCTAAACGCTCCCCTCAACCTGTCGTTGCTAGCAGCAGACGGTAAGGCAGGGGGCGCCACTCAATATCCGGTCCGGGGCACTACCGGGGCATTGCACGCTCAACTAACGTCACGATCTGCGGGCGCAGGAGATCGTGGCGGTAGTGTTTAGCGCTGCCGCAAAATGTCTGGTTAATTTCGCGAGCGGAGCAAACATCACCGCGTCCGGGCGCAAACCAACCGAATTTTTCCCCCTTACAATCTGTTCGGAGATTGCGATCCATAGCCAAGTCTTTTAAGTTGTTAGTCTACCAGTCAAAGTTAAGATTGCAGGGATCTTGGTGCAAGAGCTGGCCATTTTGTTATAGAAAAGTCAGACCAAATCGATGCAGATATCTGTATGATTCCCAATGGGACATTGATTACATTGTATTGCTCATGTACACGCTTGAGAACCTGTACAATATTTTTCTTTTAATGTTTCTGTTCATTTGAAAGATAGTGCAGTTAATATATATAGTGCTGAATCTTTTGTGTTTACTTCTATTTTTACTTTTCAAAACTAAAGAGAAAGGGATGATTTTCCTCGCTGTTTTTGGCAGACTTACCCAAGCCGCAATGGCATAGAAAATGTTAAGTGAGGAAATTCAGGTGGAAGACATTTCTGTCTGATTTCCACCTTTAAAATGCTTTCCCCGAGTTTCTTTGTGCTTTTTGAGCCTTCCCAGGATCCGCCTGTCAAGTTACCACTGGCCTTGTTTGTCTATGTCAAAGTGAGAGTCAGTGACATAGCATCTCTGAGTTTCCTGGTTTTGCAATGCTGATTCACTCAGGGTAAATTACACTTGAGTTATATGAGCTGATACAGACAGAAGTGAGGAGTTCCTGACACAGAAGTCTGGAGATCTTTGAATACAGATTTTTGCAGCTGGGAAACACCTTTTAAAGCATTTTGTTTTACCATTCAGCCTACAGCCACCTGTACATCTGCTGGCTCCTTCTTACAGGGTCAGACCACTGGCAGATTTTCAAAACCCCTCCATCCCACCACCCTTGAACCACAGTCAAGGCTTCTCAGGAGCAGATATGGTATTCCCTATGGACATACTCTTTCTTGTATGCCACTATCATGTATGGGGAGCATCACTACAGACTGAAGCAAAGGGGTCCCAGCAGATATAAAATATTGCTAAGACGTGCAGTGAAGTTATTAGAGAGTGAAGTGAAAGCCAAGCATTGTTCCTTTCTTACCTGTTTCCCTCCAGCCTGTTGCGCAGACATTTCCAGGCAGTTCAGTTATTAGCACATGTTTTACATCGGTTTTACACCAATGACTGAATCAGTGGGAATGCAAATGAGCTGACCCTCTGCAGGCTACCGGTGGGTGCCTTTTTTTTTTAAAGAGTAACCGCAATGTAGCTCATTTTGACAAAATTCTAGGCCAAAATTTAGAAAAAAATAATCAACCATGATCAAATGACCTTGTAAACTTCACAATGTCACATACCCTCCTTTCCTCTTCTCTTCTCCATCCCACCCCCACCCCATCATACACACATACATATATCACAGCTCAATAAATGGGTCACTTGGTTTTAAGGTCTGTAGGACAATTAAGATTACAAGAAAGATTTTTGAGTCATCTTTCTGACTTCTCATTTAAGTAGCAGGCATTAAAAGATATCGGAGCAGAAACCCACTTGAGGTGAAGGTTTGGAGTCATAAATCATTGATAATTACTTGCCCCAAACACTGGACCTTTAACTATTGATGCTCTTTCCTAACACTGACTACAGTCACAATATGATAAAAGGATTGCAGCACTGACAAAAATAATCCTTATTAGTGATAGCTCATTAACATTTCAATTACAGATACTAAATTAATGAACTTGAGAATAGCATTTGCAATATTGATATTCCTGCCGCTCAGAATCAAAACTTGTGAACATTTGTCAACTGAAATCATCCTAAACTATACATATGTTTTCATAACTAATGGGGCAGTAATTCCTCCCCAAACGCGTGAGTACGGAAGGGGTACTCATGCGTCTGGCCGGAGGAAATGCCGGTTTTCAGCATGCACAGCGCATGCGCTGAAAACCGGCATTTCCTCTCCTCTAACCCAAGAGGTGAAGAGGCTAGCGCGTGCGCTGCAGGGGGCAGCGTGTGCGTCTTGGATTTCCTCTGTTTTGGGGGATTTGCGCATGTGTAAAGGCCTCCAGTCTTTATGCTGGTAAAAAGCACACGTAAGTATTTATTTTTACAGGTAAGTGGTGTTTTAGTGCAATTTAGAATTTTTTTTCCCACAGGTTTATTATTTTAAAGAATCTACAATATGGTAAGTTTAGTTTTAGACCCTTTTTATTAAAAATTTATTTTTTTCAAAAAAAAATTATTGTTTAAATTATTTTTTTAAACTTATTTATACTTAATTTAATGATTGTGATGTTTTTTAAATTTTTATTTAAAGTTTAAATAGTGTTTTGGGCCCCCGTAGTTTTCATGAGTTTGACAGTTCTTACTCTCAAACTCATGAATGAACCTTCCCCTCCCCTGATTGGTTGTACAGTGCTCACCTGATCCCAGCCGGCACATCACACTAACTACGCCGCTGGATCAGGTAAGCACTGCGTGCTGACATCTGAACCGGGCCTGTGACAGGAAATGCAAGCAGGCCCGGGCTTCAGATGTCAGCGCGCAGGGTGAGTGCAGATCGGGGGCTTGCACCCGCGGGAAGCCCCCGACACCAAGTTCTGGGCCATTATGTTTTCAACCATCTTCTACACCGTTCTGTCTCCTTGGATACATGAAGGTAATAATAATTTACAGAATTGTTTTAAAAATCCATGTGCAATAATGTAAAATGTCACATATTTTAGTTGAAATGTACTAATGTGTATATGTGCTTCAAATTCCGTGATTTAACTCTTATCACAGAGTCCCGTGAATTTGCAGGCTGCCTTCGAACATTTATTCTGTGTACTATTTGCTTTACTCAGGTTGGGCTCACTGCCAGAACATGACATTAATGTACACATGGATGATGATAATAGTTAAGGAAGAGAGGAATAAAATACAAACAAAATAAGACTGGCAGAGCTATAGCAAACACACTCATGCCAATGCTAATGCAAGACAAATAATTATGTTTATATTGAAAACCTTATAATAGGTTAAATACAGCATAGAAATGTATTCAGATGGTGGAAACCTTTGTTTAGCTCAGGCTGAAGTATTTGTTTTACACAAATACAGCTGCAGTTTAAACAATGGTCTGAACCTACAGCAAGCTAAAACAATGTCACCATGCTTTATTTCATACCAGCTTCACACATATCATCATGACATAGAAATCACAAACAGTACTTGTACCATGCAATGATGGAGGCCTAGGTGTGATTATGTATGCAATGTACAGCAGGTTAGAATTGCACAATTTTCCAGGCCTATATTTACAGTTTGGCATCAGCACTTTTAATCTAGAAAAATAATTTTATTTTATGAATGGGAGTGAATTTATACCTCATCAAGATGGGGGATATTGGAACTGGAATTAAACATTTTTCTGCTTTATTGCACCCAATGTTAGCATCAAATATAAGTATAACATAGGTTGGATATATGATAAAGTTCCTTCACCACCACTGCTGCAATGTGTTGACCCCAACTTCATAGGTGTGACATCTCCTTGTTCCACACAATCCATCCTTCTCCGAGAGTGATAGCTACTTAGTGCTAAATTACAAACTAGGAAGTTCTTCATGTGTGATAAGTAATTTCACATAGAACTCATCATTTTCAGAGCAGGGAAACTTTGACTCTATCAATCTGGGTGGAATTCAAATCCAGATCTTTGAGGCAAAGCAGTGTTTTAACTCGCTGCGCCACCAAGTCTCCCAAAAGGTATGTACAAGGAGTTGTAAAGGATGTAGTGTTACATTTTTTCCTTTTGTTCAGTCACTGGGTGTTGAATCCGATTTTTTGCTTGAAGCCATTGTCAACTGTGAATATCTGAAAAGTAGTCATATCTCTTCACGCAGGTCCCATATCATAAATTATTATTTTGATGTGAGACATCTATAGCATAATTAAAAACATCTCCCTACATATTTCACACTTGACACTTCAAAATTAATGTATAAAAGCCAAATTTTCAAGAATATAAGATTTATGGCAATTAGTAACGTATTTGGCCACTGCATTGATGATAATACTATTGCCACCAGAGACTACCTGGATATTAATAAATTATATTGTTTCCTGTTCCTGTAAGTCATTTGATTTACTGAGTGGAGCGTGAATAAATTTGTGCCACCATTCATTGTTCCAATTATATTTGGAAAAGCTAGCGACTGTGAAAATCCATTTTGGTTTGATTTATGTTCTATGGAGAGTTGGAGAAATAAATGAACCTCACCAAGCGCTTTGCTAATGCATCTGTTACCTCATTGGCACATTTCAAAATAAAGAATTGTCAAATTTCCACAGCCTCTCCAGCTGGAGACAAATGTCCCTCTGGCATAAAAGATCAACATTGCATTGAATTTAAGAGAGACTGGCAAAGCTTGGTTTTAGGCTTTAAATTAAATTTCAGCAGCTCACACAGCTTAGGAATAGCCAATGTATTCAGATGGTTGTCAGATCCAAATGTAGTAGTCTTTGTAGCTGTGTATATATATCCAGGACAGTAGTCTACATGTGACCATCTATTTTCTGCACTCAGGCATAGAATATGAACTAAAAATAGAAAATGCTGGAAATACTCAGCAAGTGAGGCAGCAACTGTGGAGAGAGAAACAGAGTTAATGTTTCAGGTCAATGACCTTTCATCAGAACTGGAAAAGTTTAGAGATGTAACAGGTTTTAAGCAAGTACAGAGGCAGGGAAAGGGGGGAGGGGAGTGTAATGATATCAGCAAATAGTGATGTTATTTGCCTGTTCGATTATGATGCCTACCAGCATGATTGCATGTATTGATTGCTTGTGCCTGACCAGCAGAGGTCATGTGACCGAGACAAGCAAGGCAGTTTAGTTTAGTTTCAGTTTCATTTAAGATGCATCACTAGCTTGATGTCTCCTGTAAATGCTGTTAAAAGAGTTGAACAAGACTTTAGATTAAAACTCATTCTCTTTCATAAATGTCTCATCATTGAACCCACAAAGAAATCAATACATGGTGTCAGAAGTGGCTGAAAGAGATGAAAAAAAATTTGAAGTTCAGAAGTGAGATAGAGGAGTTCAATGTGGATGTTGTGTCTGAAAACAAAAAAGAAGAAAGAGACTGGATGTTGACACTAAAAGTGAATGACATACACATTCCATTTAAATTGGATACTGGAGCACAAGTTAATGTGATATCAGAGACTGATTTTAAGAAAATTAGACCCAGACCAAAGATACATGGAATAAAAGTGAAAGTGACAGAATACACAGGTACTGATATACCAGTGAAAGGAAGATGCATTGTCAAAGTAACACACAAGGACAGAGAGCACACGCTAGCATTAATTGTGGTGCCAAAGGATGTGCAAGCCATACTAGGTTTAAAAGCCTGTGAGAGACTGAACCTGGTAAAGAGAGTCCTCGTTGTGGAAAGCGAAGGAGAGACAGTCGATGATGAACTGAATGTTGCGTACACACCGGGTAAGCTGATGTATACAGCAGACACGTTGTCCAGCGCTGTTGACCCAGGAGAGCCCACAAACACAGTGAAAAGACTGATGTACAAGGCAAAAGACAGTGGAACTGACTTCTACCAGAGCATGCTTGTATGCCGCACAACGCCGCTCGAGTGTGGTATGTCACCAGCCCAACTCCTGATGGGACGTCGGCTAAGGTCAAACCTACCCATCCCGGAGAACATCCTGAAAACAAAAGAGGGGGAGAAAGTGAGGAAGTTCAAAGAGCAACAGAAAGAAAAGCAAAAGTACTACTATGACAGAGGAACACAAAACCTACCTGAACTCCACACTGGTGACCAAGTAAGGTTCAAAGACAAAACAAACACATGGACTCAGAAGGGAACTGTCCTGAGTGAAGTTCAACCAAGATCATACACCATTCAGACAGATGAGGGTGCTGTTCTGAGAAGAAATCGTCGAGATCTTCTCATGGGACCAGCCACAGCAGGTCAAGAGACTGATACTATTGAACAACCTGATCACACAGCTGAGAACCAATCATCTGAGGCAACAACTCAGATTCAAGGACAATCAATCAGAAAATCCTCAAGACACGTGAAGCCTCCTGAGAGACTCATTGAGCAAATTTAAGGACTATTGTTATAGAAGGAAGTAATGTTATCTTATTCTTTCTTCAAGTTCTAGTGTAGTTACATATTTCATGTGAACACACAAAGCAAGGTTAAAAAACCTTGATCATGATAATGATAAGGTAAGTTCATTAAGTGTTACAGTTAAAATGCAGATTAATACAAAGAAAACATGTTGTTAGTTAAAAGTAAAATACTTTTGTTTTAAGAAAAGGAGATGTAATGATATCAGCAAATAGTGATGTTATTTGCCTGTTCGATTATGATGCCTACCAGCATGATTGCATGTATTGATTGCTTGTGCCTGACCAGCAGAGGTTATGTGACCGAGACAAGCAAGGCAGTTTAGTTTAGTTTCAGTTTCATTTAAGATGCATCACTAACTTGATGTCTCCTGTAAATGCTGTTAAAAGAGTTGAACAAGACTTTAGATTAAAACTCATTCTCTTTCATAAATGTCTCATCATTGAACCCACAAAGAAATCAATACAGGGAGGAAAGAACAAAAGGGAAGGCCTGTGATAGGGTGGAAGGCAGGAGAGATTAAATGACAAAAGGGATGATGGTGCATGTAGTGTATGTGCCTTTAAGTCAGAACTACTTTTACAGCTCCTGTATACTGTAGTACCGGCAGTGACCACACCGGTATATAAGCTTTGTGTATGCCTCTGTACCCCTAGTCTAGAGATTACCCTCCTCCAGTAAAGACCTGTTATTTGTTAATGTACAGCATCCGTGTGATTATTTATCCACTGAACCACGGATCTAACAGTGGCGACGAGTGTCGATGCGAATCTACCTGCAACATAAAAAAAAATAGTCGAGGCCAGGAACACAGGTGTCGACCACGAGCAACCGCCCAGCAGTCAGGCAGAGATCCAACTTCACAGGGGAGGCTGTGGAGAGCCGGGCTTGGTTCCCCAGCCACAACGAGCAGTAAGAGACTGACGACAGGTCCAGCGCAGACCCTTCCCGAGCAGCGGCGGCTGGAGCTGACCAACGGCGGAGAGAGAGCCGAGCAGCGTCGACGGGGTAAGACAGAGGGTGAAGAGCGCAGGGCGCAGCCAGGGGTTGAACACCGAGTGGCGTTGAGGAAAATAAAACAAACCGGAGAGAGAGAGGGTAAGAAACAGCCGGGTTCTAGACTGAGCGGCATCGAAAAATATCAAAAGAAGAACGCGCAGAGCACAGCCAGTGCTCACGGGCTGAACAGGGACAGCGGGGCGAAGAAAGGGGAGACGCCATTGAGCCGCGGACAAGAAGGAAAAGCGCGGGAGGCACCAGTGAGCCGCGGAGAAGCAGGGAGAGCGTGGGAGATGCCATTGAGCCGCGGAGAAGAAGGAAGAGCGCGGGAGACGCCATTTTTACAAGCCGCAGCGGAGAAGAAGGGCGAGCGCGGGAAGGAAGGAAAGCGCGGGAGACGCCATTTTGTGCCAGCGGAGAAGAAGGGGAAGCGCGGGAGGCGCCATTGGTGATAGTTAACGCACACGCAAGGATGCCGAAGAGTGGCAGTATCTCTACGTTCGACAATGAAGTCGAAGATTGGGCGACATATGTGGAACGTATTGAGGTGTACTGCAGGGCGAATGAAGTGCCAGATGCTAATAAAGCACTGGTTCTATTAAATTCCATGGGTGCAAAAACTTATGGGTTACTGCGAAATCTAATAACCCCAGAGAAGCCGGTAAACAAGAATTTTGAAAGCATAGTAGAAATCCTACAGGACCACTTAAACCCCACACTGCTGCTGATAGCAGAATGATTTAAGTTCCATAAAAGGAACCAACACAAAGATGAAAGCAATGCTGAGTACCTAATGGAACTGCGCAAGCTATCGAAACACTGCCAATTTGGAGCGGGACTAGCAGACACGTTAAGGGACAAGTCTGTGTGTGGGCTACAAAGTGAAGGAACCCAGAAACGGCTTCTATCAGAAAAGGACCTTACGCTGGACAAAGCTTTCAGTATGGCAGTATCACACGAAGCAGCCGCAAGGGGTGCTGCAGAGGTACAACGGAGACCACAAGAATATGGCACCAATGAAATGTCCTATGGAACAGGGAAGTGCTATCGCTGTGGCAGAACAACACATGACCAGAAAGATTGTTGGTTCAAGGACCAAGTGTGCAGACAGTGTGGGAAAGCAGGACACATAGCAAGAGTCTGCAGGTCTGGGAAGAAAATCAACAGTAAGAAATCTCCACAGGAGAAGTACAAAAAGGTACACCAGGTGATGGACAGTGGTTCAGACGAACAGAAAAGTGACACAGACTCCGGAAGCAAGGAGCTGGGTTGTCTGAAACTACATGAGGTAACCGAAATGGAGGATCACCAGACTATCTGGGTTACACTCAAGATAGACGGAGTCCAAGTGGAAATGGAATTGGACACAGGGTCAGCTCTAACAGTCATAAATCAAAGAGACTACAAGCGGCTATTTCCACACATACCCTTGAAAGCTACAGAGATTGTCTTGAAGACGTATACGGGGCAAAAAGTCTACCCCAAAGGAAAAATAAGGGTGAAAGTGACATATAAAGGCCAGGAAATACCTAAAATGGATATATATGTATTGCCAAATGGAGGACCACCACTGCTAGGATGTGAATGGATCCGGGAGATACAATTAGATTGGCATTCCATACAGGCACTGAAGGTTGAGGCCAAAAAGGATGACGACGTCACACCTGGACGACTGTCAAAAATGCTAACTGACACAAAAGAAGTGTTCCAGGAGGGACTAGGAACACTAAAAGGAATAACAGCAATGATTAAAATAGAGGAAAATGCAAGCCCAAAGTTTCTGAAGGCCAGACCAGTGCCTTATGCGATCAGACCAGCTGTTGAAGCAGAGCTGGAAGGGTTGGAACATTCAGGAGTACTGTCCAAAGTGGACTGGAGCAAGTGGGCTACACCCATCGTTCCTGTAATGAAGAGGTCGTTGAGTAATACACCTGGGGAACCAAAGAAGGTCCGCATCTGTGGGGATTTTAAGGTGACAGTGAACCCAGTCCTTCACACAGTGCAATATCCGCTTCCATGAATGGAGGATATTTTCACCTCGCTATCTGGAGGTAAACGCTTCACCAAAATTGATCTAGCCCAGGCGTACTTGCAAATGGAGGTAGAAGAAGCTTCGAAACATTACCTTACGATCAACACTCATAAAGGTCTCTATCAATACAACCGGCTGGTGTTTGGAGTAGCCTCGGCTCCGGCTATCTGGCAAAGGGTGATGGATCAGGTCCTGCAAGGGATTCCAGGGACCCAGTGTTATTTGGACGACATCTTGGTCACGGGCGAAAATGACGGTGATCACCTCGCCAACGTGGAGAAGGTGCTCACCAGATTAAATGAGTATGGGCTACGAGCTAATCGCCACAAGTGCGAGTTTTTCCAGAAACTGATCTCGTATTGTGGCCATGTCATCGATGAAGAGGGGTTACATAAGTCCCCTGACAAGATTGAGGCAGTAGTCAAGGCTCCAGCACCGGAAAATGTGTCACAACTGAGGTCGTTCCTCGGGCTGGTAAACTACTACCACAAGTTCTTACTAAATTTGTCTACGGTATTACACCCGCTGAACACCCTACTGCAAACAGGGGTACCATGGAAGTGGGATGACGAACGTAGACGAGCTTTCCAGAAGTGTAAAGAATTGATCACATCAAAAGAGCTGTTGGCCCATTTCAACCCAGCACTACCAATTCGTTTGGCATGTGATGCATCACCCTACGGTATTGGAGCGGTGCTGTTGCACAAATTCCCAGACGGGTTGGAGAGGCCAGTAGCCTTTACGTCTCGGTCACTAACCTCAGCTGAGTGCAACTACGCCCAGATTGACAGGGAGGCCCTCAGCCTAGAATGGGGAGTAAAAAAATTCAACCACTACAGAGAAAACGATTGCAGTCCTACGGACCATATTTGCCAGAAACGGTTTGCCAGAGCAGATTTGCTCTGATAATGGACCACAGTTTGTGTCCGACGAGTTCCAAAAATTCATGAAAAGGAATGGGGTAAGGCATTACACATCCGCCCTGTATCATCCAGCCACAAATGGATTGGCTAAGAGGTTCGTACAAACCTTTAAGAAGGCGATAAAGGCCATGTGCGACGATGAAATTCCACTACAGCATAAGATGGACAATTTCTTATTAGCCTACCGAAACGCGACACATGCAGTTACCAACCAGACCCCAGCCATGATGTTCTTTAACCGAAGGTTGAGATCTCGTCTGGACTTGCTCAGACCAAATGTGTGAAGAAATGTTGAGGACAAACAATTCCAGCACATCAATGAGAAGCCGACAAGGAGCTTCAATGTAGGGCAACCAGTCTTGGCCCGTGACTATCGAACAGAGAAGTGGCAACCCGGAACGATATGTACAAGGCAGGGGCCATTAATGTACACAGTGGCTGTCGGGGAGAACATTGTGAGACGCCACGTCGATCAGATCTTAGCGTCACAGGAACGCGTCAACCCCATGTCTCGAGTACCTGGGGATGAACCCGACATACCGGTAGCATCTACTTCAGACCCATTAGCAGTGGAACTCGATGAACTACCCGATGAAAAGGGGTCAGAATCGCCTCTGCACCAAGACCAAGAACCTCTGGAAAGGCGCTATCCCAAAAGGGTCAGGAAGCCACCCCAAAGACTGAATCTATAAATGGACTTTTGTTGTTTAATGTACATGTTGAAATGTTAATTGTTATTTGAATATTAGGGGTATTACTAATCTAAAAGGGGAGGAATTGTAGTGTATGTGCCTTTAAGTCAGAACTACTTTTACAGCTCCTGTATACTGTAGTACCGGCAGTGACCACACCGGTATATAAGCTTTGTGTATGCCTCTGTACCCCCAGTCTAGAGATTACCCTCCTCCAGTAAAGACCTGTTATTTGTTAATGTACAGCATCCGTGTGATTATTTATCCACTGAATCACACGGATCTAACAGTGCAAGGCAAAAGGGGATGGTAATGGGATAAGTAAAGAAAAAAAAGATGAATCTAGAGAAGGTGTAAATGGGAGTAGCAGAATCATCAACAGCTGCTGTCCAAAAAAGTGGGGGCAGAGGTCATGATCTGAAATTGTTGAACTCAACGTTGAGTCCGGAAGACTGTAAAGTACCTAATAGAAAGATGGAGTGCTGTTCCTCGAGCTCACATTTAGCTTCATTCGAACAGCACAAGAGGCCGAGGACAGAGTGGGAGTGGGGCGGAGAATTAAAATGATAGGCGACCGGAAGCTCGGGGCCATGCTTGCGCACTGAGCAGAGGTGATCCGCAAAGTGGGCAGCCATTCTGCGTTTGGTCTCCCCAATGTATAGGAGACCACATCGTGAGCAGTGAATACAGTATACTAAATTGAAAGAAGTACAAGTAAATCACTGTTTCACCTGGATGGAGTGTTTGGAGCCCTGGACAGTGAGAAGGGAGGATGTTAAATGGCAGGTGCTGCATCTCCTGTGCTTGCAAGGGAAGGTGCCATGGGAAGGGAAGGGGGTGTTGGGGTGACTGAGGAGTGGACCAGTGTGTCGCGGAGGAAACAGTCCCTTCAGAATGCTAAAAGGGGAGAGGATGATGTGTTTGGTAGTGGCAAGGATGTCTTGCTGCAGTTTTGTACAGGGCCTTGGTGAGACCACACCTTTAGTATTGTGTGCAGTTTTGGTCGCCTTATCTGAGGAAGGATGTTCTTGCCATGGAGGGAGTGCAGCGAAGATTCACCAGACTGATACCTGGGATGGCAGGATGATGTATGAAGAGAGATTGGGTCGATTAGGCTTATATTCGCTAGAGTTTAGAAGAATGAGAGGGGATCTCATTGAAACGTATAAAATTCTAACAAGACTAGACAGACTAGATGCAGGAAGGCTGTTCCCGATGGCTGGGGAGTCCAGAACCAGGAGTCACAGTCTAAGGATAAGGGGTAAGCCATTTAGGACTGAGATGAGGAGGAATTTCTTCACCCAGAGAGTGGTGAACCTGTGGAATTCTCTACCACAGAAGACAGTTGAGGCCAATTCATTAAATATATTCAAGAAGGAGTTAGATATATCTCCTAAGGCTAAGGGGATCAAGGGATATGGGGAGAAAGCAGGGACAGGGTACTGAATTTGGATGATCAGCCATGATCGTATTGAATGGCGGAGCAGGCTCGAGGGGCCGAATGGCCTACTCCTGCTCCTATCTTCTATGTTTCTATGTTTCTATCATGCTGGAGGTGGCGGAAATGGTGGAGGATGATCCGTTGAATGTGGAGGCTCGTGTGGTGGAAGGTGAGGACAAGGGGAACCCTATCGTGGTTCTGGGGGGGAGGGGAAGGGGTGAGAGTAAAAGTGCGGGAAATGGGACGGACACGGTCGATGGCCCTGTCAACCATGGTGGAGGAGAATCCTCGGTTGAGGAAAAAGAAGACATATCGGAAGCATTGGCATGGAAGGTGCCTTCCACCCTATCACAGACCTTCCCTTTTGTTCTTTCCTCCCCTCCCCACTTTCCCTGCCTCTGTACTTGCTTAAAACCTGTTACATCTCTAACTTTTTCCAGTTCTGATGAAAGGTCTTCAACCTGAAATGTTAACTCTCCACAGATGCTTCCTGACCTGCTGAGTATTTCCAGCATTTTCTTTTTTTATTTCAGATTTCCCGCCTCCACAATATTTTGTTTTTATAACAGAATATGAACACCTATTATGCATTTTACTACTCTTGGTGAAATGGTCTTGTAGCTCCACTCTGAATGGACATAATTCACCCTTATGCAACTTGTAGCTTTGCACATGCATTTCAGAATAAAAATCATTATTTCTCCACATGGACCAAGAAGGATCCACATTCAATTGCTGATCTGTGCTGAGCTTTCAGCAACAATATGGGTGTGATTGTTGGCCTTACATTTTGGGCTAGGGAGAGGAAAATCAGGCCAGATTCTCCTCCACCCGCCTGAAATCGGCGACGTCCTTCTTTAAGCATGCAGATGGGGGGTCCGATGACATCATCAGGCTCCAACTGTTATTTTAACTGATGGTTAGAGCAGGGGAACTGTTGCAGTTTTCCCACCAGGTGAAACTAGTGGGAAGACGAGTCAGGGCCAGAACAGGCCCAAAGAGGTAAGATTTTTTTAAATTTTCCTTATGGGGCCAGGAGACACAGGAGTGCTCCTCTGGGCCCCACAAGCAAAGCTTAGGCGCCCCTGCCCTGGCGTCACCTCCTCTCCACTCCTTCCCAATCACGAGATCCTCCCAAAACCCTCTCTCCATGACTTACCTCAGTGCCAGGACCATTCCCTTCAGTCTCAGCAGGCGGTCTCCTGGGATTAAAATCTTCCAGGCCTCACGTTGCTGAATTTAGGATGTTCGTGCTCACCGCCATTCCATCCAATTCCCACTTCATTAAAATCAGGTCTTTAGAATTAAAATTAGTTTGGTTCTCTGAACTGCTCCCAATGCATCAGTATTCTTTTTGAATGTAGGATATGCAAGATTGCATTTAATATGTCACTTCACTAAGATTTCTCGATGAAAAATTTAAATAACAACAACAACTTGTATTTATATAGCGCCATTAACATAGTAAAACGTCCCAAGGCACTTCACAGGAGTGTTATAAAACAAAAAATTTTGACACCAAGCCACATAAGGCGAAATTAGAGCAGGTGACTAAAAGCTTGGTCAAAGAGGTAGATTCTAAGGAGCGTCTTAAAGGAGGAAAGAGAGGTAGCGAGGTGGAGAGGTTTAGGCAGGGAATTCCAGAGCTTAGGGTCTAGGCAACAGAAGGCACAGCCACCAATGGTTGAGCGATTATAATCAGGGATGCTCAAGAAGGCAGAATTAGAAGAGCACAGATATCTCGGGGGTGGGGTTGTGGGGCTGAAGGAGATTACAGAGGTAGGGAGGGCCGAGGCCATGGAGGGATTTGAAAACAAGGATGAGAATTTTGAAATCGAGGCGTTGCTTAATTGGGAGCCAATGTAGGTCAGTGAGCACAGGGGTGATGGGTGAATGGAACTTGGTGAGAGTTAGGACACAGGCAGCCAAGTTTTGGATCAGCTCAAGTTTACGTAGGGTAGAATGTGAGAGGTGAGCTAGGAGCGCGTTGGAATAGTCGTCCAGAGGTAACAAAGGCATGGATGAGGGTTTCAGCAGTGGATGAGCTGAGGCAAGGGCGGAGACAGGTGATGTTAGGGAGGTGGAAATAGGCCGTCTTAGTTATGCTGCAGATGTGTGGTCAGAAGCTCATTTCAGGGTCAAATATGACACCAAGGTTGCGAACAGTGTGGTTCAGCCTCAGACAGATGTTAGGGAGAGAGATGGAGTCAATGGCTAGGGAAGGGAGTTTGTGGCGGGGATCGAAAACAATGGCTTCGGTTGTAGGGGGTGGCGTGTGGTGGTGTTGTTTGGCGCGTGGTGGTGTTGTTTGGCGCGTATGTACACCCGGTCAGTTATGCCCCTGACTGTTTTGTGAGCGGTTCGAATCGCTCCCACGCCCCTGGGTTCTAGGCACCAGACTTAGGTACAAGGCGGTGGTACAGAGAAGACTCGAGTAGACAGGTGGTTGGATGTAAACAAAAAACCGAGATTTTATTGAAGAGGAAAAACTTGATACAATCTTATGGGAAAAATTACTAGTGTACACTTCTACAGGCAAAAATACAAATGCAAAAGAATAATAATAACTATACTTATGCAGGGAATGGGGAACACATGGCACAGCGAGGGAAAACAATTATCTTAACAATCCCCTTATCCTTATCCCACCCCCGATACCTAACTAGATTAAGCTATGAGGGGTCAGAACTTCATGCTCACCAATCAAAAGGTTTGTTAGACTCGAAACAGCGGTTGGGTTCGGGGTTTGCTCTTGGTGCTCTCTGGAGCCTGCCGTCGTCACGTGGCCTCCAGGCGCTGCAAGGGCGTTGTCCAGGTTCGAGTACCCCAAAGTTAAAGTCTCTGTTTGGGTACTTTACCTTGCAGGGATGATTCTTCGTCTACAGCCACCAGATTGAGTTGGTGTGCAGTTATTCGAAGGTCGGCTGAGGCTGAAGGCCCGATAATTCGAAGCCTCCCCTCAGTTCATCTCCTTAGTTGGTCTTCTTCAGCCGGTCTTCCCTCCGGTGGTCTTCCCTCCTCCCCTCGTCGCGTCCTGCCTCGCCTGGCCTGAATTGTCCGTGTCCGCCCGACCCGGTGCTGGGGCTAGTTCCAGATGGAGTGGGAAGAGGGCACAGACAAAGGCCAGGGGGTAAGCGCAGGACAGGGAAGGAGCGGGAGCCACGAGGGCGAGGGGCTGAAGAGCAGCACCAGCACACCAACCAACAAGAACACCAAACACGAACACACCTCTTGCTACCCGAGGGGGCCTTCAATTATACCTTCATCGAAAACTTTTATCTGCACACCAAATCAGGTTAGTTCTTTGTTTTAATCTTGGCGGGCTATTTTAAATAACGGTAGCAATCCATACTAACTGGTTTTAGATGGCCAGCAATCGCATCTACCGGCCTGATAATTGACTTGTATTGTCCTGAAAGTTCCTTGATGGGCCTGTCTGGTCTCGATGGTTCTGTTAATCTGTTTCCGATAATATATGTAGACTGCTTGATGGCCTTAACTATAGGCCTAAACTGAATTTAAATTTGCCTCCAATTCGGTCTAATGCATAATTCAGAGTCCTGTCTGGTTCCAAAATACAAAGTCTCTCTTCACAGAAACCTGCAGCTTGGTTTCGATTTCTCCAAACTGTCTGCGTTGCAGAGTCCATTTTAAAATCTCACAGGCTTTCTGCCACGAGGCACGGACGCCAGCTTGGGTACCCTTTTTGATTTAAAATGTCCACGCAGGGTCCCGTTTATTAATAACAGCCTTCGGGGAAATGCAGAAATTTTGCAAATCTTACACGGTCTTTCCAATATTTAATTGGAGAAAATTTCTGCAAAACTGGATGTCGGACAAGCAGTCTGACAATTTAGAGGCCGTGGTGGGGGGTGGGGGGCGGGTGGAGTCGAGAGAAGTGGTAATGAGGTAGAACTGGGTGTCGTCAGCGTACATGTGGAAACTGATGCTGTGTTTTCGGATGATGTCGCCAAGGGGCAACATGTAGATGAGAAATAGGTGGGGTATTATTTCTGCAGGGGTTCTCCCAATCTCCTGTTGTAACCACGGAGGATCACCGAAAACCCCAGAGAAAGAGTGTAAACTAGCATTTCTCTGGAGTTTCACCTATACTCTCTAGAGTTTAGAAGAATGAGAGGTGATCTCATTGAAACATACAAGATTCTTACAGGGCTTGACAGGGTAGATGCAGGGAGGATGTTTCCCCTGGCTGGTGAGTCTAGAACCAGGGGTCACAGTCTCAGAATAAGGGGTCAGCCATTTACGACTGAGATGAGGGAAAATTTCTTCACTCAGAGGGTGGTGAATCTTTGGAATTCTCTACCCCAGAGGGCTGTGGAGGCTCAGTCATTGAGTATATTCAAGACCGAGATCGGTAGATTTTTGAATATTAAGGGAATCAAGGGATATGGGGATAGTTCAGGAAAGTGGAGATGAGGTGGAAGATCGGTCATGATCTTATTGAATGACGGAGCAGGCTCGAGGGGCCAAATGGCCTACTTCTGCTCCTATTTCTTATGTTATGTTCTTAAAGTTGCAGCGGGAGAGTGAAAAAATCGCCGAGGAAATTACTGACGAGTATTTCAACTTGTCAAAGATCTTGAGTTGCATTCCTGCCCATGATTAGCTTTGTTGGTAATAGCACCAGCAAAGAAAGCGTTTGTTGGAATCTGAGTAAATGGAGCCTATGAACCTCAGCTGTACACATTATATGGAACAACACAGCTCTAATGCAGTTTCTGCTTTAGGGATGTAATCTATTTCAGGGTTAAGTTGATGCAGATAGCCTTCAGCAATTTATAATGTCACCTCAACTCCTCGATCTGAAATGTACCATGTAACACACTTTAGCTATGCCTTTTTGCATGTGTAACATTGGATAGCCTTTTTCTAATTTTACTTTTAATTTCAAGTATGCTAATGCTCAAAATTGTCCGCCAAGAGTTCTGAATTACGTGCTGCTGCGCGATGGTAAAATATAGCTTGCAATATTACACTCATCACCACCAGCAAGACATTATTGCTTCCTTCTTATCCATTAATTCTTGGAAGGTTACCTTAGAACTATATAATTGTATATACGCTGGATTTTGCTTCAGGAAAAGTTAACTTTAGCTATTTTTATTCATGAGCCATAATTTCTCAAAGCTGTTTTAAAGCATGGATACAAAGTCTGCACAGTCTGCAGTTATACTATTTTTGACAGA
Source organism: Somniosus microcephalus (assembly GCF_052327205.1). Taxonomy (NCBI): domain Eukaryota; kingdom Metazoa; phylum Chordata; class Chondrichthyes; order Squaliformes; family Somniosidae; genus Somniosus; species Somniosus microcephalus. The sequence continues at coordinate 69,144,647 of NC_141002.1, forward strand.
TTCTCCTGCATGAAGAAATGGAATGGCTTCTTTCCTATGGCTTAAAGACACAACTATTCAAGCCAGTATCCCCCAAAACACACTAAAGCAAGATCAGAATGCATAGTAAAGTGCTGTGGATGAGCTATCTCGCCCAAGGCATAATGGGGCTCCAAGAACGGGCAACTGGAAAACTCATCTGGTGACGGATCTTTCGGGTTCTTGGCCCTGAAGAGATCGCAAAGTCTCTGTTTGAAGAATGGACTCAGTCGAGAATATTTCTGTGGACTTTATGGGCTGAGGGTGTTTTCCCCGTGGTGGGATCGCCCTGTGCAGATGCGTGGGGGGCTGGTTTGTTAAAACTCCAGAGAACGCATGGCAGTTGGCTATGACAAAAGAACTGTCAGTCATCCAGAATGTATGGGTTCACCCGACAGTCCTGGAAACAGGAAGGGGGCCATTGAACTTGAACTTATTAGAAAGCCACTCTAATACGCAAAAGCACTTCTCACCTCCATCTCAGAAGAGAAGCAGAACAATGAACCCACTAGTCTAGCCAGCCGAAGAGGAGCCACTTTTTCCCAACACAAAGACCGAAAGATATGTTCCAGACTTAGGGCCATTAATCCAATCACGGAATACTCATGGGTCCGATGATGACCCATCACTGATTAAGCACCGGAGTGCTTAGAAACAAAAGGATTTTAAAGATTGGCGGGAAAGATAGGGGTAGCCAGACTCCTATAAAGATAGATCCTTTCCCACCACTCGCTCTCTCTCTCGCTCTCTCGCTCCACCAAGATCGACCTAACAAGAAGTACCAGAGGAAGAAGCCGCTGAGTGAAGCGATCGAGTATCCCAAGCCGGTAACCCGATATCCCAGGCGAGCTGGGTGAGGTGTAAGGGCTCAGGGTTTTTCTCAGAAGTGAAGTTTTTGGGCTATTCCGGGGTGGAAGCTTCGTTTGGTTCAGCCAGGCGAAGGGGCTTATGCAACTGGGTAATTCGTTGGTAGGGGTGGAGTTAGAGTCCACCATAGCAACAAGGGAATTACTGCATGTTATAGTCCCCAGTTGTGCACTGTATGTATGTTGTTTGTAACCTGGAACTTATTCTCCACAGAGACAGTGATTTCATTTAGTAGTGCATGTTTTAGCCAGTGTATGTTAGACCAAATAAATAAAAGTTTGATTTTTCACCGAAGCATTCCTGTCCGTGACTTATTTCATTTACACTCTGAAATAATAATTCCCGGGTATAGAACTTTCGTAAGGCGGGGGCGATTTGAACCGTCCGTCTAGCAATTATGCTAGGATCAAAAACCGCTTACAGCCCCTTCTGACCATGTCAATCTTTACACTTGTTGCATTTAATTGACTGAAAAAGTAATCTCTGGGATTCAGTTTCCAGCCAAACACCAGTTTTTTGGAAGTTGCTCTCCCTCCAGAATGGACAGGTTGAACCCAGGGGAAGAAAAGAGTTAAATAAAAGGTGTTCACTTTTTTAAGGAGAAAAAGGGTGGAATAGATAAATTAAATTGTAGCGGATAGGAAAAGTAAAGTAAAAATAGGAGAAGGGGAAATATGATGGAGAGAAGACTGGGTAAGCAGAAGTAAAGGGTTTATAATTAGAAAAAAAAATTGTAGTTTTAATTCAATATTTAATCCTTGGCCTATACTAAGTTAGCTGATCTCAGCTAGGGCAACAATTGGTCAGCAAGATTAAGAGAGAAAAAAACAGCTCCTGGTTGCTACCCAGTGAACCCTGTTGAAGAGCACATGTATAGGGTGCTTTGGGTGAGGACATCATTGGGCTTGGCTGTGATTCTACTCCATCCTTCACTGTTACATAGCCTGTTGGTACTCACTGTCTAGGCTCACACATATAGAATGATTTCTTTGGTGAGGTAATACTTGCGTGGAGAGTAAATGCCAACAGGGACTGGTTAGAGCAATGGCCTGTTTCCATGTTGTAACATCTATATATTTCTATACTCAAGCATGTCAGCTCCCAAAAGATACAGTGCGCCTAGGCACAGTCCCGGGAAAATATCTCCTATAGGCTCATATCTTTCTGTAAAAATGGAATACAAACCAGAAGTGAAAAATATGCTTACAGAAATTACTGTTTTCCTAACCATAAATAATTGCCAGTTTGATTATCCTCTCTCGGTTGAAAATTGAAAGCTAGGCAAAAACCACTGAGAGCCTTAAATATGAAGATTATGTTAGGACTAAATATTCTATTTGGGATAGCTTTTATTCATGCAGATTGTGTATGCATAATTCACCCTTTGATAGCATTCTAAAGGTTATCGAGTGTTGAAAATTCAAAAACTCTCCAGAACCAAAACCAAGACCAAAATAGCTAACATAATCAAGAGTATGACTTTCATATATTGGGCTCGATTTTGCCAGGCCCGAGGAGGCGGGATTAGAGGCGCGTGAGGTGTTAAAATCACAAAAACTGGCGGGCGGGTCCAATCCCACCTCCATCCTGCCTCCGAGCAATTTTCCCACATGCGAGTTTTCTGACCCCGTCTCCATCCCGCCTCCAAGAGGCGGGATAGGCCGTTAACAACCAGTTAAGTGCCTCTATAATCCCATTTTGAGACGCCTTTCTGATTTTAACAGTTTTCCCATGTGCTGCACGCCTCCTCTGAAACACGCCAGTGAAACCTGGCGGCAGCACAAGTGGATTGCTTACTAACAGCTGCAGCTCCACCATTAAAAAGGAGTTTTCAGCAATCTTCATTTGCAGGTGGCAGAACTTTGTTGTCTCAGGTCTGGGGGAACTTTTAACAGGCCTACTCATTGTTGTGGAAGTTTGGAGCCTGACACCCATCTCCAGTGTGACCTCCTGGGAAACCCCTCTCCCCACCTTGAATGAGCGCTTCCTCAACTGAGGTATATACCAGAGTAATGGGAACCATTTATTTCCTTTCCTCCTGGACATCAGATTCGGACGAAGACCAGCCGTGGCAGCAGCAGAACCCTGAACAACAGCAGCACTAACTGCAGGAGCAACAGCAGGAGCTCCAAGCTGCTGCTCACCCACCTGAAGCTGCACAGGCCAGAAGGCGCCAGCCTGCGACTACATTGCTGCCCGGGATGCAAAGGACGCACTCATCTTGGTCAGATTTGCTTAGCCTGCACAAAATAACACTTTTGCCTCGCACATTCTTATCAGACCATCGACAATGGCCAAGAATCTGCAGATTCCTATCACTCTGACCACCATACTGACAATTGCAAGTTGCCCTAAGCCCTCAATGTGGAAGTCCCATTTGCGAAATGACACATGCCACAACTGCAACAGTTTGCCATCAGATTTTTTTATGACAATAAGCAAGTGATGGCATTTAAAAAATAAACACAACATTACACCCAAGTGACTACCCTTGTGACTACTTGTGCATTATCTTCCTCTTACGCATGCTCTTACGTGGTGCTTCCCCTGTGGTTTCAGCAGATGCTCCTGCCTCGACACCTTTGGTGGGCGTCCTCTGGGGTTGTGAACCTGTGAGGGCTCGGCAACAGTCTGCTGCTCCTGCGGCTGTGCAGGGGCTGAGACACCGAACTCAGTTGGGTGGGGACTCTGGTGGGGCTCTGACAGAGGGCTCTGCAGTGGCATGGTCGTGTGAGCACTTGGAGAGGAGCCCCCACTTCCTTGTTGTATGCCACCAACTTCCCTCTCATGGGTCAGCCTCACTTCAGAGCTAGCAAGTGGCTTGACAGCACCTTGCTGCAATTCAGGGGAGCCATGACGACCCGTTTCTGTACTGGAAGTCCTACTCGCGAGGACTTGCCTGAAGGTCTGGTTTGTTTGCTCAATAGCTGACCATCGCTCCTCAAGAAATGTCAGTCTATTCTGAACAATGACCATGTTTTCACGACCCTGGCGACTAAGCTCCTCCATGGCCATTGCCATCCTCTCCTCTACGGTAGCTAACCTTTCCACGGAGGTTGCCATATTTTCCGTGGTGATATGTTCATGCGCCGACACCTCCACAAAGGCTCTGCTCATGTTAGCGATGGACTCCTCCATTCGCTCTACTCTTGAAGTGACCCTGGAGACAAAACCTGCCAGAGATTCCTGCAGCTCTTCCTGGAGTTCCAGCACCGCTTTCCTTCTGGATGGACCCGGAGGCAGAGGGTCAACATGCAGCTGAGCCGAGCTGGCAGAGTCCTGCACCCTCCAACTAGGACTCTCCACTGCTGTCCTTGTCTCCACCATCTACTGATGCTCACTTGTGAGCTGTGAGACACCAGGTGACAACACTGCACCATCTCGCGAAGGCCCCAACGAGGTGTGAATGTCTATGCTGGTGCTGGGTGCACTGAATTCTGCTGACGCTGCGCCCTCAGAGGTTGCAGCTTCCTCTGAGGGGTCTGGAGGCTCAGGTTGTTCCTCCTGGATAGTGGGGACGGGGGATTTCGATGGTCCTGTGGGGGAGTAAAGAAAAGAGTCAGAGATGTGATGCCAAGGTTACGTGCACATTGAATATTGCAGATGATCAAAAGTCAATCTGTTAGTGCATCAGAATCATTATCAGTGACTCATGCAATGTCACTGAGAGAGATAATAAACTATTCTGTCGCCAGCTTGCTCTGATGCGCCCATCTGTCCTTCACCCACTTGCGCATCCTCCTCCACTCCCACGATCTCCAGGGCCGCCTCCTCCCAAGGGGTGAGCTGGGCTACTGAGGGTGGCCCTCCTCCTGTCCTCGCTCTTTCCCTCTTATTGTGACCTCTCTTTTCCTGCAATGAGGGAGAAAAGTGGAGTTTGAGTGAGAATGAAGGAGTGAGTGTAGAGAATCCATATCATTGATGGTTAGAAGGAGACAATGATGGAGTGAGTTGGCAAGACCAAGGGCCCTCCCTGTGGGTTGTAAGTTGTTTTCATAGCATCACAGCGATAGGGAGTGTGAGGGCTGCATAGTCGAATAGTTAGGTGAATGTGAACATAGAGAGAGAGGGAATGGGTAAGGGTGCAGGGATGTCAGTGTCAAGTGGGATGTGGAGGAAGAGGTTGTCAAAGCTGAGTGCTGGTGAGGAGAGGCAATGGGGATCAGATTGAGGGTGATGGGAAAGTCATACTCACTTTTCCAGTACGCAGGTCATGAAACCTCTTCCTGCACTGCAGCCAGGTTCTGCGGCACATAGACATTGAATTGACCTCCTGGGCCACTTGCATCCACACAGCTTTAGTCTGCTGGGGAGGCTTCTTCCTCCCTGAGGAAGGGAAGAGCACCTCCTTATTTCCTCTTGCTCCCTCCACCAGAGCTTGCAGGGCTGCGTCATCGAACCTTGGTGCAGACTTCACAGAATCACAGAAACCCCACAGTGCAGATAGAGGCCATTTCGGCCCATCGAGCCTGCACCGACACATATCCCACCCGATCCCCGTAACCCCTACACCAACACATATCCCACCCTACTGCTGGACATATTGGCTGAAGGAATCTATCACAGCAATGGGCATAAGGTTTGCAGTCTGCAGAAGAAGCAAGGCTGCTTGCAGGCCTTAAATCCAGCAGCACTGATGACGACATCGGAAGCGACTTTCAGGATGGAAAGGCTAAGTGGGCCAGGGGTTCCCACATGCTGGAAATCAATTGCCCAATTAGGTGAAAATCGCATATTTTTTCCACATCAAATTGGAATCGGGTGGCTAACACGAAAAGCGGCTGACACGCCCCCAGCCCGCCCCAATGGCAAAATCGAGCCCATTGTGTCAGGTTCAGTCTCACACTATCAAATCTAAATTTAAGCAAGAATGTGCATTACTTTTTAGCGCACAACCTGCATTCATATGCAATACAGTCTTGAGATTCAGGCCAATTTTACAATGTGAATACCAAATGCAAATTTTCACTTATTACATTCATCTGGATTTCATACCCATTTTTCCATATATTGAGATACCCTCCTGGAAGGGATCACATTCCAATTGGTTTTAACGGCCTACATAATCAATCGTGCCTCACCCGTTTTACAGGTGTCTAAGGTTTCAATGTGACGGGCGGCATGCGCGCGCTCATTCCACCCCAGAAATGCTCCACCCACCATATTGGATCGGGCTCCTCCATAGACTCCCAGGGTGAGCAGTGGAAGTATTAAAAACCTCACTAAAATATATCTATAAAGGTCCTACGCTGTTGTAGGACCAGAATTTGAGCCACAATCAAATTTCTAGACCGATGTGTTCTGAAGTCAGATTGGGATCTGACTCCAAACCTATACTACCATTTTCTGTTGATGCACAGGAACAAATCTAGCAGTACCATAATATTAGCAATGGAGAGTAGGAAGTATTGCCACTGTGAAGACCAAATATCCTGGCAGAAATTAATCATTTCATGGTATCCAGATAACCTGCAAAGTAGAATTTAAGAAAGAATCTTCTCAGTGCAATAGAAAACTGGGTGGTTTGCACCTGGGCAGGATCGGGACTGATACCCGAGGAGGAGTGTTTGCTAGTGCTGTTGGGGAGGGTTTAAACTAAAATGGCAGGGGTTGGGAACCTGTGCAGAGAGACAGAGGAAAGGGAAGCAAGGATAGAAGCAAAAGACAGGAAGGAGAAAAGCAAAAGTGGAAGTCAGGGAAATCAAGGGTGTAAATCAAATATGGCCGTGGTAAACAATAATTCTAAAAGGTCTAAGAGTGTTAAAAAAACAAGCCTGAAGGCTTTGTGTCTTAATGCGAGGAGCATTTGTAATAAGGTGGATGAATTAGCTGCGCAAATAGATGTAAACGGATATGATATAATTGGGATTATGGAGACATGGCTCCAGGGTGACCAAGGCTGGGAATTCAACATCCAGGGGTATTCAATATTCAGGAAGGACAGGCAAAAAGGAAAAGGCACTGGGGTGCTGGTTAAAGAGGAGATTAGCACAATAGTAAGGAAGGATATTAGCTCTGATGATGTGGAATCTGTATGGGTAGAGCTGAGAAATACCATGGGGCAGAAAACATTAGTGGGAGTTGTATATAGACCCCCAAACAGTAATGTTGAGGTTGGGGATGGCATTAAACGGGAAATTAGAGATGTGTGCAATAAGGGTACAGCAGTTATCATGGGTGACTTTAATCTACATATAGATTGTTCTAACCAAATTAGTAACAATACTGTGGAAGAGGAATTCCTAGAGTGTATACGGGATGGTTACCTGGACCAATATGTCAAGGAACCAACTAGAGATCAGGCCATCTTAGACTGGGTATTATGTGATGAGAAAGGATTAATTAGCAATCTTGTTGTGCGAGGCCCCTTGGGGAGGAGCAATCATAATATGATAGAATTCTTCATTAAGATGGAGAGTGAACTAGTTGATTCAGAGACTTGGGTACTGAATTTAAATAAAGGAAACTACGATGGTATGAGGCGCGATTTGGCTAGGATGGATTGGGGAATGTTACTTAAAGGGTTGACGGTGAATAGGCAATGGCAAACATTTAAAGATCACATGGATGAACTACAGAATTTGTTCATCCCTGTTTGGCATAAAAATAAAACAAAAAAGGTGACTCAGCATTGGCTAACAAGGGAAATTAGGGATAGCATAAGATCCAAGGAGAGGACATATAAATTGGCCAGAAAAAGCAGCAAACCTGAGGATTGGGAGTAGTTCAGGATCCAGCAAAGGAGGACAAAGGGATTAATTAAGAGGGGTAAAATAGAGTATGAGAGTAAGCTTGCTGGGAACATAAAAACTGACTGTAAAAGCTTCTATAGATATGTGAAGAGAAAAAGATTGGCTAAAGTCAAGCATAGGTCCCTTGCAGTCAGAATCAGGGGAATTTATAATGGGGAACAAAGACATGGCCGACCAATTAAATACATACTTTGGTTCTGTCTTCACAAAGGAGGAAACAAATAAACTCCCAGAGATATCGGGGAACATAGGGTCTAATGAGAGGGAGGAACTGAATGAAATCAGTATTTGTAGGGAAATGGTGTTAGGGAAATTGACGGGATTCAAGGCCGATAAATCCACAGGGCCTGATAATCTACATCCTAGGGTACTTAAGGAAGTGGACCTAGTAATAGTAGATGCATTGCTGGTCATCTTCCAAAATTCTATAGACTCTGGAACAGTTCCCATGGATTGGAGGGTAGCTAATGTTACCCCACTATTTAAAAAAGGTGGTAGAGAAAGAATGGGGAATTATAGACCAGTAAGCCTGACATCGGTAGTGGGGAAAATGCTAGAGTCCATTGTAAAAGATGTAATAGCAGAGCACTTGTAAAACAGTGACAGGATCGGACAAAGTCAACATGGATTTACAAAAGGTAAATCGTGCTTGACTAATCTACTGGAATTTTTTGAGGATGTTACTGGTAGAATAGATAAGGGAGAACCAGTGGATGTGGTGTATTTTGACTTTCAGAAGGCTTTCGAAAAGGTCCCGCATAAGAGACTAGCGTGCAAAGTTAAAGCACATGGAATTGGGGGTAAGGTACTGACTTGGATAGAAAACTGGTTGGCAGACAGGAAGCAAAGAGTTGGAATAAACGGGTCTTTTTCCGAGTGGAAGGCAGTGACTAGTGGGGTACTGCAGCGATCGGTGCTAGGACCCCAGTTATTCACAATGACCCAGAAATTCGGGTCGGAGGCTTCACGCGGGTGCAAGCCTCCGACCAGCACTTACCTACCGTGCTGGCCATTGAGCTGTGGGCCCACGTGGGATTCCAATCCTGGGCCTCCTCCAACTGCCGACGCGCAGTGCCTGCGTATCCCAGGGGCGCAGTTAGTTCGATGCGTCCCCTGGGATCATGTGGGCCATGGAGTGCCAATGGTAGCAGGGAAATGCCCATTCATAAAATTGACAGGAAGAGCTGTCAAAACTATAAATACTATAAGCCCCAAAACATCACTAAAACTTCAAATACATTTTTAAAAAAACATCACCTTTTTAAAATAACTATAAATTACATAAAATAACTATTCTAAACAATAATTTAATTTTTTTTTTTTAATTACATTTTCTAACGGGGCTAAAAATAAACTTACCTTTCCTTAAAGTATTTAAAAATAATAAACCTGTGGAAAAAATGTTTTAATTTTAATTAATTCACCACTTACCTTGTTAAAAGCAGGCCTTGTGCCTGCTTTTTACATGTGTAACTTCTGGAGACTTACCCTCCCGGAGAACCCTTCAAAAAAAACGGAAGTTCCAGGCATACGCGCTGCCTCTCCGGCGTACGTGTTCGACCTCTGAACCCTTCCCTTAAGGGAACGGAAGTTCCGGTTTCCCGCGCATACGCACTGCATGCACGAAACCGGCACTTCCTTTGGGCCTACGGGTGAGTACCCCATGCCTACTCACCCGTGGAGACCCGAATTTCTGGGCCATATATATTAATGATCTAGACAAGGGAACTAGATGTAATATCTCCAAGTTTGCAGATGATACAAAGCTGGGTGGGCGTGTGTGCTGTGAGGAGGATGCAGAGAAACTCCAGTACGATTTGGACAGGTTGGGTTATTGGGCAGATGCATGGCAGATGCAGTATAATGTGGATAAATGCGAGGTTATCCACTTTGGTAGCACAAACAGGAAGGCAGATTATTATCTGAACGGCAATAGATTGGGAAAAGGGGAAGTGCAACGATACCTGGGTGTCCTTGTGCACCAGTCGCTGAAGGTAAGCATGCAGGTACAGCAGGCGGTTAAGAAGGCAAATGGCATGCTGGCCTTCATAGCGAGAGGATTCGAGTACAAGAACAAGGATGTCTTGCTGCAGTTGTACAGGGCCTTGGTGAGACCACATCTTGAGTATTGTGTGCAGTTTTGGTCACCTTATCTGAGGAAGGATGTTCTTGCCATGGAGGGAGTGCAGCGAAGATTCACCAAACTGATACCTGGGATGGCAGGAATGACGTATGAAGAGAGATTGGGTCGATTAGGCTGATATTTGCTAGAATTTAGAAGAATGAGGGGATCTCATTGAAACTTATAAAATTCTAACAGGACTAGACAGACTAGATGCAGGGAGGCTGTTCCCGATGTCCGGGGAGTCCAGAACCAGGGGTCACAGTCTAATGATAAGGGGTAAGCCATTTAGGACAGAGATGAGGAGGAATTTCTTCACCCAGAGAGTGGTGAACCTGTGGAATTCTCTTCCACAGAAGACAGTTGAGGCCAATTCATTAAATATATTCAAGAAGGAGTTAGATATATTTCTTAAGGCTAAGGGGATCAAGGGATATGGGGAGAAAGCAGGGACAGGGTACTAAATTTGGATGATCATCCATGATCGCATTGAATGGCAGAGCAGGCTCGAGGGGCCGAATGGCCTACTCCTGCTCCTATCTTCTATGTTTCTATGTTTCTACAACATGCGTAAAGAATCTGCTGTATTAATTTTGCAAGAAAATAAATAATAATGTTGATGATGAATCGCAGAGTCCAAGTATGTTGTTTTCAAGCTGTGATCCTCTGAATGTTGAACATTTACATATCTCAGAGCCACAGTAATTAGTCACAGATTTTGTAAATTATTATCGCACGGCAAGGCATCTCTTTGCAACAAATTCAGAGGCCGGAATTTTCCCACTGCTGTGCGTGCGGGTTTGGATGCCAGTCAACAGTAAAAGTTGCAGAAAATGGGAGTGCATCGGGAACGCGCTGTCATCCCGCCTCCTCGCGCCTTTAACTTGGGCACGTTTGCCAGAGAGCCACAGACCCGAATGGCAGAGGCGGCCAACATAAATAATCTCATTAAATCCTTGTTGTGAGACCCTTAACAGGGATTTTAACGAGACCTTTTGAATTTCACTGGATGACCACAGGAATCACGCAGCTCGGTAACCACGTCTGTCAATCTGAGGCGGAAGCTCAGTGTCCATTGATTGTGGTCATTAATGCAAAGCATGGAAATCCCAAGAAATACTCCCACATGACACCTGCTTACTTACTTATGGGAAAGGCTTCTGCTGGCTCCATTTTGAGCACAGGTTTAGGTGTCTAGGGTTTGCAAGTCTTTTCTACAACCTTGGAAGCCACTCTCACCACATTGCTAATAACTATCACAACATTGACAGATTGCTCCTCTGATCTCTATTTGACCTTCCATCTATTACATCAGCATGGGTTCCACTTATACTGTCTCACCTTGGTCCTCAGAATCGGACCACGATGAGCCCCAACACCAGCAGCACAAGGCACACCAGCAGCAGCAGCAACAACACCAACAACCTCCTCCTCAATAACCTGATGCTGCACAGGACAAAGGACATCAGCACAGGGTTTCATTGCACTGGAGGCGATACCCCCAACACAGGGTATACAGGCAGAGGATGAGCTTCCTCAACATGACTGAGAAGCAGTGCCAAAGGAGGCTCGGGTTATTGCACCAGGTTGTTGCAGACATTTGCAGCTTTCTGGAGCAAGACCTGTAGCCCAGAAGACCTGGTGGACACGCCTTACCAGTGGCTGCCAAAGTCACCACCGCCTTCAACATCTTTGCCTCAGGCTCCTTCCAGGGATCTGCAGCAGTCAGCCGCCCACAGGTGCATCACACAGGTCACTGATGCCATGTTTAACAAGTCAGCCAATTATGTAAACTTTGCCACTGATGAAGCCAGTGTTACTAAGCTCGGCTTTGCCACTCTAGCTGGCTTCCCACGGCAGCAGGGCATCATCGACTGCACACATGTGGCCATCTGGGCACCCCCACATCACCCAAGAGTATTTGTGAATCGCAAGGGCTTCCACTCCCTCAATGTTCATCTTATCTGCAACCATAGGAAGATCATTATGCATGTGTACGCCAAATTCCCTGGCAGCTGTCATGATTCTTTCGTCCTGCGCCAGTCCACTTCTTTAAACACCTATGTGCTTTCCCTTGTAGATCTACTTCTGTGTAATTTTTCTTTTAAGCTTGCTTCTACAAGATACAACCCTTGTGGCTTCAGCAGAGGTAAAGGCAGACTGCTCACTTCCCTGCTGCAACTGCGTAGACACTTTTGGCGGATGTCCTCTGGGTTTTGGAGCCTCTGATGGCCCTGCCAAAGATTGCCCCTCCTGCTTGTGCAGGGGCAGACTCGGCCATTGCGATCTGAGGAAGCATCTGGGGCTCTGACTCTGAAGAGTTGTCTTCCTCCTCTGGCTGGACAGTGGTGGGGGCCCTTGATGAATGTGTGGGAGAGTAAAGAGATGATTTAGAAATGTTATATTAAGAATGGTTAACGATACCATTATACACATGGTGAACATTTCTTTGGGGGAGACATGTGAGCACTTTGAGAGGAGCCCCCATTTCCATGTCCCCTCACCATCATCCCCCTCATTGGCCACCCACACTTCCCTGCTATCAAGGACCTGGAGAGTAACTTGCTGCGCAGCAGTGGGGTGGTGAGAACCCAAGTCTATGTTTAGATCCCTCCTAAAGAGCAGGTCTATGAGCCTCTGCCATCTGTTCTCCATAGCTAGCATGTGCTCATGGGAGTGGCGCATTAGCAGCTCCATGCAGGTGGCCATCCTTTCCATGGAAGAGCATATCATCGCGATCGCCTGCGACATGGTGGTGCTCAAGTTGGAGATAGACTCCTCCATTCTCTGCACGTTTGCAGGCATCGCAGCTGAAAAATCTGTCAGGGCCTCCTGCATTTCTTGCTGCCCCTCCAAGATCGCCCTCTTTCTGGATGGCCCTCAAGGCTCAGCGTCTGCATGCAGCTCAGCAGAGCTAAGAGCATCTTGTGCCCTCCGGTAAGGAGTCTCCACTGCTGGCCCTGTCAACACCATCTGCTCTTGCTCACTTGTGAAGTGTGAGACACCAGGTGACAACACTATTCTATCTTGCATAGGACCCACCGAGGTGTGCATATCTGCACTGGTGCTGGGTGCACTTGGGTCCGGAGACGGTGCGCCCTCAGAGGCTGGAGGCTCTTCTGAAGAGTCGTCTTCCTCCTCTGGCTGGACAGTAGTGGGGGCCCTTGATGGATGTGTGGGAGAGTAAAGAGATGATTTAGAAATGTTATATTAAGGATGGTTAATGATACCATTATGCACATGATGAACATTCATTAGCTGCTGCCATTAGTTACCATATGCGTGACTGTTGTATGCCATGTGGCTGTATGAGATGTAAAATTCTGTCACCAGATTGCTGAGAGGTCCCCCTCTCTCTGTCCCCCTCTACCAGCAGCTCTGCAACTCTTGAGACATCCAGGACCTCCTCCTCTGCTGCAGTTAAAGTGCTGAAGGATGGAGGGCCACCTCTGGTTCTCTCCCTCTCCTGCAAGGAGGGAAAGAAGAGAAGTTTGAGTGAGAGTGATGGCATGAGTGTAAGGATTGTGTGCGTTACATCTGTAGAGGGTGACTATGAGGGAGTGGGGTGCCAATGCCAAATGGCCTCCTTCTGTGGTGTTAGCTGGTATGATTGCATTAGGATGAGGGTGAGTGTGAGGGGTGGTTAGTCATATGGGGATGTGCGCACGTACATTGAGGGGGATGGGTGGACATGCAAGCTATGTTGGTGTGAGTAATAATGCGCAGGAGCAGGCTTGTGAAGGCAAAGTGATGGGGATGTGGTGACAGGCACTTCAGAATGAAGGTGAGTGTGACTTTGCACTCACCTTTCCTGATCTCATCAAATCATTGAGGCACTTCCTGCACTGTACCCAGGTACTCCTGATGACATCCCTGTTGTTCACCTCATCAGCAATTTGGAGTCAGGCTCTTTTTGTCTCTTGGGGAGGTCTCTTCCACCCATCAGCAGGGAAGAGGACCTCCCTGCATGCTCTGACTCCCTCCACAAGAATATGCAGGGAGTCATTGGAAAAGCGGGGTGTAGCCCTCTGTCTTTGGGAAGTCATTTTTCTATTTCTGCACAGCAAGACACTCCTCTCCAATCTTCCCTCCACACTCCTACATGAACCTTCAAATGCGATGTGGCCAAGGCTGCTTTAAATATCCCTGCTGGAAATGAGTCATCGATGACATCATCAGACCCGCACCATTTAATAGGGCTGGGAAACGTGCATGTCTGCCTTAATAGGAGCCTTTACGCTAAAGTCTCTCTGAGGAGCGGACTGATCAATACATTGTGGTACCGACCCACTACACGGCTGCATGCACCTGACCCGACTCGGTAAGGAAAATTCGGCCAGAGTATCTAGAAGCAAACTGACCCTGGATTAAATGTTTAACTCAAAATTCTTAAATCAGTTCCACCAAGCCCAGAAACCTTGGGCTTGATTATGTAAAATCCTGATAGAAACACTCTTAAAAATAAATTGCTTTTTAAGAAGGGATTATTTCTGATAGATTTCACTTCAAATTATTAATGTTAATCAGTGGACATTAATAAAGTTTTGTAGGAAAGTGCATAGAGACATATATATATAGAATTCAGTTACAATTTATGAATTGTTGGTTAATATTAAATATTGGTTGGGATTTTCTGCTTCTGTTCACCGCACACCACAATTTCCACCCATTAATTTTATTGAGCAAAAAATTGTAAACTGGCTGGTGCAGAAGCAGAAAATCATGGCCAATTGTCCCCAGCATAGGCAAAGTGATGTAGGAAAATCATTTAAAAGTAGGAATTATGGTTACAAAGAGGCTAGTTCCTGCTCCAATTAACCAGAGTTGAAGACTGTTATTTGTGAAGGCTTTGACCATGAGTCTCATTATTCATTCAGAGATATGAGTGCTGTAATTAGCCAGTGTAAATGGTATAAAGGAACAATACTGTTTCTATTATATTTTGAAAACACCCATTATTGTACTTGAGTTTTTTACTATTTTAAAAAACTTTTAAAGTACCTAGCATAAAATAGTTATTATTCTCCACTTATCAAGCGTGAAAATAATATAATTCCCTCTTTCTTACACATTATTATTGCCTCCAAGCCAAATTATTACAGAACATTATAGACCTTCCTCGTGTTATCCCTACTACCGTATAGTAAACTAACCATGAGGCATGTTTAAGTGAATATCTATTGAGGTTTGAATTGGATTTCTCTGCTCTTAGTCATTTGCTTTAGCCAGTGCTAAATTAGGAATGCAATATTTTAGTTGATTCAACACACAACAGTGTTTTTAGTGAGAAGATCTGTATTTCTTAAAATTGTTGACATGTAGATCTCCAGGATATTTCATCTTCCATGACAATGGGCCAGTAATTCCGGTCCCAACGCATGAGTACGGATGGGGTACTCACGCGTGGGCCCATTGGAAGTGCCGGACTTCAGCATGCACAGCGCATGCGCGAGAAACCGGCATTTCCTCTAAGGGTTTCAGAGGTCCAACGCGCGCACGCAGGACTCTGCGCGCACGCATTGAACTTCTTTCTTTTTGACAGGTTTGCCCGTGTGTAAGGGCCTCAACTTTTTACACATATAAAAAGGAGGCGTAAGGACTGGATTCTTGAAGGTAAGTGGTCTATTATTTAAAATTATTAAATTTTTTCCACAGCTTCATTGTTTTTAAGGACTTTACAGTAAGGTAAGTTTATTTTTAGACCCGATTTCTTAAAACTTTATTAATTGTTTAAAATAGTTTTTTAAAGTTATTTATAGTTTATTTAATTATTGGGATGTTTTTTTAAATTTTATTTAAAGTTAAACTAGTCTTTTGGGCGCCCGTACTTTTCATGAGTTTGACAGTTCTTGCTATCAAACTCATGAATGAAGTTTCCCCTCCCCTGATTGGCTGCGCAGTGCTCACCTGATCCCAGCCAGCACATCGCACTAACTACGCCACTGGATCAGGCAAGCACATCGCGTCGACATCTGAACCGGGCCAGTGACAGGAATTCCAAGCAGGCCCAGGCTTCAGATGTCGGCGCGCCGGGTGAGTGTACATCGGGGGCTTGCACACGCAGCAAGCACCCGATCCTAATTTCTGGCCCATTAGATTTTTGGATGACTGGTTGCACATCAGTAACAGTGACCAGTGTCAGAATGAAGCATTCCTAGATCAGGTATAGAGCAGCCAGATGCGGAGTAATGTTGCTTCGGCTCTGTCCAACAATGTGCCTCAAGTCCAACCTCAGAATAGCATTTCCCGCTGCACCATCATGGCATTTTTTTCATTTCTCTTACCAACCATCCTTCAGCCTGTTTGTGTGACTGTTACAAGTCTAGGGTCTTACCTTAGATCGCCTGTCAGGTACAGCAGTGCTAGTCACTCCATTAAATGGTCAGAGTGTCTAAAGTTCAGGGGTGTGGCCATAAGACCAAATATATAACTATACAATAGAAAAATCCAGGGGTATGATAATAGTACATCTTTGTGATCTGAACTGGATATTCAGATCTTTCACATGGGTGCGTCTTCAATCTATTTGAAGATAGACTAAGAAAATACTTGGTAGAACAAGGCCAGATATCAATCGTTAAGCTGCTTTATTTCACAACATGTGAACATACAGAGCAACAGTTATGCTTGGATTTACATGCTTAAAACAGTCCAGCTTGGGGTGGAAATGCGTCAGTGCCCAGTTTCAGGTGCAAAGGTGGCGATGCAGCTGCAAAGCACGCTCAAACTGGAAGGCCCAAAACTGGGCCTCAGGCCTCATCTAAATAATCTGGGTGAGATGTCGTCACCTGTCGCATCTCCACAGACAGCTGACCTTTTTTGCAGCAGTAAATTTCAGGCCGTCTGCCTCACTGGCAGTGGCCTCTGTTAAGTGCTGGGAGGGTGGGGGAGGAGAGGACAGCGGGAGTGGAGCAGATCGCAGCCGGCAGCCATAATCAGGAATGCTGTTGAGCCGGGAGGAGCACTTCAAAGAAAAACTTACCTTTAGTTGGCAGCTGCTACTCAGGCCGCTGACCAAGTTCTGTGAGAGGACCTAAAACAGGCGTTAGGCCCTTATATACATATTTAAGAGACTTGGGCCCCAATTTTCTCCCAGCCGTCGGGCGGGTTTTCAAGCGGGCGGGGGCTGAAAATTGCAGAAATAGGGGGTCGCGACCCCCCCACCCGATTCCCCGCCCCGCCCGACTTTCGCCCCTGTGTTTCAGTGCGACCCGAATCAGTCCCGCCCGCCGCAGGCGGGAATGGTCTGCAGGAGCCTAATGATCAATTATTAGCATGTTTAATCCTATTTTCAAGGGCCCTTGCAATTTTGTGCCTTTCCCCACGTAAAACACGCCTGGTGGGAACACCGCTGATGAAACCTGGCATGAACAGATTTGGCTTGCTTGCTTTCAGCTACAGGTCAATCAGGACTGAAGAGATTTAATCAGACAGCATTTGCAGGCTGCAGGACCTTGTTGCTGAAGGCTTGGGGCAACTTGTTGAAGGCTTAGGCACAGCTGTGGAAGGTTGGAGCCTCACACCACTTCTCCAGTGTGAGCTCCTGGGAAGCTGCTCTCACCACCCTAACTCAGCGCCTCCTCAATGGAGGCATCTGCCAGAAGAATGGGAGGCCTTTTCTTCCTTCCCTTCCTGGCATTAGAGGATCTCCAACAGCAGAGGAGGCTGGAGCAACTCCAGCAACAGCATCACCAGCAACAACAGCAGCACCAGCAGGAGCGGCAGGCTGCGGTTCAGCGACCTGGGGCAGCACAGGCCAGAAGGGGCCAGCGCATGGAAGGCCGTCGGCACAGGAGATACCCCCCAAACAGGGTCTACAGACACAGGGTCAGCTACCTCAACATGACTGAGCAGCAGTGCCAGAGGCGGCTCCGACCTTCGCGAGAGGTTGTGACTGACATCTGCGCAATGCTGCAGCAAGACCTGGAGCCCAGAGCACCAGGTCCACACTACTTACCAGTGGCCATCAAAGTCACCACCGCTCTCAACTTTTATGCCTCAGGCTCCTTCCAGGGATCAGCAGCAGACATCAGCGGCATCTCCCAGGCGGCCACACACACTTGCATCACGCAGGTAACCGATGCCCTCTTTGCCCTCGCGCACAATCGCATCCATTTCACCAGGGATCGCGCAAGTGTGACAGCGTGAGCGCTTGGATTAGCTCAGCTGGCAGACTTTCCAAGGGTGCAGGGCATCATTGACTGCACACATGTGGCTCTTAGGGCACCCCACCGCAATCCAGGAGTTTTTGTCAACCGCAAGGGCTTCCACTCCCTTAACGTTCAGCTGGTGTGTGACCACAAGAAGGTGATTTTGCATGTTTGTGCCAGGTACCCTGGCAGCTGCCATGACTCCTTCATGCTGCACCAGTCTACTGTGCCTCCGCTATTCAGTCCGCCAAGCGAACTTCAAGGATGGCTACTTGGAGACAAGGGATATCCCCTGCGCTCTTGGCTAATGATGCCGTTGAGGAGACCAGCCAGCAAAGCTGAGGAGCGCTACAACTCCAGCCACATTACCACCAGATGCATTATCGAGCAAACCATCGGATTGCTGAAGATGCGCTTCAGATGCCTCGATAGATCAGGTGGAGCCCTACAGTACTCATCAGCCAGGGTCTCCAAAATTGTCGTGGTATGCTGTGTGCTTCACAACATGGCACAGTGTCGTGGCTTGCCGATTCTGCAGGACCAAGAGGCTCCTCACAGAGCTGCCTCGGATGAGGAGGAGGAGGAGGAGGAGGAGGACGGAAACGAGCATCCTGCAGAGGCCCGCCAACCAGCGGCACCAGTGCGTGAGAACATTGCTGGGCGGAATGCAAGGAACGCACTCATCCTGGGCAGATTTGCATAGCCTGGTACATCAAACACTGCAGCCTCACTGCTTCTTAACTGACCATGGACAGTGGCCCATGCCTACACATTCCTACCTATTTGACCAGCTTGCTGACATTTGCAAGTTATCCTAAGGCCTCTATGTGATACCCCATTCACCAAATGACAGACGCCATAACTGCAGCAGCTGCCACCAGATTTTTTATGTACAGGAAAATGATGGCATTAAAACTATTTACAAGACTTTTCACCCAAGTGACTACCCTTGTGATTAGTGGTGCTTTATTTTTCTCTTACGCGTGCTCCTACGTAGTGCTACCCCTGTGGCTTCAGCAGATGTGGAGGCCCCTTGCTCACTTTCCTGCTATGCCTGTCTCGACACCTTTGGCGGGCGTCCTCTGGGGTGGTGAGCCTGTGAGGGCTCACCAGCAATCTTCTGCTCCTGCGGCTGTGCAGGGCTTGAGACTCCTATCTCACTGGGGTGTGGACTCCGGCGGGCCCCTGACTGAGGGCTCTGAAGTGGCATGGAAGTGTGAGCGCATGGAGAGGAGCCCCCACTTCCTTGAGGTGTGCCAACAACCTCCCTCTCATGGGTCAGCTCCCCCTCAGCACATGCAAGTGGCTGGAGAGCACCTTGCTGCACATCAGGGGGGCCATGGGGACCCGTCTCAGCACTGGAAGTCCTGCTCAGAGGGACTTCCATGAAGGTCTGGTTTCAGTGCTCAATAGATACCCATCGCTCCTCAAGAAATTCAGAGCACTCACCATTTTTTCGACTCCCTGGCGACTAAGCTCCTCCATGGCCGCAGCCCTCCTCTCCTCAGCTGCAGCCCTCCTTTCCTCTGCTGCAGCCCTCCTCTCTTCGGCTGCAGCCAGCATTGCCATGGAGGTAGCCATCCTTTCCGTGGTGATACTTTGATGCGCCAATGACTCCAATAAGGCTCTGCTCATGCTTGCCATGGACTCCTGCATTCGCTCCACATTCGCAGCGACCCTGGAGACAAAACCTCCCAGAGACTCCTGCATCTGTGCATGGAGATCCATCACCTCCTCTCTTGCGGATGGACCCAGAGGCATAGGGTCAACATGCAGCTGAGCTGAGCTGGCAAAGTCCTGCACCCTCTGACGAGGACTCTCTACTGCTGTCCCTGTCTCCACAATCTGCTGATGCTCACTTGTGAGCTGTGATACACCAGGTGACAACTCTACTCTATGTCCCGAAGGTCCCACCAAGGTGTGAGTGTTTGCGCTGGTGCTGGGTGCGCTTACTTCTGCTGACGCTGCGCCCTCAGAGGCTGGAGCTTCCTCTGAGGAGTCTGGCTGCAAAGCCTCTTCCTCCTCGGCAGTGGCGACGGGTGCACCGGATGGTCCTGTGGGGGAGTATAGGAAAGAGTTAGAGATGTGATGGCAAGGCTACTTGCACATTGGATTTGGCATATGCTCATAAGTCCAAATGATATGGCTTCAGAATCATATCAGCAACTCATGCTATGTCAATGAGAGAGATGGGGAACTATTCTGTCACCAGCTTGCGGGCTTGCTCCTGTCTCTCCTGCCCCAGCATCCACAGGCACGTCAGCCCCAGCAATCTCGATCGCTGCTTCCTCCCAAGGGCTCAGGTGGGCGACTGAGGGTGGTCCTCCTCCAGTCCTCGCACGCTCTCGTCTATTGTGAGCTCTCTTTTCCTGCAAAGAGAGAGACAAGTGGAGTTTGAGTGAGACTGCAGGAGTGAGTGTAGAGAGTGCATAGCATAGATGCTTAGAAGGAGACAAAGATGTTGTGAGGCTGCAAGACCAAGGGCCCTCCCTGTGTGTTGTCAGTTGTCTTCCAAGCATCAGAGTGAGAGGCAGTGTGAGGGCTGGATGGTGGAATAATTATGTGAATGTGAGCATAGAGAGATGGGAATGGGTAAGGGTGCATGGATGTAACTGTGAAGTGGGATGTGGAGGAAGAGATTGCTGAAGCTGAGTGCTGTTGGGGAAAGGCAATGGGGATAAGGTTGAGGGTGATGGAAATTTCGTACTTACTTTCCCTGTGCGGTGAAGGTCATGGAAGCGCTTCCTGCACTGCATCCAGGTGCGACGGGTGACTCCCAGAGAGCTTACCTCTGCTGCTACCTCCATCCAGGCAGCCCTGGACTCTTTGGGAGGCCTCTTCCTCCCTGAGTGAGGGTAGAGGACCTCCCTGTGGGCCCTTACCCCATCCACCAAGGTCTGCAGTGACGCCTCGTTGAACTTGGCGGCAGCTCGGCCTCTGCCGCTGGCAGCAGCTGGTGCAGGCTCCTCTGCCATTGTGCAAGACTGGTTGCGAAGCCTGCAGAGGTGGAGAAGCTTGCTGGACACTTTAAAAGCACCACGAATGATGACATCATACTGTGGGGCTTTCTGACTGGAAATGGACAATTAGCAAGGCTGTCCACACGATGGAACTTAATTGGCCACTTGAGGGAAAATTGCGTGCAGCTGGCTGACCCATTTTTTTTCGGGTGGGAACCCGACATTCAGGGAACCCGAAAATTTCCCGCACGATCCACAAAATCAGGCCCTTGATGTAAGAGACTTGACGCCAATTTTGTGTCGGACATTTTTCAGGCATCCTTGAGCACAGCACATTGGTCTCTGAAATTGGCCTTGTTGTGCCCATTTTACATCCATAAAACAGACACAAGGTCCAATTTCTACACTTTTATCTTCACATAATAATACAAAAATAATGAGAATGCTATGCTGCCCCACATCAGTGGTCACGTAACTTGACTTAAACAAAATAACTCCTAACCAGCCTCCTGCATTCTTCTTCTGAGCCTGGCCAAAGCTTGAATGTCCCCTAGACAGAGGTGTGCAGATGTGTGGGGCTTGTGTTTGTTGTACTCATCATTGCTGCTCATGTGAGGTAATTGAAGCGCTTCCTGCACTGCCTCTAGATCCTGGGGTTGATGCTCCTGCAGCTGACAATCTCAGCAATATCTCTCCATGCCTGATGGAAATGGTGTATTGGGATCCTCTTTCCACTAGCTGGAAAAATAATTTCCCTCCTCGCACTGACCTCTCCCAACAGGACCTCCAGGGAGGCTTCAGAAAACCTAGGAGTTTTCCTGCAAATCACGCTGAAGCAGTTTCTTCCTCCACCACTCCAAAATGCAATCTTGCAGAAGGGAATGCGACCTTGCTTTAAGAGTTGCATTCCCACTTTAAAGGGACCGCTGGCTGGCCCGCCAGAAATTGTGCTCCGAAAGTGGGTGGAGTTCCCGTTGTGTCAGCGAATCAGGTGTGAAGCCCACTTGTGAGATTATACTGAGGCCAGAGAGTTAAAATACTCCGGGCCTGTTTTCTGGTGCAGTGGGCGAGTTTCAAACTCACCCTGCAACCCACCCGCCCAGAACCCTTTGAGGGCCATTGTTTCCTTTAAAAAACTGAGACTACCTACATAAATTAAGCATAACTTAGTGCAAGGCCATTTTGGTAGGACAGCAGATTGGAACTTAAGTACAACCCCACATGCTCAGAAATGGCGCAAGACTCTTATGCTGTTTCTAATGACAGTTATTTATTTTTTTAAAAGCAGGTCACAAGCAACAGAACTAGTGCAGCCACTGTCCTTCCACTTCATTCCTACTATTTTCAGCTATTTGCTTAATCAGACATGTTTCTGGTCTTTTATCGGGCAAATTTAATTATTTTTGCTGCTTTCTTCTCGTAGTAAAATGGGAGAAATTGTAATGTGGGCGAGCGCGTGTGTTTGCGTGCGGGTGGGGGGCGAAATCTCGGAAAAATGCGAGCACGTCGGGAAGCCGGCTCCTTCCCGGCGACTTCCGAATTTAACTGCAGCGCGTTAGGCTGCGTGCGAGCAACACCCTCAGTTTAATTGCTCAATTACTGTGATGCTAATGTGGGTATTGGAGTTTAACTTTGGCGCCACATGTTTCCCAGGCTTCCTGAAATCCGCCAGTGAAAGCAAGTCGAGAACACAGCGGCAATTGAGGGGGCTGAAGACATGACAGAGAAATATGCCAATAAGTAATCAGTACTCACAGCTGCTTTCTTACCTGCTTGTGTGAAAGGGTTTGTTCACAGTACTTGCGCCGAGGGGTTACTTTACACTTTGGAGGTGTCAACTACATTTTGTAGGCCTGATCTGCACTTTGAAGCTCTGGTCTATCAGATCAGCATGGGTGCCCTTTACACTGTGTTACTTTGGACCTCACATGGTGTGATGAAATATGCCTTCATCAGACCTGCTTGTATTTTACCTGCTTGTACTGTGTGAACCACACCCTTTTGTTCCTATTGTGTGTATTGGCTACGCCCCTGTCTTTTGCCATATAAAGGTCTCAGAAGCTGTATGAGTCACTCACTACCAGATGAACTCGATGTGGGAAGACCTGCTATGCTGCTATGTTCTTAGTGATTAAAAGCCTTCAGTTGAATCCTTTAAAATCCTTGTCTTTGAGTTATTGAAGGCACATCAATTTTAATCACTAAAACACCAAGATGGATCGACTCCTGAAACCAGAGTGCTTGGATCTGGACCCCCATGCCTCAGACGCAGCCACACAGTTCGGGCACTGGTTCCAATGCTTCGAATTTTTCATTGCAAACTCATCCACTGCCATAGCCGCAGCCGAAACCGCTACCGGAGACATGCAACTGGGAATCCTGCGAAACTGGGTGAGCCATCGGGTCTCCCCTCTCATCCAAGATGCCACCAGCTATGAGGATGCCTGCACCATCCTGAAGGCCCACTACGCGCGGCCAATAAACGTGGTGTACGCCAGGCACCTTCTGACTACTCGCACGCAGCGGCATGGTGAGTCACTAGAGGACTTTATACTAAACCTAAAAGTACTGGGCAGAGACTGTAACTGTAAGGCCGTGTCTGCCATCGTGTACACGGAGGAGCTGATTCGAGACTCCCTTATTGCGGGCCTCAGTTCAAATTATATTCGCCAGAGACTGTTTGAAAAGGAGGGACTGGACTTAAAACAGGCTATAGATATAGCGCGATCGCTGGATATGGCCCAGAGGAACTCTGAATCCTGTTCCCCAGGCCACGCGGCCCACTCCGCCTCGTGCTGGCCGTGGGGGCCGCCATCTTGGAAGCCATCTTCACCTCCCAGGTCTCAGGCCAGCCCAGCACCATCGGAGCCCCAGCCTCCACCCAGGAGCCCCACTACTGCCGCGATGCATCGGGGCCCGAAATGCTACTTCTGCGGTCAGGACAAACACTCCAGGCATCTGTGCCCAGCGAAGGGCACCACCTGTTTTAAATGCCGGAAGAAAGGACACTTCAGCAAAGTCTGCAGAGGGAACCCCGCCTCCAACTCCACCACTGCCGCGTGCGCGCCGTGGGAGCGGCCATCTTGGAAGCCATCTTGTCCACCCTCATGGAGTCCACCATCTTGCCCCGACTACACGGACCTCCAGGACCCACTGGTGGCCTCGATCACAGTAGATCAATCCAGGCCACATCCGTTGTCTAAATCGATGATGGACATAGAGGTAAACGGGAACAAGGTTAAATGCTTGATTGACTGCGGGAGCACCGAAAGCTTTATTCATCCTAGCCTGGTAAAACGACTTTCTGTAACGATAGTCCCCACACAGGGCAAAATCGCCATGGCCGATAAGACTCATACCTCAAAAATTACAGGTTTCTGCGCGGTTATGTTGTCGGTAAAAGGCAATGATTACAGAGATTTTAAACTATTGATAATGCCAGATCTCTGTGTGAGCGTGATCTTGGGTCTGGACTTCCAGTGCCACCACCAAAGTATCACGCTTACCTACGGTGGGTCCCAGCCGCCCCTCACAGTGTGCGCTCTGGCTACCCTGAAGGTCAAGCCGCCCTCTCTGTTCGCCAACCTCGCACCCAACTGCCGACCCATAGCGACCAAGAGTAGGCGGTACAGCTGGGAGGATAGACGGTTCATTGCGTCGGAAGTAGAAAGACTCAAGCGGGAGGGTATCATCGAATGCAGTACCAGCCTGTGGCGCGCCCAGGTAGTAGTAGTTAAGGGTAGCGAAAAGAAGCGGATGGTGATAGATTATAGCCAGACGGTTAATCTATACACCCAGCTAGACGCCTACCCTCTGCCCCGCATAGCGGATCTGGTTAACCAAATCGCGCAATACCGGGTGTTTTCCACCATCGACCTAAAATCGGCATACCACCAGCTACCCATTAGGCCGGAGGACCGTCCATACACCGCCTTCGAGGCGAACGGACGTCTCTACCACTTCCTCAGAGTCCCCTTTGGGGTAACGAACGGGGTCTCGGTCTTCCAGCGGGAGATGGACCGCATGGTCGATGAGAACCAGTTAACAGCCACCTACCCATACCTAGACAACGTCACCATCTGCGGCCACGACCAGCAAGACCACGACTCAAACCTCGCGAGATTTCTGAAAACCGCCGTCAGACTCAATCTCACCTACAACGAGGATAAGTGTGTCTTTAGCACCACACGCCTCTGTATCCTGGGCTGCGTGGTAGAAAACGGGGAAATCGGTCCGGACCCCGACCGATTGCGCCCCCTACGGGAGCTACCCCTACCAAACACTCCCAAGGCCCTGAAAAGGTGCCTGGGGTTCTTCTCCTATTACGCCCAATGGGTCCCCAATTATTCCGACAAGGCCCGTCCCCTCCTGAAATCAACGTCCTTCCCGCTCACAGCTGAGGCCCACGCCGCCTTCAACAGCATTAAACACGACATTGAGAAGGCCGCGCTGCGGGCAGTGGACGAAAACATCCCTTTCCAGGTCGAAAGCGATGCGTCCGACTTCGCTTTAGCAGCCACCCTCAACCAGGATGGGCGGCCCGTAGCCTTTTTCTCAAGAACCCTCCAAGGGCCCGAGATCAGACACTCCTCGGTAGAGAAGGAGGCCCAGGCCATAGTGGAGGCAGTGCGGCACTGGAGGCACTACCTAGCCGGCAAACGCTTCACCCTGCTTACCGACCAGCGGTCGGTAGCCTTCATGTTTAACAACAAACAGAGGGGGAAGATCAAGAACGACAAAATTCTCAGGTGGCGGATCGAACTCTCCACGTTTGAGTATGACATAATATATAGGCCGGGGGCCCTCAACGAATCCCCCGATGCCCTATCACGAGGGATGTGTGCCAGCATCCAGGGGGACAGGCTACAGGGCCTCCACAATGGCCTCTGCCACCCGGGGGTCACCCGGCTATTCCACTTTATAAAATCCCGTAACCTGCCCTATTCCATCGAGGAGGTCCAGTCTATGACCAGGGACTGCCGCACCTGTGCGGAATGCAAGCCCCATTTTTTCAGACCCGACCGAGCCCACCTGATCAAAGCTACACGGCCATTCGAGCGCCTGAGCTTAGATTTCAAGGGACCACTCCCCTCCACCGACCGCAATGTGTACTTTCTCAACATTGTGAACGAGTACTCCCGCTTCCCATTCGCCTACCCCTGCCCAGATATGACCAGTGCCACGGTCATCAAGTGCCTCGGCAACCTGTTTTGCACGTTCGGCATGCCTAACTACATCCACACTGACAGGGGGGCGTCGTTCATGAGCGATGAACTGCGCCAATACCTGCTGTCGAAGGGGATAGCCACGAGTCGGACCACTAGTTATAACCCCCGGGGTAATGGGCAAGTGGAGAGGGAGAACGCGACAGTGTGGAAGGCGGTCACCTTAGCACTAAGGTCTAAAGGCCTCCCCACCTCCCGCTGGCAAGAGGTCCTCCCAGACGTACTCCACTCGATAAGGTCGCTACTGTGTATGGCTACTAACGCCACTCCTCACGAGAAGATGTTTGTTTTTCCCCGCAAATCAACCTCAGGAGTATCCCTACCCTCGTGGCTCTCCACCCCAGGGACAGTCCTGTTACGGAAGCATGTGAGGGGCCACAAAACGGATCCCCTCATGGAGGCAGTACACCTACTCCACGCAAACCCACCGTACGCGTACGTCAAGCACGCCGACGGGCGTGAAGACACCGTGTCCATAAAGGACCTCGCCTCGGCAGGAAGCGACGACGACGACCCATCACCACCACCCCAGAAGAACCTCCACCATCCCCAGAGGTATCCTCACCACCCCCAGAAGTACCTGCAACACCCCCGGCACATGGGTATGCCCAGGAGGGCACCACGGACTCCCGGTCGGAACCCGAGGTACTGTTGCGACGTTCAGGAAGGACTATCACACCCCCGGACAGACTAAATCTGTAGAAGGGGTGAATGTGATGAAATATGCCTTCATCAGACCTGCTTGTATTTTACCTGCTTGTACTGTGTGAACCACACCCTTTTGTTCCTATTTTGTGTATTGGCTACACCCCTGTCTTTTGCCATATAAAGGTCTCAGGAGCTGTATGAGTCACTCACTACCAGATGAACTCAATGTGGGAAGACCTGCTATGCTGCTATGTTCTTAGTGATTAAAAGCCTTTAGTTGAATCTTTTAAAATCCTTGTCTTTGAGCTATTGAAGGCACATCACACGGGCACCAAGATGACGACCAACAGGTACAGAAGCAGCAATAGCAGCCCCAGGAGCAGCAGGACATGTACCAGCAACAGCCTGCTGCTCACAACCTGCAGCTCCACAGGAGAGAGGGGATCAGCAGAGAAGTGCAGCTCGTAGGAGGCCATATCCGGCACACAGGGTCTACAGACAGAGGATAAGCTTCCTCGACATGTCAGAACACCAGTGTCTGAGGAGGCTCAGGGTGTCGCGTCAGGTGGTGGCAGACATTTGCAGCCTTCTGGAACAAGACCTGCTGCCAGCTGGACCTGGTGGCCATGCTTTACCAGTGGCTGTCAAAGTCAGCACCGTCCTCAACTATTTTGCCTCTGGATCCTTCCAGGGCACATCCGGAGACATTTGCAGGATCTCGCAATCGGTGCCACACAAATCCATAAGACCAGTGACTGATTACTTCTTTGCCCGGGCCGCCAATTATGTGAACTTCGCCTCCGATGATGCCAGTCAGAGTGAGCGGGCGCTCAGGTTTGCGGCTCTGGCTGGCTTCCCACAGGTGCAGGGCGTCATCGACTGCACACATGTAGCAATTAAGGCACCCATAGATCACCCAGCAAGCACTTCCCTCCATCAATGTGCAGCTGGTGTACAAACACAAAAAAGATATTTATGCAGGATTGCGCAAGATTCCTGGGCAGCTGCCATGATGGTTTCATCCTGCAACAGTCCACCCTCCCAAACGTCTTTGCACCTGGAAGCAGAGTTACCGGCTGGCTGCTCAGAGACAAGAGATACCCACTTAAAATGAGGCTGATGACACCTTCCAGAAACCCAAGGAATAAGGCACAGGAGCAATACATATGGGGCCAGAAATTCGGGTCAGAGGCTTCCTGCGGGTGCAAGCCCCCGACCTGCACTTAACTAGCCCGCCGGCCGTTGTGCTGTGGGCCCGCGTGGGATTCCAATCCTGGGCCTGCTCCAGCTGCTGGCGCGCAGTGCTTGCGTATCCCAGGGGCGCAGTTAGTTCGAAGCATTCCCTGGGATCACGTGGGCCATGGAGAGCCAATCGTAGCAGGGAATCTCTATTCATAGATGTGACAGGAAGACCTGTCACATCTATGAATAGAAATCGGCCCCAAAACCTAACTAAAACTTCAAATAAAAAAATTTTTAAATCACATTTTTAAAATAACTATAAATTACATAAAATAACTATTTTAAACAATAATTTAAATTTTTGAAAAAATTAATTACAGTTTTTAACGGGGCTAAAAATAAACTTACCTTTCTTTAAAGTATTTAAAAATAATAAACCTGTGGGAAAAATGTTTTAATTTTACTTAGTTCACCACTTACTTTGTTAAAAGCAGGCCTTGTGACTGATTTTTAAAAGCGTAGCTGCTAGAGACATACTCTCCCAGAGAAACCTGTAAAAAAAACGGAAGCTCCAGGCGTACGCGCTGCCTCTCCGGCGCACGCGTTCGACCTGTGAACCCTTTCCTTCAAGGGAACGGAAGTTCCGGTTTCCCGCGCATGCCCAGTGCATGCATGAAACCGGCACTTTCGTTGGCCCTATGCGTGAGTACCCAGCGCGTACTCACCCGTGGGGACCCAAATTTCTGGCCCATGATGTGCCATATGACCATCAGATGTGTCACTGAACAAGCCATTGGCATGCAGAAGGTGCGTTTCAGGTGCCTGGACAAGTCTGAAGGCACAGTACGCACCAGCCAAGGTCTCCAGAATGATTGTGGTGTGCTGCGCTCTGCACAACATTGTGCAGCAGCGAGGTTTGGATCTGCAGGAGGACAGAGCCTCCTTGGGTGATTCCGAGGAGGAGGAGGAAGACAAGGGGGATGAAGGAGGAGGGGGAGGCAGAGGGTGATACGGACACTGCACCACCAGCGGTGCACATTGCTGCCGGGGATGCCCTCATTATTGCGCGGTTCTTTTAGGTTTCACCAGCGCACCCACCTAACAGCCACTTTGGCACCCCCGCCACCCACGCCCCCAATGCTGCTAATGCAAAGCAGTCCTGCAAACAACCAGGCCTCCTGTTCACAGCCCCCCATTGCTGGGCGTCAATTCATGATCTAAGCTTTAAATATTTTGGCCTAGAAATTGAGGAACATTGGCAACCTGCCGGTAACGTTGGTGGCCAAGGATAACGGCCGCCGGCCGAGAGCTCACCGGCAGTACCAGCATTTTGGTCCTGCCTGCACATTAACATCAGCGTGGCGGTGATTTGCGAGTGCAACACACTCTTTGCAGCGCTAATCTCAGAGGGAGGCCAAAGCTCCAGCTCACAGTGTAGGGGAACGGGGAAGAAAGGAGCACCCTGAACAGTTGCCATACATGCTCCTAAAATATTAGCTGCCACCCAATGTTTAGCGAATTTTTGTTTGTTTATGAGAGTGCAGATAAAAGAGATTTTATCACAGATCATTTTCAATTGTTACAATGGAGTTCACCCATTTATTTACTGACCCACAAACACCCGGAAAGCTGCCTGAAAATGGCCACTGATGAAATGAAAGTTTAAAAGAAGAACCTTGGCAAAGGAGGCGTTTGAAGTTCCGACATCCATCTTCTTAAGTCCTGCCAGACTCCACATGGCCATTAATGCCGCTGAAAGACCATTTAGCAGCAGCAAATACTGGCGTGATTTAGCGCGGGCAGCAATGCGAGCAGAGAACTCCAAAATGGATGAGCTGGCATCAACTCGGCATTGCATGCCGAATGACATCTCGCTCCACCTCATTAAAATACTCTTGCCGACAGCAGTTAACGGCAGCGCTGACGACCTGCCAAAAATGGTGGCCACTGCGGTACCCACCACCAGCTGGTGGAAGAGCGCCGGCCACCGTTTTTTTTGCCATTTCATGGCGCTAACAGGTGGCACAAACCACCCGAATTTCTAGGCCTTTGTATTGTAATGTACCTCTAATAATTAGTTTCTAACATTATTTACTTACTTACATTTCATCCATACAGTAAAAAGTTTTAAGATGGTAAATTTTACATTTATCTGGTAACAACCATTAAATGCTTTGAGGAATCTATATCAGACTTTGATCACTAAATGATGTCAACAGGGAATCTGTTGTTGACAGATATCTATTCTGGTTTATAGATGTGATTATTTATGGTTTCCCTTTATTCTGCTACTCTTTTTCTTTTTATTCCTGTTATTTGAAGTAAATGACATATTAGTACACAAGTATATTACAGAGCCATTTAGGGTTAGATTGTCTCTTCTAGTCCTATACTTTCTAATGTTCCTGTAAGAAATCTAACACCTGCTGCAGGCCTGAGCAATAATGTCTAAAAATAGCAGCCTGAAGGCCTCCAGCCCCAAGAGTCTTTTGATTGGGCCAGATAAGAGATTTCACTTACCTTTTTCAGCCTTGGCTGTGGTGCGGTCTGCCCCTCTGAGATCTTCCAATCTGAGTGGGGCTGCGACAAGGCCTAAGGCCTACTCATTCGGGGTTCCCTTCCTAATGGTCTACCCAGAACTGAGAGAGGACCATAACGTGGGAATGTGATGAAATATTCCATTCACCACTGCCTGTGACTGAGATCGGTTTCAGTGTCATTTCCCTTCCCCCAGACCTCATTGTATTGTGTACTGGAATGTGCTGTATTGTATACTGGAATGTGCTGTGTGTAGGGCTCCGCCCATACCTGGCCCCGTTTGTAAGCTAGCTTCAGTCTGGCCTCAGTCTCCAGAAGGAAGACATCTCTCTCTTTTACGTGTTACTTTCTAAGTTAATAAAAGCCTTGTTTTTGTTCTGCTAACTTCGAGTCTCGGAATTATTGAGGCACATCAATTTTATTAACTTATTTTTCAACACTATGGATCAACTCCTGAAACCCGAACGTTTGGATTTGGATCAACATGCTCCGGACGCATCAGCACGCTTCGGACACTGGTTTGAGTGTATGGAATTCTTCCTGGACAATTCCGCAGCCGTCAAAGACGCTACGGACGCTGCGAGGATGAGACTCGGAATTCTGCGGAATTGGGTAAGCCACCGGGTTTACCCCCTCATCCAAGACGCCGAGACGTACCTGGCCGCCTGCGACATCTTAAAGGCGCATTACCAGCAGCCTACGAATGAGGTGTATGCTAGGCACCTGCTCGCTACCCGCGCACAGCGACCTGGGGAATCGGTGGAGGAGTTCCTAAGCACCCTGAAAATGCTTGGCAAAGACTGCAAGTGCCGAGATGTAAAAGCCGCAGTGTACACTGACGAGCTTGTTCGCGATGCCTTCATCACAGGCCTCAGCTCCACTTACATCCGGCAAAGACTGCTGGAAAGAACGGGGTTGGACCTGAAACAGGCTGCGGACACCGCGCGATCCCTGGATGTGGCCCAGAGAAACTCGGACGCCTACTCTTCAGCCCGCGCCGTCCACGCCGCCACGTGTGCACCGAGGGCGCCGCCATCTTGGAAGGCATCTTCCCCGCCCGACAGCCCGACACCGGCTGGGCCCCGCTCTCCCCCCCAGAAGCCCTACGACAGCCGCGACGCGTCAGGGACCCAACTGCTACTTCTGCGGGCAGCCAAAGCACACCAGAAACCTGTGCCCGGCGAAAGGCACCACCTGCTTTAAGTGCGGTAAGAAGGGGCACTTCGGGAAGGTGCGCAGAGGGAACCCAGCCAGAAAACCAACCGCCGGAAAACACGCCACCGCCGCGTGTGCGCCGTGGGAGCGGCCATCTTGGACGCCATCTTGCCCGACCTCGTGGGGTCCGCCATCTTGTGAGCAGACAGCGTGGACGCCATCTTGTATCGATCAGGGCCCTACAGTGGCATCGGTCACAGTGGACCAGACCAGGCCGCACCCGCTATCCAGATCAATGGTGGACATCGAGGTAAACGGGTGCCGGGTTAAATGCTTAATTGACAGTGGAAGCATGGAGAGCTTTATCCACCCAGAACTGGCACAACAACTCTCCCTAAAGGTGGTCCCTACTCAGGGTACCATCTCTATGGCTGATAAAACCCAGACATCGACCATTCTGGGTTACTGCACGGTACAATTGTGCGTTAACGGAACTGTATATGATAATTTTAAAGTATTAATCATGAAGAACCTATGTGCGAGCGTGATCTTGGGCCTGGATTTCCAGTGCAACCACCAAAGCATCACGCTCAAGTACGGTGGGTCCCAGCCGCCCCTCACAGTGTGCGGTCTGGCTACCCTGAAGGTAAAGCCGCCTTCGCTATTCGCGAACCTTACCCCTAACTGCCGGCCAATAGCAACCAAAAGCAGGAGGTACAGCTGGGAGGACAGGCGGTTTATCGCGACCGAGGTAGACAGGCTCCTGAAAGAGCGCATTATTGAACGCAGCAACAGCCCGTGGCGCGCCCAAGTGGTAGTGGTAAGGGGTAGCGAGAAGAAACGGATGGTGATCGACTATAGTCAAACGATCAACAGGTACACCCTACTAGACGCCTACCCGCTACCCCGCATATCAGAAATGGTGAACCAAATCGCCCAATACCGGGTGTTCTCCACCATCGACCTCAAGTCAGCGTACCACCAGCTCCCTATCAGACCAGAGGACCGCCCGTACACCGCCTTCGAGGCGAACGGACGCCTCTACCAATTCCTCAGAGTCCCCTTTGGGGTGACGAATGGGGTCTCGGTCTTCCAGAGGGAGATGGACCGCATGGTCGATGACCACCACTTGCAGGCAACCTTCCCCTACCTTGACAACGTCACCATCTGCGGTCACAACCAGCAGGATCACGACTCGAACCTCGAGAGGTTCCTGAAAACCGCACAAAAACTCAACCTCACCTACAACGAGGACAAGTGCGTTTACAACACCACGCGCCTCTGCATACTAGGCAGCGTGGTGGAGAATGGGGAAATCGGGCCAGACCCCGACCGATTGCGCCCCCTACGGGAGCTGCCCCTGCCCAACACTCCCAAAGCCCTGAAAAGGTGCCTGGGGTTATTTTCTTATTATTCCCAATGGGTCCCCAACTACTCCGACAAAGCCTGCCCCCTCTTGAAAGCATCCTCTTTCCCGCTCTCTGCTGAGGCCCACGCCGCCTTCAAAAGCATTAAGCAGGATATTGAGCGGGCCACGCTACAGGCAGTGGACGAGAACACTCCATTTCAAGTGGAAAGTGATGCGTCTGACTTCGCCTTGGCGGCCACCCTCAACCAGGCGGGGCGGCCCGTAGCTTTCTTCTCGAGGACCCTCCAAGGGCCCGAGATCAGACACTCCTCCATGGAAAAGGAGGCCCAAGCCATCGTGGAGGCAGTGCGCCACTGGCGCCACTACCTAGCCGGCAAACGCTTCACCCTACTTACCGACCAGCGGTCGGTAGCGTTTATGTTCAATAATAAACAGAGGGGGAAGATTAAAAATGATAAGATTCTTAGGTGGCGGATCGAGCTCTCCACCTTCGAGTACGACATCATTTACCGGCCAGGGGCCCTTAACGAATCCCCTGACGCCCTCTCACGAGGGATGTGTGCCAGCGCCACCGGGGATCGGCTACAGACCCTCCACAACGACCTCTGCCACCCAGGGGTCACGCGGCTGTTCCACTTCATAAAGTCCCGTAACTTACCCTACTCGATTGAGGAAGTTCGGTCCCTGACCAGGAACTGCCGCACTTGCGCTGAGTGCAAGCCTCGGTTCTACCGCCCAGATAGAGCCCACTTAATCAAAGCTACACGGCCCTTTGAGCGGCTCAGCTTAGATTTCAAGGGCCCCCTCCCGTCCGTCGACCGCAATGTTTACTTCCTGAACATTGTGGATGAATACTCCCGGTTCCCATTCGCCTTCCCCTGCCCAGACATGACCAGCGCCACGGTCATTAAATGCCTCAACAGCCTGTTCTGCCTGTTCGGTATGCCGAGCTACATCCATACGGATAGGGGGGCGTCCTTCATGAGTGAAGAGCTATGCCAGTACATGCTGTCCAAGGGGATCGCCACGAGCCGTACCACCAGCTACAACCCCCGGGGTAACGGCCAAGTGGAGCGAGAGAACGGGACAGTATGGAAAGCAGTCACTCTAGCTCTAAGGACCAAGGGCCTCCCTATCTCCCGCTGGCAGGAAGTCCTCTCGGATGTGCTCCATTCGATACGGTCGCTATTGTGTACGGCCACTAATACCACGCCTCATGAACGAATGTTTGTCTTTCCCCGGAAATCCACCTCAGGCGTATCCATGCCGTCATGGCTCTCCACCCCAGGTCTGGTACTCGTGCGAAGGCATGTGAGGGGCCACAAGATGGACCCTCTCGTGGAGCCAGTACACCTACTCCACGCCAACCCCCAATACGCATATGTCCGGCATGCCGACGGAAGGGAGGACACCGTGTCCATAAAAGACGTCGCCCCAGCCGGCATCGACAACAACCACAGCAATAGCGGCAACGACGATCACAGCAACTCTTACCCACCCACTACTCTTTCATCACCCCCGGAAGAACACCGACCAACGGCACCCCCACCAACTACCCCTCCAACAACCCTGGCGGCACCCCCGGCAGAGACCCAGGAGGCTACCGGGGACACCCAGCCGACACCCGCGGCACCGCAACAGCCACGTCGGTCACAGAGGACTATCAAACCCCCGAACAGACTAAATCTATAGAAGGGGTGAATGTGATGAAATATTCCATTCACCACTGCCTGTGACTGAGATCGGTTTCAGTGTCATTTCCCTTCCCCCAGACCTCATTGTATTGTGTACTGGAATGTGCTGTATTGTATACTGGAATGTGCTGGAATGTGCTGTGTGTAGGGCTCCGCCCATACCTGGCCCCGTTTGTAAGCTAGCTTCAGTCTGGCCTCAGTCTCCAGAAGGAAGACATCTCTCTCTTTTACGTGTTACTTTCTAAGTTAATAAAAGCCTTGTTTTTGTTCTGCTAACTTCGAGTCTCGGAATTATTGAGGCACATCAAGGTGTATTATTTTTCTCCCAGTTTGTTTGCATGGTTACACCTGCTGTAGGTGCAATCACTTTGCTGCTCTCTCTGTCAGTATCTCCAGGAAACCCCCCAAACAATGCAAAGGGGACAGAGACCAAGCACCAAGGGTTTCCTCTGCTTTTTCTTCTGCTTTACACCCAGGGAGTCAGCATTCCCTAGGTGTCATATAATATAAAATACAAACAGTAAATGCTTGAAATACTCAGCAGGTCATGTAGCATTTGTGGAGAGAGAAACAGAGTTAACATCTCAGGCCAGTGACCTTTCGTCAGAACTGGAAAATGTTACAGATATATGTAACAGGTTTTAAGCAAGTACAGGGAAAGGGGGGAGGGGAGGAAAGAACAAAAAGGTCGGTCTGTGATAGGATGGAAGGCAGGAGTGATAAAATGACGAAAGGGATAATGGCGCACGGGAAAAGGGGGTGCTAATGTGACAAATAAAGAAACAGAAAATGGGTCTAGATCTAGAGGAAAATAGTGCCCTGCTAGTCCCAAAATTATTGACACCAGTGGTGATTTTCAACATTTCTGATGGGAAATTTGAGCACCCAAGGTGCAAAACCTATGTCCTGGTTTCTGTGGTCATGGTGCCAAGGAAAACGTGTAATTTTGACAATTCTTTTGGTGAAAATTCCAGTATTTTGGAATCTACTGTAATTCTGCTTTTGAAACCAAAATTGGTGGTGAATAGAGCGCATTGGGTCCACAGGGGAGTCTGTACAGTATCAGCTGCAAAAAGGAGTCCATTTTAGAAATGTCCAGAGCTGACACTCCAATGTCATTCCCTATGATGTCATAATTAAAGATGATGGCCTGTAATTTCCGATAGGAGGCTTCCTGCGAGCAGATGCCTCCTATCGGAAAAAAATCTACACTCTTACCTGAGGGCTCCCGAGGTCCGGACACTTCCACTCCTGGGCCTCACCACAGTCGAAATGCGCAGGGCCCACGTATCCCAGGGGCGCATGCAGTTCGCAAGCGTCCCCGGGATCACATGGGCCAGGCTAGCCAATAGGAGAAGGGAATCTCCCTTCATACTTTTGACAGATAGACCCGTCAAAAGTATGAATGGGATCACCCCAAAAACATATCAAAACATTAAATATATTTTTTAAAAACATCATGTTTTTAAAAAGAGTTAAAATTACATTAAATTAAATATTTTAAACAAAAATTTAATTTTTTGAAAAAAATTATTAAAGTTTTTTACGGGGCTAAAAATAAACTTACCTTTTTTAAAAGTATTTTAAAATTAAAAATGAGTGAAAAAAAAATATTTTTTAAAGCTTTTTTCAACTCTTATGCTGGTAAAAGCAGGCCTTATGCCCCTGCTTTTACCAGGCATAAGATTTCTAAGGGTTTTCAGCGGGCGGAGGTTCTGCAGAAAGCGGAACTCTCCGCCCGCAGAGACCCTTCTCTAAGGCAGGCGTCCGATCTGTCAAGAGGATTCTTGACAGATCAGAAAGGCCGGTTTTCAGTGTATGCGCTTCGCTTGCCTGAAACCAGCATTTCCGATGTCCCAATGGGTGTGCACACAGTGCGTACCCACCCGTAGGTATCGGAAAATACGGGCTATTGAATAGGATGAGTGACAGTGGACAATCTTGTCTGACTCCTCTTATGAGAGAGATAGTTTCAACAGGTCTCCTATCTATCCTTTCACAAATCTTGAAGCTGGCATTCCAAATTTAACCATAGATTCCCAGAGCTTCCAGTTTCTCGATGACAACTGCATGAAGCATCAGGTTGAAAGCTTTATGAAAATCATTGAAGGCAGTATAAGTGAGTTTCCTTTGAGCCTTCCAACACTCCCTCATCTCATATAAAGCCACAGCCTGCTCTATATGTTACTCATGAGAGCAAAATGCAGTCTGTTCCTTTCTGATTGATCTCCATACGCATGCCGCAACAACCCAAAGA
Organism: Somniosus microcephalus; assembly: GCF_052327205.1. Lineage (NCBI taxonomy): Eukaryota > Metazoa > Chordata > Chondrichthyes > Squaliformes > Somniosidae > Somniosus > Somniosus microcephalus. The sequence goes on from NC_141002.1 coordinate 69,181,584, forward strand.
AGCAGCTCATAGCCAGTGATGTCAGAAAAATGCCACACATGCCCACAAATAACTTTTGTGGTATTAATGGGTGACTCTTCACTTGAACTTCTGGGGACAGTAAAAACGTTGATTTTCGTCAGCACGGCAACGCATAGACAATACTGCAGAAACGCTGATTGTCACACAGCTATTGGGGTGTGTGCAAATATTAACACGGGTAATGACAACCATAAACCACTAGTGGCAAACGCTTTATTTTAAGTTGCAAATTGACATGACACATGAATGGACAAAGTCATTGCAGTAAAGATTTCTCACTGAAACATCACGCTATCTTTCTCTGCCACAGAAGGTGCTGGTGATGTAGAGTGGATGCATTAGTGTTACTGGGAAGGGAGAAGGTGAGTGCTGCCGGGCGGGAAACAGTAAAATAATGATAATGAGGTCCTGCCGTTAAATTCGGCAGGACCTCTGCGTTCCCAGCATTTCCAGGTTTGCCCCCCTCAGAACTCGCCTCCCCATAAATATCGGGGCCATTAACTCTGTTTCTCTCTCCGCAGATGCTACCTAACCTGCTGAGTGTTTCCAGAATTTTCTATTTTTATTTCAGATTTCCAGCATCAGCAATATTCTGCTTTATATAGTACAAAACTCATTGACTAAAGTCATATAGTAGTGTCAGCTGTGGCTCAGTGGATAGCACACTTGCCTCTGAGTCAGAAGGTTGTGGGTTCAAGTCACATAAAGCTAGGCTGCCACTCCAGTGCAGTGCTGAGGGAGCGCTGCACTGTCAGAGGTGCCGTCTTTTGGATGAGATGTTAAACCGAGACCCAGTCTGCTCTCTCAGGTGGACGTAAAAAATCCCATGGCACTATTTCAAGGAAGAGTAGGGGAGTTATCCCCGGTGTCCTGGCCAATATTTATCCTTCAACCAACATAACAAAAACAGATTATTGGGTCATTATCACATTGCTGTTTGTGGGACCGTGCTGTGTGCAAATTGGCTGCCGCGTTTGCCACATTACAACATTGACTGTAAAGCGCTTTGTGACATCCGGTGGTTGTGAAAGGCGCTATATAAATGCAAGTCTTTCTTTCTATATGCAGACTTCATAAAGATCCTGTAAAAGTGAAAGCTAAATGTGAGGGTGATGTGCTAAAACACCACATTACCAGATCTGTTCACCCCTATGATTCCCCACACAGTGAATTCCTGTTCTCAACTGTACCATCAGAAGGGTTTGCTTCCCTTCAGAGACAGGGAAAAATATTCAGAGGCTGAGTCAGTCCAAGTTACTTCTCCATGCCTTCAAGTGGTCAGTCAGAGATCAACATAAGCAGAGTCTTAGATGTAGGTCACCAGCACACCTTCTCAGCCAGAAAACTGAAATACCTACACATAAAAACTGAATGCAGGTATGAACAGATGTTTTTCAGAATAAAACTCACAGAAGGAAAATTTCAGTTGATTTGTGCCTCCCATTAGCGCTCTAAAAGGGCGCGACCCAATTTTGCCCGCATAGACTATAGCTTCTGTTCAAAATACTTGAGGTTCCACAGTCCCATTCTGCAGCCAGAATGTGGCTGGGCAAAATTTCCACCTGTGAGTCTGCTCTGGCCCTGACCCACTCCCAAATTCCAGTAATGGGCCAGTTGCATAAAGGAGTGGGTTCCCACCATTGTTAGAACTCCCTGAGCATCTGCCTCATGAAGCCGAGGAATTTTGGAGCAGGACTTTGCCGCTCCATCAGGTTGCTGGGGCAGGTAGTTGTGGCTGAAGATCAGAGATTTTTTTTTCTTTTATAAATTGTACCTAGATGGGATGTCCCACCCACTAATGTTGACCACAAAATGAAAAATAAAATTTCCCCATTGACTCCCCATTATTCAATAAAAACAGAAACATTATAGGGATCTGCAAACCCCAGGTTTTATGTCTATGTTTCATGTAATCACTGCAGATTTATAAAGCTTTAAAGTGTCATGGAGCTTCAACAATTCCAGTGAAATTAGAAGAAATTCCCCAAGAAAAAGCTATTCCTTTACAAGATAATTTATTCCTTGCCTTTGCTTTCTTTGTGATATTGGGAATCATTTAACATTTCAACAGGTAAAACTGTGAAACATTTGTTTGCACTTACAGTATTCACAGTCTCTTTGAGAATGTTTCACAAGTTTATTTTTATTGGGCTTATGCAATCTGTCTAGAATCTCTTATTATAAATCATAAGTGAACATACCCCTTTACATGGTCAAAATAATAATTTTCAATACCATCACATAAATGTTTTAAATAACACAATGCACTCAATATATTATGGCAGAGGAGTGATTCCATTTTGTTTAAGATTGTCATTTCTGTTATCTAGTTGAGTATGTTCTATTAAAATGCACCTGGTTTAAAATTGCTTCAAGAGATGGTCAATTAAGTTTTTTATCAAAGTAAGGAATTTGTAACAAATTGAACAAGCCAGTGGTTAATCAAATAATGAGAGCATGGCCCCAAATTTCAGGGGCTGTGAATGGTGTGCATTTTGGATGGATGGGCGGAATTTGTGGTGGTATCTGGATAATGCAATAAAAATGTTATTCAACTGAACACTTCACAGTTAGCAATTGATTATATTGCCAAAACGAGCCCTTTAAACTGTAAATAGTCGCATGGCCTTTGCATAGCTGGACACCAGGAATTCACAGGTGTCCCTTGCACCCAGCATTGCTACAGTGCAAATGGAAGAAATTACATCATATGATGTATTTCCCTTATTTGCATGGCATTGTAGTACATCTGCTGATTTGTGGGCAGGTTCACTATGCATCTACCCCACCATGACTGAAATATCTGATGAGTGGAAAAAGGGGAGAGGACATGGCATAACTGGATCTCCCCTAAAATCAATTCCCGCCCGCCCAGAAAGGACTCCATTGTCAGCCTCAGGACTGTGGATTTTCAGAATCCTTGTGATTAGAGAGAGCTGAAGATGCCATGAGCGCTTTTTTTTCTGGCCAAAGTCACCTTCTCTAGAAGTGACAGACATGTAATAGAAGCATTAGTCATATTCATTTATTATTCATTTAAATGTTACACAGTGTGGGTTTTTAGATCACAAGCAGAAATAAGTGATGTCTCCAAATGTTGAAAATGGCAGCCAAATGACAGCAGTATTCATTTTACACATATGAAAGCACTTTAAAATTATATAAAACCATTACTATCTTTTAACAGTTATGTCATTGAAGTAATCATGACAGTTAACAAGAAAGATGATACACCTTGTATGTATGTAAAGCTATCTGATGCACTCTGGTGATACTGACATTACAAAATGATTTGCAGTGAACTGCCAAAAGCCAAGAGGGGTGAGGTACAAAAATACTGATCACACGGTGTGTCCTTAACACTCTAAACCCAACCAAACAGTAGCCCATAAATCCATACCGCAGCTTAACCGAAACCGTAATCCTTGTTCCACAGTTCCAAAAATAAATGCTGAGATGTTTATATTTTGGATGCAAAATGCAACACACTCACATAATATTGTAGTGTTGTGTCTAAGATGACAAATAGCAATTGTATTCATTCCTCAATCCACTGCTTTTGCTGCTGAAGTGTGTTAGAATAATGAAGGCTGCTTGTAATGAAGGTAATAAGCAATATGTTCGGTGTCTGTTCTATCAAAGTATTACAAATTAATTTAGACAGCAGCTGATTTAAAATGCCTGTGGGACTGGATCATTGTTCTGTTATACATTATTACAGGTTACTTTGAACAGCAGTGCCATATATTTCCTCTCAACACAATAAGAGGAGTTCTACAGATGATGAAAAGGACATCCATTGCCGTAATGTGCTGATAGTGGGTTAAAAAGATCTTCATAATTTCTTGCCAAAACAACGTCCACAAAATTAGTCACATTTACAAGAACGAATGGTCCACAGCAATGACATTTGTTAATTAATTATTTTGTTCTCACACTTTGGCTCATTTTGTTGAGCAGAAAATTGAGACAGGCTCTAATTATTAACACAAGGTTATGAAATAGAGCAAAATTACCTGTTTTACGTTTTAGCATCCCACTGTCACACTGCGTGTTAATTGAAGGTTGCAACTAATTATACAGCTATTGTAATTTTTGAAATTGCACAGCACAGGAGACACTGTAGAGGTGTTACTGCAGATAAATGAATTCCAACTCATAGCAGTCTCTCCCACTTCCCCTTTAACCTCTCCTCTTTCCCCAATTTCCCTGCAATCGCACCCCGCCTCCATCCCCCGCCCACCACCAAAAAATGTTGTTCTCCTTAACATGGAGAGGTGCCTGTCTGCCCAGTTTGTCTGATCCTGGTGCTTCCCCTTTGTGAAAGTACATTTCAGAGAGGAAATTAATCCTTGGCGCACCTGTTTTATAGCCGTGAAATGCACATCAGGAGGACCAAATTCCACAGAAACTGGGTGGGGAATATACTGCACGTGTTCTACTCAGTTTTTCCCCGTCTAATGCGACCTAACCAGCAGGTCCTTAATGGAGTCCAGCAGGATCCTCATCTGCCGCCAAAACCACCAATGTTAAAATGGGCATCAGCAGGAACGGAGCAGGAAATTGAGCTGAAAGATTGCCTGGCAGCTTTCTATGTTGCCTGAATGGAGTTTACATAGGATTACATAGGATATACCGCACAGAAAAGGTAGTATAATGGTTATGTTACTGGACTAGTAATCCAGAGGCCTGGACTAATGATCCACGAGACATGAGTTCAAATCCCACCACGGCAGCTGGGGAATTTAAATTCAATTAAATAAAACCTGGAACAAAACGCTAGTATCAATGGTGAAACGATCGGATTGTCATAATAAACCCATCTGGTTCACTAATGCCCTTTAGAGAAGGAAATCAGCCATCCTTACCTGGTCTGGCCTATATGTGACTCCAGACTCACAGCAATGTGGCTGACTCTTTACTGCCCTCTGAAATGGCCTAGCAGGCCACTCAGTTGTAACAAACCATTATGAGAAGCCACAATAATAAGAATAAAACCAAACAGGCCACCCAGCATCGACCTATGTCCTAGACTCCTCCATCACCATCCCTGGGTATGTCGTGTCCCATCGGCAGGACAGACCCACTAGGGGTGGTGGCACAGTAGCATACAGTCAGAAGGTAGTGACCCTGGGAGTCCTCAACATAGATTCTGGACCCCATGAAGTCTCATGCCTTCAGGTCAAGCATGGGCAAGGAAACCTCCTGCTGATTACCATCTACCATCCTCCCTCAGCTGATGAATTAGTGCCCCTCCATGAATCACTGAGGGTAGCAAGGGCACAGAATGTACTCTGGGTGGGGGGACTTCAATATCCATCACCAAGAGTGGCTCGGTAGCACCACTACTGACCGAGCCCTGAAGGACATAGATGCCAGACTGGTGCTGCGGCAGGTGCTGAGAGAACCAACACGAGGAAAAACCTACTTCACCTCGTCCTCACCAATCTGCCTGTCGCAGATGCATCTGCCCATGACAGCATTGACCACCGCACAGTCATTGTGGAGATGAAGTGCCGTCTTCAATGGTTCATGTTGTGTATGTAATATGTGTGCTACTTTGAACCTATGGACAGGACTGCACTCCTTGTAGGGCGTAGTGATACGCAGTACCACTCCTGGCCATAGGGGTATAAATAGTACTGTGGGTACTGATCTCCCCTCAGTTCCCGCCTGTGGGCATGAAGTAAAGACCTACGTATAGTCCCTACCTCCAACCAGTAAAGACCTGTTTGAGTTATACGTTTAAGTCTTTGTGTTAATTGTTCAATACAATACACATACTTAACACTGGCGACGAGTCAGGTTCTTACCCTGCGGCAGTTGAAGAGAGGTTTCAAACATCACCACCCCACTAGAAGCGACAGGCTTTAGGACTCTGAAGCCTCCATCAGCGACTGAGCACTGGAGTGCAGCAGCCATCCTGACAGCTTCCAGCGACTGACAGAAGTCTTTCTGCAGTTTCCTTGTTCAACCTAGGTGGTGGGGTAAGCCGTGCAGCGTTGGCTGCAAAGACAGGGCTGGGGAAGTTGGAGAAGATAAGGGCGATCGCAATCCCTGATAAGAGCCGCGGTGAAACGCGCGAGCGGGTAAGCCAGAGCCCGGGAGGGAGCGAGCAAGAGCCGCGTGAGCGGGTGAGCCAGAGGCCGGGAGCCGCTTCAAGTGCGAGGCGCAGCGCGGGCCAGCGATCGGGACCAAAGATAAGGGCCGCACTCGGACTGAAAGGCGCGGCGGCTGCAGAAGCTCAAGGTGCGAGAGCCGCGGTGCACAGCGCGGGCTATCGATCGCGGCGAAGATAAGGGCCGCACTCGGGGGCTGAAGGGAGACGGCGTCGGGGGATGGGTGAAGACCGCCAAGCGCGGGAAAACCGCCATTTTGTGGGCGGAGGACGACGGCAAGAGCGGGAAGCCGCCATCTTTGATAACAAGTAAAGAAAATAAAATCTGAGAAATTGCAAATCTACAATGCCTAAACACGGGAATATTAGCACCTTTCATAGTGACCTCGAAGATTGGGCCATATATGTTGAAAGAGTAAAAAATTATTGTAAGGCCAATAAAATTCGTGACCAAGATAAAGCTCTAACATTATTAAATTTAATGGGTGCGAAGACATACGGGCAATTGAAACACCTGTTATCACCAGATGAACCGGCGGATAAGACGTTCGATGAGATTGTTACTGTCCTGAAAGATCATCTAAACCCCACGCCGCTGATGCTAGCGGAACGATTTAAATTTTACGACAGAAGGCAGCTACAGCATGAAAGCAATGCTGAATATTTGCTGGAATTGCGTAAATTAGCGAAATATTGCCAGTTTGGAACGGGACTGACAGATGCACTACGAGACAAATTTGTGTGTGGTTTATTTAAACAGGATACACAAAAGCGACTGCTCGAGGAGAATGAGCTGACGCTTGAGAAGGCGGTCACTATGGCAGCAGCACACGAAGCCGCAGCGAGAGGCACGGCAGTAATGCAGCTACGGTCACCGGAGCTCAGTGCACACAAATTGGGTGTGAGTTCTGGCAAATGTTATCGTTGTGGAAAGACAACGCATGATCAGAACCAGTGTTGGTTTAAAAACCAAGAATGTAGAACTTGTGGTAGGCTTGGACATATAGCTAGAGTATGCAGGTCAGGGAAGAAGACCAGCAACAAGAAGTCACCGCAAGGAAAATACGCAAAGGTACACAAGGTGACCAAACAGGAGTCCGATTCAGATGCTAGCAGTAATGAACTGGCTAGCTTAAGCTGTAATGAACTGGCTAGCTTAAGAGTACTCAACGCTGGTAAGAGTGCAGACCTCCAGACAATTTGGGTCACTCTTCAGATAGAAGGAGTCCAAGTAAAACTGGAATTGGACACTGGATCGGCATTGACGGTCATAAATAAGAAAGATTACGGAAAGTTATTCCAACATATTCCCCTACAGGATACGGGGATTATATTGAAAACATACACGGGGCAAAGAGTGTACCCCATCGGGAAAATAGAGGTTGCAGTGGTCCACAAGGGCGAAGACAGTCAAATAATGGACTTATATGTGATACCTGAAGGAGGTTCTCCACTACTAGGACGGGAGTGGATTAGGAAAATGAATATGGACTGGCATTTCCTACAAACAATAACGAGTGAGAACTCGGTGAAGATAGTCGGCCCAGACTCTGGAACGGATGATGGTAAGCCCAACTCAGGTGCAAAAGACAAAGTTTCAGCACAGAATTCCACTGAGCAACAACAACATAGTTTAACTGTGGATTCTGAGTCTGGCAAGTCTACTGATGTGCCCATTTCTGAGGGACACCGGGCTCGAACTCAACTCCATTTCAAACTACAACAGCAATTAGAACAAATGCTTCGCCGTTTTGAGCAAGAGTTGAATGCAACGAAAGAGTTCTTTGATATAGAGTTGGAGAATCTGGAAAGACAACAGAAGCAGCTGATGGAGAAAATGGAGCAGGAGCACACAAAACGTCTGATGTCAGAGGAGTTAACGGTCAGCCAACTCCTGCATATGCTGAAGGACGGGACTCTGAAATGGGAAAAACTTGAACACGAACTTCAATATTCAAACGAAAGGGGTTCGGAGCTCTCAAAGGTTATTGGAAGAGCTGAGGTGGCAACACAGACTGAGATGACTGCAACAGAGCAGCCCTTGGATGCCAAAAGTACGCTGACTCACGTCAACGTAGAACAACAGACCGCTGAAACAGCTGCTCCGGTAGAGGGATTGAATAGTCCGATCAATCAATCTCCAAAAGAAGTTGAAGTAGTAAAATCTCAAATGAGGTCATTAGTAAACGACTTGCTGAAAGCCCAGAAAAAGCTGGATGAAGAGGTACGCATGAAGAAGTCTCTTCAGGAAAGATGTCTGGACTTGGAACAAAAGCTGGCTAACGCCCAGCTGGGTATGGAGGAAATAGAAGACCCTCTCGCTGGCCTAGATCAGGACGACACCGAATATTACTATGTCCTGTCCTGCCCAACTTGTAACTTCGACTCCCACCATACAGAAATCATGGAGGAGCACCGAAAGTCTACGGAACATCGGGAGAAGGTGGCTCTACTACGGAAAAAGGAGGAAGAGAAGGAGGAACTGCGCATGCAGCTGGCAGCTGACAGTGGAGCCCAGAGAGTCTCCAAGAAGCAGAAAAGGAAAAGTCGAAACAGAAGATGACCCATCTGAACCATTATTACCTCTACCAGATCACACATGTGGTCCCTCCGAACGGAGCCAATTCAGTTCGGAAGTTCAAACTGTTAAATCCATGGAAGGACTATTGAATGAGTCACTCCAGCAACGTGAACCGACTACACCACAGAGATTGAATCTGTGAACTGTTTTCCGCAGAGACTGAATCTGTGATCTGTTTTGACATGAAGTTATCTATGTATCTATGTTATTCTGTTATGTAAACCTGAAGTTATATATGTATATATGTTATTACGTTATGTTAAATGGGGAGATGACTGTAAAGCTAGGAAGGGAGGAATGTTGTGTATGTAATATGTGTGCTACTTTGAACCTATGGACAGGACTGCACTACTTGTAGGGCGTAGTGATACGCAGTACCACTCCTGGCCATAGGGGTATAAATAGTACTGTGGGTACTGATCTCCCCTCAGTTCCCGCCTGTGGGCATGAAGTAAAGACCTACGTATAGTCCCTACCTCCAACCAGTAAAGACCTGTTTGAGTTATACGTTTAAGTCTTTGTGTTAATTGTTCAATACAATACACATACTTAACAGTTCAGATCATAGCTCTGCAGTCCTGCCGCATCCAGTCGTGAATGGTGGTGGACAATTAAACAACTAAGGGGAGGAGGAGGCTGTAAGGGGTTTTCCTTGAGAGATTTCCCTGAGGTTTCTCTCTCCAGAGGCCTCTCTCTCTTGCACAGTAAAACCTTGAGTGGTTCGACCCACTCGCCCCTTAGATTCTATACTCTGGAGTTAGGGGCAGGAACTACAATGTAGAGAAAACTCTTGTAGACCAAGTTTGGTGAAACAAAATGAAATTTTATTGCATAAGGAAAAATATCAAATCAAATGCAAACAGATAAGAGAGTACATGGGAGGGAAAAACACACAAACAAATCATAATGACACAGTACTAACTAAAGCAAATACAGGCATCTTATACTCTACAAAGATCATCATGAAATAATGAAACACACGGAACATCGAGGGACAACAACTCATGTTAATTGTACCCTTAAATCCACCCCCTTATTAAACCTATCTAGATCTGATTGTGAAGGGCCAGAAACATGCTCACCAATCCCACTAGGAAGTGCAAAGTTTTGAAATCGAGTCTGTGTTTGGTCCTTTCAGGCGTTTCGTCTCCACGTGGATCGTGGAGTCCCTGCGAGCTGCGCCACACCTCTCTCCTGAGGTGGGGGTCGGGAGCGGCTGGACACCGGCGGGCCTGGATGTCGGCGGGGTCGTGGATCGTCGGCTCGACCCTGGTCAGAGGAGCCTTGGGCTGGCTCCCATCGCTTCTTCAGTTTCTTTTTATCTCCTCTCCCGAGCCGGGGTGGCTGGAAGGTTTCTTCTCTTGGGTCGATGGCCTCTCGTTCCGGCAACGGCCTGGGGATGGTCGATGATCTCCCGATGTGTTTCCCCAGGGCGGGACGCCGGCTTCGAGACGACCTTCTCGATGTTGGCTTTCTTCTTCCTCCTGCGAGTGCCTGTTTCTTCTTCTGGCTGTGATTCAAACTCTCCAGCTCTCCAGCTCTTCCAGCTCTCTCCAACTGCCGAAAAGTCTCTCTGATATACCTTTCTCCCAGAAACTTCCGTCTCCCGCCTAAAATCAGGTTAATCTTTGTTTTACTTTTGGCGGGCTGGGAGCACAGCGGGGTAGTTATTATATTTTTTAATGTTTTAAACGGCCGGTAAAGGCCCATCTCTGGTCTGGAATTACCTTCATTGTTTTTAATGTCCTGCTGATCTCGTTATCTAGTCCTGGGTGCTGTTCTCATGAATATGAAATTGTCCCCTTTTGTCTGGGTCAATATTTTGACGGCCTCTGTCTCCAGGCCGATCTTGACTGGATCTGCATCTAATCCATATGCATACGTGTGGGTCTGGTTTCGTTCTCTCAGAAACGGCTTCCAGAACTTGCTGTAGGTTGAATCCACAAAGCTGTCTGAGGTTGCGCAGGAACCATTTTAAAGTGTCCCAATAAGCTGGTCACATGGTATGGCAGCCATTTTGTATGCCCCTTTTTCTGGGTTTCTTTTAAAACAGTCTTTAAAATCACGGCCTCTTCTGCCATTTGACCCTTATTAATACAAAGTCCAATTTTGCGAATCCTACACTCCCCCCTGATGATACTGTAACTTGCTTGAAGTATCATAATTCTGGGTGAGCAAAATTTTCTGACTTTCCACAATCTAACCATCCCCAGTATTTACCTATCTATGACCCCATGACACATGCATTTCCCATTTCAGAAAAATCTAGTGTACATTAAGCATCTATAGATGGCAATACCTTGGAGTTAAAAGTCTAACAACTTACTTCCAGGCATGGAGGGGGTCCTTATACCCCTACATCACCTAGCGCATACACATTACCTTCTAATAAAAACATCATATCTAATAAAACTTCAATAATAAAAATAAAGCACATACACGAAAAATTCAAGAGTACATGAATACATATCAAAAATAATACAGAGGAGGGAGGGGAAATGTTAACTTTATACAAAGCAACAAAATCTAAACGGGTGTCTCTTCTTCTACCCGCACATAATGCTCCCTCCATTCCCCTCTATTCTCGTACTTTTGCGAATGTTTGACCTTTTTACAGTGTACAAACAGTAAATAAACTACAATGACAACCTGGCACACAACAAGAATGTGGGAGGCTATCCTAATCCAGGAAGGGACTTCTATATTAGTGAACAGGTCCCACCACGGTGGGGTCACTATGTCCAATATGTCTGCCCCTATCTCTAGAGTCTTCTGCTCCAGTGTGTAGAAGTGTTTCTGTGAAACAACAACGGCTTTTAATATCTTGGTGAGGTGTTCAGGGAGAGGGGGAATGATATATCCAAAATGCGCAACAAATCGCTTCAGATCGGTGAAATTCTCTTTCACAGTGATGTGAACAGTGGAAGGTTCAGGAATGGGGACAATTCGATCTTGGGCCACTTGAACTTCTGCCCTGGGCTTGAAACAGAAGCTGCTGTCACTAACCGGACACTAATCGTGCTGTCCATGCTGGTAGTGGGGCGCTGCAGTGGTGACACAGTATGTCCCACCTCCTATATATGCCACCTGCGGGGGCACATGGCCTTGTGCCATTGCCTCCATGGTGCAATTTATAGGCTTCGCGCCAGCAGTTCTGAACCTGCACTGTGGTTTTAAATGGGCATTCAAGTGCTGGGGACACAGGATGATGTGTGTTCCCCGGCTCCGGCACCCCGAGAGGCCGGTACCCGTCATTGCATGCTCCCATCGAATGATGTAAGGTGGGACCCCTGTGTAGCAAATGTGCGCACCCCCCTGAATGACTCCAATGTTCTCCACCCTGTATACCGGGGTGGGTTTTGCTGTCTTTCCCATCACCGGCATTCTTACCACTATACCCATAATGGTGTGATTAGACCGTCCACAGTCCACTGGGACTGGGTAGGCCTCTGAAGCTAGTCTGAGCTGGCACGGACTCAATGTATTCTCAAAAGGGTGGAGGGCTGCGAGGTGCTTGTTGCTGATCCAGGAGGGGACTAAACCTTGCTTTAAATCCTTCAGGTTACTGCGGCCCTTGCCCAGTAACCACGCCCCGTATAGCACACAAGCTTTGTTCTGCGCAGCCTGATCGGACGCATTCCAATCCTCCCTAATGAGGGCATTTACCGTTCTAGCGTGTTTCTCCAGCTCAGCTATTATCTCTTTTAAGTGTAGTGTCATGGCCTGGTCCTCGTGTAACTCAGAACCCACTACCTTATTCTCGTCAGTCAGTATCTTTCTTAGCTGTGTTTTTAAACCATTGATTTGGATTTGCAGCTCCACATTATCCAGTGTGTTGATGACGGAAGTTCCTGTATTAAAAGCTGTGAAAATATCATTTACTGCACCCCTTCTTTGCCTCCCTACTCTGTCCAAGACCTCATGTGGTGTGATGTACAATTCAGCTCTGTCGACATCGGCAAAGTCGAATTCGTAAAACTGTTTAAACATGTTTGTTAACAGGACCTGGTATAATTGCTCCGTTTCCTTGGGGCACCATGCTGGCAATCTTACCTCGGTGAGGTTTAAAATCACCGAAGCCACCGCGTAGTGGACCCCTTGGTACAGTACCTAACCTGTGGGTACCAATACCAATCCGTTCCCGGGTCCCTTTGTCGTGGTGGGGCACCCTTCCTTGAGGGCTTTAGCTACTGGAACTGTGGGCAGGGGCTTGCGGGGTCGGGTGATGAGCTCCGTGGCGTTTACTGGGATCTGAGAGTATGGGACTCCGCACGCCCGTGTGCTGACGTCCCACCTCATTCCTTGTCCAGCATCCTGCCACTGTCTTTGGAAAAAGATGGAGACGCCTGTGGGGCAAGCGCGTTCTGAACCCCACATACAGATGTAGATCCCCTCATCTGGTTCCCACCATTTGTCCCAACAGACACTCAAACCCCCGTGAGTTCCCGTTATTGTCCGATGGGTGTTATTACCCAATCTCTCCCATTCCACGGTGGAATTCTTCATGGTGCTGCTCAACTTACGCAGCCACCAGCAGCGGTCCAAAGGTACATGTCCATGGCAAACAAGGCAAATCTTCTTGCCCACGGTGACGCTGATCCTGGGTGCAATGATCCGCACCCTGGGGCACATCAGAGACGTTTCTCTGTATGCAAACCCCATCTGGCTGGAGTATTCAGTAGAGTTCGACCCCAGCCAGCCTGGCCATCTTCCTTCATGGAAGTAGGCAGCAGTCTCTTCAGCGTCCCGTGAGCCGGTTCCGTCAGTCGCGATGGGGCCTCTATTTCCAGAGCACCCATTAATCGTGGAGTCCTTGGTGCGGCCCCGATAGGCCCAGCTCCATCCGATTATCACGAACGCAATGAGGATTCCTCTCATCTTTCTCCTGGTTCCGGCAATAAATCAAACAATATAGCCAGGCTCCCGAGAGATTCTGGCTTAGGTGACGGCATGATCAGGTCTTTCGACCTCGATCCAAAAACACACACATACTGGGCAGATTTAAAACTACTTAAACTCTAATCATTTTAATATTTACACACCTTAAACTTAAACTTAAACTTAACTTATGTACAGCGCCGCCCGCCCCCGGGCGGCTTGCCTAATCCCTGATTGGACTGCAGCTCGCCGCTCCCTGTGGCGGGGCTGCAGTGACCTGTGGCTTGGGTTCCCCGCAGCCTTTTGCTGTTAATCGGGGACTGCGTTTTGTCAAGGATTTCTCAAGTCGGCGTTTACTGGGAGCGGGGGACTCGGGCCAAGGTTTTACCGGCTGAGGCATACGAGACGACCTGCGAAAAGGTACTCTGGGCGTGGCTCCCTTAGCGAGTGGACCTTCGGGTGGGACCTTAGCTCTCACAGCCCGTGGCTCTTCCACGACTGTAGGCTTCGGCTCCCTTCCCTCAGGCTCCACCCCTTTGGGATTTGGGCAGGCTCCCTTGGCGAGTGGACCTTCGGGTGGGACTTCAGCTCTCACAGCCCATGGCTCTTCCACGACTGTGGGCTTCGGCTCCCTCCCCTCAGGCTCCGCCCCTTCAGGAATTGGGCCTGTGGCAGACGGCTCCTCCTCACCTGTCCCTGCAGGTGGAGAATCTCTGCCCCCAATTTCTACCTCCCCCACGCTTGAGTCGAGGGCGGGACCTCCGTCCTCCGACTCCACCTCCTCCAGAATCGTGTCGAGGGCGGGACCTTGTTGTTCGGGCCCCTCCTCGTCCGAGTCCCAGGCCATCGGGGAAAGCTCCCCCCAGGTGGGCGGGACAGCTTCTCCTTCCAAGCAGGCTACAACACCAGCTTGTGTGGTCTGTGACTCATCGCGCGCCTCAGGCTGAGGATCTTTACCCTCAGACCTGGCTTCGGTTGCTGATGCTCTTGCACCCGGTTTAAACAGTTTGCACCGCTTCATGCAAAACCACTTGTTGCGTCGGGACACCTCCACTGTGCGAGTGGCATAGACCGGTGGATTTTCCACCGATTCCGGCCTATCCTCCTGGTCTACGGCTCTCTCGCCAGCGCATAGGGTTAGACCCAAGAACTTTACTTCTCGCCGGCCAACCCGCGCCTTTGTAGGGTTCTCCTTGACACTCTCTATCGCCTTCACACTCGTACCCACTCCCCAGAGACAATGATTTCTTAGGTCCACGTGCATCCCGTGGGCTACCAAGAAATCAGACCCCAGGACTCCCGTTCCACCTCCCACCTCCCACTTCATCAGGGTACACTTCCACGCGGTGCGGAGTGGTCCTAAACGAATGGAGAGGGGAAGGGAATGTGCGCCAGCCTGTTCTTCGCCCGTGAAGCCCGACAGAAGATATGGGACCCCGGTGGACAGAGGCAAGGCAGTGGGGTTATCTGCGTGGATTACAGTGCATGATGCTCCTGTATCCAACAGATAGGTTCCCTTCACCTCCTCCACCTCCATCTCCACGAGGGGTCGTCTCCATACATCATATCGCAGCGCACACAGGTAGACAGGCTGCGCCGACTCTAGTCACTTGGGTACAACGGTCGGAGTCTCAGGAGCGACAAGACCAGTGGTGACAGCTATTTTCCCCTGCGAAGTCATCAGAGACCGCATTGTCTCTATGATTGATTCAATCGCAGCGGGATTCATAACTGCACCACCTCCTTGTGCTGGGGCAGGAGCTACGGCTTGGGTTTGAGCTGGTGCTGGGGCGGCGGTCTGGGCTTGGGCTGCGGGAAATCTCCCTTTACTATCCTTCCATGGATTTCTACAGTCCTTGCGCCAATGTCCATCCTTCCCACACCCGTAGCAATTGAGCTTGGCTTGGACAGGGCGATTCCCCTCCTGACGCCACTCCTTCTGGCTTGGGGCTGCGGGTTTTGCCTCATGCACCTTTCCCTTCTGGGGAGGTGTTTCCTGGCCTCTACAATTCTTGTACGCTACATTAAGCTGACGGAGTACCGTCTCCTCCGTGACGCCGGGACCTTGGGGATCAAACCAAGATCTGGCTAGGGCCCGTATCTCTGGCAAGCTGCTGGTAACCAAGCAACGGAGCCAATGAACCCGCTGTTCGTTGCTCATTATAGCCTGTTCAGGCATACCCGGACAGCTGCGTCGATACACTGGCCACAGCCTTTCTGCGAAAACCCGTGGGGGTTCTCCAGATAGCTGCATGGTCCCTTCTACACGGTCGAACGGACTGCCGTCGTCCACTCCCATTACTTCTAAAACTTCCTCCCTGAGATCCGCATACCCTTTCCGTCCCCTCTTACCATCCTCTGAGAGGCACTGAAGGATTGTGGAATCCAGGGAGAAAAGCAACAGTTTGACCTGTTCCTGATCATCACAGTCATTAATGGCTGCTGTTTCCTCTATCTCCCTGAAATGAATCGAGGGATCTCCCTTTACTGTGAGTCGTGTGAGGTGGCTCACCATGGACCTTAATTGCGGGCCAGCGTAGGGTACCACGAGTTGGTTCTGGTGGGGTCCGATACCGCCATCGGCAGCGTTGGGACCAAACCTCTGGTATCGAGCGGGACACATTGGTGGCGGTCCCGGCTTTGCTACCAGTGGTTCTTCCTCACACTCCACCTCGGCTACCTCCTTTTTCACTACCCCCTCCTTTTCCGGCCAAGTCTCACTATAGCTCGGCAGTGCTGAGGGCTCGGTGGCTGGTACCACAATTACCTCAGCTGGAATTGGCTGTTTTGATTCCTTTAAAAAGTCCATGTGACTAGCTTTCGGGCTGACGAGACACACCATGCCTTTTGCCTTAACCAGGGCCGTTCTTAGGTCCTCTATAGTCTTTTGGCAGGGGCCGTGGTCTGTGCTCTCAAACCCGTGCTCGAAGGCTAGCTTGTAAGCTGCCTTAATCTCCACTACTCTTTCCTCCTGCGCTCTTAGCTGTTGTGCGAGGCGGGCGTTTTTCTCCCGTATCCTCGTTTCATTAATCTTTGCCTCAGTAACCTGGCACTCCAGGTACTCTACCTAGCCTGATGTTGACTAGCTATCACTTGGCGCTCCTGATTCAGCGCGTGAAGCACTGTGATGAGTTTTTCCCCACCCATGGCCTTTTCCTCTATCTCTGCTGCCTGGGTTGTGATCTTGGCTGCCTGTGCTGCAACGACCCGGTCCAAGATCTGGACCCGTTTCTTGTAACACATCAGCCACACTGCCTTCTCCACTGACTTCTTATGCTCTTTGTTCTCTGTCCACCTGATGGCTGCGTCCACCAGACGCCCATCCAGCAAGAGATCGGAAATCCACTGTTTAGTGAGATTTACCTTGCCAAAGACATAATCCGCTATCCTCTCATGCATTGCATTTCGACCATTCAAACTTGGATCTACTACATTGCAATCCTGCTGCCAGAGTCCTGCCACAGTCGCCATTTTCTGTAAGGGGTTTTCCTTGAGAGATTTCCCTGAGGTTTCTCTCTCTAGAGGCCTCTCTCTCTTGCACAGTAAAACCTTGAGTGGTTCGACCCACTCACCCCTTAGATTCTATACTCTGGTCTTAGGGGCAGGAACTACAATGAAGAGAAAACTCTTGTAGACCAAGTTTGGTGAAACAAAATAAAATTTTATTGCATAAGGACAAATATCAAATCAAATGCAAACAGATAAGAGAGTACATGGGAGGGAAAAACACACAAACAAATCATAACGACACAGTACTAACTAAAGCAAATACAGGCATCTTATACTCTACAAAAATCATCATGAAATAAGGAAACACACGGAACATCGAGGGACAACAACTCATGTTAATTGTACCCTTAAATCCACCCCCTTATTAAACCTATCTAGACCTGATTGTGAAGGGCCAGAAACATGCTCACCAATCCCACTAGGAAGTGCAAGGTTTTGAAATCGAGTCTGTGTTTGGTCCTTTCAGGCGTTTCGTCTCCACGTGGATCGTGGAGCCCCTGCAAGCTGCGCCACACCTCTCTCCTGAGGTGGGGGTCGGGGGCGGCTGGACACTGGTGGGCCTGATGGTCAGTGGGGTCGAGAATCGTCAGCTCGACCCTGGTCAGAGGAGCCTTGGGCTGGCTCCCATCGCTTCTTCAGTTTCTTTTTATCTCTTCTCCCGAGCCGGGGTGGCTGGAAGGTTTCTTCTCTTGGGGTTTTATTTTTTTGTCTCTTCTCCCAAGTTGGGTCGATGGCCTCTCATTCTGGCAACGGCCCGGGGATGGTCGATGATCTCCCGATGTGTTTCCCCGGGGCGGGACGCCGGCTTCGAGATGGCCTTCTCAATGTTGGCTTTCTTCTTCCTCCTGCGAGTGCCTGCTTCTTCTTCTGGCTGTGATTCAAACTCTCCAGCTTTCCAGCTCTTCCAGCTCTCTCCAACTGCCGAAAAGGCTCTCTGATATACCTTTCTCCCAGAAACTTCCGTCTCCCGCCCAAAATCAGGTTAGTCTTTGTTTTACTTTTGGCGGGCTGGGAGCACAGCGGGGTAGTTATTATATTTTTAAATGTTTTAAACGGCCGGTAAAGGCCCATCTCTGGTCTGGAATTACCTTCATTGTTTTTAATGTCCTGCTGATCTCGTTATCTAGTCCTGGGTGCTGTTCTCATGAATATGAAATTGTCCCCTTTTGTCTGGGTCAACATTTTGACAGCCTCTGTCCCCAGGCCGATCTTGACTAGATCTGCATCTAATCCATATGCATACATGTGGGTCTGGTTTCGTTCTCTCAGAAACGGCTTCCAGAACTTGCTGTAGGTTGAATCCACAAAGCTGTCTGAGGTTGCGCAGGAACCATTTTAAAGTGTCCCAATAAGCTGGTCACATGGTATGGCGGCCATTTTGTATGCCCCTTTTTCTGAGCTTCTTTTAAAACAGTCTTTAAAATCACGGCCTCTTCTGCCATTTGACCCTTATTAATACAAAGTCCAATTTTGCGAATCCTACAAGGCTCCATGAATATCCCTATCCTCAATGATGGCGGAGCCCAGCACGCGGGTGTAAAAGACAAGGCTGAAGCGTTTGCAACCACCTTCAGCCAAAAGTGCCGAGTGGATGATCCATATCAGCCTCCTCCTGAAGTCCCCACCATCACAGAAGCCAGTCTTCAGCCAATTCAATTCACGCCACTTGTTATCAAGAAACAGCTGAGTGCACTGGATACAGCAAAGGCTATCGGCCCTGACAACATCCCGGCCATCATGCTGAAGGCTTTTGTTCCAGAACTAGCCGTGCCTCTAGTCAAGTTGTTCCAGTACAGCTACAACACTGGCATCTACCTGACAATGTGGTAAACTGCCCAGGTATGTCCTGTCCACAAAAAGCAGGACAAATCCAATCCGGCCAATTACTTACTCACCAATAACCTGCTCTCCGATATCCTGTTTGAGTTCCACCAGGACCACTCGGCTCCCGACCTCATTACAGCCTTGGTCCAAACATGGACAAAAGGGCTGAATTCCACAGGTGAGGTGAGAGTGACTGCCCTTGACATCAAGGCAGCATTGGACCGAGTGTGGCATCAAGGAGCTCTAGTAAAATTGAAGTCAATGGGAATCAGGGGTTAAACTTTCCACTGGCTGGAGTCATACCTAGCACAAAGGAAAATAGTTGTGCTTGTTGGAGGTAAATCATCAAGAACAAGGGCAGCAGGTGCATGGGAACACCATTAACTGCAAGTTCCCCTCTGAGTTACACACCATCCTAACTTGGATATATATTGCCGTTCCTTCATCGTTGCTGGGTCAAAATCCTGGCACGCCCTCCCTAACAGCACTGTGGGAGTACCTTCAAAACAAGGGGCAGGATTTTCATTGGGCCGTGGAGGCGGGATTGGAGGCGTGCGGGTGGTTAAAATTCCAAAAACTGGTGGGCGGGCCCAACCCCGACTCCATCCCGCCTCCACGCAATTTTCAAAAATTTGTGTCTAATGGTCCCGAATCCGTCCCGCCTCCAACAGGCGGGATAGGCCGTTAAGGCCCTTAACAAGCTCTAAATTGCCTCTATAATACCATTTTAATGGCCGTTGTGATTTTAACCCTTTTCCCACGTGAAACACGCCTGGTGGGAAACACGACGGTGAAACCTGGTGGGGGCACAATTGGATTGCAGACTATCAGCTGCAGGTCAACCATTAAAGAGGAGATTTGATCAGCCATCATTTGCAGGTGGCAGGACTTTGTAGTCTCAGGTCTGGGGAAACTTTTAGAAGGCATAACCACAGCTGTGGAAGTTTGGAGACTGACACCCATCTCCAGTGTGACCTCCTGGGAAACCCCTCTCGCCAGCTTCACTGAGCGCTTCCTCAACTGAGGCATCTACCAGAAGCATGGGAGGCATTTATTTCTTTCCCTTCTGGATATTAGATGAGGTCGACCAACAGCAGCAACAACAACAGCAGCCCCAACAGCAGCAGCAACAACAGGAGCGCCAAGCTGCTGCTCACCCACCTGAAGATGCACAGGCCAGAAGGGGCCAGCGCTTGGAAGCCTGTCGGCGCAGGAGATACCCCCCAAACAGGGTATACAGACACAGGGTCAGCTACCTCAACATGTCTGAGCAGCAGTGCCAAAGGCGGCTCCGATTTTCACGAGAGGTAGTGGGTGACATCTGCGCAATGCTGCAACAAGACAGCAGGCCAGAGGACCAGGTGGACAACCCTTACCAGTGGCCGTCAAAGTCACCACCGCACTCAACTTTTTTGCCTCAGGCTCATTCCAGGGATCAGCAGCAGACATAAGTGGCATCTCCCAGGCGGGCGCACACACTTGCATCACGCAGGTAACCGATGCCCTCTTTGCCCTCGCGCACAATCACATCCATTTCACCAAGGATCGAGCAAGTGTCACGGCACGCGTGGTTGGATTAGCTCATCTGACAGGCTTTCCAAGAGTGCAGGGCATCGTTGACTGCACACATGTGGCCCTTAAGGCACCCCATCGCAATCCAGGTACTTTTGTCAATCGCAAGGGCTTCCACTCCCTTAACGTTCAGCTGGTGTGTGACCACAAGAAGGAAATTTTGCATGTTTGTGCCAAGTACCCTGGCAGTTGCCATGACTCCTTCATACTGCGCCAGTCTAGTGTGCCTCTGCTATTCAGTCTGCCAGACCAACTTAACGGATGGCTATTTGGAGACAAGGGTTACCCCCTGAGGACGTGGCTAATGACGCCGTTGAGGAGACCATCCAACGAAGCTGAGGAGAGCTACAACTCCAGCCACATGTCCACCAGAGCCATAATCGAGGAAACCATCGGTTTGCTGAAGATGCGCTTCAGATGCCTGGATAGATCAGGTGGAGCCCTGCAGTACTCAGCAGCCAGGGTCTCCAGAATCGTCGTGGCTTGCAGATTCCTGAGGACCAAGTGGCTCCTCACAAATCCTCCTCAGATGAGGAGGAGGAAGAGGAGGAGGTGGAGGTGGAGGAGGAGGAGGATGAGAGCGAAAACGAACATCCTGCAGAGGCCCATCAACCAGTGGCAGCAGTACGCGAGAACATAGCTGCCCGGGATGCAAGGAATGCACTCATCTTGGCCAGATTTGCTTAGCCTAGCCACTCAAGCACTTTTGCCTCGCATCTTCTTTCCTGAGCATCGACAATGGCCACGAACCAGCTGTTTCTTAGCAATTTGACCACCATACTGACAATTTCAAGTAATCCTAAGCCCTCAATGTGGAAGTCCCATTTGTGAAATGACAAACGCCACAACTGCAGCAGTAGCCATCAGATTTTTTATGTATATGATTCATATGGCTTTTACACATAAAATATCAAATTTCACCCAAGTGACTACCCTTGTGACTATTTGTGCAGGATCTTTCTCTTACGCGTGCTCCTATGTGCTGCTTCCCCTGTGGCTTCAGCAGATGTGGAGGCCCCTTGCTCACTTTCTTGCTGCTCCTGTCTCGACACCTTTGGCAGGCGTCCTCTGGGGTGGCGAACCTGTGAGGGCTCATCAGCAGTCTGCTGCTCCTGTGGCTGTGCAGGGGTTGAGATGCCTATCTCACTTGGGTGTGTACTCCGGTGGGGCTCTGACCGAGGGCTCTGCAGTGGCATGGAAGGGTGAGCGCCTGGAGAGGGGCCCCCACTTCCTTGATGTCTGCCACCAACTTCCCTCTCATGGGTCAGGTCCCCCTCAGCGCTTGCAAGTGGCTTGAGAGCACCTTGCTGCACATCAGGTGCACACCATCGGGACCCATATCTGCACTGGCAGTCCCACTCAGAGGGATTGCCATGAAGGTCTGGTTTCTCTGTTCAATAGCTGACTATCGCTCCTCCAGAGATGTCAGTCTATTCTGAACACTCACCATGTTTTCAACACTCTGGCGACTTAGCTCCTCCATGGCCGTAGCCATCCTCTCCTCTACTGTAGCCATCCTTTCCATGGAGGTTGCCATCCTTTCCGTGGTGATGCGTTCATGCGCCAATGACTCCACAAAGGTTCTGCTCATGTTCGCTATGGACTCCTCCATTCGCTCCACACTCGCAGCAACCCTGGAGACAAAACCTCCCAGAGACTCCTGCATCTTTTCCTGGAGTGCCATCACCGCTGATATTGTGGATGGACCCAGAGGCAAAGGGTCGACATGCAGCTGAGCCGAGCTGGCAGAGTCCTGCACCCTCCGACTAGGACTCTCCACTGCTGTCCCTATCTCCACAATCTACTGATGCTCACTTGTGAGCTGTGATACACCAGGTGGCAACACTACTCTATGTCCTGAAGGTCCCACCGAGGTGTGAGTGTTTGCGCTAGTGCTGGGTGCACTGAATTCTGCTGACACTGCACCCTCAGAGGTTGCAGCTTCCTCTGAGGAGTCTGGAGGCTCATGCTGTTCCTCCTGGCTAGTGGGGACGGATGCTTGCGATGGTCCTGTGGGGGAGTAAAGGAAAGAGTCAGAGATGTGATGCCAAGGTTACATGCACATTGCATATTGCAGATGATCATAAGTCCATCTATTAGAGCTTCTGAAACATTATCAGCGACTAATGCAATGTCAATGAGAGAGATGGAAAACTATTCTGTCACCAGCTTGGTGTGATGCACCCGTCTGTCCGTCCCCCACATGCGCGTCATCCTCCAGTCCTACGATCTCCAGGACCGCCTCCTCCCAGGGGGTGAGGTGGGCTACTGATGGTGGCCCTCATCCTGTCATCGCTCATTCTCTTTTATTGTGAGCTCTCTTTTCCTGCAATGAGGGAGACAAGTGGAGGTTGAGTGAGAATGAAGGAGTGAATGTAGAGAATCCATAGCATAGATGCTTAGAAGGAGACAAAGATGGAGTGAAGTGGCAAGACCAAGGGCCCTCCCTGTGTGTTGTCAGTTATTTTCATAGCGTCAGAGTGATAGGGAGTGTGAGGGCTGCATAGTCGAATAGTTAGGTGAATGTGACCATTGAGAGAGAGGGAATGGGTAAGGGTGCATGGATGTCAGTGTCAAGTGGGATGTGGAGGAAGAGGTTGCTGAAGCTGAGTGCTGGTGAGGAAAGGCAATGGGGATCAGACTGAGAGTGATGGGAAATTCATACTCACTTTTCCAGTGCGCTGAAGGTCATGAAATCTCTTCCTGCACTGTATCCATGTTCTGCAGGTAGACGATAAGGAGCCTTTGTCTGCTGGGGAGGCTTCTTCCTCCCTGATGAAGGGAAGAGCACCTCCTTGTGAGCTCCTGCTCCCTCAACCAGAGTCTGCAGGGCAACGTCGTCGAACCTGGAAGCAGCCCTAGGTCTGTCACTGGCCATTGTGACTCCAGGTTCCTCTAACAGTAAATGCCAAAAGGTTGGCAGCCTGCAGAAGAAGCAAGGCTTGTTGCAGACCTTAAATGCAGCAGCAATAATGACGTCATATTATGCGACTTTCTGACTGGAAATACTCATTTGCCATGGGTTCTCACACGCTGGAACTCAATTGGGCAATTAAGTTAAAATTGCATCAATTTCCCACATTGAATTAGATTCGTGTGGATAATACGAAATGCGGATTACACGACACCAACCCGCGCCTGAATGAAAATCCAGCTTATGGACTGCAGTGGTTCAAGAAGGCAGGTCACCACTACCTTCTCAAGGGCAATTAGGGATGGGCAATAAATGCTGTCCTTGCCAGCAACGCCCACATCTCAGGAACGAATAAAAAACAAAGAAATAGGCCATTCGGCCCAACTAGTCTATGCCAGCGTTTATGCTCCACTCGAGCCTCCTTCCATCTTTCCTCATCTAACTCTATCAGCATAACCCTCTATTCCATTCTCCCTCATATGCTTATCTAGCCTCCCCTTAAATGCATCTATCCTATTCGCTTCAACCACTCCCTGTGGTAGCGAGTTCCATATTCTCACCACTCTCTGGGTAAAAATGTTTCTTCTGAATTCCCTATTTGATTTCTTGGTGACTATCTTATATCTATTTTGCTCTTCCCCACAAATGGAAAGACTCTGGGCAGGACTTTCATTGGACCATGGAGGCGAGATTGGAGGCGTGTGGGGGTTAAAATCTCGAAATCGGGGGGGGGGCACAGACCCATCCCGCCCCCAACCCGCCTCCATGCCAGTCTCAAAGGAGGCGGATACCCGACCTGTGCTGGGACCCGCCTCCCCGAGGTGGGAAGGGGATTAGTGCCAATTAACTGCCTGTTAACAGGTAGTTAACAGGCAATTTTTAGCCTAATCCCTATTTTTATTCCTGAAGTGTGGGATTCCCGACGGCTCTAAACCACGCCAAGTTAGCGAGGCGGGCCGTCGGGCTGAAGGGCTTGGCGGGTTCGAGATGTCAGTGTTCAGGTGAGTGATGGGTGCATGAGTGAGGAGGTAAGTGTGTTTGGTGTGTGTATAGTGTTTAAAGAAGTTTAACTTACCTTTACTTACCTTTACAGCCTTCCTTTCTTCAGGTCTCGGGAGTCCCTCATCTCACCGGCACAGAAAACAGAATGGCAGCTTTCTGTTCCGGAGAGATCGCTAAATCAGCCTGAGAGGAAGGAATTAACTTAGTGTACAGATTGTTAGTGTTTGACAGCTTCAAAGAGCTGTGAAACGCTGATAGTTTATCTGTCAAAAGCTCTTGACAGATGAAATGTCAATCTGTGACGTCACCTGTTGCCGGGTGGTTTTTAATTGGCCTGCTGAGCCCGCTGGGCGGGCTCAACAAGGTCAATCAAGTGAAAATCGCGTGGGTTGGCCACAACTCGATGGAGGCGGGACTACAACCCCAAAAGCCAAATGTATGTTGAATGTTTAAATGTCTTAATCTAAATGTACACTCTCGGGAGCCGCAAGCCTACATTTCGTTGTACTGCACTTGTGCACTAACAATGACAATAAAAGTTGATTTGATTTGATTTGATTTGATTTTACACATCTCCAGAATGAAAATCCAGCCCTCTCTCTCTGTCTACTCCATCAAAACCTTTCATAATTTTAAAGACCTCTATTAAGTCACCCCTCAGCCTTCTCTTTTCAAGAGAAAAGAGACCTAGCCTGTTCATCCTTTCCTGATAGGTATGACCTTGCATTTCTGGTATCTTCCTTGTAAATCTAATTTGCACCAAGTTGAAAGAAAACACTTTGGAGAAGAAATTCACCTGGCACTGGATACCAATGTGAAATGGGCAACACAATCAAAACTCACACCCGATGACGTCAGCGAGAGGCACGCAAAAATTGAAGCGTGTACCTCATTTGATTCAGATTGGCAAGCTGCCAGCACTACTCGCATTGCTTATTAGCAGCTTGCTGACTGGGGGCGGAAAATCGGACGTCAGTTATGCCATTTAAAGGCAGCCTGCATCTTCACAGTCTCTGCTTACCCTTGCCACTAACTGCTAACCCTTGTCCCCCTCTTCCATTTCCAGGTCCAGCAAAACTATAGGGCCCAGTTGGAGTAGAGGAAGAGCACACACCGTCACATAACCATACTCTTATAAACACCAGCTCAGAAACTGGCACCCATGTAGTTTTGAGGGTCAGCTAGAGGGGTCTCACTGGGATCTTCACACAGCACAAGGGTACAGGAGCGAAGCCAGGGGGATAGGATGGCCCAGAAACTAGCTCACCACAGTGCAAGCATATATCCTAAGCCTGTTGTAGAGGCCACAAATGCTGATTTTGAAAGCCTGACCTGTAGAAAAAAACTGTTAGCTGTGCATCATAAATTTCTGAGTGTATTGGATTGCCTGACACTGAGCCTGCACACAATGTCAGAGAGAATGGAGGAGACCAGTTAAAACTTGTGTGGGATTTTTGGGAAGGGCATAGAAACAATGCAGTCAACTATGGAACATGTGGCCAGCTCTATGAACATTGCAGTGGGCACACAGTGATGGGGCCTCTGGTGATAGCTCTGACACCTTTGATGGAAGCTCAGACTGTTGCCATCTTGGCTCTCAGTTCCAGCATCTCTTCTGGCTCTCAGAACATGAAGGAGAACAAGGGAGTGCTGAGATTTCTCCTCATTTCAGTGACAATTGAAAGAAGAAGCTTATAATGTTGTAAAGAATAATAGTAAGCCTGAGGATTGGGAGAGTTTTAGAAACCAGCAAAGGTTGACCAAAAAAATGATAAAAAGGGAAAAAAATAGAATATGAGAGAAAACTAGCATGACATATAAAAGCAGATTGTAAGAGTTTCTACAAGTATTTAAAAAGGAAAAGAGTAGCAAAAGTAAATGTTGGTCCCTTAGAGGCTGAGACAGGAGAAATTATTATGGGGAATAAGGAAATGGCAGAAATGTTAAACACATATTTTGTATCTGTCTTCACAGTAGAAGACACAAAAAGCATACCAAAAATGGTGGGGAACCAAGGGTCTAATAAGGATGAGGAACTTAACATAATTAATATAAGTAGAGAAAAAGTACTAGAGAAACTAATGGGACTAAAAGCCAACAAATCCCCTGGACCTGATGGCCTACATCCCAGTTCTAAAAGAGGTGGTTGAAGAGATAGTGGATACTTTGGTTTTGATCTTCCAAAATTCCCTAGATTCTGGAATGGTCCCAGCGGATTGGAAGGTCACAAATGTAACACCACTATTCAAGAAAGGAGGGAGAGAGAAAACAGGGAACTACAGGCCAGTTAGCCTGACATCAGTTGTCGGGAAAATGCTGGAATCCATTGTTAAGGAAGTGGTATCAAGTCACTTAGAAAATCATAACACGATTAGGCAGAGTCAACATGGTTTTATGAAAGGGAAATTGTGTTTGACAAATGTATTAGTTTTTTGAGGAGGTAACTAGCAGGGTAGATAAAAGGGAACTAGTGGATGTAGTATATTCGTATTTCCAAAAGGCATTCGATAAGGTGCCACATAAAAGGTTATAACACAAAATTAGGGCTCATGGGGTTGGGGGTAATATAGTAGCATGGATAGAAGATTGGTTAACGGACAGAAAACAGAGAGTAGGGATAAACGGATCTTTTTCAGGTTGGCAGGCTGTAACTAGTGGGGTGCCACAAGGATCAGTGTTGGGGCCACAGCTATTTACAATCTATATTAATGACCTAGATGAAGGGACTGAGTGTAATGTGTCCAAGTTTGCTGATGATACAAAGCTAGCTGTGAGGAGAACACAGAGTCTGCAAAGGGATATAGATAGACTAAGTGAATGGGCAGTAAGGTGGCAGATGGAGTATAATGCAGGGAAATGTGAGGTTATTCACTTTGGTAGGAAGAATAGAAAAACAGAATATTTTTTAAATGGTGAGAAACTTTCAAATGTTGGTGTTGAGAGAGATTTGGGTGTCCTCATGCAAGAAACACAGAAAGCTAGCATATAGGTACAGCAAGCAATATGGAAGTCAAATGGCATGTTGGCCTTTATTGCAAGGGGGTTGGACTATAAGAGTAAAGAAGTCTTGCTACAATTGTACAGGGCTTTGGTGAGAACTCACCTGGAGTACTGTGCACAATTTTGGTCTCCTTATCTAAGGAAGGATATACTTGCCTTGGAGGCGGTGCAACGATGGTTCACTAGATTGATTCCTGGGATGAGAGGGCTCACCTATGATGAGAGATTGTGTAGAATGGGCCTGTACTCTCTGGAGTTTAGAAGAATGAGAGGTGATCTCATTGAAACATACAAGATTCTGAAGGGGATTGACAGGGTAAATGCTGAGAGGTTGTTTCCCCTGGCTGGAGTGTCTAGAACTAGGGGGCATAGTCTCAGGATAAGGGGTCAGCCATTAAGACTGAGATGAGGAGGAATTTCTTCACTCAGAGGGTTATGAATCTTTGGAATTCTCTGCCCCAGAGGGCTGTGAGTGCTGAGTCATTTAGTATATTCAAGGCTGAGATAGATAGATTTTTGGACTCATGGGGAATCAAGGGATATGGAGATCGGGCAGGAAAGTGGAGTTGAGGTCGATGATCAGCCATGATCTTATTGAATGGCGGCGCAGGCTCGAGGGGCTATATGGCCTACTCCTGCTCTTACTCCTTATATTCTTATGTTCTTATAACATTGGGACCATGGGTGAGGCACATGCTGTCCTCACTCAGAATGACAGCACCCCTGCCAGCCTCTCAACTAGTGCTTGTGTTGATGCCAGGCAGCCAGCTGGGCCAGTCTGCCCTGAGATGCTGCAATCTGCAGCCTAGCCCTCTAAGGTTAGAGGTGCTTGAGGTCACCCACCATGGCCATCTCAATGACCCTCAGTGAAAGTTCAACAGCCTTCTACCTCCCATGCTTGAGTCACTGGGTAAGCACTCATAGGAGCACCAAAATAAACAAATGAACAGGCACTAGGCAATCTAACCTGCCCATGCGGCCGCACAGCGCTCCAGGGAACCTGCGCAGCCAGCTTGCCGGCTTTTTAAAACAAAACCGCACATGCGTGGTATTTTGAATGGCCCACGCAGCACTGTAAAGGGGCCGTGCAGGGCCAGACAATATTAGAGGGAACATTGGCACCAGGGTGATTTTTAGATTTCAAACTTCACTGTATTCAACCGTTAAATGAACTGTATGGAAACTTTGTTGTTGTGCCGTTTCTTTACATTGTTGCTGGTGTACAATAAGAGGGCATTCATCTGGTTGGTGTAAGGACTGGGTGTGATGGTAGGAGGGTCTGTTGGTACACTGGGGGAGAGGGATAATTCAACTAATCAGATTGTTTATTATTTGCTGCCATCGAGCTCTGGCAACAGTGCAGTCTCTTTGTTTCTCCTTTTGCAGAGCGAAGTTATGGAGCATGGAACATACAACTACAATTCTGGAGACTGTCAGGACTGTACTGAAGTAGGTCTCCAGGCCTATCCAGGCAGCAGAACCCCTGTTTTAGAGGAGAAATTGTCTGCTCCATCAGAGTTCTGGCAGAGGTGTGGGTTTCATTGCAGCACTCCTGAGCATCTATGTTCGGGTTCCTGGCAGGAGTCATGAGCCAGGTGGTCAAGAGATGCCTCTTGTCCCCAAGCAGCCAGCCTGACACCTAATGGTCTGGTACAAGGAAGGGAGGGGATTGAGAACTGGCGCGCAGGATAAAAGCATCATGACTACTGCCAAGATACCGGACATAGACCTGCATGATGCGCTGCCTGTGGTCACATGCCAGCTGGACGTTCAAAGAATGGATGTCCTTCCTGTTTAGGAATAACCTCAATCTTCAGATGGAGCACACAAGGCTATGTGGGTACAGTCGATGATGTCCTGTGGGAAGCCTGCAATTCTGGTGAAGCTTTCTTCTTGTTTTGCTGCCCCCATTGGAAAGGTGATAAATTAGATCCGCTCAGCGAAGAGGGCATCTGTGACCTGTCCGATGCAGCAATGGACTTCAAATTGACTCATGTGGTTGATGTCACCAGTTACAGCCGGGACTGAGCTTGAAGTGTAAAATTTGAGGGCCACCGCCACGTTTATAGCCACAGACAGTGATGTGCGTGACCAGGTGCTGAGCTGCAGTTGGTGCTGCAATAGGTCGCATAGCTCTGTCACAGCCGCCCTTGTGAAGCGGAGTCCACTGCCGCACTACTCCTCAGTTAAGTTGAGGTAGGAAGCTTGATTCTGGAAATGGTGTAAGGACTCCTCCACTCCTCCTTTGCCCTCTTCTCCAGCAGCTGCTGGTCTCTGCTCTCTTCTTTTCTGCTCTTCTTTCTCCTCATCCTCCAGCCCCAATGACAATCTGAACAGCACACCCATAATTTCACTGGTAATGAGCTGAAGCTCCCAGAATCATACAACCATAGAGAATCATAGAATGGTTACAGTACGGAAGAAGGCCATTCAGCCCATCGCGCCCGTGCCAGCTCTCTGCAAGAGCACCTCAGCTAGTCCCACTCTCACGCCCTTTCCCCGTAGCCCTGGAAAATATTTTCCTTCAGATACTTATCCAACTCCCTTTTGAAAGCCGTGATTGAATTTGCCTCCACCACCCTTTCAGGCAGTGCATTCCAGATCTTAACCACTCGCTGCGTAAAAAAGTTTTTTCTAACGTCGCCTTTGGTTCTTTTTCCAATCACCTTAAATCTGTGTCCTCTGGTTCTCGACCCTTCTGCCAATGGGAACAGTTTCCCTCTATCTACTCTGTCCAGACCCCTCATGATTTTGAACACCTCTATCAAATCTCCTCTCAGTCTTCTCTGCTCCAAGGAGAACAAACCCAGCTTCTCCAGTCTATCAACATAACTGAAGTCCTTCTTTCCTAGAATCATTCTCATAAATCTTTTCTGCACCCTCGCTAAGGCCTTCACATCCTTCCTAAAGGACACAGTACATAAGGCACATGGGATTGGGGGCAAGGTATTGACTTGGATAGAGAACTGGTTGGCAGACAGAAAGCAAAGAGTTGGAATAAACGGGTCTTTTTCCGAGTGGCAGGCAGTGACTAGTGGGGCACCACAGGGATCGGTCCTAGGACCCCAGCTATTCACAATATATATTAATGATCTAGACGAGGGAACTAGATGTAATATCTCCAAGTTTGCAGACGACACAAAGCTGGGTGGGCGTGTGTGCCGTGAGGAGGATACTGAGAAACTCCAGTATGATTTGGACAGGTTGGGTGATTGGGCAGAAGCATGGCAGATGCAATATAACATGGATAAATGCGAGGTTATCCACTTTGGTGTCAAAAACAGGAAGGCAGATTATTATCTGAATGGCAATAGATTGGGATAAGGGGAAGTGCAACGAGACCTGGGTGTCCTTGTGCACCAGTCGCTGAAGGTAAGCATGCAGGTGCAGCAGGCGGTTAAGAAGGCAAATGGTATGTTGGCCTTCGTAGCGAGAGGGTTCGAATACAGGAACAAGGATGTCTTGCTGCAGTTGTACAGGGCCTTGGTGAGACCACATCTTGAGTATTGTGTGCAGTTTTGGTCACCTTATCTGAGGAAGGATGTTCTTGCCATGGAAGGAGTTCAGCAAAGATTCACCAGGCTGATACCTGGGATGGCAGGAATAACGTATGAGGAGAGATTGGGTCGATTGGGCTTATACTCGCTGGAGTTTAGAAGAATGAGAGGGGATCTCATTGAAACTTATAAAATTCTAACAGGACTAGACAGACTAGATGCAGGAAGTATGTTCCCGATGGCCGGGGAGTCCAGAACCAGGGGTCACAGTCTAAGAATAAGGGGTAAGCCATTTAGGACAGAGATGAGGAGGAACTGTAGGGGTTTTTTTCCTGCTCTCTTGCCCGTTCTGGCCCCCTGCCAGGCTTCATGCAAGAATTACCCTTGAGTGGTTTGACCCACCCCCCCTACGGTTCTAGACCTTGGACTTAGATGCAGAGAACAGTAGTGCAGAGAAGAGGACTCAATAGACCAGGCTGAATAGCACGAAATGGATGCTTTTATTTTTGAACAGTTTGAAGCATTACAAAATACATGTCATAGGCACAGATTAAAGTAACTACAATCATGCACAAATTTATGAACTTGACTCTATGGAAATGGGGAACACACGGCACATCGAAAAAGGGGAAACACATTACGATTTCCCTTAACTCCCTCCCCTATACCTAAACTAAGTTTCGACCTGGGGAACTTGGGATCATGCTCACCACTCTCGAAATCGCGAAAAGGGGTTCGCAGCCTTTTTGGCACCGCTTCCCGTCGTCACGTGGATTGGAAGCTTCTGGCGCAGTCGATATTCTCTCCTCCCTCGAGGCGGTGGGGTAGGCCCAGCCTCGATGAGCGCTCGTCAAGGTTGAGATCCACTAGGCCTGTCGTGGATTTTTGTTCGTGGAGTAGACCTAGATGCAGGTTATGCACATGGGAGAATCTTGTGGCATCGATCGCCGGTTCTCCAGAGGGTTTCTTCTCCGTCGGCCTGGGTCGTCGATGATCTCCCGACCCCAGTACCCGGGCCACCCTTGTCGTCTTCTCGTCGTGGCCGAGCCTTGTTTGGCTGAACACTGGCCACGTTGTCCTTTTTCCGAAACCGTCCGTCTTTAAAAAGACGAAAACGTTTTCATCGATCTGCCGAAGTGGAAGAGGCGCCGATCCGGGCACCGTCCGCCCTTCGTTCGTTCCTCGTAGAAGAAAGTTCTTGAAGAAATGGAAGCCTGAAGTTGCCCAACAAGAAGCCGTAGCAGTGAAGAAGTAACTTAGATGGACTTTCAATCCATAGTTATACTCTTTTGGGACAGTCTTATCTCCCGCCAAATCATAGTCCTGTCTTTGTATTAATTTTGGCGGGTAGAGATCTCTGCAGGGGCGCTTTGTCTTGTAACGGAGCCGGTGATAACTTGAACTGGCCTTCCTGGCCGATAATGTCTGTTAATGTCCTTTGCATTGTCACCGCGGCTCGGTTCGCATATTGATCGGTCCGGACATTTTCCTTGATGGCTGCTAAACGGTTTTTCCTTTGTACAATAAATGGGTATAAGTGTTTTTACATTGTCCGCCCATATCTTGATGGGCCCCATCCTGTACTTATAATCCATTGAATATGTATGCTGTTGCTCTGAGTTTCGGTTCCCAGATACTGGCTTTCGCGGGTTTACTGTCTTCAATCCACAAGCCTGTCTAGCTTGCAGTAACAGAAATAAACTGGTTCAGAAACTGATCACGGGGCCTGGCGGCCATTTTGTATGCCCTTTTATCAAAGGTTTTTCTGTGCAAGTTTACTTTGGTCAATAAACAGTCTTATTTTATCCAGTTTTCTTGCGTGATTTTTGCTGAAAATTTTCGAATCTTACAGGCCCCCCTGTGATACTGATAGCTTGCTTAAAGTATCAATCCTTGATGAGCAAATTTTCCCTGATTCCCCACATCCAAACATTCCTGGCACTTAACTATCTATGCCCCTCACGACACATGCAGTTCCCATTTCCGGATAAAATGAAAATTACCTCATGCACATTTGGAATCATAGACAGCAAATCTTAAACTATAACACCTTCACCTGTCAGATGGGCAGGGGTTGATACCCTTTTGCGCCATCTGCATACACCTTTTATTAATCAAAACTTAATAACGACTAATAACATAACAATACTTAATTCCTTATAACCCAAACCAAACGCAAAAGAAAACACGGATGTTCAAAAGAGAAACAAAAACCAAAAAAAAATCTTAAAATGGATGGACTCTTAATCTTCTACTAGCAGCTTAAAGTGGGGTGTCTTCTTCCCCCATTCGCACATAGCGTTCTTTCCATTCGCCCGCGTTCTCGTGCCTCTGGAGGCGTTTGCCTCTCTTACAATGCACGAAGAGCAAAAATATCACAATTAAAACCTGACATCCTACTAGG
Organism: Somniosus microcephalus; assembly: GCF_052327205.1. Lineage (NCBI taxonomy): Eukaryota > Metazoa > Chordata > Chondrichthyes > Squaliformes > Somniosidae > Somniosus > Somniosus microcephalus. The sequence goes on from NC_141002.1 coordinate 69,214,905, forward strand.
ATATGGGATGCTATTCTAATCCAGGCTGGGATTTCTATGTTGGTGAACAAGTCCCACCATGGTGGGATGGTTATGTCCAATATGTCTTTTCCTATCTCTAAAGTCTTCTGCTCCAGTGTGTAGAAATGTTTCTGCGAAATTATAACGGCTTTTAAAATCTTGGTGAGGTGTTCGGGAAGAGGGGGAATGACATAACCAAAATGCGCGACAAATCGTTGTAAGTCTGTGAAATTCTCTTTGATAGTGATGTGTACGGTGGAGGGCGCAGGAATGGGAACAATTCGTTGTTGTGCCACTTGAACCTCGGCCCTGGGTTTGAAACAGAAACTGCTATCACCGACCGAACACCACTCGTGTTGTCCATATCGGTACTGAGGCGCTACAGTGGTGACGCAGTATGTCCCACCCCCGATATATGCTACCTGTGGGGGCACATGGTCCTCTGCCATTGCCTCCGTGGTGCAATTCACCGGCTTCGCGCTAGCGGTTCTGAACCCGCACTGTGGTTTCAAAAAGGCATTCAAGTGCTGGGGACACAGGATGATGTGTGCTCCCCGGCTCCGACATCCCGAGAGGTCGGTGCCTGCCATCGTACGCTCCCATCTGATGACGTAAGGCGGGACCACTGCGTAACGAATGTGTGCGCCCCCCTGAATGACTCCAATGTTCTCTACTCTGTATACCGGGGCGGGCTTTGCTGCGGGTCCCAACACCGGCATTCTTACTACTATTCCCATAATAGTGTGATTCGAATGTCCGCAGTCCACTGGAACTGGGTATGCTTCTGCGGCTAGACTGAGCTGGCACGGGCTTAATGCATTCTCAAAAGGGTGGAGCGCTTGCAAGTGCTTGTTGCTGATCCAGGACGGGACCAAACCCTGTTTTAAATCCTCAAGATTACTGCGGCCCTCGCCCAATAACCACGCCCCGTACAGCACACAGGCCTCGTTTTGCGCAGCTTGATCGGACGCATTCCGATCCTCCTTAATGAGTGCATTTACCGTTCTCGCGTGTTTCTCCAGCTCAGCAATTATGTCCTTAAAGTGTAGTGTCATGGCCTGGTCCTCATGCAACTCAGAACCCACTACCTTGTTTTCGTCTGTCAATATGTTCCTTAACTGGGCTTTTAAACCGTTGATCTGTGTCTGCAGCTCCACGTTATCTAGAGCGTTGACAACAGATGTCCCAGTATTAAAAGCAGTGAATATGTCATTTACAGTACCCCTTCTTTGCCTCCCGACTCGATCCAAAACTTCTGGCGGTGTGGTGTATAATTTGTCTCTGTCGATGTCGGCAAAGTCAAATTCGCAAAATTGTCTAAACATACGGGTTAACAGGACCTGGTATAATTGTTCCGTTTCTTTGGGACACCACTCCGGCAATCTGACCTCAGTGAGATTTAAAATCACTGAGGCCACCGCGTAGTGTACCCCTTGGTACAGCACCTGACCGGTGGGTACCAATACTAAACCGTTCCCGGGTCCCTTGGTGGTGGTTGGGCACCCTCCTTTCTGGGCTAGTGCTACCGGAAGCGTGGGCAGGGGCTTGCGTGGGCGGGTGATGAGTTCAGTGGCGTTCACCGGAATAGGGGAGTATGGGGCTCCGCACGCTCGAGTGCTAACATCCCATCTCATCCCCTTCCCTTCATCCTGCCACTGCCTCTGGAAGAAGATGGACACGCCCTTGGGGCAGACGTGTCTCGAACCCCACATACAGACATATATTCCCTCATCTGGTTCCCACCATTTGTCCCAACACACACGTAATTGTCCGTGAGTTCCCGTAATAGTCCGATGGGTATTATTACCCAGTCGCTCCCACACGACCTTGGAGTTTCTCATGTCCTTTCCCAGCTTTCGTAGCCACCACCATCGCCTTGGTGGTACGTTCCCATTGCACACCAGACAAATCCTCTTTCCCACGGTAATGCTGACTCTGGGCGCTAGGATCCTCACTCGAGGGCACGTTAATGAAGTCTCTTGGTAGGCAAAACCGAAATTGCTGGAATATTCCGTAGAATTCGTTCCCAGCCAACCTGGCCATCTCCCTTGGTGGAAGTAGGTGGCGGTTTCCTCTACCTCTCGCTCCCCCGTCCCATCCATTGCGATGGGGGCCGTGTCCCCGGAGCACCCGAAAATGATGACGTCCTTGGTGCGGCCTCGGTAGGCCCACCCGCACCCGATCGCCATGAACGCGACGACAATCCTTTCCATCGTATCCCAGGTTTCTGTAACCAACAAAATGATGTAGCCGGGCTCCCGATAGGTGCTGGCCTAAATTAATTGGACGCGCGGGTTCCTGGACCCCGCTCCCTAACAAACACACATACCGGGCAGACCTCAAAATTGTACTCTTAACACCATATACTTTACATTCCTTAAACTATGACCATAATTACCTAACTTAACTTATGTACAGCGCCGCCCTCCGTGGGGCGGCTTTCCGAATCCCTGTGAGGTCTGTCGTGTGCCACACCCTGCGGTGGGGCTGCATTGATCTTTGGCTTTGATCCCCCGCAGCCTGTCGCTGCTGAACGGGGATCATGTCTTCCTGGGGCTGCTTTAAACCGTGGTTGGGAAGGATGGGGAGAATCTGGCCAAAATTTTCTGGGCTGGGGCGCTCGAGCCGACCTACGAGGGGCTGCTTTGGGTTGGGCTCCCGGGGCCGATGGACCGGGGGTTGGGACTGTTACCGTTACAGCCTGTGGTGCCTCCACAGCTGCCGGCTCCAGCTCCCCTCCCTCAGGCTCCGCCCCCCCGGGGTCGGGATCTGTGGCTTCTGACTCCACCTCACCTGTCCCTACAGGTAACGAGTCTCCGCCCCCACTCCCTACCTCCCCCAAGCTTGAGTCGAGGGCGGGACTGCCGTCCTCTGACTCTTCCTCCTCCGTGATTGGGTCTAAAGCGAGGTTGAGCTGTTCGGGCTCTCCCCTGCCTAAATCCCATTCAAAAGATGAGACCTCCCACTCCAATGGGATGGCCTCTCCCTTCATGCAGGCTACTGCTCCAGCCTGTGTGGTCTGTGACTCTGTTACAGGCTGAGGATCTTTGTTCTCAGACCTGGTCCCCTTTGGTGGCCCTTGTGTACCCGGTTTAAACAGTTTACACTGGTTGATGTGAAACCATTTGGTACGTCGGGGCGTCTTCACTGCATAAACCATGGGGCTGGCCTTGTCTACAATGCTGTATGGCCCCATGTACAGTGGTTCAAAACTCCCTACCCTGGCGTAGTTTCGGACCATGACCTGGTCTCCGACTACCCACTCTTGTTGTTTCCGAGGTTCCAACAACAGTTTATTTCCCTGGTGCTGTCTTCCCATGTTCCCAGCCGCCTGCCCATAAATCTGTCTCAGGCGCTCCAAGAGGGTTTGGGCGAATTTGTCCCGTTTCACCTCTCGGAGCTGGCCCTCAGTGAGCACCGGGGCTAGCACATGGGTGGGTGTTCGCATGATCCTTCCAGTCATTAACTCGTGCGGGGAATACCCCGTGCTTTTGGACTGGCTGGCTCGGATCCCCATGAGGACTAAAGGCAGGACCTCCGCCCATTTCTGGGGTGAGCCCATTGTCTCTTTCCTCAGCTTTTCCTTGAGGGTCCGATTCATACGCTCAACAATCCCGGATGACTGGGGATTGTATGCTACGTGCCACTTTCCCTCAATGCCCAAGAGCATGAGGGCGTTCTGCATTACTTGACCGGTGAACTGACTCCCTTGGTCGGACTCTACAAAACGGGGGAGTCCCCACCGTGAGAACACTTCCCGAATCAAGATCTTAGCAGTACCCAGTGCCGTAGCTGTTCTGCACGGGAAGGCTTCTACCCATTTGGTGAACACATCTACCAGGACAAGGCAGTACTTATAGCCTCCCTGGGCGGCGGGCAGGGGCCCTATGTAGTCGACCTGAATCGACTGCCATGGTCCCTCTACCCTCCTGATGTGCCCCATGGGCACCTTCCTTTTGTGGGGGTCTGGGTTGTTAGCAGCACACACAAGACAGCTTGCGCAGAACTCGCGGACATCGTCCCGAAGTCCCGGCCACCATCCCGCCTGCTCCACCCGTTGCCAGGTGACCTCAGGTCCGGGGTGTCCCGCTCCTGGACCCTCGTGGGCCAATTGCAGGAATTCCCTTCGGTGCTGCTGCGGCACAACCCACTGCTCCTCTCGGAACAGCATACCTTCTTTGACTGTGAGGGCTGCCGTACTGTACGGACCTTCTACCTGTTTGCCCTCTGTGATGGCTTTTAGGACTGCTTTTAGGGCGGGATCCAGGGTTTGGACGGTCTTTAGGTCTGGGGGCGGTGTCACCCCTGTGTTCCCGGGAATTCCCTCCCTGCCTTGGATCGCCGCCACGGGTCCGGGTTCGTATGGGTCCCAGAGAATGCCGTTGCGGGCACCCTCCCTGGCTAGCGCATCCACCTGCTGGTTGCCCTGACTGCGGGGTTCTGTAGTGGAGTGAGCCTTCACCTTATGGATGAACACCTCTCCTTTCTCCCCCACAGCTGCTAGGATCTTCTCCAGCAAGGGCTTAACTGTTAAAGGCTGCCCGTCCGCGGAGGTGTACCCGCGTCGGGACCAGATGGCGAGGTACTCTGTACATGAATTGCACGTGAACATGCTGTCTGAGCAAATCGTGTATGGGGTTGGGAAAATCTCGGGGTGGGTAACCACGTACGCCACCGCGGACAGTTCAGCCTGCTGCGCGCTCATAGTGCTGGGGAGCTTAATTGCCAGGGCAATGTTTGCCGCAGGGTCATAAACTCCACACCCTGTGAGTCGCTTGCCGTCAGCTACAGTGCTAGAACCGTCTACGTAGATCTCGCGGCCTGTGGGATGTATCCCGGCCCGTAAACCTGTGTTAACTTCCCATACCCCTTCTACGGAACATTGATGGGCTGTCCCGGGATATGCCATATTGGCTGCGAGCCTTGGCGCGCAGAGGCCTTTAACTTTGAGATCCATCTGGGAAAGGAGGAGGGTCCAGCGCGCAATCCGAGCGCTGCTTACGGTCCCATCCTTAATCCTCCCGTCCAGAAGCATCTTCGTGGGGGTGTGATGGGTGAGGAGCGTAATGGGAGAGGTCCCTGTGAAGATCACTGATCTGTTCACAGCCCAATGCGTGGCCAGGAGATGCCGTTCCCAATTGGAGAAACTCCTCTCCAAATCCGTGAGCACCCTGGAGGAATAAACTACTGGTCTTAGCTTGCCGTGCCACTCTTGGAGCAGCACTGCGCTCAGGCTGTCCCCACTAGCGGCTACCTCCAGAAAGAACTCCTCTCCCCCATCTATGGCCCCTAGGGCTGGCGCGGTCTGCAGATCTCTTTTCAACTTCTCGAATGCTGCCTGGCACCCCTCATCCCAAGACCACTCGACTCCCTTGTGTAAGAGTCGAAGTAGCGGGGGCCGCTGTGGCAGCATAGTCCTCGATGAAATCTCTGCAGTACCCGGTCAATCCCAAAAAGGACCTTACACCCGTTACTGTGTTGGGAATCGGCAGATCTTGTATAGATTCCCGTCTGGCCTTATCTATGGCTCTTTCCCCAGCGCGGATGGCCAGACCCAGGAATTTAACTTCCTGCTGGCCGATCTGGGCTTTCTTTGGGTTTACTTTGAAACCCTTCCTTTCTAACAGTTCCAACAATTCGGCTAACAGTGGGCCGTGCTGCTCCCTTGTATCTGTGAACAGGAGTAAGTCGTCCACATACTGCACTATCTGGTTGGGCTGGCTGAACTCTTTCAAACTCCCTGCCATGCACTGATGGAAAATGCTGGGGCTGTTGTGAAAACCCTGTGGTAAGCAGTTCCAAGTGTACTGTTGCCCTTTGAAAGTAAAGGCAAACTTGTACTGGTCCTCCCGCCGCAGCGGAATGGACCAAAAACCGTTCGAGATGTCCAGCACCGTGAATGTGGTCGCCGATGCTGGAATACTCCCTATTAAGTCTGCAACTGCTACTACCGTGGGTGCGCAGGCTGGGATATTACTATTGAGGACTCTGTAGTCCACCGTGGCTCTCCACGAATTGTCCGGTTTCTTTACCGGCCATAATGGGGAGTTCACGTGGGTGGCTATCGTCCTCAACACGCCCTGCTGTACCAATGAAGATATTGCTGTCTCCATGTCGGGTTCTGCCTCCTTGGGGAAATTATACTGCTTTTGGGGTCGGATCATGGGGTCCCCGTCTACGCTGACTTCGAACCCAGTGACTCTCCCGCAGTCGTGCTTGTGGGTGGCGAACGCGGTCAGATTTTCTGACACACGCGCCTGCAAGTCCGTTGGGACGTTTGTTACCATGAGCTCGAGATCGTAACCTCCTGACGGCTTCATAGTGCACAGGGCCCCCTTTTCTTCCTTCCCCGGGATTACGACTACCTTACCTAAACCGCCCTCGGCTCCCCAGAGACAGTGGTTTCTCAGGTCCACGAGGATCCCGTGTTCCACCAAGAAATCAGCCCCGAGGATGCCTTTTCCCCCCCCCTCATTCCACTTCAATAGGATGCACGTCCATGTGGTGTGGAGCGCTCCCAACTGAATGGAGAGCGGGAGGGAGTACGCGCCAGCCTGTTCTCTACCTGTGAAACCCGCTACTAAATATGGAGCCTGGGCGGACAGAGGTGAGGCAAAAGGTTTGTCCGTGTGGATCACGGTACACGAAGCTCCCGTATCCAACAGGTAACTACCCCTTTGTTTCTCCACCTCCATCTCCACCACAGGTCTTCTCCAAGCGTCATAGCGGAGCGGACACAAGTAGATGGGCTGCGCGGGCATCAGTCATTTAGGTGTTTCGGCTGGGGTCTCGGGGGCGATAGGGCTGTTAGCAACCGCTACCTTCCCCTGCCAGGTCATCAGAGACCGCATAGTCTCCAAGACTGACTCGATCGCTTCGGGGTCCACAACCGCACCACCCCCTTTATTCGGGGCAGAGGCTACGGTTGGGTTCTGGACTGGTGTTGGGGCAGCGGCCTACACTTGTGGTTGTGCTGGTGTTGGGTAAACTCTCGGGCCGTTGGCGACTCGGGCTTGGGCTTGATCTTGGGCTGCAGCGAACGCTCTCTCCCTCTTATCCTTCCAAGGATTCCTACAGTCCTTGCGCCAATGACCCTCCTTCCCACACCCGTAACAACTGCTATTGGCTTGGGGATGGCGATTTCCCTCCTGACGCCATTCCTTTTTAGCAGAGGCTGCGGGTCTCACCTCATGCACCTTTCCTTTCACAACAGGCGTTTTCTTGCCTTTGTTGTTTCTATAACTGATCGTGAGCTGATCTAGTACTACTTCCTCCGTGGAGCGGGCGTTAGTGGGGTCAAACCATGCTTTGGCCTGTTCCTTCACTACTGGCAGGCAACCTGCTACCAGGCACCGAAGCCAGTGAGCCCTTTGTTCGCCATCCAGCCCGGCCCGGGCCGGCCCGCCCGGGCAGCTGCGCCGATACACTGGCCACAACCTGTCGGCGAAAACCCGTGGGGGTTCTCCCTCTAGCTGCACTGTCTTTTCTAAACGGAGGAACGGGGTTCCGTCCCCCTCTCCCATGATCTCCAGAATCTCATCCCGTAGCAACTCATAGTCCCTGTGCCCTCTCTTGCTCTCGTCAGGGAGACACTGGAGGAGCGAACTGTCCAGGGAGAACAGCAGCATTTTAGACTGTTCAACCCCGTCGCTGTCATTGACTGCTGCGGTCTGCTCCACGTCCCTGAAATGCACGGAGGGATCTCCTGACTCGGAGAGTTTTGGGATGTGACTTATCATCTCTCTTAGCTGTCGTGCGCTATGAGGCATTATGATCTGACTCTCAAGGGGTCCGTCATCGCCATTTTCTTCATTTGGACCGAGCCTCCGGTGTCTCGTTGGACACATCGGCGCCGGCCCCGACTCTACTGTCTGGGGTTGCTCTACCTCAGGGCTCTCTTCCTCTACCGTCTCCGTCTCCTGTCCCGGAGTCCAAGACTCCTCATAGGCAGGAGGCGCAGAGGGTTCGGGGGTTGGTACCCCAACTGCCTCTTGTGGAATCGGTCTTTTGGATTCCTTGGCTAGCAACAGCTGACTTGCTGGTGGATTTATGAGACACACCAACCCGTTTGCCTTCGCTAGGGCCTTTCTCAGGTCCTCTAGCTCCCGGCGGCAAGCGCTGTGGTCGGTGTTCTCAGATCTATCCTCCATGGCCATCTTATATGCTGCCCTGGCTCCCAGGAGCTTTTCCTCTTGGGCATCTACTTGTTTGGCTAGACGGAAACACCTCTCTCTCATTCTACCTTCACTGGCCTTGGCCTCAACGACCTGACATTTTAAATATTCTACCCGGGTTTCGTGGCAGCGAATTACAGAGCGGCGTTCCTGATTCAGCGCGTCAAGCGATTCAATCAGTTTTTGACCTCCCGCAACCTTTTCCTCTACGTCTTTAAGCAAGCCGTTGATCTGGACTGTCTGTGCTGCAACTACCTGGTCCAAAAGCTGGACTTGCTTCTTGTAGCACATCAGCCAGACCGCCTTTTCTACAGATTTCTTATGCTCTCTACCCGCTGTCCACTTGATGGCTGCGTCTAGCGGGCGCCTATCCCTTAGTAGATCAGATATCCATTGTTTTGTGAGGTTGACTTTTCCAAAAACATAATCTGCTATTCTTTCATCCATCACATTTCGTTTATTCAGATCTTGATCTAACACACTACTTTCCTGCTGCCAAGGTCCTGCCGTGGTCGCCATTTCTGTAGGTTTTTTTTTCCTGCTCTCTTGCCCGTTCTGGCCCCCTGCCAGGCTTTGTGCAAGAATTACCCTTGAGTGGTTCGACCCACCCCCCCTACGGTTCTAGACCTTGGACTTAGATGCAGAGAACAGTAGTGCAGAGAAGAGGACTCAATAGACCAGGCTGAATAGCACGAAATGGATGCTTTTATTTTTGAACAGTTTGAAGCATTACAAAATACATGTCATAGGCACAGATTAAAGTAACTACAATCATGCACAAATTTATGAACTTGACTCTATGGAAATGGGGAACACACGGCACATCGAAAAAGGGGAAACACATTACGATTTCCCTTAACTCCCTCCCCTATACCTAAACTAAGTTTCGACCTGGGGAACTTGGGATCATGCTCACCACTCTCGAAATCGCGAAAAGGGGTTCGCAGCCTTTTTTGCACCGCTTCCCGTCGTCACGTGGATTGGAAGCTTCTGGCGCAGTCGATATTCTCTCCTCCCTCGAGGCGGTGGGGTAGGCCCAGCCTCGATGAGCGCTCGTCAAGGTTGAGATCCACTAGGCCTGTCGTGGATTTTTGTTCGTGGAGTAGACCTAGATGCAGGTTATGCACATGGGAGAATCTTGTGGCATCGATCGCCGGTTCTCCAGAGGGTTTCTTCTCCGTCGGCCTGGGTCGTCGATGATCTCCCGACCCCAGTACCCGGGCCACCCTTGTCGTCTTCTCGTCGTGGCCGAGCCTTGTTTGGCTGAACACCGGCCACGTTGTCCTTTTTCCGAAACCGTCCGTCTTTAAAAAGACGAAAACATTTTCATCGATCTGCCGAAGTGGAAGAGGCGCCGATCCGGGCACCGTCCGCCCTTCGTTCGTTCCTCGTAGAAGAAAGTTCTTGAAGAAATGGAAGCCTGAAGTCGCCCAACAAGAAGCCGTAGCAGTGAAGAAGTAACTTAGATGGACTTTCAATCCATAGTTATACTCTTTTGGGACAGTCTTATCTCCCGCCAAATCATAGTCCTGTCTTTGTATTAATTTTGGCGGGCAGAGATCTCTGCAGGGGCGCTTTGTCTTGTAACGGAGCCAGTGATAACTTGAACTGGCCTTCCTGGCCGATAATGTCTGTTAATGTCCTTTGCATTGTCACCGCGGCTCGGTTCGCATATTGATCGGTCCGGACATTTTCCTTGATGGCTGCTAAACGGTTTTTCCTTTGTACAATAAATGGGTATAAGTGTTTTTACATTGTCCGCCCATATCTTGATGGGCCCCATCCTGTACTTATAATCCATTGAATATGTATGCTGTTGCTCTGAGTTTCGGTTCCCAGATACTGGCTTTCGCAGGTTTACTGTCTTCAATCCACAAGCCTGTCTAGCTTGCAGTAACAGAAATAAACTGGTTCAGAAACTGATCACGGGGCCTGGCGGCCATTTTGTATGCCCTTTTATCAAAGGTTTTTCTGTGCAATCTTACTTTGGTCAATAAACAGTCTTATTTTATCCAGTTTTCTTGCGTGATTTTTGCTGAAAATTTTCGAATCTTACAGAACTTCTTCACCCAGAGAGTGGTGAACCTGTGGAATTCTCTACCACAGAAGGCAGTAGAGGCCAATTCATTAAATATATTCAAGAAGGAGTTAGATATATTTCTTAAGGCTAAAGGGATCAAGGGATATGGAGAGAAGGCAGGGACAGGGTACTGAATTTGGATGATCAGCCATGATCTCATTGAATGGTGGAGCAGGCTCGAGGGGCCGAATGGCCTACTCCTGCTCCTATCTTCTATGTTTCTATGTTACTCCAGTTGGGGCCAAACCAGTGTTTTATACATGTTCATCATAATTTCCACACTTATGTACTCTATACCTCTATTCATGAAGCCCAGGATCCCGTAAGCCTTTTTAACTGCTTCTCAACCTGTCCTGCCAACTTCAACGGTTTGTGCACACATGCCCCAGGTCTCTCTGTTTGTGCACCCCCTTCAGGATTGTACCATTTAGTTTATATGTCCTCTCCTCATTCTTTCTACCAAAATGTATCAATTCACACTTTACACTCACACTCTTTGGGCTGGATTTTGGAGGCGGGACTCCCACTTTTTCGGTTGTAGTCCCGCCTCCATTGACTTGTGGCCAACCCACGCTATTTACCCTTGATTGACCTTGTTAAGCCCGCCCAGCGGACTCAGCAGGCCAATTAAGGGACACCTGGTTACTGGTGACGTCAGCGATTGACATTTCATCTGTCAAGAGCTTTTGACAGATGAAAAATCAGAATTTGACAGCTCTGTGAAGCTGTCAAACACTGACAATCTGTCTTCTAACTTGAGTCCTTCTACTCAGACTCAGTTAGAGAGCTCTCCAGACCAGAAAGCAGAGGCTGCAGCTTTTGACAGTTCAGCGGCCATTCTGCTTTTTGTGCCGGTGAGCTGAGGGACTCCCGAGAACTGAAGGGAAGAAGCCTGCAGGAGAAAGTAAAGGTAAGTAAAACTTAATAAAACACTTTACACTTACCTCACACACGTACCTCTGCACACATCACTCACCTGCACAACGGACATCTCGACCCCTCCAACCCCTTCAGACTGACGGTCCGCCTCGCTAACTTGGCGTGGTCTGGAGCCGTCGGGAAGCCCACACTTCAGGGCGAAAGATAGGGATTAGGCAAAAAACTGCCTGTTAACTACCTGTTAACAGGCAGTTAATTGGCACTAATCCCCTTTTCGCCTCGGGGAGGCGGCTCCCAGCACAGGTCGGATACCCGCCTCCTGGGACATTGGCACGGAGGCGGGTTGGGGGCTGGATGGGTTGCTGCCCCCCGATTCTGCAATTTTCCCACCACTCCCGCCTCCAAACCCGCCTCCTCGGGGCTTGGAAATTCAAGCCCTATATCTTCCGAAAGTCTGTCACTCTCCTCCTCACTGTTCAATATACTTCCAAGTTTTGTGTCATCTGCAAATTTTGAAATTGTGCCCTGCACAACCACGTCTAAGTCATTAATATATATCACGAAAAGCAGTGGTAGTAGAACCGACCCCTGGGGAACACCACTGTATACCTTCCTCCAGTCCAAAAAACAACCGTTCACCACTACTCTCTGTTTCAGTGTCAGCTGTGGCTCAGTTGGCAGCACTCTCGCTTCTGAGTCAGAAGGTTGTGGGTTCAATCCCACTCCAGGGGGCTAACGCTCCAGTACAGTGCTGAGGGAGTGCTGCACTGTCGGAGGTGCCATCTTTCGGATGAGATGTCTGCTCTCGCAGGTGGATGTAAAAGATCCCACGGCACTATTTCGAAGAAGAGCAGGGGAGTTATCCTCTGTCCTGGCCAATATTTATCCTCAACCAACATAAAAAACATATTATCTGGTCATTAGCATATTGTGCACAAATTGGCTGCCGCGTTTCCCACATTACAACAGTGACTCCACTTCAAAAGTACTTCATTGGCTGTAAAGCGCTTTGAGACATCTAGTGCTCGTGAATGGCGCTGTATAAATGCAAGTCTTTCTTTCCTATCACTTAGCCAATTCCGTATCCATGCTGCCACTGTCCCTTTTATTCCATGGGCTTCAACTTTTCTGGCAAGCCAATTATGTGGCACTTTGTCGAACGCCTTTTGGAAATCCATGTACTCCATGTCAACCACATTACCCTCATCAACCCTCTCTGTTACCTCATCAAAAAACTCGATCAAGTTAGTTAAACAAGATTTGCCTTTAACAAATCCGTGCTGGCTTTCCTTAATTAGTCCACACTTGTCCAAGTGACTGTTAATTTTGTCCCTAATTGCTGTTTCTAAAAGCTTCTCCACTACCGAGGTCAAACTGACTGGCCTGTAATTGCTTTACACCCTTTTTTGAACAATGGTGTAACATTTGCAATTCTCCAGTCCTCTGACACCATCCCCGTATCTAAGGAGGATTGGAAGATTATGGCCAGTACCTCCGCAAATTCCCTCAGCATCCTAGGATGCATCTCATCCACTCCTGGTGATTTATCTATACAGCCAGCCTTTCTAATACCTCCTCTTTATCAATTTTTATCCTAGCTAGTATCTCCACTACCTCCACCTTTACTATGTCTATGGCAGCATCCTCTTCCTTGGTGAAGACAGATGCAAAGTATTCATTTGGTACCTCAGCCATACCCTCTGCCTCCATGCGTAGGTCTCCTTTCTAGTCCCTAATCGGCCCCACCCCTCCTCTTACTACCCGTTTACTATTTATATACGCCTATAGAAGATTTTTGGATGACCTTTTCTGTTGGCTGCCTTTCTATTCTCATACCCTCTCTTTGCCCCTCTTATTTTCTTTTTCACTTCTCCTCTGACCTTTCTATATATAGCCTGATTCCCAGATGTATTTGCAACTTGACATCTGTCATACACGCTCTTTTTCTGCTTTATCATAATGGGCCAGAAATTCGTGAACGGGGCTTGCCGCGTGTGCAAGGTCCCGATTTGCACTTACCCGACGCGCCTGCCGATCACCTCCAGGGACGCCTGGAATTCCATTTTGAATCTGAAGAATCCCGGGCAGCGTTTGACGTCACGCCGCCCAGGACTGCAGCCAGCGCGAAGCCTGGAGCGTGCTGTGCAACTGAGACACGCCCCTTGAGGTCTCAGTTTAACAGGACACGCCCCCAATGTTTCTGCCAAGCTGCTAAGCATTTTTACATGCAAAGCAGCAGTTTAAATAGGTTTTTGGAAGTTTTTTGAAGCTTTTGTTAACTTTTATAAACTTTTAAAAACGTTTACATTATTTTGAAGAATCTGAAGTAGTTTTAAACAGAATTAAAGCAATTTAAAGACTTTTAAAAGCCCTAAAAGATTTTTTTAAATTCCATTTATTTATTTAGCAATGTCGTCGTCATACGTGTCTTCACACTGTTCCCTTTGGGGAACTGTATGAAGTGGTGGAAGGATTTATGGCCATGATTAACGCTCATTCCGTGACCGTAACCATCTTTGAACCAGCCATTTGGGCGGTTAGTCCTATGGCGGGAGGGTTTTACGGGCTCCCACAAGCTATACAAGGAGGGGGGGCCACCCACACCCACGGATGCAAATACCCCACTGGATGTCAACCCAGAATTTAGAGCCGGAGCTCTGACTCCACTTGCCGGGACTGTCTGGAGCGGGGTTCGAAACCCTACCCTGATCTGGCCCAGCGGCGGGGATCCTACCGCTATGCCAAAGGCCCAATCCGATTAGCAACGTGAAATGGCTGGAATGAGCACAATTCACGGCATTAAAAGAACTCACAATTGAACTGATGATGACCTCAGCAATCTCCTCAAGGAGGTGGAGGCGCAGCGCCTGCTCATCATTGGTAATGAGAAGTCAAAGGCGCCGCAAAAAGGGCAGATGATAGCTTGGTCTTTCAAGTGGCAGCATAGGGCTCCAGTCACGGGGAGGGAAAAGGCGCAGGAAACGTATGGGTGTCACCTTTTGTGCGGAGTGGGCCTTTTGCGTAGCAGTAAGCATCCCCGCCGCTGGGCCAGAAGGAGTCGGGTTTTGAACCCCACTCCAGACAGTCCCGGCAAGTGGAGTCGGAGCTCCAACTTTAAATTCTGGGTGGACATCCAGCGGGATGCTTGCGTCCGTGGGTGTTGGTGGCCCCCCCCCCCCTCAGATGGGTTGTGGGAGCCTGTAAAACCCGCCCGCCATAGGACTAACCACCCTAATGGCTGGTTCAAAGATGTTTACGGTCACGGAATGAGCGTTAATCACGGCCATAAATCCTTCCACCACTTCATACAGTTCCCCAAAGGGAACAGTGTGAGGATACGTACGATGATGACCTCTTGCGCAATGCACTTCCTTGGACCCTCAGTCGCAGATGCGAGGGGGCAAGTTGTGCAATTGTTAAATTTTTTATTTTATTGACATGTAAAATGTTGGCCCAGTAATTCCCTTCCAAATGCGCTAGTACGGTCGGGGTACTTACGCATCTGGCCGGATGAAATGCCGGTTTTCAGCACGCACAGTGCATGTGGGGAAAACCGGCATTTCCTGTCCTCTGAACGAAGGGGTTCAGAGGCAGAACGCGTGTGACTGCACAGGCAGCGCGTGCGCAGTATAATTCGCCGCTTTCATTAATGCTTTCAGTGAGGTCCAGTCATTACAACTTACACATGAAAAAAGCATGGGTACAGTTGCTCCAGAGGCTGCGGAGGAAGATATTTCTTATCGTGGAGCTTCTGAAAGTATGTACGTCTGTATATATTCCTTTGCGTGTTATGTATATATTCCTTTACTTATGTGTATGAATGTATTATTTAATTATGACTTTCAGAGAAAGTAACTTATTGGAAAATCATAATTAAAAATATACATTCATACACATTAGTAAAGGAATATAAAACATACACACATATACGTAAAGGAATATATGTTGACATACATACATAACTCATTCTCACATTCCATTCACACAGCCACAATTGCTCCTTCTACCTACCATTCTGAAAACCCGTTTAAAAAAAAAAAATTAAAGTTTAAAACTTAGTTAAAATTTCTGAAAATAACTTCCCTCCCTTTCCCAAACCTAAATATTGCATTTCATAAGCTCCTCCATAAAATATATCTACTTCCCCAGCCAATGAACAACTTTACACTTGCTTTTTTCAAGTGCAAGTTCTAGGGACTTACCCTCACTCAATCCATCAGTGAAATCTACAAAGTTCACTGCGCAAGCGCTGCCTGTGCAGTCGCACGCGCTGTGAATAGACCTCGGGTCTGGAAATGCCGGCGTTCCCCGCATGCGCTGTTCCTGCTGAACGCCGGCATTTCCAACGGCCAGATGCGTGAGTAACCCAACCGTACTCACGCTTCTGGCCTGGAATTTCTGGCCCACTGCCTTTCAGAAGCTCCACGATAAAATATATCTTCCTCCGCAGCCTTGGAACAACTTTACACATGCTTTTTTCAAGTGTAACTTGTAAGGACTTACCCTCACTGAATCCATGAATGAAATCGACGAAGTTCACTGCGCAAGCGCTGCCTGTGCAGTCGCACACGCTGTGCCTATGAACCCCTTCGTTCCGAGGACTGGAAATGCCCGCGTTCCCCGCATGCGCTGTGCATGCTGAACGCCGGCATTTCCAACGGCCAGATGCGTGAGTACCCAGACCGTACTCACGCATTTGGTCACGAATTTCTGGCCCATTCTCTATCTCTTTCATCATCCAGGGAGCCCTGACTTTAGTTGCCCTGCCTTTCCCCCTAGTGGGAATGTACCTCAACTGTACCTGAACTATTTCCTCTTGAAAGGCAGCCCATTGTTCCATTACAGTTATACCCGCCAATCTTTGATTCCAGTTTACCCGGGTGTAAAGTCTGTGAGTTGTTTAGTTAATTAATACACAGACTACCAGAGTAACTTAAAACAGGACTTTACTATTCGAAGGTCAGGGCGAATCTGCCCAATAAATTCTGCCACAGCACTTATATACCGGTGTGGTCACCGTCGGTATTACAGTATACAGCAGCCAGGATAAAGTAGTGCCACACCTAAAATAGTTCTCTTAAAGGTGGACGGTTACATACAATAGTTCTCTTAAAGGTAGAACAGTTACATACACTACAATCCTCCCTTTTTAGCTTACAACATACTTATTCCCCATTAAACATAACCTCCTAACATATATCCAACTTTATGTTAAAACAGTTCACAGATGTAATCTCTGTGGAAACAGTTCACAGATTCAGTCTCTGCGGGAAACAGTTCATAGATTTAGTCTCTGCGGGAAACAGTTCACAGATTCAATCTCGGTGGATGCGCCTTCCGTGCTTCTTGACTCGGTCCTGACAATGCCTCAGTGGTGCAGCAGTTCCCCGTGGTGTAGTCGGTTCACGTTGCTGGAGTGACTCATCCAATAGTCCTTCACTGGACTTAACAGCTTGAACTTCCGTCCTTCTGAACCAGCATTGTTGGCTTGTAAAACTTGAGTACCTTGGGAAGTTTTCTACTTCCAAACTGATTTGGCTCCGTTCGCAGGGACCCCGTGCGTGATCTAATAGTGATGATGATGGTCCAGATGATCATCATCTTCTGCTTCGTCTTTTCCTTTTCTGTGGTTCAGATGGTTATCATCTTCTGCTTCGTCTTTTCCTTTTCTGCTTCTTGGAGACTCTCGGGGCTCCATTGTCAGCTGCCAGCTGCCTGCACAGTTCCTCCCGTAGTAGCGCCACCATCTCCCGATGTTCCTTAGACTTTTTGTGATTCATCAAGGTTTCTGCACTTTGGGAGTTTTCATCACAAGCTGGGCAGAACAGGTCCTCGTAATATTCGGTGTCGCTCAACAGGTCATGGTAATATTCGGTGTCATCCTGAGCTAAGCCAGTGGGAGGGTCTTCTATTTCCTCCTTGCCCAGCTGAACGTTAGCCGACTTTTGTTCTAAATCCCGACATCTGTCCTGAAGAGACTTCATCATGCGTTCAGCTTCATCCCGCTTTTTCTGGGCTTCCTGCAAGTCTTTTACTAATGACCTCATTTGTGATTTCAATACTTCAACTTCATTCGGAGATTGATTGATCGGACCATTCAATCCCTCTACTGAAGTAGCTGTTTCAGCATTCTGTTGTTCTGCATTGACGTGAGGCAGCGTACTTTCGGCATCCAAGAGCGGCTCTGCTGCAGTCTTCTCAGTCTGTGTTGCCACCTCAGCTATTTCAATAACCTTTGAGAGTTCCGAACCCCTTTTCTTTGAAGATTGAGGCTCGTGTTCAAGTTTTTCCCATTTCAGGGTCTTGTCCCTCAGCATATGAAGAAGTTGGCTGACTGTTAACTCTTCTGCCATCATCCGTTTCCCATTAGCTGCAGGGCTGTTTATAAACTTGCCCTGGGGCTCCTTTGCTGTTTCTACTTTGCCATCATCCGCAGCCTCCACCATTCGAATTTCCACAAATGAATCGTCCGGTGATGCTGCACCCAACTTCAGTAGGAGCTCGGAAGTCATGTCGACCAAATCAGCCTTTTCTGCCTACAACCTGCTAACAAGTGCCTTCAGTTGCTGCACATCTTGTTCCACCAGATTAGAGCACGCACCTTCAGAAACCGAATCAGCTTTGATTCGTTTGGCCTCCTCTCGCAGACGGTTTGTGTGCTCCTGCTCCCTTTTCTCCCTCAGCTGCTTCTGTTGTCTTTCCAGATTCTCCCATTCGGTGTCATAGAACTTTTTCATTGCTTTCATCTCTTGTTCGAGATGGCAACTCAATTGCTCTAATTGCTGTCGTAATTTGAAATAAGTTTGAGTTCGAGCTCGGTGTTCCTCAGTAATGTATATGTCTGTAAACTGAACAGACTCAGAATTCTCTGTCAAACTATGTTGTTGTTGTTCAGTGGAGTTCTGTTCTGAAACTTTGTTCTCCTCTGGAGCATAAGCCTTTATGCCCGCCTTCGTTTTTCCAACCTTAGTCAGCAAGTCCATTTTAGCCTTGTCTTTCATACTTGGGCTGGACTTATCGTCATCCGTTTCAGAGCCTGAGCTGATTGTCCGCACCGAGTCCTCACTCGTTATTGCTTTTAGGTAGTGCCATTCCATGTCTATTTTCTTGATCCACTCCCGTCCTAGAAGTGGTGGTCCTCCCTCAGGTAGTACATATAAGTCCATTCCTGGGTGTTCTTTGCCCCTGTCTCTCACCTTGACTCTTATCTTTCCCATGGGGTATACTTTATGCCCCATGTATGTCTGCAATACGAACTTGGTATCTCTCAAGGGTATATGTGAGAATAGCCGGTTGTAATCCCTTCGATTTATGACTGATAGGGCTGATCCAGTGTCCAACTCCATTTTTACTTGGACTCCGGCTATTTTTAGCATGACCCAGATAGTTTGTAGGTCAGCTTCCTTACTCACATTGTGAATTCTCAGACTACCCAGTTCCTGGCCGTTTGGGTCTGAATCCGAATTCGGTTCATCTGAACTCTTCTAAGCCACCTTGTGTACCTTGTTGTACTTTTCCTGTGATGGCTTCCTTTGGTTGTTGGTCTTCTTCCCTGACCGGCATACCTTAGCTATGTGACCCAGTTTGCCACATTTCCTACATTCCTGGTACTTAAACCAGCATTGGTTCTGGTCGTGTGTTGTCTTCCCACAACGATAGCATTTTGTTGTACTCGAGGTAATTTGATCCACACTGAGTGCCGTTGCCTTTAGCTGCATTTCCGCAGTTCCCTTCGCTGTGGCTTCGTGCGATGCTGCAATAAGGACAGCCCTGTCAAGTGTAAGGTCGTTCTCTTCGAGTAGTCGCTTTTGCGTTCCTTCCTTTGACAACCCGCACACGAACTTGTCTCGCAATGCCTCTGTCAGATTCCCTCCAAACTGGCAGTGTTTCGCTAGTCTACACAGTTCGACCAAGTATTCTGCGTTGCTTTCGTCTTTCCTTTGCGTTCTCGCATAGAATTTAAATCGTTCCGCCAACATCAACGGTGTGGGGTTCAAGTGATCCTTCAGAACAGTCACAATATCATCGAAAGTCTGATCCGCCAGTTTAGCTGGTGCTAGTAGATGCTTCAAGAGCCCGTATGTCTTCGCGCCCATCGAGTTTAGCAAGGTTATAGCTTTGTCATCTTCTTCTATTTTATTGGCCTCACAATAGATCTCAATGCGTTCCACATACGTGGCCCAGTCTTCTACCTCGGAATTAAAATTGTTGATGTTACCACGCTTAGGCATCTTCCTCTCTTCCTGATAACACCACGAATTATTTCTTTAAATTTTCTTTTATTTTTTTTTCCAAGATGGCGGTTCCCGCGAAAATGGCAGTTTCCCGCGCTTATCTTCTCTCCCCGCCCACTTCAATGGCGGTTTCCCGCTTCTGTCTTCTTCCCCGCCTAATGGCGGCTTCCCGCGTTTCTTCCCTAGCGGGAGGGGTACACTTTCCCCACGGGCGACGGCCGCTGGCTTTCAGGTTCACAGCCTGCGCGTCGGCTTCAGGGCTTTCCCTTTTCTCGGCAGGGCAACCGGCGCTGGGTACACCCCGTTGACGGTGAACAGTTTCAGCCGCTGGGCTGGCTCTCGCTCGGTTCCCCTTGCTCGGGCTCTGTCTCTCTCCCGCTCGCTCGGCTCTACCGGCGCTGGGTACACCCCATTGACGGAGAACAGTTTCAGCCGCTGGACTGGCTCTCGCTCAGTTCCCCCTTGGTCGGCTCTGCCTCTCCCGCTCACTCGGCTCCCAATCGCGCCTCCCAGCCCTCTCGCAGTCCGGTGCTTCCCTCCCCGGCTGCGGCTGAGTTTATCTCTTCCCGCGCCTACGCTCCCGGTCGCAGCGCTTCGTGGCTTCGGTCGCTGCCCGGCCTTTTTCGCCGGTCGCGGTCTAGCTGTCTCACGACGCCGTTGCGTCCCCCAGCCTGTCTGTACCGCGGCTTCCTTGCTCCACACTGCCCCAGTCTCAGCGCCTCTGGACCCGACTTCTGTCCGGCTCCTTTCCCCCTCGACCGTGGTCGAGTGCACCGCCCTTATCCTCCGGTTATTCTTTTTACTTTCCCTTACTCACAGTCACCGTGGCCACCTTGCCTCTCGTGCTGATCGGCTCACTCCTCACCATGGCAGAAGGGACAGTCAGTGCCTGTTGCTGATGGAAGTCTTTGTCTCTAACTTCTTCTTCCTTTCTAGTTCTGCAGCCTCGCGTTTTCTCCCAGCAGAACGACGAGGGCGGTTGCCTCTTCTCGATGCTCGTTAACTGCTTCGGAAGTATTTTTGCCGCAGGGTACGATCGGACTCGTCGCCACTGTAAAGTCTGTGAGTTGTTTAGTTAATTAATACACAGACTACCAGAGTAACTTAAAACAGGACTTTACTATTCGAAGGTCAGGGCGAATCTGCCCAATAAATTCTGCCATAGCACTTATATACCGGTGTGGTCACCGTCGGTATTACAGTATACAGCAGCCAGGATAAAGTAGTGCCACACCTAAAATAGTTCTCTTAAAGGTGGACGGTTACATACAATAGTTCTCTTAAAGGTAGAACAGTTACATACACTACACCGGGTCAGATCTGTTCTCATCCCACTGAAATTGGCCTTCCCCCAGTTAAACATTTTTACTCTAGATTGCTCCCTGTCCTTTTCCATAGCTAGAACAGAGAGCGTGCTGCACCTCCATAAGGTCACAGTCTCAAAGTTTTCAACACAGCTATAGCAGCCAATGCCACCAACAAAAGGCAAACTAGAAAGACTAACCAGAGACTTCGCTGAATGCAGCTGACGATCCCTTTAAATAGTACTGATGCACCCTGTTTACCGACTGTTGTTGGTGCCAAGAATTACTGGGTAGGCTTAGGAATCAGCAAATCCGACGCCCCCACAGTTTTATTTGGGAAAGTTGCTTACTTTTCCAATAAACCAACTTCTGTTGACCTTAACTCCATTAGTACAACAAATAATGCCAAATCAGATAACTCTTTCATATTATCACTAGTTGTACCTACTTTTCGAGCATCCTGTCCACTCCCCAATTCTTAAAGGTGTGCCAGTATTGGTGTTTTCCTACTTCTACCATGATGTAAATGTTGGGTTATCACCACTGAGAAAATTACAATTCTAATAACATAAAAGAAAATTCAGGCAGTAAAGTAAATACTTGCTGGGATATGCATGAAAGAGCAATTGCAATTTGATGTGTTTACAATGTATTGCAAATGCACTACTTTAAAATGGAACATGCTGCAGGCGGGCAATTAAGAGGATAATGGGATTTACTCTCCACAGCTTTAGGCAGGTAGGTTGCATGATGCCATGCAATTTATACTGTGAAGCCCCACTAGTAATGTGATCAAATATTTTTAACTAATATGTATATACGAATCCATAAGTGAAGCAGTAGTATCAGAAGAAAACACAAACAATTGGTGCTTTTAAAGCAGGGAATTACAGGATTGGTGGTATTGGAGAAAGAAAGACTTGCATTTCTATAGCGTCTTTCACGACCACTGGATGTCTCAAAGCACTTTACAGCCAATGAAGTACTTTTGAAGTGGAGTCACTGTTGTAATGTGGGAAACGCGGCAGCCAATTTGCGCACAGCAAACTCCCACAAACAGCAATATGATAATGACCAGATAATCTGTTTTTGTTAGTTGAGGGATAAATATTGGCCAGGAATAACTCCCCTGCTCTTCTTCAAAATAGTGCCGTGGGATCTTTTACGTCCACTTGAGAGCGCAGACAGGACCTCGGTTTAACATCTCATCTGAAAGACGGCACCTCTGACAGTGCAGCACTCCCTCAGCATTGCACTGGAGTGTCAGCCTAGCTTTATGTGCTCAAGTCCCTGGAGTGGGACTATGAGCCCACAACCTTCTCGGAACTCAGAGGCGAGTGTGCTACCCACTGAGCCACAGCTGACACTGTGATTGTGACTGGATGTTTGAAGCTAAATGGGTCATTTTAACCTCACTGATGGGATGGGTTCTGCTGCCCGTTTTACACCCTGCCTGATCTTACTCTCCAGAACTCAATGGAAAGTAAGATTGTGCGGAGTATAAAATGGGCAGCCGATCCAATCGCACAGTTTTCATCAGGGCGGGCTGGATTAAAATTACCCCCTTCATTTTATGGTCTCTACATAGTATTGCATAGTTCTGAATAACACGAGCCATAGGAAATGCACAAGATTGAAAATTATGTTTGCAAATTATTTCTGCACTAATCTTCCAAACAGCCTGTCAGCACCTACTGTCAAGGCTCACACAAAAATTAATAGTTTTACTTCAAATATAGGTGTTGTTACAACCTTGGAATATCAATGAGATAAAAAGGACAAGACTTGCCAATCAAGTTATAATACTACTTTCTTATAACTTACCATATAAATGCTTAATTTTCTTTTGTCAGTGAAAACAAAAGCACAGAGCTGTAGAAGTATATGACACGCGTATCTACAAAAGATGAACATCACTTAGACAAGAGATAAACAGGATTGTAACTCACCTCGGCAAGTGAGAATGGTGCGTGGGAGGGGTTAAAATTTGAAAAATCTAGCGCCCGGCTCCAGAGAAGGTGGCGCACTACCTGCGCCAGGAAGCTGCCACTGGAGGAGGCTAAGCCTGCCTGCACACCATCTCACCTGTGCAAGACAACAAGCTGGCCATCGATGACAGGGGCAGAGTCCTGGCCCTGGCGAGTGCCAATGCTGGAGGAGACGTTGTACGGGGGTTTCTTCACATCTCATCCTCTTTTCCCCTTATTTCTAGCTCGCTCTGCATAACAAACTGCAGCTCCTTTCACCAGCGACTTCTTTCTCTGCTCTCCCTTCACACTAAAAGGTAACCCTCTCTTTCATGTCAGGTGCTGAAAATGTCCCTTTAAGGACGGCTAGTTAGGCTGCTCAACACTTGGTAGTGTGGCGGATCGCCACCTAAACGGGCGCAATCCACTTTTCCGTCCGTGGACAATAAATCGGGCACCTTGCCTTTAAGAAGCATGCTGCCTTTAAGGCATGACAAAGGAGCGGGCGTCGCCCTCAGTGTGTACTCAAAAGCGCGGGTGTCGCCCTCATTCTGTTTTCGGGTTTAGCAGAGAGAGGAGCTGGGGCAGCCATCTCTCAAGAGAATGTAATAAAAGCCATGTGTTCCTCAGATCGGTTCGGCCTCCATTCGTGTTCCGCGGCAGCCTCAACATTGGTGACCCCGACGCTCAGAACGTATTCCGAGCACTGCAATGGCGGACACGAACGCAGTTTCTGTGAAACTGCTGGAGTTTTGGGAAAACCAGCCCGAAGCCTGGTTCCTCCAAGCTGAATCCCGATTCCGGCTGCGACACATCACCACAGATGGGACGAAGTATGACTACCTCGTCGCATCACTCGGTAGCTCCACAGTCACGAAGGTCTGGATAGCGCTGCAGAACTCACCAGAGGAGGGCAAGTATGCACATCTTAAGGCCGCGTTCCTTAAAACATTTACAACCTCGACATACCAGCGAAACTGCCGCCTCCTCGACCTTCCAGGCCTCGGTGACGCCTCACCGTCAGACCTCCTCTCCCACATGCTCTCACTCACCGACGAGAGCCCACCCGGGTCCCTCTTCTGCACGCTATTCATCCGCCAGCTACCTCCCAGCATCCGCCCAGCGATCGTGGCGTCCGGCCTCACGGACCTAGAAGCCCTGGCCGACGAGGCCGACAAGCTGCTGTCCGCTCACTCCAGCCGCGACGTCGCTCCGGACCTGGCAGCCACAGCCTGGGCGTGCCCCTCACCGGCCACCACGCAGCCACAAGGCCCAGCCACCGGGCCCACGGGGCCTTCGCGCCCCACAAACCCGGGCTACTGTTACTACCACGCACGGTTCGGCGCCAGGGCACAACGGTGCACACCTCCCTGCTCCTTCAAGTCCGCCCCCGTACCAGCCCCCGCGATGGCCGTGGGCCACGCGGGCTCCCTGCTGTACGTCACGGATGACAAAACCGGCCGCCGGTTCCTGTGCGACACTGGAGCTCAGCACAGCATCATCCCGGCCTCCGCCCTTGACATCCAAAAGGGCGAACGAGGACAGGCACTGGCTGCCACTAATGGCTCAGACATCCGGACGTACAGCACCCGCACAGTCACCCTCGACCTCGCTGGTCGCCGCTACCGATGGGAGTTCATCACTGCCAAGGTACTCTCCCCTCTCATCGGCGCAGACTTCCTGTGTGCCCACGGCCTACTAGTAGACATCCCTCGACACCGCCTCGTGGACATGAACACCATGTCCCCCATCCTGGGCGCCATGGCCCCCCGTCAACCCGCCGACATGGCGTCACAGTGCCACGCCCGGGCCACGGATGACTACTCGGCACTCCTGGCCGAATTCCCGGCCCTCACCAACACGACCTTCTCCGCGGAGGTCGCCAAACACGGGGTGGAACACTTCATCCCCACCACAGGCCCCCCAGTGTACGCCCACGCCCGCAGGCTGGACCTGGCCAAACTGGAGATCGCGCGGACCGAGTTTGCCACTATGGAACAGCTCGGCATCATCCGCCGCTCCAACAGTCCCTGGGCCTCCCCATGCCACATCGCCCCCAAACCAGGCGGGGGTTGGCGCCCCTGCGGGGATTACCGCCGCCTCAACGATGCCACCACCCCGATCGGTACCCCGTGCTGCACATTCAGGACTTCTCGGCTAGACTGGCCGGCCGCTCAGTCTTTTCCAAAGTCGACCTGGTGCGCGGCTACCACCAAGTCCCCGTCCACCCTGCGGACGTCCCCAAGACAGCCGTAATCACCCCCTTCGGACTTTTCGAGTTCCTGCGGATGCCCTTCGGCCTCAAAAATGCGGCCCAGGCATTCCAACGGCTCATGGACTCGGTCCTTCAGGACCTGAAGTTCCTGTTCGTCTACCTGGACGACATCCTGGTAGCCAGTTCCTCCAAGCAGGAACACCTCGAACACCTTCGCATCCTGTTCGGGCGCCTCAGCGACCACGGGCTCATCCTCAGCCCAGCCAAGTGCCAGTTCGGCCTGGACAAGATCGACTTCCTCGGCCACCACATCACCCATGCTGGGGCCATTCCCCTGCCCACCAAGGTGCAGGCCGTCCAGCAATTTCCCCGCCCCACCACCATCAAAGGACTCCAGGAGTTCCTCGGGATGGTGAATTTCTACAACCGCTTCATCCCCAAAGCGGCGTCCCTCATGAGGCCCTGTATGAAGCCCTCTGGGGCAGGAGCGGCAAGATGGCGGTCGAATGGACGGCAGACGTATCAGCCGCCTTCAACTCCACCAAGACCGCGCTCGCCGACGCCACCCTGCTCGCGCACCCACGGCCCAATGCCAGAGTAGCGCTCACCACGGACACCTCCGACCACGCGGTCGGCGCCGTGTACGAGCAGTGGGTCGACGGCGCCTGGCAACCACTTGCCTTCTTCAGCCGCCAACTATGCCCCCCGGAGGTCAAGTACAGCACATTCAACTGCGAGCTCCTCGCGCTGTACCTGGCAGTCCGCCATTTTTGGTTTTTGCTGGAGGGCCACCCCTTCACTGCGTTTGTCGACCACAAACCCCTGACATTCGCAATGGCAAAGACAACCGACCCCTGGTCCGCCAGGCAGCAGCGCCAGCTCGCGGCAGTGTCCAAGTTCACCACGGACATCCAACACATCTCCAGCCGAGACAACGTGGTAGCCGACTGCCTCTCCCGCCCCGCCATCCACGCCGCAAACCTGGCAGTCGACTACGCTCAACTCGCAGCAGACCAGCTCACGGACCCTGATCTGCTCTCTGCACCTACCAACCTACCAGGGCTACGCCTGGCCGACGTCGCCCGCGGCCCGACCGCAGTCACGGTCAAGTCCGACATATCCCTATCTCAACCTCGGCCCGTCGTCCCAGCGTCCTGGCGCCGCCGGGTATTCGAGATTCTCCACAACCTCTCCCACCCCGGCGCCCGTGCATCCATCAAATTGGTAGCCAACCGCTTTGTCTGGCGCGGCCTTCGCAAGGATGTGCGTACTTGGCCCAACTCCTGCCTAGCCTGCCAACGGGCCAAGGTGCAGCAACACACGAAAGCACCCCTCGAGGAGTTCACCGTCCCTTCACGTAGATTCGACCACATCCACGTGGACATCGTCGGGCCCCTGCCGCCGTCGCAAGGCCACGCGCACTTGCTGACGATCGTCGACCGCACCACGCGCTGGCCCGAGGCAATTCCACTGACCTCTACCACCACCGCCGACATCGCCAGAGCCTTCGTCAGCACCTGGGTCTCACGGTTCGGCGTCCCCTCCGACATGACGTCGGACAGAGGTCCGCAATTTACCTCTGAACTCTGGACCGCCATCGCACGCAATCTCGGGGTGACCATTCACCGCACCACAGTGTACCACCCCCAAGCCAACGGACTGTGTGAGCGGTTCCACAGATCCTTGAAGGCATCTCTTCGAGCCAGCCTCCAGGACGCCGCCTGGACCGACCGACTCCCGTGGGTCCTCCTCGGCCTGCGCTCCACGGTTAAAGAAGACCTCCACGCATCAGCAGCAGAGCTCGTGTACGGCCAGCCGCTGCGCGTACCCGGTGAGTTCCTGCCCACCGCCACGACACCCTGGTCAGCCGACCAGCAACGCCACGACTTCGCCTCACCGGCGCTACAGTTCGCCCCGGTGCCCATTGCACGGTGAATCCACCTCACACGGCCCGCTAAGCCTGCACCAGGCACGGTTCATTTTCGTCCGGCACGATGCCCACCGCGGACCCCTTCAACCCCCGTACGACGGGCCCTACAAAGTGCTACAGGCTGGGGACAAATTTTTCGACCTACAAGTGGGCGACAGGACTGAAAAAGTGTCGGTTGACCGACTCAAGCCAGCACACTCGGAGCCCGGTGAGCAGGTCCCAGTAGCTCGTCCACCGCCACGCGGCCGACCTGCCCTCAAGCCAGTACACCCGGCTGCTCCACGCCCGGCCGTTCCACGTCCACCGGTGTCCTACAAGAGCCGCTCCGGCCGGCCCATCAGACCGCCGCACCGTCTCGTCCACACCTCCTAAGCGGATTCTGGGGGGAGCTGTGTGGCGGATCGCCACCTAAACGGGCGCAATCCACTTTCCCGTCCATGGACAATAAATCGGGCACCTTGCCTTTAAGAAGCATGCTGCCTTTAAGGCATGACAAAGGAGCGGGCATCGCCCTCAGTGTGTACTCAAAAGCGCGGGTGTCACCCTCATTCTGTTTTCGGGTTTAACAGAGAGAGGAGCTGGGGCAGCCATCTCTCAAGAGAATGTAATAAAAGCCATGTGTTCCTCAGATCGGTTCGGCCTCCATTCATGTTCCGCGGCAGCCTCAACAGTAGCACATTTGTACCTGAATTATGCAATTGTGGTCCAGGCGTTGGAGGATCCCATTTGCATATTTAAGCAGCCTTATGCCTGGTCGGGCTGCACGTCCATTTACAAGCCTGCCTGAATATTGCCTCAGGTGGGCTTTGGGCATCAAAAGGTGGACAAAGTGACCCCGCTTTCCAATGCTGGCCGTCCGTTTTTCACCTGCACAAAGGGTGGCTGTGAGTTGAATTTCTCCCCCAACCTGCCTATAAAAATACTAGCTCTTTGTTTTTTGCTAATTTTCTCTCATACTCCTGCTTAGCGTTTCTGTTATTCCTTTTTGTCACTTTCCTATATATGTTTTATATACTGGTCCTGGCTTTCTTTTTATTAGCTGTCTTGTAATTACTAAATGCTTCTTTTTCTAGTAACAAATCTATTCTGATCTCCCTATTCATCCATGTAAATTTTCAACTTCGCCGTATGGGCAGTAATCCAGAAGGGTGGATCATCCGCCCGTTATACAATCCACTCAATTTCATTCCATTGATTTCAATGGTTCTATAATGAGCGAGCAATCCATTCCACCAGATTATTGCCCAGGCGATAAGGTGAAAATTTACCCCTAATTTTTTTTTCTGACTGGAATATACCTGATTTGTATCTTTTCCATCTCCAGTTTTAAGTGTTTCCCGTTACTGATTTGCCACTTTGTTTCCTCCATTGAAACTGGTCAGGTCCCTCTTTATCTCCCTTTAATTTCCTTTTTCTCTGGTCAAACACCTTTGTCCTTGACTTTTCCTTTTCTATTAAACTGAAGCGAATTTTATTTTGATAATTTATTTCTAAATGTTCCCCTACTTTTAGGTAACCCACCTGCTCTCCTTCACGAGCTAGAACCAGATCAAATGATGCTTGCTTCCTTGTTGGAGTAGCAACATATTGACTGAGAAAGCAGTTCTGAACACACTGCAAGAAAATCTTCCCTGTCTCACCACAAACATTTTCCCTTCCCAGTCTGTTTTTGAATAATTACATCCTCATGCCCTAGTGCTATGAGGTAGCCTCCATTTAATGCACATTGCGCCTCCCTTTCTTCCTTTTCCATCGCTCCTAACAGTTTTATACCATGGTATATTTAATTGTCAGTGCTGACCCAGCTGCATTCATGTTTCAGTCACTGCAGTTGGGTCTGATGGTTCATGTTGATGTCAGGATCAGCCAACAAAGAACCTGTGCTGCTGGTCCTGCTGGAGTATTCAGGATAAGGCGGAAGTTCCCTATTTTAAATAATTCTCTGGGCCCCTGTACCACGATACATCCATCTCAGACAACCGCTAAAAGTGATGGGTGGCGGGAGGTACAGTAGAAGCAGCAGAAGCCAGCTTCAACATTTCAAAGGGACTATCATCCCACTTGTATAGCACATTTTCTTTGGGGGCCCAGGCCAACACTTAGTCCTGGATTCTCAGGTGTGCCCTACTTCTGCAAGGCTCATATTCCTCCTTTCGTCTAGCATACTGGGCACCTGGTGGAACCCAGACCAAGGACGATGAAATTGCCAGCCTGGGATTCTCCTCCTACCGGCCATATCTCCTTTGACATGTTGGACCACATTTGAGGCAGACAGAAGTTCCATCCCAAAGAAGACCTCGGGGATACTGGTATTGGCAGTCGGGATTCAACATATCTGGTTCTCGGACTAATTCATAGGCTTGATCTACAACGGGAATGCACTAGAAGGCCCACATATTGTTAGGATCATTCTGTCTTAATTTTTTATTTTAATCAATTCATCTAGTTCCATAATTTTGTTTCTTATACTCTGTGTATTAATATGCATACATTTTCATTTGGATTCTCTTGGTTTTGCAAGGACTCTCTTTGCAGGGCCTGAATTTACTCTTTCCTACATCTTTGGTCATGACATGAACCTTGACGTCTGCTGATCCCCCTCCACTACAAAGAGCTTCTGCACCATCTCTGTTATATCCCTTATCCTGGAACTTTGGAGTTAGGGCTCACATTTAACATTGTGCTCCTCTAGGTACTGAATTTCCCACTGTCACTGTGTTGCTGTACTTACCTCTTCCTCCTTAATAACCACTTTGCTCCATGGTGTTCATGATTTCCCACCCCTGAGATGCCATTCTCATCTTCATCATGGATATCCAGCATTATTTGCCTATCAGATAGCTTCAGAACCCCTCCAGGAGTTTCCTGCACTGCTTCTACCTAAATCCTCCTTCTCACCACCCCCACCACCACTCCTCATCTTAGGGTGATCATTGACTTCCTTTCCCCTGCCTCACTATTCTTCTCTAGGTGTAGAGTGACCACCTTGTGTGCTGTGCAAACCTTTCCTCCTTCTCATATAGTGCAACATGTCTCCAGTTGTTTCTCAAGCTCAGTAAGCTCAAATGAGTCCCCCTGCAGACATTTCAGACCTGTGATTTTCCTGGACTGTCGTAGTTTCCAGAAAGCCATATATCGGCCCAGAAATTAGGTTCGGGGGCTTGCCGCGCGTGCAAGCCCCCGATGTGCACTTACCCAGCGCGCCGACAGCTGAAACCTGGGCCTGCTTGGAATTCCTGTCACTGGCCCGGTTCAGCTGTCGGCGTGCTGTGCTTGCCTGATCCAGCGGCGTAGTTAGTTCGATGTGTCGGCTGGGATCAGGTGAGCATTGGGCAGCCAATCAGGGGAGGGAAAACTTCATTCATGAGTTTGATAGTAAGAACTGTCAAACTCATGAAAACTACGGGCGCCCAAAACACTACTTAAACTTTAAATAAAATTTTTTAAAAATCCCACTAATTAAATGAACTATAAATAACTTTAAAAAACTATTTTAAACAATTATTCAAATTTTTTTTTTTAATAATTTTTTTTTAAATCGGGTCTAAAAATACACTTACCTTTCTGTAAAGTCCTTAAAAACAATAAAGCTGTGGAAAAAATGTTATAATTTTAAATAATAGACCACTTACCTTAAAGAATCAAGTCCTTACGTCTCCTTTTTACATTTCTAAAAAGTTGAGGCCCTTACACACGGGCAAACTTGTAAAAAAGAAGGAAGTTCAACGCGTGCGCGCAGAGTCCTGCGCGCATGCGTTGGACCTCTGAACCCCTTGGAGGAAATGCCGGTTTCCTGCGCATGCGCTGTGCATGCTGAAATCCGGCACTTCCAACGGGCCCACGCGTGAGTACCCCATCCGTACTCACGCGTTGGGACCGGAATTACTGGGCCATCATGTACACAACGCAAGTTTCCACTGCCCTGCCATAATAAATTAACTCAAAGGACTTTGCCGTTCAAATAGCCAAAAGTAGTTTCAATTCAATTAGACTTCAATGCCAAACGTCAGTTCAGGCCAAACTCCCTGTACTCAACAACTGTCCTCTCATTCAGCCCCTTGTGCCTTTTCCACCATTCAATCAGATCATGGCTGATCTCACTCTGTTGTCCTCTTGCAACTTGATTGCCTCTCATTTGTACAATCTACTTAAATACTCTTAAGACTATGCAGTCAACATGCACTGACCTGGTCTTGCAGATTCAACTCCACTCTGTCTCAGTGTCAAACTCCCGTTGAGGGAAAACTTATTTTTTTACATTTTCTCAGCAAAAACTCACTCCATCAGCACCTCACTCAATCAACCTATTGCAGCTGATTGATAAAATGCCCTGGGTTAATAATAACCAATGATGCTAAATCAGCTCCCTCATGTTGTCACTCATATTATATAAATCTTGAAATAGGAAACACAATCACAAAGTAACTGGCTATACTTTTTATCATTTCTATTCACGCTTTTCCATCAACACTGAATACACACTGCAGTTCTAATATAGCATCCTATTAATGACCATGAGGTCAAATCATTTTTGCAGGCTATTTGAACAGATAAAGCTTTATGCTTTTTTTTATTCAGAGATATAAGACTCTTGAATATATTAATTAAATATCATTAATCCTTACAATCTACCAGCCCAATAGTGTTCTGATGTTTCTTATTCTAAACTTATATTGTTTCAAGCAGTCACTGTTCAGATGTGTAATTCGATGAAATATATTAAAAAGAAATATTGCCAGAAAGCAATGTTAATTGGACATGATCAAGGTTTGAGTATATAATTATTAACCAAATAACATATCCACCTCTAAGTTTAAAAATAATCAGTTTTATATTTATCTTCCTATCTGCAATAGTTTGTTTCAGCTCATTGGTTCCTCCAAGCTATCTGCTGATGTTCTCAGCATGCACTGCTCAAATACTGTTTAAAATTAAGCAGAAAGACAGGAGTAAACAAAACAATATTTTTAATCAAAAATTGTCTTTTTTTTTAAATACTGATGGTGGATCTCACCCATGAAATTTGCTTGGCATATAGTGGCTAAAATGACTGATAATATGTTACACTGCTTGAGGGGTTTAGGTGAACATGTAAACTGTAAAACTAGATGTAATATCTCCAAGTTTGCAGATGACTCAAAGCTGGGTGGGCGTGTGTGCTGTGAGGAGGATGCCGAGAAACTCCAGTATGATTTGGACAGGTTGGGTGATTGGGCAGTAGCATGGCAGATGCAGTATAATGTCGATAAATGCGAGGTTATCCACGTTGGTGGCAAAAACAAGAAGGCAGATTATTATCTGAACGGCAATAGATTGGGATAAGGGGAAGTGCAACGAGACCTGGGTGTCCTTGTGCACCAGTCGCTGAAGGTAAGCATGCAGGTACAGCAGGCGGTTAAGAAGGCAAATGGTATGTTAGCCTTCGTAGCGAGAGGGTTCGAGTACAGGAACAAGGATGTCTTGCTGCAGTTGTACAGGGCCTTGGTGAGACCACACCTTGAGTATTTTGTGCAGTTTTGGTCGCCTTATCTGAGGAAGGATGCTCTTGCCATGGAGGGAGTGCAGCGAAGATTCACCAGACTGATACTTGGAATGGCAGGAATGACAAATGATGAGAAATTGGGTCAATTGGGCTTATACTCGCTGGAGTTTAGAAGAATGAGAGGGGATCTCATTGAGACTTATAAAATTCTAACAGGACTAGACAGACTAGATGCAGGAAGGATGTTCCCAATGGCCGGGGAGTCCGGAACCAGGGGTCACAGTCTAAGGATAAGGGGTAAGCCATTTAGGACAGAGATGAGGAGGAATTTTTTCACCCAGAGAGTGGTGAACCTGTGGAATTCTCTACCACAGAAGGCAGTGGGGCCAATTCATTAAATATATTCAAGAAGGAGTTAGATATATTTCTTAAGGCTAAAGGGATCAAGGGATATGGGGAGAAGGCAGAGACAGGGTACTGAATTTGGATGATCAGCCATGATCGCAATGAATGGCGGAGCAGGCTCGAGGGGCCGAATGGCCTACTCCTGCTCCTATCTTCTATGTATCTATGTTTCTATGACTGGTGAACTCAAGTGTCTAAATCATCAAGTGACAAAGTCATCTAAATCCTCAAGTGTGTCACAGTCTTGAGCATGCTCCCAGCTATCTTCCTGGAAATACAGTTTTCTGATAATCCCCCCACCACCCATCTCCTCGCTCCTGACTGTTAAGTTTTGTTACTGGTATTTTTAACTTTCATTACTGTTTCCCCAATGGTTGTCATATTTTGCTATGTGACTTTGCATCGTGTGACAGGAAGAGGTCTTATAAAATGTTTTACTTTTGAAATTTTCAAATTGCATAACAAGGAAAAGGCATTTTGTCAGATTATGGGGTATATTTTGCTCTCTAAATTAATAAAGGGAGAGATTGCACTTATATTGCATAATAAATCAAACTCAGATAAAAATGGCGCTTACGTGTCACTTAGCTTTCAAGTTTCTGTTCCATTTTAAACCATTCTGTTAACTACTAACATATCATTAGAGCCAAGCATTATTAACATACTAATAATATTGCTGCTTTCACACTTCTCAGTATCTAAATTGGCACATAGGGCTGGATTTTGTCAGCCCCGAGGAGGCGGGTATGGAGGCAGGACTGCCGGTAAAGTTGCAGAATATGGGGGCAGCTGGCAAACCCGCTACCATCCCGCCTCCATGCCCTTTTAACAGGTAGTTAACAGGCAGAAAAAGGATTAGTCCCATTTTACCTTTCCAAGTGCAGGCTTCGCGACCTCGGAGAACCCCGCCGGGGTGGAGGAACCGAGTAGGAGGTCTGCAGGTGTCGGAGGGGTCTGAAAGTGAGATGTAGAGGTGAGTGATGGGTGCAAGTGTGGAGGGGTAAGTATGTAAGGTGAGGGTTAAGTGTTATAAAATGTTCACTTACTTTTGTTTCTGCCTACAGCCTTCAGCTGCTGTGGATCCGGAGTCCTGACATCTTCATTGTAGATTTCACAGACTGGCTGTTGGATCCTCCAAACCAACAGCCAGGTGAATTCTGCAAAGTTGAAAGGTTTGATGAGTCCTGAACACAAGGACACATCAAACTACACAGAATGTCAGTGTTTGACAGCTTCACAGACATTAATTCTTTCAAGCAATCTTGACAGATGGCACGTCAGACGTTGACGTGCTCTGTCAGTGACTTCCCCCTAATTGGCCTGCTGAGCCCGCTGAGCGGGCTTAACAAGGTCAATCAGGGGAAACTCCCACTGGTTGGCCAGAGGCTGATGGAGGCGGGACTGAGACCCGGCAAACAGCAGTCCCACCTCCAACATGTCTTCAATGAGAAAATCCAGCCCATAATCTGCATAAGTAGTGAATACCTCATTTGCCCAACTGTGGAATACCTCAGCTGAAATGGCTCAGCAAAAATTTAGAAACATAGGGGGGGTGATTTTCCCAGCCCCGAGGAGGTGGGTTTGGAGGCGGGACAGTTGGCAAAATCGCAATAAGTGAGGGCGGGTTTGGAACCCGCCTCCAACCTGCCTCCACGCAATTTTGCCGGAGGCAGGTTTGATGGGTGCGATTCGGTCCTGCCTCCATCAGTCGGGAGATGTAGTTAAGACCCTTAAATAGTCGTTAAGGGCCTCTATAATCCGATTTTGACAGGCCTTTGTTATTTTGCCACATTTGGTGCATTTTGCACGACCCTCCTAAACCACACCAGCTAATCCTGACGGGTTAACAAGTGGGTGGCCTCCTCACAGCTGCAGCTACACCATTAAAACGGAGCTTTCATCAGGAAGCAGTTGCAGGCAGCAAAACTTTTGTTCCACGGGTCTTTCAGCACTTTTAGCAGGCCTACCGAAGTCAGAGGTGCTGCAGCTTCTATCTCTCAACTGTGGGACCTCCTTGGAAGACCCTCTCCCCACTTGGACTGAGCGCTTCCCCAACAGAGGTATCTGCCAGCAGCATGGGAACCATTTATTTCCTTTCATCATGGACCTCAGATTCGGATGAGGAGCAGCCATGGCAGCAGCAGAACCAGGCAGCTCAGCAGCAACAGCAGCAGGAGTGCCAACCTCCTGCTCACCCATCTGATGCTGCACAGGGCAGAAGGCACCAGCGCATGGAAGCACGTCGCCGCAGGAGATAACCCCAAAACAGGGTTTACAGACAGAGGATGAGCTACCTCAACATGACTGAGCAGCAGTGCCAAAGGAGGCTGAGACTTTCGTGAGAGGTTGTCGGAGATATCTGCGCACTGCTGCACTGCTGTACCAACACCTGGAGCCCAGAGGAGTGGGTGGACACCCCTTACGAGTGGCTGTCAAAGTCACCACCGCACTCAATATTTTTGCCTCAGGCTCCTTCCAGGGATCATCAGCAGACATCAGCGGCATCTCCTAGTCGGCTGCCCACAGTTGCATCACGCAGGTTACCGATGCCCATTGCGCAAAGGCGCACAATTACATCCACTTCTCAAGGGATCAAACAAGTGTGACCGCGTGTTCAGTTGGCTTCGCAAATATGGCAGGCTTGTCAACGGTGCAGGGCATCATAGACTGCACACATGTGGCCCTTAGGACACCCCATCAAAACCCAGCTATCTTTGTCAACCGCAAGGGTTTCCACTCCCTCAACGTACAGCTGGTGTGTAACCACAAGAAGGAGATTTTACATGTTTGCGCCTTCTGTGGTAGTTGCCATGACTCTTTCATCCCATGGAACTCTAGTGTTCCTCCGCTCTTCAAACCACCAAACCAACATAATGGATGGCTCCTTGGTGACAAGGGCTACCCCCTGAAGAAGTGGCTAATGACGCCGATCAGGCAACTAACGAGGCTGAGGAGCGCTACAATGCCAGCCACATTTCGAGCAGGTCCATCATTGAGCAAACCATTGGCTTGCTGAAGGTGCGATTCCGATGCCTTGACAGATCAGGTGGAGCCCTGCAGTATTCAGCAGCCAGGGTTTCCAGAATGGTCATGGTCTGCTGTGCACTGCACAACATGGCACAGCGTCGTGGCTTGCAGCTTCCTGATGAGCAAGTGGCTCAGTTCATAGCCTCCTCAGATGAGGAAGAGGAGGAGTACCGATCGGCGGCGTATCGACCAGCAGCAGCGGCAGCACGCGAGCACATGGCTGTACGATTCGCAAAATTGAACTTTACATTATAAAGGGTCAAATGGCAGAAGAGGCCATGATTTTAAAGACTGTTTTAAAAGAAGCCCAGAAAAAGGGGCATACAAAATGGCCGCCATACCACGTGACCGGCTTATTGGGACATTTTAAAATGGTTCCTGCGAAACCTCAGACAGCTTTGTGGATTCAACCCACAGTAAGTTCTGGAAGCCGTTTCTGAGAGAATGAAACCAGACCCACACATAATATGGATTAGATGCAGATCCAGTCAAGATCGGCCTGGAGACAGAGGCCATCAAAATGTTGACCCAGACAAAAGGGGACAATTTCATATTCATGAGAACAACACTAAGGACTAGATAACGAGATCAGCAGGACATTAAAAACAATGAAGGTCATTCCAGACCAGAGATGGGCCTTTACCGGCCATTTAAAATATTTTTAAATATAGTAACTACCCCGCTGTGCTCCCAGCCCGCCAAAAGTTAAACAAAGACTAACCTGATTTTGGGCGGGAAGTGGAGGCTCCTGAAGGAAAAGTATAATTGGAGGAGTTGGAGTTGTACAGTTACACCCGGAGTTGCAGTGGAACAAGAGTTGAACAGTTGTCAGACAGTTGAGTCGTTGGAGAGGAATTCAGTCAGTTGGTTGGCTTTCCAGCTTTCCAGCTTGCAGGCCTGCCCAGCTTTTGAGTTGGGTGAAGAGGAGTCGCTTCGGGAGAAGATCAGCGAACTCCTCTCCACCATCGGAGGAAGACGAAGAAGACTAAGCCGCCATCAAGAAGACCGCTCAAGCCGGCGTCCCGCCCCGGGGTCACACATCGAGAGATCATCGACCAACCCCGGGCCATTGACGAAGACGAGAGGCCTTCTCCCAACTCGAGAGAAGAGACAAAAACGAACTGAAGAAACGATGGGAGCCAGCCCAAGGCTCCTCTGACCAGGGTCGAGCCGACGATCCCCGACCCCATCGACAGCCAGAACCAGCCGGTGTCCAGCCGTCCCCGACCCCCACCTCAGGAGAGAGGTGTGGCGCAGCTCGCTGGGGCTCCACGATCCACGTGGAGACGGAACGCCTGAAAGGATCAAGCGCACACTGGTTCAAAACCTTGCACTTCCTAGTTGGATTGGTGAGCATGTTTCTGGCCCTTCACAATCAGATCTAGATAGGTTTAAGGGGGTGGATTTAAGGGTACAATTAACATGAGTTGTTGTCCCTCGATATTCCGTGTGTTTCCTTATTTCATGATGATTTTTGTAGAGTATAAGGTGCCTGTATTTGCCTTAGTTAGTATTGTGTCGTTATGATTTGTTGGTGTTTTTCCCTCCCATGTACTCTCTTATCTGCTTGCATTTGATTTATTTTTCCGTTTGCAATAAAATTTCATTTCGTTTCATCAAACTTGGTCTACAAGAGTTTTCTCTACATTGTAGTTCCTGCCCCAAAGTCCAGAGTATAGAATCTAAGGGGCGAGTAGGTCGAACCACTCAAGGTTTTACTGTGCAAGAGAGAGAGGCCTCTAGAGAGAGAAACCTCTGCGATCTAAAACCCCTTACATGGCTGCCCGTGACACCAGGGATGCGCTCATCCTGGCCAGATTTGCATAGGTTGCCCATTGTGGCACATGTGCTTGGCTCCTTCTTAACACATGATAGAAAATGGACATTCTGACTCTCTGGCCTCCTTTCACTCTGACCACCAACCTGACCAAGCAAGTGTCGCAGGGCCCGCAATATGGAGCTGCCTGAGCCGAAATAACAGATCCCATCACGCCAACAATTTGCCATCACCTAATTTTCATACATTCACACAGAGATGGCATTTCATCAATAAACAGAAACAATCACCCAATCTGCACACAGATCTGGAGGTTATGGGGGAAAAAATCAGTTGATTTGCGCCTCCCGTTAGCGCCTTAAGAGGGCACTAATGGAGCACAAAGCAACTAGCGCCCGGGCGCGGCGATATCTGCGCCTCTCGTGGAATTGACCGGACATTTTGCGGCGGCGCTAAACAATACCGCCCGATCTTCTGCGCACGCAGATCTTGACGTCATTCGAGAGTGCAACGCCCTTGTGACGTCCCGGAACGGAAATTGAGTGGCGCCCCCCTCCTTTCCGCCTGGCACAACCAACGACAGTTAGACTGGAACGCTTCCCAGTCGCTGTGGGGCTGGGGGGGTGCTAGTTAAAGGGGGCCTCTTCCTGGCTTTTGCGTGGTAGCCATTTTTGAGAGAGAGAGAGATTTTGAGAGAGAGAAAGAGAGACTTCTGCATTGAGTCAATGCTGTCTGAAGTAGTTTTGGCTTCTGACCATATCTTTGCAAGTACTTTGGTTTTTGACCTTCATTACTTTGATTGCAAGATACTATGGGGGCTGCACTGATTGGGGGCGTCGTCCGGCGCCATCACATTCGGAGGGCACAGAGACGCAGAGAGAGAGTGGCAATCATAGCCAGATGGAGGTGGGCCAATAGGCCTCTGTACAGGAGACCATACCCTCCCAGGGTATTTCGCCAACAATTCTCCTACATTAATACGCCTGAGGAGCAGTGTTTGCGAAGGCTGCACTTCAGCAAGGAGGTGGTCACTGAGCTCTGCCACCTGCTGCAGCCAGATCTGCAGCCTCAACTGAGGAGCAGGATGTCTCTGTCGGTGGCACTGAAGATAACAGTGGCTCTCAACTTTTATGCCACCGGCTCATTTCAATCAGCTACTGGGGACATCGCCAATATCTCCCAGTTCGTGGTGCATTGCTGCATCCGTCAGGTAACAAATGCCCTCTTTAACAGGAGACGAGATGTAGGGGGTTGCGTGTGCCCAGTCAGCTCTGCCCCTGACTGCCTCTGAGCAGTTCGAATCGCTCCCACACCCCTGGGTTCTAGACACCGGACTTAGGTACAGGCGGCGATACAGAAATACCAGAAATACAAGAAAACCGTAATTTTATTAAAGGCACAACAATATTACAATACTGGAAATTACTAGAATAATTACAGACATATAAAAGTACACTTATTTGGGAATGGGGAACACACGGCACATCGAGGGAACAAACACATAAAAAATCCCCCTACCCTTGTCCCACCCCCAATACCTAACTAGATTGAGTTATGAGGGGCCAGGGATTTATGCTCACCAATGGGGTTCCTTTTTGACGGTTCAAAACCTGTCGATTAAGCCGGTTGTGGTTTTGGGGTTCGCTCTTGTTGTCCTTTGGGGCCTGCCGTCGTCACGTGGTCCCAGGGCGCGGCGGTGGAATCATCTGAGTAAAGTATCCTCTTTTCCTCCGTTAGAGATAGGGAGTAAAGTCTTTGTTGGGTACTTCACCTTGCAGAAATGGTTGTTCTTCTGGTGGTGGTTTGGTTGTCGAAGGTTTTGCTGCAGTTGGGGTTCGGTTGGCGGTCTATGGTGTTGACTTGATCCTTCTACCCATGCTTCGAACACCAGCTTATACCTGGACCGGGGTGTGTGCCCACTCATCCCCAACGCTTCTTTACGCTGCCCTACTCTGCTTATCGGCCTTGCCGTTCATCTCGTCTCACCTGCACGCTTGCGGCCCCGTGTGTCCTGTGTGTGTGTTGATTCGGGTCCCGTTCTCCTCCCGCGTTTGGCCCCCGGTGTTGTAATGGGTGTCCTTGGTGTCGAGCAGCGCGGGGAGGGAGGAGAGGAAGAAGAGAAGCAAAAGAGCTTGGCTACCGGTGGGCCTACAATTATATCGGTTCTTCACCCCCTCTCTGCACGCCAAATCAGGTCAATTATTTGTTTAATTTTGGCGGGCTCGTCTAAAGTGATTGCAGTCATTCACTTTAACTGTTTTTGGGGCAGTTGTCTCCTTGTTTAATGGCTTCAATATCCTGGCTGTTTGTCATTTATGAAATTTAATTGTCTTTTCCTGGCTTGGTAGCTACTTTGAGCTGTTACCGATTATTTATGCAGAAAGTCAATGGCCTCAAGATTAGGTCTGTCCTGAGTTGATCTGCTTTCAAGATGAAGAATGCATATTCTGTGTTTACCTAGCTGTCTGGCTTTAGAAAATGACAAAGTCTTTCACACAGATCCATGCATGTTAGGTTTCGTTTCAGGATTTGAATGGGCCTGCCTTTGCAGGGCCTTGCCCTTTTAAAATCCTGCAGGCTTCTGTCACGAGATTTCAGAAGCCATTTTCTTTTGGGTACCCTTTTTAATAACTTGTCCATACAGGGTCCCTTTATCCATAACTTTTGGGGAATGTGGGAATTTGGAGAACCCTACAGAGAGTACATCTCTTTCCCCATGACTTCAGACAAGCAACAAGAACGCACAATGGGCTTTGCTAGGATA
Source organism: Somniosus microcephalus (assembly GCF_052327205.1). Classification (NCBI taxonomy): domain Eukaryota; kingdom Metazoa; phylum Chordata; class Chondrichthyes; order Squaliformes; family Somniosidae; genus Somniosus; species Somniosus microcephalus. The sequence continues at coordinate 69,255,143 of NC_141002.1, forward strand.
GCGGGCTTCCCCATGGTGCAGGGCGCCATTGACTGCACACATGTGGCTTTGCGCGCTCCACACGAGAATGCAGAGGATTTCCGCAAACAAAAGGGCTTCCATTCCTTAAACGTTCAGTTGGTCAGTGACCACAGACAGCTGATACTCGCTGTCAATGCCCACTATCCTGGCAGCAGCCACGATGCCTTCATCCTGCGTCAGACTACTGTGGTAGAACTTTTCCAGGCACCGCATCACCCAGGTGGTTGGCTTCTCGGGGACAAGGGATATCCTCTGTGCACCTGGCTGATGACACCGCTCCGTTCGCCCAACACCCCTGCTGAGCTATGATACAACGAGAGCCATCAAGCTACCAGGAACATCGTTGAGCACACAATCGGCGTGCTCAAGCAATGGTTCCGCTGTCTGGACCATTCTGGAGGAGCCCTGCAGTACTCGCCTGAGCGAGTCTCCCTCTTCATTGTTGTGTGCTGCATGCTGCATAAACTGGCAATCCTCAGGACCCAGCCAATGCCACCAGGCCTTGGAGCACCACCAGAGGAGGAGGAGGAAGAGGAGGAGGAAGAGGAGGAGGATGATCATCAGCAGCACCAAGGTGGGAGGGAGGCACACAATGTAGAAACTGGAAGGGCCGTCCATCAAAGGCTGATAGCAAGCCGCTTCTGCCATTGAGAACAACCTGAATGAAACCAACCCGCAACCCCTAAGCCGGTCAAGGCAACAATGATTGCAAAGACCAAACATGTACATTTTGAATACAAAAACGTTTTTATTTTACAAACTCTGTGTGTGTCATTTCCGCATGACAAACTAATAGAAAGAAACACAAAAAAAACCAGTCATTAACATAACTGGCTCTCACAACCTGGAGACAATGTCCAAAACAGTAAAAAAAAAATCACCACAAACCTCAGCCTTTAATAAAAAAATTAACAACATTTTGTCACACCTCCTACTTTTTCCCCTTCGAGGGTGCTCTCCTTCCCTTGCGCACTTCCCCCCTTCCCACCCTACAGCACCTCCGTAATGGGACCCCAGTGGCTGCAGCAAGGCTGGTGGAAGGCTGCTGATTGTCACAACCTGAGACGGCAGATGCCCTTGAAGGACGGCCTCGGCCAGCTCTGGGCCTGGAGGGCCCAGCTGCAGACTGCACCAACTCTGCATGGGCGGCAGCAGTCTGTCCTACAGGCGGTGGCAAGTGCAGTGGAGAAGTGACCGTGGTGGCAGCAGGAATGCTGTCATCTTGAAAGAGGACAGCAACTCCCTGCTCGACCGACACACTAGCACTCCCACGGGGCAGCACTTCAGCATCCAGAGCAATCTGCTGGAGCACAGATTGCTGGCCTGCTGCAGCGCGGTGAGAGCCCCGGGGAAATGTGTCCGAACCAGCGAGGATGGCAGCAGTCAGTGCTCGCGTGGCCTCAATCTGAGTCTGCATGAGAGCAGTCTGAGATGGGCTCATGGCAGCCAGTGACTGCATTGCAGCACTAAGCAGTTGAGTGGCATCCGCCTGTGCTACAGCGAAGTGCTCCACACTCCTTGTCAGTGATTCGGGCACCCTTCCCACTGCACCCATGAGCTCAGTGCGCCTCTGCATCGCCTCGGTGTTCATTTCAGCGAGGAGCCGCTCCTCCTCTGCGTCCAGTGCAGTGGGACTCGCTGGCCTACTCTCCCTCTGGGGAGAAGGCCCCCGAGCTTCCCTACCCCCATCGGGTTGCTGCAGCCCGCTGGGTCCTGGAGCTTCACCCTCATCAGATCATTCCCCCCTGCTCCCCTCCAGGGAAGGCGTGTTCCCAGTGTGGGCATGGGCTTCCTCAGGAGAGGGTTGCGCTGATGCTCCGGCTTCCTCTTCCTCCTCGCCTTCAGCTTCACTCCCACTGGCAGCTTGAGGGCCCGTGGTGGTACAAGAGTGTCTTTAGCGTGAGGACAGGGGGGCAGTAAGGGAGGAATGAGTGCAGCAATTTAGTAAGTTGGACTGAAAGTGTCAAAGGCTGGTGTTGTGAGGAACAAGTGGAAGGAGAGAGGAATATTTGAAAGTTCTTTATCTGAATGCACGTAGCATTCGTAACAAAATGAATGAGTTAACGGCACAAATAATTACATATGGGTATGCTCTTGTGGCCATTACAGAAACATGGCTGCAGGGTGACCATGACTGGGAATTAAACATACCAGGTTATTTAACAATCAGGAAGGACAGGCAGGAAGGGAGGGGAGGTGGGGTGGCTATGTTAATAAAGGAAGGAATCACTATAATACAAAGAAATGATATTGGGTCAAAGGAGCAGGATAGTGAAACAGTTTGGGTAGAGATAAGGAATAATAAGGGGAAAAAAACACTAGTGGGCGTAGTCTATAGGCCTTCGAACAGTTGCAACTCTGTTGGACGGAGTATTAATCAGGAAATAGTTGAGGCTTGTAATAAGGGAACAGCTATAATTATGGGGGATTTTAACTATCATATTAACTGGACAAATCAAATTGGGCAGAGCAGCCTTGAGGATGAGTTCATTGAGTGTATTAGGGATGGGTTTCTTGAGCAGTATGTAACTGAACCGACCAGGGGGCAAGCAACCTTAGATTTGGTCCTGTGTAATGAGACAGGATAAATTAAAAATGTCCTAGTAAAGGATCCCCTTGGAATGAGTGACCATAACATGGTTGAATTCCATATTCAAGTAGAGGGTGAGAAGGTTGGATCTCAAAGAAGCGTGCTGAGCTTGAATAAAGGAGACTATGAAGGTATGAGAGCGGAATTGATTAGAGTGGACTGGGAAAATAGATTAAAGGGTAAGACGGTACATGATCAGTGGTGTACATTTAAGGAGTTATTTTACAACTTCCAAAAAATATATATTCCACTGAGGGAAAAAAGGGTGTAAAAGAAAAGATAGCCATCCATGGCTAAGTAAAGTAATTAAGGATAGTATCCGACTAAAAACAAGGGCATATAAGGCAGCCAAATCTAGTGGGAGGACAGAAGATTGGGAAGTCTTTAAAACATAGCAAAAAATAAATAAAAGATTGATTAAGAAAGGGAAGATAGATTATGAAAGTAAATTAGCAAAAAATATAAAAACGGATAGCAAAAGTTTCTATAGTTATATAAAAAGAAAAAGGGTGGCTAAAGTAAATGTTGGTCCCTTAGAGGATGAGGCTGGGAAATTAATGGTAGGAAACATGGAGATGGCAAAAACGCTGAACAAATATTTTGTATCAGTTTTTACGGTAGAGGACACTAAGAATATCCCAATACTGGGCAAACAGGGGGCTCTAGGGGGAGAGGAGCTAAATACGATTAAAATCACTAAGGAAGTGGTACTTGGTAAAATAATGGGACTTAAGCCGGATAAATCCCCTGGACCTGATGGCTTACATCCTAGGGTCTTGAGGGAAGTGGCGGTAGGGATTGTGGATGCATTGGTAATAATTTTCCAAAACTCCCTGGAGTCAGCAAAGGTCCCGGCAGATTGGAAAACTGCTAATGTAACACGTTTATTTAAAAAGGGTAGTAGGCAGAAGGCTGGAAACTATAGACCTGTTAGCCTAACATCTGTGGTTGGTAAAATGTTAGAGTCCATTATTAAGGAGACAGTAACGGGACATTTGGATAAACATAATTTAATAGGACAAACTCAGCATGGTTTCATGAAGGGGAAGTCATGTTTGAAACATTTGCTTGAGTTCTTTGAGGAAGTAAACTACAGGGTGGATAAAGGAGAACCAGTGGACGTAGTGCATTTAGACTTCCAAAAGGCATTTGACAAGGTGCCACACAAAAGATTATTGCTTAAGATAAAAAATCACAGGATTGGGGGTAATATTCTGGCGTGGGTGGCGAATTGGCTCTCTAACAGAAAGCAGAGAGTTGGGATAAATGGTTCGTTCTCAGACTGGCAATCAGTAACTAGTGGTGTTCCGCAGGGGTCAGTGCTGGGTCCCCAACTCTTTACAATCTATATTAACGATTTGGAGGAGGGGACCAAGTGTAACATATCAAAGTTTGCAGATGATACAAAGATGGGAGGGAAAGTAGCAAGTGAGGAGGACATAAAAAACCTGCAAAGTGACATAGACAGGCTAAGTAAGTAGGCAGAGATTTGGCAGATGGAATACAATACTGGAAAGTGTGAGGTTATGCACTTTGGCAGGAAAAATCATAGAGCAAGTTATTATCTTAATGGCAAGAAACTGGAAAGTACTGCAGTACAAAGGGATCTGGGGATCCTGGTGCACAAAACTCAAAACGTTAGTATGCAGGTGCAGCAGGTGATCAAGAAGGCCAATGGAATGTTGGCTTTTATTGCTAGGGGGATAGAATATAAAAACAGGGAGGTATTGCTGCAGTTATACAAGGTATTGGTGAGACCGCACCTGGAATACTGCATACAGTTTTGGTGTCCATACTTAAGAAAAGACATACTTGCTCTCGAGTCAGTACAAAGAAGGTTCACTCGGTTAATCCCGGGGATGAGGTGGTGGTCATATGAGGAGAGGTTGAGTAGATTGGGACTCTACTCATTGGAGTTCAGAAGAATGAGAGGCGATCTTATTGAAACATATAAGATTGAGAAGGGGCTTGATCGGGTGGATGCAGTGAGGATGTTCCCAATGATGGATGAAACTAGAACTAGGGGGCATAATCTTAAAATAAGAGGCTGCTCTTTCAAAACTGAAATGAGGAGAAACTTCTTCACTCAGAGGGTGGTAGGTTTGTGGAATTTGCTGCCCCAGAAAGCTGTGGAAGCTACATCATTAAATAAATTTAAAACAGAAATAGATAGTTTCCTAGAAGTAAAGGGAATTAAGGGTTACGGGGAGCGGGCAGGAAATTGGACATGAGTCTAGGTTCGGAATGGTCGTGGCCCTGTGGGTAGTGAAGCGGGCCCAGGGGCCGTGTAGCCTGGTTCTGCTCCTACTTCTTGTGTTCTAATTCTGTGTTAGATTTCAGGAGATGGTTTTATTCCTGTTCCTGGCTGGGGTGGAGATCGCCTTTACAGAAGGTAAGTACTGTAGAAAATATAGGGACAGAGTGATCTCCTGGAAGAGTTTCGATCGCCTAGATGGGTCGGAGAGGAATTTCCCAGATTTTCTCTCACAAATTGGCCATTGGGTTTTTATCTGGTTTTTCGCCTCTCCCGGGAGATCACATGGGTTTGGGTGGGATGGAGAGTGATAGAAGATTTGAGGTTAGGATCAGATCAGCCATGATCTTATTGAATGGTGGAGCAGGCTTGAGGGGCCGATTGGCCTAATCCTGCTCCTATTTCTTACGTTCTAGGACAAAAAGGTGAAGACCTTACCATTGCTGTCCAGAACGGGGTCGGCGTCTCCAGTGGCAACGGGACCGATCACCCGGCTTGCCACTATCCTCTGGACGTGCGCCTCAAGATCGCTGAGGGGTTGCAGCTGAGGCCGCCCTCCACCCGTCCGTTGCTGCAGTCTCCTATTAATAGATAGCTTGGCCTGCAAGAAAAAGGTCGGTTACTGAGTAAATATACAGCCATGGTCTTGCCTGATGTGCCTCCCATAGTTGAATAGCCCTTACTGTATGCAGCCATGGTCTTGCCTGATGTGCCTCCCATAGTTGAATAGCCCTTACTGTATGCAAAGTGTGGAATGTGCGTGTGTGTTTGATGAAAGGGCCATATGTGTTGGATGAGTGTTGGACATTGGGGCTTTTAAGACCCTCTGGCCATAGAGTGAGGTTGAGATGGAGGGATGGAGAGGTTTTGAAAAAAAGCCACTCACCCTGACGACCCGAGTGAGGTCATTGAACTTTTTTCTACATTGGATATGGGTCCTGGGCACCATGCTCCTTGAGGAGACGCTCTGAGCCACCTCCCTCCACACTCTTCTGTACTCGCGTGGCAAAGGCCTCCTGCCACTCTCTGGGTACACCACTTCTGAGCTCCACTGCGCCAACCAGAGCCTCCAAGGCCCGCTCGCTGAAGTGCTGTGCTCGCTCCCTGGCCCTCTCCATAGTCCTTGGCTGGAAGATTTAGGCACAGGTCTGTCCAGGCCGAGATTCAAGGCTCCAATGAGCAGGGTGTGGCTGGAGAGCAAGATTGACCCTTCCCTTTAAGAGCTGACCAGCGCCAGTGTGCCTGTGTTCAATCGGTAACTGACAGCACCAGCGCTGCGCCCGCGCTCTGAGGTAGCGCCTCGCTCCTCGGCCTTAGCGCCTTAAGAGAGGTGTGTAGCGCCTGATTTAGCGCTCCAATCACCTCCAGTGGCGATAAAAGCCAAGTTTGCCGTCGGAGATGATAATTAGCGCCAGACGCTAAATTTTGCGCACAGCCGATAACGGCGCCCCAAACAGGGCGATACTGAATTTCTCCCCCTATATCCCTTGCCAGCACGCTATGGAAGAAGATTTAGGCCGGAATCTTGCCGGTGTTCAGAGGGCGGGTTTGGCGGCAGGTCCGCTGTCAAAATCTAAAAGATTGACAACGGGTCAGGAGCCTGCTGTGAAAGCGCCTCCGTGTCAGTTTCCCAAGTGTCGAATCTGCCTGCACTTTACAGACCCAACACTAAGCAGTGGGTGAGCCAATTGAAATAGTTAAGAGGTTGTTAAAAGGTACTTAAATAGCATTTTACCATGTACTTACCATTTTTCCAGCTTTTTGACGAGTTTCATGGCGCTCGGGGATCACGTCAGGTAAGTAGGTTGGGTTTTCAATGACTCCATTGCTCTGAATAGGTGACAGCTGCAAAAGTGGTATAAAAGCTACCATTTCACAGCTGTTCACTTTCCAATGTTAGAAGCTTGAGCCTTCAGGATTTGGAACACACTTTTGAACTTTATGCAGTTTAGAATTGTTTGGAGTAAACTCTCTATCCACTGTCACCTCCTTGGAACAACTTCTCTCACCATTGACAGATCGATCCTGTCATCTCAACTTCAGCTGCCATCTATTCCATCAGCATCAAAGCCCTTCAAAAAATCTCACCTTGGTCCTCAGACTCCCACCACAATCAGCCCCATCACCAGGCACAACAACACCACCAGACACACCAGCAATACCAACAACAATACCAACCTTCTCCGCAATCATCTGATGCTGCACAGGACACAGGGCATCAGCACACGACCACATTGCTGCCCGGGAGGCCAGGGATGGTCTCACCATGGTCAGATTTACTTCATTTGACACTGTACACCCTGGCTGCCACATGATGCGCTAGGTTGGCACCACCCCACACCAGCACTATAAAGCATCCCTGCAATGCCCAAGCCATTCCTTTCACACTCATCACCATTGCGGGAGGTGCCGTTATGTCTCACCATTCAGTACAACTCACTAAGCCACTTCCAAAGTTGCACATAGATCTGTCCAAGAAGGTAAAGTGTTCAAAATAAAGATTTCAATGTTTGACAATACAGTAGCAGAAACATCTTCATGAACATTGGCTAAAGACCGAAGTGCCTGCCCTTGTGTGTTGTTAGTTGGTATGATTGGACAATGATGAGGGTGAGTGTGTGGGGTGGCTAGTGAGATGGGGAAGTGATAATGTAGATGGAGAGAGAGGGATGGGTGGAGGTCCAAGGTAAGTTGGTGTGAGTAAGGATGTGAAGGAGTAGGGTAGGGAAGGCAGTGTGATGGGGATGTGATGAGTGGCACAGCAGGATGAGGCTGAATGTGGCTTTGCAGTAACGTTTCATGATCTACTGAGAGCATTGAAAGGTTTGCACCACTGCAGCCAGGTCCTCCTGACGACATCCCGGCTTGTGTCCTCCTGTGCAATGTGTAACCAGGCTGCGTTGGTGTCCTGAGGAGGTCTCTTCTGTCCATTGGAAGGGAAGAGAACCTCCCTGCATCATGGGAGAGCCTGGGTGCAACCGTGCACCTATGTGCAGAGCTTGGCAGTGTTTGCAGCAGCTCAATGCTGTAGAAACTGACAGCACAAATGTTAAAATGAATGTGCACATGGTTCCTTTAAGGAAACCAACTGATGACGTGTCATCAAATGATAGCATCAGACCCGCTACCTTTTAATTGGCTGGGAACCTCACAGGGCGGGCTTAATAAGCCCAATCAGGGCAAAATCTCTTCAACAGAGCGCGATGGAACCGGAAGCGGGGTCGCAGTCCGCCACCTACCTCGGCCGCACTTAGCCCACCTCGGTAGGCGAAATCGCGGCCTTACTCTCTATACTATGTGTAGCTAAATTGAAAATACATTCTTTATAAATTGGGTTTACAACTGTATTGCACATTGCAATTTTGCTAATCCCCTTTTTAATGCACTTCTATAGAAAACAGCTCTTCCTGTCAAATCTATGAATAGAGGTTCCCTGGTACCATTGGCTCTCCGTGGCCCACGTGATCCCAGGGGATGCTTCGAACTAACTGCGCCCCTGGGATACGCAAGCACTGCGCGCTGGCAGTTGGAGCAGGCCCAGGATCGGAATCCCACGCGGGCCCACAGCTCAACGACCAGCATGCCAGGTAAGTGCAGGTCGGAGGCTTGCACCCACGGGAAGCCCCGGACCCGAATTTCTGGGCCAATTAGAATTAATCTTTGGAAAGTTCACACTCTAACAGCATTCTAACGTTTTTCTTTCAATGGTTACATTGTCTGGAGTACCCATTTTTTGCATTTAAATAATTAGATTAAAAAGAAAGACGTGTATTTATGTAGTGCCTTTCATAACTTCAGGACGTCCCAAAGCACTTTACAGTCAATGAAGTACTTTTGAAGTGTAGTCACTGTTGTAACGTAAGGAAATGTGGCAGCCAATTTGTGCACAGCAAGGTTCCACAAACAGCAATGAGATAAATAACCAGATAATCTGTTTTTTAGTGATGTTGGTTGCATTGGGGAAAAAATCCAAAAAATGATATTTCTTGGAAAATCAAGTTTTATAAATATAAATATTTAATAAAAGGCATATCCATCTCCCTTTTCAAAGGCACTTTTGCTATTTTTTTGTCACCAGAAAGGCTGCTATTTGAAAAAGAAGCTTTTATCACTGAAGCCAAAGAGTTAGTGCCTGACTGCAATTCCATCCGGAGTACCCCATTATATGAAGACTCAAAAAATTGAATGATTCCAGTCTTATGCAGGCCATTTCATTATTGAGATTTATTTTTTCTTATGCTATTTAATATTAAGAGTGTCTACCAGAGTTTAGGCCACAGAGCTACATTTCTTTTCTTTTCTACATGTACATGTAGTGCAACTGATCGACCACCTATTTTCCTAAGCAATTTAAATTGTATGGTTAAAATGTAATAGCTTTCTGGAATGCAGTAAATAACAGCTTAATCTCATTTAATTACTTATAGTGAAACATGTTAACTGCTTTTCTAAATGAAAAAATGGTTATTTTGCATTTTTACTGAAACTATTTCAAAATGTGTTTCTTACAGATATTGTGACAAGACAAAATATAAACACATGCTTGACAATAGCAACTTAGCGCTAGGCCCATCATTTATCTATTGTAAAAGAAAGTGATTTTAAGTCTTCCTCCCTGATTTTCTCAAGCATCTCATTTGACGCCAATTGAACCCAGCCATATTTTTGCTTTAGCTGCTTTAAATGGCTTACAGCAGATCGGGGAAGGGAAGTTCGGTACTGCTTCAGGCCTTCGACAGGGACTGTAGAAGTGCAAACTCTTTTGACATACTAGCTTCTGTTAGAAAAGGCAGACAGATGGCCTCCAACTCCACAGTGGAGTCTTGCTGCACTTTAGAAGGTTAAAAAAAAACTTACCTGTGGTGTCATAAGGCTGCTGGTAGCCCCTTTATAGATCATTCGATCTGAAGGAGCAGGCCCACAACCTCTTGCACTCAGTTACCTTGGACAGTCTTTTCTTATCTTCGCTGGGCGGAATTCCTAGAAAATGGTGTGATGTAATTCCCACATTATTTGCATTGAATTTAAATGCAGGTGTGAGCTTCCCACCTAAAACAGGCATGCCCCAGGAAATGTGTATCATGTGCAAAAGAAGCGGGTACCCAGAAGTGTTATGGGTCTCCGCCATTTTTTTTCTTGTGCCTAATGCCTTGGAAACTGGCACACACAGGACATTAGGCAAAGCGAATCGGCCCCACTGAGTGTACATGACTGTCCTCTTCTAGTCAGCTGAGTGGTTCTTAACCACCTAATTGTTCCTCCTAACAACAAAACCGTGTTTTCTAATTAAACAAGTATAGCTTTACTAAGTCTGTTGAAAAGTCAAAAGCCACTACTGGCTAACAACCTGTTTGTAGCAGCTTTCTTCTGCAGTTTGAAAACTGTTTTTTCGGGACATTCAACTCACCTTTTTGGTGTTGCCCGCTTGCTAGGCCGCATCCACGACAGGAAAATCTGAGTACGTCCAACACAGGCTCCATGCAGGGCAGCCCAATTTGGCAAAGGGGTCCGAAAGCAGGCATTTGGCTTCTCATTAACATATGCAAGGAGCCCAACACCTGTTTTAGGCAGCTGCCTGGGACACCTACTGAGCCGCCTTTAACAATATACCGACTGCCGTAACACAGGCACAGATTGGGCATGGGATATCACACACTAAGTTTGGTTCTTTCACCTCCATTTCCCTCCAGGAAAACGGGTGCAACTAGGATATTCCTACCCCAGAGAGTCAGAACGGTAGCATAGTGGTTATGTTATTGGATTAGTAATCCAGAGGCCTGGACTAATGATCCGATAGACGTGAGTTCAAATCCCACCATGGCAGTTGGGGAATTTAAATTCAGTAAATAAAATTAATCTGGAATAAAAAGCTAGTATCAGTAATGGTGACCATGAAACTATCGGATTGTTGTAAAAACCCATCTGGTTCACTAATGCCCTTTAGGGAAGGAAATCTGCCATCCTTACCTGGTCTGGCCTATATGTGACTCCAGACTCACAGCAATGTGATTGACTCTTAAATGCCGTCTGAAATGGCCCAGCAAGCCACTCAGTTGTAAAAAACTGCTCCGATAAACAATAAGAATAAAACCGGACAGACCACCCAGCATCGACCTCAGCACTGGCTACGGACTAGACAATGGCACACAAAGCCCAGTCAACCCTGCAACGTCCTCCTCACCAATATCTGGGGATTTGTACCAAAATTGGGAGAGCTGTCCCACAGACTAGTTAGTCAAGCAACAGCCTGACCTCGTCATACTCACAGAATCATACTTTTCAGCCAATGTCCCAAACTCCTCCATCACCATACCTGGGTATGTCCTGTCCCACCGGCAGGACAGACACACCAGGGGTGGCAGTACAGTCGTGAAGGAGTGGCCCTGGGAGTCCTCAACATTGGCTCCGGATCCCATGAAGTCTCATGGCTTCAGGTCAAGCATGGGCAAGGAAACCTCCTGCATATTACCACCTACCGCCCTCCCTCAGCTGATGAATCCATGTTGAACACCACTTGGAAGAAGCACTGAGAGTAGCAAGGGTGGCTCAGTAGCATCAGAGCTGGCCGAGTCCTGAAGGACATAGCTGCCAGTCTGGGCCTGCAACAGGTGCTGAGAGAACCAACACGAAGGAAAAACTTACTTGACCTCGTCCTCACCAATCAACCTGTCAAAGATGCATCTGTCCATGACAGCATTGGTAGCAGTGACCACCGCACAGTCATTGTGGATACAAAGTCCCGTCTTCATACTGAGGACACCCTCCATCGTGTTGTGTGGCACTACTACCGTGCTAAATGAGATAGATTCCGAACAGATCTTGTTAAGTCTGTGTGTTATAGTGATAATTACTACACAGACTAAGAGAGTAAATTCAACAGGTCTTTACTGGTTGGAGGTCGGGACTATATTGAATACAATATTACTACACAGTGCTTATATACCGGTGTGGTCACCACCGGTATTACGTATACAGCAGCCAGAGAAAGTAGTACATCTCTTAAGGTGGAACAGGCTTAAGTTCTCTTAAGGTGGAACAGGTTACATACACCACAATCCTCCCTTTTTAGCTTAACAGTCATATCCCCATTTAACATAACATAATAACATATATACATATATAACTTCAGGTATAACAGTTCAAAGGTTCAGTCTCTCAGGAGGCTTTCTGATGCGGCTTGGATAACGCCTCTCAGTAGTCTCTGATTCTTGTTGTTGAGGTGCCTCCTCTATTTGGTTTCCAATGTATTGGGTGTCATCATCATCAAGTACATTCCCTGCCGAGGTAGATGCTTCAGGTTCATTAACGTCTTCCACAGTTGTCTCTGTCACAACCATGGGTTCGACCCTTGCTCTCGACTCTACCAGTTGATCCGCATGACGCCTTATCACATTATGACCAATATCTACTGCGTACATCAGAGGTCCTTGTCTGGCCCGAATTGTTCCGGACTGCCATTTTTCGTTTCCATAGCCCCTTGCCAACACTGGTTGTCCTACGTCGAAAGTTCGAGTGGTCTTGTTGTTAATATGCCAAAACTGTTTGTTTTCCACTTCCCTCCGCACATTTGGTTTTAACAAGTCCAACCTGGACCGCAACCTCCTGTTATAAAACATCATGGCAGGACTTTGGTTAGTCACTGCATGATCGGCATTTCGATATGACATCAGGAACTTGTCGACCTTGTGTTGCAGCGGAATCTGATCATCGTTCATGGCCTTAATTGCCTTTTTGAATGTCTGGACAAATCTTTCAGCCAACCCGTTTGTCGCCGGATGATATGGGGCAGAGGTATAATGTTTTACTCCATTCTTCTTTAAGAATTGTCGGAATTCTTCCGATACAAACTGTGGTCCGTTGTCCGAACAGATCTGTTCTGGCAATCCGTTCCTTGCGAATATTGTTCTTAACACCGCAATTGTCTTTTCTGAAGTAGTGGTATTCATCTTGATGACTTCTGGCCATTTGGAATGTGCGTCCACCGCGATTAGGAACATGGAGTCCATGAATGGACCAGCAAAGTCAATGTGTACGCGTTGCCATGGGGCTGAAGGCCATTCCCATGGGTGTAGCGGTGCGATCGGAGGTGCATTTTGCACTTTTTGGCACCCAGCGCAGCTTTTCGTTAACTCCTCAATCTGTTGGTCAATACCCGGCCACCAAACATAAGCCCTAGCAAGACTTTTCATTTTAACTCCCCCCAGATGACCTTCATGCAGTTCGTTTAAAACTCTTTCCCTTAACTTGGGAGGAATAATCACTCTTGTCCCGTACATCAAGGTACCATGGCAGACGGACAGCTGGTCTCGCCTTGCCGAAAATGCCGGTAACAGAGGATCACCACGTGCTGGCCATCCTTTCACTGTCACCTCGTAGACTCTGGACAGTGTCGGGTCGTTCCTGGTTTCTCTTTCAATACTTGCATTGGTGACTGGTAAACACTCGATGATGGTCGAATGAAATAACTCAACAGGGTCAACTTTCGTCGTGTCTTCTTCTTCAGGTAGTGGCAGGCACGACAGCCCATCAGCATTGCCATGCTGTTTCGTACCTTTGAATTCTATTTGATATTGATGTGCCCCTAGGAAAAGAGACCATCTCTGGAGACGCTGCACTGTCATCACCGAAACACCCTTCTTAGGGTTAAAAATGGATACCAACGGTTGATGGTCTGTCAGAAGTGTGAATTTTTGGCCCTGCAGGTAATGATTAAACTTCTTCACTCCCCATACAAGGCTAAGAGCCTCCCTATCGATCTGCGCATAGTTGCGCTCAGCGGAGGTCAATGATCTGGATGCAAACGCGACTGGCCTTTCCGTGCCATTTGGCAACTTGTGTGAGAGTACTGCCCCAATACCATATGGGGAAGCATCACAAGCCAACCGAATAGGCAGTGTCGGGTTGAAGTGAGCCAACATTTCCTCTGAGGTGATCAATTCTTTGCTTTTGCGAAATGCCTTCTTACAGTTTTCGCCCCATTCCCATGGTACCCCTTTCTGTAAAAGAGCGTTTAACGGGTGCAGTACCATGGATAGATTTGGCAGAAATTTATGGTAATAGTTAATTAATCCTAGAAACGACCTCAACTGAGAGACATTCTCCGGAGCGGGAGCCTTTACAATTGCCTCAATCTTGTCAGGAGACTTATGAAGCCCCTCCCGGTCAATGACATGGCCACAGTACGAGATCCGCTTCTGGAAGAACTCACATTTCTGCCGATTTACTCTAAGTCCATACTCTTTCAGTCTGTTGAGCACCAGTTCCAAGTTTGCGAGATGTTGTTCATCACCATCACCTGTGATCAGAATATCGTCCAGGTAACATTGTGTGCCTGGAATTCCCTGTAATACCTGCTCCATGGCCCTCTGCCAAATTGCTGGAGCCGATGCCACTCCAAAAACCAGCCTATTGTACCGGTACAAACCTCGATGCGTGTTGATCGTGAGGTATTGGCGTGACTCTTCCTCAACCTCCATCTGCAAGTACGCCTGTGCCAGGTCTATCTTGGTGAAGTGTGTCCCGCCAGACAATGAAGCGAAAATATCCTCAATCCGTGGAAGCGGATACTGCACCATGTGAAGCACCGGATTAACGGTGATTTTGAAATCTCCACAGATGCGAACCTTCCCTGGATCTCCTGGCTTGTTGCTCGCAGGACGTTTCATAACGGGAACAATGGGCGTAGCCCACTCACTCCAATCTACCTTAGACAGTACACCTGAACATTCTAGTGCTTCCAGTTCCGCTTCAACAGTAGGTCGTATTGCATAGGGTACCGGTCTGGCTTTAAAAAATTTTGGTTGTGCATGTTCATCAATCTTGATGTTTGCCGTAATTCCTCTCAGTGTTCCCAGTCCCTGCTGGAACTCTTTAGCATCATCCAATATTCTGGACAATCGTTTAGGTTTGACATCTGTTTCCCCGGAATCTACCGTTAGTGCCTTCAAGGAGTGCCAGTCCATATTCATTTTCCTAATCCACTCCCATCCTAGTAGTGGTGGACCTCCTTCAGGTAGCACATATAAGTCCATTACTTGGCTTTCTTCGCCCTTGTGGACCACTTCTACCTCTATTTTTCCGATGGGGTACACTCTTTGCCCCGTGTATGTTTTCAATATAATCTCCGTATCCTGTAGGGGAATATGTTGGAATAACCTTCTGTAATCTTTCTTATTCATGACCGTCAATGCCGATCCAGTGTCCAATTCCATTTTTACTTGGACTCCTGCTATCTAAAGAGTGACCCAAATTGTCTGGAGATCTGCATCCTTACCAACGTTGTGTACTCTTAAGCTATCCAGTTCATTACTGCTAGCGTCTGAATCTGACTTCTGTTCGGTCAAACTGTTCTTTGTCACCTTGTGTACCTTTGCGTATTTTCCTTGCGGTGACTTTTTGTTGCTGGTCTTCTTTCCTGACCAGCATACTTTAGCTATGTGGCCAAGCCTGCCACACGTTCTGCATTCTTGGTTTTTAAACCAACACTGGTTCTGATCGTGCGTTGTCTTTCCACAACGATAACATTTGACAGAACTCAAACCCAATTTGTTTGTACCGAGTTCCGGTGACCGTAGCTGCATTACTGCCGTGCCTCTCGCTGCGGCTTCGTGTGCTGCTGCCATAGTGACCGCCTTCTCAAGCGCCAGCTCATTCTCCTCGAGCAGTCGCTTTTGTGTATCCTGTTTAAATAAACCACACACAAATTTATCTCGTAGTGCCTCTGTCAGTCCTGTTCCAAACTGACAATATTTTGCTAGCTTACGTAATTCCATCAAATATTCAGCATTGCTTTCATTCTGCAGCTGCCTTCTGTCATAAAATTTAAATCGTTCCACTAGCATCAGCGGCGTGGGGTTTAGATGATTTTTCAGGGCAGTAACAATCTCATCGAACGTCTTATCCGCCGGTTCATCTGGTGATAACAGGTGTTTCAATTGCCCGTATGTCTTCGCACCCATTAAATTTAATAATGTTAGTGCTTTATCTGCATCAGGAATTTTATTTGCCTTACAATAATTTTGTATGCGTTCTACATACATGGCCCAATCTTCGATGTCACTATCAAAGGTATTAATGTTCCCATGTTTAGGCATCGTTGCAATTTATTGTATTTTTATGTTATCCAAGATGGCGGCTTCCCGCTCTTTGTCGTCGTCCTCCGCCCACAAAATGGCGGTTTTCCCGCGCTTGGCGGTCTTCAACCGTCCCCCGACGCTGTCTCCGCGGCTCTCGCGCCTTCAGTTTCCCCAGACGCTGCGCCTTTTAGCCCGAATGCGGCCCTTATCTCCGGTCGCGATCGATGTCCCCGCGCTGCGCCTCTCGCTCGAAAGCGGCCCGGCCCTTATCTCCGGTCGCGATCAATCTCTCCGCCCTTATTCCTCCGTCTTCCCAGCCCCGTCTGTACAGCCAACGCGGTTGACTTTCTGTCGCGTCGCTGCCCGGCTTACCCACCACCGAGGTAGAAGAAGAAAGCTGACAGTCGCTGATGGAGGCTTCGAGGTCAGGATGTCTTCTGCACTCCGGTTTCTCGATGCCTGCCGCTCGACGTGTCTTCCAGTAGGGTGATGAGCGTGGAAACCTCTCTTCGACGTCCTGTCTGTGGACAAAGCCGCCGTGGAAATAACTGCCGCAGGGTAAGAATCGGACTCGTCGCCACTGTTAAGTCTGTGTGTTATAGTGATAATTACTACACAGACTAAGAGAGTAAATTCAACAGGTCTTTACTGGTTGGAGGTCGGGACTATATTGAATACAATATTACTACACAGTGCTTATATACCGGTGTGGTCACCACCGGTATTACGTATACAGCAGCCAGAGAAAGTAGTACATCTCTTAAGGTGGAACAGGCTTAAGTTCTCTTAAGGTGGAACAGGTTACATACACCACAGATCTAGCAGCTCAAAACTGGGCATCCAAGAGGCGCTGTGGGCCATCAGCAGTAGCAGAATTGTATTCCACCACAATCTGTAACCTCATGGCCCGGCATATCCCTCACTCTACCATTACCATCAAGCCAGGGGACCAACCCTGGTTCAATAAGGAATGTAGAAGAGCATGCCAGGAGCAGCACCAGGTGTACCTAAAAATGCAGTGCTCAACCTGGGGAAGCTGCAACACAGGACTTACATGCATGCTAAAAAGAGGAAGCAGCATTCTATAAGACAGGGCTAAGCGATCCCACAATCAACAGATCAGATCAAAGCTCTGCAGTCCTGCCACATCCAGTTGTGAATGGCCATGGACCATTAAACAATTAACGAGAGGAAGAGGTTCCATGAATATCCCCATCCTCAATGATGTTGGAGCCCAGCACGTGAGTGCAAAAGACAAATTTGAAGTGTTTGCAACCATCTTCCGCCAGAAGTGCCGAGTGGATGATCCATATCGGCCTCCTCCTGAGGTCCCCACCACCACAGAAGCCAATCTTCAGCCAATTCGATTCACTCCACGTGATATCAAGAAACGGCTGAGCGCACTGAATACAGCAAAGGCTGCAGGCCCCAACAACACCCCAGCTGTCGTGCTGAAGACTTGTGCTCCAGAACTAGCTGCGCCTCTAGCCAAGCTGTTCCTGTACAGCTATAACACTGGCATCTATCCGACAATGTGGAAAACTGCCCAGGTGTGTCCTGTCCACAAAAATCAGGACAAATCCAATCCGGCCAATTATCGCCCCATCAGTCTACTCTCAATCATCAGCAAAGTGATGAAAGGTGTCATCGAAAGTGTAATCAAGCAACACTTACTCACCAATAACCTGCTCACTGATGCCCAGTTTGGGTTCCACCAGGACCACTCAGCTCCAGACCTCATTACAACCTTGGTCCAAACATGGACAAAAGAGCTGAATTCCAGAGGTGAGGTGAGGTGAGAGTGACTGCCCTTGACATCAGGACAGCATTTGACCAAGTGTAGCATCAAGCAGCCCTAGTAAAACTGAAGTCAATGGGAATCTGGGGGGAAATTCTTCACTGGCTGGAGTCATACCTAGCACAAAGAAAGATGGTTGTGGTGGTTGGAGGTCAATCATCACAGCCCCAGGACATCGCTGCAGGAGTTCCTCAAGGCAGTGTCCTAGGCCCAACCATCTTCAGCTGCTCCATCAATGACCCTCCCTCCAACATAAGGTCAGATGTGGGGATGTTTGCTGATGACTGCACAGTGTTCAGTGCCATTTGCAACTCCTCAGATAATGAAGCAATCCATGCCCACATGCAGCAAGACCTGAATGACATTCAGGCTTGGGCTGATAAGTGGCAGGTAACATTTGCACCACACAAGTGCCAGGCAATGACTATCTCCAACAAGCGAGCGTCTAACCACCGCCCCTTGACTTTCAATGGCATTACCATCGCCGAATCCCCCACCATCAATATCCTGGGTGGTCACCATTGACCAGAAACCTAACTGGACCAGTCACATAAATACTGTCGCAACAAGAGCAGGTCAGAGGCTGGATATTCTGCGGCGAGCGTCTCACCTCCTGACTCCCCAAAGCCTTTCCACCATCAACAAGGCACAAGTCAGGAGTGAAGGAATACTCTCCACTTGCCTGGTGAGTGCAGCTCCAACAACACTCAAGAGGCTTGACACCATCCAAGACAAAGCTGCCCGCTTGATTGGCAACCCATCCACCACCTTAAACATTCACCCCCTCCACCACCAACATACCGTGGCTGCAGTGTGAACCATCTATAAGATGCATTGCAGCTACTCGCCAAGGCTTCTTCAGCAGCACCTCCCAAACCCGTGACCTCTTCCACCTAGAAGGACAAGGGCAGCAGGCGCATTGGAACACCACCATCTCCAAGACCCCCTCCAAGTCACACACCATCCTGACTTGGAAGTATATCGCCGATCGTTCATCATCACTGGGTCAAAATCCTGGAACTCCCTCCCTGATAGCACTGTGGGAGTACCTTCACTACACGGACTGCAGAGGTTCAAGAAGGCAGCTCACCACCACCTTCTCAAGGGCAACTAGGAATGGTCAATAAATGCTGGCCTTGCCAGCGACGCCCACATCCCATAAATGAACAAAAAAAAAATCTGACATGATGTCTGCCAAGCACCCTCTTATGTACCAAAAATTCAAAGACAAACCCCTTTCCATTTAATTGACCACTTTGGGTGACACATGAGTTGAAGGGTTCCTCTTTTGGTGTCTATCAGTTCCATTAGTCAAATCTCAAGTTAATGAGGCATGGATACCTAGACAGGTCAGACTCAAATTTTAACCCCTCCAGGCTTCTCAGTCTCTTCTTTAACAAAGGGATAGAGGACTAGATAAGATAGAAAATATTTATTTCCCCTAAATGCACTATGCTTGAGCACAGTACTTATCTGGCCTCCTTATCATTGGTAAGGAATGTTTTATTTAAATAAACCTTATTCATAGCCTTAGTTAGTTTCAATTCCTAGCCATTTCCAAGCATTCATTTAATTCACCTGCTGACTCAATTTTGTTGGACACCTTTGAGCTGAATCAGTTGACCTTGTGCTCAGACTCCTGAAATTAGATGAGATGAGCAGGGGCAACCAGAAAGGCCATGGAGCACCAGGTTCCCCTTTGGAGCTTTAGGGCTACAGGTCTTTTGTTTGTGTTTTTGGACAACAGCCAGAAAGCCCTGCAGCTGGCAGCCAGTACTGCTGCTACAGGCCTCTCACAGGTACAAATCAAAGAATCATACTTTTACTATTTATGCTGCGCCATCAATACTAAATGAAAACTCAAATTTTCATAAAGCATCTTGTCAATAGCTGAGGCCAAATCAATTGAACAACTATTTGAACAGGCCAGGTTTTAAGCCAAGTTATGTAAAATCATTGTGATTGATCATACTTCCCTCAAGGTATTTCATCACATTTTATAATACGTAGTCTCGCAGAATAAGAATGTTTCTGGGTGTTTTCATATCTGTTGATATCTCTGTGATGCCTTTTTAAATAAAAATGAAAGCATTAAAGAGCACTTGAATCAACACAATCAGTCGCAATTTTAAATTTGATATTGAATAATATAGCAACTCTTGTTTGTTTGCCTCGGTTACATTCACAGGTTTGACAGCATGCCACGGTGGTCTCTGTTGAATTATATTTTATATTGTTTTGTTTTAACACATTGGTTGTAATTAAAATTTACATATCACCATTTAACTCCACTACAATGTGATCGATACCAATGGTTCTGCATAGAATATTTTAGTATAATATTATGATGGGCACAATAGTGTAT
The DNA here is from genome assembly GCF_052327205.1 of Somniosus microcephalus. Classification (NCBI taxonomy): domain Eukaryota; kingdom Metazoa; phylum Chordata; class Chondrichthyes; order Squaliformes; family Somniosidae; genus Somniosus; species Somniosus microcephalus. Next base: position 69,275,246 of record NC_141002.1, read on the forward strand.
AGATTCCTCAATTTAAAAAACATTTAAATGTTGTATGTATTGATAGCATTGTGTGTATACGAGGCTTCCCTTCATGGAGAATTTTACAATTCTGTAAAATTTTACAACTGAGAAGATTACAATTCAGGTTTCATAAATCTATGTACTAAGTTCAGTATTGAATGATGCAAAGATATTTTTATGTCTGCTGGAATCAAATGAGTTTTAATAGATGGAGGCTCACTGCAATAATTATACGTCCAGAAACACAACAGTTGCTGTTACAAATATAACAGCGGAGTCCTCGGCCTCTTACACTGTTCCAACGAAGCTCAACGTAAGCTCCAGGAATAGCACCTTGTCTTTCGAATTGGCACTTTACAGCCTTCTGAACTCAACATCGAGTTCAACAATTTCAGACCATAACCTCTGCCCCTAATTTTTCACATGGCAGCTGCTGATGATTCTGCCATTCCCATTTACACCTCTTCTAGACTTACCTTTTATTTCTTTACTTGTCCCATTACCATCTCCTTTTGCTTTGTACCATCATCCCTTTTATCTTTTAATCTCTCCTGCCTTCCACCCTATCACAGACCTTCCCTTTTGTTCTTACCTCCCCTCCCCCCTTTCCCTGCCCCTGCACTTGCTTAAAATCTGTTACATCTCCAACTTTTTCCCGTTCTGACGAAAGGTCATCGAGCTGAAATGTTAACTCTGTTTCTCTCTCCACAGATGCTGCTTGTCATGCTGAGTGTTTCCAGCATTTTCTGCTTTTATTTCAGATTTCCAGCATTGCAGTATTTTGCTTTTGTATTGTTGTAGTAGTTGCTGTTACACCTCAGGATTCCATATCAGCCCAAAGGGTTTGTATTACATATTAACAGCAAGCTTTATCTTCAGTAGGCCGGATTTTCATCATTTGCATTTGGGCTTAAAGCATCCCCAGGAGGATGCATAGAGGAAAGTCAGGCAAGAAAGATCGCATACCTATAAGAGAGTGCATTCGACTTTACATCCATCCCTTTCAATGGACAGTGAATTGGGCAAGTTCCATAATGAGAATGCGATCCTCTCCTGCCAATTTTCCTGCATCTGCTTCGCCTGTGCAAACTTCGCACAGGTTCCTTGGTCTTTATGTGTTCTGAGCAACCAGCAGAGTAGATTTAATGAGATACCATTCTTATCAAACAGACACAGAGCTACACCACAGGGAGTGTCAGCTGTGGCTCAGTTTGTAGCACCCTCGCCTCTGAGTCAAGGTTGTGGGTTCAAGTCCCTCTCCAGAAACTTGAGCACAAAAATCTAGGCTGACACTCCAGTACACTACTGAGGGTGTGCTGCACTGTCGGAGCTGCCGTCTTTCGGATGAGACATTAAAACCGAGGCCCCATCTGCTCTCTCAGGTGGACGTAAAAGATCCTATGGCACTATTTCAAAGAAGAGCAGAGGAGTTATCCCCAGTGTCCTGGCCAATATTTATCCCACAATCAACATCACAAAAACAGATTATCTGGTCATTTTTCACATTGCTGTTTGTGGGAACTTGCTGTGTGCAAATTGGCTGCCGCATTTCCTACATTACAAGAGTGACTACAGTTCAAAAAGCATTTCATTGACTGTAAAGCGCTTTGGGTGGTCATGAAAGGTGCTATATAAATGCAAGTCTTTCTTTCATATTATTATTGCACTTAATGTAAACAAAAATCATAATCAGGCCAGTACAATTGGCTTCTAAGCTTTTTTAATAAAGCAATGAGTTACATTTCACATCTAAATCGGCTGCAGTTTTAGCGTCAATTTTACATTTGGATGGTGCTATCGCACAGTCCACCTGAATACCTGCCACGAAGGCCAAGCCATTTAGAGGGACAGGCCTCATTTATATTAGAACAGCGAGCTGCAAGCACCGTTCCAGCACTCACAGGCATGGGAGGAGTGGGAATTCCGGTAGTCAGCAGGACCGATACGGTTATTTTATCCTGGAGAGGTAATCGCGGGAGGAGGGGGAGGCAGGAGCAGGAAGATTTTTGGGGGGCCAAGACAAACCTTCTTGCTCCTCCTGGCCCCACAAAAATAGAAAAAATTAAAAAATGTACCCTTTCCCGAGCAAACTGGAGCAGTTCCTTTAAGGGTCCTATGTATGCCATAGGATCCTGATTTGTAGACTGCAGTGAAGGTCTCCCTGGAAATAGGCAGGTACCTATGCTGCCATTCTCACACCCCAAGGTGGTGGAGGGCCCATTGGGAGTGCAAATGGGACAGTTATGTCAGTGCTGCAACTTTCAGGTTGTTACTGCACTGTTTGCACCCGCTGGAGCAAGATAAAATTGACCCCTTTAAATTTAGGAGGAGGGAATTCATTCAGAGTTCCCACTTGATTCGTATGCAGTGAAGCCTGCCGAAAGTCTGTGTGTGTGTCTGTGTGAATGTAGATTAGGCAAGGGAAGAATCAAACATAACTGTGATGTTCTCCACAGTCAAATAGCAAGTTCAGGCATCAAACTAATAGCTATTTGGACAAGGTGCCAGAGAGTGGTTGACACCCACAGAACTGTACCTCAGCAAGGATTGGTTCATTTAAGAGAGGAGGGAAGGGGTGGAGAGAAAACTAGTGAGAAAATCGCCATGGGAAAAAAAGTTCTTAAAATAATTTTTGATGGCATTATTATTTTAGAGACTAAAGCATTAGGATCAGCATGATTTATAATGACAATAGAATACATAAACATAAATACTAGATACCCCTAATGTGACAGACAGCAATAATTATGCTTGTCTTTAACTAACGTTCTTCATTTAAATATCATTAAATGGGTACAATAATACTGTAGCTATGTTACTGGACTAGCAATCCAGAGAACTGAATTAATAATCCAGAGAATGTGAGTTCAAATCCCACCATGGCAGTCTGAGAATCTGAATTCATTTGATAAAAATCAGGAAATGAAAAGCTGATATCAGTAAAATGACCATTAAATTGTTGGATTGTTGTAAAAACCCATCTGGTTCACTAATGCCTTTTAGGGAAGGAAACTTGCTATCCTTACCTGGTCTGACCTATAATTCGCTCCAGCCCTACACCAATGTGGATGACTCTTAGGGCGAGAAATTCATTATCGCCCAGGAATGGGCGCTAACTTTGGAAAAGTTTGAGATTTAGCGCCAGGCGCAAATGAATCTCGCTGCACGCAAAATTCATTGTCATCGCTCAAAGAAAGGATGGGAGCGCTAAATCAAGCGCTAATTGCCCAGCTCAGTGGCGTTACACTCAAAGCGCTAACCAATATCAAGCGCAGTCTAATCGCAAGTCATCATTGCCACAGGCTCTTTCCAGTTCTTAAAGGGGCGGTTCATTCAAGCTGCAGAATCTCATTCTCAGTATTGCTGGCTGTGAACCTGTGTCTGCAAGCAGGAGCAGGCTAAGCTCAAGGAGCCAGACGACTCAAGCAGGTTTCATAATGGCAGATCCACGCCCCAGGGAGAGAGCCCGCAGATTTTCAGACCAAGATGAGAACAATGTTCAGCTTGAAAATCTTGTGTGCTAAGGTAATAGTCTTGAGGAGCACCGTTTTTATGTGAGGAGTATCAGTCATTCAAAACTGGACGCCCTAAGGTACCGAATTTCTCCCCCTTAGACTTTAAAATATACATTCACTTCTTGTCGTGCAAACTACCATTTTGAAATTGACCTCAGCTATCCTGCCAAGCTAGTCCTGCTGGCTGCAAGATTCCAAAACTGATCGAAACTAGCTGTGACTGACTCCTGATGCGCAAGTGTAATGCTACAGTCAGTGAAATAGACAGCCTTTTTGGCAGTCATGACCAGGGGTCCTGAATGGTATGTTGCCTCCCTGGTGCAATGTTGGAGGACATCATGAAATGGCTGGAAAACTTCTGGGAAGGTAGGGAGAGCAGCCAAAGTCATGGTCCTTGTTGTGACAGATAGAAGTACATTTGAAATCTTGCAGCAGAACTACCAGAGTGTAACAATGCTATAAATATTCATGTTATGTTTCTGTTGTCTGCATGTTCTATTACAGCTCAGTATATTAGTTTTGCTGTTAAAGCCCAAAACAAACCTATTGTAGTGTTACACTGCTGCTTTCAAAGACAAAGAGGATTCCGTGGAGGCACAGGACAGAACCAGTAGCTGAACGATTAGAAAAAAAGATTCTCTGTTCATTATCCTGGCTGCACTTTGAATTTTAACTAGATATCAGGTCAAGTGCGAAGCCTCTCAAAGACATAAGAAGCTAGGGTTCATCAACGAGCATAGTTTGCAACATGAAACCCAAAAATATCTGCCGCAAAAAGGGTAAAGTAACATACCAAACCTCTCCTCTTAAGAAAAAAACGCTTGATATTTGTCTTTTAGCTTTTCATCAAATAACATTAAAAAAACAAACAGGTGTATATTGTTACAGACTGAAAAGAAATATTGTTCCAGTTAGAATGAAAATCCTTCTAATGTGTCCTGGGAAATTGGGCACAATGCAAAAGTTCAGATTCTAAGAATTCTCTTCAGCTAACAGATGCAAAGCTCTGAGGAAAAACTTCAAATCCAGCGATTTGAGCGATGCTGAGACTTTTGAGTTAAAAGAAATAAAGGTTCTTGAAGACACAAAGGATAATTTACAGGGGTCAGTGCTGGGACCGCAACTCTTTACAATCTATATTAACGATTTGGAGGAGGGGACCAAGTGCAACGTATCCAAGTTTGCCAACGATACAAAGATGGGAGGGAAAGCAGTGAGTGAGGAGGACATAAATAACCTGCAAAAGGACATAGACAGGCTAAGTGAGTGGGCAGAAATTTGGCAGATGGAATATAATGTTGGAAAGTGTGAGGTTATGCACTTTGGCAGAAAAAATCAAAGAGCAAGTTAAATGGAGAGTGTTAAGTCTGTGTGTTCTAGTTGTCATTACTAACACAGACTACAAGATTAAAGTTCAACAGGTCTTTACTGGTTGGAGGTCAGGACTATACTAAATACAATATTACTACACAGTGCTTATATACCGGTGGTCACCACCGGTATTATGTATACAGCAGCCAGAGAAAGTAGTACATCTCTTAAGGTGGAACAGGCTTAAGTTCTCTTAAGGTGGAACAGGTTACATACACCACAATCCTCCCTTTTTAGCTTAACAGTCATATCCCCATTTAACATAACATAATAACATATATAACTTCAGGTATAAACAGTTCAAAGGTTCAGTCTCTCAGGAGGCCTTCTGATTCGGTTTGGATAGCGCCTTTCAGTGGTCTCTGATTCCAGTTGCTGAGGTGACTCCTCTAGTTGGTCTCCCATGCATTGGGTGTTATCATCATCAGGTACATTCCCTGCCGAGGTAGATGCTTCAGGTTCATTAACGTCTTCCACAGTTGTCTCTGTCACAACCATGGGTTCGACCCTTGCTCTCGATTCTACCAGTTGATCCGCATGACGCCTTATCACATTGTTACCAATGTCTACTGTGTACATCAGAGGTCCTTGTCTGGCCCGAATTGTTCCGGACTGCCATTTTTCGTTTCCATAGCCCCTTGCCAACATTGGTTGTCCTACGTCGAAACTTCGAGTGGTCTTGTTATTAATATGCCAGAACTGTTTGTTTTCCACTTCCCTCCGCACATTTGGTTTTAACAAGTCCAACCTGGACCGCAACCTCCTGTTATAAAACATCATGGCAGGACTTTGGTTAGTCACTGCATGAGCGGCGTTTCGATATGCCATTAGGAAATTGTCCACCTTGTGCTGTAGCGGAATCTGATCATCGTTCATGGCCTTTATTGCCTTTTTGAATGTTTGGACAAATCTCTCGGCCAACCCGTTTGTCGCCGGATGATATGGGGCAGAGGTATAATGTTTCACCCCATTCTTCTTTAAGAATTTTTGGAATTCTTCCGACACGAACTGTGGTCCGTTGTCCGAACAGATCTGTTCTGGCAATCCGTTCCTTGCGAATATTGTTCTTAACACCGCAATTGTCTTTTCTGAAGTAGTGGTATTCATCTTGATCACTTCTGGCCATTTGGAATGTGCGTCCACCGCAATTAGGAACATGGAGTCCATGAATGGACCAGCAAAGTCAATATGTACGCGTTGCCATGGGGCTGAAGGCCATTCCCATGGGTGTAGTGGTGCGATCGGAGGTGCATTTTGCACTTTTTGGCACCCAGCGCAGCTTTTCGTCAACTCCTCTATCTGTTGGTCAATACCCGGCCACCATACATAAGCCCTAGCAAGACTATTCATCTTAACTCCCCCCAGATGACCATCATGCAGTTCTTTTAGAACTCTTTCCCTTAACTTGGGAGGAATAATCACTCTTGTCCCGTACATCAAAGTACCATGGCAGACGGACAGCTGGTCTCGTCTCGCCGAGAATGCCGGTAACAGAGGATCACCACGTGTTGGCCATCCTTTCACTGTCACCTCGTAGACTCTGGACAGTGTCGGGTCGTTCCTGGTTTCTCTTTCAATACTTGTTTGGTGACTGGTAAACACTCGATGATGGTCGAATGAAATAGCTCAACAGGGTCAACTTTCGTCGTTTCTTCTTCTTCAGGTAGTGGCAGGCGCGACAGCCCATCAGCATTGCCATGCTGCTTCGTACCTTTGAATTCTATTTGATATTGATGTGCCCCTAGGAAAAGGGACCACCTCTGGAGACGCTGTGCTGTCATCACTGAAACACCCTTCTTAGGGTTAAAAATGGATACCAACGGCTGATGGTCTGTCAGAAGTGTGAATTTTTGGCCCTGCAGGTAATGATTAAACTTCTTCACTCCCCATACAAGGCTGAGAGCCTCCCTATCGATCTGCGCATAGTTGCGCTCAGCGGAGGTCAATGATCTGGATGCAAACGCGACTGGCCTTTCCGTGCCATTTGGCAACTTGTGTGAGAGTACTGCCCCAATACCATATGGAGAAGCATCACAAGCCAACCGAATAGGCAGTGTCGGGTTGAAGTGAGCCAACACTTCCTCTGAGGTGATCAATTCTTTGCTTTTGCGAAATGCCTTCTTACAGTTTTCGCTCCATTCCCATGGTACCCCCTTCTGTAAAAGAGCGTTTAGCGGTGCAGTACCGTGGATAGATTTGGTAGAAATTTATGGTAATAGTTAATCAATCCTAGAAACGACCTCAACTGAGAGACATTATCCGGAGCGGGAGCCTTTACAACTGCCTCTATCTTGTCAGGAGACTTATGAAGCCCCTCCCGGTCAATGACATGACCACAGTACGAGATCCGCTTCTGGAAGAACTCACATTTCTGCCGATTAATTCTAAGTCCATACTCTTTCAGTCTGTTGAGCACCAGTTCCAAGTTTGCGAGGTGTTCTTCATCACCATCACCTGTAATCAGAATATCATCCAGGTAACATTGTGTGCCTGGAATTCCCTGTAATACCTGCTCCATGGCCCTCTGCCAAATTGCTGGAGCCGATGCCACTCCAAAAACCAGCCTATTGTACCGGTACAAACCTCGATGCGTGTTGATCGTGAGGTATTGGCGTGACTCTTCTTCAACCTCTATCTGCAAGTACGCCTGCGCCAGGTCTATCTTGGTGAAGTGTTTCCCGCCAGACAACGAAGCAAAAATATCCTCAATCCGCGGAAGCGGATACTGCACCGTGTGAAGCACCGGATTAACGGTGATTTTGAAATCTCCACAGATGCGAACCTTCCCTGGTTCTCCCGGCTTGTTGCTCGAAGGACGTTTCATAACGGGAACAATGGGCGTAGCCCACTCACTCCAATCTACCTTAGACAGTACACCTGAACGTTCTAGCGCTTCCAGTTCCGCTTCTACAATAGGTCGTATTGCATAGGGTACTGGTCTGGCTTTAAAAAATTTTGGGTGTGCATGTTCATCAATCTTGATGTTTGCCGTAATTCCTCTCAGTGTTCCCAGTCCCTGCTGGAACACCTCTTTAGCATCATCCAATATTTTGGACAATCGTTTACGTTTGACATCTGTTTCCCCGGAATCTACCGTTAGTGCCTTCAAGGAGTGCCAGTCCATATTCATTTTCCTAATCCACTCCCGTCCCAGTAGTGGTGGACCTCCTTCAGGTAGCACATATAAGTCCATTACTTGGCTTTCTTCGCCCTTGTGGACCACTTTTACCTCTATCTTTCCGATGGGGTACACTCTTTGCCCCGTGTATGTTTTCAATATAATCTCCGTATCCCGTAGGGGAATATGTTGGAATAACCTTTTGTAATCTTTCTTATTCATGACCGTCAATGCCGATCCAGTGTCCAATTCCATCTTTACTTGGACTCCTGCTATCTGAAGGGTGACCCAAATTGTCTGGAGATCTGCATCCTTACCAACGTTGTGTACTCTTAAGCCACCCAGTTCATTACTGCTAGCGTCTGAATCTGACTTCTGTTCGGTCGAACTGTTCTTTGTCACCTTGTGTACCTTTATGTATTTTCCTTGCGGTGACTTTTTGTTGCTGGTCTTCTTTCCTGACCGGCATACTTTAGCTATGTGGCCAAGCCTGCCACACGTTCTGCATTCTTGGTTTTTAAACCAACACTGGTTCTGATCGTGCGTTGTCTTTCCACAACGATAACATTTTACAGTACTCAAACCCAATTTATTTGTACTGAGTTCCGGTGACCGTAGCTGCATTACTGCCGTGCCTCTCACTGCGGCTTCATGTGCTGCTGCCATAGTGACCGCTTTCTCAAGCGTCAGCTCATTCTCCTCGAGCAGTCGCTTTTGTGTATCTTATTTTAATAAACCACACACAAATTTATCTCATAGCGCCTCTGTCAGTCTCGTTCCAAACTGACAGTACTTTGCTAGCTTACGCAATTCCATTAAATATTCAGCATTGTTTTCATCCTTCAGCTGCCTTCTGCTGTAAAATTTAAATCGTTCCGCTAGCATCAGCGGCGTGGGGTTTAGATGATTTTTCAGGACAGTAATAATCTCCTCGAACGTCTTTTCCGCCGGTTCATCTGGTGATAAAAGGTGTTTCAATTGCCCGTATGTCTTCGCACCCATTAAGTTTAATAATGTTAGTGCTTTCTCTTCATCTGGGATTTTATTTGCTTTACAATAATTTTGTATGCGTTCTACATACATGGCCCAATCTTCGATGTCGCTATCAAAGGTATTAATGTTCCCATGTTTAGGCATCGTTGCAATTTAATTTATTTTTATTTTTATCCAAGATGGCAGCTTCCCGCTCTTGTCTTCGTCCTCCGCCTACAAAATGGCGGTTTTCCCGCGCTTGGCGGTCTTCACCCATCCCACGACGCTGTCTCCGCTTCACCGCGGCTCTCGCGCCTTCAGTTGCCCCAGACGCTGCGCCTTTTTAGCCCGAATGCGGCCCGGCCCTTATCACCAGCCGCGGTCGATGTCCCCGCGCTGCGCCTTTCGGCCTGAATGCGGCCCGGCCCTTATCTCCGGTCGCAATCGATCTCACCGCCTTTATTCCTCCGTCTTCCCTCCCCGTCTGTACAGCCAACGCGGCCGACTTTCTGGTCGCGTCGCTGCCCGGCTTACCCACCACCGAGGTAGAAAGAAGATAGCTGACAGCCGCTGATGGAGGCTTCGAGTTCAGGATGTCTTCTGCACTCTGGTTTCTCGATGTCTGCCGCGCGACGTGTCTTCCAGCAGGGTGATGAGGGTGGAAGCCTCTCTTCGACGTCCGTTCTGTGGACGAAGCCGCTGTGGATATAAACTGCCGCAGGGTAAGAATCGGACTCATCGCCACTGTTAAGTCTGTGTGTTCTAGTTGTAATTACTAACACAGACTACAAGATTAAAGTTCAACAGGTCTTTACTGGTTGGAGGTCAGGACTATACTAAATACAATATTACTACACAGTGCTTATATACCGGTGGTCACCACTGGTATTATGTATACAGCAGCCAGAGAAAGTAGTACATCTCTTAAGGTGGAACAGGCTTAAGTTCTCTTAAGGTGGAACAGGTTACATACACCACAGAGAGAAACTGCAAAGTGCTACAGTACAAAGGGATCTGGGGGGTCCTGGTGCATGAAACACAGAAGGTTAGTATGCAGGTACAGCAGGCGATCAGGAAGGCCAATGGAATCTTGGCTTTTATTGCAAGGAGGATGGAGTATAAAAGCAGAGAAGTCTTGCTTCAGTTATACAGGGTACTGGTGAGGCCACACCTGGAATACTGCGTACAGTTTTGGTTTCCATATTTGAGAAAAGATATACTTGCTCTCGAGGCAGTTCAGAGAAGGTTCACTCGGTTGATTCCGGAGATGAGGGGGTTGACTTATGAGGAAAGGTTGAGTAGGTTGGGCCTCTACTCATTGGAATTCAGAAGAATGAGAGGCTATCTTATCGAAACATATAAGATTGTGAGGGGGCTTGATCAGGTGGATGCGGGGAGGATGTTTCCACTGATGGGTGAGACTAGAACTAGGGGGCATAATATTAGAATAAGGGGCTGCCCTTTCAAAACTGAGATGAGGAGAAACTTCTTCACTCAGAGGGTAGTAAATCTATGGAATTTGCTACCTCAGAGAGCTGTGGAAGCTGCGACATTAAATAAATTTAAAATGGAGATAGACAGTTTCCTAGCTGATAAGGGAATTAAGGGTTATGGGGAACGGGCAGGGAAGTGGACGTGAGTCTAGATTCGGATCAGCCATGATCCTATTGAATGGCGGAGCAGGCCCGAGGGGCCGTATGGCCTACTCCTGCTCCTACTTCTTATGTTCTTATGTTCTTATGTAGATAAGTTTAATTATATTATTGTGAAATGTTTCAGTTTTTATGTTTTTATTATGTTAAAAACCTTATTTTAAGTCCATTGTCTCTATGGCTAAGGAGAAAAATTATACGATGTTTTTTCAAAAAAAAGGTTTGAACAATTTAATTGTCGCACTTGGTTCACTTCCCTTCTATAAAATTTGCACATGACCGAATTAATAAATTTGAATCACTATTAATAAAGTTGTATTGGCTAATCAGCTGACAGAAATTTGCATTGAGTTTGAAGAAATTAACTGGAAGAATTTAAATATCAGCCAATTTGCTCTACCAGAATTTGAATAATTTGAATACAAGACATTTGCCTATTAGAAGGTTACACAGGTGTTACAGGAAGTGGGATAAAATTGTATGCTGGATGTAGCATTTTTATGATATTATTAGAATGTATTTAACTTGTGCCTTTGCATAGAATTACATAGTAAATACAACATGGAACAGGCCATTCAGCCCAACTAGTCCATGGTGGTGTTTATCCTCCACATGTGAACTAGTCTTAATCATATATGCCTGCTCAGTGCCACATCCCTTTCCTCAATCACTTACCTGACCTATTCTTAAAAGTTAACATTGTCCCTGCTTCAATATGAGGGAAAAGGGAATAGAGAGTTATGCTGATAGATTTAGATGAGGAAAGATGGGAGGAGGCTCGTGTGGAGCACAAACGCCGGTATGGACTGGTTGGGCTGAATGGCCTGTTTTTGTGCCGTATATCCTATGTAATCCTGTGTAATCATTAACTATGGTAATACATTTCACAGCCTCACAACCCTATGTGTAAAAAAAGGTCCTCCTAAATCTCTTACATTTAATCTTATATCCATGGCCCTTGTTCTAGAATCCTCAACAACTAGAAACAGTCTGTTTCTATCTACTCTGTCCAATCGCTTCATAACGTTAAACACCTTTATCAAATCGCCCATTAACCTCCTCTGTTCCAATTAAACTAACAACAATTTTTTAAGTCTTCACGTTTGTATTTCCTCATACCAGACAGCATCCTAGTGAATCTGTGCTGTACCCTCTCTATAGCCTCCATATCCTTCCAATAATGTGGAACGCAAAACTGCACACAGTACTCAAACTGTTTTATATAGATTCATCATTACTTCTTTACTTCTGATTATATATATATATTAATGATCTAGACGAGGGAACTAGATGTAATATCTCCAAGTTTGCAGATGACACAAAGCTGGGTGGGCGTGTGTGCTGTGAGGAAGATGCAGAGAAACTGATTTAGACAGGTTGGGTGATTGGACAGATGCATGGCAGATGCAGTATAATGTGGATAAATGCGAGGTTATCCTCTTCGGTGGCAAAAACAGGAAGACAGATTATCTGAACAGCAATAGATTGGGAAAAGGGGAAGTGCAACGAGACCTGGGTGTCCTTGTGCACCAGTCGCTGAAGGTAAGCATGCAGGTGCAACAGGTGGTTAAGAAGGCAAATGGTATGTTGGCCTTCATAGCGAGAGGATTCGAGTACAGGAGCAAGGGGCCTAGAAATTCGGTGGGCTGCGCCACCAGTTAGCGCCCAAAGAGGGCACTTAGTGGGTTTAGCACCACTGGCCACGCCTCCCGCGAAATTTAGCAGGGCGCTAATGGTGGCGTTAGCCGGTAGCACTGCGCTGCCACCGATGATGTCATCGGTGTGCGCAGCACCCCGCTACCGCCCCAATCACGAAATTTGGTAGCACCCCCCGCTGTAACGCCGGTCGCAATTTGCGACCGGTTCAGGGGGGCCTACCTGCGGCGGTAGAGGCGCTGAGGTGCGGGGCGGCCATTTTTTTTGCTGGCCGCCTGCCAGCACCTCTTCGCGCAGCCATCCCCGGCCTCCTGAGCCCCCGCCCCCCAGCATTGTGCTGGCTGTCTCCCAAGAGCCCGGCACTTCTCCTCGGTGCCGGGCTCATTTGCCGGCACTCGTGATCTCAGATTGCGCTGCAGCAGGCCCCTCCCCTTTAAGAAGGGAAGGAAGGCCTGCAGTACCACAGCGCGCCGTGCCGCAGTGTATGGCGCTGTGGCACGTTGCGCTGCGAACTTCAGTTGCAGCACCCCAAGACGGATGCAGGGCGCCTAGAGTAGCGCCGCGCTTCCGTTTGGGGCGCTCAAACTGAATATCCGGCTGGCGCTCGCGACTCCTTCCGGGGCAGTATTTTCAGCACCCTGGCGAGGCTTGCGCCCCAAACGGGGCGCCACCAAATTTCTAGGCCAGGATGTCTTGCTGCAGTTGTACAGGGCCTTGGTGAGACCACACCTTGAGTATTGTGTGCAGTTTTGGCCGCCTTATCTGAGGAAGGATGTTCTTGCCATGGAGGGAGTGCAGCGAAGATTCACCAGACTGATACCTGGGATGGCATGGAATGACGTATGAAGAGAGATTGGGTTGATTAGGCTTATATTCGCTAGAGTTTAGAAAAATGAGAGGGGATCTCATTGAAACTTATAAAATTCTAACAGGACTAGACAGACTAGATGCAGGAAGGATGTTCACGATGGCGGGGGAGTCCAGAACCAGGGGTCACAGTCTAAGGATAAGGGGTAAGCCATTTAGGACTGAGAAGAGGAGGAAATTCTTCACCCAGGGAGTGGTGAACCTGTGGAATTCTCTACCACAGAAGGCAGTTGAGGCCAACTTATTAAATATATTCAAGAAGGAGTTAGATATATTTCTTAAGGCTAAAGGGATCAAGGGATATGGGGAGAAAGCAGGGACAGGGTACTGAGTTTGGATGATCAGCCATGATCTCATTGAATGGCGGAGCAGGCTCGAGGGGCCGAATGGCCTACTCCTGCTCCTATCTTCTATGTTTCTATGTTTCTATGTTATTCTATACCCAGTATTCCATTAGCTTTCCTTATGCCCTTATCCACTTGAGGTGTTGCTTTTAATGCCTTGTGGCACTGATATCCTAAATCTCTTTGCTCATCCACATTACTCAGTTTTCCCTCATTCAAAGTATAATTATTACCTTTACTGTTATAATAAAAATGTACCATCTTACATTTACTGACATTGAATTCCATCTGCCATGTTACTTTCCCATTCCACCATCTTATCAATATCACCTTGCAGCTTCCTTTGGTCCTCCGAATTATTTACCATGCCTCCTATTTTAGTATCATCTGCAAATTTGGACACCACTCCCTCTAGCCCTATTTCTAAATCACTGATTGACACAGTGAACAGAAGCAGTCCCTTGATTAGAACCCTGTATTACAGCACTGCCCACTTCCAGCCACTCTGAGAATCTGCCCTTAACTCCTTCCTTCTAACCAGTTTTTAAAACAATTTTCTATCCTCCCCTTGAATCTTCTCCAATAGTCTCCTTTGTAGTACCTTGTCAAAGGATTTCTGAAAGTCCATGTACACCACATCCACTGCAATTCTGCCATTTATTACATCTGCCACCTCCTCGAAGAATTTTTTATTTGTTTATGGGATGTAGGCATCGCTGGCAATGCCAGCATTTATTGCCCATCCCTAATTGCCCTTGAGAAGGTGGTGGTGAGCCGCCTTCTTGAACTGCTGCAGTCCCCATGGTGAAGGTACTCCCACAGTGCTGTTCGGGAGGGAGTTCCAGGATTTTGACCCAGCGACGATATACTTCCAAGTCAGGATAGTGTGTGACTTGGAGGGGACCTTGGAGGTGGTGGTGTTCCCATGCGCCTGCTGCCCTTGTCCCTCTAGGTGTATGGAATAATGACGTCCAACAGCCTTTTGGGAACAATCAATGAACAGTTTGTAGCCATTGCTCTTTACATTTCAGTATTAGATATAGGACCAAAGTTTCTGAAATAGAACTCAGCTCTAAAATAGAAGGCCCATCCAATGCCTTTGAAATATCAGTTAAGTTTGATTAAACTTGATAGATTAATAAAATTAATAGATATGAAAACTAAAGAAGTTTGACCACCTGGTTATTGTTGGGGCATCATGACAGAGTTTCCACCAATTAATGGGAAATGTGTCAGTGGCATACATCCTGTGGTTAAATGAGGAAGAAGAAGAAGGGAAGTTTGACCTTCAACTTAAATATGAATAATTCAATGTCAGATAGTTGATAAGAAAAATGATATAAATAGGAGTTTTTGGATTGAGACTCCTCTCGTAATATTCTTTCCATGGCTCAGTCAATCAATACTGTTCTGCCCTGAAGTTTATAAGCAGTAGTTGTGAAAAATAAGGAGTTGCAATTTGATATATGATCTGACTAAAGCTGAACTTGTATGGCACTACCTACCTAAGAGCAGTGGGAGAGCATAAAGCACAGTCAAGACCACCAGAGTTACATTGCAGGCTTCCTCAGATGAGAATCAAACATTGACTGCCAGGAGCGAGCTCCCTGCATGCATGCTTATACACGTGCTCTACTTATCTGGTAGCTATTTTTTAATGTTAGGAAAGCGTGTGTAGGGAGTAAGCAGGAGCATTTAAAACAATTCTTCAATAAGTTTACTAAAAGTGTAGAAGCTCCAAATTTTTAAACTCAGATTCATAGCAAACTGAAATAAGACTGCTTGGACTAGACATCACATAAAGTATAAGATGGTCTCCTGTGGGTATCACACCACTTGTTTGTAGTCTATTTTGGAATCAGATTAAAATCTGGCTCTGGAGATATGTTGCCGCCTTTGCATTAATGCATGACCAAAAGTACTTTCATCAGTGCAGAACTACTACCTAAATAAAACCTGCTGGGCCAGCTGTTAAACAATAATAAAATTAGTCAAAGCTGGTAAAGTCCAGTTAAGTACTGAAACCAACAAGTTATCTTACACCTAGCCAGGCTATATGGAGAAGGACAAGGGAAACCTGAATCAACAATCATAATGCTAGGGATGAAACTGTCATGAAAATAAATAATGTGTTGATGTTTCAAAAGCCGAATTGTCCCAGCAGATCTGAAAGGTTCTGAGCATAAGCCATGAAATAGGAATACAAAGGAAGAATAAACTTCAAATAGTTTATCAGTCCTGTGATGGACCATTTCCCAGCTGAATCCAAAAAAAGAATGGGTGGACCAAAGATCCATAGTTAGAGATACCTGGCAAGTTCACCTCCAAATCCATGATCCCAAAGAAGCCATATGGTATGACCCATCATGCCGTGGGTTAGCAAAAGCCCTGATTGAGTGACTCTATTATTTAGATAAGGATAACATGAATAGCTTCATCCTGACAGTCATTAATGATATAGGAGAGTCAGAATGTTGGCACATCTTGTACGATAGCAAAATACTGCAGATGCTGGAAATCCGAAATAACAACAGAAAATGCTGGAAAAACTCAGGCCTGCTGAGTTTTTCCAGCATTTTCTGTTGTTATGTTGGCACATCTTGCTGGGAATTTAGGAACAAGAAGGTATTTTGAAAATCTCCAAACTTTGAGGAGTAACACCACTAGATCAATAAAACCAACAGCTAAGATATTCTCATCTTCCTGTAGAACAGAGGTTATTTGTTCTATTGCTGAGGTATTTGCTAAGGATGATTGGAATACAGAAAATTAGATAATAACTCAATGGCAAAACTCGTGGAGATAGTGATGACCTCTAAGAGATGGAAATTCATAATTTCTGTAATTTCTAGATATGCATTTGTAGGAAGTCTTATCATTCAAAGGCTTATTTGAGACAGTGCACTTGCTTTCTGCAAGGACCACAGGAAACAAGAGCAAAGAGCTTCTCGTCCTTGAAAGGGAGTTTAATAAGATAGCCTTCAAAGATTATCATGATCTATTTACCAAATGTACCAATGACCATTATTTACAAATGGAGAAAAGTATTTTGTATATCTATTAAAAATGAGTTACACTGTCTGTACAGCATTGCACACAGTGTCTGTAATAAAACAGGGGAACTGGAGGTAATAATGTGTTGCAAGGAACCAAATATAGTTGGGATTACTGAGAAATGGCTACAGAAAAATCAGGACTGGAAATTAAACACTGCAGGGTATAACATATTTAGAAAAGATAGAGTGGAAAAAGGGGAAGGCGGAGTAGCTGTACTTATTAGAGATAACATAATGGCAGTAGAAAAAAGTAACGCAGCCATCAGTAAGACAGAAGTAGAATCCATGTGGCTAGAGATAAGAGATTTTTAAAAAATGATCAATCACACTAGGGTTAGTTTACAGGCCACCTAATCGTGGAAGGGAGGTGGAGGAAGAAATGTGCAAATAAATTAGGGAAACGAGTAAAAAACATAGAATAATAATTATGGGGGATTTCAATTACCCCAAAATTAATTGGCCAGAAGTGATAGGTAAAGGGGATAAGGGAATGGAGTTTCTACAATATGTACAGGATTCTTTTCTAACCCATTATGTAAGAAGTCCAACTAGGGAAGATTTGCTACTGGATCTGTAATGGGGAATCAACCAGAGCAGATATAGGAAGTAAAAGTGGGGGAACATCTAGGCAATAGTGACCATCATATAATAAGCTTTAAGATAATAATTGAGAAGAACATAAGAATGACGAAGACCAGGGTAATAGATTGGAGAAAAGCTGATTTTGAGGGGCCGAGAACAGAACTTGGGAAAATTAAATGCACAACAATATTGGCAAAGAATGATGTAGAACCACAATGGAAAACATTTAAAATGGTGTTCAACAGAGCCCAGGAAAAATATATTCTGCTCAAAAACAAGAACAAACAAACGCTAATGTGACACCATGGATGAATAAAAACGTAAGGAAAAAATTGAGGGTAAGGGAAGGGACATACACTAAGGGCAGATTTTCATTGAGCCGTGGAGGCGGGATTGGAGGCGTGCGGGTGGTTAAAATAGCAAATACTGGCGGGTGGGCCCAACCCCGACTCCATCCCGCCTCCACGCCACTTTCAAAAATTCGTGTCTGATGGTCCCATCTCCGTCCCGCCTCCAAGAGGCGGGATATGCCATTAAGGCCCTTAACAAGCACTAAATTGCCTCTATAATGCCATTTTGAACGGCCATTGCAATTTTAACCATTTACCCACGTGAAACACGCCAGGTGGGAAACATGAAGGTGAAACCTGGCGGGAGCACAATTGGATTGCTGACTATCAGCTGCAGGTCAACCATTAAAGAGGAGATTTGATCAGCCATCATTTGCAGGTGGCAGGACTTTATAGTCTCAGGTCTGGGGGAACTTTTAGAAGGCATAACCACAGCTGTGGAAGTATGGAGCCTGACAGCCATCTCCAGTGTGACCTCCTGGGAAACCCCTCTTGCCACCTTCACTGAGCGCTTCCTCAACTGAGGCATCTACCAGAAGCATGGGAGCCGTTTATTTCCTTCCCTTCTGGATATTAAATTAGGCCGAACAACAGCAGCAACAACAACAGCAGCCCCAACAGCAGCAGCAACAACAGGAGTGCCAGGCTGCTGCTCACCCACCTGAAGATGCACAGGCCAGAAGGGGCCAGCGTTTGGAAGCCCGTCGGCACAGGAGATACCCCCTAAACAGGGTCTACAGACACAGGGTCAGCTATCTCAACATGTCTAAGCAGCAGTGCCAAAGGCAGCTCTGACTTTCGCGAGAGGTAGTGGGTGACATCTGCGCAATGCTGCAACAAGACCTGCAGGCCAGAGGACCAGGTGGACAACCCTTACCAGTGGCCGTCAAAGTCACCACTGCACTCAACATTTTTGCCTCAGGCTTATTCCAGGGATCAGCAGCAGACATCAGCGGCATCTCCCAGGCGGCCGCACACACTTGCATCACGCAGGTAACCGATGCCCTCTTTGCCCTCGCGCACAATCACATCCATTTCACCAAGGATCGAGCAAGTGTTACGGCACGTGCGGTTGGATTAGCTCATCTGGCAGGCTTTCCAAGGGTGCAGGGCATTGTTGACTGCACACGTGGCCCTTAAGGCACCCCATCGCAATCCAGGTATTTTTGTCAATCGCAAGGGCTTCCACTCCCTTAACATTCAGCTGGTGTGTGACCACAAGAAGGAAATTTTGCATGTTTGTGCCAAGTACCCTGGCAGTTGCCATGACTCCTTCATACTGTGCCAGTCTAGTGTGCCTCCGCTATCCAGTCCGCCAGGCCAACTTAACGGATGGCTACTTGGAGACAGGGGCTATCCCCTGAGGACGTGGCTAATGACGCCGTTGAGGAGACCATCCAACGAAACTGAGGAGAGCTACAACTCCAGCCACATGTCCACCAGAGCCATAATCGAGGAAACCATCGGTTTGTTGAAGATGCGCTTCAGATGCCTGGATAGATCAGGTGGAGCCCTGCAGTACTCAGCAGCCAGGGTCTCCAGAATCGTCGTGGTTTGCTGTGCACTTCACAACATGGCACAGCGTCGTGGCTTGCAGGTTCCTGAGGACCAAGTGGCTCTGAGGAGGAGTAGGAGGAGGAGGAGGAGGAGGAGAGCAAAAACCAACATCCTGCAGAGGCCCATCAACCAGCGGCAGCAGTACGCGAGAACATAGCTCACAGCTGCCCGGGATGTATGGAATGCAGTCATCTTGGCAAGATTTGCTTAGCCTAGCCACTCAAGCACTTTTGCCTCGCATCTTCTTACCTGAGCATCAACAATGGCCACGAACCAGCTGTTTCCTAGCAATTTGACCACCATATTGACAATTGCAAGTAATCCTAAGCCCTCAATGTAGAAGTCCCATTTGCAAATTGACATACGCCACAACTACAGCAGCAGCCATCAGATTTTTTATGTACATGATTCATACGGTGGCTTTTATACATAAAACATCAAATTACACCCAAGTGACTACCATTGTGACTAATTGTGCAGTATCTTTTTCTTACGCGTGCTCCTACGCGGTGCTTCCCCTGTGGCTTCAGCAGATGTGGAGGCCCCTTGCTCACTTTCTTGCTGCTCCTGTCTCGACACCTTTGGCGGGCATCCTCTGAGGTGGTGAACCTGTGAGGGCTCGTCAGCAGTCTGCTGCTCCTGCGGCTGTGCAGGGGTTGAGGCGCCTATCTCACTTGGGTGTGGACTCCGGTGGGGCTCTGACCAAAGGCTCCGCAGTGGCATGGAAGTGTGAACACTTGGAGAGGAGCCCCCACTTCCTTGATGTCTGCCACCAACTTCCCTCTCATGGGCCAGGTCCCCCTCAGCCATGGGGACCCGTATCTGCACTGGCAGTCCTACACAGAGGGACTGCCATGAAGGTCTGGTTTCTCTGTTCAATAGCTGCCCATCTATCCTCCAGAGATGTCAGTCTATTCTGAACACTCACCATATTTTCAACCATCTGCCGACTTAGCTCCTCCATGGCCGTAGCCATCCTCTCCTCTACTGTAGCCATCCTTTCCACGGAGGTTGCCATCCTCTCCATGGTGATGCGTGACATAAGAGAACTACTAAGCACTTGGTTTGAGTATAAAACAAGGCTTTAATCAACTGTTTCACAACCATGAGTTTCTAGTTACATCACTAGTTCCTGGTTACAAAAACGTCCTGAGCAAGCTGGGCCCACGCCCGAGTATTTATACTTTCCTTGGATGGCGCCACCAACTGGCCGCCCAATATTATCTCATGAGTCATTTCTACATGAATGGTAAGATTCATGACATTCTTCCCGCCTGAATGATTTGGAAGTCCGACTTCCTTCTAGCGGATATAACAGACCACGAAGAGCCGCAGTCGTTTCGATTTCTGTTTGTGGCCGGAAGGCACGTCTCCTTGGATTGTGTCTTGGCCCCTGGGTCACTTGGTTCATACAGGTAGGTTGACAGGGCCCGTGTCGCCTTGATTGATCTGAGGGGGACTGGGGAGATTGTGACTCCGGGTGCGGGGCCCCACAGGCGCAGAGCTGGCTTCATCTTGCTTGGTAGCTGGTGATTGTCCAGTGTCCTGGCTTTGGGTGGCCATCCCGTGGGGAGCGCTCTGCTCCCCGAGTTGATTCAGCGGAGTAGCCGGCAGATCCCTTGATGTCCCGGGTAGGGCGTCACCCTCAAAGGAGCGCAGAATATCGGCATCATTACTATGGATCCCTCTATCGGTGGGGTCCGTGGAACTGGTTGGACAGGGAGCCAGATCTCGGAGTGAAACGGTGGAATCCAGGCCATCAGGGTACCGCACGTGCGTGTATGTGTGATTAACGTCTGTTAGTTCCACCTTGTTGACGAGGGGATCATTCTTGGAAGTGTTAAGGAGAATTTCAGTATTAAGGACTTTGCAAAGACTGTCGGGATACTTGACATTAAAACTGGTTAACAAGGGGCCCCTGAGCTCGCACGTAGGCAGGGGTGAGGTAATTGTCAGCTGCAGTTTTATTATTGAACATTTGTGGTCACCTTGCAACGATGAACAGTCTGGAACCATTGTTTACTTCTGCTTATCTCGTCTGTGGCCAGAGGTCCCAAAGGGGTTTTAACCTATGGCCATCGCTTGCTTAAGAATATGTAACCGTTTGCTTAAGAATAGATATGTCACAAGGGATCGCTGTGATTATGTAATCAACTGTCTAAGTTGTTTTGACTCCTGTATAAAGGTAGGAGACTTGTGTGTACAAAACGAGAAGTATGGCGGTTGCACACGGGGTGCATAGCAGCTTCTCCCAGAGCTCTGCAATAAAGCATTCTTTTATTTTGCCATTCAACTCATAGTCGGAGTTTTATTAACTCAGAAAGCTTCTGTTGGGTATCGCCCAAATTAGCTACAACAAATTGGCGCTGCGAGCAGGGTCACCGAGTGACTGGCCGCCCCGATCAAGCAGACACACGCTCGAGTGATTCAAAAAGAACAAAAGAGAGGTGAGATGGCATATGTAAAATTGTGCTAGGATACTAACAACCGTGAGACTGCATTATTTTATGTGATTCCAGGGAACCTAGGTATAGCCTAGGAGGAGAACTGGAGGAGAGGTAAAGGAGCCGGATCAACCTTTACTTACACGTGACGGACCCCGAGAGAAAGGTATTGTATTCTCAGAATCGGGGGGGCCGAAGATAGTGACCAAGGGACATAATGTCGAGCAAGGATCTGAAGCGGGGGCCCCCGGGCTCCCTTATCGATACTTATATGACAGATAGATGTTCCCTAATTGAGAAAATGCAGAAAGACGGGCGGGATGTATCAAAAAGTTTGGACCAACAGCGGTCATGGTGGGATATGCAAAAGGAGAGGACTAAGAAAGCAGGAGTACTGCTGGTTCACCAACTGACAGGGTTAATAGAACAGGCAGAAAAGGCGGCGGTGAGCCTTAAGGGAAAACAATTCCAGATAGATAACCTCCGGACGGAGTGTGAGGGATGTAAGTGGGAAAACCCAAGGGGGACGAATACATGTGTCTGCACTAATAGGGGGACCGACAGTGTGGGATGTTAGTGGACACTGGAGCAGCAATATCTATAACCGACCTCCCCCTTCCCACCACAAAGAAAAGTACAGTAATAATAGGGGTAGGCGGTGAAAACTTCACCGCCTTCCGTAGTATTCCACAAATTGTAGTAAGAACAATGAAGGTCAGCCCCAAAAAGGCACAGATAGGAAAAACCCAGGTCTTATATTTATTTAGGGCACCTTATCTCACAAGGAGTAAAAGAGATGCCCGCAGATAGAAAAGGGGCAATACAAACTATGCCAAGACCTGTAACAGTAAGAGGAGTAAGGAAAGTACTGGGGCTTTTTAATTACAGCCGAAACTTCATCCCGGGGTTCGCAAAAACAGCGGAACCCATACAGCGATTGGTAAAAGGGGGTAAGCCCGCCCTGGAACCCATCGAATGGGGTCCTGAGCAGGAACAAGCTTATACCCAACTTAAACGAGATCTGATATCAGCCCCAGGACTAGGACTCCCGGATATGAACAAACCCTTCCACATACACTGTGATAATGAGGAAGGATTTTATTCGGCCGTAGTCACCCAGGAGCATGGAGATAAACGTAGACCCATAGCATACTATTCCACTGCAGAAGGGCCAGTAGTATCGGGACTCTCGCGCTGCATAGCCGCTCTAGATTGTACAGCTTGGGCCGTAAAAATTAGCGAGCCTGTTGTAATGACAGGAGATATTGTTCTCCACACAAAGCATACTCTAGTAGAAATGTTAAACACTAGAAAATTGCGATCAGTCTCACACTTGAGACGAGCGAAATGGGAGGCTGTTCTCCTCCGTCCCAGTAAAGCAGTAACAATAGTCAGAGACGCAGGGGAAAACCCGACTGAAGGAGTATTGGGATCGGGTGTTTCCCATGATTGTGGAGATGTAGATGCTGACTTAGAGGGAGACAAGATAAAAGACACTCCGTTACCAGGGGCTGAAGAGACACTGTATGTGGACGGGTCCCGAAAATTATATAGACGGACAGCCTCGTACGGGCTGGGCTGTGGTAAATAGTCAGATGAGGACTGTACGATCAGGGAGGCTTGAAGGAGGCTTGTCAGCCCAAGTGGCAGAACTAGTGGCACTGACAGTAGCGCTAGAAGAGTCCGAGAATAAAATGGTAAATATATATACAGACAGCCGATATGCGTTCGGAGTAGTCCATGACTACATGACTGCATGGGGCAGACGGGGATTTGTAACTACTGGGGGAACCCCCATAAGACATCAGGAAAGAATCGAAGCCCTCCTGGAAGCTAGTAATAAGCCTAAGCAGGTCGCAGTAATAAAGATTAAAGCGCACCAAAAAGAACCAGCCAGAGACAGCCCGGAATGGAAGGGTTATATGGGCAACCAGGCGGCTGACAGGGCAGCTCAGGCAGCCCTGGTCTTGGAACGGAAAGAAGCAAACCTGGAACGGAAGGAGGAAAAGCAGATAGCGAAACAATCCGCGGAGTTAGCCTTAGAATGGGAACCCGAGGAACCTGTAGCCAGTGTAGATAGCCCAGGAAATGAAATTAGTATTGCCGAGCTACACGAGGACATATTACCTAGCGAAAGGCAAAGGTGGAAAGCACAAGGAGCCAGACCAAAAGCAGACGGAGTATGGCGAATAAATAACAAGGTAATGGCCCCCGAGTGTATACAGAATACCCTACTCGAAATACACCATGGATTAAGCCACTCTGGAAAGGAGGCGATGCAACAGACTTTAGGTAAGGAGTGGTGGTGGAAGGGTATGGGACGGGATATTGCTAAGTATTGTCAACGATGCATCGTGTGCGCTCAGCATAACCCAGGAAGACCAGTTAAAATTAGACTAGGACGCCAACCCAGGCCCCGAGGGCCATGGGAGCACTTGCAAATTGATTTTACGGGGCCCCTACCCATGTCAAAGGGTAAGACGTATTGCTTGGTGATTATTGATCAATTCACAAGATGGGTGGAGGCATTCCCCACCAGAAATTGTACTGCCACTACAGTCGCTCGAATCTTGGCGGAAGAGGTAATCCCACGTTGGGGAATGCCGCTCCAGATAGATTCCGATCAAGGGACCCACTTCACAGGAGGTGTGGTCAAACATATGTGCCAGTTAATGGGAATTAAGCAAAAGTTTCATATACCCTACCATCCCCAGAGCTCGGGAATGGTAGAAAGAATGAACCGAACATTAAAAAATGCGTTGGCTAAGGCCATGCAGGAATTGGGAAAAACATGGGTGGAAGTGTTACCTATCATTCTGATGAAATTACGAGCCACCTGTAATCGCACTACAGGCCTTGCCCCGTATGAACTTATGACAGGACGAGCAATGCAATTGCCAGAAGGCATAATTACGGGAGGGGTGGATGTAGGCCCCTTAAAGGACAAGCTACGGCGATATGTCCAAGAAATGAGTAAACAATTAAAAGAAATGCGGAAGCAAGTAAGGTACCGCCAGAAGGAGCAGGACGAGAAGGAACCCCCCTTCCCGTTACCAGAAGTCCCTACAGCGGGAACTAGGGTAATGCTAAAGGTATTACCAACCAAATCAGGCTTTGCTCCCAAGTGGAACGGGCCTTACGAAGTTATTATTAGTGGAGATACTTGCGCCTGTCTAGACATACGGGGAAGGGGAGTGTGGAAACATTGGACACAGCTAAAGATATATGAGCCCAAGTCATCCCTGGAGCCTCCTGAGAAGGAGACTACCGGGGAGAGTGTAACCACGAAAGAAAAGACTGACTAAATGAATGTAACCAGCATAACATGAAGATTAAAGTTGTTAAGTTATTGTGTTAAAGACTCAATCTGTAGGGGCGTAAAACGCAGATTGAGAATTGCTAATGTTTAGTTAAAGCATAAGGATTACATCTCGTGGGGGGAAATACCTCAAGAAGGGTGTGCGTAGAAACCACTAATGACACACCCTTTGCATTTGTGTTACAGGTCAAGAACGGCTGATTAATGCATGATACTTTGATCTGTTTGCCTGTGTGGGCATTTATTTTGTGGCTTATTGCATCGGTTGTGCTTATCTGCTTTTATCTTAACGCGTTAGTACAAGAGTGTTATCGGGAGGGCCAGAGAAAACATAAGCCAGCTTCAGACAGGCAGTACCTACTTAAAATTGAAGATGAAGACCGTAATATGTTTAGTTGCGATAATATGCATTGTTACGGTAACCCGGGGCAGGCCGCGATGTAAGCGTGATTTACACGTAAATACCTTTGTTTATATGTCTTATGAGTATGCTAAGAAACGGGGGCAGTCCAGCTGTTGGGTCTGTATCCACATCCCGATACATAGTAGGGGTGGAATACCCCTTCGTCCGGTGGCCTTTAATGTGACTCAAATGCTAATATGGATGCACCACCAGAACCAGACTAATGTACCGTGTGAGGAGGCAGTTGGAAACCGTACTGCCACCAGGGGTGCGATCCAACAGAACCCTTTTACTGGAATGAATTGTTCCGCCCTCAGGACGGCGGGTTATGAAATAACCGAGTTTGAGGGATGGTATTACCCATCCTATAATAACAGTGTAAACCCCCCGTATCTGGTACTAACAAATATCAGTGGAATGGGAAACCCATATACGGGAATATGTATTATGCGTAACATAAAGAAAGGTGGTGTCCCGGTAGGAAACAGTAGCTGCTATAAGATCATTAACTGTACCTCCGGGCCGAACGGGACGTACCAAGCAAATAGGATTCTGATTCCCCCCCCGACCAGGGTACACGGAGTCCGTTATCCTAACGGGACCCAGCACATTCAATCAAGAACAGGATCCAAGAAACCCAAGTCCTGGGCTAGATAGTCTAAAGGCCTATAATAATGGTACATATTTTATATGTGGTCACCGAGCCTATCCATGGTTACCCCGGAATTGGATGGGTTCATGTTACTTAGGTTATGTAGTCCCCTACATTCACCTCTTGAATGAGATTGGGGAACACCACGAATTTAAGAAACACCAGACTAAAAGAGAGCTAGGAGCTTATCAGAGATATTTTGGTGTAATAAACCCTCCCTATGGAATAATGAACTTAATGGATGAAACAAGGAAGTTGGCAAGGCTAATAGAGGTAGTTGCCAATGTTATTGGGGAAGCTTTAACAGAAATGAGTGCCGAAATGGTAGCCATTAGAACAGTAACCCTCCAGAATCGAATGGCCTTAGATTACCTCCTTGCAGCACAAGGAGGAACCTGTGCCTTGATAGGAAGTGAGTGCTGTACTTATATCCCTGATAGTTCGGAAAATATCACAAACTTAGTAAACCACATGAAGGATGAAGTGAAGAAACTCCATACCAATCCGGGAGAAGGATGGTTGGAGTGGCTAGGACTAACGGGATGGGGCCCCTGGATAATGCATACATTGGTTATCATTGTCGCGATATGTGTTGCAATATGCTGTCTGCTAACTATAGTGAGAGCTTGTTGCAAAATGGCAATGACACCGGTAATGCCAGTCAGTGTGATTCAGGCGGATGAATTATCGCTTATGGAAAAGGACAAGGAGGACCAACCTGAACCGACTGCCTTCCCCCGGATGAGTCAGTGGTTGTAGGAACAACACTGTGAAGAAAGAAGATTGATGGTCAGCTGGACCAAGAAGATCGTGATCCAGGACCAAAAGGAGGGATTGTTAAGGAGAATTTCAGTATTAAGGACTTTGCAAAGACTGTCGGGATACTTGACATTAAAACTGGTTAACAAGGGGCCCCTGAGCTCACACGTAGGCAGGGGTGAGGTAATTGTCAGCTGCAGTTTTATTATTGAACATTTGTGGTCACCTTGCAACGATGAACAGTCTGGAACCATTGTTTACTTCTGCTTATCTCGTCTGCGGCCAGAGGTCCCAAAGGGGTTTTAACCTATGGCCATCGCTTGCTTAAGAATATGTAACCGTTTGCTTAAGAATAGATATGTCACAAGGGATCGCTGTGATTATGTAATCAACTGTCTAAGTTGTTTTGACTCCTGTATAAAGGTAGGAGACTTGTGTGTACAAAACGAGAAGTACGGCGGTTGCACACGGGGTGCATAGCAGCTTCTCCCAGAGCTCTGCAATAAAGCATTCTTTTACTTTGCCATTCAACTCATAGTCGGAGTTTTATTAACTCAGAAAGCTTCTGTTGGGTATCGCCCAAATTAGCTACAACAGAAGATCAAAAGAATCTTCGGAGCAGCATGGGGCTGGGAGCTGCTAACCATGATGGTAGGGGCGTCCCATGAGTGGAGCAACGCTGGAACCCGAAGAATCGTTCGTGAGGTGTGACATTGGTGGACGTAGAAAGAAGAAACCTGCTGGAATGCAACACGTCAGGGAGCATAGTTTCCCACTGCTGGTCTGGTAGGTTGCGTGACCTCAGTGCAAGATGAACAGCGTTCCAAATGATAGCGTTGTATCTCTCAATCTGTCTGTTACCGATGGGATGATACGGTGTTGTTTTACTTGTTGGGAAAGATAACTTTTCAGTTTGCTTGACATGAAGGAGGGACCCCGATCAGAGTGGATGAAATTCGCCGTACCCCAAAGGGAAAAGACCTGATCGAGGCATTTGATCACTGTGGAAGTAAGCATATTGGGACAGGGGAAAGCAAAGGGAAAGCGTGAATATTCGTCCACCATAGTAAGCAAGTAGGTATTTCGCATTGAGGAAGGCAATGGCCCTTTTAAAGTCAATGCTTAGTCGCTACATGGGCTGTATAGCATGTATGAGCGAGCCATCTGGCGGATGGAAGAATTGCGGTTTTAATTCCGCGCAAATTCTACAAGTGGAACAAGTTCTTTTCACGTCTTCCATAGAAAATGGGAGATTTTTAGATCGCACAAGGTGCAACATACGGGTAACGCCAGGATGGCATAAGTCAGTATGAAGATCTGCAAGAGTCGATGTTGACATAGGAGAGCAGAATGCACGCGTGAGGGTATCCGAGGCCACATTCTCTTTGCCGGGTCGATAACGTATGGTGTAGCCAAAGGCGGCCAATTCCATCCTCCAGAGCTGTATTTTGTTATTCTTGATCTTAGTGCGTTTCCGGTTATCCAGCATAAAGGCCACGGAGCACTGATAGGTTATAAGCGTGAAATGGCGACGAGCGAAAAAATGACTCCATTTACGTACTGCTTCAATGATAGCGGTAGCCTCCTTCTCGACAGGAGGATAATGGAGTTCGCTACCCTGCAAAGTTCTGGACAGAAATGCAACGGGTCGACCACCTTGATTCAAGGTAGCCGAGATCGCCACCTCTGATGCATCGCACTCGACCACGAAAGGGAGATTTTCATCGAAGGAATGAAGCATGGCTTTTTCGAGTTGTCGCTTGAGGAGGTTGAAAGCTGAAATAGCCGTTGCCTCCAACGGAAATGACTTTGCATGAAGCAAAGGCTGGACCTTGTCAGAGAAGTGGGGTATCTACTTCGCATAATAGGCCAACATGCCGAGTGCCCGACGAAGAGAACCGAGATTCGTAGGGGGAGGGAGCTCCTGAAGCGGACGAAGTCGCTCCGGATCCGGTTTGATGACACATTGCCCACGCAGTAGCCAAGGATGTTAACTGATGGTACTGATTTCACAGATTTGGACTCATTTAAGGTTAAGTTGTGATGACGGAGAACGTCAAAAAATTTCTGGAGGTTGGCATCATGCTCCTTCTGGTCATGACCAGCAATGGTGATATTATCCAGATATGGAAAAGTGTCCGTTAAGTTCTGTTGTTTGACTAGGCTATCCATTACCCATTGAAAGACGGCCACCCCATTGGTGACCCCAAATAGAAGGTGACAAAACTGGTAAAGCTGACCATTGGCCTCAAATGCCGTATACTTTTTGTCAGAGTCTTTTAACAGTACTTGATGGTACGCGCTCTTTAAGTCAAAAGTTGAAAATACCTTGTAGTTGGCAAGGTTATTGACCATGTTATCGATGTGTGGTAGTGGGTAGGCATCCAGGTCGGTATACTGGTTAATAGTTTGCAAGTAATCGATGCAAAGATGTTTCTTGTGTTGCTTCAGAGGATTTTTAACAATGACGACTTGAGCCCGCCAGGGAGATGAACATGGCTCAATGATACCATCAGCTAGAAGGCGAGAGATCTCTGCCTCGATAAAGGATAGATCATCTTGGCTGAAACGTCGTGATTTAGTGATGCTCACTCACTAATGAAGCTGTCAGAGCTGTATGAGTCGATTAGTGCTCTCAAAATGTGGCATTTATCGAAACCTTCATGGCTGCATGGGACAGACTTTGGGGAAAAACAGCTGTGTTGGGAGGAGGAGCAGTTTTACCCTTGACAGCTGTAACCTTAGTAGTGGTTCTTGGGGGAGGAGCAGTTTTATAGATAGCAGCTGTAATCTTAGTAGTGGCTCTTGGGGGAGGAGCAGTTTTATACATAGTAACTGCAAAACTAACAGGGGCTCTCGACTGGTATACCTTAGAAAAGTGGCCTTTCTTACTAAGAGGCTCTTGACTGGCATACCTTAGAAAAGTGACCTTTCTTACTGCAATGATTGCAGGTTGCGTTACGAGCAGGACAAAATTTCCTTTAGTGGAATGCACCCCCACAGAAGAAACACTTCCTTCCAGATTGCCAAGATGCTGCTAGGGCAGGGTCGTCATCAGTGAAGGCTTCTAGGGTAGGGTTGTCATCAGCTAGGTTAGAGTCATCATCAGTGAGGGCTTCCGCCCGAGGCCTATCGAAGGAGTCACTAAAGGTGATAGCAGCAGCCCGTGCACATGGTGAAAGATAGGTATCTGCATTCCTCTTTGCTATGTCCAGAGAACATGCCTGGTCATAGGCAGCCTGCAACTCAAGGGTTTTATTCTCCAACAGACGCTGGTGTATGAAGGGAGACGCAATCCCATTAATAAAGGAATCACAAATTAACTCCTCCTGGTACTGCTCAGCTGTGACAGCTTTAAGATTACAATCCTTGCTGAGCCTGCGAAGCTTTTGAAGGAATTCGTCAAGTGATTCCCTGGGTTGTTGTCGAGTTGTGGCCAGTAGATGCCGAGCAAAAATTTTGTTTCAGGCCTTAACATATAGTCGCTGTAATATTAGGATAGCGGAATCATAGTCTACACAGTCTTCGATATAGTCAAACACATGAGGAGATACATAATTGGCAAGTATCTCTAATTTATCAGGAACATTTTCACCACACACCCTGAGGAAGTTGCTGAAGGTACGATACCAGTGTTTCCATACCTTAGTAGTTGTAGGTGAATTTGGGTCCAGGTCAAGACGGGCGGGTCTGAGTAGTTTGTCCATGATGGATTGATTACTATGTCGGAGTTCCCTTCTACAGTTGAAGTCATAGCTGGCTGTTCCCAAAATCACTCAGAGCGTGGAGTCGATAACAAGTTGATTAAATTGACATAAGAAAACTACTAAGCACTTGGTTTGAGTATAAAACAAAGCTTTAATCAACTGTTTCACAACCATGAGTTTCTAGTTACATCACTAGTTCCTGGTTACAAAAACGTCCTGAGCAAGCTGGGCCCATGCCTGAATATTTATACTTTCCTTGGACGGCGCCACCAGCTGGCCGCCCAGTGTTATCTCATGAGTCATTTCTACATGAATGGTAAGATTCATGACAATGCGTTCATGCGCCAATGACTCCACAAAGGCACTGCTCATGTTCGCTATGGACTCCTCCATTCGCTCCACACTCGCAGCGACCCTGGAGACAAAACCTGCCAGAGACTCCTGCATCTTTTCCTGGAGTGCCATCACCGCTGATATACTGTGGATGGACCCAGAGACAGAGGGTCGACATGCAGCTGAGCCGAGCTGGCAGACTCCTGCGCCCTCCAACTAGGACTCTCCACTGCTGTCCCTGTCTCCACAATCTGCTGATGCTCACTTGTGAGCTGTGATACACCAGGTGACAACACTACTCTATGTCCCAAAGGTCCCACCAAGGTGTGAGTGTCTGCGCTGGTGCTGGGTGCGATGAATTCTGCTGACACTGTGCCCTCAGAGGTTGCAGCTTCCTCTGAGGAGTCTGGAGGCTTATTCTGTTCTTCCTGGCTAGTGGGGACGGATACTTGCGATGGTCCTGTGGGGGAGTAAAGGAAAGAGTCAGAGATGTGATGCCAAGGTTACATGCACATTGGATATTGCAGATGATCATTAGTCCATCTGTTAGAGCTTCCGAAACATTATCAGCGACTCATGCAATGTCAATGAGAGAGATGGAAAACTATTCTGTCACCAGCTTGGTGTGATGCACCCGACTGTCCATCCCCCACATGCGCGTCATCCTCCAGTCCTACGATCTCCAGGACCGCCTCCTCCCAGGGGGTGAGGTGGGCTACTGATGGTGGCCCTCCTCCTGTCCTCGCTCGTTCTCTTTTATTGTGAGCTCTCTTTTCCTGCAATGAGGGAGACAAGTGGAGGTTGAGTGAAAATGAAGGAGTGAGTGTAGAGAATCCATAGCATAGATGCTTAGAAGGAGACAAAGATGGAATGAGGCGGCAAGACCAAGGGCCCTTCCTGTGTGTTTTCAGTTGTTTTCATAGCATCAGAGTGATAGGGAGTGTGAGGGCTGCATAGTCGAATAGTTAGGTGAATGTGACCATAGAGAGAGAGGGAATGGGTGAGGGTGCATGGACGTCAGTGTCAAGTGGGATGTGGAGGAAGAGATTGTTGAAGCTGAGTGCTGGTGAGGAAAGGCAATGGGGATCAGATTGAGAGTGATGGGAAATTCATACTCACTTTTCCAGTGCGCTGAAGGTCATGAAATCTCTTCCTGCACTGTATCCAGGTTCTGCAGGTCGACGATAAGGAGCCTTTGTCTGCTGGGGAGGCTTCTTCCTCCCTGATGAAGGGAAGAGCACCTCCTTGTGAGCTCCTGCTCCCTCAACCAGAGCCTGCAGGGCAACGTCATCAAACCTGGGAGCAGCCCTAGGTCTGTCGCTAGCCATTGTGACTCCAGTTTCCTCTAACAGTAAATGCCAAAAGGTTGGCAGCCTGCAGAAGAAGCAAGGCTTGTTGCAGACCTTAAATGCAGCAGCAATAATGACGTCATATTATGTGACTTTCTGACTGGAAATATTCATTTGCCATGGGTTCCCATACGCTGGAACTGAATTGGGCAATTAAGTTAAAATTGCATCAATCTCCCACATCGAATTAGATTTGTGTGGATAACACGAAATGCGGATTACACGACACCAACCCGCACCTGAATGAAAATCCAGCCCTAAGTACATGGACAGCAGAGTAGAGCACGACAAGGGATAATATGAAGAGACTAGGAGAGAAGTAAAAAAAATAGAAAGGCAAAGAGGAACTATGAAATTAAATTATCAAGTGACATAAAACAAAATAGTAAAATATTCTACAGGCCCATAAATAAAAAAAGGAAATTTGGAATGGGAATAGGGCCACTAACGGACAGTCAGGATAAAATCATTGACAGCAATAGCGAAATGGCAGAAATATTAAATAATTATTTTTCTTCAGTATTTATCAGGGATATGGATCAGGTGCATATGACATCGGAAGATGAGATTAGAAATTATATAACAGCATTTAAAATAAAAAGAGGAGAAATATTAAACAAACTAATTAAATAACAATGTGGAAAACTGTCCAGTTATCTCCTATCCACAAAAAGCAAGACATATTCAATCCGACCAATTACCGCCCCATCGGGTTACTCTCAATCAACAGCAAAGTGATGGAAGATGTCATCGACAGTGCTATCAAGCGGCACTTACTCACCAATAACCTGCTCACTGATGCCTAGTTTGGGTTCTGTCAGGACCACTCGGCTCCAGACCTCATTACAGCCTTGGTCCAAAACATGGACAAAAAACTGAATTCCAGAGGTGAGGTGAGAGTGACTGTCCTTGACATCAAGGCAGCATTTGACCAAGTGTGGCATCAAGGAGCCCTAGTAAAACTTAAGTCAATGGGAATCGGGGGGAAAACGCTCCACTGGCTGGAGTCATACCTAGCACAAAGGAAGATGGTTGTGGTGGTTGGAGGTCAATCATCACAGCCCCAGGACATCGCTGCAGGAGTTCCTCAAGGCAGTGTCCTTGGCCCAACCATCTTCAGCTGCTTCATCAATGACCTTCCTTCCAACAGAAGGTCAGAAATGGGGATGTTCGCTGATGACTGCACAGTGTTCAGTGCAATTCGCAACTCCTCAGGACATACCGAGGCAGTTTTCGGAAAGGTGCCAGTGTTGTAGCTGTACTGGGACAGCTTGGATAGAGGCGTGGCTAGTTCTGGAGCACAAGTCTTCAGCACGATAGCCGGGATGTTGTTGGGGCCCATAGCATTTGCTGTATCCAGTGTGCTCAGCCGTTTCTTGATATCATGTGGAGTGAATCGAATTAGCTGAAGACTGGCTTCTGTGATGGTGGGAACCTCAGGAGTAGGCCGATATGAATCATCCACTCGGCACTTCTGGCTGAAATTGGTTGCAAACGCTTCAGTCTTGTCTTTTGCACTCACGTGCTGGATGGGAATATTCCTGGAGCCTCCTCCTCCCGTTAGTTGTTTAATGGTCCACCACCATTCACGACTGGATGTGGCAGTACTATAGAGCTTTGATCTGATCCGTTGATTGTAGGATCGCTTAGCTCTGTCTATAGCATGCTTCTTCTGCTTCTTAGCATGCATGTAGTCCTATGTTGCAGCTTCCCTGGTTGACACCTCATTTTTAGATATGCCCTGTGCTGCTCCTGGCATGCTCTTCTACACTCCTTGTTGAACCAGGGTTGGTCCCCTGACTTGGTGGTAATGGTAGAGTGAGGGATATGCCAGGCCATGAGGTTACAGATTGTGGTGGAATACAATTCTGCTGCTGCGGATGGCCCACAGCGCCTCATGGAAGCCCAGTTTTGAGCTGCTAGATCTGTTCTGAATCTAACCCATTTCTTCTTCTTCTTAGGCAGTCCCTCGGAACCGAGGATGACTTGCTTCCACATTAAAAATGAGTTTGCAGGTGACTGATGCAGGACATACAGTCTCTGTCACAGGTGGGGCAGACGGTGGTTGAAGGGGTGGGTGGGTGGGGTGCTTGGGTTGACGTGCGCCCCTTGCGCTGCCTGCGCTTGGCTTCCGCTTGCTCCCGGCGAAGAGACTTGAGGTGTTCGGCGCCTTCCTGGATGCTTCTCCTCCACTTTGTGCGGTCTTGGGCCAGGGATTTCCAGGTGTCGATGGGGATGTTACACTTTTTCAAGGAGGCTTTGAGGGTGTCCTTGAAGTGTTTCCTCTGCCCACCTGGGGCTCTCTTGCTGTGTCGGAGCTCCGAGTAGAGCGCTTGTTTTGGGAGCCTCGTATCGGGCATGCGGACAATGTGACCCATCCATCGGAGCTGATTGAGCGTGGTCAAAGCTTCGATGCTGGGGATGTTGGCCTGAGCAAGAACACTGACGTTGGTGCGCCTATCCTGCCAATGGATTTGCAGGATCTTGCAGAGGCAGCGTTGGTGGTACCTCTCCAGTGCTTTAAGGTGCCTGCTGTACATGGTCCATGTCTGAGGCATACAGCAGGGTGGGTATCACTGCTGCTCTGTAGACCATGAGCTTAGTGCCGGGTTTGAGGTCTTGGTCTTCAGGTACTCTTTTCCTCAGGCGACCGAAGGCTGCACTGGCACACTGAAGGCAGTGTTGGACTTCGTCGTCGACGTCTGCCCTTGTTGGCAGTAGGCTCCCGAGGTATGGAAAGTGGTCCACGGTGGTAGTGCCACACAACACGATGGAGGGTGTCCTCAGTGTGAAGACGGGACTTTGTCTCCACAATGACTATGCGGTGGTCACTGCTACCAATGCTGTCTTGGGCAGATGCATCTGCGACAGGTAGATTTTTTGAGGACGAGGTCAAGTAGGTTTTTCCCTCGTGTTTGCTCTCTCACCACCTGTCGCAGTCCCAGACTGGCAGTTATGTCCTTCAGGACTCGGCCAGTAGTGGTGCTACCGAGCCACTCTTGATGATGGACATTGAAAGTCCGCCACCCAGAGTACATTCTGTGCCCTTGCTACTCTCAGTGCTTCTTCCAAGTGGTGTTCATCAACATGGAGGAGTACTGATTCATCAGCTGAGTGAAGACAGTAGGTGGTAATCAACAGGAGGTTTCCTTGCCCATGCTTGACCTGAAGCCATGAGACTGCATGGGGTCCGGAGTCAATGTTGATGACTCCCAGGGCCACTCCTTCCTGACTGTATACCATTGTGCCGCCACCCCTGGCGGGTCTGTCCTGCCGGTGGGACAGGACATACCCAGGGATGGTGATGGAGGATTCTGGGACATTGGCTGAAAGGTATGATTCTGTGAGTATGACTATGTCAGGCTGTTGTTTGACTAGTCTGTGGGACAGCTCTCCCAATTTTGGCACAAGTCCCCAGATGTTGGTGAGGAGGACTTTACAAGGTCGACTGGGCTGGGTGTGCCGTTGCCGTGTCTGGAGCTGATGCCGAGGTCGATGCCGGGTGGTCCGTCCGGTTTCATTTTTATTATTTTGTTTCATAGTAGTTAGTTACAACTGAGTGACTTGCTAGGCCATTTCAGAGGGCAGTTAAGAGTCAACCACATTGCTGTGGGGTTTGGAGTCACATATAGGTCAGACCAGGTAAGGATGGCAGATTTCCTTCCCTAAAGGACATTAGTGAACCAGATGGGTTTTTACGACAATCCGATAGTTTCATGGTTACCAATACTGATCCTAACTTTTTATTCCAGATTTAATTAAATTAATTAATTAACAGAATTTAAATTCCCCAGCTGCCGTGTGGGATCATTAGTTCAGGCCTCTGGATTACTAGCCCAGTGACATTACCACTATGCTACCATGCCTGGATGCACTGCAGCAACTTGCCAAGGCTTCTTCGGCAGTGCCTCCCAAATCTGCGACCTCTACCACCTAGAAGGACAAGGACAGCAGGCACATGGGAACACCACCACCGCCAAGTTCCCCTCCAAGTCACACATCATCCTGCCTTGGAAGTATATTGCCATTCCTTCGTCGTTGCTGGGATCAAAATCCTGGAACTGCCTCCCTAACAGCACTGTGGGAGTACCCTCACCACACGGACTGCAGCGGTTCAAGAAGGTGGCCCACCACCACCTTCTCAACAGCAATTAGGGAAGGCCAATAAATGCTGGCCTTGCCAGCGATGCCAACATCCTATGAATGAATTTAAAAAAAAAATCAAACTGTTAGGCCGTGATTTTGCTGACCTCAGCGGGTTCATAATGGGTGACGTCGGTGACGGGTCCCGACCCCACTGCTGGCTGCATCCCGCTGTCTGAAATGAATTTACCTTGATTGGGCTTGTTAAGCCCGCCCAGCGTGTTTCCCGCCCAATTAGAGGAAGCGGATCTGATGATGTCATTTGATGACGCGTCATCAGCCGGTTTCCTTGAAGGGACCATGTCCAAATTTATTTTTACATTTGTGCTGTCAGTGTTCTACAGCATTGAGGCGCTGCAAACACTGACAAGCATTGCACAAAGGTGCAGGGCTGCACCCAGGTTCTCCCATGACTCCCTCCATATGCTTATGGAGGGAGTCACAGCATGCAAGGAGGTCCTCTTCCCTTCCCATGGGCGGAAGAGACCTCCCCAGGAGGTCAACACAGCCTGGTTGCACATTGCACAGGAGGGCACAAGCAGGGATGTGGTCAGGGGCACCAGGCTACAGTGCTGCAAACATTTCAATGATCTCAGTATTTCATGAAACGTTAGTACAAAGCCACACTCAACCTCAGCCTGCTGTACCTCTCAATCATCATCACTCTGCCTTCTCTACCCTACTCCTGCACCTCCTTACTCACACCAACTTACCTTGCACCTCCACCCATCCCTCTCTAACTATATTATCATATCCCCATCTCACTAG
The DNA here is from genome assembly GCF_052327205.1 of Somniosus microcephalus. Classification (NCBI taxonomy): domain Eukaryota; kingdom Metazoa; phylum Chordata; class Chondrichthyes; order Squaliformes; family Somniosidae; genus Somniosus; species Somniosus microcephalus. The sequence goes on from NC_141002.1 coordinate 69,312,166, forward strand.
CCACCCCTCATACTCACCCTGATCCTAGTGCAATCATACCAACTGTTTTATGCAATGCTCATGTAAAGTTTCTGTTAATGTGGTGTCAAACATTGACATCTTTATTTTCAACACTTTGCGTTCTTGGACAGATCTGTGTGCACCTTTGGAAGTGGCTTAGTGAATTGTAGTGAATGGTGAGACATAACGGTATCCCCCGCAATGGTGATGAGTGTGAAAGGAATGACTTGGGCATTGTAGGGATGCTTTATGGTGTTGGTGTGGGGTGGTGGCAACCTGGTGCATCATGTAGCAGCCAGGGTATACAGCATCAAGTGAAGTAAATCTGGTCATGGTGAGACCAAATCTGGCCATGGTGTGGCCATCTCTGGCCTCCCGGGCAGCAATGTGGTCGGGTGTTGATGTCCTGTGTCCTATGTAGCATTAGTTGATTGCGGAGAAGGTTGGTATTGTTGTTGGTGCTGCTGGTGTGCCTGGTGCTGCTGGTGTTGGGGCTGATCATGGTGGGATTCTGAGGACCAAGGTGAGAGAGTATAAAGGGTACCCATGCTGATGGAATAGATGGTAGGTGAAGTAGAGATGACAGAAGCGATCTGTCAATGGTGGGAGAGGTAATGAGGTCAGACTGGATGGAGACTTGTGTAAAGACTTGCAGCATTCTGAATCTGTTGTGGAAATGCAGTGAGGAAGAGTTTGTGGCTGAGGGAAGATATCTTTGTAAGGTGGGAGCTTTTACTTTATACTTGAAGCTATCAACTCAACAGCTGATTCAATGGCCACTGAACTCCCGCCTCAGCTTAACAGATGTGATCTAAACTTCCAAAAGACCTTTGATAAGGTATCACGTTACAGACTAATGAATAAGGTCAGACCCCATGGGGTCAAAAGGTGAGATCAAATGTATTCTTAATGATCGCTAATCAAGGTTATAATTACCTGAATTGGGTTCCCTGCTGCTGCGTGTTGGGTCTGCTCAGTGCTGACAGACCCGACATCGGGGAAAGGCATGTAGTGGTGGGTTCACAGCGGGGTGCCGACCCGCTGGGGAAAAAAAACACTTTATCACCCGACCCGCCACCAATCGCGCCCGCAGACCCCCCGGAAACTCTTGGCCAAAGAGGCTAAAACTCCTGGTCTGGAGGAATTGCATCCGCACATTTTAAAAGAATCTAGGGAAGGGATAGCAGAGACAATATTACACATATTTAATAATTTGTTAGAAAAAGGTATAATGCTAGAGGACTGGTGGATAGCTAACATTATACCTATATTTAAGAAGGGAGATAGAACATGTCCACGGAACTCTAGACCAGTCAGCTTAACATCGGTGGTAGGACAAATAAAGGAATCCCTACTAAAGGAGAAAATAGAATAACATCTAGAAACCAAAAATATAATAATGAATAGTCAACATGGATTTCAAAAGGGAAAATCTTGCTTGACCAACCACATTGAATTATTTGAAGCAGTAACAGAGACAGTAGACAAGGGTAATGCAGTAGATGTAATATATCTAAATGTCCAAAAGACCTTTGATAAGGTATCACATAATAGATTAATGAATAAGGTCGGAGCATGCAGGGTCAGGGGACAAATAGCAGAATGGATGGCTAGCTGGCTGCAAGACAGAAAGCAAAGAGTAGGGGTTGATGTAAAAAGATTACTGAGCACTTGGTTTAAAACAAGGCTTTAATCAACTATTTCAAAACCATGAGATTTCTAGTTACATCACTAGTTCCTGGTTACAGAAACATCCTGAGCAAGTTGGGCCCACGCCCGAATATTTACACTCCTTGGATGGTGCCACCAGCTGGCCACCCAGTGTTACTTCATGAGTCATGATAAGATTCATGACAGGGGTAAAGGGTAGCTATTTAAAGTGGCAGAAGGTTGAAAGTGGGGCTCCACAAGGATCAGTGCTGGGACCACTGTTGTTCACAATTTTTATTAACAATTTAGACTTTGGAATCAAAAAGATAATTTCCAAATTTGCAGATGACACCAAATTGGGAGGTATAGTCAACACTGAGGAGGACTGCAACAAATTACAAGACATTAATGTGGTAAACCACTGTTATACCTGTCTGTATGTGTATTCCACTAGGTACAGGTCTGGACATGCCTCGGCTGACTCCTCCCACTATTCCAGGTATATAAGTGACTACCTCCCAGTCCCTTAGTATTCTGGACGGGTCGACCACTCGAGACTAGACCTTCATTCTTTAGTTAATAAAAGCCTGGTTGTTACTCGCTTAACCTCAGTCTTTTGAGTAATTGATGGCGCATCAATTTTATTAACTAAATTTTTTATAATGGAGAAGATCCTCACACCAGCATGCCTGGACCTGGACAGTCGGGAAGCGGACGCTTCCACCAAGTTTGCTCACTGGCTCATGTGCTTCGAGGCATTCCTGACTGCCTCCACTGCGGTCGTAACGGATGCGAACAAACTGTCTGTCCTGATCTCCAAGGTGAACCACCGAGTGTACTCAGTCATCCGGGACGCGACCTCGTACACAGCCGCCCTCCAGCTCCTCAAGACCCAGTACACGCGCCCTGTGAACGAAGTTTACGCCAGGCACCTCCTGGGGAGTCGCAAGCAACAACCTGGGGAATCGACTGAGGAATACCTCCAAGCACTGTCCGTGCTTGGCCGGGCCTGTGGGTGTAAGGCGGTAACGTCCACTAAGTACACGGAGGAACTGATCCGGGATGCCTTCGTAGCGGGCCACAGGTCCAACTACACCCGACAGCGACTGCTGGAGCAGAGTGACCTCACCCTCGACAAAGCCTCCGAAATTGCACTAACGCTGGACGCAGCCTACCGGGGCATGGATGCCTACTCCTCTGCACCGTGGACGCCGCGGGGAACGACAACCTGGGACACGGTAGGACAGCCCCATAGCACCGTGCCATCCCAGCCACAGCCCAACAACGGCCCAACCACCGCAGCAGTGTCCCAAAGCCAGACAGCAGTATCCCAAGGCCAGAAATGCTACTTCTGTGGCCAGGCCAAACACCCCAGAGCGTGCTGCCCGGCGAAGAATGCGACCTGCTTGGGCTGCGGGAAAAAGGGACACTACGCTAGCGTCTGCAAGGCCAAAGCCACCCCGAACGCCAGCAGCGCCGCGTGTGGGCCGTGCGAGCCGCCATCTTGGGCCCCCAACAGCGCCGCGTGTGGGCCGTGCGGGCCGCCATCTTGGGCCTCCCCAGCCATGTGCGAACCACCGCAGCAGCAGCCATCTTGGACGACTCCAGCCACATGGGAATCATGGACGCTGCCATCTTGGACACCAGCCGGGACGCAGCAGGCCGCCAACCCCCCCCCACCTGATACCCGCAGCGACACACCGACCCCTACGCTGGCCTCTGTTACGCTGGACCAAACGAGACCGCACCAACTAGCTCGGTCCAAAATGGACGTTAAGGTAAACGGCCATGCAATAAACTGCCTTTTTGACTCCGGGAGCACAGAGAGCTTCATCCACCCCGACACGGTGCGGCGTTGCTCTCTCCCAGTCCTGCCTGCGCACCAGCGGATTTCTATGGCCGCCGAGTCCCAGTCAGCGGACATTGGCGGCTACTGCGTGGTGACACTAGTAGTAGACGGGACTGTGTTCAATAATTTTAAACTCCTGGTCCTGCCCCAACTTTGCGCTGCCGTTCTACTGGGGTTGGATTTCCAGTGCCACCTCAAAAGCGTTACGATGGCGTACGGTGGCCCCCTCCCCCCACTCACAGTCCGCAGCCAGCAGCCTCCAAATTGCCCGCCGCGCACCAGATGCAACCTCTCCACACTCAGAGTCCCACCCCCCCCACTGTTTGCTAACCTCACCCCCGACTGTAAGCCCATCGCCACAAAGAGCAGGCGATACAGTGCCGGGGACAGGGTTTTCATCAAAACCGAAGTGGAGCGGCTCCTGAAGGAGGGGATTATTGAGGGCAGCTCCAGCCCCTGGCGAGCCCAGGTTGTGGTCGTTAAGACCGGCGAGAAACAACGCCTGGTCATCGACTACAGCCAAACAATAAACCGCTACACCCTGCTGGACGCCTACCCACTCCCCCGCATAGCTGACATGGTCAACCAGATCGCGCAGTACCGCGTCTTTTCGACCATTGACCTGAAATCAGCATACCACCAGCTCCCCATCCGCCCCGAAGACCGCCAGTATACTGCTTTTGAGGCAAACGGCCGCCTCTATCACTTCCTTAGGGTTCCCTTTGGCGTTACCAACGGGGTCTCCATCTTCCAAAGGGAGATGGACCGGATGGTCGATCAAAGCGCGCTGCAGGCCACTTTCCCTTACCTAGACAATGTGACCATCTGCGGCCATGACTTGCAGGACCATGACGCAAACCTCGAGAAATTCCTCCGCACCGCCCAACTCCTGAACCTGACATATAACAAGGAGAAGTGCATATTCCGCACAGACCGCCTCGCCATCCTTGGCTGTGTTGTGGAACACGGGGTCATCGGTCCCGACCCGGACCGGATGCATCCCCTTATGGAACTCCCACTGCCCCACTGCCTAAAAGCTCTGAAGAGGTGCCTAGGGTTTTTTTCCTACTACGCCCAGTGGGTCCCCTACTATGCAGACAAAGCCCGTCCACTGATCAAATCCACCTCTTTTCCCCTGATGGCAGAGGCCCGCTCGGCCTTCCACCGTATCAAGGAGGACATTGCCAAAGCCACCATGCACACAGTGGACGAATCCATCCCCTTCCAGGTGGAAAGCGATGCGTCCGACTTCGCTCTGGCCGCCACCCTTAATCAGGCGGGGAGACCTGTGGCATTCTTCTCACGAACCCTCCAGGGCCCGGAGACCAGACACTCCGCGGTCGAGAAGGAGGCCCAGGCTATTGTGGAGGCTGTGCGTCATTGGAGGCACTACCTGGCCGGAAAACGATTTACCCTGCTCACTGACCAGCGTTCAGTTGCTTTTATGTTCAACAACAAGCAGAGGGGCAAAATCAAAAATGACAAGATCTTGAGGTGGAGAATCGAACTTTCCACCTACAATTACGAGATCTTGTACCGGCCTGGGAAGCTCAATGAACCCCCAGATGCCCTATCGCGTGGCACCTGCGCCAGCGTGCAGATCGATAGGCTAAGGGCCCTCCACAATGACCTCTGCCACCCGGGGGTCACCAGGTTCTTCCACTTCATCAAGGCCCGCAACCTGCCTTACTCCATTGAGGAGGTCAGGACCATGACCAAGAACTGCCAAGTCTGCGCTGAGTGCAAACCGCACTTTTATAGACCAGACAGAGCCCACCTGATAAAAGCCACTCGCCCTTTCGAACGCCTGAGCATCGATTTTAAAGGGCCTCTCCCCTCCTCCGACCGCAATGTGTACTTCCTCAACATCATTGACGAGTACTCCCATTTCCCGTTCGCTATCCCCTGCCCGGACATGACCAGTGCCACGGTCATTAAATGTCTGAACAGCCTCTTCACCCTGTTCGGTTTCCCCAGCTATATCCATAGCGACCGGGGCTCATCGTTTATGAGCGACGAACTCCGCCAGTACCTGCTCGCTAGGGGTATAGCCACAAGCAGGACCACCAGTTACAACCCCCGGGGGAAAGGACAGGTGGAAAGAGAGAATGCAACAGTTTGGAAGGCTGCCCTACTAGCCTTAAAGTCTAGGGGCCTTCCGACCTCCCGCTGGCAGGAGGTGCTCCCCGATGCGCTCCACTCGATTCGGTCACTGCTCTGCACTGCCACCAATGCCACCCCTCACGAGAAAATGTTTGTCTTCCCAAGGAAGTCCACATCGGGGACAGCGTTACCGCCATGGCTGACGTCCCCAGGGCCAGTGCTACCGAGAAGACACGTGAGGACCAATAAAATGGACCCACTGGTCGAGAGGGTCGACCTCCTCCACGCCAACCCCCAGTACGCTTACATTGCGTACCCGGACGGGCGGGAGGACACAGTCTCCATACGAGACCTCGCACCCTCGGGGACCGCTGTAACCCACTACCCATTACCACCCCCCCCCCCACGACACCCTCGGGGACTGCTGTAACCCACTACCCATTACCACCCCCCCCCACGACCCGATATCCAACCCCAGCAGCCGGCTCGCCTTGGACCGTCACCCACGAGGACTACACTCCAGTGCCCCAGCCTACACGGGACGCGACGCCGAAAGCTCCACCACCCCTGCCGTCGCCACGTCGATCACAGCGGCAGACAAGACCTCCGGAGAGACTCCAATACATGAACTTTTAAATACACTTCACCCCGCTGGACTCATTTTTAAACAAGGGGTGAATGTGGTAAACCACTGTTATACCTGTCTGTATGTGTATGTGTATTCCACTAGGTACAGGTCTGGACATGCCTCGGCTGACTCCTCCCACTATTCCAGGTATATAAGCGACTACCTCCCAGTCCCTTAGTATTCTGGACGGGTCGACCACTCGAGACTAGACCTTCATTCTTTAGTTAATAAAAGCCTGGTTGTTACTCGCTTAACCTCAGTCTTTTGAGTAATTGATGGCGCATCAATTAATAAACTTGCAGAATGGGCATATAATTAGCAAATGAATTTCAACATAAATAAGTGTGCTAAGAAAAATAAGGAGGTCACATATTACCTGGAAAATAAGAATCTAAATGCGGTAGAGGAGCAAAGGGATCTTGGAGTACAAATACACAAATCGCTAAAGGTGGCAACACAGGTCAATAATGCCATAACAAAAGCAAACCAAGCACTAAGGTTTATTTCAAGAGGGGTAGAATTGAAAAGTAGAGAAGTTATGCTAAACTTGTATTGAACTTTGGTTACGCTACACCTGGAGCACTGTATACAGTTCTGGTCACCATATAGAGTCATAGAGTCATAATGGCACTGAAGGAGGCCATTTGGTCCATCAAGTCTGTGCCGGCTCTCTGTAGAGCCATCCAGTCAGTCCCATTCCCCCATTCTATCCCCATAGCTCTGCAAGTTTATTTCCCTCAAGTGCCTATTCAGTCTCCCCTTGAAAACATTGAGTGCCTCCGCTTCCACCACTTCCGTCGGCAGCGAATTCCAGGTCCTCACTGACGTAAAAAAACTACTAGGCACTTGGTCTAAGTATTAAACAAGGCTCTAATCAACTGTTTTTCAACACGGAGATCTAGTTGTGTCCTTCACTAGTTCCTGTTAAAGAATGTCCTGAGCAAGCTGGGCCCATGCCTGAGTATTTATACTCTCCCTGGACAGCGCCAACAGCAGGCCGCCCAGTATCATTTCATAAGTCATTTCCACATGAATGACAAGATTCATGTCACTCACCACTTGCTGCGTAAAAAAGTTTTTCGTCACGCCCTCCCTGTATCTCTTACCCGAAACCTTAAATTTATGTCCGCTAGTCCTTGTACCATCAACTAGTGGGAAGAGCCTTTCCCCGTCTAGCCTAGCCAAACCCTTCATAATCTTGTACACCTCTATCAAATCACCCCTCAACCTCCTTTTCTCTAATGAAAACAAATCCAGCTTCTCCAACCTGTACTTGTAGCTAAGATTCCCCACCCCTGGAACCATTCTGGTAAATCTCCTCTGCACCCTCTCAAGGGCCTTCACATCCTTCCTAAAGTGTGGTGACCAGAACTGGACGCAATACTCCAGTTGTGGCCTAACCAGCGCTTTGTAAAGGTTCAGCATAATTTCTCTACTTTTGTACTCAATACCTCTATCTATGAAGCCCAAGATCCCATATGCTTTGTAACCACTCTGTCAATATGTCCTGCCACCTTCAGTGACCTATGCACATTAACTCCCAGGTCCCTCTGTCCCTGCACACTCTTTAAAACTGTGCCATTAAATGTATATTGCCTCTCCCTGTTCCTTCTGCCAAAATGCATATTATAAAAAGGATAGAGGCACTGAGAGGATGCAAAAATGATTTACAAGGATACCAGAACTGTGAGGTTATACCTATCAGGAAAAGATGAACAGGGCTGAGGGGTGACCTAATAGAGGTCTTTAAAATTATGAACAGTTTTGATAGAGTAGACACAGAGGCCGAAATTTTCCCAGTCCTGAGCATGTAGTAAAAATCAACAAAATTGCCAGCGTGTCGAGAAACCCGCTGTCATCCCGTCAACTTCCGCATTTAACTCAGGCACATTTCCCAGCGCACCACAGACCTGCTCGGCAGAGGCAGGCAACCTCATTGAAGTACTTAAATGCTTGTTGAGAGACCCAAGAGGCTTTTTAATGACATGTTTTGGTTTTAACTTGTTGCGCACGGGATTCACGCACCTCGGGAACCTCGCCTGTGAAGGGGAGGCGGAAGCTCAGTGGCCATTGTGCGAGTCCATTAATTAAGAACTGGGAAAAACACATAGATGCTCCCAAATTACACCTGATTACTTGGCTAATGTGGCCATCATGGCACCCCCATATCACCCAGGAATGTTTGTGAACCGCAGGGGCTTCCACTCCCTCAATGTGCAGTTCATCAGCATCCATAAAAAGATCATCATGCCTGTGTGCGCCAGATTCCCTGGCAGCTGTCATGACTCTTTCGTGCTGCACCAGTCCATCCTCCCTCAGCTCTTTGCACCTCCAAACAGGCTTACCGGCTGGCTGCTTGGAAACAAGGGCTATCCACTGAAGAGGTGGCTCATGACGCCCTTGAGGAGGCCAACTACTGAGGCCCAGGAGCATTATAATGAGAGCCACATGTCCACCAGGTGTGTCATAGAGCAAGCAACAGGCATGCTGAAGATGTGCTTCAGATGCCTTGACAGATCTGGAGGAGCCCTTCAGTTTGCACCCTGCACAACAAAGCGCAGCAGCGAGTATTGGAGGTGCAGGAGGAACAAGGCACAGAGCACACAGCCTCTTTGGAGGAGGAGGAGGGGGAACAGGTGGAAGATAAGGAGGAGGAGGAACCTGAGGTGGAGATGGTACCAGCAGCAGCACACATCGCTGCCCGGGAGGCCCAGGATGGCTTCATAATGGCCAGATTTACTTAACTTGCTCCAATGCACCCATATGGCTGCCACATGCTGTACTAATTCCCCCCCCAACAACACCATAAAGTAGCCCTACAATGACCAAGCCATTCCTCTCGCCCAAACCCCCATTGCTTGAGGTTAAGTAATGTCTCACCATTCACTCCAAGGGACAAGAGCACTTCCCAGGTAGCAGGCAAAAATGGACAAGATCGGAAAGTGGAGCAAAGAAATACATTTATCTTTGTCATAAAAATAACTGAAACTTATCATTAACATTTGTTCATACACCCATGAGCATACCCTTGTGCATCTAGGATTGTGTCTTTTTTCTTTTCCGAGGGCTTCCGAGTGCTTCTATAAGGTGCAACACCTGTGGCTTCAGCAGAAGTAGAGGACCTACATAAGAACATAAGAACATAAGAAATAGGAGCAGGAGTAGGCCAATCGGCCCCTCGAGCCTGCTCCGCCATTCAATAAGATCATGGCTGATCTGATCCTAACTGCCAATCTACTATCACAGAACCATCTCCTGAAACTAACAGAATTAGACACATGAAATAGGAGCAGGATCAGGCTACATGGCCCCTGGGCCCGCTCCGCTACCCACAGGGCCATGTCTGATCCGAACCTAGACTCATGTCCAAATTCCTGCCCGCTCCCCGTAACCCTTAATTCCCTTTACTTCTAGGAAACTGTCTATTTCTGTTTTAAATTTATGCAATGATGTAGCTTCTACAGCTTTTTGGGGCAGCATATTCCATGGACCTACCACCCTCTGAGTGAAGTAATTCCTCCTCATCTCAGTTTTGAAAGAGCAGCCCCTTATTCTAAGACTATGCCCCCTCGTTCTAGTTTCACCTATCATCGGGAACATCTTCCCCGCATCCACCCGATCCAACCCCTTCACAATCTTATATGTTTCAATAAGATCGCCTCTCATTCCTCTGAACTCCAATGAGTAGAGTCCCAATCTACTCAACCTCTCCTCATATGTCCATCCCCTCATCCCCGGGATTAACCGAGTGAACCTTCTTTGTACTGACTCGAGAGCAAGTATGTCTTTTCTTAAGTATGGACACCAAAACTGTATGCAGTATTCCAGGTGTGGTCTCACCAATACCTTGTACAACTGAAGCAATACCTCCCTATTTTTATATTCTATCCCCCTAGCAATGAAAGCCAACATTCCATTGGCCTTCTTAATCACTTGCTGCACCTGCATACTAACCTTTTGAGTTTCGTGCACCAGGACCCCCAGATCCCTTTGTACTTCAGTACTTTCCAGTTTCTTGCCATTAAGACTTGCTCTATGATTTTTCCTGCCAAAGTGCATAACCTCACACTTTCCAGTATTGTATTCCATCTGCCAAATCTCTGCCCACTTACTTAGCCTGTCTATGTCCCCTTGCAGATTTTTTATGTCCTCCTCACTCACTACTTTCCCTCCCATCTTAGTATCATCTGCAAACTTTGATATGTTACACTCGGTCCCCTCCTCCAAATTGTTAATATAGATTGTAAAGAGTTGGGGACCCAGCACTGACCCCTGCGGAACACCACTAGTTACTGATTGCCAGTCTGAGAATGAACCATTTATCCCAACTCTCTGCCTCCTGTAAGAGAGCCAATCCTCTATCCATGTTAGAATATTACCCCCAATCCCGTGATTTTTTTATCTTAAGCAATAATCTTTTGTGTGGCACCTTGTCAAATGCCTTTTGGAAATCTAAATACACTACGTCCACTGGTTCCCCTTTATCCACCCTATATGTTACTTCCTCAAAGAACTCCAGCAAATTTGTCAAACATGACTTCCCCTTCATAAAACTATGTTGACTTTGTCCTATTAAATTATGATTATCCAAATGTCCTGTTACTGTCTCCTTAATAATGGACTCCAAAATGTTACCTACCACAGATGTTAGGCTAACCGGTCTATAGTTTCCAGCCTTCTGTCTACTGCCCTTTTTAAATAAGGGTGTTACATTAGCAGTTTTCCAGTCTGCCGGGACCTTTGCTGAGTCCAGGGAGTTTTGGAAAATGATTACTAATGCATCCACAATCCCTACCGCCACTTCCCTCAAGACCCTAGGATGTAAGCCATCAGGTCCAGGTGATTTATCCGCCTTGAGTCCCATTACTTTATCGAGTACCACTTCCTTAGTGATTTTGATTGTGTTTAGCTCCTCCCCCCCTATAGCACCCTGTTTGTCCAGTGTTGGGATATTCTTAGTGTCCTCTACTGTAAAGACTGATACAAAATATTCATTCAGTGTTTTTGCCATCTCCATATTTCCCACCATTAATTTCCCAGTCTCATCCTCTAAGGGACTGTAAGCATTCGCAATAATTTACAGTTCTGAAGATTCATGTTTTTTGATTAAAGTATCCCTGGGCAATGTGCTTTTTAAATTTCCAGGGATAAAATGGCTGTCACACCACATGGCCGAATGACAAAAGAGGTTTGGAATGCAGCTTTCTGTGTCTGGAAGTAAGGTTCAATGAAGACAAAGGACAATGCTTTGTTTATAAAGCAATTGAATGCCATTAGCATTTGTTTGTATATCGAGTGGATACACCTAAACTGCAGAAGAGACTTTTTGTATCTTGAATGGGTTTCCAATCACCCAGTACTGGACTATAGAGCAGATGTATCTCCCTTTTGTTTCAGCAAAGGGAGCTCTGAAAATCACATTAACTCAATCTAACCACTTTGAGTTAGCCTATCACAGCTTTGGGGTTAATTTTGCACACAGCCCTTGCAAGGCAGGGTGTGAGGGGCTCACCAGGTATAAAAAAAGGGCTGAGCAGCCAGCTCGCTCTCTTGACTCTTAGCTCGTGACTCTCTCTTGACTTCCTGGGACGATAGGTGAGCTCTCTCTCTCTCTCTCTCTCTCTCTCTCTTCGCTGGACCACATGTCAGCAGAGTTTCTGACTCCTCAACAAGGCAACCTAGCAGGAGTTAAGGGGGGATGGTGATTTAAGGGAATTGCTAAGATTGTTTAAATAACATTGTAGCCATTGTACCCCTCGTTTTCACCGTCTGCAACCCCCCTGCTGTATAGTTTTACAATTTTACTGTGTTCGTGTGGGATAGTTTGATATTGTGGTTATAGTTTCTTTTAGTTAATAAAGCTTGATTTTTTTCTCTCATCCAAACCACGTGTTCCGTTTTAATATCATTAATTATAAGTTCCTCCACTCAGAACTAAAGGAGGGGTAGCGATTCGAAACCGCTGTTTGTAAATTGGTTTAGAGTGCAGCAGCAAAAAGACTGCTGGCCAGGTAGATTACCTTAAACCAGTTTAAAAGAAGCCCCCAAAATCCTTACAATGGCGAGCCAGCCAGGAGTGGAGGCAGTTTTGATATGATAAGTGGTCTGGATCTAGAGAAAGCATCAGTTATTGTCTTTCTTGCTTTCAGTATGTGGGTAGCCCTGCGGAAGGTAGTGGCAGTGTGTAAGCCGACCTATCGGGGTATAGGTGGCTGGGCTAGGAAGGGTGAGATGGGAGAGCAGGAGGAGTTTAAAAAGGCCAAGAATCGGGAGTCCCAGCTTGGAAAATGCCAGGCGGAGGTAGAACGCCTCAGAGAGGTGTATGAGGCCAGAGCTAGTGGTATGAGGGTGCGGGAAGAGAATGCACGCCTCACACTAGAGGTCACGAAATGCCAGGCATTTATAGAGCGCCTTGTGCAGGAAGTCACAGAGGCGAGGGACAGTGAGATGAGACTGCGGGAAGAGAATGCCAGGTTTGGTGAAGCAGATCATGGCCCCTGTAGGGCAGAGATAGAAAGTCTTAACGTGGCTTTAAAGGTAGAAAGGGGAATGATTTGCGTGATCAGCCCGAAGGCAGGTCAGCTGGATTTTACTGGCAGCCCAAATCAAACCGCCCCAGAGGCAACACCCAGGGAAAGGCTGGCTAGGGAATTAGAGATCCGAAGACAGCAGCCCACAGCTCCGGGTTTTGGGGAGCTCGGGCAGCAAGGAGAGGTGGACAATGGGGTGGTAGAACACCAGCAGGTCCCGCTAGGCAGGCGGGGACCAGGACCAGTGTACCCCCTCAGACAACGGAGGTACGGTCAGCCCGTGAATGATAACCCAGGGGCTGTTCAGAATACCTTTCTCATACCTTATGATACCCCACAGCTCAGAGGCATGGTGAACCATATTCCCATGCTCTCTGGAAAGGGAGACCCCTCAATGCACTTCCAACAAGTAGACCAGGCAGCCGGTGTTAACGGCTGTGATGATGCAGAGAAAGCCAGAATGTTGCTTTTCTCTGTGGATAGCAGGCTCTATCAGATCCTTTCCAATGATGCCAAGAGAGGGCAGAAGGGTTCTGAGAACATGAAGGAGGAAATACTCCACGTCAACCAATGCAAATTGTACAAGGCAAGTTCAAGTTCACCACCTGTAAAGACAGGCACTGTGGCCTGTTTAAAGGGGCCAGCTTCCCAGCCCGCTTCTAGAGTGGTCCCCCTCATGATGTGGGACCCTGCGGGGGCAGGGATAGCAATCCCCCTGGTAGGAGACATAGGGAGGGAGCTGACACCAGGTTTTAAACAGGGGGAGGAAAATTTCCAGCCACCAGCAGCGGGTGGTGAGAGTATACCTGCCCCCAGCACAGGAGTGGGCAGGGAAGAGCAGACAAACCCAGAGAGAGATTTGCACCGGCAGGCTGCCAGGTACATCGTACAGTGCGGGCTATTTGGACATGGGGGAGAAGGTTCCCAGCCAGCTGGGGCTGTGACCCAAGCTCAGGGTCCGCCAGCCAAAGTTTCCCCCATAGAGACACCCCTCAGAAGGTCTCAGCGGGTGCCCCAGCCTAAGAAAGCATGGTCACCCACTTTACAGTGGAATAGGGCGGTTTCCCGAGCCAGGGAGAAGCCAGAGAACAGAGGCCCCCACTCAACAGCCATAAGCTGCGAGGGACCAGAGACAGGAGGCAGTCCAGCTTTGCTGCAGTCAGCAGCAATCTGCGACAGTGCCAGAGATTAGACTGGCCGTCCGGAGATGGGCGGCACTTGTATCATAGCTATGTGTGTGTATTAGCTTGCTTTAAGGTGTATTTTAAGTTGTGTTGATTTAACTAGTTTGTTAAGTAAGTTTAAAGAGTTTAAGTTTACATGTGTGCCGAATGTTTGTGTTTTGGTCCGAGGTCGAGGGACCCGACCATGTCTCCACCTAAGGCAGCAGGTCAGTGAGACCTGGCTGCATGTCCCTTTTAAGTTTTCGCAGGAGATGGGAAAATGAAGCAGCCATGTTCGCCCAGCCCAAGCTGGACATCGAATGAAGATGCAGAATGTTGGGGATCACCTCGCCACTGGACGAATCCAGGAGACCCCGCAGCGATCGTCGGGAAAAATCGGACAGAGTCCGGAGGAACTTGGCTACTCCTCCTACGGGGAGGAGATGGCCCCAGCTGGGTGGGGCACGGCCCCCAACCCAGCACTATCCTGACCGAAGTTCACGTGCGGGAGACCTCGCTGTCGAGGAGTCACGATGGGGAAGCGCGGGTGCCTGGTCATAGGGACGCGTTCCTCGGGGGTGGGTGGTGATGGCCCGGGAATGATTGTATAGAGGAGGGCGGAGACCCAAGAGTCGCGTGGGTGCGGTCGGGGGAGGGAGGAACTCACCCGGGGGCCCACGGGCAAAGAAGATAAGTTGTGGCTGGGAAGGATGAGTGGGTGGCCGGATCGGTGTGGGGCCAGGGAGTGCCGCCACACAGGCACCCATCATTTTCTGCAGCCAGTCGAGGGAAGACGGGAGGGGGAGGGACTGGGAGTCATGAGATCCCATACTCCCCGGTCTCGGTCTGTGGAAGGTAATTTTAAACGTGAGGGGTACCCCGCCTCCACAAAAGGACAACGGCTCGGGGCTGGCGGAGCAGGCTGGTCCACTAAATCCATTCTGCCTGTTTTAAAGTTTAAGGAGTTAAGGGGGGTGGAAGGTACTTTTACTGCCCGAGTGGGAGGAGCAATACCCACTCGAATTTCGCGACCCATCATCGGCACGTGATGATCGGGGTTCATTTAAGCATGTTGTTTAATGATTTTTTGTATTTTGTGTTGCAGCCCCAAGTTGAGCAGAGGCGTGAGGTCCTCTCCGTGCTTGGGACCAGTTTGTGACAACTCCAAGTTGAGCAGAGGCGTAGGATCCTCTCCGTGCTTGCGATAATTTTTGAGTACATTGTGTAACTAAGATTGCAACATTTTGTAATAACTTATGATGTAAAAAAAAAGGTGATTGTAAATTTGGTTTAAAATTGTACAAGCGTGTAGGGGTAGGAGACCCCTTATTGAAAACTGAAGTATCTGTAAGATGCCTACCGTACCATGGTTTTTTTTCTTGAATTTAAGGGGAATAGACGCGACGGGGATCAGTGGCAGATAGCTATTAGGTAAATACAGGGGATGGTTGTTTGTGGGGGGTCAGAAATTATTGCTCATTTCTTCAAGAGGAGACTACAAGCAAGCTGGAAGTATCCAAGGGCGGACTGTAAGAATTCGCAATAATTTACAGTTCTGAAGATTCATGTTTTTTGATTAAAGTATCCCTGGGCAATGTGCTTTTTAAATTTCCAGGGATAAAATGGCTGTCACACCACATGGCCGAATGACAAAAGAGGTTTGGAATGCAGCTTTCTGTGTCTGGAAGTAAGGTTCAATGAAGACAAAGGACAATGCTTTGTTTATAAAGCAATTGAATGCCATTAGCATTTGTTTGTATATCGAGTGGATACACCTAAACTGCAGAAGAGACTTTTTGTATCTTGAATGGGTTTCCAATCACCCAGTACTGGACTATAGAGCAGATGTATCTCCCTTTTGTTTCAGCAAAGGGAGCTCTGAAAATCACATTAACTCAATCTAACCACTTTGAGTTAGCCTATCACAGCTTTGGGGTTAATTTTGCACACAGCCCTTGCAAGGCAGGGTGTGAGGGGCTCACCAGGTATAAAAAAAGGGCTGAGCAGCCAGCTCGCTCTCTTGACTCTTAGCTCGTGACTCTCTCTTGACTTCCTGGGACGATAGGTGAGCTCTCTCTCTCTCTCTCTCTCTCTCTCTCTCTTCGCTGGACCACATGTCAGCAGAGTTTCTGACTCCTCAACAAGGCAACCTAGCAGGAGTTAAGGGGGGATGGTGATTTAAGGGAATTGCTAAGATTGTTTAAATAACATTGTAGCCATTGTACCCCTCGTTTTCACCGTCTGCAACCCCCCTGCTGTATAGTTTTACAATTTTACTGTGTTCGTGTGGGATAGTTTGATATTGTGGTTATAGTTTCTTTTAGTTAATAAAGCTTGATTTTTTTCTCTCATCCAAACCACGTGTTCCGTTTTAATATCATTAATTATAAGTTCCTCCACTCAGAACTAAAGGAGGGGTAGCGATTCGAAACCGCTGTTTGTAAATTGGTTTAGAGTGCAGCAGCAAAAAGACTGCTGGCCAGGTAGATTACTTTTAACCAGTTTAAAAGAAGCCCCCAGAATCCTTACAGGACCAACATTTACTTTAGCCACCCTTTTTCTTTTTATGTAACTATAAAAACTCTTACTATCTGTTTTTATATTTTTTGCTAATTTACTTTCATAATCTATCTTCCGTTTCTTAATCAATCTTTTTGTTATTTTTTGCTGTCTTTTAATGTTTTCCCAATCCTCTATCCTCCCACTAGATTTGGCTACCTTATATGCCCTTGTTTTTAGTCGAATACTATCCTTAATTTCTTTACTTAGCCACGGATGGCTGTCATTTCTTTTACACACTTTTCTTCTCAGTGAAATATATATTTTTTGGAAGTTGTAAAATAACTCCTTAAATGTACACCACTGATCATGTATCTGTCACGGGGCCATGCATTCACGGGGCCGTTTTGCTAGGGTTTCAGTAGTGGACCCAAATGCAGGAAACCTATCCAAGGACTCGAGACCGGGTAGAACTCGAAAGATGCTTCCTTGAGACTCGAGAACATAGCAACAGGGTAACACTCGAAAGGAGATTCACTTGAGACTCAAAAACACAGAGACATAGTCACACTCGAAAGGAGATTCCTTGAAACTCGAAAACACAGAGACTCGAGAGAGCTGCTACATGCAGACAGGCGAACCCAGGACTGAGCAAAGAGGACAGGAAACTTAAATACAGGCCAGAGTGGTCACGTGACATAATTATTCAAATGAGACCGGAGACAAATACTTTAACAACACACAGGTGAGGCCAGAGGCACAGAAACAAGACAAAAACTGAACAACTTTATTAACTAGCCTAATTACTCTGATGAGATCAATTACTCAAGAAACAGGTGAGGAGAGGGGCCCAGAAGGCATGGCAGCAGTGCACCGTGGCCTCAAAAACCGCCCTCAGGCGGCGAGCAGAGGGAAGTGCCGCTGCAGCCGTTACAGTATCGTCTTACCCTTTAATCTATTTTCCCAATCCACTCTACTCAATTCCGCTCTCATACCTTCATAGTCTCCTTTATTCAAGCTAAATACGCTTGTTTGAGATCCAACCTTCTCACCCTCTAATTGAATATGGAATTCAACCATGTTATGGTCGCTCATTCCAAGGGGATCCTTTACTAGGACATTTTTAATTAATCCTGTCTCGTTACACAGGACCAGATCTAAGGTTGCTTGCCCCCTGGTTGGTTCAGTTACATACTGCTCAAGAAACCCATCCCTAATACACTCAATGAACTCATCCTCAAGGCAGCCCTGCCCAATTTGATTTGTCCAATTAATATGATAGTTAAAATCCCCCATAATTATAGATGTTCCCTTATTACAAGCCTCAACTATTTCCTGATTGATACTCCGTCCAACAGAGTTGCAACTGTTCGGAGGCCTATAGACTACGCCCACTAGTGTTTTTTTCCCCTTATTATTCCTTATCTCCACCCAAACTGTTTCATTATCCTGATCTTTTGACCCAATATCATTTCTCTGTATTACAGTGATTCCTTCCTTTACTAACATAGCCACCCCACCTCCCCTTCCTTCCTGCCTGTCCTTCCTGATCGTTAAATAGCCTGGTATGTTTAATTCCCAGGCATTGTCACCCTGCAGCCATGTTTCTGTAATGGCCACAAGATCATACCCATATGTAGTTATTTGTGCCATTAACTCGTCTATTTTGTTACGAATGCTACGTGCATTCAGATAGAGAACTTTCAAATATGTTTTGTGACACTTAGTTCCTGCTTTTGCCCTTTTTACTACTTTACCTTTTACTCCATACCTTCTGCCCCTTCCTGACACGCTCTGGTTTTTAATTTCCCCACTGCTACCTAAGTCTATGACCTTCTCTGTTGTCATTTTTATTATTTGCTCTCTAGGAACCTCCCCCCCACTAGTTAGTTTAAAGCCCTCTCTACAGCCCTAGTTATATCATCCGCCAGGACTCTAGTCCCAGCACTGGCCAAGTGAAGCCCGTCCCAACGGAACAGCTCCCTCCTGCCCCAGTACTGGTGCCAGTGTCCCAGGAAGCAAAACCCATTTCTCCCACACCAGTCTTTGAGCCACGCATTTAACTCTCTAATTTTATTTGTCCTAGCCAAATTCGCTCGTGGCTCAGGTAATAATCCAGAGATTATTACCCTTGAGGTTCTGTTTTTTTATTTGACCCCTAGCTGCTCATACTCCTTTAACAGAACCGGCTTCCTAGTCCTATCTACGTCATTTGTACCAACATGGACCACGACAATTGGATCCACCCCCTCCCACTGCAAGTTTCCTTCCAGCCCAGAGGAGATGTCCTTAACCCTGGCACCGGGTAGGCAACACAGCCTTCGGGACTCTCGCTCTCAGCTGCAGAGAACTCTATCTATCCCCCTAATAATTCTATCCCCTACCACTACAACATTTCTATTTACTCCCCCCTCTTGAATGGCCCCCCATTCCACGGTGCTGTGGCCAGGTTGCTCATCCTCCCTGCAGTCCCTGCTCCTGTCCCCACAGGGAGTAAGAACCTCAAACCTGTTGGACAAGAGCAAGGGCTGCGGCTCCTCCAGCTCTACCTCCTGGATCCCCGTACCTGCCTCACTCGTAGTCACACCGTCCTGCCCCTGACCATGGGCTACATCTGAATTAATTAACTTCATAGGTGTGACCACCTCCTGATACACAGAGTCCAGGTATTTCTCCCCCTCCCTGATGTGTCGCAGTGTCTGTAGCTCAGACTCCAGCTCATCAACACGGAGCTGGAGTTCCTGTAGCAGCAGACACTTGTCACAGATGTAATCACCGTTAGCCTCAATGGGGTCCATCGGCTCCCACGTCTCGCAACAGTAACACATCACCTGCTCCATTCTATGTAATTAATTAAATTTTTTATTGTTAGTTATGGACACCCTCTGCCCGTTTTTAGATGCTAGTATCCCCTTTAATTAATTGGATTTAAATTAAATCAATCCCTCTAATTACACCAGTTAAATGGTTTACCAACAGTCACTCTGCACCAGAAAGGCCTTATTAACTACAGCCCACAGAGTTAAAGTTTGAAAAGAGCACCTAACACCCCACTTACCCAAACTCACAGCACTCTCTGCTGACTCACACTAGCACTGGTCTTTTTATACTGTTTGTTTGTTTACAGCCAAATGAGTCACCCCTGCTGATTGGTTAGAAAACTGGTTTCCACTGCCTGCTGTGCCAATTTACTCCTACTGCCGTGTAACCTTGTTTTATGCTTCTTAAATCAACAGAATCCCAAATATTTAACTTTTCCCCTTTACTTAAACTGCTTAAGTAATCTTATCAAGAATGATTTAAAGAGAAATAACAATTAATGAACTCTCACACTTACCCAAACTCACAGCACTCTCTGCTGACTCGCACTCAGCAGAGAGTGCTGTGAGTTTGGGTAAGTGTAAGTGTCACCTGTGGGAGAGTAAAGAGATGAATTAGAACTGTTATAATAAGAATGGTAATGTTACCATTATGCACATGATGACTTTTCACTGGCTGCTGATACCAGTCACCATATGGGTGACTGCTGTATGCTATGTGGCTGTATGAGATGTAATTCTGTCACCAGTTTGCTGGGATGTCTCCCTCTCTCCATCTCCCACCACCAGCAGCTCTGTAACTCCAGAGATCCCCTAGGGCCTCCTCCTCTGCTAGAGTCAATTGAGTGAAGACAGGAGGGCCACCTCTAGTTCTCTCCCTATTGTTCTGCGCTCTCTTCTCCTGCAAGGAGGGCAAGTAGAGAACTTTGAGTGAGAGTGATGGAATGAGTGTAAGGAAAGGATGGGCTACATCTGTAGAGGGTAACTATGAGGGAGAGGCATGACATTGCCAAATGGCCTCCTTCTGTGCTGTTACTTACTATGATTGCATTAGGATAAGGGTGAGTGTCAGGGGTGGTTAGACAGATGGGGATGTGAGTATGCACATAGACAGAGGGGGTAGGTTGGTGTGAGGAATGATGTGCAGGAGTAGGCTTGAGAAGACAGAACGATGAGGGTTGTGGTGACATGCTCATTGGGATGTAGGTGAGTATGGCATTGCACTCACTTTTCCTGAACTCATGAGATCATCGAATCTTTTCCGGCACTGGATCCATGTGCTCCTGACCACATACATGCTACTGACCTCCTCTGCAATCTCCAGCCATGCCCTTTTAGTGCCTCTGGGTGGCCGTTTGCATTGATCGCCAAGAAAGCGAACCTCCCTGCGTGCTCTTACTGCCTGCACCAGAACTGCAAGGGAGGCAGTGTTGAATCTTGGCGGTACCCTCTGCCTTGTCTCTATGACCCACAGTTTTATCAGGTTTATCACGCTACTCAGACCTCTGGATGCCACCTTATTCACTCCTACATCAATGTTCAAATGAGATGTGTGCAAGGCTGCTTTAAATATCCATGCTGGAAAAGAGTCATCGATGATGTCATTAGACCCGCTCCATTTAATTGGGCCGGGAAACGTGCATGACTGATTTAATTGGGCCATTAAGTAAAACTCGCACTGCAGAATGCGCTGTTCACATCTTTGTGTTCCTGACCCACTACATGGCCTGCACGCATGCAACCTGACAGGTAACGATTCCGGCCAGAGTGTTTCCACTTGTGGGGGAAAGTCAAACCAGAAGCCATCAATATTAGATAGTCACCAAGAAATCAAATATGGGATTTCAGAAGAAACTTCTTTACCCAGAGATTGGTGAGAATGTGGAACTCGCTGTAACATTTGCATATTGAATTATCATTGGCCCGCAGGCATCTGTAAGGAATACCTATTATATTCACATGTGATCACATGCTGAGTTGTCATTGGCCTGCAGGCATCTGTAAGGACTACTATTGTTTTGGAGACCCAGGCTAGTGGTTCTATTGCCAGGTTTTCCCCACTGGTGCTGCTATGAGTAAGATCACAGACCTAATACTTAATAAAAGAGTTAAACTGTAATACTCCGTCATCCTGCAATTTATTACTTTTGTACAAAGTGTGCAAAACAAGACACTCGCTACCACAGGAAGTAATTGAGGTGAATAGTATAGATGCATTTACCGGGAAGCTAGAAAAGCATATGAGGGAGAAGGGAACAGATGGTTATGCTGATAGAGTTAGATGTGGAAGGATGAGAGGAGACTCAAGTGAAGCATTACCTCAGCACAGACTGGTTGGGCCGAATGGTCTGTTTCTGTGCTGCATATTCTATGTAATTCTATGTAATATCCTGCAACGTAACAGACCTTCAGGAATGAAAGAACTGCAATAGACTCTCCTCTATTTCGGTTTTTATGCACAATCATGACTTTGCTACTTGTGCTAACCACCTGGGGATGCTTTGTAATTTACCCCAGGTCATCGAGCTGAAACATTAACTCTGTTTCTCTCTCCACAGATGCTGCCTGACCTGCTGAGTGTTTCCAGCATTTTTTGTTTATATTTCAGGTTTCCAGCAGCCGCAGTATTTTGCTTTAGTATAAATTTGTTCATTTACAAACTGATGCTGGTAAACGCGTATTTTATTCTCCATGAAGGTTTTATTTTGCTTGCTTCTAATGCTGAGTTATGAGGTCCGCAATGCTACTATTATTTACGGTCCATCAACTTCCTGACAATTTCGAGTTATTTAATTAAAGCGCATCTCGTTAGGAGCTGCGGTGGATTTCTCTTTATCTAAGTCATCTGTCAGATTTGTCCGCTTCCTTATTGCTTTCTGTTAGGAGAAACTGTTTATATTGTTAAAAAAACACTATTACCGACGCTGACACTTGGTGTACTGTGGTAACCATGGAGACGCAATCTGTAGTTGTCTTTCATATTTTAGCATTGATTATAGAAATAATTCTAAAAGAATAAACATATTACCGCACAGATGACGTTTCAAGTTGCTACGTAAAATTTAACCTGCAGCTGAATTTCGCGCATCGGTAACACGAATACCTGTTAATGGATGTGACAAACCTGCAACTTTTTAACTAATAAACAGCAACATTCATTATCATTTACTGAATTTATTTGATACAACATACAGCAGTGTCAAACTTGCCTGGGCAATTGTCATCAAGGAAAATGTCACCGTCAAGCAAAATATTATTATATTCCTTTCAAGATAATTGTACATGGATACAATTTTATACGTTGGTATTTTTTTTGATTATTCGTTCATGGGATGTGTGCATCACTGGCAAGGCCAGTATTTATTGCCCATCCCTAGTTGCCCTTGAGAAGGTAGCGGTGAGTCCCCTGCTTGAACTGCTGCAGTTCCTGTGGTGAAGGTACTCCCACAGTGCTATTAGGGAGGGAGTTCCAGGATTTTGACCCAGTGATGATGAAGGAACAGTGATATACTTCCAAGTCAGGATGGTGTGTGACTTGGAGGGGAACTTGGAGGTGGTGATGTTCCCATACGCCTGCTGCCCTTGTCCTTCTAGGTGGTAGAGGTTGCGGGTTTGGGAGTTGCTGCAGTTTTTCTTGTAGATGGTACACACTGCAGCCACGGTATGCCGGTGGTGGAGGGAGTGAATATTTAAGGTGGTGAATGGGGTGGCAATCAAGTGGGCTGCTTTGTCATAGATGGTGTCGAGATTCTTGAGTGTTGTTGGAGCTGCACTCATCCAGACAAGTGGAGAGTATTAGATCATACTCCTGACTTGTGCCTTGTAGATGGTGGAAAGGCTTTTGGGAGTCAGGAGATGAGACACTCACTGCAGAATACGCAGCCTCTGACCTGCTCTTGTTGGCACAGTATTTATGTGGCTGGTCCAGTTAAGTTTCTGGTCAATGGTGACCCCCAGGATGTTGATGGTGGGGGATTCGGCGATGGTATTGCCATTGAATGTCAAGGGGTGGCGGTTAGACTCTCGCTTGTTGGAGATAGTCATTGCCTGGAGTTTCTGTGGCACAAATGTTACCTGCCACTTATCAGCCCAAGCCTGAATGTCATCCAGGTCTTGCTGCATGCGGGCATGGACTGCTTCATTATCCGAGGAGTTGCGAATGGCACTGAACACTGTGCAGTCATCAGCAAACATCCCCACTTGACATTATGATGGAGGGAAGGTCATTGATGAAGCAGCTGAAGATGGTTGGGCCTAGGACACTGCCTTGAGGAGGAACTCCTGCAGCGATGTCCTGGGGCTGTGATGATTTGACCTCCAACCACCACAACCATCTTTCTTTGTGTTAGGTCTGACTCCAGCCAGTGGAGAGTTTTCACCCCGATTCCCATTGACTTCAGTTTTACTAGGGCTCCTTGATGCCACACTTGGTCAAATGCTGCTTTGATGTCAAGGGCAGTCACTCTCACCTCACTGCTGGAATTCAGCTCTTTGGTCCATGTTTGGACCAAGGCTGTAATGTGGTCTGGAGCCAAGTGGTCCTGGCGAAACCCAAACTGGGCATCAGTGAGCAAGTAACAACAGAAAATGCTGGAAAAACTCAGCAGGCCAGGCAACATCTGTGGAGAGAAATTAGAGTCGATGTTTCGGGTCTAACCCTTTTTCAAAACTGGCAGTTTTTTGTCTTTTGCACTCACGTGCTGGGCTCCACAGTCTGGTTCAAATTAAGCCGTTAAAATGCATATCAAACTCGAAGACTTTCGATCAAGACGAGAGAAGGCTGTTTTATTGGAAAACATCTTTGACAAACCCATTTAGGTGTATATACTGATTCACAGAAAAAAAATCAAAGTTATGTATTAACTGCTGTAATACAAGATTAAATAAATGTTCTTGTTATGAAAACTATAATCTTCCATTGTACCTTTTGCAAAATGGTTAGTTTACATCACACGATGCAGCGCTGTCCCTCCAAACTGATGGTAAATGCATCTGAACTATTCATTGGCTTACGTTTCTCATTGTACGCGTGGAGTCAAAGTTTTGCCAACACATAATTACCAATTTGGAGTAAATTCATCTCGTGTTAATAATGTTTTTCGCTGTACTTCGGCAGTCAGTTATAAAAAAAAGCAACTCAATAGAAACAAAATACTTTGATCCAACTTTTTAGAGTCTGGAAATAGCTTGTTGTTATTCAACATTATATTGCTGTATGCTTTCTCATGGCTGTAACAGCTGGGATTTAATGATACAGTTAATCGGAATCGAGTTTAAACATTCGATTGTAAAACGGGCTCTTTTGAAGTACCCGATGTTTGGGGAAAGAGAATTTGTTTCACTGCACTGTTCCAAGATTGTTTTAATAATCGTTTCACTGTACTTTAACCGAGTCTGTTTTAAGAACAATCAAATGTTTACAATAATATAAACAGAAAGTGCTGGAAAAACTCAGCAGGTCAGGCAGCATCTGTGGAGCGAGAAACAGAGTTAACGGTTCAGGTCGATGACCTTTCGTCAGAACAGAAACGTTTACAAACTCAGTTCCGATTAAATGTATCTTTTCGTCCAAATTGTCTAAACCGTGAGTCTGTGGCATGCCTAGAAATGTTAACATAGAAACATCTTTACAGAGACCACACGTTGTTAATTTTCCTCCCTCGGGTCTGCTTTACCGAGTCAGTTAATTTTAATATCATTTGATGCTTAACAGTGTAACATCTAATCTTTGTTACTGTATTGAGACTTGTAATTGACCTTTCATAAAAACAATTATATAAAATACATAAAATGTTGTTTAATGTTTCATATGGTTGTCACCTATTTCGGTGTTTGCAATGTTGTTCACTACCATGGGGCATATATGGGGTGTCCGAGCAAATATTTATCTCTCAACCAACAGCACCAAGAACAGATTATCTGGTCATTATCTCAGTACTGTTTGTGGGATCTTGCTATGCGCATTTTGGCTGCCCTGTTTCGGACATGCTAATTGGCTGTAAAGCGCTTTGGGACTTCCTGAGGTCGCGAAAGGCGCTATATAAATGTAAGGGTTTTTCTTTACTTAAAAAAAGCCATCAAATTCATAGGAACTTTGACAGCATTTTTGAAATTAAAAACGGCTGAATGGCGAAATACATGCTATAACGTTAAAGCCTCACTCCCCTCTTTAATCGTTTATATTACATGCAGCCGTTTTCATTGATTGCCATCCTCAGGTAGATCAGCGCCTATACTGAATCTTACCGCCCTCTGCAGGTGGAACTCGCTGCCGTGGGCTTGTAGCAGAGGAAACAGAATTAAATACTCCGATGAATTGACCGGAGAGCCGAAACACGTCTTGGAGTGCATGAAACGATCTCTTCTCAGTCCTGGGTCGTCTCTGTTTATAAACGGTACAGAAACCGGATTGGGCGGCAAAAGGGGAAAGAGCGCTGCAGTCACTATAAACGACATTCACTGGACGTTAGAATGAACTCTGGTCATGAATTTCTGTAAGAACGTTACATTTTTCTGGTCATTCTCGTTTCAGCAATCGATTTTATTTTACGCAAGTTCTGGATTCAGTAGCATCCCCCTCCCCTTATCTATTTTATCTGTAATCTAAATTAAAAAAAAACTAGGTCTTGATCTTACATTGAGGTCCCCTTGAATACACAATAGCTGATGGTTATGAACCACCCACACGATCTCAGAGCAAGGAAGTCCAACTGCGCCCTCAGTCTTGCGAATGGCTCCTTATATTCTGTATATAAATGTATATGCAAACGATCTCGCCTTCTTTTAGAGGTACTGTACTGCAAACAGAGTGGAGAAGTGGAATATGTTCAGGTCTCGTATCGCCTACTGAATCGTCGAGCGTGATTACGTTTCCTGAACTTGTTGCTGGTGGACTGAAAGCTCTATTGAGGGATTCTCCTGTCACTGATCCGGTACAGGTTCTTCGCATTTTCTATACATAATATAAATTCGTTTATATACACATATATATATATGTATAGTGGATTGCACAGATACAGGACTGAAGCCTCCATGCATCCGACAAGTGGCCGACTTTTCAGAGAGGTACGACAACAAATAGTTAAAATGTTCTTTTGGTAACACCTGGTAAATTTGGGTTTGCCCATGAAGTTGATGTCTGTAGGAGCATACTTGCAATAAGACGGTACTCGTTAAAATGCATATGTGTGTAATATATATATATCAAAAAGAGACGGAGAATGCTGCAAAATAAATACTCGGAGCCGGGGCAATGGTTTGCTGTTGGGAGTTCGTTTTTGTTTTATTTTATACGAGTGCAAATTACATTCCGTTGTCTTTTTTTCTCTTTCTAGATGTCAGGCGTACAACACCAAGCGTGGTTTTGAATCGGGAGCGACCTGTTTCTCCCCTTGTCTATACCCACCCACCTACCCACCCAGCCTTTTGTCAGCTCGCAGTAAGTCGCTTAGGTATGGCAGCGGGAGTCGCAGCCTGGCTCCCCTTTGCCCGGGCGGCCGCGATCGGATGGATGCCGGTGGCCAGCCACCCCATGCCCGCCGCCCCCAGCGACAGAAAGCGGCCGCAGGACGGGCTGGTCATCCTCAACGTGAGCGGCAGGCGCTTCCAGACGTGGCGGAGCACCTTGGAGCGCTACCCGGACACTTTGCTGGGCAGCTCGGAGAAAGACTTTTTCTACAACGAGGAGATCAGAGAGTATTTCTTCGACCGCGACCCCGACATCTTCAGGAACATCTTGAATTTTTACCGGACCGGCAAGCTGCACTACCCGAGGCACGAGTGCATCTCGGCATACGACGAGGAGCTGTCTTTCTTCGGCATCATCCCGGAGATCATCGGCGACTGCTGTTACGAAGAGTACAAGGACCGAAAGCGCGAAAACGTGGAGCGGATCATGGACGACGCCGAGGACGAGCTGAGCGGCGAGAACCGCCTGCCATCCATGACGGCGCGCCAGAAGGTTTGGCGGGCTTTCGAGAACCCGCACAGCAGCACCTTGGCGCTGGTGCTCTACTACGTCACCGGTTTCTTCATCGCCGTCTCGGTGATGGCCAACGTGGTGGAGACGGTGCCGTGCGGCGCCCTGCCGGGCGGCGTCAACGAGCTGCCGTGCGGCGAGCGCTACGCCCTGGCCTTCTTCTGCCTGGACACGGCGTGCGTCATGATCTTCACCGTCGAGTACCTGCTGCGCCTCATGGCGGCCCCCAGCCGCTACCGCTTCGTCCGCAGCGTCATGAGCATCATCGACGTGGTGGCCATCATGCCCTACTACATCGGCCTCATCATGACCGACAACGAGGACGTGAGCGGCGCCTTCGTCACCCTGCGGGTCTTCAGGGTCTTCCGGATATTCAAGTTCTCCCGCCACTCGCAGGGCCTGCGCATCCTGGGTTACACCCTCAAGAGCTGCGCTTCCGAGCTCGGCTTCCTCCTCTTCTCCCTCACCATGGCTATCATCATCTTCGCCACTGTCATGTTTTACGCCGAGAAAGGTTCCTCCGCCACCAAGTTCACCAGCATCCCGGCTGCTTTTTGGTACACCATTGTCACCATGACAACTTTGGGGTAAG
Organism: Somniosus microcephalus; assembly: GCF_052327205.1. Classification (NCBI taxonomy): domain Eukaryota; kingdom Metazoa; phylum Chordata; class Chondrichthyes; order Squaliformes; family Somniosidae; genus Somniosus; species Somniosus microcephalus. The sequence goes on from NC_141002.1 coordinate 69,339,977, forward strand.
TGCTTGAGTTTCCGTGTACTCTGCCTGGTGCAAGTTGTTGGTTTTGCCCAAGCTGTGTTTCTTTTTGACCTGAGTACCGCTGATTCGATGGTTTCAACAAGAAGGGATTATTGTCGTCTAGAAGGTGTTGGGGCTCTTTGAGCTATGTTGGAGAAAACCCTCATGGAGAAGGCCAGCCTTGGCTTGGACTGTCAACGTTCTTATATTGGAGGGGGCCTGTGTACTGATGTATTGATTGTGGAGAAGGTGTGAAATTAATTCTAATCTCAACTAACCTAATAATGTGCTAGCAGCAAAGAGTCCATCTGCCCACATCAATATATGGAAAAAATAAAGGTAGCTAGCAGCACACTATTTGAAGTTTTTGATGCTAATTTCACCCTGTTAGCTTGACAGAATTTTGGAAAGTTTGGTTCTTGACCTCTTTCTCCATCCATCAACACACATCGTTTATATACAGGATTGATCTATGCCCATAGTTTAGCAATGCATTGTAATAACTATTCTAACCCTGTAAGTGGTTCTTAGCAGACAAATTAAATAAGCATTGATTTATTTAGACCCACATCACCGTTGCCACAAAGCTTCAGATTCTACTGGGAAGGAAAGATTTGCGAGAAACACAACACTTTTGAAATGTTGGTATGCAAAGTTACATCCAGTTTTTTCTAGAGTCTTTTCTGTGATGTCATTTGGTATTAAGCTGTATTGCATATGTCCAACTCAACAAATGTGGATAGGTGTTCTGTAAAACATGAGGTATCTTGGAGCACCAAATGCTACTATTGTACTAAATAATGTCATCTTGTGTCAGTTAAACCATACAATGGAACCTCTATCTGGTTTAATGGAACGGAACAGACATCTTTCCCAGTGGATGATGGTATTCAGAAATTTTGGTCCATCATATCTAACAAAACCATAGACATGGGAATGAAGACAAGTGCAATGCTAATAACATTAATTGAATTTTATCTTTCTCGGGTTGTGAGATTAATTTATGTAGACAGGTGGAGATAGATGTTAGTAGGCCTTGCACTTAGATGATGACGTCTTACACAAGACTTTGTGCTGCAAAAATTCTGGTGATAATTAGGACGGTGCACAATTGGAGTGCAGATAATCGAGGTTCTACTGTAGTTCAGTGCATATGTTGCATTAAGCCAGTTTTCTAATAATAGTTATAAACTATTAGTTCTGTTTTGTAAACAAAATGCATGTGTATATATAACATTTAAAAACCACAATAAGTAATTTCACAAAACATTGTGCAGTTTAGATTAAACATGCACAGGTCTTGAGTGGGATGAATGTGTTGTTAACCTATGGGAAGCCTAAAGACAGACTTTAAAAGGTGGGCACATGCAACATAATGTTGGATGGTTAATTGGCATGTATGTGAAGGTAAACCTTATTAATTGAAGATAAGTTCCACAGCTGGCTTGACTCTGAAGGCACAGTGTTGGCAAGCTATGATAAGGTGAATGTTTCAACACAGTTCCTTGTAATTGACATGAATTTTTAAAAAGTCTTTTGCATGAAACAGTCATCAGCATTTTTCAAAGAAGGTCGCATCAGCAGTTAATATAAAATATATACAGGTAATGTATATGTCTTGTGTTGTACTGGATTTTTTTTAATTGACTCTCCTCAAGGTGCGGACTCATGCTGGGGTACATGAGTGACAACAGCACTCTAGTACCTCACCTAAGTGGCCATTCTTCATGTGTGAGCCTATGTAAGTTGGATGGCTGTTCCCCATGGGGGCCGTCGTGACTGTACCAGATCCTATCTTTACTGAATGTATACTTCCCAGCAGTGTGACTAAATAGTGATCAGGAGTGGGAAACTTGACTGATTCCCACTCTCTCTGGTCCAGGGTTACTGAGGCCAGTTGTAGTATACAACATAGTGTATTGTTCCAGAATAATTTACTCGTTAGTAAATGCCAGATTTACTAAGTGATTTTTCTGCTCCATACTTGTAAAAATAATAATTTTCTCTATAGTTAATGACATTAATAAATGTTTTTATGTTATCTGCAAGTACTGTGAACTTGTCAGAAGGTTCACTTAGCCTGTTACCAAGGTAATGATACATAGCTGGATACACTGGTAGCTTAAACAACAACAGCTTGTATTTATATAGCGCCTTTAACGTAGTAAAACATCCCAAGGCGCTGCACAGGAGTATTATAAGACAAAAACTTTGACACCGAGCCACATAAGGATAAATTAGGGCAGGTGACTAAAAGCTTGGTCAAAGAGGTAGATTTTAAGGAGCGTCTTAAAGGAAGAAAGAGAGGTAGCGAGGCGGAGAGGTTTAGGCAGGGAATTCCAGAGTTTAGGGTCTAGGCAACAGAAGGCACAGCCACCAATGGTTGAGTGATTATAATCAGGGATGCTCAAGAGGGCAAAATTAAAGGAGCACAGATATCTCGGGGATGGGGTTGTGGGGCTGAAGGAGATTACAGAGATAGGGATGGGCAAGGCCAATGGAGGGATTTGAAAACAAGGATGAGAATTTTGAAATCGAGGCGCTGCTTAACCGGGAGCCAATGTAGGTCAGCGAGCACAGGGGTGATGGATGAATAGAACTTGGTGCGAGTTAGGACACGGGCAGCTGAGTTTTGGATGACCAAGTTTCCGTAGGGTAGAATGTGGGAGGCCAGCCATGAGTGCGTTGGAATAGTCAAGTCTAGAGGTAACAAAGACATGGATGGGGGTTTCAGCAGTGGATGAGCTGAGGCAAGGGTGGAGACGGGTGATGGTACGGAGGTGGAAATAGGCGGTCTTTGTTATGCTGCGGTTATGTGGTTGGAAGCTCATTTTAGGGTCAAATATGACACCAAGGTGGCGAACCGTGTGGTTCAGCCTCAGACAGATGTAACGGAGAGGGATAGAGTCAGTGGCTAGGGAAGGGAGTTTGTGGCGGGGACCGAAAACAATGGCTTCGGTCTTCCCAATATTTAATTGGAGAACAATTTTGCTCATCCAGAACTGTATGTCGGACAAGCAGTCTGACAATTTAGAGACCGTGGAGGGGTCGAGAGAAGAGGTAGTGAGGTAGAGCTGGGTGTCATCAGCGTACATGTGGAAACTGACACTGTGTTTTCGGATGATGTCGCCAAGGGGCAACATGTAGATGAGAAATAGGAGGGGGCCAAGGATAGATCCTTGGGGGACACCAGAGGTAATGATGCAAGAGCGGGAAGAGCTGTTGCTGGTGATTCTCTGGCTACGATTAGATAGATAAGAATGGAGCCAGGCGAGTACAGTCCCACCCAGCTGGACGACGGCGGAGAGGATTTGGAGAGGATGGAGTGGTCAAACGTGTCAAAGGCTGTAGACAAGTCAAGAAGGACGAGGAGGGATAGTTTATCTTTGTCACAGTCACAAAGAATGTCGTTTGTGACTTTGATGAGAGCTGTTTCGGTACGGTGGCAAGGGTGGAAACCTGATTGGATGGATTCAAACATGGAATTGCGGGAAAGATGGGCACGGATTTGGGAGGCGACGACATATTCAAGGACTTTGGAGAGGAAAGGGAGGTTGGAGATGAAGCGGTAGTTTGCAAGGACGGAGGGATCAAGGGTTGTTTTTTTGAGGAGGAGGGTGATGACAGCAGATTTGAGGGAGAGGGGGACAGTACCTGAGGAGAGAGAACCGTTAACAATGTCAGCTAACATGGGAGCCAGAAAAGGACGTTATGTGGTCAGCAGTTTGGTGGGAATAGGGTCGAGGGAGCAGGAAGTGGGTCTCATGGACAAGATGAGCACAGAGAGATCATGAGGGGAGATCGGAGAGAAACTGAAGAAAGATGTGCGTTCAGGGATAGGGCAGGGGGGAACCTTAAAGGAAGTTTGGTACAGTGGGCAAGGGAAAGGAAGGGAAGTGGCAGAGGCAGCTGAACGGATGGTCTTAATCTTAGAGACAAAGAAGTTCATGAGCTCCTCACACTTGTTATCGGAGGTGAGGGTGGAGGAGACGGGGAGAGAGGTTTAAGAAGCCGGTTAGCAGTAGAGAATAGGAGCCGGGGTTTATCTTTGCATTCCAGAATGATTCTGGAATAGTGAGCAATTTTGGCAGACGAGAGCAGGACCCGATAATGCTTTATGTGGTCCAGCCAGATCTGGCGGTGAATGGCTAAACCAGTTCTCCGCCATATCTGTTCGAGTCTGCATCCCTTAGACTTAAGGGAGCGAAGATGAGAGCAGTACCAGGGGGAACGGCCAGGATGAGAGAGGGTAATTGTTTTAGTAGGGACTGGGGCATCAAAGGTGGTGGTGAGGGTGTGATTGAGCAGATCGGTAGCTGCAGAAATGTCATGGTGAGTGGAGAGCCAAAGGCTGGACAGTTGGGATTTCGTAAGTGCAGTTGTAAGAGAGTTGGGTGAGAGTTTTTTCCAGGGGCGCACACAGAAGGAAGCAGGGTTGGGGGTGGGTGGAAGGGGGATGTGGGTGGAGAGCGATACGAGGAAATGGTCAGAGATGGGCTTATTTGCGATTGACACGATGGGAGTAGCAAGGCCACGAGAGATGGCAAGGTTGGGGGGGTGGCCGTGAATATGGATTGCGGAGTTTACATGGAGGGAGAGATTAAGGGAGGATAGGAAGCTAGTGAACTCAGGAGAGAGAACATGATGAATTGAGATGGAGGTTGAAATCACCGAGGATAAGAAGTTGTTCGGTGCTGAGGGAGGAGAGCAGTGAAAATATCTCAGTAATAACCTTTTTATGGTACTTGGGTGAGTGGTAGAGAACAAGAATTTTAAAAGAGGTGAGAGGGGTGGAATAAAGTGTACTCCTGAGGCCATATCAGCCTACTCGAGGTCCCCACCATCACAGAAGCCAGTCTTCAGCCAATTTGATTCACTCCATGTGATATCAAGAAACGGCTGAGCGCACTGGATACAGCAAAGACTTTGGGCCCCGACAACATCCCGGCTATCATGCTGAAGAATTGTGCTCCAGGACTGGCTGCGCCTCTAGCCGAGCTGTTCCAACACTGGCATCTATTTGACAATGTGGCAAACTGCCCAGGTATGTCCTGTCCACAAAAAGCAGGACAAATCCAATCCGGCTAATTACCGCCCCATCAGTCTACTCTCAATCATCAGCAAAGTGATGGAAGGTGTTATCAACAGTGCTATCAAGCGGCACTTACTCACCAATAACCTGCTCACTGATGCCCAGTTTGGTTTCGCCAAGACCACTCGGCTCCCGACCTCATTACAACCTGGGTCCAAACATGGACAAAGGAGCTGAAATCCAGAGGTGAGGTGAGAGTGACTGCCCTTGACATCAAGGCAGCATTTGACCGAGTGTGGCATCAAGGAGCCCTAGTAAAACTGAAGTCAATGGGAATCGGGGGAAAACTCTCCACTGGCTGGAGTCATACCTAGCACAAAGGAAGATGGTTGTGGTGGTTGAAGGTCAACCATCACAGCCCCAGGACATCGCTGCAGGAGTTCCTCAAGACAGTGCCCTAGGCCCAACCAACTTCAGCTGCTTCATCAATGACCTTCCCTCCAACATAAGGTCAGAAATGGGGATGTTCGCTGATGACTGCACAGTGTTCAGTGCCATTCGCAACTCCTCAGATAATGAAGCAGTCTATGCCTACATGCAGCAAGACCTGAATGACATTCAGGCTTGGGCTGATAAGTGGCAGGTAACATTCGCACCACAGAAGTGCCAGGCAATGACTATCTCCAACAAGCGAGAGTCTAACCACCCCCCCTTGACATTCAACGGCATTACCATTGCCGAATCTGCCAACATCCTGGGGGTCACCATTGACCAGAAACTTAACTGGACCAGCCACATAAATACTGTGGCAACAAGAGCAGGTCAGAAGATAGGTATTCTGCGGCGAGTGTCTCACCTCCTGACTCCCCAAAGCCTTTCCTCCATCTACAAGGCACAAGTCAGGAGTGTGATGGAATACTCTCCACTTGCCTGGATGAGTGCAGCTCCAATAACACTCAAGAAGCTCGACACCATTCAGGACAAAGCAGCCCGCTTGATTGGCACCCCATCCACCTCCTTAAACATTCACTCCCTCCACCACTGGCGCACTGTGGCTGCAGTGTGTACCATCTACAAGATGCACTACAGCAACTCGCCAAGGCCTCTTTGGCAGCACCTCCCAAACCTGCAACCTTTTCCACCTAGAAGGACAAGGGCAGTAAGCTCATGGGAACACCATCACTTCCAAGTTCCCCTCCAAGTCACACATCATCCTGACTTAGAAGTATATCCTTCATTGTCGCTGGGTCAAAATCCTGGAACTCCCTACCTAACAGCATTGTGGGAGTACCTTCACCTCACGGACTGCAGCAGTTCAAAAAGGCGGCTCACCACCACCTTCTCGAGGGCAACTAGGGATGGGCAATAAATGCTGGCCTTGCCAGCGATGCCCACATCCCATGAACAAATAAAGAAAAGATGCTGAAAGGAGGAGAAACTGCCAGAGGAATAGGGGGACAGACCAAGGTGTGATTTGGTGATGAGAGAGAGCCACACCAAATAACTAAATAATGATAGGTAATTCAAGTTTAACACTTTACATGGTAGTTCTAAGCATAGGTTTTAGATTAGATGATTCTTAAGTTTGTAAGTATATTTCCTCTGTGCATTTACAAAAGAAAAAGGCATGAGTATTCAGTGGTCCTCCCTGCTCTGTACTTGCATCTACTTTGTCTCTAGAAATAGTGAACAGAGGAAAATATACCATTTAGTCTCTTAGCTCATTCTCTACATGACAGAATACATAGGTACTGTAGGCGAAAAAATGCAGTAATAGAGAGGCTTACCAAACTGAGCACTGTCCTTAGAATTCATCATGGTTGGCATACAGATAAAATGTTAAATCATTAACTGCTGTTTAAAATAGAAAAAGTAGAAGACTTAAATATGCAGTTTTAGTGTTTCACTATAGGTAGGAGGTAAAAATAACCTGAACTACAGTGCAGCTATGCCATTATTAATGACGCATAGTTGAAGAGTACTAGTATTAATTCATGTTTATTATTAGAATGTTGTACCACCTAGTATTTTGACTGTTCCCAAGTTTCTTACTGAAAAGTGAGGCATAAATCATTGCTACTTTGTGGTAATTAAATATACCCTATTTCTGTTTCAGACGCTATCCTGCATCTGGCTTTGCACAGGCAGGTGTACCCATTCAAAATCATGAAATGCTTCACTTTTGCAGCTGTGCACAGAGGAAAAAAATAGCTTTTATGGTTTCATAATATCAGTAGCTTTTAATGTGCTGGAACAGTACACATAACCTTGTGGTGGTTTGTTAGGAAGTAAAATGTGTTATTAGCATCTATCTGCTCTATTACAATACTGTAGCATGATCTTGTGAAAACCTGGGCTACATCTGTACTTTTGTGTTACCAGTTTAGGTGGTAAATTTTATCCACAATGCTGCAATTAAGCTCAAGTTGGGTAAACCAAAGACAAAAGTTGCAAGTAGTTACACGGCAGTTTAAAAAAAAATTGGGATTTCATTATTATAAGGGGAAAACCATCAGTGAATATCTTCAAGGGCTTTTGATATTTCTATCCAAAAATCTGCCCAAATTGTCGGGTTGCAACACGTCACTGGGAAGGAATCCAATTACTCTTCAGCACTGAGGTGAAATCTAATAGATGCTGTGCAAGCTTTTGAGGGTAGACACTGTGACGATTTTGTAGTCCATCTCATTAATGAATTGTAGTTCTGCAACATGCCTCACTTTACTTATTTATTGAAGAGATAATAGAAAATAACTGGTATCATTATAAAGTCATAAATAATATGCCGGAAAGATAGTATGTGCATTGAGATGTGACAGATTTATATTTTCATGTGCAAGTTCTGTATGTGTCGATGCTTTTTTTTCTATGAAAAATGGAGACAAAAATAGACTTTAACTTTAAGACACCACTCTGAATTAAAGAATCTAAACTTCTGTGAGCTGAACAAGTGTGGACTCAGCTGTTAAATTTACCATGATTGGACTTTTCCAGTTTCTAAAAGACAAGATGCTGGCGTGTTGTTTGTCTACTGTAGGTCATTATTCAAAATCAAAGTTTGAAAATTAGTATGTCACTCAACCTGCTTAAACTTGTACACTGTGTTGCTGTACCAACAATGGAATAAATTCTAATGTCTCGTCAATGTAGATGTTGCTATTCGGAGTCCGCCACATCCATGCAGAGACGGTTTCACTGAAAATGTTAGAGTAGTGGTCCTGAATGGTACAATAGGTGAGCACACTGTCCTTTCATCTCTGCACTTTATTAAATCCAGATGTTGGGATGAAAATGTCCGATGTCTTTAAGAGTCCAACATGAAATGAGTTTGGACAGTCTCAACCCAGTTCTTAATGGGTCTAGGCTACAAACACAGAATTCCCATGATTCTTCATACACTGGCAATCTTGCCTAGAGAGAGAATTAAAATTGTTCATGTGGAAAATGGAAAAAAAAACTACACTGGTGTAGTAGTGTACCCCATATGAAGTTATGGGTAGAAAAATGTTGTTGGGGCAGAGGAGATGAAGGTTTATTCTGTATCTGGCTGTGCTCTGACTAATCTGGGAGTGTTTGAAGCTGACACAGAAATTAAAGATTGTTCCATTCCCATGATGGACTTTCTTCACCTTGTTGAGGACAACAATTCACCAAAAGGTAAACAAATGGTCAGTATACTTTCATTCATTTGTTTATCTATTGTTCTTAGTAGAGCCTTTTAGGAATGATGCGTGATTTTGAGTGAAACATGTTGACTGAATAAAAATATTAGAAGTGTCAGCTTGGCTCAGTTTTGGCACTCCTGCCTCTGAGTAAGATGTTGTAGGTTCAAGTTCCACTCCAAGGCTTGAGCGCATAACCTGGGCTGACATTTCATTGGAGTACTGAGGGAGCCCTGTGTTGGCGAAAGTGCCATCTTTCAGGTAGACATTGGCCCAGAAATTTGGGTCGGGGGCTTCCCGCGGGTGCAAGCCCCCAACCTGCACTTACCTAGTGCGCCGGCTGTTGAGCTGTGGGCCCCCGTGGAATTGCGATCCTGGGCCTCCTCCAACTGCCGGCACGCAGTGCTTGCGTATCCCAGGGGCGCAGTTAGTTCGATGTGTCCCCTGGGATCACGTGGGCCATGGAGAGCCAATCGGAACAGGGAATGCTTCATTCATAAGTTTGACAGTCAAACCTATAAATACTATAAGCCCCAAAACATCACTAAACCTTCAAATAATTTTTTTTTTAAATCACATGTTTAAAATCTAAAAGAGTTGGTTTGTCTGTTTATCTTTTTGTCTGTATGTCCGCTATACACTCAAAAGTTATAGAGCGTACCTACACACGTTATATCAAAAGAAAGCTGATGATCAGGGGAGTGTCATAGGCATATTTACTTTTTGGTCAGGCAAAAATTGTTCGGACAGTATACAAAAAACTTTTTTAAAAAGGTCAAAATCCGCTCATTAGCGGTTGACCAATCCTACCGCTCATTAGCGTTGAGTGATGTGATGGTTGACCAATTGGGGGGCGTTTCATGGCGTTTGTGGGCGGGGCCTAATCATTCAAACTGCCGAGCGGGAGTTGAGCTGAGGTGAGTGGCGGCCATTAAATACCTGCCGGGCCTCAAGCTCAAAAAATGGTAATGGAGGTGAGGAAATTGTTGATTCATTAGTATTGACACATTAACCACTGGAGGCAACGCCAGAAACAACGCAGATGGGGATTAAATGATATGAAATATAGATTTCCAGCAAAAAAAAAGTTGGTTTTAAAAGAAAAAAAATCCATTTGCAAAGGGGACTCGGACTTTCCCCCCCTCGGCGGTGGATGAGCTGCCTGCAGGCCTCAGGCCTCAAAGCCTCGGCCTCTCCTCGCCAGCCACGCCCGAGCTAGGCACCGCCCGTCCCGCTGGGCCCGATTCCAAACCAGCGGCCCGCGATCGCCGCCATCTTGGTAAAGGCTGGCGGGGTGGGACGGAGCCGAGCGTAGCCATCGCCGCCATCTTGGTAAAAGGTGGCGGGGCGGGAGACAGCGAGTGCGTGAACATCGGCGGTGGCCCGGAGCGGGTCCTGAGCTAAGGTGAGTCGGGCCGGGCCTCACGCGCACGGGCCGGTGCTGATCCGCACACGGGGGCTTCGGGTCACCGTGTCCGGGCTCTGAGGAAAGTGAGAGAGAGGGGGAGGGAGGGAGAGAGAGGAAATCAGGGAGAGACAGGGGGAGGGAGAGGAGAGACAGGGAGGGAGAGGAGAGACGGGGGAGGGAGAGGAGAGGGGGGGGAGGGAGAGGAGAGGGGGGGAGGGAGAAAGAGTAAAGCAGGGAGAGACAGGGGGAGGGAGAGGGAGGGTGAGGGAGGGAAAGAGTGAGGGGGTGGGAGAGGGAGGGACAGCTCGCCTTCTTCCTTCCTTCTTTCCTTCGCAGGGGTCCATCGGGCCAGGCCTGAGGCGCTCCTTCCCCCCCCTCTCTCTCCAGGCTAATCCTGAACTAAATCCAGCAGTCTCTCTCTCTCTCTCTCCCCCCCCCCCCCCCCAGTCCCTCTCTCTCTCTTTCCCTCTCTCTCTCTCTCTCCTTCCCACACAGACAGACAGACAAACTCTTTTTTATATATATATATATATATATAATAAAAATTATTTCTACTTTTTTCATAACAACATGCCCTCAAAAAACCCTCGGCACCACCGGGCACTCCAGCTAGTAAACTATAAATGACATGAAATAACTATTTTAAACAATAATTTAAATTTTTGAAAAAATTAATTACATTTTCTAACAGGGCTAAAAATAAACTTACCTTTCTTTAAAGTATTTAAAAATAATAAACCTATGGAAAAACTGTTTTAATTTTAATTAATTCACCACTTACCTTGTAAAAAGCCGGCCTTGCGACTGCTTTTTACATGTCTAACTTCTGGAGACTTACCCTCCCGGGAAAACCTGCAAAAAAAACGTAAGTTCAATGTGCACGCGCTGCCTCTCCTGCGCACGCGTTCGACTTCTGAACCCCTTCTTTCAGGGGAACGGAAGTGCCAGTTTTCCCCTTAACCAACATCATCAAAACCATGCAGTGTGCAAATTGGCTACTATGTTTACCTACATAACAACAGTGACTAGACTTCAAAAAGTATTTCATTGGCTGTGAAGTACTTTTGGCCAACCCGAGGCTATGAAAGGTGTTATATAATTGCAAGTTTTTTTTCCTTTCTTTCGATTTAGGGGGGGAGATTTTCAGGCTGGCCGCCGGATGGAAATGAGGAAAGAAATGGTGGGTTATGACTTACCGCTCCGTTCCCACCGACGCTATTTGCCCAAGGGCCTACTGCTCGGTGGTCAGAGTGCCCACCTGAATTGGGCAGTAGGCAAATCCAGGTCCTATGACATACATAGAACCCCAATTGCCATTTTAGGACTCGATGGACTGAAGTATTCGTCGTGCACATTCCACCCAGATTCAGCTGCCGAAGACGGGTCCAGAAGGTAAGGTTTCATTTATTTCCGTGCGGTTGGGAGGAGGAGGAGTGTTCCTCTGGTGTTCACAGAAACAACCTGGTCCGCTGCCACACCGGGTCCTTCCACCCCCCCTCCCCCTGAGAATGGACTCCCCTTCCGGATTTATCTTTTTCTGAGCCTGGAGGCTGCACATTATGGCAGTGGACTGAAGCCAGTGGGCTGCTCCAGGGTGCTTGTTTTCCGGCTGCAGCCTGCCGGCCCAATGTTAATGAGGCCAGGCCATCAAAATGAACCAGGCCTCCCGCCGGCACTATCGGGTGACTGGCTGGCATTTAGAAGAAGGAGGGTATAAAACAGTATGGGATGAGAACAGTAAAATGGGATTATTTTAGGGAGAAGGCAGAGAAATGGGATTGTGTAAAATCAGCTCTCAAAAGGGGCATAAACTCAGCACAGACTAAAGGGCCGAATGGCCCCTTCCTGTGGTTAAGAAAAAATCTATATATTTACATTTTTAATTCATTCACAAAGTGGATAAAACTAGAAGATCATTTGATTTGGTCTAAATTTTCTAGCTGCAAAGCGACTGTTCTTACCCGTATAATTTATAATAATAGAATAAAGTAAGTGTCTTCCTCTTTAAAAAGTAACTATAACTTGATTAATGTCACCTGTAGGTTATTTATAAATTTGCCTTGTCATGTTATCTACCTCATTTGTTGCTGTTTTAAGACCCTGAGCTTGGCAGGAAACAGACAGCATCAGATCTGCCACCCATTTTACACCCAACTCATTTAATATTTCCATTTAAGTCAGTGGAAAGTAAAATCGGGCGGGATGCAAAATAGGCGGCTGATCTGATCCCGGCAGATTCATGCTGGGCGGGTTATGCTAAATTTACTCCTCCCCCACCACCCCCTGTTTTAGTCTGCTTGTCCTGCATTTAGATTTTTGGTTTGCTTACTTACCCATCTGTGCCATTGCTCCTGCTCATCAGTCATCATCCCAGGTATTGGAAGAAGGATGCGGCCTACAGGCATTTGTCATATTCCATACTGAGTCATCAGACTGTCGTCGTTTCCGACTTGAATATCAGTCAGCTTCTCCTGAACTGCAATCAAATCTTTAATAATTTGGGCTTTATTTAGGTAGCAGTCCCCTTTAGTTTTAAATAAACAAAGAGACAGAAAACAGAGTAATCTTTGTGTCCATCAAGAAAGATCCAGCCCACTATTTATGTGCATTGGTAAATAAATATGTACATTTTATTTTAAGCATTCTTTTCAGAATTATGATGGCTTATTGTTTGCATTATGCAGTTATTGCTGTTTTCACGGGCTTTGATTTGAATTGGAGTTTGGGTTAAATAATTCAAGCAGTAGAGATTTATTTTTGGAGGAATTTGATTGAACATTGTGTGATGTAGAAAACATCTACAGTATTATGTTGTGATACTAATTTAAATGGAAGAGTACACACTCATCTGGGAAATTCAAATCAAATCAAATTAATTTATTATTTTTCTTGACTGCCCAATGATGCTGAAGTTACATAAGACGGAGACAAAACAGAGGACTGTCAGTTTCCTTCTCCTTCCCTGCCTACCTCTGCCAAATTGCGAGGCATTCATCAAACAGGTTAACTCAGAATCAATAAAACACAACTAACACTGTGATAAACAGCTTAGTAATTATCCAAATGAAGTGAATACATGCACAGCACCATCACTGACTAAAGCAAGTATTTAAGAGAACTGATTGGTTTAATGCAGTCTCGTCTTTGTTATCTACAAATCGCAAATGTGAACTTCATGCAAGAGTCTAAACTTTTTGCAACCCATGGAGGAGAGGCTAATTTTCTCATTTCCGTCATTTTCATGCCAACTCACTGTTACACAGAAAATTAAAGTTTAGATGGGACTTGTGTCAATTTGCAAGTGCTAACATGGATTTAGCATGACAATAAGTCTTTAATGCCGGTGAAGTACAGTAATTGAACCAGTTATTCAAGGCTGGATCTGAATCACTGGGCATACTGAAAATTCTGAATAGTTATGTGGAATACTCTACTCAAGCTATAAGCCTATAATCTATGTCGCTGGTGTGAAGTCAGTACAATTGAAGTTAATTTTTTTAATTGTTCAGAATATTTTAATAAAAAGGAGCATGCTGTAGAACTCTGATATATGTGGGGCATTGTGCATTAATCTTGCTAATTTTCTCTCTTGTTGATTGACATTGCAGTATGCATAATAATTTCTCTGTGCATAATATTATGTTAATGTATTCTTCTGAATGCACATATCAGACATGGATGCAATTGGAACATACATATAGAAGGAACAAAGGATTCTGTTGTAACTGGCAAAAGTCAAAATATTCATGACATGAATATAAGCAGGACTCTGAATAAAAGAGCGTCACATTAGACTGAAGGTTCCAGAAACATTATAATTACATCCATTAGGGTGAATAGCCGCCATGCTGAAGAGTCACAGCTGTGTATGTAATGGAACTAAAGACTGAAATGGTTGGGGGGGGGGGGGGGGGCGGGGAGGGTGGTGGTTAGGGAGGACAGTAAGTGTTCAGTGGTTGTGGATGATTCCCTCACACCAGTAAATACCTTGCTGTATTGTACCTTGTCATATTTCTCTGAGATCATTTTGGCCTCATCGATGCAGAAGATCTGGATAACCTGTGGGGACAAAAGGATATGGGGGGTTTTTACATGAGACTAGAAATGAAGAACGACCGTCGCAGACGCCAGGCAGGCAGACAATCCTCTGTGTAAGTGAAACTGTGGATTGTTTACAAAAAGCTTAACTTGTGTGTGTTGATGACTTTAGAAAATAGTAGCAAGCGGATCAAGAGTAGATTTTTACAACGCTTTATTATTACTCGCAATACTGGGAAATTGATCAGGAAAAAACAAATGACCAGATAACTGGGATTTTATGGATGAACTTTCTCTCAATCATTTCAATATTTTAATCTCCCCATTTAAAAGTCCCTCCTGAATTTCACATCGTTGGGTAGGTTCTGCCCACAACATGAGCCTTACCTATAAAATCGGGGCACAGGGAGTCCCAGAACCTGGCTTGCTCTGGCAAACCTCTTAAAATGGTGGTTTCTTTATCAGATTATTTTTTTTTTGCATTTTTATTCCCTCTTGCTTCAGTTTTTTCCATGCATCAGTTGGCTTTGCTAGGTAGTCCTTCATTTTTGCAGTTTTCCTCGGCAATACTTAGGTTTGATATTCTTGGTTGCTGCAGGCTTTGAAATTGCAGCATACGAGGATGTGACGGTAAGTATTCCTTTAGGGGTTCTGAACATGCTGCACAATTAAGATGAGAGTCTACATTGCAGGCTTAACAATCCCCACGGAGTTTTTACTACACCTGTCATTACTCTGGGACCTCCGCCAAAAAATACCTCTGGACATACCTGATTATGTCAGAGGAGACATGTCTTCACTGCCTCCTCATCACAAGACAGGCTGCCATAGCACTGTGTTACCTGCTGCACAATGACCTACTGAAGGGGAGGCTCATACTGTAGAAGTGAAGGTTACCACTGCAGGAAGCTTTCATGCTTCCTTTCAAACCACTGCAGGAGACATCTGCCACATCAAACAGTTTATAGTGCACACACATACCAAGCAAGTGATACAGGTACAGGAAACTTTCGATTTACCGGCACCTAAATAACCGGCAATCTCGGTTAACCGGCAAAATTCAGGAGTAGGTTTTACTTCATATTGTACTTGCGTTCCTCCATCTGTTGCTGTGCAAGGGTGTGGCTGCAGCTGTTGCTAAGCTACAGAGACGCTTGGAACTTGTGGCCATTGTTCTGCAGTACAGGGTTTGTTGCTTTATACGGAGCTGTCAGCTCTCCGTATCTTTTACTATAGCTTTCGGTTATCCGGAATTTTTGATGAACCGGCACCACGTCGGTCCCGTCCGTGCCGGATAAAGAAAAGTTTCCTGTATATAGTTTGTAAGCAGCAACAACTTAATCACTTTTCCTGTGGAAAGCAGGCATTAGTTGGACAGAACACATAGCTTTCAATACGTGGTAGGATTCCTTCAAGTGCAAGATGCCATAAATGCTACCCATGTAAGCATCAGATGTCTTCATATCAATCCCATAGCCTTTCAGTAGAAAGGGTTTGCACGCAATGACAGTTCATGTGACACCTAATCACAGAAGGATCATTATGCACCTCAGTCCTATCCCGGAAGCAGTCATGATGCCTTTATTGTGTGGCATTCCATGCGGTCTGTACTTTTTCAAGGAGATGGAAAACCAGATGGATGGTTATTAAGAAAGTGGGGCTGCTGACCCTCCAACTCCACAGAAGTACCTCAGCCTGGTTACCTCATCATCTGTTTGCTCAATTAAAAAATAGTATTAACATACTACATATGAAACGATGTTTAGTGTTATTTTTGTCAATAAATATGTATTATGCTGTGACTGTTTTTAAAAAAAAAAAAATCAAGATTTCTAATTCTGGTGATTTCACCCAGAAAGTGTGGCATTTAGTTTACAGCCATCAAATCAGCCTTAAATCCTATTGACAAATAAACACGAGACCTAAACTGCACTGTACATTGAGGGCTAACAAAGAACATGTTACATAGCACTGTTAAAATTAAATACAACCGTGTATGTTAGTAATTTTCTGTCACTGCACAAAGCTCTTCATGTGTTCTTGTTTTGTCTGGGCTGAATTGATAATATTCAGTTCTGTGTGGTTGAATGACCCAACATCATTGTTGCTGTTGGGAGTTTTAGTGCACTAAAATTTCCAGTGGTGCTCAGATTTTTATGACCATTGCTTAGTTTATAGAATGTTAATACTGTACTGTTTTTTCATTGAGTGGCAACTGTATTTTTTATCAAAGCTTTATGGAATCTGTTTCTAATTTACAGACAAAAGCATTCCACTTAATAAATGACCCATGGGAAGATAAAGACAAAAGTCATTAGTCTACACTGTTAGATTATTGTAACAGCGTGGATTTGTAAGTAAACCTGTAGCAAAGAGTGGTAACTTGGCTCAGTGGTGGCACTCTTGCTTCTAGGTCCAGTTATAGGTTGATACCCTATACCAGGACTTGAGTGCATAATCTAGATTTGTGCTCCATGGCAGTACTGAGGGTGTGCTGCACTGTTAGGTGATATCCTTGTTTAAGACATTAAACTTAGGTCCTATCTGCCTGGATGTTAAAGCTGGAATGGGAAGACTAGGGGAGAAATTCACTATCGTCCTGTTTGGGGTGCTAATTTTTAAAAGTTTGTAAAGTTAGCGCCAGGCGCTAACGATTTTAAACTTTTGAAAAATTCGCCGTTTGTGCTCCAAGAAAGAAGTGGAGCGCTTGATTTAGCGTTCCACTTCCTTCTTGGAGCGCAATCGGCAGCAGGCGGGGCGGAGCCTGTGCAGCGCTGCCGCGTTCAATGGCTCCTTCCCTCCCTGAAAGGGAAGGGCCATCGCCGCAGGCTCTGCAATATAAAAAGTACCTAACCTGGACAACCAAGGCAGCTGCGATCCCGTGCAATCAGCCTGGCGCTCAAGCAGAGTGCCGGGCTGATCGACGAAAAAAACTGGAACAAGAAAAGTAAGCTCGGCCACCTTGCCTTTAATCATGGCCCCAAAGCGGTTGGCTGCCCGATGCACGCCCCCTGCAGCTGTCGGTGTTTTCGACCGGCGCTGCTGCAGGGGGCAGAAGTCAATTTCAGGTCCGGGGCGATGCGCACGGCGATGACGTCACGATCTCCGGGCGAAGGAGATCGGGGCGCAATGCTGTAGTGCCGCTGCAAAATCGATGGTTGATGTCAGCGCCGCGCCCAGTTGCAAAGCCATTTGCGCCCGATAGGATTGATATTCTGGAAGTAAGATATCAAATGAGCTGAACTGGGCTTCTTTATTCATCATATCTATGTAAAGAAAGGCTTTTTGTTTTCTGACTGTGGCTGGGTGTCTCCACAATACATTTGTTTTTCTTTTAAAGATGAACCTGCTGAACCATTTCAGGTTTGTTTACTTTTTCCTATTGCTCCTTCTCCCCAACACTCTCGTCTGTCTTTTTTTCTCTGTGTGTTTTTCACACACATACTGCCTTTGTTTCTCATGATGGTGGGATAGTCCAACTAGTTGACATCTGAGTGTTCTCTATTGGCGATGCTCTTTCTTTTGTCCACCAGGAGATTTCTGTGCTTGAGCTTTAAGGCACAAGATTCCTCTCTCAGATTACCTGGTTCATGGTAAATTTAGGAAATCTGTGTGTATCTGTCCATACTAGAATTCAAACAGGGCTGAAATCTATAGTCTTTCCGGGCTCTGCCGGAATGAGCTGGAAGTGCTGGAAATTAGGCCAGAACCTTGCAAGCTTTCGAAGGGGTGGATTCTAAGTCTTCCCTGCCCCCTCCCGCCCCCCCCCCCCCCCCAAACAAGGCCAGCAGTGTAAGAGGGGGCGGACAGGGGTGGCGTTAGGACCATTAAACTGGTACAATTGCGAATTTCCTCTGAGGGCAGTGCTCAATGAGGTGCTCCAGGGTCTGATTAGGAGCTCCACAGTCGCATGACGGGGATGCTTTAATCTTCCATCAATGGAGAAGGTGGCAGCATCTAACTTGACCGGTTCTGAGGCGGTTGATGGTTGTCCACTGTTTGCGAGGAAGGTTTGACTCTTCAGGTTGTACTGCGGGGCTTTCTATAGGGAATCCATTCCGTATGTCGGAGTTCTTTAAAGCATTTCGCCATTGGTCATCAAGGCTGAGGGGAGATTGCTGAAGGGCTTCGGCGACAGTGCAAAATGGCCTCCTAGATTTGAGACGGGTTGGTGGTAGGTTGTTCAAGTCGGCCTGGATCGGCATGTCTTAAATAGACATTCTTATTATGAACACAGCTAGCTTTTGCTAGCTACTTTTATTGAGCACATGTGGACTTGTACAGCATCTTGTAGAGGCTTCCATCTTGACTGTTGCCTTGTGGGTAGCCTAGCCTCATGGGTAATGTAGTCTTAATATATATACAGCTGGGTAGTGTAGTCTTATACATACAGCTACTACAGCTCTACTGCTCCACCTAGTGTCCACCACAGAATGACATGTTATTGATCACTACATCCTCCTTTCTTTGAGGTTTAACAAAATCAATATCAATCAACTTTCAAGAAAACAATAAAGATAATATCAGTAACACTTTTGTTAGTGCTCTATAAACATAAACATTTTCAAAACAGTCAACACATTTTCAAAGCTTTACATTGCACTCAAAGATTAAGTCTATCAGGCTCTTTTACTTCACGTGTGGATCTTCTCAACACGGGTAAGTCTGATGTGTCTTCATGAGATTGTTCTGGCGGTGAATGACAAGATGCAGTTGCGGCATTGTCATCAATCTGCTCTTGTATAGATCGAGGTCTCCTTGCGATCTTTGCTTGGAGAGGGTTTCAGTGTTTCCTTCACTCTTCATGCCATAACTCTCAATGTAGTCAATGCGCTCTCGAAAAACTGCTGGCAGCTGGATCCCATCATACAGCATAGTCCTCTCAGCAGCCTCGGCTAATGGAACACCAAAGTTTGGCCTGAGGGAAGAAGGAGTATCCACCGGAACTGCTTCCTGCTCTGGTGCAGGCTTCTTTTTCTTTTTCTCTTTCCACTGCTTAACAACATCTGCTGCGGTTATATCTTTGGACTTTTTCTCCTTGTGTTTTTCCTCTTTGTGCTTTTCTTCCTTTGGCTTCTCTTTGACCTTAAAGTCTTTTTCTTTCTTCTTGGAGAAACTAGGCTTTTTGAAGACATGGAAACCCTTTGGCCTTTTCATCCTTGATGGGCTCTCTGCTTCATCACCTGAGTCATCTGGTCTGCTTATGGCACAGTTTATACGGTAGACTCTTTTGACCAGTTCTAAGTCCTCACAAGCTTTGTCACCTAGTATCGAATCAAGTCTTTCAGCCACAACAGAAAACATGAGATGATGCACTTTGTCTTTGACTGTCACTTTAAGTCTGCATACACCTAAGCTATCTATTTTCTGTCCATTATAGTCCTTCAGTAGTACTGACTTTTTCTGTATTTTGGGCTTTTCTTTCATATTTTTTATGTCACTCATACTGATTAAGTTTGCTTTTGCCCCAGTGTCCAGTTTCAATGTAACTAATGCTCCATTTATCTGCAGTGGGATCATCCATTTGTCCACTTTTACTGCATTGACTTTATGTTCAGCATTGTCCATTTCTGAGGGCTGCACATTTTCTGTATCTTTTTTGATATCGTCACATGACACCATTCCTACAAAAAATGTCTCACTTAAATCAGTGTCCTCAATCACATTAACTTGTTGCCCTTTTGTTGTTTTTACTTTTGAAAAGCATTGTTTGGCAAAGTGATTCTTTCCATTACACTTTGTGCACATTTTTCCAAACGCTGGGCATTGTCTTAACTGGAGTTTGTAACCACAGCGTTTACAATTAAAAATTTCATCCTCCGATTGCTTTTCATTTCTGTTCTGCCCACGTTTCTTCCCCTTGTAGGACACGGCACCGACAGCAGCATTATCACTCATTACATTCGCATCATTATTGATTTCACTGAAAGTCTTCGCGTGATTTCGAGCTAGCTCGCTGGCTTTGCATATTGTCACAGCATTTTCCAATGTTAGTTCGGTTTCTCTCAACAGACGTTCCCTGACTTTTTTTATCATGAATACCAAACACAATCTGGTCACGAATCATGGATGCTTTGAGCTCAGAGAAATTACATGTCTGTGCTTTCAGTTTCAGATCAGTTATAAAGCTATCAAAAGTCTCATTTTGTTGCTGTGTCCGAGAACAGAAGATGTATCTTTCATAGGTCTCATTCTTTTTGGGAGAGCAATGTGCATCAAATTTTTTTAGCACATCTTCTAATTTTTCTCTGTTCTCCGCCGGATTAAATACAAATGTATTAAATACCTCTATCGCCTGTGGGCCTGCAACCATAAGCAGCAATGCTATCTTCCTTGCGTCTGGCTTCGTACCGAATCCGATGGCTGCAATGTGGAGTTCGAATTGCTGTTTAAAAGTCTGCCAGTTGTAGTCGATTTTTTCTGTGGCTTCAAATTCTCCATTTCGCTTTTCACAATTTTCAGCAGATCTTCACCACCCTGGTACCATGTTATGTTCATTAATAAATAGACATTCTTATTATGAACACAGCTAGCTTTTGCTAGCTACTTTTATTGAGCACATGTGGACTTGTACAGCATCTTGTAGAGGCTTCCATCTTGACTGTTGCCTTGTGGGTAGCCTAGCCTCATGGGTAATGTAGTCTTAATATATATACAGCTGGGTAGTGTAGTCTTATACATACAGCTACTACAGCTCTACTGCTCCACCTAGAGTCCACCACAGAATGACATGTTATTGATCACTACAGACATCAGCGGATTTGACATGCGGACTCGATAGCCATGCCGGAGAGCAGTACTCCGCTGTAGAGTACACCAGGGCGAGTGCTGCCGTATGGAGGGTTTGAGCGTCTGCTCCCCATGTGGATCCGGCGAGTTTCTGGATCAAGTTGACCCTACTCTTTAGTTTCTTCCCAAGCTTCTGGAGATGCTGTCTATATGACGGTGCGATCAAGCGTGACTCCTAAATAGGAGGTTTTTTTGGCATGGTTTAGCTCTGTGCCGCAAAAGGAGACTTTCAAAGCTTGGTTTGCTTGATGGGTGTTGAGGTGGAATGTCGAGGTGATGATCTTTTGCGGGTTTGGCCAAAGTCGCCATCAGCGGAAGTAGGCTTCCATTCTCTGTAAATCACTGGTCAGGGTCTCCTCGGTGATGGACAGATTCATGTTTTGCGTGGCCACGGCAATGTCATCAGCGTATACGAACTTGCGGGACTCGGTTTCGGGCAGGTCACTGGTGTAAACGTTGAATAATATGGGTGCTAGGACAGAACCCTGTGGGAGTCCATTGTTCAATGTCCTATATCTGCTCTTCTGGGTGCCAGAGTATACACGGAAGCATCGGTTGCTAAGCATGGAGTTGAGAAGATGGATCGTTGTTCTGCAGGGTAAAATGATGGAGAGCTTGAAAAGCAGTACATGCTCCTATACTGTGTCATACGCCGCTGACAAGTGCTATGGCGGTCTTGAGCTGGCGCTGGAAGCCTGCTTCGATGTGCGTTGTTAAAGCTACCACTTGGTCGCAGCAGTTACGGCCATTCTGGAAGCCCGCTTGCTCCTCAGAAAGATTTGGCTTGATGATGGGGGCTAGTCTGTGGAGTGGTAGCCTCTCCAGCACTTTATAACAAGTGCAAAGTAAGGAGATCGGGTGGTAGCTGGAGGCTTCACAAGCATTCTTCCCCTGCTTCAGGAGGGCAATTATTTTAGTCTCCCTCCAAATAGGTGGAATGTTACCAGTTGCCAGTAGCTCGGAGAAGAAGGAGATCAACCATCTCTTCGCATTGGGTCCCAGTGCTTTTAAGAATTCTGGGTAAACACCAACTGGACCAGCAGCTTTTCCAGATTTGGTTGTCGACAGGGCTGCGCTTAGTTCGTCCAAGGTGAATGGATCAAACCTAGTTGACGATCTTGGTGCTGCACAGGGCCCTGAGCCAGTCAGGGGCCCCAGGTGGATTCAGTCCCTGTAACCTGCTGCTGGCAACATTAGTCAGTCCAGGCAGGCTGAGCTCTTAGGCCAGTCGTGCAGTAAAGAGTGCGTTACTCTATGTGGATCTTCCCCATCATCGCCGAAGTCAGGGTCAACGTTGAGGCCATACAACCTGTGCAATTGCACAGTCAGGGGCCTCGAACAGATCCAATCCCCAAACCGAGACAAGGACCTCTCATGCTAGGAGTGCCAGTGTCCCTGGATCTCCGAAGGACCTGGCGTATGATTGGTGGTGGCATACCAGCTCAAATGGCAGTAGTGGGCCCCACCTCGGGGTTAAGGCTGGCAGCATGGCCTGGACCGCCAAAGATGAAGTCATTTAAAAAAACATGCATCCCCTTTACAAAGGTGAATACTGGGGGCAATCCTCAGTTCTTTCCGGAGGGGATGGTCCTTACATTTCCTCCCCCCTCGGCCAGCCATTGATCTCGTTACTGGGCAGGTGCCTGAGATGTGCCCCTAGTGGTGTGGACACCTACCATAGTCATTCAAATGAAGAGACCTCCCTCTGACCCTACAGACTTTGGTGGTATCAGCAGCAGTGGTCCTGGGCAGGTGCACTGATGTTGGGATGCAACTCCGTGAATTTTCAGTCCCCGTCTTCTTCATTGTTAAAGCTGCTAGTTTGCCCCTTCTCAGACTGTTGACCCTTTATACATTTAAAAATGATCTGTTTTGACCAGTTGCCTGTTTGCTATGGTGAGTTATTTTTCTGCTTTCAATTCTAACACAAATATAATTTTTTGTTCTATGCTAATAATGGTTTTAGTGCCATTTTCAATTCTCAGGACGAGGGTGTTAAAACTTTGTTAGCCTTGTGTTTTAAGATCAAGCTGCTTGTAAGCGCTATTGCGATAAGGTAAAAACACGATGGCTGCGAAATTTGGAGGTCTAGCGCTGGCCATTAAGACCGGTTTTGCTGAAAAAATGGCTTGCTCTGCCTCGCTTCCCCCTGTCTCCGGTGCGGAATGCGGTGGCCGCCATTTTGGGGAGGTCGGTAGCGCTGCTGTTGCTTGTGCTCGCCGCCCACATTTAAATTATCCAGATCGTGACGCCAATCAGCATGCAACACCTGAATTGACGCACGACTGTGATTTTGGCGTCGCCACTCTGGATAGCATCCTCTCCAAACCACGCACGGTCCAGTAATACAGGAACGCTGCCAGCGCTTCTTAAAGGGACACACGCATCTTTCAGGTAAGTTTAGATTTTAGCTTTTGGACTTGTTTTTACATTTTATTGGAGTAGTGGCTTGGTATAATATATTTTAAAAGTTGTTAAGTGTGCAAGGAGTGCTGCTGGATGCTTGCAAGGGTTTGGATGTTAAAGGAAGGTCTCTGAAGACCACTTAGAGTCATAGAGTTATACAGCACGGATAGAGGCCCTTCGGCCCATCGTGTCCGCGCCGGCCATCAAGCCCTGTCTAATCTAATCCTATATTCCAGCATTTGGTCCGTAGCCTTGTATGCTATGGCATTTCAAGTGCTCATCCAAATGCTTCTTAAATGTTGTGAGGGTTCCTGCCTCCACAACCCTTTCAGGCAGCGAGTTCCAGACTCCAACCACCCTCTGGGTGAAAAAGTTCTTTCTCAAATCCCCTCTAAACCTCCCGCCCTTTACCTTGAATCTATGCCCCCTTGTTATTGACCCTTCTACTAAGGGAAAAAGCTCCTTAGTATCCATCCTATCTATGCCCCTCATAATTTTGTACACCTCAATCATGTCCCCCCTCAGCCTCCTCTGCTCCAAGGAAAACAAACCCAATCTGCCCAGTCTCTCTTCATAGCTGAAGCGCTCCAGCCCTGGTAACATCCTGGTGAATCTCCTCTGCACCCTCTCCAAAGCGATCACATCCTTCCTGTAGTGTGGCGACCAGAACTGCACACAGTATTCCAGCTGTGGCCTAACCAGTGTTTTATACAGCTCCATCATAACCTCCTTGCTCTTATATTCTATGCCTCGGCTAATGAAGGCAAGTATCCCATATGCCTTTTTTACCACCTTATCCACCTGTTCCGCCGCCTTCAGGGATCTGTGTACTTGCACACCCAGATCCCTCTGACCCTCCGTCTTGCCTAGGGTCTTTCCATTCATTGTGTATTCCCTTGCCTTGTTAGACCCCCAAAGTGCATCACCTCGCACTTTTCCGGCTAAAATTCCATTTGCCACAGTTCCGCCCATCTGACCAGCCCATCTATATCGTCCTGCAGACTGAGACTACCCTCCTCGCTATTTACCACCCTACCAATTTTTGTATCATCCGCGAACTTACTGATCATACCTTTTACATTCATATCCAAGTCATTAATGTAGACCACAAACAGCAAGGGACCCAGCACCGATCCCTGTGGTACCCCACTGGCCACAGGCTTCCAGTCACAAAAACAACCTTCAACCATCACCCTCTGCCTTCTGCCACTAAGCCAGTTTTGTATCCAATGTGCCAAGGCACCCTGGATTCCATGGGCTCTTACCTTCTTGACCAGTCTCCTGTGCGGGACTTTATCGAAGGCCTTACTGAAATCCATGTATACCACATCCACTGCGTTACCCTCATCCACACACCTAGTCACCCCCTCAAAAAATTCAATCAAATTAGTCAGACATGATCTTCCCTTGACAAAGCCATGTTGACTATCCCTGATTAATCCTTGCCTCTCCAAGTGGAGACTAATTTTGTCCCTCAGAATTTTTTCCAATAATTTACCTACCACTGATGTTAGGCTCACTGGCCTGTAGTTCCCCGGTTTTTCCCTACTCCCCTTCTTGAATAATGGTACTACATTAGTGGTTCTCCAGTCCTCTGGCACATCCCCTGTGGCCAGAGAGGTTCTGAATATATGTGTTAGAGCCCCCGCAATCTCTTCCTTTGCCTCACACAGCAGCCTGGGATACATTTTGTCCGGGCCTGGGGATTTATCCATTTTTAGGCCTGCTAAAACCGCCAATACCTCCTCCCTCTCGATGTTAATATGTTCGAGCATATCACAGTCCCCCCGCCCTATTTCTATGTCTACATCGTCCTTCTCCATAGTGAAAACAGATGCAAAAAATTCATTTAGAACCCCTCCTACATCTTCCGGCTCCACACACAGATTGCCACTTTTGTCCCTAATGGGCCCTATTTTGTCCCTAGTTATCCTCTTACCCTTAATATACTTATAAAACATCTTAGGATTTTCCTTTATTTTGCTCGCCAGTGTTATTTCATGGCCCCTCCTTGATCTCCTAATTTCTTTTTTAAGTATCCCCCTGCACTTTTTGTACTCCCCTAGGGCTTCCTCCGTCTTTAGCCTTTTGTATCTGCCAAAAGCCCTCCTTTTTTTCCTAATCCATTCTCGTATATCCCCTGACATCCAAGGTTCCCTGTGGTTTTTGGAACCACCCTTGACCTTTACGGGAACATGTTGCCATTGTATGATCTCAATCTCCCTTCTGAAAGCCTCCCATTGCTCCGATGCGGATTTTCCTACAAGTAGCTGATCCCAGTCCATTTTGGCCAGATCCTGCCTTATCCTATTAAAATCGGCCTTCCCCCAATTTAGAACCTTTATTTCCGGCCCATCCCTGTCCTTTTCCATGACCACCTTAAATCTCACCATATTATGGTCACTGTCACCAAAGTGCTCACCTACTAGCACTTCTTCCACTTGGCCGGCCACATTCCCTAGAATTAGGTCCAATACCGCCCCCTCTCTTGTAGGACTTTCTACATGCTGGCTCAAAAAGCTCTCCTGGATGCACTTTAAGAATTCTACACCCTCTGAGCCTTTCACACTCTGACTATCCCAGTTAATATTGGGGAAGTTGAAATCCCCCATTATTATTACCTTATTATTTGCACATTTCTCTGAGATTTGCCTACATATCTGTTCCTCTATCTCCCCCTGACTGTTTGGAGGCCTATAGTACACTCCCAGCAAAGTGCTTGCCCCCTTTTTGTTTTTAAGCTCCACCCATATGGCCTCATTAGAGGAACCTGCTAATATATCATCCCTCCTTACTGCAGTAATTGACTCCTTAATTAATATTGCGACACCCCCTCCTCTTATACCTCCCCCTCTGTCTCGCCTGAAGATTCTGTACCCCGGAATATTGAGCTGCCAGTCTTGCCCCTCCCTCAACCATGTCTCTGTGATAGCAACGATATCATACTCCCATGTGTTTATCAACACCTTCAGTTCATCCACCTTATTTGCAAGACTCCTTGCATTAAAATAGATGCCATCCAGCCTTGCCCTTATATATTTGTCCTGTCTACCAAGCTGACTTGTTTTTTTCTCTATAATTGGCAGCACATCACCCCCTATTTCAGCTCCCCTCTGTATCCCATCCCCCTGCCAAGTTAGTTTAAACCCCCCCCAACAGTGCTAGCAAACCTCCCCGCAAGGATATTTGTCCCGCTCTGGTTCAGGTGCAACCCGTCCGACTTGTACAAGTCCCACCTTTCCCAGAAGCAGGCCCAGTGATCCAGGAAACTAAAACCCTCCCTCCTGCACCAACTCTTTAGCCACGCATTCATCTGTTCTATCCTCCTATTCCTATACTCACTAGCACGTGGCACTGGGAGTAATCCAGAGATTACAACCTTTGAGGTCCTGCTCTTTAATCTGCTACCTAGCTCCCTAAATTCTTGATGCAGGACCTCATCCCCCTTCCTACCTATGTCGTTGGTCCCAATGTGGACCACGACCTCTGCCTGCTCACCCTCCCCCTTAAGAATGCCCTTGTCCTGGGGGCTCTAGTTGCAGTCCCCCTTCGGCTGTAACATCACAAGGTGATGAAGCAGAGGTAGCAAAGGGGACGAGCTGCTCGCAGAGGGAAGAGGAGGAAGCAGAAGAGGAGGAAGCGGAAGGAAGGAGCAACCCAGACAGCCCCTTTCTGGCTGGGATATCCGGGATCGAATCATCCACCTCCGGTACCAGTGACCACAACCACAATTCCCCTTTCAGCATTTGTCCCACACCTTACCTTCCCTCTGTTACTAACCATCACAGCGTCCTCTTGACCATAATGCTGAAATAAAAACCATCACAAAGCAAACTTTCCAATCCAACTTTATCCATATATCATCCAACATTACACCAAGAAATCAATTAATCACCCTTGTGCATTCCGTTAGTGACTGTCTTGCATGTGCCTTTGCTTATCCTAGTGATGTTACGCAGTGCTACCCAGTGGTTGCAGCATGGCTGGTGGAAGGCTGCTGACTTTCAGTGGGGGACACTGCAGATGGCCTTGCAGGACGACCTCGAGAAGCTGGTGACTGGGAGTGTGAAATCGAGTGACGGTATTTCTTCTTCACTCTCCTCTCCCTCTTATTGGTCAACCACTGGCTGGGCAGGCTGGATTTCTTGGGTGTCTGAAATGAGGAAGGCACAAGGGTAGTGTTGTGGTGAGGGGAGGGTGGGAAAGTAAGTGGTGCATGCTTACACCATGTGCAGCTTGTAAATCAGAAGAGATTATGGGATGGGGGGAAGTGGGATTTGAGAAGGAGGATAACGTACAAGGATACCAGCATCTTGTATTCTTTCAGCCCCGCGGCTGGCCAAGGGCTCAGCCATGCCCCTGCCAAGAATGGCCAGCACCGTCTCTTCCAAAGGGGTGAGCTGAAGCTAGGAATATGAAGTGTGCCTTGTGTTTAGTAGAGATTGTTGGTAGGTGAGCGATGGGGGGTCGTGCATTGAGCAGTGTGTGAAGCTAGTGGCGCAGTTGGTAGGAGACGGCTTTTGAAGATGCCTTCACTGACGTTGACCATTCCTCTGAGGTCATGAAACTTCTTTGGGCACTGGAGCCAGGTCCTTGGGGCGACACTGCTGGCAGTGACTGCCTTGGCAGTTTGCTCCCACATTGTTCTTTCTGGAGGGCCTCCTGGCCTCCTGTGGGTAGAGGACCTCTCTTCCAGTGTTGACCCCCTGCACAAAGCTGGAGTGCTGCGTGTGAGACCCTGGGTGCCCTTTCCCTGTCCTGTTGAGCCATTTGTGTTAGTGCTAAAGCATTTTCAGCATTTTTTATGAGCAGAAGGCAGTTCAGCTTTAAGAGCTGCAGACTTCCTAGTTCTGAAGGATTTTTAATTTTTTTCTGCTGAAGGCAGTTCGGCTTTAAGGGCTAGAGACTGCCTTGAAAAGGAACAGGCTAGCTTTTAGGAAAGGCAGCCTCGCTCTAGCGACACCAACATGGACCTCCTGCTGAGCACACAGCCTGTCAGCAATGCGATAGTCGCTAGGCTGTGCGCGCCTATCATGTAAAGTAGCAGGCAGCACCAAATGGACGTGTTGTCTGCGCTTTCTGAATGGGCACGAGCATATCTCGCATCGAGGTGCCCGCGCCCATTTTCGGGCCTTATCGAATTTCAACCCCAATGTTTCTAGATGCATTACTAATGGCTAAAATTTGCATTTCCAGTAGGAGAATTTATGTTGTGACATTTAAATGGATATGTAGTTCTATATCAATGTGTTTTTCACCAGACTTTAAAACTGACTTTTTCTCATCAGGCACAAATATCTCCCAGAAATGGGCGTGCTCTTTTGGACTTGTAATTCTCCCTCATTGTTTAAGTGAGCAACGGAACTTCAGCAAACTTGTAGTTCTGCCGGTAAACACAGTTCAGACAGTTACTTTAGCAAAATACTGCGGATGCTGGAAATCTGAAATAACAACAGAAAATGCTGGAAATACTCAGCAGGCCAGGCAGCATCCGTGGAGAGAGAAACAGAGTTAACGTTTCAGGTCTGGGACCCTTCATCAGAACCTGAAACATTAACTCTGTTTCTCTCTCCACGGATGCTGCCTGGCCTGCTGAGTATTTCCAGCATTTTCTGTTGTTATTTCAGACAGTTACTTTTTGCTTTGTTATTGCATTTTGCTTTTAGCTGTTTAGAAATGAAAGGTTTTTTTTTCCTGTGTAGGTAAAATTCTTATTAATATTGGCCTATCACTGTTCAGATGATGAACTGATCAGTAACTGAATGTTTTTATCAGTAGTCAAATACAGGCAAGGCAACGAGGACAAGACTTCAACTATGCCCGATGGGGCTCTGAAACTATGCGGGGAGTAGGCTGTCTGTATTTGGTTTTAGTCTCTGCTGCTGATATTACTACCATAGAAAGAATAATTGAATGACTGTGCTGTAGTTTGTCAAGCTTATTGGACTATCGGACTTCTTCATCAAACTTTGCTTGCAACTCTTAACTGCTGAGAATAGAGAGGAGAACTATCTGAAATTTGGCATCAGGAATCACAAAAATGTTGGTGGTAAAATTACTCCCCACTTACTGACAGGGTAAAACACCAGCCGTTGTTAACATTTAAGCTATCACTGATCCTCTTGGAAAGAATAATGATTACTATTGTACTGTCAGGGACCTATAACTCTTCAGCTTTGACTTTTGGTTATAGTATTGCTGAAACCTGACACAGAACAGGGGAGTTAATCTTCCGTGTGAGTAGAATAAATACAACACACTTATCTCTGTGCTGTAGACAATTAGTGATTGATCACTTTACATTCATGCAGTTTGGAATGAATCATAAGGTCTACGTGCACTCTTACCTCTACATTGCATGACCTTTTCACATACTTCAGTCGTATTGTCCCGGCGTTTTTATTTCTAGTGAGTATAACCAGTGTTGTGACACTGATGTGTAATTTATTCATTTAATGAGAGAAAGCAAATAACTGAAGAGTGATAAAGTCACAACTGCGTTACGTAGCTCCCTTTCACTTCTGTAGTAGAATAATGAATGACAGGAAGTGTCAAGTTAATCGAGTCAAGATACTCAGATAATATCATTTTTGAGAGTAATGCTGGACTGTTCATTAAAAGGCAGAAGAAAGATATATTTACTGGTGAGTATATGCATGTGTGATTTGTCTTCAAAATAATGCAGTGCAATATTTATCCCATTGCAAGTTTCTAAGCTGGTGCCTGCAAGGTTAAGGTTGAGTAAAGTATGTGATCAGGAGAATTGTCCTCCTATTCCACTGCTGCAACTGGGCCCATTACTTATGATGGACTTGGAAAGAGAAGAGAGGGACATGGGTTAGTTTGTGGCAAGGGTGAGCAGCGACAGATGAGTGGTAGCTCAAAGCACCATCACTTTGTCATGCAGCGTGTGCGAGGAAGATATTTCAGTGAGAAGAGAAAAGGAGGGTAAGATGGCCAAAAGCCTGCACGGCATATCCTTCAGCCTCGCCAGTTTCGATGTTCCTGATGTGTCCTCTGTCCACTAGTTCCAGTGCAGCCTCTTCCAAAGGACAGAGGACTAGTAGGGTTGGTGGCTGTCGAAGTGCCTTACTTCTTAGCTTTGGGTAATGACTCAATACACTCTTGGATTCGTCAGACGGACAGGCCTTTTATTTCACTTGCAAGGGGAATCAGTACCTCCACTCAAGGGGTGAGGCTACTATTCCAATGATACAGCGTAAGCGTTCCATATTTATACAGTGTAACAAACAAGTTTAATTGACATTCCTTTGTTCCTCAATCAGGATACATTTTAGATTAATCATTAGGTCTTATGACATATTGACAGAAGGATCCTGGACACATAAGTCAACGGTTAAGATATAACAGGATATGAATCGTGTAACCGGAGGTCCTCTTTAATCTTAATCATGTATCGGGAGGCTAGGTTTGCTTACGGTCGTAAGTTGTCAGGTCACTGGGTACTTCAAACGGAACCCATTGTTTCACTTCTACATTCTCATTAGGTGGGCAGACATCTGTTCTTGGCTGTAATCCAAGTACGTGCAATAGCTCTAGTTACACATCGACTCTTGACCGGTGTCAAGTCTGAAAACTTTTACCCAGCAAGCACCTGAAATTAACCCCTTATAATATGTAGATTTCCTCAGTGGCCCTCCACCTGTTCCTGTCTGCTCCATGGTATTACGTGCTAGCTTGTTCTGCAAGCAGAAAGGAAATGCGTTACTATGTGGCCTGCTGGAAGGTTGTGAAGCTGTGTGTGTCAGGGTAGAATAGTGTGGATGGTGTTTGAAAGGTGCCAGAGGTGTGGGGAAGTGAGGGAAGTAATTGTGAGGGCAGTGGCAGGTACAGAGTGTGGAAGCAGCAGTAGAAGGAGGTTCAGTGAAGTGTGCTGCTGTGAATGTGGGAGAGCGATGGGAAGTGGAGGAGGGAAGGCTTGTGAGTGCTGGGGCTACAGGTGGCGCAGGCCTAAGAGGAGAGTAAAGGAGATGCAAGTAGGAGTCTTATATCATGGGTAACTTTAATCTACATATAGATTGGGCTAACCAAATTAGCAATAATACTGTGGAGGAGGAATTCCTAGAGTGTATACGGGATGGTTTCCTGGACCAATATGTCGAGGAACCAACTGGAGATCAGGCCATCTTAGACTGGGTATTATGTAATGAGAAAGGATTAATTAGCAATCTTGTTGTGCGAGGCCCCTTGGGGCGGAGCGATCATAAAATGATAGAATCCTTCATTAAGATGGAGAGTGAAGTATTTGACTCAGAGACTAGGGTCCTGAATTTAAATAAAGGAAACTACGATGATATGAGGTGCGAGTTGGCTAGGATGGATTGGGGAACGTTACTTAAAGGGTTGACGGTGGATAGGCAATGGCAAACATTTAAAGATCGCATGGATGAACTACAGAATATGTTCATCCCTGTTTGGCATAAAAATAAAACAAAAAAGATGACTCAATCCTGGCTAACAAGGGAAATTAGGGACAGCATAAGATCCAAGGAGAGGACATATAAATTGGCCAGAAAAAGCAGCAAACCTGAGGACTGGGAGTAGTTTAGGATTCAGCAAAGGAGGACAAAGGGATTAATTAAGAGGGGGGAAATAGAGTATGAGAGTAAGCTTGCAGGGAACATAAAAACTGACTGGTAAAGCTTCTATAGATATGTGAACAGAAAAAGATTGGTGAAGTCAAGCGTAGGTCCCTTGCAGTCATGATTAGGGGAATTTATAATGGGGAACAAAGAAATGGTGGACCAATTAAATACATACTTTGGTTCTGTCTTCACAAAGGAGGACACAAATAACCTCCCAGAGATGTCGGGGAACATAGGGTCTAATGAGAGGGAGGAACAGAATGAAATCAGTATTTGTAGGGAAATGGTGTTAGGGAAATTGATGGGATTGAAGGCTGATAAATCCACAGGGCCTGATAATCTACATCCTAAGGTACTTAAGAACGTGGCCCTAGAAATAGTAGATGCATTGCTGGTCATCTTCCAAAATTCTATAGACTTTGGAACAGTTCCCTTCGATTGGAGGGTAGCTAATGTTACCCCACTATTCAAAAAAGGTGGTAGAGAGAAAACGGAGAATTATAGACCGGTAAGCCTGACATCGGTAGTGGGGAAATTGCTAGTGTCCATTAGAAAAGATGTAATAGCAGAGCACTTGGAAAACAGTGATAGGATCAGACAAAGTCAACATGGATTTGCAAAAGGTAAATCGTGCTTAACTAATCTACTGGAATTTTTTGAGGATGTAACTGGTAGAAATGATAAGGGAGAACCAGTGGATGTGGTGTATTTGGACTTTCAGAAGGCTTTCGATAAGGTCCCGCATAAGAGATTAGCGTGTAAATTTAAAGCACATAGGATTGGGGGTAAGGTACTGACTTGGATAGTGAACTGGTTGGCAGACAGGAAGCAAAGAGTTGGAATAAACGGGTCTTTTTCCGAGTGGCAGGCAGTGACTAGTGGGGCACCGCAAGGATCGGTGCTAGGACACCAGCTATTCACAATATATATTAATGATCTAGACGAGGGAACTAGATGTAATATCTCCAAGTTTGCAGACGACACAAAGCTGGGTGGGTGTGTGTGCTGTGAGGAGGATGCCGAGAAACTCCAGTATGATTTGGACAGGTTGGGTGATTGGGCAGGTGCATGGCAGATGCAGTATAATGTGGATAAATGCGAGGTTATCCACTTTGGTGGCAAAAACAAAAAGGCAGATTATTATCTGAACGGCAATAGTTTGGGAGAAGAGGAAGTGCAACGAGACCTGGGTGTCCTTGTGCACCAGTCGCTGAAGGTAAGCATGCAGGTGCAGCAGGCGGTTAAGTAGGCAAATGGTATGTTGGCCTTCGTAGCGAGAGGATTCGAGTACAGGAGCAAGGGCTTTAATCTACATATGGCGACTTTAATCTACATATAGATTGGGCCAACCAAATTAGTAACAATACTGTGGAGGAGGAATTCCTGGAGTGTTTATGGGATGGTTTCCTGGACCAATATGTCGAGGAACCAACCAGACATCAGGCCATCTTAGACTGGGTATTATTTAACGAGAAAGGATTAATTAGCAATCTTGTTGTACGAGGCCCCTTGGGTCGGAGCGATCATAATATGATCGAATTCTTCATTAAGATGGAGAATGAAGTAGTTGACTCAGAGATAAGGGTCCTCAATTTAAATAAAGGAAACTATGATGGTCTGAGGAGCGAGTTGGGTAGGATTGATTGGGGAATGGCACTCAAAGGGTTGACAGTGGATAGGCAATGGCAAACATTCAAAGACCGAATGGATGAGCTACAGAATTTGTTCATCCCAGTTTGGCATAAAAATAAAACAAAAATGGTGACTCAACCGTGGCTAACAAGGGAAATTAGGGATAGCATAAGATCCAAGGAGAGGACATATAAATTGGCTAGAAAAAGCAATAATCCTGAGGATTGGGAGCAGTTTAGGAGTCAACAAAGGAGGACAAAGGGATTAATTAAGAAAGGGAAAATAGAATATGAGAGTAAGCTCGCAGGGAACATAAAAACTGACTGCAAAAGCTTTTATAGATATGTGAAGAGAAAAAGATTGGTGAAGTCAAGCGTAGGTCCCTTGCAGTCAGAATCAGGGGAATTTATAGTGGGAAACAAAGAAATGGCGGACCAACTAAATACATACTTTGGTTCTGTCTTCACAAAGGAGGACACAAATAACCTCCCAGAGATGTTGGGGAACATAGGGTCTGATGAAAGGGAGGAACTGAAAGAAATCAGTATTTGTAGGGAAATGGTGTTAGGAAAATTGATGGGACTGAAGGCTGATAAATCCCCAGGGCTTGATGGTCTACATCCCAGGGTACTTAAGGAAGTGGCCCTAGAGTTAGTAGATGCATTGCTGGTCATCTTCCAGAACTCGATCGACTCTGGAACGGTACCCATGGATTGGAGGGTAGCTAATGTTACCCCACTATTCAAAAAAGGTGGTAGGGAAAAAGCGGGGAATTATATAGGGTTCGAATACAGGAACAAGGATGTCTTGCTACAGTTGTACAGGGCCTTGGTGAGACCACACCTTGAGTATTGTGTGCAGTTTTGGTCACCTTACCTGAGGAAGGACGTTCTTGCCATGGAGGGAGTGCAGCGAAGATTCACCAGGCTGATACCTGGGATGGCAGGAATGACGTATGAGGAGAGATTGTGTCGATTGGGCTTATACTCACTGGAGTTTAGAAGATTGAGAGGGGATCTCATCGAAACCTATAAAATTCTGTCAGGTCTGGACAGACTAGATGCAGGAAGGATGTTTCGGATGGCCGGGGAGTCCAGAACCAGGGGTCATAGTCTAAGGATAAGGGGTAAGCCATTTAGGACTGAAATGAGGAGGAACTTCTTCACCCAGAGAGTGGTGAACCTGTGGAATTCTCTGCCACAGAGGGCAGTGGAGGCCAGTTCATTAAATATATTCAAGAAAGAGTTGGATATATTTCTTGAGGCTAAAGGGATCAAGGGATATGGGGAGAAGGCAGGGACAGGGTACTGAATTTGGATGATCAGCCATGATCTCGTTGAATGGCGGAGCAGGCTCAAAGGGCCGAATGGCCTACTCCTGCTCCTATCTTCTATGTTTCTATGTTGCTGCAGTTGTACAGGGCCTTGGTGAGACCACACCTTGAGAATTGTGTGCAGTTTTGGTCGCCTTATCTGAGGAAGGATGTTCTTGCCATGGAGGGAGTGCAGCGAAGATTCACCAGACTGATACCTGGGATGGCAGGAATGACGTATGAGGAGAGATTGGGTCGATTGGGCTTATACTCACTGGAGTTTAGCAAAATGACGGGGGGATCTCATTGAAACTTATAAAATTCTAACAGGACTAGACAGACTAGATGCAGGAAGGATGTTCCTGATGGCAGGAGATTCCAGAACCAGAGGTCACAGTCTAAGGATAAGGGGTAAGCCATTTAGGAGTGAGATGAGGAGGAACTTCTTCACCCAGAGAGTGGTGAACCTGTGGAATTCTCTACCACAGAAGGCAGTTGAGGCCAATTCATTAAATATATTCAAGAAGGAGTTAGATATATTTCTTAAGGCTAAAGGGATCAAGGGATATGGGGAGAAAGCAGGGACAGGGTACTGAATTTGGATGATCAGCCATGATCTCATTAAATGGCATAGCTCCTATCTTCTATTAGCAGCTTTGATCAGATCATTGAATTTCTTTTGGCATTACTGCCAGTTCCTGGGAGCAATGCTCTTTGCATTCAACTGCTCTGTCACTTCTGCCCACTGTTGCTGGGCTATTTGTCTTGGCATTCTTCTCCCGTCCACTGGAAAGAGCATCTCCCTCGTGTTCCAGAAGGATTTCCATTGTCTGAAAATCTTGGGGCCCTTCCAGAACTTCTGACCTCATCTTTACTTTACAGCAATGACTGAGACTATGATTAAAAACAGCCGAAGTGCACCCCTGTGCTCGCTGACCTACTTTGGCTCCTGGTTAAGCAACGCCTTGGTTTCAAAATTCTCATCCTTGTTTTCAATTCCCTCTCCTTCTGCCCTACAACCCCCCGAGATATCTGCGTTCCTCAAATTCTGCCCGCTTGAGCATCCCTGATTATAATTGCTCAACCATCGGTGGCCGTGCCTTCAGCTGCCTAGGCACTAAGCTCTGTAACTCCCTCCCTAAACCTCTCTGCCTCTCTACCCCTCTTTCCTCCTTTAAGACGCTCCTTAAAACCTACCTCTTTGCCCAAGCTTTTGGTCATCTGCCCTAATTTCTTATGTGGCTCGGTGTCAATTTTTTGTCTTGTAACACTTCTGTGAAGCGCCTTGGGACGTTTTACTATGTTGAAGGCGCTATATAAATACAAGTTGTTGTTGTTTGTGTTGACATTCTGTTTGCTTCTAATTGAATAGAAAGTATCATGGTAATGCAAGAAACCATGGCCCAGAAATTCGGGTCGGGGGCTTCCCGCAGGTGTAAGCCCCCGACCTGCACTTACCTACCGCGCCGGCCGTTGAGCTGTGGGCCCACGTTGGATTCCGATCCTGGGCCTCCTCCAACTGCCGGCGCGCAGTGCTTGCGTATCCCAGGGGCGCAGTTAGTTCGATGCATCCCCTGGGATCACGTGGGCCATGGGGAGCCAGTCGGAGCAGGGAACGCTTCATTCATAAGTTTGACGGGCCTGTCAAACCTATAAATACTATAAGCCCCAAAACATCACTAAATCTTCAAATAATTTTTTTTTAAATCACATTTTTAAAATAAACTATAAATTACATGAAATAACTATTTTAAACAATAATTTAAATTTTTGAAAAAAATAATTTTATTTTCTAATGGGGCTAAAAATAAACTTACCTTTCTTTAAAGTATTTAAAAATAATAAACCTGTGGAAAAAATGTTTTAATTTTAATTAATTCACCACTTACCTTGTAAAAAGCAGGCCTTGCGACTA
Organism: Somniosus microcephalus; assembly: GCF_052327205.1. Lineage (NCBI taxonomy): Eukaryota > Metazoa > Chordata > Chondrichthyes > Squaliformes > Somniosidae > Somniosus > Somniosus microcephalus. Next base: position 69,376,774 of record NC_141002.1, read on the forward strand.
ACTTCTGGAGACTTACCCTCCCTGGAAAACCTGCAAAAAAAATGTAAGTTCGATGTGCACACGCTGCCTCTCCTGCGCACGCGTTCCACCTCTTAACCCCTTCTCTCAGGGGAACGGAAGTGCCGGTTTCCCGCGCATGCGCAGTGCATGCAGGAAACCGGCACTTCCATTGGGTTTACGGGTGAGTACCCCATGCGTACTCACCCATGGAGACCTGAATTTCTGGGCCAGTATGTCCTGCTCATTTCCTTGCCCCCCCTCCCCCGCCAGAATGATAAGAACAGTTTCATGACTGTTAAGTCTGTGTGTCCCAGTTATGCTTATTATAAATCACTGGACACAGACCACAAGAATAACTTTAACAGGTCTTTACTATTCGGAGGTCAGGGCTGAACTGCCCAGCAAATCCCTACACAACACTTATATACCGGTGTGGTCACCACCGGTATTACAGTATACAGCAGCCAAGAGAAAGTAGTACATCTCTTAAGGTAGTTCTCTTAAGGTGGAACAGGTTACATACACCACAATGACCATCCACCACGTAAAAGGAGGAAACATGAGCTGGAGGATGCAGCAGCGGGAATTCTGCAACATCAGCCTGCAAACTGAGCTATATTCCAGCAACTCACTGACCATCGCTTGTCCTAAGTTACTACTGTTCCCCCACCCCACTACACATTCCTTTTCCTGCTCAGAACATCATCGGAACCAGTCAATCTATGCTTCAGTAAAAAACTTCCATCCCACTGACCATCATCATTCATATATATGACCTTTGGCTTTGCTGAGTCTATAGCTGCTGCAGAAACACTCTGCAGACAACAACATTTTCACATGAAACGGTGTCACAGTTTAACCGTGTTAACAAATGGCAAATGAAATAATAAACACACACAGTGCCTTTCTTATGTCATCTGTTCCTTTCTCGCCTTCACCTAAGCCCTCCTCGTCAGATGATGAGTGTTCTTCTTGCTGTTCCTCCTCCAGGTGCAATCCTCTTTGTATTGTGAGAGTGCAACATGCAGCCCACTACCACAATGCATGAGACTATCTGTGGGCTGTATTGAAGTGAGCCCCAGATCTATAAAGGCACCTAATTTGTAGTTTCAGGAAGCCCAATAGTGTGCTCAATGCTTGGTGTGGCAGGGTACCCTGCTGCTGCTGTTATTGCTGCTGCTCCTCTTCCTGCAACCAGATTAAAGTAACAAGGAGGGCACCCATGTTAAGCCGTATGATTATTGAGATTGTATAGGCAGAAGAAATGCAGGAAAAAAATCAATCTCTAAAGTAAACCGTCCTGTGGAAATCCCCAAAAAAGCAACAGCAAACAGTTCCCTATGCTCTGAGTGATTGCAGGTGAGCCCCCCCCATTAAATACTGCTTCCAATGTGCCCCTGAAACCAATTCTGCAAGCTTTTTCTGAGCAGCTTCAGACATGTCATTAGGACCCGCTTCAATTTTAACATCATATGATCCCGATTTGCATTCATTCACGTAGCTCCCATCTGCTTCTGATGGGCACCTAAAACGCCTAAAAATGAATGAATTGAGTGGGAACAGAGCAGTAAGTCTTTCCACAACAATTGTTTGCGAGTGGCCTCATGTTTCTCAGAACTCCTTGCGCGACAACTGTTGGCACAAAACCATGAGCAAAGACACTCACCTACAGCATACCCAACCTTTTATAATATCATTTGCAAACTGTGAACAAGTATCATGTGATCAGCCATCACATGATCAGCCATCACATGATCAGATGTCACGTGATCAAATCTTCAGGAATATGTCCAATGAGAGTTGGCAACCCTAGTCCAGAACAAGAGGGTGTAAATGTTAGATAGCCACTAACAAATCAGTTCAAAAATTTAGGAGGAATTTCCACAGAGGCTGGAACTCTCTGCTATATGGAATGGTTGAAGTAGATAGCATTGATGCATTTAAGGGGAGGCTCGATACATATATGAGGGAGAAGGGAATAGAGAGATATGGGGGCAGGGTGGAAACAGGTAAATAGAGTGGGAAGAGGCTCATGTGGGGTATAAACACTGGCATCGACCAGTTGGGTTGAATGGCCTGTTTCTATGCCGTACTTTCTATGAAATTCTATGTAAAAAAATAATGTAATTCTACTTAAAAGCCGTGCGCCTGCCTCATACAGAGCGGAAGGGGTTAAAATTCCCCCATAATTTTTCAGTAGAAAAGTGTAATAGCAGTTGAAAGTAAGCTCCGTGCTGATTAAAATGATAAGGTTTATGATAGAATGGATGATATGATCATGCTGTTCAGGAAATTCAATCAGTTGTTCATATGAATGCTAAATACTACAACAGCTACTAAAAGTTCACTTTAACATAACATATCAGCCAGACTCCTTTGTAGTGCAGCTACCTAGATTTTAATCCAATTGGGAAACATCAATGAGAAAAACAATTTCACACCTACACAGCAAATTGCTAGAAAAATTCATGGAGATAGATTTTTATCTTTATAGCCTGGGCAGTAATCTGCTCGGGTGAATTGTCGCTCGTTGTAGAATCAACCTCATTTTCATTCCAGTGATTTCAACGGAATGAAAATCGAGTGGGTACGACAATGGGCAGGCAATGCACTCCAGCAGTTTAACACACAGACATTGAAAACGAACATCTACCCCCATCAATGAGTCAGTTTACATCGGGCAGGCGGTGGGCAAGGCAATCGGATGCCTGCCCAATGTCAAAGATCTGAACCACGTTGATGGTCGGGTGAGCTGCCCACATGCTAGTAGCGTTAATTAACAGCTCCCCACTTTGGAGGGTGGGATTTCGAGCAGAGCCAACGCCTAATTAACGTGTTCGTTAACCTCTTAACAGTAGCGAGGCGTGCATTAAATTTGAAAAAAGTTTTGGTGTGGTGTTTGGAACTTTCTGTGATAGACGGCTCCTGCAAGGGCTCCCAGGTATGGTGCTGCAGCTGTGGAGGTCCTGGTGGTGCAGGTGAAGGCCTGCAAACAGCTTTCAAGTACATTGCACAATTGCATGTGTGCCAAAATTAGTTTTCTTTTGAAGCTGGAACCCTGAAGTTAGCACCTCTGTCTTCCACAATAGAGCTTGGAGCCAAGCTTGCCCTCCACGAGCCATATCCTGGGCAATCCTTTCCACTAGTTCCTATTTCTGCTCACTCATGCTGGGTGCTTCACCAAATGCGGACTCTCTAAACCATCCGCGGTGCCACTCTCAACGCTGGTGCTTGGGATGGGTGGAGTGCGTGATATCATTGGAAAGGAAAATACAGGGCCTTGTGTATAACGAGTGGCCGATCCATTACCGGCCAATTTATGCCCCCCCGTCAAAGCTGAAAGTTCCATCCATTGAGTCAAAGCAAAGCCAGGCAAAACAAAATTCCAAATCTTGCATTTGAAGCATATGGAGATTTCAAAAAAAAAGCAAGCCATCGCCAATCTGCAGAAATCACAGTAGATGATGTCAGTATCTGGAACAATGACAATCCTTTAATTTTAATTAATGTTCTGGAGGCCTTTATAAGATTAGCCAAAGGACAACTCTGGAACATGCTGAGCAAGTTTGGCTGTTCTGATAAGATCATTAATACTAAAGGGCAACCCACAACAGCATGGGTGGAACATCATTGCTGATAACTGTGTATCCCCCATATAACAAATGGTTTGAAATTGTATACTTGCTACAAACCTTTTCTACCGCAGGACTGAGCAATGCAACAGTAAACTTTAAGAAGGGCATATCATTTGACCTCCGTAGACTGAGCCAAAACTAAGATAAGGCAACATATCATCTAGGAACTTTTAGCCATTGATGATTGCATTTTATTTGTCCGTCCTTAAGCCAATTAGTTATGTTGGATCAGTGAAAAAAATAGGCTGAAGTTATGCACCAGGCTGCCATAGGCTGATCTTACCCCAAACATGACAGGGGGACATAAAATTAAAGGAAGTGGACAAATTTATATACCTAGGCAGAATACTCAATTGTGATGTGTAGTTGGACCACAAGATCAATAGTTGCATCAGAAAAGCTAGTGCAGCATGCGCCCAGTTGTACAAAATTGTTTGAAAACAATATGGCCTGTAGTTAAAGACAACTGTAAGAGTCATGAAAGTTTAAGAAAGAAAATACTTTAAAATATTGGTTAAATAGTATAATAGTTAATTTACCTGACTGACTTATTGTATTGAGAAACCCCCTATTTTCTTGTTCCAGTAGTATAGTCTGAGACACCCCCTTTATTCTTGCTACAATGGTACAGTCCTTAAGCTTGTCACATGGTATCCAGCCATTTTACAGTTCAAGCTCCACGAGGCTAGAGAGAAGGTAAAGGCTTTGAGGGCTGGAGCAATACAGTTTTTGACCGTGTTCGTTTAAACGTGTTTTGCTTTGTAATTCTGTTTGTAAGGTGTAACAGTAAACAGTTTCAAGACAAAGTTACGTTTTGGAACGTTTTATTTCGACACGCGTCTACTCGTTAAAAGCCTCAAAGCTCAGTGGCTGCATGTTTGGAAATTACGAAGCGCCACTACATTAGTCAAAAACTAGCTCCCTAAGAAGGAAAGGACGGAATTGTCGGCGAACGTATACATGAATGGTCACGGAGCCAGACGACAATATAAGAAAGCGAAGGTACAGTGACTGTTACTTGCCTTGTTCATTCTATTGAGAAGCTAAATAAGAGCTGCGGGTAAAATGGCCGAGGCCTTATGGAGCCGTGAGGAGCTTCCCCCAGCCAGAAGGATTGTCGGCCAAAAGAGGGAAGTAAAGCTCACCCCAAAGGCAATGGAAGAGAAGTTAAATAGAAGCATAAGTGCAAGGAGGGCTAAGTTAGCTCAGATAACTGGAAAAATGAACATAATTGATTGTCTCATGGAAGATAATGCTAATATTAAGAAAGTTGAAGACATAATGCATTATGATTTCTCCAAGTTGCATGAAGAATTTAATGTACTCAATGAAGATGTATTAGCACTTCTGTCTGAAGAAGAGGGAAACGCTGATCACAACTGGTTTGATCTTAAATCATCCAGCATTAAGGACTATGTCAAGGCCACAGAACAGTGGATGTTAAAGATTCGTCAAGATGCTGATACAGCAGAGAAAGATAAAGATGACGATGAAGTCGGACCAGATGATAGCATTTCAGAGACTTCAGCCAGACTGAGCAAAAATCGAAAAGAAGGTAGCTCTGTTTCTGGACACAGGTCAGTCGCTTCTACCACATGCTCGTCGCGACGCATGAGAGAGGAGGTTGAACGGGCAGCGTTGATGGCGCACGCAGCATCTTTAGTGGAGAAGCAAGCTCTTGAACGGGAAGAGGCACAACTGCAGGCCCAACAGGCCCAACTGCAGGCCCAACAGGCCCAAGTGCAGGCAAAGAAAGAACAGCTGGAGATAAAAACAGCTATCGCGGTCTCAGATGCCAAGTTGAGTGTGTACGAAGATTATGAAGGCTCACAGGATGGCATGAGCGACTACTGCCAGTCAATGGTGTCACACAGAGTTGGATCCAGGTCACCTTCAAAGGTTAAAAGAGAGTCTGAAGAACATCTCCCGGCATTACAGCGTGGAAGAGAGGCCTCTCCACTAACAGGAGCACGTGATGCTACCCCAGACGGTCTAGACTAGACCCTGCTGATGACCACCAGAGGCCTGAAGACACAGAGAGAAGCCTATGCCAAGTGATGCAACGTCAGAACGAAATTACAGAGATGCTTGTAAAACAACAGAATCTGTTTCGACTCCCTCAAAGAGACATACCAGTGTTCCAAGGCGACCCACTCAAGTATAAGCCCTTCATCAGATCCTTTGAACAAGCCATTGACTCGAAAACAGAGAGCAGCAGTGATAAGTTGTACTATGTGGGACAGTACACCAGTGGTAAACCACAAGACCTGGTCAGAAGCTGTGAACACATGAGACTGGACCGGGGATACATAGAAGCCAGGAAGTTGCTGCAGGAGCACTATGGTAACGAGCTGAAGATAGCCACTGCATATATTGAAAAGGCTACCAAGTGGCCACAGATCAGATCGGAGGACGGGGAGGCACTGAACACATATGTTCTTTTTCTCATAGGATGTCGCAACACCATGGAGGATGTTGAATTCATGGAAGAGATGGACAATCCTACGACTATGAGAATCATCATCTCTAAGCTTCCTTACAGGATGAGAGAACAATGGAGAAGAACAGCCTTTGAGATAATGGAGAGACGGAAAAGTAGAGCCAGGTTTGCAGACTTAGTGAATTTCATAGACAAACAGGCTAAAATTGCTAGGGACCCATTGTTTGGAAACATCCAGGATGTCAGCCCGACTACTGATGGAAGAGTGAAAGCCAAGCCTGCTGAATCAAAGACTCTCGGGAAAGGTGGTTCCAGGGGAAGCAGCTTTGCAACTATCATCACTCAGGCTGGGGAAGAAAAGTCTCAGAACTCATCTCCCAAAAAGAGCAGCACAGTGACGCCTGCTAATGCCTTTCAGAAGCCATGTTTATTCTGCCAGAAGAATCATACATTGGATTTCTGCAGTGACATCAGAGCACAGCCACATAAAGACAGAATCGAATTTCTGAAGTACAATGGCCTATGTTTTGGATGTCTCTCTCAGGGGCACCTGAGTAGAAACTGTAAGCAAAGAACAACATGCAGAGAGTGCACTCAGAAACATCCCAGTCTGCTGCATATCCACAAAGAAGAACAAGTCTCTAAGAAGAGTGAAGAAAACAATACCGACGAGAAGGTTGTTTCAAGTGCTCTGGTGTCGCTAGAACCAGAGACTTGTGGATTCACTGGGGCCGGTGACAGTGATTGTATTCTTGCCATCGTACCTGTAAAGATCAAGTCTAAGAGGAGTGAGAAGTTTGTGGAGACGTACGCCTTCATGGATCCAGGTAGTTCAGCAACGTTCTGCACAGAATCACTCATGCGACAGCTGAACGTTGAGGCAGAAGAACAGAAATCCTATTATGCACCATGGGTCATGAGAAGTCAATGCAAAGTTATATCCTGTCAGACTTAGAAGTGTGTGGACTTGAAGAGAAGGACTTCATAGAACTACCTAATGTTTTCACACAGAGGGAGATTCCTGTTAAAGTAGGGAACTTAGCCCTGCAGAAGGATGTGGAGAGATGGCCTTACCTGGAAAAGGTGCGTCTCCCATATATTGAAGCAGAAATTGGCCTATTAATTGGAACCAATGCCTACAAAACTATGGAGCCATGGCAGGTGATAAACAGCAAGGATGACGGACCCTACGCAGTCAGGACAGCCCTTGGATGGGTAGTCAATGGACCGGTAAGGAGAGATGATGGCAACAAGTCGAACAAGGAGCAACGACAAAATGTAACAGTTAATCGTATCTCTATCGCAAGCACTGAAGAGCTGTTGATACAGCAGTTCAACGCAGACTTTTCAGAACGCAGCTGTGAGGAAAAGACAGATGTCACAAGAAGACCATCAGTTCATGGATTTGATGACAAGGTCTACACAGTTCATTGATGGCCACTATCACATTGCTTTGCCACTGAGAAGACAGACCGCGAAGATGCCGAACAATCGCTGCATAGCAGAGCAGCGCACCATCAGTCTAAAGAGAAAGCTGAACAAGAACCCCGACTTTCACGAAGACTACAAAGGCTTCATGAGAAACATCATAGCGAAAGGCTATGCTGTAAAAGTGCCCGAGGAACAGTTGAACAGAGACGATGGAAGGGTCTGGTACATTCCTCATCACGGTGTGTATCACCCAAAGAAGAAAAAGATCCGTGTAGTGTTTGACTGCGCCACCTCATTCAGAGGAACTTCACTGAATGACCAGCTGCTTCAAGGTCCTGATCTTACTAATACCCTCATTGGCGTCTTGACGAGGTTTAGACAAGAGCTCGTTGCCATGATGGCAGACATAGAATCAATGTTCTACCAAGTCAGAATCCCTGAGGAAGATGCTGATCTTCTGCGTTTCCTTTGGTGGCCAGATGGCGACGTTAGTCAAGCTATGGTGAAATGTAGAATGGCTGTACGCTTGTTCGGAGCCACATCATCTCCCAGCTGTGCAAGCTACGCTCTCAGAAAAACTGCAGAAGATGGCAAAGGCAAAGCACCATCAGAGGCTGTGGAGACAATCTTCAGAAACTTTTATGTCGATGACTGTCTGAAGTCCGTGTCAACAGAAGACGATGCCATTGCACTGTCAAGAGACCTTTGAACTCTGTGTTCGAATGGAGGATTCCATCTGACTAAGTGGATAAGCAACAGCAGAGCAGTTCTAGCTTCTATCCCAGAAAAGGAAAGAGCCACTGAAGTCAAAGATCTGGACCTGAGCCACGATGTCCTTCCTATCGAGAGAGCTCTTGGTGTACAATGGTGCATCGAGTCAGACACGTTCAACTTCAGAATAATGGTGAACGAAAGACCATCCACAAGACGAGGGATTCTCTCCGTGGTCAGTTCCATCTACGACCCTCTTGGATTCCTGGCACCACTCATTCTGCCGGTGAAGCTGATCCTACGAGAGCTGTGTAGAGACAAGAGAGGATGGGATGAAGATATCCCAGAAGGTCAAGCTCAGAGATGGCTCAGATGGTTGACAGATTTGCAACAATTTTCTAGCTTCAACGTCAGTAGATGCATCAAGCCTGTGAGTTTTGGAGTTACAAAGACGGCTCAACTACATCATTTCTCGGACGCCAGTGAGGACGGCTATGGCACGGCTACTTACCTCTTGCTGACAAATCAACAGGGCCAGAAACATTGTGCCTTCCTCGTGGGGAAATCCAGGGTGGCTCCGCTGAAGCAGGTCACCATCCCGAGACTGGAGTTGACGGCAGCGGTTGTTGCAGTTAAAGTTGACCAGGTGATGCGGAAAGAGTTACAGCTCCCATTAGAAGAATCTGTCTTCTGGACGGATAGCACGACGGTGCTGAAGTATATAGAGAATGAGAAGATACGCTTCAAGACCTTCGTAGCAAACAGAATCTCATCCATTAGAGAAGCTACACAACCATCTCAATGGAGGTATGTAAACACCTCATTAAACCCAGCAGATCAAGCCTCACGGGGATTGAAGGCTGAAAACTTCATGAGGAGTGAAACTTGGATACAAGGCCCAAGTTATCTGCTGGAAACTGAGAGATCATGGCCAGAAAGACCAGATATGCCAAGTCAGATTGCTGAAGACGACGTCTAAGTCAAGAGATCAGTCACAGCAAAACTCATAACTACGAAAGAGAACTTTGACACAGTGAACAAGCTTGTTAACCATTTCTCAGGATGGCACCAGTTGAGGAAAGCAGTTGCATGGAAGTTTAAGAAAGAAAATACTTTAAAATATTGGTTAAATAGTATAATACAGTTAATTTACCTGACTGACTTATTGTATTGAGAAACCCCCTATTTTATAGTCTGAGACACCCCCTTTATTCTTGCTACAATGGTACAGTCCTTAAGCTTGTCACATGGTATCCAGCCATTTTACAGTTCAAGCTCCACGAGGCTAGAGAGAAGGTAAAGGCTTTGAGGGCTGGAGCAATACAGTTTTTGACCGTGTTCGTTTAAACGTGTTTTGCTTTGTAATTCTGTTTGTAAGGTGTAACAGTAAACAGTTTCAAGACAAAGTTACGTTTTGGAACGTTTTATTTCGACACGCGTCTACTCGTTGTTAAAAGCCTCAAAGCTCAGTGGTTGCATGTTTGGAAATTACGAAGCGCCACTACAACAACGTTGCGGGTGTTCAATGCAGCTATGCTTCCTACACTTCATATGGCCGTGAAATATGGACTTTTTGAAATCAGCATGTGAAACAGTGAGATTGATTCCGCAAAAGGCACTTAATGGGCCCGATTTTCGGCTTGTGTGGGAAATGGTCGGATTTCCCCGAATGTGGGGTTTCTGACACACATAAAAAAAGTGTCAGCCAGCCCCACGCAATTTTCCCTCAATTGGCCAATTAATTCCCAGCATGTGGGAAGCCTTGCTAATTGTCTAAATCGACTCAGGAATCCCCACAGTATGATGTCATCATTCGTGGTGCTTTCAAGGTCCATAGCAAGCACTGCATCATCTGAAGGCTTCCAAATGAACCATACAGGATGGCATAAGGAGCCTTCAGCAGCTGTGGCCAGTGCCAGACCCCGAGCTGCCTTCAAATTCGACGAGGCTTCACTGCAGGCATTATTGGATGGGGTTAGGGCCCACAGGGAGGTCCTCTTCCCTAGGTCAGGGAGGAAGAGGCCTCCCACTGAGACCAATGCTGCATGGATGCAGGTGTCAGCAGATGCCAACTCGCTGGGAGTCACCAGAGGAACCTTGGCATTATATCTCTAACTCCTTCCTTTACTCCCCCACAGTACCATCCAGAGCCCCCGTCCTCACTGTGGAGGAGGAAGAGGCTGTGCAGCCAGACTCCTCAGAGGAAGCTCCAACCTCTGAGGGTGCAGCGTCAGCAGAAGTAAGCGCACCCAGCACCAGCGCAGACACTCACACCTCGGGGGGACCTTTGGGACATAGAGTAGTGTTGTCACCTGGTGTTTCACAGCTGACAAGTGAGCCTCAGCAGATTCTGGAGACAGGGACAGCAGTGGAGAGTCCTCGTCGGAGGGCGCAGGGCTCTGCCAGCTCAGCTCCGCTGCGCTGCATCTCGACCCTCTGCCTCTGGGTCCATCCGCAAGAGAAGAGGTGATGGATCTCCATGCACAGATGCAGGAGTCTCTGGCAGGTTTTGTCTCCAGGGTCGCTGCGAGTGTGGAGCGAATGGAGGAGTCCATAGCGACCATGAGCAGAGCCTTTGTGGAGTCATTGGTGCATGAACGCAGCACCATGGAAAGGTTGGCAACCTCCATGGAGGAGATAACTCGCCAGCATACGGAAAACATGGTGAGTGCTCATAAGAGAATGACATCTCTTGAGGAGCGTTGGCCATCTGTTGAACAGAGAAACCAGATCTTCATGGAAGTCCTTCTGAGTAGGACTGCCAGTGCAGAAACGGGTCCCACTGGCCCCCTAAAGCGCAGCAAGGTGCTCTCAAGCCACTTCCAAGCGCTGGCCCCTTCTGGCTTGTGCAGCCTCAGGTGAGTGAGCAGCAGCCTGGTGCTCCTGGTAATCATCCTGCTGTTCCTGGTTCTACTGCTGCCACCTCTGCTGTTGGAGATCCTCTAATGCCAGGAAGGGAAGGTGCCAAAGGCCTCCCATGCTTCTAGCAGATGCCTCGGTTGAGGAGGTCCTGAGTTAGGGTGGTGAGAGGGGCTTCCCAGGAGCTCACACTGAAGAAGTGTGTGAGGCTCCAACTTTCTGCAGCTGCTCCTAAGGCTTCAAATAGTTCCCCCAAGCCTTGATCAACAAGGTCCTGCAGCCTGCAAATGCTGCCTCTTTAAATATCTTCAGCCCTCAGCGACCTGCTGCTGCAAGCAAGCAAGCCAGCTGTTTTCACGCCAGCTCTCATCGGCGGGGTTCCCCGCAGGCGGGTTTCAGGTGGGGAAAGCCCCAAAGTCGCAACGGCACGGGAAAATCCACTTCAACAAGCAGATAATTGCTTGTTAGTGCTCCGACGACCAGTCCCGCCAGCGGCGGGCGGGACTGAAGCGGGGCGCGTGAAAACGGCAGTCCGAAAGTCGGACGGGGCGGGGAATCAGGCGGGGGGGGGTCCCGACCCGCTTTTTCCGCGATTTTCGGATCACGGCCGCATGAAAAGCCGCCCGACAGCTGCCCGAAAATCGGGGCCAAAATGTCTCATGAAAATGCAGTGGGAGAATACAGCGGTGGCTGAAGTGCTGCAGTGAACCAACATGCCTGCAATCAAAGTCATAGTTACACAGATACCCTTCAGCTCTGGTGGATTGGACATGTTGCTTGCATGTCAGACAAACTGCTTCCAAAAGCCAGCTCATGACAGGAAAATGGACAGCAAGAAGTCAGACAAAACATTTCAAGGATAACCTGAAATAAAGACCTAAGGAATGCGATATTCATCCAACATACTGAAAAAATGTTGTCAAAGATCGCGGAGCCTGGAAATTTTCTGTGACGTGTGTGCCACACACCTCAAAACCAACAGTGTTACCAGCAGAAAACAATTGATGCAGAAAAGTCAGCAAGCAACAGCTGGCAAATGGACAGCAATGTGTGTGGCCACTTCCGCAAATACCTACTTCCCTTTCCTATGCTTGTACGCTTCTAAAGTTCATGGTATCGCTCCAGTGCTAGGAAAGTTGTGGCAGAGTTGATTTACAAGTGATTTTGTAGATAGAGGAGGCTAAATTCCATAAAGCCTGAAAACATAAGAACATAAGAAATAGGAGCTGGAGTAGGCCATTTGGCCCTTCGAGCCTGCTCCGCCATTCATCAAGATCATGGCTGATCTTCTACCTCATCTCCACTTTCCTGCACTATCCCCATATCCCTTGATTCCCTTAATATTCAAAAATCTATCAATCTCTATCTTGAATATACTCAACGACTAAGCCTCCACAGCCCTCTGGGGTAGAGAATTCCAAAAATTCACCACCCTCTAAGTGAAGAAATTTCTCCTCATCTCAGTCCTAAATGGCCGACCCCTTATTCTGAGACTGTTACCCCTGGTTCTAGACTCCCCAGCCAGGGGAAACATCCTCCTTGCATCTACCCTGTCAAGTCCTGTAAGAATTTTGTATGTTTCAATGAGATCACCCCTCATTCTTCTAAACTTCAGAGAATATAGGCCTAGTCTACTCAATCTCTCCTCATAGGACCATCCCCCCATCCCAGGAACCAGTCTGGTGAACCTTCGTTGCACTCCCTCTATGGCAAGTATATCCTTCCTTAGGTAAGGAGACCAAAACTGCACACAATACTCCAGGTGTGGTCTCACCAGGGCCCTAGATAATTGCAGTAAGACGTCTTTACTCTTGTACTCAAATTCTCTTGTAATAAAGGCCAATATACCATTTGCTTTCCTAATTGCTTGCTGTACCTGCATGTTAACATTCAGTGATTCTTGTACAAGGACACCCAGGTCCCTCTGAACACCAACATTTCCTAATCTCTCACCATTTAAAAAATACTCTGCTTTTCTATTTTTCCTACCAAAGTGGATAACTTCACATTTCTCCACATTATATTCCATTTGCCATGTTCTTGCACCAATAGCTGAGGCCCAAGCACTGATCCTTGCGGTACCCCACTAGTTACAGCCTGCCAACCGAAAAATGACCCATTTATTCCTACTCTGTTTTCTGTCCATTAACCAGTCCTCCTTAATCCATGCTTGTATATTACCCTCAATCCCATGAGCCCTGATTTTGTTTAATAACCTCTTGTGTGGCACCTTATTGAATGCCTTCTGAAAATCCAAATACACCACATCCACTGGTTTCCCCTTATGTATTCTGCTAGTTACAATCTCAAAAAACTCTTAACAGATTCGTCAATCATGATTTCCCTTTCATAAATCCGTGTTGACTCTGCCCAATCCTATTATTATTTTCTAAGTGCCCTGTTACCACGCCCTTAATAATAGATTCTAGCATTTTCCCTACTACTGATGTCAGGCTAACTGGTCTGTAGTTCCCCGTTTTCTCTCTTCCTCCTTTCTTAAATAGTGAGATTACATTTGCCACCTTCCAGTCCGTGCGAACCATTCTAGAATCTATGGAATTTTGGAAAATGATAACCAATGCATCCACTATCTCTTTCAAAACCCTAGGATGCAAGCCGTCAGGTCTAGGAGATTTACCAGCTTCGAGTCCCATTAATTTCTCCAGTACTTTTTTTTTACTAATACAGGTCCACAATCCCTTATCCGCAATTCCGAAATTCGAAAAGCTCTGAAAACCGAAAGTTTTTCGTGGAGTGTCACTCGTGTGCATGACATGACCCGAGTGGCGCCAAACATGACCCGACGTGGCCGATGCTTGACCCATGCAGGTGTGAGGCGTCAGTTGTGTCTCAGCGCTGCTACCAGTCACACGTGCGTCTGCTGCTCTCTGATATTTTTTGTTATTTTGTGATTTTTAGTTTAATTTCACTGAAAATGTCAAAAAGAGCTGCAGATACCCCTACCGTTCTGAAATCCGAAAAATTCCGAATTCCAAAACACATCTGGCCCCAAGGGTTTCGGATAAGGGATTAATAACCTGTACTCATTTCTTTCAGTTCCTCATTCTCGCTAGAGCCTTGGGGGAAAAATTGGGTTGCTTTACACCTCTCGTTACCGCCAAGCAACTAGCGCATGGGCGCGGTGCTGCCCATGCTTCCCGCTAAATTCAGCGGGAGGTTAGTGGCGGTGCTAACCGGTAGTGCGCTGCGCTGCCAGCGATGACGTCATCACCGTGCGCAGCGCCCCGGCCGCGGTCTTCAGGAGTGCCCCCTGACTTACTGCTGGACGCTATGTCCGACGGGGTCAGGGGGGCCTACCTGCGGCCGGGGAGTTGCTATTTAAAGGTGAGGTGTGGGGTGGCCATTTTTGTTGCTGGCTGCCAGCCAGCCAGCACCTGCCTGCGATCCCGTCTCCGGCCTCCTGAACGCCCCCCCCCCCCCCCCCCGCGGAGTGCTGGCTACGCTGCAAGAGCCCGACACTTCTCTTGAGTGACGAGCTCTTTTGCCTGCACTCCCGATCCCCAGGGGCCCAGCTGGGACCCGGGTCGCGCTGCGCAAGGCCCCTCCCCTTTAAGAAGAGGAGGAAGGCTTGCAATAGACGTGCCGCAGCGCTGCGATATTGACTCGCAGCGCCGCGATATTGACTCGCAGCGTCCCAACAGGGATGCGGGGCACTTCCAGTAGCGCCCCGCATCCCTCTTGGGGGTTCAACCACTCAATTTCCAGCCCTAGGTTCTCCACTATTTCCAGGAAGTTTTTTGCGTCTCCTTCCGTGAAGACAGACACAAAGGGCTGGATTTTCATTGAGGAGGTGGGTAGGAGGCGGGACTACAACTTTTGGGGTTGTAGTCCCGCCTCCATCGAGCTCTAGCCAACCCACGCGATTTTGACTTGATTGACCTTGTCGGGCTCAGCAGGCCAATTAAGGGCCACTCGGCAACAGGTGACGTCACAGATTGATATTTCATCTGTCAAGACCTTTTGACAGATGAAATATCAGCGTTCAACAGCTGTTTGAAGCTGTCAAACACTGACAATCTATACTCCAAGTTAATTCCTTCCTCTCGGGATGATTTAGAGATCTCTCCGGAACAGAAAGCTGAATGCTGCAATTTTTGTCAGATCGCAGCCATTCTGCTTTCTGTGCCGGTGAGATGAGGGAATCCTGAGACCTGAAAGAAGGAAGGTTGTAAAGGTAAGTAAAACTTCTTTAAACACTTTAAACACACCAAACACACTTACCTCTGCACTCATGCACCCATCACTCAACTGAACACCGGACATCTCGACCCCTCCAAGCCTTTCAGCCCGATGGCCCGCCTCACCAACTTGGCGTGGTTTGGAGCTGTCGGGAATCCCACATTTCACCAATGAAGATAGGGATTAGGCTAAAAACTGCCTGTTAACTACCTGTTAACAGGCAGTTAATTGGCACTAATCCCCTTCCCGCCTCGGGGAAGCAGGTCCCAGTGCGGGTCGGGTACCCGCCTCCTTTGAAACTGGCATGGAGGCGGGTTGGGGGCGGGATGGGTTCGTGCCCCCCCCCCCAATTTCAGGATTTTAAACCCCCCACACACCTCCAATCCCGCCTCCACGGCCCAACGAAAATCCTGCCCAAAGCATTTGTTTAATTTCTTTGCCATTTCCTTATTCCCCATTATAATTTCTCCTGTCTCAGCCTGTAAGGGACCCACATTTACTTTCACCAGTCTTTCCCTTTTTACGTACCTATAGAAGCTTTTACAGTCAGTTTTTATGTCTCTCGCTAGTTTACTCTCATTCTATTTTCTCTTTCTTTACCAATGTCTTGGGTCTCCTTTGCTGAATTTTAAAATTCTCCCAATCCTCAGGCTTACTATTATTTTTGGCAGCATTATAAGTCTTTTCCTTTGATCTGATACTATTTTTAACTTCTTTTGCTGCTCACGGTTCGACCACTTTTCCTGTGGGGTTTTTGTGCCTTAAAGGAATATATATTTGTTGTAAATTATGTATTAATTCTTTAAATGCTAGCCATTGCTTGTCTACCATCATAACTTTTAATGTAGTTTCCCAATCTACCTTAGCCAACTCGCCCCTTATACCTACGTAATTTGCTTTGTTTAGATTTAAGACCCTAGTTTCGGATTTAACTAAATCACTTTCAAACTCAGTATAAAATTCTAACATATGGTCACTCTTCTCTAAAGGCCCCTTTGCTACAAGGTTATTAATTAACCCTTGTTGCACAATACTAGATCTAAAATAGCCTGTTCCCTGGTTAGTTCCTCAACATACTGATCTAGAAAACTATCTTGCATACGTTCCATGAATTCGTCCTCCACACTATTACTGCAAATTTGGTTTGCCCAGTCTATATGCAGATTAAAGTCCCCCATGATTACTGTATTTCCCTTGTTACATGCACAATCTTCCTGCGCCGGTTGAAAGTAATGCCGGCAGCATGAGAAATTCGTGCTGCCTGTTAATGAACATGTTTGAAGCGCTAAACGCGTTGCTGGTTGGCTCCGCGCTCAGCAGGGAGCCGATTTTGTGGGAAGTGTTATCTCTATTTAAAGGTAGCCTGCAGTGTTAAACGCTGTCTGCCCTTCTTAAAGGGGAGGTGCTTTCTGAAAGAAGCACCTCATTGTTAGTGTAGAAAAGGAAAGTGGAAGGTACCTATGGCTCAACAGGGCAGAGAAA
The DNA here is from genome assembly GCF_052327205.1 of Somniosus microcephalus. Taxonomy (NCBI): domain Eukaryota; kingdom Metazoa; phylum Chordata; class Chondrichthyes; order Squaliformes; family Somniosidae; genus Somniosus; species Somniosus microcephalus. The sequence goes on from NC_141002.1 coordinate 69,393,532, forward strand.
GGGCACCTTGGCTCTCTGACACAGCACTGGAGGCCTTGGTGCAGGACGTGGACAGGAGGAGACAGGTCCTCTACCCGCAGGCGCCAGGAGGCCCTCCTGAGTGACTGTAAGAAGGCAGTGGGAGCAGCTTGCTGAAGTGGGAGTGCCACCAGTCTTTTCCCCCAGGACCTGGATCCAGTGCTGAAAGAAGTGGTCACGGTGAGTGAATGCATCTTCAAATGCCATATCCCACCAACTGCACCACTAGCCTCACACACTGCTCAATGCACCACACCCCCATCACTCACCTACCAACAATCCCTACCAATCATGACTCAAACCTCACAATCATAGCTTCTCCTCCCCCTCACACTTACTACTGTTGCAAGCCTCATACCCACATCTCACGCCTTGCACACAATGCCAGCTATTCAACCATGACAGACAGATCACCAAAACACATTGCACCACACTCATTGACACGCTTCCCTTTCTCTTGCAGGCCAACGTGGCACATAACCGGCGCCAGCAGCAGCTAACATGGGGAGGTGGGCATGGCTGCAGAACCTGACCCAGCTGGAGGAGACAGTGCTGGATAGCATTGGAGGGGCTGTCACTGAGGCTGTGGCGATCAGCGAGGCTGAAGGCATTGATGATGACAGTATGCTCATACCTAATCCTTTTTCTCACATCCCATTTCCCCCTCATCGCACAATCTCTTCTCACTTACAAGCTGCTGATGGTGTAAACATGCGCATCTTGCTTTCCCCCCCCCTCCCCTCACCACAACCCTACCCTTGTGCCTTTCTCCTTTCAAATACCCAAGAACTGCAACCAACCCAGCCTATTCAGGAAGAACAAGAGGAGGAGAGTGATAGAGAAGAAGAGCCACCGTCACTCGCAGGCACCAGCTCAGAAAATGACAATGCGCAGACTTTAGAGGGTAGTATAGAGGTGGGATCTGCACGTGCTGAGTCACCGGGCATGAGTGGCCTGCAGCCAGGGCAGGTAGAAAGGGTAGCGCAGGTGCCAGCTCCCCGGAGGGCAAGGGCACACACTAGTTCTGCTGCAGAGGTGTCAGATGAGGACTTCGATGGGGCGGCCTTCAGAAGAAGGGTGATGGGCATGTACGCAGAAATGCTTGGTGCATTGGCAGGCCTGCCAGAGAGCCTGTTGTCACTGTCAAGGAGCTTGGAGGAGTCCGGCTCCAACCTTGCACAGGGCTTTGCGCAGAGCTTGGAGCCCATGCTTTCCAGGATGGAAGTGATGGGCAACTCCATTAGAGCACTTGTGGACCCAATGATCCAGGGTCTGATGGGCGATGTCTCAGCTTTCATTGCAGCAGAAGCGGAAGTGACCTAACGTCTGAGTGCTGCAGTGGAAGCTCAGACTTCTGTCATGCAGGCTCAGCTTGCTGCCACGCAAGCTCGGACTGCTCTCATGCAGGCTCAGCTTACTGCCATGCAAGCTCAGACATCTGCCTTCGTGGCTGTGTTTACCAGTGTGGAAAGGGGCTTGCAGGGTTTCACAGCAGTCCAACAATCTGTCCGCCATCAGATTACTAGGATTGCTGAGGCACCGCCCCAAGGGAGAGGCAGTAGCTCCATGGAACACAAACTGCTGTCCTCTCTCAGGATGACAGTATTCGTACTTTCACCACTGCCACTCGGTCAGTGCCCTTGCTGTTGCCTATCAGCCAGCTAGCCCAGACTGCTGCCGCCCATGCCGAGGTGGTGCAGTTTACAGCCGGGCCTTCTAGACCCAGAGCTGCTCTATGACTCTATGACATCGTCCTGCAAGGCCATTTGCAGTCTTGCTCACTGAAACTCAGCAGCCTTCCACCAGCTGTGCTGCAGCAACTGGGGTAGCACTTCGTAGGAGCACTAGGATAGGCAAAAGCACACAAAAGACAGGCACTAATGGAATGCACAAATGTGATTAGTTGACTTGTTATGTAGCTTTGGAATTAATCATTTATAAATTACGTTTGAATTTTGTTTTGTGGTGGCTTTTATTTCAGCATTGTGGAGGATACTGTGATGTTCTGTGACAGAGGGATGGTAAGGTGGGGAAGTGTTGAACAGCGGTGATCTGGGGTTTCATTAAGGGGATGATGATGCGATCGTGGACAGCCCATCCAGAATGGGGGTTTGCAGAATGCCTCCTCCCTTCCTCCTCCTCCTGAGGTGGCCGTGGAACCGTGGTGGAAAGGGCTGCATCCTTATGATGGCCAAGTTGTGGAGGATGCAGCAGACCACCACGAATTGGGACACCCGCTCCAGTGAGTACTGGAGAGCGCCTCCCGAGTGCTCAAGGCAGCGGAACCATTGCTTGAGCACCCCAATGTTCCTTGTGGCAGCATGGCTCTCATTATATGATTGCGGGCCACGAGTGGTGCGGTTGCATGGAGAGTCATCAGTCAGGTGTAGAGCAAATTATCGCCTAGCAGCCACCCTCGGGTTCGACGTGGTAGCTAGAAGATTGCTGGCACAGCGGACTGGCGCAGGATGAAGGCATCATGACTGCTGCTAGGATATCGGGCATTCACCATCATGACTTGCTGGGCGTGGTCGCATGGCAACTGCACATTAAATAAGTGGTACCCTTTGCGCCCGCAAAGCCACGTGTGTGCAATCGATGGCGCCCTGCACCATGGGGAAGCCTGATACCCTGGCAAAGCCACGTGCTCGCTCCTCCTGCTTCTCTCTGTTTAGAGAGAAGTCAATGAAGTCTCTTCTAGAGGATAGAGCCTCTATGACCTCCCAGATGCAGCGATGGACAGCAAACTGCGAGATGTTTGCTATGTGGCCTGTTTCAGCCTGGAAGGGTCCGCTGGCGAAAACGTTCAGGGCCACGGTCACCTTGAGGGCCACTGGCAGCGCCGTCATTGGCCTGATCTGAGGCTGCAGGTCTGGTTCCAAGAGGTGGCAGAGTTCTGTGACCACCTCCTTGGTGAAGAGGAGTCGCCGAACACACTGCTCCTGGCTTAGGTGCATGTAGGAGATCTGCTCCCTGAAGACCTTAGGTGGGTAAGGCCTCCTGCTGAGAGCCCTCCTCTCCCTCCTCCTCCTCCCTCTGCGAGTAGCTTGTTGCTGCTTCTGCTCCATCTCGGTGTCATGCTGCAGCACGAGGGGGACTGCAACTAGAGCCCCCATGTTTGGGAGCAAGTGGTGTACTCGGAGGCCTTGCAGTAGCAGCCAACACCTTCCCAATGTCCAGCAGCACTCCCTGCACACTTTAACAACTTTATAAATGTCTTCCATCGTCCCAGTATTCGTGCAAACCCTGCAAGAGCCAGTACAAGAGAAATAATCAGCTTACCTGCAAGTTGGATGTTTCCCTTTAAATAGCGCTGGTGGGGGGTCCCTCGTGCAGTTGAATGCACATTCAGCTGTGCGTGTTTAAGAGAGGGCATTGAATGGAGCGGTAATGTCCAAAATGGCAGGTCATGTGTAAAATCAGCATTACATGCTGACTGACGTCATGATCTGCATACTGTCAGCGCACACAGGTCCCGCCCGCGCTATTGTCCTCACCAAGATGGTGAACAGTGCGGGCCTCGCCGGAGGTGGGCGGAAGTGAGGCAGATGCCATTTTGTTTTTCAAAACCGGCCTTAACTACTGACACTTAGGTGCCGAATTTCGCGGCCAGCATCTTTTCCCAACCCTTTTCACAATAAGGGAGGGGTCAAGACAAATCACTTCCCTGAATATTATGTATTTGTATTGAAGGGGGCACAAGAAAAAAAAAATGAATCCGAGGCAGAAGTTTGTCCCATAACAGTTTACAACAAAGCCAATTTTGTATCCCATCAAATTCCTTTATTATTTTTAACACCAGACACCAGCACGGCTCTGTTTTTACAGTAATGTAGAAATAAGTGTAATGTTTTATTAATGATGTTTGCTTCATGTCCAATACAACATTCGAGAGGCCCATGTGAGACTGATATTGTGCTTACGGCTGGCAAAAAAGATATTTGAATTTTTTTTAAGAGTGTGTGTGTCAGTGTTAATAAACGTAGGAATTCAGTTGCATAGCTTTGATGCTATGCCACACTTTTATTTTACAAAATTATTTTCAAATGAATTCCTATCCCTGAAGGAAAAAGACTGCAGCAATGTCTCAACAGTCTTAAAAGACAAGTTTTGAAACTCCCCAGTGCACAAAGCAGAACCATGGAGCCATATTTTCAGATCACTTTCAAGTTGATTTTGTCCTCCATTGTGAAATAAAGGTTTTTTGGTCCGTCAGTAGAGTTTGCGACCTTAGTGTATTCAAGCACTTTAGATATTCATGCCAACTTAAATATTACAACATTTGAAAATGGAAAAAAGAAAATATTTCAACTACATTGCACTACAACATCATTGCATGACTTGTACACATTGTATTCATCACCATCCCAAACACCTACACTTAGATTCTTAGTTAAATCAAGACAAAATATCATGCCCCATTTCACTGATTTCAGAATCAAAATTGCTAACATTTGAAAAGATAAGGAAATTGTTATATTTGGCAGTGAAACCTCCTTAAATGCCAGTTAAATATGGAGAGTCAGTTTGTGATAATCAATTAAACCAGATTTAAACCTTTTATTGAGGCCACTTATTTATAAAGATTAACCAAAGTCATTCCCTAAGGTGATTATTATACAATAGACAATTTTTAACAAGTTGCTGATTTAGAAATAATAGAATAATTTCTGTCCCTCTCTGAAATACTTCATGATTGTGAGTCACTTTATTTAGTTTTGCATATTTCTTGTGGAAAACTGAGTTTGTGTTATCAAGAAAGAAAGAACTTGCATTTCTATAGTGATTTTCACGACCTCAGGACGTCCTATAGCGCTTTACAGCCAATAAAGTACTTTTGAAGTGTAGTCACTGTTGTAAGGTAGGGTAACGCAGCAACCAATCTGCGTACAGCAAGCTCCCACAAACAGCAATGTGATAATGACCAGATAATCTGTTTTAGTGATGTTGGTTGAGAGATAAATGTTGGCCAGGACACCAAGGAGTGCTCCCCTGTTCTTCTTTGAATATTGCTAGGGGATCTTTTACGTCCACCTGTGAGGGTAGAGGGGGCCTCGGTTTAATGTCTCATCCGAAAGAAGCCACCTCTGACAGTGCAGCACTCTCTCAGTACTGCACTGAAGTGTCAGCCTACCTTATGTGCTCAGGCCTCGGGAGTGGGACTTGATCCCACAATCAATAACTCTTGTTAGAGTGCAGCACTTAGAAGTGCAGTTCTTAAGCCCGCCCTGTAAAATCATGGCGGGAACAGTAAGGAAGCAGCCTTCAGAAGCGCAATTTAAAGGGATCCTAACCTCAATTAAGTTAAGTCTCTGGTTAGTCATTTTAGACATTGCTGCAGGAGTTCTTCATGGCAGTGTTCTAGGCTCATCCATCTTCAGCTGCTTCATCAGTGACCTTCAATTCATCATACGGTCAGAAGTGGGTATGTTCGCTGATGATTGCACAGTGTTCAGTTCAGTTTGCAGCTCCTCAGATAATAAAGCAGTCCTTGCCCTTCTGCAGCAAGACCTGGACAACATTCAGGCTTGGGCTGATAATTGGCAAGTAACATTCGTGCCACTCAGGTGCCAGACAATGACTATCTCTAATAAGAGAGAGTCTAACCACCTCCCCTTGACATTCAATGGCATTACCTTTGTTGAATCCCCCACCGTCAACATCCTGGGGGGGCGGGGGGGGTGTCACCATTGGCCAGAAACTTAATTGGACCAGCCACACAAATACTGTGGCTACAAGAACAGGTCAGAGGCTGGGCATTCTGAGGCTAGTGACTCACTTCCTGACTCCCAAAAGCCTTTCTACCACCTACAAGGCACAAGTCAGGAGTGTGATGGAATACGCTCCACTTACTTGGATGGGTGCAGCTCCAACAACAGTCAAGAATCTCGACACCATCCAGAACAAACAGCCCACTTGATCGGCATCCCATCCACCATCTTATACATTCACTCCCTCCACCACTGGCGCACCGTGGCTGCAGTGTGTACCATCTACAAGATGCACTGTAGCAACTCGCCAAGGCTTTTTTGAAAACACCTCCCAAACCGGCGACCTCTACCACCTAGACGGACAAGAGCAGCAGGCGCATGGGAACACCACCACCTCCAAGTTCCTATTCCAGTCACACACCATCGTGACTTGGAAATATATTGCCATTCCTTCATCGTCGCTGGGTCAAAATCATGGAACTTCCTACCTAACAGTACTGTGTGAGTACGTTCTCTGCATGGACTGCAGCAGTTCAAGAAGATGGCTCACCACCACCTTCTCAAGGGCAATTAGGGATGAGCAGTAAATGCTGGTCTTGCCAGCGACGCTCACATGAATTTAAAAGAAGGCTGCCGGGCTGCTTGTTGGGCTGATTTTTTTTTAGCTCCAACAGTTGTGCTTCAAAAGATCTTCTACATACCTTTTGGAGGTGCAGCAGGTTTTCTGTCTTAACAATTCTGCACAGTTGCTGCTGGCATGGGTGTTCTGCTGGTACTGCCATTGAGGCTGGAGGATGAGGAGCAGCAGCACCAGCAAGGCCTAGAGTCCACAAACCTGCAGTTGCTGCAAGAAGAGGGGAGGAGGAGGGGAGGGCAGGAGGCCCTACACCACATGGGTGTTCAGAAACCGAATGTGATGCCTCAACCACACTGAGGGGCAATGCATCAGGCGCCTCCGCTTCAGAAGGAAAACGGTCACCTGTTGCAGTACCAACTGGCGCCCCAAACTAGGGCATAGACAGCACTGTGTATGACTGTCAAGGTCACCGTGGCCTTGAATTTCTAAGCAACATTGGTCGTTCCAGGCTGCAACAGGTGACATCAGTGATATAACCCAGTATGCTGCATCAGGGATGTCATCGAGGCTCAGTACTGTACTGCAAAAGGAACAACTTAATCTCCTTCCCCATGGGGCTAGTGAAACGGGATGAAAGAGCTAGTGACACTGCGAGGATAGCAGGCTTCCCAAGTGTTCAAGGAATAATTGACTGCATCCAAATTGCCTTGTGTGCTTTGCGTGAAGACCCAAGCATGTATGTGAACAGGAAGGGATTCCACTCCCTCAATATGCAGGCGAATTGTAATGACAGGAAGCACGTCATGTAGGTCTGAGCCCAGTTTCCTGACAGTAGTCATGATGTCGTCATCCTGCTCCAGTCTTCACTACCCCCTCTATTTCATCTAGACTATGGGTGGTCAGGCTGGTTGCTTGGGGACAGGGGGTATCCTTTGAGCACATGGTTCATGACTCCTGTCAGAAACCTGAGCACAGAACCTGAGGAGCACTATAATCAGAGCCATGTTTTCACCACAGCTCTGATCAAACAGATCATCGGCCTTCTCAAGCAGAGCTTCCGCGTGCTGGAGTTTGTGGTACAGAGGACAGAGTCTCAATTCATGGTCATCAGCTGAATGTACCATTACTTTGCCTGAACCACCTGGGGAGGAAGAAGTGTAGGAGCCTGAAGATGATTAGGAAGATGAGGATGATGAGGAAGAGCAGGGATAACCAATTGCGCCAACTGCCAGAGCTATGAAGCCGCAATTAATTGAGGAGCGATTCAGCTGCAGAATCCTTCCCCTCTAATGTACTAACACTCCCTTCTCCCATGCCACCACACTAATGCCTTCAAAGTGTAAACCTTCTTAGGTCTCACAGTACCACCACTATGAAAGTTAAACAAGCAGCAAAAGACCGAAAACACCAAGATGAGATTAATTTCATTGTTCCACAAAATTAACAATATACAATTAAAAATCACCCTAGTGTAAATTCCTGGTGCTTGACTTGTGTGATCTTTTCTCTATCCTGGTGCCTCTATGAAGTGATTTCCCTGTGGCTGAAGCTTGGGAGGTGGACTGCTGATCTTCCACTGAGGGCACTTGCGATGGCCGTGGTGGGCGACCTTGAGCTTTGGACGCAGAGGGCCCGGCTGCAGACTATGCTGCATCTCAGTAGCAGCCGAGTCAGTCTTGTCCAGCTGGCTCTCTAGCACCAACAAGGACCCTGATTGAGAGGCTGACGGGATTGCAGGCATGCTGCCATGCTGAAAGAAGATAGCATGTGCCTCTCCCATGGTGCCACTGCCACTCTCATGGGACTGAGCCTCAGCAGCTCTGCATAAGAACAGAGTGCACGAGTGAAGGCTCTTAAAGCCCCTCTCCACAGTATCCCTCATGGCTTGAAAGCCTGAGGGGTCAGAAGTCAGGCGTCATAATGTATGGGAGGGCATGAGGCCCAAGTTGGTAGCTTTGAAGTCTGGCTCTGCTAATGAGGATATGAACTGATTGACGTAATAAAACTCACTACGCACTTGGTTTGAGCATAAAGCAAGGCTTTAATCAACTTGTTTCAGAACATGGAGGTCTAGTTGTATTTCACTAGTTTCTTGTCTTACAAAATGTCCCTGGAAAGCTGGGGCCCATGCCCGAGTATTTATACTCCTTGGACGGCGCCACCAGCTGGCCGTCCAGCGTTATTTCATGAGTAGTTCTTGATGATGAGATTAATAACACTGATGTTGCGGAACGGAGGGGGAGAGATGGGAGATGACACAACACTAATCCAGTGGCTGCATATGGTTGGGGCAGATAAGCTTGAAAAATGGAAGTAAATAAATATTTGGAAATGAATAGATTAAAAATGAATGGGAAAAGGGCAGGGGAGTAATACTAAGCGGAGAGCTCTTTCAGAGAGCTGATGCAGGCGATGAGCTAAATGATCTCCTGTGCTGTACAATGCTGTGATTCTATGGTATTCATGTGCCTAGGCTAGGGAGGGGGGAAAATTTGCCCAGGATTCCTGATCTTGAATCATTAACCCTTGCGGGATGGTGTGCATGTGCAATAAGCAGTTGAGGACAGGAGCAGCCTTGGCTGTTATGTCCTCCATGGTTGATTGAGTGCCAACACTTGCTGTCCAGGGTTACCATGAAGAATGATCACTTGGACAAGCTACAGAAGGACAACTCACAGATGGCTGTTCCCAGCTGAATAGGGGATAAAAAGAGAGAAAATTGATGTGTTGAGGTGTAAGGGAACTTGTATATAATGTACTAGCTGGAGTGCCCGGCGGTGCCGAGGCTTTTTCGAGGGCATGTTGTTGTTGGAAGAGAGAGCGAGAGCGACTGGGAGGAAGAGAGAGAGCGACTGGGGGGAAGAGAGAGAGCGACTGGGGGGAAGAGAGAGAGCGAGAGCGACTGGGAGGAAGAGAGAGCAACTGGGGGGAAGAGAGAGAGCGACTGGGGGGAAGAGAGAGAGTGACTGGGGGGAAGAGAGAGAGCGACTGGGGGGAAGAGAGAGAGCGACTGGGGGGAAGGGGGGGAAAGAGAGGGGGGAAGGGGGGGAGGGGGGGGAGGGGAGGGAGAGAGAGGGGAGGGGGAGGGAGAGAGGGGGGGAGGGAGGGGGGGGAGGGGAAGGGGGAGAGTCCCCGAGCCCCCTGATCCCCGAGGCTCGCCCCCCCCCGAGGCTCACCCCCCCCCCCCCCCCCGAACTCCCGAGGTTGACCCACCCACCCCAACCCCCCCCACCAAGCACTGAACTCCGGAGGCCCGATCTTCCAAGCACGGCCCCCCGCCCTCCGGAGCCCCGCCCTCCCGAGCTGGCTTCAAGACCGCCGATTGCGGCTGTGAGACGGCTGGCGGGCCCGGTTGTCGGGGTAACCCTTCCCGCTCACCAAGCCCCGGCCGAGATCCGCACTCCCGAGAGCCCCGCCCGAGCCGAGCGGGGAACAGAGAGAGACGCCGCGTCTCAGCTGCTCCTGCTGTGCGCGCACCCTGACCCTCGTGGCTGACGCCGTTGCCCCGGCCGGCGGGCCCGGTTGCCGGGGTAACCCCTCCCGCTCACCAAGCCCCGGCCGAGATCCGCACTCCCGAGAGCCCCGCTCCCCCCCCGCCCGAGCCGAGCGGGGAACAGAGAGAAACGCTGCGTCTCAGCTGCTCCTGCTGCGCGCGCACCCTGACCCTCGTGGCTGACGCCGTTGCCCCGGGTAACGTGACAAGGGGGGGGGGGGGAGCTTTGCAGAAGCCGTGGGACAATTACGTAGCTCGGGCGTGGCTGGGCAAGAAAGCCCCAGGCTTTCAGGCCTAACAAAAACGGGGAAAGGTAGGAAAAAGAATCTTCAGGTTAGAGAAAATATTTACAAATGAATGAAGTTTTTTTTAAAACAATGTAATGAAAGCAATTTTATTTTGCTGGAAATGTATATTTGAAAAGAAAGACGCAGAAAGCAGGAAAAAGAATGGAAGCAAGATGGCGGCGACTCACCTTGGTTCAGAACGATAAGGCCCGCCCACACACGCACCGATTGGTCGACCGTTAGGTCACCAAAGCGTAGGATTGGTCAATCGTCCCGTCACTCGACCGTAGGAGGGCCCGGCCGCACGCGCCAGCAACCCGGCGTACGATTGGTCGACCTCGAGGTCACTCTGTCGCTAATGAGCGGATAATGAGATGTTCTGAGCGGAATGTTGAAGGTTTTTCGGATACCGTGGGCGCGATTTTTGCCCAGCCGAAACGTAAATACGCTTAAGACCGTCTTGGAAAGGTAAGCTTTCTTTCGACGTAACGCACGCGTAGGTACGCTCTATAACTTTCGAGCGCATACCAGACAGACGCACATGTGATGACAGACAGACAGAAGGACAGACAGACAGAAAGAAGCATCCGTTTATATATATATAGATTAAGATTATGATCTAAGCTGTTACTCCACTTTTGGAGACACATTGCTGAAGAATTTTTCTCATTTTTTGGTTCATCACCCAACTCTTAGAAATGATTATATTTAAAAAAAAATTTTTTATTCATTGATGGGATGTGGGCGTCGCTGGCTAGGCCTGCATTTAGTGCCCACCCCTAATTGCCCTTGAGAAGATGGTGGTGAGCCGCCTTCTTGAACCGCTGCAGTCCATATGGTGTAGGTACACCCACAATGCTGTTAAGAAGGGAGTTCCAGGATTTTGGCCCAGCGACAGTGAAGGAACGGTGATACAGGTCCAAGTCAGGATGGTGTGTGGCTTGGAGGGGAACTTGTAGGTGGTGATGTTCCCATGCGTCTGCTGCCCTTGTCCTTCTAAGTGGTAGAGGTCGCGGGTTTGGAAGGTGCTTTTGAAGGAGCTTTGGCGAGTTGCTGCAGTGCATCTTGTAGATGGTACACACTGCAGCCACAGTGCGCCGGTGGTGGAGAGAGTGAATGTTGAAGGTGGTGGATGGAGTGCCAATCAAGCGGGCTGCTTTATCCTGAATGGTGTCGAGCTTCTTGAGTGTTGTTGGAGCTGCACTCATCCAGGCAAGTGGAGAGTATTCCATCACACTCCTGAGTTGTGCCTTGTAGATGGTGGAAAGGCTTTGGGGAGTCAGGAGGTGAGACACTCGCCGCAGAATTCCCAGCCTCTGGCCTGCTCTTGTAGCCACAGTATTTATATTGGGAAATAACAAAATAGAATGAAAATGATTTCAGTCAAGAACGTTATTGCAAACAGAGTTCATTGTTGGGGCTGAATAATAAATTACACTGACTCATAGCTTCATCACAATTGAAATGGTCCATTGTGTTTGAGGTTAAGAGGGGTACTAGCTAACAACCTGGACAACTATGCTGGAGGAACTCTCAGTTCATAACTTAACACTATTAGTTTAATTTAAAACAAAAAAGTTAGGATAACAATAGTTCGTGTCACATTTTCATTGTTCATTTCATTTAAAATAGTGCCATTTGAGAATTGGGATTATAAAATGTCAATTGATTGTTAAGTCTCGTTCAGTAATAGAATTCCATTTTATCCCCTTCAGATCATTTGTTTGAAATTCTTTTTAATTTAAAATGTTCATAGGAATGTGTTCAGTTTATTGTTGTTAGAGTTGACCAGTCGGACCTCGCGCAGTATGGCTTGATTTTTGGTGATAGTACGTTATCTACTGATAATAGGCCTCAAGGATGAGTAGTCTTGTTTTGCTTGATATAGAAACCCATGTTTGTTTAAGGCTAGTATTTATTTTAGTTGTTATGTTGCATTTCATTCCTGCAATTATCTGGTAAGTGTGTTTGCTTTGACAACTTGATTGAAACAGTCAAATTGTACAGTAATTGTGTTCTTCTGTGTGGCTAATTGCTTTCTAAGCCATGATCAATTTGAGAAAGAAAGACTTGCATTTATATAGCGCCTTTCATGACCTCAGGACGTTCCAAAGTGCTTTACAGCCACAGATGTACTTTTGAAGTATAGTCACTGTTGTAATATAGGAAACACGGCAGCCAATTTCCGCACAGCAAGCTCCCACAAACAGCATAATGACCTGATAATCTGTTTTTGTTATGTTGATTGAGGGATAAATATTGGCCAAGACACCAGGGATAACTCCCCTGCTGTTCTTTGAAATAGAAGGACGCCTAGGCAGATTATTAAAAAAAAACATTTTTAAAGGTTGCTTGTGGACCAGGAGGAGCGTAGTGCTCTTACTGGCTCCACAATGATACCTTGGGTCTCCCCTGTTCGGGGCTTCTCCCCCTTCCCCGATCATGGACTTCTTCAGCCCCCTTCCCCAAATCCTTGCTTACCTTGTCGAGAACCGTTTCCGTGACTACCCACGAATTTTGACACCCGCCTGCTGGCAGTGACATCATTCCTGAGAGCTTCGGGAGGGAGTCAGTGTCAGAACATGTGAGTGAGGGGGACTGGACCATTTGCCGCGCCCGCTTTGGCTCCCGCACCTCCGATTCGCACCATGAGTCAAAATCGTCCCTCATTTTTTTAAGTAGAAGATATGCAATAGAAATCTATAGTGAAATTAAATAAATAGAGGCATGGCAGGGCACCTCAGTCCCGTGGAATGCACATCTTGTGCCATGTGGGAACTCCAGTATACTTCCCGTGTCCTGGACAACCACGTATGCAGGAAGTGTCATCAGCTGGAGGTTTCGGAGCTTCAGCAGCAGCTGGCGTCACTGCAGTGCATCTGGGAGGCTGAGAACTACGTGGACAGCACGTTTCAGGAGGTGGTCACCCCACAGCCTAAGAGTGTACAGGCAGAAAGGGAATGGGTGACCACCAGACGGACAAGGAGGACCAGGCAGGTAGTGCAGAAGTCCCCTAAGTGCATCTCACTCTCTAACTGGTATTCTAGGGCGAAGGTTCCTCTGGGGAGTACAACCAGAGCCAAGTCCATGACACCACGGATGGCTCAGCTGTACGGGGTGGAAGGAGGAAGATCGCGAAAGCAATAGTGGTAGGGGATTCCAATAGTTAGGGGACCAGACAGGCGTTTCTGCGGCTGCAGACATGATTCCAGGATGGTGTGTTGCCTCCCTGGTGCCAGGGTCAAGGTTGTCACTGAATGGCTGGCTGCAGGACATTCTGAGGGGGGAGGGAGAACAGCGAGTGGTCGTGGTCCATATCGGTATCAATGACATAGGTAGAAAGAGGAATGAGGTCCTGCAGGCAGATTTCAAGGAGCTAGGAAATAAATTAAAAAGCAGGACCTCAAAGGTAGTAATCTCTAGATTACTCCCGGTGCCACGAGCTAGTGAGTATAATAGGAAGATAGAACAGATGAATGCGTGGCTGGTGAAATGGTGCAGGAGGGAGGGCTTTAGATTCCTGGGACATTGGGACCAGTTCTGGGGGAGGTGGGACCTGTACAGGCCGGATGGGTTGCACCTCAACAGAACCGGGACCAATATCCTCGCGGGGGGGCGGTGGCGGGGGGGGTTTGCTAGTGCTGTTGGGGAGGGTTTAAATTATTTGGCAGGGGGATGGGCACCAGGATGTAGCATTAGAAAGGTGAAACAAGGCGCACAAAGGATTGGGAGAGGCAGATAGCACTAGAGTAAGAAATAGTACGGTATTAGGTGGGGTCAGACTAAGCGAGAATACAAGGAGGTCTAAGATAGGTTTACAATGCATGTGTGCAAACTCACAAAGCGTGGTAAATAAGGTTGGTGAGCTGCAGGCGCAAATAGCCACATGGGAATATGATGTTGTGGCGATAATGGAGACATGGCTCAAAAAAGGTCAGGATTGGGTTGTAAATATTCTTGGATATAAGGTGTTCACGAAAGATAGGGAAGGAAAGAAAGGAGGTGGGGTGCAGCATTGATTAAGGAGAATATTACAGTGCTGGAGAGAGAGGATGTCCTGGAGGGGTCAAGGACAGAATCTATTTGGTTCGAATTAAGAAACAATAGAGGTGCCAATACACTACTAGGTGTACTCTGTAGGCTACCAAGTAGTGGGAAGGATATCGAGGAGCAAATTTGCAGGGAAATTACAGAGAGGTGCAAGAACTAAAGTAGTGATAATGGGGACTTCAAATATCCTGATATAGACTGGGATGGTAATAGTGTAAAGGGCAGAGAGGGGGAAGAATTTCTGAAGTGTGTTCAGGAGAACTTTCTTGATCAGTATGTTTCCGGCCCAACGAGAAAGGAGGCATTGCTGGATCTGGTTCTGGGAAATGAGGTGGGTCAAGTGGAGCAGGTGTCAGTGGGGGAACATTTAGGGAACAGTAATCACAGTATCATAAGGTTTAAATTAGCTATGGAAAAGGACAGGGAGCAATGTAGAGTAAAAATACTTAATTGGATGAAAGCCAATTTCATTGGGTTCAGAATGGATCTGGCTTGGGTAAATTGGAATCAAAGATTGGCAGGCAAAACTGTAATCAAACAATGGGCTGCCTTTAAAGAGGAGATGGTTCGGGTACAGTCGAGGTATGTTCCCATGAGGGGGAAAGATAGGGCAACCAAAGCCAGAGCTCCCTGGATGACAAAAGAGCTAGAGAGTAAGATGAAGCAGAAAAAGGGGCATATGACATATATCAGGTTGAGAATACAAGTGAGAACTGGCTGAATATTGAAAGTTCAGAGGGGAAGTGAAAAAGGAAATAAGAGGGGCAAAGAGAGAGTATGAGAATAGATTGGCAGCTAACATAAAAGGGAATCCAAAAGTCTTGTATAGGCGTATAAATAGTAAATGGGTAGTAAGAGGAGGGGTGGGGCCGATTCAGGACTAAAAAGGAGACCTACGCATGAAGGCAGAGGGCATGGCTGAACTACTAAATGAATACTTTGCATCTGTCTTTACCAAGGAAGAAAATGCTACGAAAGTCATAGTGAAAGAGGAGGTAGCTGAGATACTGGATGGGATAAAAATTGATCAAGAGGAAGTACTAGAAAGGCTGGTTGTACTTAAAGTAGATAAGTCACCAGGACCGGATCAGATGCATCCTAGGATGCTGAGGGAAGTAAAGGTGGAAATTGCAGAGGTACTGGCCATAATCTTCCAATCCTCCTTAGATACAGGAGTGGTGCCAGAGGACTGGAGAATTGCAAATATTACACCCTTGTTCAAAAATGGGTGTTTAAGGATAAACCCAGCAACTATAGGCCAGTAGGCCAGTCAGTTTAACTTCGGTAGTGGGGAAGCTTTTAGAAACGATAATCCGGGACAAAATTAACAGTCACTTGGACAAGTGTGGATTAATTAAGGAAAGCCAGCATGGATTTGTTAAAGGCAAATTGTGTTTAACTAAAATAACAACAGAAAATGCTGGAAAATCTCAGCAGGCCAGGCAACATCCGTGGAGAGAAAATAGAGTCAACGCTTCGGGTCAAAACCCTTTGTCAAGACTGAAAAAGCAGAGGAAATGAAATAGATTAAAAGGCCAGGCTGGGAGAGAACAAAAGAGAAGTGAAGAGACATTAAGAGGTATTCAAAACGAGACGAGATGGTGATAGGACTAGTGGAGACAAAAGACGGCTCTAGATTAGGTGTGAAATGCGCTGGCAGAACGGGAGACAGCTGCCATGTGGGAGAGAAAAAAAGGGGGGGGGGCGGGGGAAAGGGCCAAAACAAAGGTGTGGATAAAAAATAAGTAAAAATGTAATAGGGGCCAAGGTTATGATCTGAAATTGTTGAACTCGATATTGAGTCCGGAAGGCTGTAAAGTGCCTAATTGGAAGATGAGGTGCTGTTCCTCGAGCTTACGCTGAGCTTCCGTGGAACAATGCAACAATTCGTGTTTAACTAACTTGATTTGAGTTTTTTGATGAGGTAACAGAGAGGGTTGATGAGGGCAATGTGGTTGATGTGGTGTACATGGACTTCCAAAAGGCGTTTGATAAAGTACCACATACAGGAAACTTTCTGGTATCCGGCACGGACGGGACCGACATGTTGCCGGTTCATCAACAATTCCGGATAACCGAACGCTATAGTAAAAGATACAGGCCTAGAAATTGGGTTCTGGTCTTGCCAGGGCTGTAGCGCCAGAAAGTTTGCGCCAGCGGTAATGCGGCAGCGCCCGACGAAAATTCGGGTGCGCCGGGCCCAGACGGCGGCGGGCGCTAAAACCCTCCTTTAGCGCCTCAAAACGGGCGTGAACTTGGGTTTCCCGGCGCTAATCCCCCGCTGCGGCACCCGATGCGGTGCGGCAGGCGGGGGAACTGCAGGCCTCCTCCTCCTGTTAAGGAGGAGCTGCCTGCAGCCGACAACTGTCCGGCGGATTGACCCGACATCTGAGCCCGGCACCTCGGGGAAGTGCCGGGCTCGCATGAGACACTGATCGGGGCCGCGGGGGGGGAATGCAGGAGTCCGGGAAGGGAGGTGCGGGCAGGCGGCCGCCGGGAACGCAGCCGGCCGCCGCTCCACCTTTATGCGCCGGCGCACACTGGGGGAAGACTCTGTTGCCAGAGTCTTAGTTGCGCCTGCCACGGGCGAGGCGGGCGCAACTGAATTTCGGCTTGGGGCCGGGTTACCACGGCAACCGGGACGCTGCGCACACCGATGACGTCATCGGTGCCGGCGCAGCGCTACCGGCCTACCACCGCGGAAGGGCCCCAGGCAATTTAGGAATCGGCGCCAATTGCAGCGCTAGGCCCTCTAGCGCCGCAAAATCGGTGCTAAGGGCACTGAATTTCTAGGCCACAGAGCTCAGAGCCCCGTATAAAGCAACAAACCCTGTTTCAATCGGCACAAGTTGCAAGTGTCTCTGTAGCTTAGCAACAGCTTCAGCTACACCCTTGCACAGCAACAAATGGAAAAGTAACTAAAAGTAAAAAACGTAACTAAAAGTAAAAAAAGTTACCTGAACCGACTCCTGAATTTTGCCGGTGGATAGAGCGTTCCGGTTATTTAGGGGCCGGTTAATCGAAAGTTTCCTGTAATAAGCTTGCCAGCAAAGTTGAAGCCCATAGAATAAAAGGGACAGTGGCAGCATGGATACGAAATTGGCTGAGTGACAGGAAACAGAAAGTAGTGGCGAACGGTTGTTTATCGTTCTGGAGGAAGGTACACAGTGGTGTTCCCCAGGGGTCGGTACTAGGACCACTGCTTTTCTTGATATATATTAATGACTTGGACTTGGGTGTACAAGGCACAATTTCAAAATTTGCAGATGACACAAAACTTGGACATATAGTGAACAGTGAGGAGGATAGTGATGGATTTCAAGAGGACATAGACAGGCTGGTGGAGTGGGCGGACACGTGGCAGATGAAATTTAATGCAGAAAAGTGCAAAGTGATACATTTTGGTAGGAAGAATGAGGAGAGGCAATATAAACTAAAGGGTACAATTCTAAAGTGGGTGCATGAACAGAGAGACCTGGGGGTATATGTGCACAAATCATTGAAGGTGGCAGGGCAGGTTAAAAAAGCATACGGGATCCTGGGCTTCATAAATAGAGGCATATAGTACAAAACCAAGGAAGTTATGATGAACCTTTATAAAACACTGGTTCGGCCTCACCTGGAGTATTGGGCAGGAATTTAACTCTGGAGTCGGGACTACAACTTTCGGGGTTGTAGTCCTGCCTCCATCTAGATGCGGCCAATCCACGCGATTTTAACTTGATTGACCTTGTTGAGCCCGCCCAGCGGGCTCAGCAGGCCAATTAAGGGCCACCCGGCAGCAGGTGACGTCACAGACTGAAATTTTATCTGTCAAGAGCTTTTGACAGATGAAATATCAGCGTTTCACAGCTGTTTGAAGCTGTCGAACACTGACAGTCTTACTTCTAACCTGAGTCCTTCTCCACAGACTCAGTTAGAAATCTCTCCTGCACAGTAAGCTGAAGGCTGTCACTTTTGACAGTTCGCAGCCATTCTGCTTTCTGTGCCGGTGACATGAGGGACTCCCGGAACCTAAAGGAAGAAAGGCTGAAAAGGGAGGAAAAGCTATGTAAAACTTATTTAATCACTTTAGACACACCAAACACACTTACCTTTGCACTCATGCACACATCACTCACTTGAACACCGACATCTCGACCCCTCCAAGTCCTTCAACTCGACGGCCCGCCTCCTCTAACTTGGCGTGGTTTGGAGCCGTTGGGAATCCCACACTTCAACCTTAAAAATAGGGATCAGGCTAAAAACTGCCTGTTAACTACCTGTTAACAGGCAGTTAATTGGCACTAATCCCTTCCCGCCTTGGGTAGGGAGTCCCAGTGCAGGGAGGGTACCCGCCTCCTTTGAAACTGGCATGGAGGCGGGTTTGGGTGCGGGAAGGGGTCGGGACCCCTGATTTCGGGATTTTAACCCCCCGCACGCCTCCAATCCCGACTCCACGGCACAATGAAAATCCTGCCCATTGTGTCCAATTCTGGTCACCACACTTTAGGAAGGATGTGAAGGCGTTCGAGAGGGTGCAGAAAAGATTTACAAGAATGGTTCCAGGGATGAGGGACTTCAGTTATGTGGCTAGACTGGAGAAGCTGGGGTTGTTCTCCTCAGAACAGAGAAGGTTGAGAAGAGATTTGATTCAGGTGTTCAAAATCATGACAGAGTAGATAGAGAGAAACTGTTCCTATTGGCGGAAGGGTCATGAACCAGAGGACGCTAATGTAAGGGCAGAAGAACCAAAGGCGACATGAGGAAAAACTTTTTTATGCAGTAAGTGGTTAGGATCTGGAATGCACTGCCTGAGCGGGTGGTGGAGGCAGGTTCAATCGTGGGTTTCAAAAGGGAATTGGATAAGTGCCTGAAGGAAAAAAATTGCAGGGCTATGGGGAAAGGGCTGGGGAGTGGGACTAGCTGAAGTGCTCTTGCAGAGAGCTGGCATGGGCTTGACGGGCCGAATGGCCTCCTGTGCTGTAACCATTCTATCATTCTATGATTCTATCAGGTCAGTGATGGAAATGGCTGCCGGGACTTCTTGTGGTGGTCCCATGATCAAGAGCAGAGGGCAGGTTTGTGGCAGAGGTGGCCTGAACTTTCCTTGTGGGGCCTGGAGGAAGCACTCCTGCATTCTGGGCCATGATTAATTGAGAAACAAATTGAAATTTTTTTTTTGAATGTAAAAATTAACCTTTTGGGGCCTCTTTTCGCCTTGATCCTCTTCGCTGGGTTGACCTGGTGGAAAACTCAAAGCTACTTTGCGTTAAGGCCACCTACTAAAAATTCCAGTCAGGCTTTCATGATGTCATCAGGACCCAACATACATATGTTAAAAATGACCTTGCTGGCTTTGGGCAGGTGATCTTGCCTCCTACTAAGGAGAGCATGTGAAAATCGGAAGCTGTCCGCTCCTGGCAGCTGTAGGACAATTTTAACAGCCCACCCGTCTGGTTTCTGCCAGATGGGTAGGGTTAAAATCAATCTAGATGATTCTGTGTAGAATATTTCTGAACAGTATGCAATAGAATTCAGCAGAATAAAAGAGAATAAAAGAAAGACTTACATTTATATAGCGCCTTTCATGACCACCGGACGTCCCAAAGTGCTTTGCAGCCAATTAAGTAATTTTGAAGTATAGTCACTGTTGTAATGTAGGAAACGCAGCAGCCAGTATGCGCTCAGCAATCTCCCACAAACAGCAATGTGATAATGACCAGATAATTTTTTTTTGTTATGTTGATTGAGGGAGAAATATTGGCCAGGACACCGGGGATAACTCTGGGGATAACTCCCCTACTCGTCTTCGAAATAGTGCCATGGGATCTTTTACGTCCACCTGAGAGAGCAGACGGGGCCTCGGTTTAACGTCTCATCTGAAGTAACGTGCTCTACCACCAGACACCCATTTCTAAAGTTAAAAAAACCTTCCCATTCACTCAGCTAAAACAATGAAAAATGTACAGTGACAAAACTGTTTGTGTAGCTACTGAGACTAGTGTGACTCTTCACTTGTGATAGGCGAGAGAGTACTCTTCTAAATTGAATATTGCCCTATTCAATGCAGACATAATTTATTAATATCTCATTGCAGATCTAACATGAGGGATATGTACATTGACTTCACTGTAAAAACAACAACAAGGTGACACCCATTCCAAGATAATATTTAAAGACTGAATAATAGACCTTTGGAATGAGCTTGAGGTAGTTCAGCAGATGTATTATGTATAAATTCATCTGTAAATTATATGACAGTTGAAATAAAAGGAAGTGTGACTAGTATTTTGTGTATTAGAATTGTATGTGATTCACAAAGCCCAGCCACTGTTACCATTACATATACTGTATTTTAAATGTTGATTTTTGTGTCTGCATAGAAAATTCACAGCTACTGAATTATTAAAAGGATACTTGAGGGCTGAGTAGGACAATTCATTGGCTAGCACAACAAGAATAGTGAGGAGGTACATACTCTGTCAGCAACAAATTTACTCAGTGTTTGTTTTTGGCTTCTTAAACTATTCAACTGCCTCATTGTTCCAATCCATTAATCAGCTATACTCTGGAGGCACTTCATTTTGTCACTAAAGTCCAACATTTAACAGACATTCTAAGATTTGGGGGATTACTTGTACAGTTCAACATTTATCAATAGGCATTTCACTGTGTAAATCACCACATGAGTGTTAAAGAGTGTCTTGAAGGAAAATCAATGTTACCTATAATAATTTAAATATTATAGTGAATTTGGTAGCACAGTTGGCTTTAAAGGTCAGTAAAATTAGTATACAATTAATAAACCTGTTCCAGTGCAGATACTGAAGAGAGCAAATATTCTGGTGGAGCTGTTTAAAAACAGAAGTAAATCCGGAGTCTTAGATGTTAATATTTAATATAATAAATAATATTTAAGTCTACTATTCTAACATTAATTACAAATCTGTAGAATTGTTTTTTACTTGTAAACACTTTTCAAGTTGGAGTGGAGTCCAAAACATTTTTTTAGAGGGAAGCTCTATTTTATCTGTTTTGCAGAATGAGTCCTGTAATCCTATTCCTTTTGTAGTTTAATACGAAATTCAACTGATTTCTTATAATTTGTGTTTTAATACAGTACATGAAACTCTCGTTTAAACGGCACCTAAATATCCGGAATTCTCTATTAACCGGCAAAATTCATACTCCGAAAACAACACCTCAATAACCGGAAATGTTGCCGAGTCCGAGGTTCCCGCGGTAGCCGAGTTATCAGTGGGGGTAGTTCTCCAAACTGCCACTATTCGGCTTCTTGGCGCTGTCAGAAGTCCAAACACCTCAATAACAGGAGTCTGACTCTCCTGCGCTGTATACAGTCGTTTACTGTTAAGTAATTAAAGGGTTATGGATTACCCTCAACTGGCAGTACTGTACTTAATGAAGCATCTTCCACCATCCATTTAACACAACATTCCGTAGGTGAGTACCCAATTACTGTATACTGCACATTTCTTGATTTTTTAATTTTTGTTTGTTAAAAATAGCCTGGGTAGATAACCCTCTCCGTCATCCGGAATTTTTAATCAACTGGCACCATCCCGGTCCCATCGGTGCCGGATACCAAAGAGTTTCCTGTAGTTGCTAATCCTGCTACCTTTCCTGTGTGCAACCTTGTTTACATCAGACTAATAGGGAACAGCACATTGTTCCAGAATCCTGTTTTGAGACAGCAACTCCTATTGACAATGTTCCTTCATTTTAGGTTACACGTTGAGAGCTGGGTCTCTGTAGTCTAATTGTAAATGTGGTGACCATTTTCCAACATTTATTTCTTAGAAACTGACCTCTTTAATCTGATGTAACATTCAGAGTCCCACGTTTGCAAGGGTCTACAGTGTAATCAACTCCCTGAACCTCAGCTTCTTCATGGAATGTAGCTGACAGAAATAACCAGTTGTCTGCCTGGCTGCACCGTGTAAAAATGCCTTTTGAGTGAAAAGAAATGTGAGGAGTTAATTAAACCTGTCAACTGTCAGTCCCCAGTAATTTAGAAACATTGGTGTTTTTTTTCTTTCCTTCCCCTCCACTGACCAATAAGAAATAACATGCCTTTAGCACTACATTTTTAAAGTGACCAAGGGCACCTTTACTGATGACATGGTTTTCAAAGGTTTGGTGTAGTACTGCACCAATTTGAGCAATAGGATTGGGATATTTTGTATACTTGTTTTGCCAAATGTTAAAAATGAGATACAAAATTTGTTTAAAAAAAATCTTATTTTTTATCTGCTGATATTTTTTAAAGTAACTTTTTTCTGTTATTAATTTTCACTTACTTTTTCTTTATAAGCTGCTTTGACTTTTCCTGCTTTTATCCTTCCTACTTTTTTAAACTGCTTATTACAGGTATAAAACCATGAGAAATACATATCCAAACAGCTTATCATTACAAACAGTTTACAAATGCTAGTAAGAAAACAGTCAACCATTTAACAGTTAGGAATAACCATCCTTTTACTTTCCTCTTTTAATCTAGTTCTTTACAATATCATGACTGGGATCTTTTAACAACTGGCAACAGAGAAGTGATCTGGAGACCGTTGAAAGAAACTGGGGCAGCAGCCAAGAGGCCTGTAGAACAGTGAAGCCATAAGGGAGCTCAAATAGAGAAGCTGAGAAATAGATGTCGGGGGGCTTGCTTAAATAGTCAGGGAAACAGAGAGACATCTGGAGACTTATTCAGAGAAGTTAGGTTGATGGGGAATTCACTCACGAGGCTTGAAAAATCAGAAAACAAACGAGGCATTGAGCTTTCAAGTTCTTCAAATATATTAGTGCCAACTTATTTCTGTGCATGTATATAAAATGTACAAATTTCCACATAAGTAGTGTCCCTTGTGGGGAAACCGAAATGATCCAGCTTTATTGTATTATTGCATAAATACTGGTTATCATTTGAAATACAAAGCAGACAGTTTTGGAAATACGCAGCATCTGAAAAGAGAAAAGATGGATTAATGTTTCAAGTATAGGAGCTTCATCAGAACTGATAATGAAGTGAGGTTATTTATAGGACTGAAGAAAGCAAGGAGGAGAGAACAAATGGCCCAAAACTCCTGGGCCTGGGAGGATGCTAAAGGGACGTATGTTGGTCCCAGAGGAGGGGCTGGAATTTGGGGTGGTCCACCAGGTCTCCATTCTTTTTGTTGCCCGATGAGAGATTCTAATGGAGGGAGGGGGTGGGCGCTTATTCTTTCTCCTGCTCCCCTGTACTGATGTCCGAAGAGGAGGCAGGACTCCCCCACCAGAAGTCCTGACAAATTCTGCCTCCTTTGCTCCAAACTAAAAATACACTTGCATGCTGCAGGTATATAGAAACATAGAAGATAGGAGCAGGAGTAGGCCATTCGGCCCCTTGAGCCTGCTCCGTCATTCAATAAGATCATGGCTGATCATCCAAATTCAGTACCCTGTCCCTGCCTTCTCTCCATATCCCTTGATCCCTTTAGCCTGAAGAAATATATCCAACTCCTTCTTGAATATATTTAATGAATTGGCCTCTACTGCCTTCTTTGGCAGAGAATTCCGCAGGTTCACCACTCTGGGTGAAGAAATTCCTCCTCATCTCTGTCCTAAATAGCTTACCCCTTATCCTTAGACTGTGACTCCTGGTTCTGGATTCCCCCGCCATCGGGAACATCCTTCATGCATCTAGTCTGTCTAGTCCTGTTAGAATTTTATAAGTTTCAATGAGATCCCCTCTCATTCTTCTAAACTCTAGCGAGTACAAGCCCAATCGACCCAATCTCTCCTCATACGTCATTCCTGCCATCCCAGGTATCAGCCTGGTGAATCTTCGCTGCACTCCTTCCATGGCAAGAACATCCTTCCTCAGATAAGGCGACCAAAACTGCACACAATACTCAAGGTGTGGTCTCACCAAGGCCCTGTACAACTGCAGCAAGACATCTTTGTTCCTGTATTCGAACCCTCTCACCACGAAGGCCAACATACCATTTGCCTTCTTAACCGCCTGCTGCACCTGCATGCTTACTTTCAGCGACTGGTGCACAAGGACGCCCAGGTCTCGTTGCACTTCCCCTTCTCCCAATCTATTGTCATTCAGATAATCTGCCTTTCTGTTTTTGACACCAAAGTGGATAACCTCACATTTATCCACATTATATTGCATCTGCCATGCTTCTGACCAATCACCCTACCTGTCCAAATCATACTGGAGTTTCTCGGCATCCTCCTCACAGCACACACGCCCACCCAGCTTTGTGTTGTCTGCAAACTTGGAGATATTACATCTAGTTCCCTCGTCCAGATCATTAATATATATTGTGAATAGCTGGGGTCCAAAGACCGATCCCTGCGGTACCCCACTAGTCACTGCCTGCTACTCGGAAAAAGACCCGTTTATTCCAACTCTTTGCTTTCTGTCTGCCAACCAGTTCTCTATCCAAGTCAATACCTTGCCCCCAATCCCATGTGCCTTAATTTTACACGCTAATCTCTTATGCGAGACCTTATCGAAAGCCTTTTGAAAATCCAAATACACCACATCCACTGGTTCTCCCTTATCTATTTTACCAGTTACATGCTTAAAGAATTCCAGTAGATTAGTCAAGCACGATTTAGCTTTTGTAAATCCATGTTGACTTTGTCCGATCCGGTCACTTTTTTCCAAGTGCTCTGCTATTACATCTTTTATAATGGACTCTAGCATTTTCCCCACTACCAATGTCAGGCTTGCCGGTCTGTAATTCCCCGTTTTCTCTCTACCACCCTTTTTGAACAGTGGGGTAACATTAGCTACTCGCCAAGCCATGGGTACTGTTCCAGAGTCTATAGAATTTTGGAAGATGACCAGCAATGCACCTACTATTTCTAGGGCCACTTCCTTAATTACTTCGGATGTAGATTATCAGGCCCTGGGGATTTATCGGCCCTCAATCCCATCAATTTCCCTAACACTATTTCCCTACAAATACTGATTTCTATCAGTTCCTCCCTTTCATTAGACCCTATGTTTCCCGACATCTCTGCGAGGTTATTTGTGTCCTCCTTTGTGAAGACAGAACCAAAGTATGTGTTTAGTTGGTCTGCCATTTCTTTGTTCCCCATTATAAATTCCCCTGATTCTGACTGCAAGGGACCTACGTTTGCATTCACCAATCTTTTTCTCTTCACATATCTATAAAAGCTTTTACAGTCAGTTTTTATGTTCCCTGCAAGCTTACTCTCATACTCTATTTCCCCCCTCTTAATTAATCCCTTTGTCCTCCTTTGTTGGATCCTAAACTGCTCCCAATCCTCAGGTTTACTGCTTTTTCTGGCCAATTTATATGTCCTCTCCTTGGATCTTATGCTATCCCTAATTCCCCTTGTTAGCCACAGTTGAGGCACCTTTTTTGTTTTATTTTTATGCCAAACTGGGATGAACAAATTCTGTAGTTCATCCATGCGATCTTTGAATGTTTGCCATTGCCCATCCACCGTCAACCCTTTGAGTGACATTCCCCAATCAATCCTACCCAACTCGCACCTCATACCATCGTAGTCTCCTTTATTTAAATTCAGGACCCTAGTCTCTGAGTCAACTATTTCACTCTCCATCTTAATGAAGAATTCTATCATATTATGATCACTCCGACCCAAGGGGCCTCGCGCAAGAAGATTGCTCATTAATCCTTTCTCGTTACATAATACCCAGTCTAAGATGGCCTGATCTGTAGTTGGTTCCTCGGCATATTGGTCCAGGAAACCATCCCGTAAACACTCCAGGAATTCCTCCTCCACAGTATTGTTACTAATTTGGTTAGCCCAATCTATATGTAGATTAAAGTCACCCATGATAACTGCTGTGCCCTTATTGCACGCTTCTCTAATTACCCGTTTAATGCCATCCCCGACCTCCGCATTATTGTTTGGAGGTCTATATACCACTCCCACTAACGTTTTCTGCCCCTTGGTATTTCTCAGTTCTACCCATACAGATTCCACATCATCAGAGCTAATATCTTTCCTTTCAATATATATTTTATATGTGTCTGGCTAGCAGAAGTGGGGACCCCATGTTGATTTCCTGATACGTTACCATTAAGGAAGTGGCTGCGGTTCGTTTTTTTAAAAAAACATCTTCCACCGTTGACTGGAACGGTCCACTCCCTTTGAAGGAGCGGCAAGGTGCCGGCTCCAAATTCTTGGCCCTTCAGGGGGAAGTGCTGTCGACAGCATGGGTGTCCTAATGCAAATGACCCCATTCCCAGGATTTGGGACTGTGACAGGGCAAGGGCAGACTGGCAACCGGAAGTCGAAACTTCGCTGCACTTCTGATGATGGAATTTCAGGCCTCCTTTCTTTGCTTTGTTTAGATCAATAAAGGAGCTAGTTTATCTTCCAATTTCTAATTCTGATGAAGCGTCAACACCCAAAAGGTTAACCCATTTTTTCTCTTTTCAGATGCAGAAGGACCTGCCATGTATTTTCAGGTTTTTTGTTATTTATTTCTGATTTCTAGCATTTGCATCTTTTTATTTTTATTTCTTTGTTTGTACTGATTTAGGAAATTCCAGCTTTTTTTAAAAAGTTGTTGCAGTCGGGTGGAATAAGCAAATATTTACTTTAAACTGTAGTGACAAAAATGGCTCTTGACTTTGAAGTACAAGCCTTCTGTGGGAAAGGGTAGCTCATTTTAATTTGCCAAGTCATTGATCCTGTAAAAACTGTCAATTAGGTGAGGAAAATAGAAGATACGGCACTCTGAATTTATGTCTATCTAGGTCACCTCATGCTGGAGATGTTGTTGCAGGGGTGTGGTGATAGAATGGCTAAGGAAAAAATGTAGTCATTGATAAAATGGCCCTGGTCCTGAGTGGGTCAAAATATTAAGGGGGAAAAATTTGTGGCCGCCATGAGAGTTGCTGGTTAACGGCCGCTGAAAGTGGACGAAGCGCTACCAGAGAATAATTTGCGCTGGGGGCTAAGGATTGTTAGTCCAGCACTAACTTACTGTGTAACGCCGTCCTGGTGGTGTTAGTGCAGGCATGGGAGTCAAAGTTCCCGTCCAGGAGCGGTGTTCCAGCTTCCAACAGCCTCTGGAAGCGAGGCTAAAGAGTTTGCTAGGCATTGTGGGAAATTAAAAGGGCAATGCCTTCTGAACTAAAAAACTAAAATGAAGTGAAAAATGCAGTTTTCAGCCCTTACTGCTTTTTAAAAACATTAAAAAGTCCCAAATAGGAGTCTTCAGCACTTAAAGCTGAATTCCCTTCCGAACCTCAAAAAATGGGAAGCGTGCTTCAGCACTAACACAAATGGATCAGCAAGCCATGGAAGGGGCACCCAGGGTCTCGCACTCCAGCTTTGTGCAGTGGGTCAACACTGCAAGAGAGGTCCTCTACCCACAAGGGCTGGGAGGCCCGCCAGAAAGAAGGACGTGGAACCACATCACCGAGGCCATCGCTGCCAGCAGGGTTTCCCGCACCATCTGGCTCCAGTGCCCAAAGAAGCTTCATGACCTCAGACCAGTGGTCAAGGTCAGTGAATGCATCTTCAAAAGTCGTCTCCTACCAACTGCACCACTAGCCTCACACATTGCTCAATGCATGACTCTTCCCTCCCCCCCCCCCCCCCCCCCCACCCCAATCACTCACCTACTAACCAATATCTCCCATTCCTAGCCTCACCTCACCCCCTTGGAGGAAACGGTGCCGGCCATTCTTGGCAGGGGCATAGCTGAGCTCTTGGCCAGCGGCAGGGCAGAATAGATACAAGATGCTGGTATCCTCAGATGTTACCCTTCTTCTCACATGCACCTCTTGCTTTTCTGCCCTCCCCTCACCACAACTCCACCCTTGTGCCTTCCTCATTTCACACACCCAAGAAATGCAGGCTGCCCAGCCGGTGGTTGGCCAAGAAGAGTGAGAGGAGAATGAAGAAGAAGAGGAAGAAACACCATCACTCAATTTAACACTCCCAGCCACCAGATTCTCAAGGCCGACCAGCAAGGCCAGTGTCCCCCACTGAAAGTCAGCAGCCTTCTATCAGCCATGCTGTAGCCACTGAGGTAGCACTGCGTAACATCAGTTGGATAGGCAAAGGCACACACAAGACCGTCACTAAGAGAATGCATAAGGGTGATGAGTTGATTTCCTGTTGTCCTATTGCATGGATAGATGTATAAACTTGGATTGGAAAGTTTGCTTTCTGGTGGCTTTTATTTCAGCATTGTGGCGAAGATGATGCTGTGATGGTTACAGAGGGAAGGTAAGGTGTGGGACAAATGTTGAAAGGGGAATTGGGGTTGTGGTCACTGGTACCACAGGTGGATCATTCCATCCCAGATATCTCGGCCAGAAAGGGGCTGTCTGGGTTGCATCCTTCATTCTGCTTCTTCCTCTTCTTCTGCTTCCTCCTCCTTGGCTTCCTTCTCCACAGCTCCCTCCTCTTTGACTTCTTCCTCTTCTGCGTCTTCCTCTTCCCTAAGCAAGCGGATGCTGTAAATCTGAAATGACAGCATAAAATGCTGGAAATACTCAGCAGGTCAGGCGGCATCTTGACCTGAGACATGAACTCTGTTTCTCTCTCCACGGATGTTGCCTGATTATTTGCAGCATTTTCTGTCTTCTCAAGAGGCCTTCTTTTACCATCCGAGGCCTTGCAAGCATCCAGCAGCACTCCCTACACACTTTAAAAAAAACTTTTAACATCTATTGCAGCAAGTCACTACTTCAGTAAAATTTAAAAAACAGTCCAAAAGCTTAAATGCAAACTTACCTGAAAGATGGTGTGTGTCCCTTTAAGAGGAGCACCTCTGTGAGTCTGCTTGCATGCTGGGTTTACACGGTGAGCTTAAGACCCAGTGCTGAACTCAGCGCAAAGGCCCAAGTTCGCCGTGGTGACATTAAGTCGGCATGTGACGTCACCTCTCATTTTAATTTGCAGGGCGATGGATCTTACCGGCAGCACTGCTGGGCCTGGGAAAATGGAGGACGCCGCGGGACCTCCCACCATCTGGCGAAAGAGCGGCGGCCGCCGCCTTTTTGTTATTTTTTGCCGGTAATGGGTGGCGTAAAGCCCCCGAATTTTTACCCCAAAAAGTCCCCTGGAATTTTGCATGGGGCTGTATATGGTAATGCTGCAGTATGGGGCTTCTCTGAACTGAAGACTGCAATGAGCTATACAAATAACAGAGCTCCCTCTGTGGTAGAAAACTAGTACAGTACTGAGGCACTTATGTTTCGTGCACATATTTTCTGTAGGTCCTGGGCTTTATCCCTGTGAGAACATTGTCAGAAGAGTTATATGCAGACCTAGTGAAACATGAAATACAAGCTTAAAATATGGCATGAAAACAAGTGTAAGAAAGTTCGTTTAATTTGGATTTGATACAACTCCGAAAAAATATTGGGGAAAAATTCAGTGTCGCTCCATTTGGGGCGCCGTTATCGGCCGTGCGCAAAGTTCAGCGCCTGGTGCTAATTATCGCCTCTGACAAACTTGGCTTTTATCGCCCCTGGAGGCGATTGGAGCGCTAAATCAGGCGCTTCATACCTGTCTTAAGGCACAAACGCCGAGGAGTGAGGCGCTACCTCAGAGTGCTGGCGAAGCACTCAAAACTCCTTCACACAGCGTTGAATCTCTCCAGAAGTATCTCTCTCTCTCAGAATGCGTGGTGCAAAAATGTCACTGACAAAAAAAGGCAGGAAGCGGTCGCCCTTAAATAGCACTCCCCAGTCCCTTTCTGACAGCATAACGCTCCCCTCAACCTGTCGTTGCTAGCGGCAGGCGGTAAGGCAGGGGGCGCCACTCAATATCCGGTCCGAGGCGCTAACGGGGCGTTGCGCACTCGAATTACGTCACAATCTGCCGGCGCAGGAGATCGTGGCGGAAGTGTTTAGCGCCGCTGCAAAATGTCTAGTTAATTTCGCGAGCGGCACAAACATCGCCGCGCCCGGCCTCCAGTTGCTTTGCGCCCCAATTGGCGCCCTCCTAAGGCGCTAACGGGAGGCGCAAACAACTGAATTTTTCCCCCTATATCTTTCTTTAGCCATTATAGAGAATTTTTTTTAGTTTCATAATCATTTATGTTCTTGTTTCTATCATCTTTCGGGAATTTCTTCATTCCCAGTTACCACTGATTTTTTTTTTGTAACAAGGGCTGAAACATTTAGGATTTCCTATTTAATTTTTGGGTGCCATGTTCATTAGAGTCAGAGACCGTGTAATTTGCACCTGGGGAATCCAGATTCATAGTAAAAAATTAACATGGTTAGTGTGTCCTGCAAAGTAACCATTGAGCCAGTGAAGTTTTTACAAATTTGTACACATTTGCCATATACTGTAAGCCATTGCCAATGACTCAACAACCGTTCGCATTCAAGGAATTAGAAACTCTGTTTAATGCTTTTATGTGAACTCAAGAAAGGCTGAGCTGGTCTCAAGATTTCAAATTGTTTATGCAGTAGTTAGTTCCAATTAATTAAGTTGAACAGATTGGGCAGAATTCCATTTTGTTTTTCAGTATGTTCGTGATCATCCTGATTTGCTTTGTATGCTATTTCTCTCAGTACAATATTTTATTCAGCACTGCACAGTGGCATTTTGTACTGGCGAGTTTACTCAGTGTGTATTTTGCACTGCAGCATGCCATTTGCATTGTCAAATAAAAATGCATGGTTTAGCTAAATTTTGTTGGGGAGAAAATGATCTCAACAAAAAATAACATTTCTTTTTTGAATCAGTGGAGTAACAGTTTCAAATGAAAGTAACATAAAGAGGGTGCTAAGGTTCCTTAGAGTCAGGAGTAGCATCTATTTAATGAACATGTAGTGAGCCAGTGGCATAATGTTGAGAGATAATAAAATCTGCATCGCTAAGTATCAGTCTAGTGCATCCAATAAAACCTCTTCTAATTTTGGTGGCAGCTCATTTATACTGCCTCACCGTATGCTTTAATGGGATGACTCTCACATCCTGTGCTTCCAATGAAGAAAGGGGAAATCAGAGGTAATATTTGCACAGCACAGAGTAGGGCCGCTATTAACCCTGCTGACCCAGTGTAAACCCAATGGGCGGACAGTTAAAATGTCCATAGCAATTTACCCCCACCAATCCCACTGTCTTCCTGCGGGTTGCAATTTTAACCTTTTAGAAGGACACAGTGGTTAGAAGGCAGTGGTGTCCTTCTTTAAATATGCAGATCAGGCTCCAATTATGCTATCGGGGCCCAAATGCAATTTTAACCCGCCTGCACGAGAAAGCTGTTGTGGCCTTCCCGCCTGGCCAACCTGGTGGTAAGAGGAACTGGGGCTAGAAGAAGCCCAGAAGGTGAGTCAATTTTATTTTTTCTTTGTTTCCTTTTGGGCCAGGTGTGCTCCTCCAGGTCCCAGAAGGAAACCTTGGCCCTTTCCTACCCCGGGCTTCCCTACCCTTTCCCTGACTGCGATGCCCTTCTGGCCCCTCTCCCAACTATGGGGACCGTTCCTTTTGGTCCCCGGTGATAGCCTACTGCAGCCAAAAATCCTGTTCCCGCTCGTCGGTCAGCTGGGGCTTCCTGCTAGTTTCAGGCGGGAGACTGTTGGCCCAATGCAGATGAGGCCTGGGAGTTAAAATCGGGCCAATCTGCAGCACAAAATATGTTATGAAACAATTGTTGCTGCAGTGTAATAAATTGTGCCCCTAATTCAGCATCATAGGAAGTGGGTGAAAATTTGGAACCGATAGGAATGTTGGGATGCTGTGGTCAGGAGCCATCCTGTTGCAAGCACCAAATCTGCTCTGTGGGAATCAGTTTTCCTGCTCATGATTTTGATTTTCAACTGCTATTATAGTAAATCTGTTTTGGTGTGGGACCATTTACCTCGCCAGCAACAACAATATTTGATTATCTCTCTTGGTGTACTGTCAATGATCAGAAAAGTCCGTGCAGAAAAATCACAGAATCTACAATGCAGATAGAGGCCATTTCGGCCCATCGAGCCTGCACCAACACATATCCCACCCTATCCCTGTAACCCCACGTATTTAATCCCCTAACACTAAGGATCAATTTATCATAGCCAAATCAACCTAACCTGCACATCTTTGGACTGTGGGAGGAAACCGGAGCACCCGGAGGAAACCCACGCAGACACAGGGAGAATGTGCAAACTCCACACAGACAGTCGCCCGAGGCCAGATTTGAACCCGGGTCCCTGGCGCTGTGAGGCAACAGTGCTAACCACTATGCCACCGTGCCCCCCTTTGTATGTAGAAATGTAGAAATAACACACTGGAGCCCTTTGTATTGCCACCTAATTGCAAATTTTAAAATATTTTCTTCCTAATTGTGTGCGTCCATTAAATTGACCTGTGTTCTGATCTGTATTTTTGCTTTTGCTGTAATCTAACACTAAACAATTTCCTATTTTTTCATATCTTTTGACATAAAGGTAAGAATTCTATTGCAGAATTTGGTTTTGAAAACATGCTGGGTAGTGTGAGGACAAGGTCATAGCTTTCAAAATTGACTGGAGTGGAATTTATGTACAGTATTTCAAAACCATTATAGCCCATAAATGTCTGACTCTGTTGCCTAATTTTAGTGTGATTTATGTTGCTCAATGTTCTAGTTCTTCCCATAATTTATGAATAATCTAACTTTTTCAAATTTATAGGGATGATTGCGCAAAGTAGGTGCTAAAACTGGAAAATGAGTGGGAATAGTCATCTTTAAGAGTTAGTGACCCCATTCTCTAAACAAGTGCTAAGAAATTTTATTTTCAATAATTTTTTTGTCACACATTTACTTATCATGTATTAACTTGTTTG
Source organism: Somniosus microcephalus (assembly GCF_052327205.1). NCBI lineage: Eukaryota > Metazoa > Chordata > Chondrichthyes > Squaliformes > Somniosidae > Somniosus > Somniosus microcephalus. The sequence goes on from NC_141002.1 coordinate 69,426,448, forward strand.
AACAAATTTAAATGATAAAAGTTCCTGGATTTTTTTTTAAAGGATCAATCTCTTTATTATAGAATTCTAAAAAATGACAGCACAGAAGGCCATTTGGCCATTGTGCTATGCTGTTGCTAATGCTTCAACTGGAGCTATCCATTTTAATCCTTTTTCCCTGACTCGTGTTCCGGTGGCCCGATGGCCTAAAAATGCTACTTAAATGCGGTGTGGAAAATATTGCTTTAATTTTGGATTATGTAGCCCAGACTTTAAGATTGGGATTGAGTAATTCATGCCTGCCCAGTATGCTGGATGCTGAGCACATTATAGTTTCAGGGGTCAGCCTTATTATAATACTATGGGTGACCCCAGGCACCAGAAATGCCTCTGATTTGAGTTCTCCCATTGGAGGATGGAAAATTGTGTGCTGCTGCAGGATTTAAAGTGCCGCAAGCAGCTTAAATGAGCAGACATTGTGCTGCTTCTGTTTGTCAGTGAAGTAACATTTGGAGAGGATAACATGTCAAAAAAGTAAAGCATCAGATTTTCTCTCGAGGATGGAGAAGTTTTGATAGAAAAAGTCAGACAAAGGAGGGAGACACCTTTGCCATGGACAGATGCAGTTTTCCAAGGAAAGCTTATTGAGGGAATGGAAGCAGGTCATCAAATTTATCACTGCCATTTCCATAGCTCCATGCACATTGTATCAGTCCAGGAATATGTTTAATAACCTTATTAGATCAGGCAAAGTAAGAAAAGCCACCCGGACCTTTATTTAGTATGGTAAAGTATGTATGTCACACACAATTACCTCCCCTCACACTGTCCTAAAGTACTTTAAGTGCTAACCATGCATGCCCATGAAGCAGTAGGGTTCCTTCTGCACCCGCTGCCTCACCGGCTCGTTCACTCACATCCTTGCATCTATTCAGTACACAAGAAGCCTTCCATGTAATCATGTAATCTAGCAGCCTGTTGTAAGAACCTGTCGTCATACTAATGATGGACTGCTTGCTGATACTTGGGTGTCACTGCATGCCATGGTAACAGCAGCTACTTTCCACTTAGTGTATCGTTTTAAATAAGAAGACAGCATGTAACAATAGAAAGAAAACAGCAATCTGCAATTCCATAGGTAGAAGTAGCCCCTATGATGTCGCCAGTGTGAGGCCGGGGCGATTTTAATGCCCAGGCCTCATTTTAATATGATTGATGGGCTTCCCACCTGTTCACGCCCATTTTCTCTGTGCAATTTCCAGCAGGCCTACCGAGAACTATTTAAAGCAAGAATCTGCCTGATTTGCTTGTTACATTGTTGGAAAAAGGATCAAGTTGGGTGTGGTGGGCTGTGCATGGGTGCCATTAGCCAAGTCGGCAGGAAGTTTCCCTTCTCCCCCAGCAGCGATCCTGTCAGATTCCTCACAGGGTCAAATAACGGGGGGAATGGTAGACTATCTGAGTATAAAAGCATTACGGCGGCTCCCTGGGTACCTTGCACAGACCTGCATGATGTTGATCCTGTGATCGGCCACTAGCTGGACATTGATAGAGTGGTATCCTTTTCTATTGATGAATGTTACTGGCTCATGTTCTGGTGCCCTGAAAGCCACATTAATACAGTCGATCATGCCCTGCAATGTGGGGAAGCCAGCAAGTGCTGCAAAGTCACAAGCTCTGCCCTGTTCTCTGCTGAGGTCAGTAGGAAGGTAATGTATTGTTCGGCCCGGGCAAAGCGGCCGTCGGTCACCTGCTGAATGTAGCTGTGAACTAACTGCCAGTCTGGGAAATGCGGCTCATGTTCTCTGTTGCAGCTCGAAAGGAGCCAGTGGCAGAAAAATTCAGGGTTGTGCTGATTATGACCAGATTGGAGATTGCTACAGTAATTGGCTTTTCTTTTTTAGAAAAGCTAAGCTCTTGATTTACTAAGTGAGTTTGGGTGAAATGCAATAATCCCTGGGCTCTTATAAAGGCCGTGAGTGGATTCCAGATTTGGTGATGCTGCTGTTGCTGCCTTTACTCTAAATCTCCAATCTGGCTGTAGTATATATAGTCAATAATTAAATTATTCATAAGTATCATTTATTGTTCTAGTTCATGATAGAAACTACTTTGCGGCTAGAAATACTACAAAAATTGTAATAACAGTCTTCTAAAAGTGTCCTAGTTGAGTCAGATTTCTCAGTAAACATTGCTTTGGCCAAAATGGAATTTTCATGTCCCATTATATCAATATAATAGATAATTACTGAGTTATTGATACTGTAAAATTTAAACTCTTGGATAAAGACTCTTAAGTTGCAAAATAGGAAGATGGTTTTTCTTGGGGTCTGATATATGAAGTAGATGGACTGACACAAGGTGTTAACTGTCTTAATATAAAAGGTTTTTTACTTGGATGAACACAACTTGCACCCTTTGATCCCCTCGATGAGCACTATATATATATGATTCATTTGGTCAGTCTTCAGATGAGTTTCCAGTTTTGGGGAGATAAAAATCTAATACTGTACTGTTAATTGGAGGTAAATGAGAAATTCATCTCAACTGTAGCGTTCTTTGAGCAGAAATACTTACTCATTCGAAGTATAGCATCTTTGAAGGAGTCTGCAATTCCATTTGACCTGTTCCCTGACCTGGTAATTCATGAATACAGAGTAAAGAGAAAGGAAAATCTATTAAGCAGACTAAGAAAGCTCTTATATAAAAGGTGGTGGTGGACACTCTTCCATTTAAAACGGGTGTTACAAGTTTTACGTCTGCCTTATATAGTCTCTTGGGTACAGCAGTGCTGATCACTCCAGTAAGCGGTCTGAGCATCTTGTGTTCAGGAGTGTTCCCGTACTGTCCTGGGTCTAATTATACGATAGTGTGACCCACGGGTGTAATGGTACTGGATATCATGGCCCAGATCTTTACGGAGAGGGCGAAAACGGCCGGGGAACGAGTTGAGGCTGGGGATCTCATTTATAATTTTTTTTCCTGCTTCCCGGCAGCCAGCCAAATTGACAGGCTGGCCGGCTGCCGGGCGGGAAAACCAGCGTCAAGAGGCTGCAGCCTTGGACCCTTGGGGCCGATCCCCGGCAATCGGGAAAGTTTGAAAGCTGGAAATCGGAGTTGGGGGGAGGAGAGAGAGGCCATCATGGGAGCGGAGAAGGCCGGGAATCGTTGTCTGGCGGTCACGACCGCAGCATGGAGTGGACATCGGTTCTTGGGTGGGAGAGGTCTGCAGTGGTGGCGGGAGGGACAGGGAGACCACGATTGGCAGAGGGGAGGCCAAAGGTTTGTTGTTCTGCAATCTTTCAGTCAGCGGACAGAGATACATTCAGTGAGATGAGGTTTATTACCAATAGTTTAGCAGCTAGTGAACATACAGAGTAACAGTCAAATCAAATCCCATTTCTTTCATTCAAACTCGTTTCTCTCCTCATAAAAGTAGAAAAAAATGATAAACCATATGCCCTGCCCTTTTCGTAGGCTAGCTTACTTGTTTTGGCATTGAATTTCTTTCTAGGCGACTTCTAATTTAAACACTGACCCGCATTTTAGCTTCCAGGAGTGGGCCGCAGGCTTGACTATACCTGACTTGATTGACTGCCCAAGTGTCTCTTCCCTCCGCACCCGCCCCTTACTCGCTATTGGCCGGAAGGGAATGGATACCAAAATTTTAAACTGGAGCTAGGAGGAGCAGGAGTTTTTTCACAACTCTACATTATAGCACCCCCACCGTTGCCGATGTACCCCTAATCCCTAGGAATTACGTTGGGGGCACTGCCATCGAGGTTAGCAGTCCGAAATTAAAAACACTTGAAATGGGCGAGCTGCCAATGGTGGCAAGATAGTCACCGGCAGCTCACCAAACGTACTGGGCCAGCATCGAGTCTCCAGGTTGGAGTGCATGCCGATTTTGAGCCCCAAAAGGGGCCCAGATGAATTTCCACCCCACTAAACAAAGTTTCATTGTGTAAAGCACTCTGGTACAGATACCCCATCTACATTTCCCAGCCCTGATGTTCTGTGAATTTAGCCCCCTGAGAGCTACATTTCACTTAATAGCAGCATTTTTAACATTAAGTACACCACAATCCTGCTGTGGTGGCATACAACAATGAGATTCTGCTTATTCAACATTGTTTTCCAACTACTAAAGTGCACCTTTCTTTCAGTAATGCAAGAGAATAGCAGATTGAAACCTAAAATTGAAAAACAATAGCAGTTTGATACTGGTGCAGTAGTCAGTCTTTATTTGTTCCACCTGTAATATTCATTTTTATGAGACTGTAAAATAAATGAAATAGGAATATTTCAACATTTAATGTTAACCAAAGTTGATGAAATGTTACCTTTGTCTCAAAATCATTAATTATCAACATATTCTTTTTCTGTTAAAGCTGTGCGATGAACAAGAAAGAATTGCAACTTTTTTTTACACTAAACATACTGGTGACGATGCAGTTTAACAGAATTTTGTAACATATCTCAAGGCGGCTGCACACGCCTATTAAATAATCTTATCTTTTTGACAGTGTCTAATATCTCATTGTGCATTTAAAAAAAGACTAAATTAATTTAATTGTCTCCACAATTTCTTACAACCAATTTAGATCAGAGTTACGTTTACGCAATAGAAGTCTAGATTCATGTCAAGATGAAATGTTATGATAACGGACCGCGGCATTTACCTCTCCGCAGTACCTAGTTCAAGCCAACAGCCTAGTATTTTACATAACGTGTATTCAAAGTCTGTAAATAGCAGTTGCAAATATTGCTTTTGCTTTTTTGTAATCAGAGTGAAAATGACACTGGTAGCAACATGGGATTGATCAAATGAATGATGAAGCTATCTTGGGAGTGTTTTAAAATGTATTTTTCTTCTGCCTCTTTTTACATTCCCCATATCACGCACCATTCCCTATTTGAGAGTGTATCGAGATGATTTGTTCCCAATTCTCTGCCTACTCATTGAGTACTTAGGGCTGTCTGAAGATTGCCTAGGAAATCTTGCTGTTGATAATAGTTAATGGGAATGTTTCCTTTTATAGGAGACATGTTCTTGGGAATCAAAATATTCCTGCAACTTTTCAAATCCACGCTATTGATTTTGCCTACGGAGAATATTGTGATAACCAAGATCAGTGGTACCCTTACTACAGCCCTGGGCTAATTGTAGCCCACCTCAGCTGCAATGTTCCCTGTAATTTCTTTTGGTGCCATGTGGCTCCTTTAAGGGGCTGTGCGGGCCATTCAAATACCACGCATGCGCGGTTTTTGCATTGAAAAGCCGGCTGCGCAGGATCCCTGGAGGGCTGTGCGGCCGCACAGCTTACAGGGAACATTGCTCACCTGTGACCCTCAGGTGTAATGGTGTTGCATATACAATTCACTGGTGGGGGTGTGTGCAGGGGGGAGAGAGTGCAATCTAAAACAAAACATTAATGAATAACTCTGAATTTGATTATTCCATCTCTTCCAAGATCCTTCCATGTTGATGAGGTTCAACAAGTTTACAATGGAGAGACTTTACTTTTGCATGAACGTGGTGCCTGTAAGTGTGATTACAGTACTAAGGATTTATTGTAAGTACTGTACTTGGGGTAGAGTTTCCATTTTGGGTGCAAACGGTGATCCGGATGCAAATTGTGCCCTAGATTACGCTAGTTTTAAGAAGTGTTTTTTTTTCTCGTGTTTCCGCTCAAAGTCATTTGCAGATCGCCAAACGTAAAATGTGTTGTGAACCAGTGCAATCGGGCAGCGTTTTAGAATGTAATTTAAAAATATATATATTTTGCTTTAAAAAATATACCTTGATATATTTAAGAGTGGTAACTTGGTGCAGTTTGATTAATACAGCTGAAAATGGGTTTATCACAAAAAATAAACATTTTTAATCAGAGTGCCTAGTCCACCACCTGTGAGTAACCTGATTTTAAATAAATGAAAATGACTTGACTATACAGAACAATTTGCTAGTTATATTGGGGCACAGTAGTCAGTTTCTTAGTAAATTAAAAAAAAATTATATTCAAAAGCTTTAAAAATGTGCCTATTAATGTCCTTGGCCTAGAAATTCAGTTGGCTGTGCCAGCCGTTAACGCCTTAGGAGGAGCAGATCTCGAGCGCTAGGCGCTTAGCGCCCGGGCGCAGCGCGATCTGCGCCTTGCCCCAACTTCAGTAGACATTTAGCGCCGGTGCAAAGTCTTTGCGCGCGCTCAGCTGCGCGCGCAGATCATGACGTCATTTCGTCGTGCAACGCCCTTTGTGCGCCCGGAACCGGAACTTCACTCGCGCCGCCCCATTGTGCGCCTGGCGGCCCGAACGACTGTGAAGTGGAACGGTACACAGCCGAGGCGGGCCGCGGGGAGCGCAAATTAAAGGGCACTCCTGCAGTTGAAAAGGCAGCCGTTTTGCAACACTTTGTGAGAGACAAAGATGGTGATGATGGAGGAGGAGGAGGAGGAGGAGGAGGAAGTGGTGTGCCGGTACCACATAACAAACTGATGGAGAGAAGCCCTCCCCAACAACACAAATACAGCAGTCTCGGCCTTTCAAAAAAACAAATCCACCCTCCCCCTTTAAGAGCTCACCGGAGCCAGAGTGTCTGCCGTCAATCAGCAGCTCGCCGCACCTGCCCTGCGCCCACCTTCTGGTGTTAGCGCCCGGGCCGCCGGCTTAGCGCCTAAAGAGAGCCGTGCATCGCCAGTTTTAGCGCTCGAGCAAACTCTTAGGGCGAAGCTAATGAATATCGGCGAAGTGGCCTCGAATTTGCGCCGGGCGCAAACTTTAGCGGCCGCCCGACTTTACCGCCCCAAAAGTGGCTATAATGAATTTCTAGGCCCTTGTGCCTAAAACAAGCTTAATTTTGGAGCCTCTTCGAAGGCCTGCAAATGAGCGCAATTAGTGGAAACTCACTGGTGATTAATTCGATCTGGGGGCATGGCCAGTTTTGTGGGCGGGGCCGGCTTCTAGCGCGATGTTTTTTAAACTAGTGCAAAAGATCGCAGAAACTCAATTTGTGCTGAACGTAATTTGCACTTAAAATTCCGTGATCTTTTTGCGCAGGTTCTGCCGATTTCAGGCGAATTGCACCGAAGAAAACAACGCAACCAAGCGGAAACTCCATGCTGCTGTCTTGAATCAGAAAATGGAACGTGGACTCTCACGCTTGACATTTCCTTAGAGGTTCCCCCATCGGCCCCCATAACCTCTGCAGAAACCCCGGGTATGCGTGTAAACGGGGTTTCTGCCGATCTTCCGCTGAAGTTACAGGAGAACCCCCGATGGCATCAACTTTTTAAAAATATATTACAGTTTTGTGAATTTTAGTCCTTCACATTTTTCCCTGACAATACTTGTGGTTAAGCATTTTTAAAAATGTGTTCACGGGATGTGGGCGTCGCTGGCAAGGCCAGCATTTATTGCCCTTGAAAGGTGGTGGTGAGCCGCCGCCTTGAACCGCTACGCAGTCCGTGTGGTGAAGGTACTTCCACAGTGCTTTTAGGGAGGCAGTTCCAGGATTTCGACCCAGCAACAATAAAGGAACAGCGATACATTTCCAAGTCAGGATGGTGTGGTGACTTGGAGGGGAACTTGGAGGTGGTGGTGTTCCCATGCGCCTGCTGCCCTTGTCCTTCTAGTTAGTAGAGGTTGCAGGTTTGGGAGGTGCTGTTGAAGAAGCCTTGGTGAGTTGCTGCAGTGCATCTTGTAGATGGTACACACTGCAGACACAGTACGCCAGTGGTGGAGGGAGTGAATGTTTAAGGTGGTGGATGGGGTGCCAATCAAGCGGGCTGCTTTGTCCTGGATGGTGTCGAGCTTCTTGAGTGTTGTTGGAGCTGCACTCATCCAGGCAAGTGGAGAGTATTCCATCACACTCCTGTCTTGTGCCTTGCAGATGGTGGAAAGGCTTTGGGGAGTCAGGAAGTGAGACACTCGCTGTAGAATACCCAGCCTCTGACCTGCTCTTGTAGCCATAGTATGTGTGTGGCTGGTCCAGTTAATTTCTGGTCAATGGTGACCCCCAGGATGTTGATAGTGGGGGATTCAGGGATGGTAATGCCGTTGAATGTCAAGGGGCCGTGGTTAGATTCTCTCTTGTTGGAGATAGTCATTGCCTGGCACTTGTCTGGTGCGAATGTTACTTGCCACTTATCAGCCCAAGCCTGAATGTCATTCAGGTCTTGCTGCATGTGGACATGGACTGCTTCATTATCTGAAGAGTTGCGAATGGAACTGAACACTGTGCAATCATTGGCGAACATCCCCACTTCTGACCTTATGATGGAGGGAAGGTCATTGATGAAGCAGCTGAAGATGGTTGGGCCTAGGTCACTGCCCTGAGGAACTCCTGCAGCGATGTCCTGGGGCTGTGATGATTGACCTTCAACCACCACAACCATTGCCCTTTGTGCTAGGTATGACTCTAGCCAGTGGAGAGTTTTGACTTCAATTTTACTAGGGCTCCTTGATGCCACTCTCGGTCAAATGCTGCCTTGATGTCAAGGGCAGTCACTCTCACCTCACCTCTGGAAATTCAGCTCTTTTGTCCATGTTTGGACCAAGGCTGTAATGAGGTCTGGAGCCGAGTGGTCCTGGCGGAACCCAAACTGCACGTCAGTGAGCAGGTTATTGGTTTGTAGGTGCCGCTTGATAGCACTGCCGACGACACCTTCCATCACCTTGCTGATGATTGAGAGTAGACTGATGGGGTGGTAATTGGCCAGATTGGATTTCTCCTGTTTTTTGTGGACAGGACATACCTGGGCATCTTTCCACATTGTCAGGTAGATGCCAGTGTTGTAGCTGTATTGCAACAGCTCGCCTAGAGGCACAGCTAGTTCTGGAGCACAAGTCTTCAGCACGACAGCCGGCATGTTGTCTGGGCCCATAGCCTTTGCTGTATCCGGTGTCCTCATCCGTTTCTTGATACCATGTGGAGTGAATCGAATTGGCTGAAGACTAGCATCTGTGATGGTGGGGACCTCAGGAGGAGGCTGATATGGATCATCCACTTGGCACTTCTGACTGAAGATGGTTGCTTCAGCCTTGTCTTTTGCACTTGCGTGCTGGGTTCCGCCATGGATAGGCACGTTCATTGAGCCTCCTCCTCCCGTTAGTTGTTTAATTGTCCACCACCATTCACGACTGGATGTGGCAGGACTGCAGAGCTTTGATCTGATCCATTGGTTGTGGGATGGCTTAGTTCTGTCTATAGCATGCTGCTTCTGCTGTTTAGCGTGCATGTAGTCCTGAATTATAGCTTCCCCAGGTTGGCACCTTGTTTTTAGGTACGCCTGGTGCTGCTCCTGGCATGCTCTCCTACAGTCCTCATTTAGCTAGGGTTGGCCCCCTGGCTTGATGGAGATGGAGAGTGAGGGATATGCCGGGCCATGAGGTTACAGATTGTGGTGGAAATGTGTATTTAAATATAAAGTACTAATTTAGGACTCCACTTCATATCAATGAAAAATACTTAATTTTTATATGTCTGCTAAGTCTCAGGAGAACTATTTAAATGCAGGATATACATGCTAAATTGGATTGCTTTTCACATTCAAATATTAGTAAAAATGGCAACCCTGCAAAATTATTGAGATATAGTTTCAATTTTAGTGCTTAAACTGCAGTATTCTGGAAACAATTTAATCTAAACATATTCAACACTTCCATTAAAGCAACTGATGTAGAAAGCGATATTTGCACCTATTAATGAAAGTTGGAGAAGGTGACAGATTCCCAACAGCAAAGCCAGTGTTGGGCAGAGTGAAAACACGAAGTATAAATACAGTAATAAATCTGGTGGTGCTTCGTGTCAAAGAAAAGCAGGACATCAGCAGAACAGCTTTTTTTTACAGGCTTCTGGGAATAAATCACTGAGATGTCAACAACAAATATACTGTCTCCAGCAGCTGAACTCTAATAGCGTTATACATACTTCTTTCCTTCTGCACATTTAGCACCTACTGTATGTATTATTTTGAACAAGTCCCTTTCCCTCAATTTGGAGACTTTTGCATCATAAAATAATAAAATGTAAGAAAGTATACACCACCTTAATTGAGTACTGGAAGTATTTCTCATTCCCCTTAGCCCAGGAAAAAAAAGTATATCATTTGTAGATTAACTCATAAATTGGAACCAAATAATCATGATTGCTAAAGCCACATGTGACATCTGCTGGTTTCCCCCTCCTCACAAGCCTTAATATTCAACAGTTAAGCATTTCATGATTCTGTTTCTAAATAATGGCTCAGATATTCTGATCGCAGGCCACCCGCGGGCGGAGGACTGCGATCTGAAAAAATCTGCGGCCTTACCTGAGGGCTCCCGGGAGGCGCACAGTTCCGCTGCTGGGCCTCTCCAAACTCCAAGTGCGCAGGGCCCACGTATCCCAGAGGCGCATGTAGTTCGCAGCGTCCCTGGAATCACGTGAGCCAATCACAGAAGGGAATCTCCCTTCATACACTTGACAGAAAGACCTGTCAAATATATGAATGGAGATCACCCCCAAAACATAGTAAAACTTTAAATACATTTTTTTTTTAAATCACATTTTTAAAATGACTTGAAATTACAATAAATTAACTATTTTAAACAAAAATTTAAATTAAAAAAAAATTTTTTTTAGTTTTTTACGGGGCTAAAAATAAACATACCTTTTTAAAAGTATTTTTAAACGATAAATCAGTGAATTAAAAAAAAAAAACTTTTTTTCAACTCTTAGGCCTGCTTTTACCGGGCGCAAGAATTGTAAGGGTTTTCTGCGGGCGGAGGATCTCCAAAAAGCAGAACTATCCGCCCGCAGAGGCCCTGCTCCAGGGCAGCCAGAGGATCTGTCAAGTGCTTTCTTGACAGATCGGAAATGCCGGTTTCCAGCGCATGCCTGAAACTGGCATTTCCGATGTCCCTACGGGTGAGTACACAGCGCGTACACACCCGTAAGGATTGGGATATTTGGCCCAATAAATATTAATTTTTAGTGACAAACTAATAAAATTATATTTTAGCTGTTTGAAGCAGCTTGCAGTGGGCAAGTGTTCATGTTATAGAACAGTCGACATTTATAATTCAGTATTCAAATAATGCATCATGGTGTATATTTTTAAATTCAATTATGGGGAGGATCTATACAAACTCTTGCACTGACAAATCACGAGCTATTTGTCTCCCTTAGGTGGGAAAAGCCTACTATTCAGTACCTAAAAAAAAAAAGGCTCTTTCAGCGTGCAATTAACAACATAATTACTGGGATATACATCTGATTTTCCTTCAGACTAAATGGCATTTCCTTAACTTAACTAAATGTTTTAGAATATTTCCCAGTTGTTTCAGTGATATCTTTTTGACGTGCCTCACTGAAGCTAAAGTGTATTATTTTATGGTTCACTTCACAGATCTCAGCTGGTTGTATCAGGATTGCTGACCACTCGTGATACAGCAGTGGCAGCTTTTTAAACTGTAGCGTCCAGTACAGCCTTTAAGTTTCTAATGACATAACATTGCTAGCTATCCCGTTATTTCTTTCACTTGATATTTCACTAGCAGCCAGAGGCTAGTGAACAGAACTTTGTACGTACAATTGAGTGTACATGCACTGATGCAAACAGGCAGTATACTTACAGCTGCCAGCTTGCACCAGTCTCAGAAATACCCTTGATATTATTAACCATCTGGCGCTGGACTACTTGAGATATTGATGAAAATGTACCCTATTCTGATGTATCTAGAACATTCTGAAATCACGATGATGAGATTTGTAGATGTTATTTCACTATAAAACAATGGATAATCACTATACCTGCAGTACATGGCTGCCCTGCTATTTAATTTTTTTAAGAAGTAGCTACATTTTAACATTCACTATTTTACTCATCAGAAATATATTCTGTTGTCCTTGCTTTATAATAGTTTATATAGGTTAGATTCTGCTTTGTCAGTTCAAAACTCCCACAACCCTGGCTAATACAAAATGTAAAAATACTTGTCATAGTACAGTATTATGGAAGGTGGACTGTAAGGCCATTGTGCTACTGAGGCTGCTAGATGTTCCTAATAAATGTTAAGCAAAGATAAATGAATGCTGACTTGTATTATTTAAATGTGGCATTCTCATTACGTCTGAACGAATTTCAATTTTTCATGGTTTTTATGTAAGAGAGATACTATGGTTGCCTGATTCTTGCAGGATACTTGATGGGATTAATTCATGAAAAATAATATAAAGTGGACCACTTGCAAATTAAATGTTTTCTGGAAAAGCCAATAAATGTCAAAATTAATGTTGCCTTGAGAGGTAGCATTTTCATCATCAGCTGCTGGATACTCCCTGAGCATTTCCACTGATCACAAGATAGCTATGATAAGGAAGGCCATTCATCCATCCATAAAGATCCTAAAGTCTGCCCATTTGCAGCATCCAATTATTTCTTAAATGATTCTAAAGTTTTTGCCTCTAGTACTCTATCTGGAAGTCTATTCCAGGTGCTGGTCACTTTTTGTGTGAGGAAGACTTTTCTCATATCAGTCCTAAATTTAGCTTTTATTGGTTTGAACCTGTATCATCTTGTCCTACTCTTGCCATACACCCTGGCTGCCACATGATGCACCAGATTGGCATCACCCCACACCAGCACCATAAAGCATGCCTGCAATGTCCAAGCCATTCCTTTCACACTCATCACCATGGGTGGGGGGATGTTATGCCTCACCAGTCACTGGAACTCACTAACACACTTTCAAAGGTGCACACAAATCTGTCCAAGAAGGCAAAGTGGTGACAATGAGGATTTCAATGCTTGACAATGCTTGACATTAACAGAAAGTTTACTTGACCATTGGCTAAAACATCCAACTGCCTACGCTTGTGTGTTGTTAGTTGGTATGATTGGACTAGGATGAGGGTGAGCGTGAGGAGTGGCTAGTGAGATGGGGAAGTGATAATATAGATAGAGAGCGCTGGGTGGAGTTGCAAGCTAAGTTGATGTGAGTAAGGATGTGCAGGAGAAAGGTAGGGAAGGCAGAGTGATGGGGATGTGATGAGTGGCACAGGAGGATGAGGTTGAGTGTGGCTTTGCAGTAACGTTATGTGAGCTACTGAGATCATTGAAAGGTTTGCGCCACTGCAGACTGGTCCTCCTGACAACATCCCTGCTTGTACCCTCCTGTGCAATGTGCAACCAGGCTGCGTTGGTCTCCTGGGGAGGTCTCTTCCACCCATTGGACGGGAAGAGAATCTCCCTGTGTGCTGTTACTCCCTCCATAAGCATATGGAGGGAGTCATGGGAGAGCCTGGGTGCAGCCGTCCACCTTTGTGTAGTGCTCGTCAGTGTTTGCAGCACCTCAATGCTGTAGAACACTGACAGCACAACTGTTAAAATGAATGTAGACATGGCCCCTTTTAAGGATACCGGCTGATGACGTGTCATCAAATGACAGCATCAGACCCGCTTCCTTTTAATTGGCCGGGAACGTCGCAGGGCGAGCTTAACAAGCCCAATCAGGGCAAAATCACTTGGAGGAGGCGGGATGAAGATGGGTGCGGTGTTTGCGGCCGCTGTCTGCTCTGGCCGCACCGGACTCGCCACAGCTGGCGAAATTGCGGCCCTGATGTGAGGGCCCAGTTGCAGTGTCCACAGAGGGTTCCCTAATTTAGGAAGTATATCAAGGTTGTAGAGAGGGTTCAGAAAAAATTTACCACGGTGATACCAGTGATGAGAGGCTTTTATTTTGATTCTTTTCATTACATCAGAGAAAGGTGAGAGGAGATATGATAGTTATTCAGAATTATTAAGGGTATTGACGAGGTAAATTGGGATAAAACAGTTTTCATGTTTGAGTGAGTTGGTAACTAGAGAATATAAATTTAAGCTCGTCAGAAGATCAAAGTGAGGGGTTAGGAAAATTCTTTTTATGTAGAGGGTTGTAAGGACATGAAAATGCCTTAGCTGAAACAATGGTGGAAGCAGAATGCATAATAGCTTTTAAAATGGAAATAGATATGTATTGAATCAAGAAAAATTGGAAAGGGTATAAAGGAAAGGGCAGGGGAATGGGGCTCGATTTTAATAGTCCTGAGGAGGCGGGTCGGCAGCGAAAATCGGAACAAATGGCTTCAGACTGCCAAGCCGCCTCCATCCCACCCCCACGCGATTTTCATGAGTGTCGGGTCAGCCTGTTAACTGCCTTGCTAATCCTATTTTGATAGGGGTTTCCCATTTTTGTGCTTCTGGCTCCTGTTTCCCATCTTGTCAGAAACAGGCCAGCTGCAAGGAGACGAGTTGCTGGAGGACATGATTTGTTGTCATTGGTGCAGCACTTTAAAAGCGCTCCTGTAACATGGCTGACATTCAAATGCAATAACTTTGTTGCTGGAGGTTTGGGATAAGATTTTGCAAATCTACTGACCTTGTGACTGTTCAAGCTGGCAGTCAACTGCAGTGTGACCTGATTGGAATAATTTTAGGCCATTTCGACTGTGTGCTTCCAAGCTTCTTGCCTCAAATGAAATCTATAGCAACGGGATGGGAACCATTTATATCCTCTCATTCTGGTCGTCAGATTCAGAGGAAGAGCAGCCGCGACAGCTCCACACCAGGCACACCAGCAGCACCAGGAACGCCAACTTCCTCCTCACCCACAGGGCGGAGGGCCTCAGCGCGGGGCTGCACCTCGCTGCAGGAGCTATCCCCAACACAGGGTTTACACGCAGAGGATCAGCTTCCTCAGGATGACTGAGCAGCAGTGTCAAAGGAGGCTGAGACTTTCGAGAGACGTAGCCACTAACATCTGCGCAATGCTGCACCAACACCTGGAGTCCAGAGGAGCATGTGAACGCTCCTTACCAGTTGCTGTCAAAGTCACCATCGCACTCAACTTCTTTGCTTCGGGCTCCTTCCAGGGATCAGCTGCAGACATCAGTGGCATCTCCCAGTCGGCCGCACACTCCTGCATCATGCAGGTCACCGATGCCCTCTTTGCAAAGGCGCACAATTACATCCACTTCTCCACGGATGGCCCAAGTGTGACAGCGTGTGCGGTTGGCTTTGCCAATATGGCAGGCTTGCCAATGGTGCAGACTGCACACATGCAACCATTAGGGCCCCCTATCACAATCCAGCTGTATTTGTCAACCGCAAGGGATTCCACTCCCTGAACGTCCAGCTGGTGTGTAACCACAGGAAGATCATCATGCATGTTCGCGCAAAGTACCCTGGCGGTTGCCACGACTCCTTCATCCTGCGTCAGTCTACTGTACCTCAGCTCTTCCATCTGCCAAACCAACCTTCCGGAAAGCTTCTTGGCGACAAGGGCTATCCCCTGAAAAAGTGGCTTATGACATCAATGAGGAGACCATCAAACGATGCTGAGGAGTGGTATAATTTTTTTTTTAATTAGATTATGGGATCTGGGCGTCGCTGGCAAGGCCAGCATTTATTACCCAACCCTAAGTGCCCTCGAGAAGGTGGTGGTGAGTGGCCTTCTTGAACCGCTGCAGTCCGCATAGTGAATGTACTCCCACAGTGCTGTAATAGGTGGGGGGGGAGTTCCAGAATTTTGACCCAGCGACTATGAAGGATCAGCGATATACTTCTAAGTCAGGATGGTGTGTGACTTGGAGGTGGTGGTGTTTCCATGCGCCTGCTACCCTTGTCCTTCGAGGTGGAAGAGGTCACGGGTTTGGGAGGTGCTGCCGAAGAAGCCTTGGCGAGTTGCTGCAGTGCATCCTGCAGATGGTACACACTGCAGCCACGGTACTCCGGTGGTGGAGGGAGTGAATGTTTAAGGTGGTGGATGGGGTGCCAATCAAATGGGCTGCTTTGTCCTGGATGGTGTCGAGCTTCTTGAGTGTTGTTGGAGCTGCACTCATCCAGGCAAGTGGAGAGTATTCCATCACACTCCTTACTTGTGCCTTGTAGATGGTGGAAATGTGAGTCACATATCCACCAGAAGCATCATCGAGCACACCATCATTTGCCCAAAATGCGCTTCTGATGCCTAGATAGATCTGGAGGAGCCTTGCAGTATGCACCAGCCAGGGTATCCAGAATCGTCATGGTGTGCTGTGCCCTGCACAATATCGCACAGCAGCGCTGCTTAGTGCTGCCGGATGAACAAGTGGCTCAGCACACAGCCTCCTGGGAGGAAGAGGACGAGGAAGAGAACCAGGAGGAGGATAAGAAGGAGGACGGGGAATCGACACCTTGCTGGGCCGGATGTGGCCAATCCAGCAGCAGGCGACCACATTGCTGGCCGTCAGGCAAGGGATGCACTCATTCATGCCAGATTCGCGTAAGCTTACGCTTCAACCACAGGTGGCTGGCACATGGAGATGAATATAAGTCCGACATTCTCAAAACCCCAGGCATCACCTGTCCAAAATACCGGTGGTTTGCGCTCAGTGTCACCACCAACATTCTACATGGAATTGGCCCTGAGCCCTCACTCTTGAACTTCCATTTCCCAGAACACAGAGGCCACACTTTAGGTGATCTCAGCAGATCATTAAACCTTTTTCCACACTGAACCCATGTGTGTCTGCACACATGGTGTGGAGATGCCGGTGTTGGACTGGGGTGGATAAATGTAAGAAGTCACACAACACCAGGTTATAGTCCAACAGTTTTATTTGAAATCACAAGCTTTTGGAGCGCTGCTCCTTCGTCAGGTGAAGCCTTGTGATTTCAAATAAAACTGTTGGACTATAACATGGTGTTGTGTGACCTCTTACATTTGTCTGCACACAGACCTCGAACTCTCCTCAGCAATTTGCAGCCAAGCTGCCTTGGTTTGCTGAGGAGGACTCCTTCCGTTTCCAGGGAAGAGGACCTCCTGACGTCCTCTAATTCCCTCCACAAGAGCATGGAGAGAGCCCTCATTGAACCTGGGTGCAGCCTCAGTTTTTGGGGCTGCCATTCCTGCAGCAGCCAGCACCTTTAAGAGAAAAAAAAAAATGCTTTTGCAAAGGGGACATGGCCCCTTTAAATTTTTACTCAAACAATGCGTCATCAGAGGCGAGGGTCTGACATGCTGCAAGCAATTGCCTGGAGGGACCCGCACATTGGCCGTAACGAGGCCACTCAAGATAAAATCGTAACTGCTGGGTGGCGGCGGCCGGGAGCGGATCCAAAAGCTGCCAAGCAGCGGGCCCGCCCTCAACCCGCCTCCATTAATAAAATCGCGGTCCAGTGGCTAATACTTTCAGAGAGCTGTAACAAGTGTGATGAACCTATGGCCGCTTTCTGTGTTGTGAAAAACAATGGCCCGAATTTTCCAGGGCCTGTGATCGTGAACGCACAGCGTACGCGGTCGTAAGTGCCCCGCAATTTCCGGGTTTCCGCATGCGATGCGCATGCACGAAAAAGCAGAACTTGCGATCTGTCAAGTTTCAGCTTGATAGATCGTATGAATCTGAAGGAAATGGACATTTGCTGGCGCAGGAACTGCTGCCCAGCGAATGCCCACGAAACTCTTACGCCTAGTAAAAGCACTGGGAAATGGTGGGCGGTTGCCCATGATTTTCTATCCATTGTGGATGGTAAATCATGGGCAGTGCGTCAGTGATTACCTGATATGCGTGGCTGGCTGGTAAGGTTCCCCACCATAAGCGCACATTCGTAAAATTGGCCCTCCAATATCATTGGCCTGCAAATATCAATCAAAATTAGGATTTAAGTCTGGCCTCTTAGTTGGGAATTCAAGATTCTTGTTTTATATCTCTTTCAGCAACATTTAGAAATACTCGATTGAAATTAATATTATACACTACAGTATGTATTCCATAAGCCAACCTCATAAATGGAATTTAGCTCACTGCAAATCACCTTTTCTGCTGCATTTTGCTTGTACAAAAACCATATGATGATTTACATTTTCATTTAACCATAATATCACAACCTTTTAATTGCACCTTTCCAAAAGTGAGTGGTAATTTGAAATCTTGAAAAATCTTAGGATGTGGTTATACTGCTACATTCACGTGTTAAGAGAAGCAGTTTTGGGTGCGCATCAACACAACACTGGCAGTTTAATTTGGATGTCGGGT
Organism: Somniosus microcephalus; assembly: GCF_052327205.1. NCBI lineage: Eukaryota > Metazoa > Chordata > Chondrichthyes > Squaliformes > Somniosidae > Somniosus > Somniosus microcephalus. The sequence goes on from NC_141002.1 coordinate 69,444,464, forward strand.
CCAAATTTGATGCCTGAGGGCACTAATCCAATGCAAAACTCTCCACTAATCGTCTGGCTCACACCAGGTTGAGTTTGCTTGGCTGAAATATAACTCCACCCCAGTGTGAAGCTACATTTTGAAAGTTTGCATGAGATCTGTTGGGCATTATGAGGAAATGGCAGGGCAGAGCTCTGCACATATGTCCAAGCATGTATGAATGGAAGTCTTTTGTGGCTGGTCTTTTTGCAGCCTGCAGGAATGTTCAGCTGGCAGTATAACTCTGGGAGCCTGCTGGACATCACTCTTGGTGGATATCAGTCTGAGACTGGTAGCAGCAATATAACAGCCTTAAAGACAATAAGGAATTTCATTTGTGGAGCTGTCGCACCATATTCCAGTTGTGAGTCATGAAGTCTGATTTAAGTTTTAGCTTTATGCTTTAATTAAAACAGGAAAAGTTAAAAATTTATAGGGGTAGAAATTTGTCTTGGTCGGTAGTACAAAACGAGCAGTATCGCATCGGCTGCCATTTGTACACCTCGCCCGATATTCAGTTCTATTGACGTCACTGGAACTGAGCACGAGGGGGCGTAGAACAGGTAGCCGTGCCATACTGTCGCTTTGCGCTACCACTCAAGACAAATTCTAGCTCATGAAGTTAAATTCAATCTCTACAGAATTAAAAATTTAATTTGTGATTTTTTTGCACAGAAGATGAACTTAAAAAAAATAGTATTCTACGTATTCTGTTTATAGTGAGTCACAGTGCGAACACTTCATCCTAGTTCTATAACTCATTGCTGTTTAATATTCTATTTTTGACTAGGGAGCCCCATCAGCTTAATTTATCATCCCTGTTTAAGGGATTTTAAGATCACCACACCACGCATGTAGCTGGTAAAGTAGATGTTCAATTGGAGAGAAGGAAACATTGTGAAGTATACATTTTTTTTTCAATTTTCTCTTTTCTGAAGGCATGCCGCAACATGGTTCCTTGGATGCCATCAAGTCTCGTACTTCACCCGAGGGTCGTTCTTCATATGTAAGCATAGACAGTCAGCATTGTGAGACTATTTGACTAAAATGGCATCACAGTTAAGCTTGATTCTGACCTTACCCATCCGAACATGTGAGCTTTCCAGCAGTGATCGCTGGATTATAATTAGGGGTTAGGCATCCTGGCCACATGGCTGGGGGAGTCGGTGTGTGTAGTGGTGGGGAGGCAAAGAGGGCAAGGAGATTGGAGGGTGACTTAAAATGGAAACTGAAATGGAGTTTTTTGGTGCAGAGACTGACGTCAGAGAGAAGGGAGGAGAAGTCAATGCGGAAGGCACTTAGAGGGAAGCAGAAGAAAAGGATCTTGAAAGAGAGATGCAAAGGGTGGCAGAGGGTGAAGTGTTTGTATATGGAGAAGGAACAAATGAACAGGCTAATGTGAGATTTGGAGATGAGCACTATGCTGCCACTGTAGTGGTTAGCGCAGGGAATGTGAAGCTGGAAAGGAGGCCTTCGTCGTGTTCTTCTTTCGTATAGTAGTAGCAAAGCAAATCAAATGTTAATATCTAAGTCAGATATCCAGGTCAAAGCTTCTGGTGTAACAGCGTGGATATCTTGTAGGCTGCCTGCAACTTTCCTCTGAGGGCAGTGTTCAATGAGGTGCTCCAGGGTCTGATTAGGAGCTCCACAGTCGCATGATGGGGATGCTTTAATCTTCCATCTATGGAGACAGTGGCAGCATCTAACTTGACTGGTTCTGAGGCGGTTGATGGTTCCACTGTTTGCGAGGAAGGTTTGATCCTTCAGGTTGTACTGCGGGGTTTTCTATAGGGAATCCATTCCGTATGTCATAGTTCTACCAAGCATTTCGCCATTGGTCATCAAGGCTGAGGGGAGATCGCTGAAGGGCTTCGGTGGCTGTCCATAATGGCCTCCTAGATTTGAGACGGGTTGGTGGTAGGTTGTTCAAGTCGGCCTGGATCGGCATGTCTTTGCTGGTCGTATTCTCTGGAGACTGCATATTCGCGGCGTAGGTGTGGTGGTGCGATGTTTGCAAGCACGGGCAGCCAAGGTGTTGGTGTCGATAAAAGTGTTACGGTGATAATTCTTACCTTAGTGTGGCGAAGGAGTCACTATCATTGGGGCAGATGTTGATATACAGTGCCATGGTGGAGTCATGGATGGGGAAGTGCTTTGTTACCAAGCAAGTGACTTACGTGGGAAATTTCAGAAATATGGTGGCTGAAGGCTCGGTGAAAAGAGGGGAAAGAATCACCACAAAATCTGAAACAAAAACAGAAAATGCTGGATAGACTCAGCACGTCGGCATCAGGCAGCATCTGTAAAGATAGGAAAAATGTGGATGTTTGAGGCATGACCCTTCATCAGAACAGAATTTTCTGATTCTGTAGCAGGGCTGAGAGCCTGAGTGCCAGATGGATAGGGGCTTGGTGGTGACGTACTGCTGGGGAGTAGCGCTGAGAACAAGGTTGGCCAGGAGTAGTTGATTGGTGGAAATTAATGAGTGGCAGACATAGGAGGGAGGTGTGGGGATATGAAGAGAGGGCAGAAGGCAAGGCCAGAGAGCAGCAGAGGAGGGGGTGTTGCAATATTAATCAATGAGTCAATTACTGCTGTAAGGAGGGATGATATCTTAGCAGGTTCCACTAATGAGGCCATATGGGTAGAACTTAAAAACAAAAAGGGGGCAAGCACTTTGCTGGGAGTGTACTATAGGCCCCTAAACAGTCAGGGGGAGATAGAGGAACAGATGTAGGCAAATCTCAGAGAAATGTAGAAATAATAGGGTAATAATAGTAGGGGATTTCAACTTCTCCAATATTAACTGGGATAGTCAGAGTGTGAAAGGCTTAGAGGGTGCGGAATTCTTAAAGTGCATCCAGGAGAGCTTTTTGAGTCCTACAAGAGAGGGGGTGGTACTGGACCTAATTCTAGGGAGTGTAGCCGGGCAAGTGGTAGAAGTGTCAGTAGGAGAGCATTTTGGTGACAGTGACCATAATTCGGTGAGATTTAAGGTAGGCATGGAAAAGGACAAAGATGGATGGGAAATAAAGGTTCTAAATTGGGGAAGGCCGATTTTAATATGATAAGGCAGGATCTGGCCAAGTGGACTTGGATCAGATACTTGTAGGAAAATCCACATCAGAGCTGTGGGAGTCTTTCAGAAAGGAAATAGAGAGAGTACAACGCCAACATGTTCCCATAAAGGTCAAGGGTGGGACCAACAAGCCCAGGGAACCCTGGATGTCAAGGGATATACAAGAATGGATTAGGAAAAAAAGGGAGACTTTTGGCAGATACAAAGGACTAAAAACAGTGGGAGCCCTAGAGGAGTATAGAAAGTGCAGGGGGATACTTAAAAAAGAAATTAGGAGAGCGAAGCGGGGGCATGAAAAAACACTGGCGGGCAAATTAAAGGAAAATCCCAAGGTGTTTTATAAGTATATTAAGAGCAAGAGGATAACCAGGGAAAGAGTAGGGCCCATTAGGGACCAAAGTGGCAATCTGTGTGTAGAGCCAGAAGATGTGGGAGAGGTTTTAAATGAATATTTTGCATCTGTGTTCACTATGGAGAAGGACGATGTAGGCATAGAAATCAGGCAGGGGGATTGTGATATACTTGAACAAATTAGTATTGAGAGGGAGGAGGTACTAGTGGTTATAGCAGGCCCAGACGAGATGTATCTCGGGCTGCTGTGTGAGGCAAGGGAGGAGATTGCAGGGGCTCTGACACAAATGTTCAGAACCTCTCTGGCCACAGGGGAGGTGCCAGAGGACTAGAGGACAGCTAACGTAGTACCATTATTCAAGAAGGGTAGTAGGGATAAACCAGGGAATTACAGGCCAGTGAGCCTAACATCAGTGGTAGGGAAATTATTGGAAAAAATTCTGAGGGACAGAATTAGTCTCCACTTGGAGAGGCAAGGATTAATCAAGGATAGTCAGCATGGCTTTGTCAGGGGGAGATCATGTCTAACCAATTTGATTGAATTTTTCGAGGGGGTGACTAGGTGTGTGGATGAGGGTAGTGCAGTTGATGTAGTCTACATGGACTTCAGTAAGGGTTTTGACAAAATCCCACCTGGGAAACTGGTTAAGAAGGCAAGAGCCCATGGGATCCAGGGCAATTTGGCACGTTGGATCCAAAATTGGCTTAGTGGCAGGAGGCAGAGTGTGATGGTCAAAGGTTGTTTTTGTGACTGAAAGCCTGTGTCCAGTGGTGTACCGCAGGGATCGGTGCTGGGTCCTTTGCTGTTTGTAGTGTACATTAATGATTTAGATATGAATGTAGGAGGTATGATCAGTAAGTTCGCAGATGACACGAAAATTGGTGGAGTGGTAAATAGCGAGGAGGGAAGCCTCAGGCTACAGGACAGTATAGATGGGTTGGTCAGATGGGCAAAACAGTGGCAAATGGAATTTAATCCTGAAAAGTGTGAGGTGATGCATTTTGGGAGGACTAACAAGGCAAGGGAATAGACAATGAATGGTAGGACCCTAGGAAGGACAGAGGATCAGAGGGACCTTGGTGTGCATGTACATAGATCCCTGAAGGCAGCAAGACAGGTAGATAAGTTGGTTAAAAAGGCATATGGGATACTTGCCTTCATTAGCCGAGGCATAGAATATAAGAGCAGGGAGGTTATGATGGAGCTGTACAAAATGCTAGTTAGGCCACAGCTGGAATACTGTGTGCAGTTCTGGTCACCACACTATAGGAAGGATGTGATTGCATTGGAGAGGGTGCAGAGGAGATTCACCAGGATGTTACCTGGGCTGGAGCGCTTCAGCTATGAAGAGAGACTGGACAGGCTGGGGTTGTTTTCCTTAGAGCAGAGAAGGCTGAGGGGGGACCTGATTGAGGTGTACAAAATTATGAGGGGCATAGATAGGGTAGATAGAAAGGAACTTTTCCCCTTAGTAGAGGGGTCAATAACCAGGGGGCATAGTTTCAAGGTAAGGGGCAGGAGGTTTAGAGGGGATTTGAGGAAAGACTTTTTCACCCAGAGGGTGGTTGGAATCTGGAACTCACTGCCTGAAAAGGTGGTAGAGGCAGGAACCCTCACAACATTCAAGAAGCATTTAGATGAGCACTTGAAACGTCATAGCATACAAGGCTACAGACCAAGTGCTGGAAAATGGGATTAGAATAGATAGAACTTGATGGCCGGTGTGGACACGATGGGCCGAAGGGCCGCTTTCTGTGCTGTATAACTCTATGGGCTGGATTTTAACTCGGGTGCGGGCTGGTGTCGTGTTATCCGAATTTCGTGTTTCCCACACGAATCTAAATGGATGTGGGTGATTGATGCAATTTTAACTTAATTGGCCAATTGATTTCCAACGTCTGGGAAACCTTTGCAAATGGGTTTTTCATGACTGAAAGTCCCCTCCGATGATGTCATCATTGCTGCTGCATTTAAGGTCCACAGCAAGCCTTGCTTCTTCTGCAGACTGCCAAGCTTCTTGACTGTGCAGTGTGAGGGAGCTGCAGCAAATATAACAAGTGGGAGGGCCAGATCAGCTCCTCACTTTGACGAGGTGGCACTGCAGGCATTAGTGGATAGAGCTAGGGTCAACAGGGAGGTGCTCTTCCCTTCATCAGGGAGGAAGAGGCCTCCCACTCAGACCAAGGCAGTGTGGATGCAGGTGGCTGAGGAGGTCAACTCCTTGGGAGTCACCCGCAGAACCTGGATACAGTGCAGGAAAAGATTTCATGACCTTCAGTGCACTGGAAAAGTGAGTATGAATTTCCCATCACCCTCAATCTGATCCCCATTGCCTTTCCTCACCAGCACTCCGCTTTAGCAATCTCTTCCTCCACATCCCACTTGACACTCACATCCATGCACCCTTACCCATTCCCTCTCTCTGTATGCTCACATTCACATAACTATTCGACCATGCAGCCCTCACACTCCCTATCACTCTGATGCTTTGTACACAACTGACAACACACAGGGAGGGCCCTTGGTCTTGCAACCTCACTCCATCTTTGTCTCCTTCTAAGTATCTATGCTATGCAATCTCTACACTCACTCCTTCATTCTCACTTAACCTCCACTTGTCTCCCTCATTGCAGGAAAAGAGAGCTCACAGCAAAAGAGAGTGAGCCAGGACAGGAGGAGAGACAGCCTCAATAGCCCACCTGACCCCCTGGGAGGAGGCCGTCCTGGAAATTATGGGCATTGAGGATGATTCGCGCGTGGGGGACGGACAGACGGGTGCAACACAGCAAGCTGGTGACAGAAAAGTTTCCCATCTCTCTCTTTGACATTGCATGAGTCGCTGATAATGATTGTGAAGCTGTAACAGATGGACTTATGAGCATTTGCAAAAAGCTATGTGCATGTAGCCTTTGCATCACATCTCTGACTCTTTCCTTTACCCCCCCAGAGGACCATCACAAGCATCCGTCCCCCCCTAGCCAGGAAGAAGAGGCTGAGCAGCCAGACTCCTCAGAGGAAGCTGCATCCTCTGAGGGCACAACGTCACCAGAATTCAGCGCACCCAGCACCAGCGCAGACACTCACACCTCGGTGGGACTTTTGGGACATAGAGTAGTATTGTCACCTGGTGTACCACAGCTCACAAGTGAGCATCAGCAGATAGTGGAGACAGGGACAGCAGTGGAGAGTCCAAGTCGGAGGGCGCAGGAGTCTGCCAGCTCGGCTCAGCAGCATGTCGACCCTCTGCCTCTGGGTCCATCCATAAGATCCGAGGTGATGGAACTCCAGGCACAGATGCAGGAGTCTCTGGCAGGTTTTGTCTCTAGGGTCGCTGTGAGTGTGGAGCGAATGGAGGAGTCCATAGCGAACATGAGCATAGCCTTTGTGGAGTCATTGGCGCATGAACACATCACCACGGAAAGGATGGCTACCTCCGTGGAAACGATTGCTACCTCCGTGGTAAGGCTGGCTACCATAGAGGAGAGGAGGGCTACGGCCATGGAGGAGCTTAGTCGCCAGGGCATGGAAAACATGGTCATTGTTCAGAATAGAATGACATCTCTTGAGGAGCGATGGGCATCTACTGAACAGAGAAACCAGACCTTCATGGAAGTCCTTCTGAGTAGGACTGCCATTGCAGATACGGGTCCCCATGACCCCCCTGATGTGCAGCAAGGTGCTCTCCAGCCACTTGCAGGTGCTGAGGGGGATCTGACCCATGAGAGGGAGGTTGGTGGCAGACCTCAAGGAAGTGGGGGCTCCTCTCCAAGCACTCACACTTCCATGCCGCGGCAGAGTCCTCGGTCAGAGCCCCACCAGAGTCCACACCCAAGTGAGATAGACGTCTCAACCCCTGCACAGCCGCAGGAGCAGCAGACTGTTGAAGAGCCCTCACAGGCTCGCAACCTCAGAGGACGCCCTCCAAAGGTGTCGAGACAGGAGCAGCAGGAAAGTGAGCAAGGGGCCTCCACATCTGCTGAAGCCACAGGGGATGCACTACGTAGGAGCATGCGTAAGAGGAAGATAAAGTACAAGTAGTCACAAGGGTAGTCACTTGGGTGGAATTTTGTGTTTAGTGTAAAAATGCCATCACGTCGTAATTGTAAATAAAAATCCTGTTGGCAAATGTTGCAGTTGTGGCGTCTGTGATTTTGCTATTGGGACTTCCACATTGAGGCCTTAGGAATACTTGCAACTGTCAGTATGGTGGTCAGAGTGCTAGGAATCCTCTGGTTCTTGGCCATTGTCAATGCTCTGGTAAGAAGCTGCGAGGCAAAAGTGTTTGATTGACTAGGCTAAGCAAATCTGGCCAGGATGAGTGCGTTCCTTGCATCCCGGCCAGCAATGTTCTCGCGTAATGTTGCCGCTGGTTGATGGGCCTCTGCAGGATGTTGTTGTTGTTGTTCCTCATCCTCATCCTTCGCCATCATCTCCATCAATATGAGGAGCCACTTGGTCCTCAGGAATCTGCAAGCCATGACGCTGTGCCATGTTATGAAGTGCACTGCAAACCATGACGATTCGGGAGACCCTGGCTGCTGAGTACTGCAGGGCTCCACCTGATCTATCCAGGCATCTGAAGCGCATCTTCAGCAAACCAATGGTTTGCTCGATTATGGCTCTGGTGGACATGTGGCTGGAATTGTAGCTCTCCTCAGCTTCGTTGGCTGGTCTCCTCAACGGCGTCATTAGCCACGTCCTCAGGGGATAGCCCTTGTCTCCAAGTAGCCATCCGTTAAGTTGGTCTGGTAGACTGACTAGCGGAGGCACACTAGACTGGCGCAGTACGAAGAAGTCATGGCAACTGCCAGGGTACATGGCACAAACATGCAAAATTTCCTTCTTGTGGTCACACACCAGCTGAACGTTAAGGGAGTGGAAGCCCTTGCGGTTGACAAAAATACCTGGATTGCGATGGGGTGCCTTAAGGGCCACATGTGTGCAGTCAACGACGCCCTGCACCTTTGGAAAGCCTGCCAGGTGAGCTAATCCAACCGCTCACGCCGTGACACTTGCTCGATCGTTGGTGAAATGGATGTGATTGTGCGCGAGGGCAAAGAGGGCATCGGTTACCTGCGTGATGCAAGTGTCTGCTGCTGATCCCTGGAATGAGCCTGAGGCAAAAAAGTTGAGTGCGGTGGTGACTTTGACAGCCATTGATAATGCTTGTCCACCTGGTCCTCTGGGCAGCAGGTCTTGCTGTAGCATTGCGCAGATGTCAGTCAGTACCTCTTGCGAAAGTCAGAGCCGTCTTTGGCACTGCTGTTCAGACATGTTGAGATAGGTGACCCTGAGTCTGTAGACCCTGTTTGGGGGGTATCTCCTGCGCCGACGGGCTTCCAGGCGCCGGCCCCTTCTGGCCTGTGCAGCCTCAGGTGGTTGAGCAGCAACCTGGCGCTCCTGCTGCTGCTGTTGCTGGTGCTGCTGTTGTTCCTGGTTCTGCTGGTGCTGCGGCTGGTGCTCGAGCTCCTCTAATGCCCAGATGGGAAGGAAATAAATGGCTCCCATGCTTCTGGTATATGCCTACGTTGAGGAAGCGCTGAGTGAAGGTGGCGAGAGGGGTTTCCCAGGAGGCCACACTGGAGATGGGTGTGAGGCTCCAACCTTCCACAGGTGTGGTTAAGCCTTCTAAAAGTTGCCGCAGACCTGAGACCACTAAGTCCTGCCACCTGCAAATGATGGCTGATCAAATCTCCTCTTTAATGGTTGACCTGCAGTTAATAGTCAGCAATCCAATAGTGCTCCCGCCAGGTTTTACATTCGTGTTTCCCACCAGGCATGTTTTACGTGGGAAAAGGGTTAAATTTGCAAGGGCCTTTTAAAATAGGATTATAGAGGCCATTTAGTGGTTATTAAGGGCCTTAAAGACCAGTCCCGCCTGTTGGATGCGGGACGGAGTCGGGACCATCAGACACGCATGAGTTAAAATTGCTTGGAGTCGGGAACCGGGCGGGGGGCGGGGGCGCGATGTCCAGCCCGCCAGTTTTTGCAATTTTAACCCCCCGCACACCTCCAAGTCCGCCTCCACGGCTCAATGAAAATCCTGCCCATTGCTCTATCTATGAGAGTAGCTCGAGTTTAGAGATACTGTCATTTGGCACATGGAGTAGAGACAAGAGGAACAGGGCAAAACATTTTCAACATGCACTCACTAACTCTCACCTTTCTGCAGAACAAGACAGCACATAATGTGAGGAAGTGAACCGAGGGATGGATTTGCAAACATCACTGCCCTGACCCAAGCTGAGCAAGAAGCCCCGGAATCAGTGACCCAGGCAGACCCTTGAGCATTAGGGAAGATAAGACTAGCGGCTTAGCAGAACAGGGTGTCTGCATATTTCTTGTAACCTTTTATTCACCTCAGGAAATATGCACCATGCTTCACACTTTCAAGCTGCATTCTCAGGACAGTCGCCTACAAATGTCCCGATTCTATCTGCCATCCTAACACTTGTCCCTTTTCTCTTTCTTCTAGATCCAGCTTGGCAGCAAGAGGCGACTGCAGAAAACACCTCCGAGGAGGATAATCCTCCTGAGAATGCACTCTCATGCACTCCATTCTTCCCAGGCACCAACTCAAACACTGGCACTCCACATGGATTAGACAGTGAGCCACAGGGATCTGCACATGGTGAAGCACCCAGCATAAGTGAGCAGAAGCAGCAGGTACTGGTGGCTGGAACATCTCAAGAGAGAGCTCACCGGAGGGTGAGGTTCTGTCCCAGCTTTACTGAGCAGGAAAGGGATGAGGAATTAAGGAACCTAGCCGTAAAAGCAAAACCGCTGGTCTCATGCAAGCTGCTGTACCAGGTATTGGAAGGTCTGTTAAGGAGTTTCAGCACCTATGGAGCCTATGTGGTGTCACCTCGCATGACATTAGCACTCTACAGCCTACCATGGACATTATGGCCACCTCCAGGAATGCTGCAGCCAGAGCCTTACAAAAGGAGCTAATGTCACCAGCCTTTGCAGCTTTGGTGGAAGCTGAAACCTGTGCTCTGCTTTGGAGAGGCACAGCAGATGTCCACCATGGACAGATTGGTGGAGCAAATGGATAGGGGTTTTCAAGGAGTCACTCATCTTCTGCAGTCTGCTCACCCACAGATCAGTGGAAGTGATGAGCCCCAACCCCACAGGAGTGGCAGTGGCACTATGAGAGCTGTATGTGGTTTCTTCTCTTAGGATGTCAGCACATCTGCTCCTTTTCCACCCGCCATGACGCCAGCAAGTCAACTAGGCATGAGAGCCCCGGCAACAGCCAATGTGCAGCAGTCTCCAGCTACTCCTTTACAGATTGGAGCATCTAGAAGTTACCGGCCATAAGCATCTCAAGGGCCCCAACACGAGGAATAGCAGCCATCCACAAGCTTTGCTGAGGCCACTAGTGGAGGAACTCATAGGAGTAGTAGAGTTAGTAAACCTTTAAAAAAAGCTGTATGGGTTGGTCACAGGTGAGAAATGAATGGAAGGCAATTATTATGTTTGCCATTAAATGATTCACCTTTATCGCATTTGCCGTTTTGGTCTGCATTGTGGTTTAATAGCAGCTTCTTAATTTCCATTATCAGTTTGTCATTGATAAAAAAATTGTCTGAATGGTTTCAATGTTCTTTACTTCAGCATTGAAGGAGGTGGTGAAGGATGTAACAAGGACTGTTAAGTAGAGGAGCTTTGTGTAAGTTATCAGGGCTGGGAAACGAGCAGGTCAGCTGATTTCTCACATTGCTTGCTGCAAGACGTTGAGGTGGCCCTCCTTCTTCTGTTGCTTCCTCACCTTATCCCTCGTCCTCCTGATGCCATCAGAAACCAACTGCAAAATTAACTCAGCGCCCTGAGTGGGAAGCTGCAGTAAGTTTTCTGCCCAGCCAACCTAGTGAGGAAGAAGATAGGGGCCAGAAAAGGCCCAAAAAGGTAGGTTTTTCAATTTTTTAAAATTTGCTTGTGGGGCCAGGTGGAGCAGGAAAGCTCCTCCAGGCACCACAAGGAAAGTTTAGGCCTCCCTTGCCGCGGACTCGCTCCCTCCCCTCCCAATCGCGAGACCCTTGCAGGACGGTGTCAGCGACCAATCCTGTCACTTAGCTGGTCTCAGCAGGCAGGATTTAAATGAGGCCTGACAGTTAAAATAGGTCAGGTCTTATTCTGGGCACGAAATTAACTCGCCAGCAGGGTTTCCGCTGGAAACACGCTGGCATTTAAAATCCAGGTCCAAACCTCTTGGGGGCAGCATTAGCAATGGAGAAAATGTGAGTTCCATTTGAGGTGAGAGGAGAGTAGAAGAAAAGAACATGCATGAATTGCTAGTAAATGATTGGCTATCAACTAGGTCAATTATTTTGATAAAATGGGTTTCTTTTCAAAGACCATTGTGTTTAATGGAACCTAGATATAGCCTCAGCCTGAATGGACGCTCAAACTTACCTTACCTCATTGGGTGAACGATCCCAGATCTTAGCCATGCCCACACATGGAGTGTTACATGACTGGACAAAATGGACCATCAAAGTAAATACTTTTGACCAGTTTTTGTGCTCATTGATAGCAGCTGTGGAGAGGTTGGCAGCCCAGACTCTTGTGTGCTATTAAATGGAGAAGGAAGTAACAGCATAAACATAAGAAATAGGAGCAGGAGTAGGCCATTCAGCCCCTCGAGCCTGCTCCGCCATTCAGTAAGATCATGGCTGATCTGATCTTGGCCTCAACTCCACTTTTCTGCCTGTTCCCCATAACCCTTGACTCCCCTGTAGTTCAAAAATCTTGTCTATCTTGTTGTGTATGTACCTTTAAGAGAATAACTGGTCTCAGACTGCAGTACCGGCAGTGACCACCCCTGTATAAAAGGCGCTAGTAAGCCTCTGTTTTTCAGTTTTCCCGATTGACTCCTTTCAGTAAAGACTTGTTTTGTTCAACTCCTGCTGTCCGTGTCTCAATCATACACGGACATAATACTGGCGACGAGCAGATACGAACTTACCTACAGTCTGCACCACCTCCTGGGATCCATTCCTGCAGCGAAGTGAGCAGAGGTCGAGGCCAGAAGGAAGAAAGAAGCAGTAGAAACGGGCGTCGACCATGGGCATCCGCCACTGTGTTGGCGGAGTTGAAGATTGCTGGAGAAGCTGTCGAAAGCGGGGCCTGGTTCCTGTCGACGGTGCTTCAGCTAATCGGGCTGGTGGCAGGTAGTACACTGATCCTTCCTGGGCTGCGGCGGTCGCGAACTCGAGCGGGTGGCTTGCAACGGGGCCGAGCAGCGTTGTCGGGAAGAGGAGAGAGAGAGGGTGGAGCACACAGGGCGCGGCCGGTGCTACGAAGCCGGGCTGCGTATAGACCCGAGAAGAGGGAGGCAAGAGTCCCACACGGTTGTTCCACGACGGGAAAATAATTTAAAAAAAAGAAATATTAAACGCGCAGGAAACTGCGAGGAGCTGCAGGTTGCAACGGAAACCGCGGAAAACAGCGCTAGCAACAGCGGGGAAGAAGGCAAAGCGCGGGAGGCGCCATCTTAATCAGCGGGGAAGAAGGCAAAGCGCGGGAGGCGCCATTTTGTTAAATCAGGGAAGAAGGCAAAGCGCGGGAGGCGCCATTTTAGATTTTCAAGATGCCGAAGACTGGCTGTATCACTGCCTTTGATAATACAATAGAGGACTGGACCACGTATGTGGAAAGAGTCGAGGTATATTGCGAGGCAAACGAAATAGCCGATGAGAAAAAGGCATCGGTATTGCTAAACTTAATGGGCGCTAGAACGTACGGCCTATTGCGGGACCTGATTACTCCAGCCAAACCGAAGGCGAAGAGTTTTAACGAAATTGTTGCTGTCCTACAGGAACACCTAAACCCTGCACCGCTGTTGATAGCAGAAAGATTTAAATTCCACAGGAGAACTCAGCATAAAGATGAGAGCAATGCTGAGTACCTTACGGAACTACGCAAGCTATCAAAGCACTGCCAGTTCGGAGCAGGACTGGCAGATACACTACGGGACAAATTTGTCTGTGGACTCCTGAGTGAAGGAACACAGAAGAAGTTACTCTCAGAGAAAGAGCTGGCGCTAGATAAGGCTTTCAGCGTGGCAGTATCGTACGAAGGAGCAGCCTGGGAGCTGCGGAAATTCAACAAAAGCTTCAGGAATATGGCACCCACGAAATGACACGGGGATTTGCAAAATGTTATTGCTGCGACAGAACTAACCATGACCAGAAGGACTGCTGGTCCAAGGACAAAATATGCAGGCAATGCGGAAAGATGGGACACATTGCACGAGTTTGCAGGTCTGGGAAGAAGACCAGCGACAACAAAAAGGCTACTAAGGAACCGTACAAGAAAGTACAAAAGATGACGGACAGTAGTTCCGAAGACCAGATGAGCGATAGTGAATCCGGGAACAGGAGATTAAGCTGTCTCAAACTTCACAATGTAATCGCAAAAGAGGATCACCGAACCATTTGGGTCACCCTCACGATAGCAGGGTCCCAAGTTAAAATGGAATTGGATACAGGATCAGCGCTAACTGTCATGAATCGACGAGACTACGAGCGGCTATTCTCACACATACCCTTGAGAGAGACATCCATCGTCTTGACGACGTATATGGGGCAAAAAGTATACCCCAGAGGAAAAATAAGGGTGCCTGTCGAATACAACGGCAAGAAAATACGGAAATTGTATCTCTACATACTGCAAAATGGTGGACCACCGTTATTGGGACGTGAATGGATCAGGAAGATAAGCTTAGATTGGCATTCCATTCATGCAATGACGGTGGACGGTAAAAAAGATGAAGACGTCACTCCTGGACGATTGTCAACAATCTTAGCTAACGCCAAAGAGGTATTTCAACAAGAACTGGGCACGCTTAAAGGCGTAACCGCCTCAATAAAAATAGAAGAGAATGCAATTCCCAAGTTTTTCAAAGCAAGGCCGGTACCATATGCAATTCGCCCAGCCGTCGAGGCAGAGCTGGAGAATCTGGAGAAGGCAGGCGTGTTGTCTAAGGTCGACTGGAGCGAGTGGGCGACATCCATCGTTCCTGTCATGAAGAAAACGTTAAGCAATAAGTCTGAGGAGCCAAGGAAGGTTCGCATCTGTGGGGATTTCAAGGTGACGGTGAACCCAGTCCTTCACACAGTACAATATCCTCTTCCAAGGATAGAAGACATCTTCGCCTCACTGTCTGGAGGGAAGCGTTTTACAAAAATTGACCTAGCACAAGCATATTTGCAGTTGGAGGTTGAAGAATCCTCTAGGAAGTATCTCATGATAAACGCTCACAAAGGTCTTTACCAGTATCATCGATTGGTATTCGGAGTAGCATCGGCTCCGGCGATATGGCAAAGAGCGATGGAACAAGTCCTGCAAGGGATTCCAGGGACTCAGTGTTACTTGGACGACATCCTTGTGACAGGTGAAGATGACAAGTGAACACCTTAACAACCTAGAACAGGTGCTCACTAGACTACGGGAACATGGGCTACGAGCCAACCGCCCCAAGTGCGAGTTTTTTAAGAAACAGATATCGCATTGTGGCCACGTGATTGATGAAGAGGGGTTACATAAGTCCCCTGACAAAATTGAAGCGGTTGTTCAGGCCCCAGCGCCTGAAAATGTGTCGCAACTGAGGTCATTCCTCGGGTTGGTGAATTACTACCATAAGTTTTTGCCGAATTTGTCGACAATCCTGCACCCACTGAACGCCCTGCTACGAACGGGAGTAGCATGGAAATGGAGCAATGACTGTAAGCGGGCCTTTCAGAAGAGTAAGGACTTAATCACTTCAAGGGAAATATTGGCTCACTACAACCCAGCACTGCCGATCAGACTGGCGTGTGATGCGTCTCCCTACGGCATTGGGGCGGTACTGTCACATAAATTCCTTGATGGTTTAGAGAGGCCGATAGCTTTTGCGTCACGCTCGTTAACTTCTGCCGAGCGTAACTACGCCCAGATTGACAGAGAGGCCCTCAGCCTAGTGTGGGGGGTGAAGAAGTTCAATCACTACCTGCACGGTCAAAAATTTACTCTACTAACCGATCATCAACCTCTTGTCTCCATTTTCAACCCTCAGAAGGGCGTACCGATAATGACAGCGCAACGGCTGCAGAGGTGGTCCCTTTTCCTAGGGGCACACCAATATGACATCGAGTACAAAGGAACTAAACAGCATGGGAATGCTGATGGATTGGATTGTCACGCCTACTGTTGCCGACGGTGGAAGAAGACGACCTTGCAGTGGATCCAATGGAGTTATTCCACTCGACCATAGTCGAATGTCTCCCTGTGACGAATGCAAACATAGAAAAGGAAACACGGAATGACCCGACACTATCACGGGTCTATGATTTAACGGTGAAGGGATGGCCAGCACATGGCGAACCACTGCTGCCAGCATTCTCGCCGAGAAGAGAACAGCTGTCAGTGTGCAGAGGAACCTTGATGTGTGGATCCAGAGTAGTAATTCCACCTAAGTTGACGGATAGAGTGCTCAATGAGCTTCATGAGGGTCATCTGGGTGGGGTAAAAATGAAGAACTTAGCCAGAGCGTTTGTGTGGTGGCCGGGAATCAATAGAGAAATCGAAGAGATGACCAAGAGCTGTGCAGGATGCCAGAAGGTCCAAAACGCCCCACCACAAGCTCCTCTACATCCATGGGAGTGGCCCTCATCTCCATGGCAAAGGGTGCACATTGATTTTGCTGGTCCCTTCATGGACTCGATGTTTTTAATTGCAGTGGATGCACATTCAAAGTGGCCAGAGGTAATAAAAATGTCCTCAACCACCACGGAAAAAACTATCACAGTTTTACGAACCATATTCGCCAGGAATGGGCTGCCTGAACAGATTTGCTCTGACAATGGACCACTGTTTGTGTCTGAAGAGTTCCGGAGGTTCTTAATGAACAATGGTGTTAAGCATTACACATCTGCCCCATATCATCCAGCCACTAATGGATTGGCCGAGAGGTTTGTTCAAACATTCAAGAAGGCTATCAAGGCAATGTGTAATGAAGGTATACCCCTACAACACAAGGTGGTCAACTTCTTGTTTGCGACACATGCGGTTACCAACCAAACTCCAGCCATGATGTTCTTCAATCGAAGACTACGATGCCGCTTGGATTTGGTTAAGCCAAACGTCCGAAGAGATGTGGAGAACAGGCAGTTTCAGAATATGAATGAAAGGCCGACCAGGAGTTTTAAGGTAGGTCAACCAGTTTTGGCCCGGGACTACCGCACTGAGAAATGGCAGCCAGGAACGATTTGTACACAGCAAGGACCTCTCATGTATACCGTGGACGTTGGAGAGAGCATTGTAAGACGCCATGCTGACCAGATTCTAGAGTCACTGGAAAACGTCAACTCCACACCACGATCTGATACACCTGGCAATGAAATCGACGTACCAATTGCAGCTACCGCAGAATCGGTGATATTGGAAGCAGATGAACCAAACAACGACATTGATCCCGACTCAACCTTGCCAGAGGAACCTGATACCCCAAAGAGGAGTTATCCAGACAGAATCAGGAAGCCTCCTCAAAGACTGAACTTATAATTGCTTAAACTTAACCAATGTATCTAGCAACCGTAATTGTGATTGTAATTAGTTATCATTTAGTTGTTAAATGAATGTTATGTACTGTTTATCTAAAAGGGGAGGAATTGTTGTGTATGTACCTTTAAGAGAATAACTGGTCTCAGACTGCAGTACCAGCAGCGACCACCCCTGTATAAAAGGCGCTAGTAAGCCTCTGTTTTTCAGTTTTCCCGATTGACTCCTTTCAGTAAAGACTTGTTTTGTTCAACTCCTGCTGTCCGTGTCTCAATCATACACGGACATAATATATCTCAGCTCTGAATATAGTCAATGACTCAACCTCCACAGCTCTCTGGGGTAGAGAATTCCAAAGATTCATGACCCTCTGAGAGAAGAAATTCCTCCTCAACTCCATCTTAAATGGGCGACCCCTTATTCTGAAACTATGCTCCCTAGTTGTAGCTTCCCCACGAGGGGAAACATCCTCTCAGCATCTACCCTGTCAAGCCCCCTCAGAATCTTATATGTTTCAATAAGATCTCCTTTCATTCTTCTAAACTCCAATGAGTATAGGCCCAACCTGTTCAACCTTTCTTCATAAGACAACCCCTTCATCCCAGGTAGCAACCAAATGAACCTTCTCTGAACTGCCTCCAATGCAAGTATATCCCTCCTTAAATAAGGAGACCAAAACTGTACGCAGTACGCTAGCAAGTTGTAGCAAGACTTCCCTACTTTTATACTCCATCCCCCTTGCAATAAAGGCCAACATTCCATTTGCCTTCCTAATTACTTGCTGTACCTGCATGCTAACTTTTTGTGTTTCATGTACGAGGACACCCAGGTCCCTCTGTACCTCAGCATTCTGTAGTCTCCATTTAAATAATATTTTGCTTTTCTATTCTTCCGACCAAAGTGGATAACCTCACATTTTCACATATTATACTCCATCTGCCAAATTTTTGCCCACTCACTTAACCTATCTACAGGAAACTCTCGTTTAAACGGCACCTAAATATCCGGAATTCTCTATTAACCGGCAAAATTTTCACTCCAAAAACAACACCTCAATAACCGTCAATGTTGCCAAGTCCGAGGCCGAGTCTCCCGCGGTGGCCGAGTTAGTCAGTGGGGGTAGTTCTCCAAACTGCCACTACTCGACTTCTTGGCGCTGTTGGAAGTCGGAACACCTCAATCCCCCTGTAACAGGAGTCTGACTCTCCCGCGCTGCCGATAGTCTCTTCTGATCCGCCATTTTACAGGGGTACTGTGTGTCTCCCACGCTGCTGGTAGTCATTCCATTGCATTACCCTCACCTGGCAGTACTGAACTTAATCAAGCATCTTCCACCATCCATTTAACACAACATTCTGTAGGTGAGTACCCAATTACTGTATACTGCACATTTCTTGATTTTAAATTTTTCTTTGTTAAAAATAGCCTCGGTAGATAACCCTCTCCGTCATCTGGAATTTTTGATCAACCGGCAACACGCCGGTCCTGTCGTTGCCGGATACCAAAGAGTTTCCTGTATATCCCTTTGCAAACTTTGTGTCCTCCTCACAACTTGCTTTTCCACCTATCTTTGTATCGTCAGCAAATTTGGCTACAATACACTTGGTCACTTCATCCAAGTCATTAATATAGATTGTAAATAGTTGAGGCCCCAGCACTGATCCCTGCGGCACCCCACTAGTTACAGTTTGCCAACCTGAAAATTACCCATTTATCTCGACAAAATTATTACAAGGCTTGATAGAATGGATGCTGGGAGAATGTTTCCCTTAGCTGGGGAGTCTAGAACTAGGGGCCACAGCCTCAAGATAAAGGGGTCGGCCATTCAGGACTGAGATGAGAAGAAATTCCTTCACACAGAGGGTGGTGAATCTTTGGAATTCTCTACCCCAGAGGGCTGTGGAGGCTCAGTCATTAGGTATATTCAAAACAGAAGTCGATAGATTTCTGATTAGTAAGGGCATCAAGGGCTATGGCGATAGGGCCGGTGAATGGAGTTGAGACAGAAAATCAGCCATGATCTCATTGAATGGCGGAGCAGGCTCGAATGGCCTACTCCTGCTCCTATTTCTTATGTTCTTATGTGCTCTGTTTTCTGTTAGTTAGCCAATCCATGCTAATATTACCCCCAACACCATGAGCTCTTATCTTGTGCAGTAACCTTTTATGTGGCACCTTATCGAATGCCTTTTGGAAATCCAAATACACCACATCTACTGGTTCCCCTTTAAACACCCTGCTCATTACATCCTCAAAGAACTGTAATAAATTTGTCAAACATGATTTCCCTTTCATACAATCAAGCAGAGTCAACATGGTTTTATTATAATTTTCTAAATGTCCTGCTACTACTTCCTTAATAATGGATTCCAGCATTTTCCCAATGACAGATGTTAGGCTTACTGGCCTATAGTTTCCTGCTTTCTGTCTTCTTTCTTGAATATGGTTGTTACATTTGCGGTTTTCGAATCTGCTGGGACCTTTCCGGAGTCTGGGGAATTTTGGAAGATTACAACCAATGCATCCACTCTCTCTGCAGCCACTTTTTTTAAGACCCTAGGATGCAGGCCATCAGGTCCAGGGGATTGTCAACCTTTTGTCCCATTAGTTTGCCTAGTACTTTTTCTCTAGTGATAGTGATTGTTTTAAGTTCCTCCCTCCCCTTTACCCCTTGATTTTTCACTGTTATTGGATGCTTTTAGTGTCTTCTACCGTGAAGACAGATACAAAATATTTATTCAAAGTCTCTGCCATTTCCTTGTTTCCCATTATTAATTCCCCAGTCTCATGCTCTAAAGGACCAATGTTTACTTTATCTTAATTTTTATGGACTGTTTTTATATTTCTTGCTAGTTTTCTCCTTCTTTATTTTTTTTTAGGCATCCTTTGCAAGTTTCTAAAAAAATTCCCAGTCTTCTGGCCTATACTAATCTTCGCAACCTTGTATGCCTTTTCTTTCAATTTGATACCATCCTTAACTTCCTTAGTAAGCCACGGATGGTTCATCCTTCTGGTAGAGTTTTTCATTCTCACTGGAATATATCTTTGTTGAGAGTTATGAAATATCTCCTTAAAAGTCTGCCACTGTTTATCTACCGTCTTACCTTTTAATCTATTTCCCCAGTCCACTTTAGCCAACTCTGCCTTCATACCCTTGTAATTGCCTTTATTTAAGTTTAAGACACTAGTTTCAGACCCAAGTTTCTCACCCTCAAACTGAATGTGAAATTCTATCAAGTTACAATCACTCTTCCCTAGAAGATCCTTTACAATCAGATCATTAATTAATCATGTATAATAGCAAAATACTGCGGATGCTGGAAATCTGAAATAACAACAGAAAATGCTGGAAATACTCAGCAGGCCAGGCAGCATCCGTGGAGAGAGAAACAGTTAACGTTTCAGGTCTGGGACCCTTCATCAGAACTGGAAAAAGCTGGAGATGTAACAGATATTAAGCAGGTGCAGAGGCGGGGGGTGGGGGGGGGGTTAGGAGGGGAGGAAGGAATTGAAAGAACATCTTGTACTTTTGTAAGAGGCAGGAAAGATAAAATGTTGCAAATGGGAATGGCAAAAATCATACTGCATGAAAAATGGGGGCAGGGATAATTATCTGAAATTGTTGAACTCAATGTTCAGTCCGGCAGGCTGCAAAGTGCCCAATCGAAAGGTGAGGTGCTGTTCCTCGAGCTTACGTTGAGCTTCATTGGAACAATGCAATCATTACACATTACCAGATCTAAAATAACCTGTTCCCTGGTTGGTTCCACAACGTATTGTTCTAAGAAACTGTCCTGAATATACTCTATGAACTCGTCCTCAAGGTTACCTTTACCAGCTGATTTGTCCAATCTATATGAAGATTAAAATCACCCACGATTATTGCAGTACCTTTCTTACAAGCCCCCATTATTTCTTGATTTATACTCTGTCCCACAGTGTAGCTACTGTTAGGGGGCCTATAGACTACTCCCACCAGTGACATCTTTCCCTTATTATTTCTTATCTTCACCCAAACTGATTCTACATCTTGATCTTCGAGACCAATATCATTTCTCACTACTGTACTGATCGCATCCTTTATTAACAGAGCTACCCCACCTCTTTTTCCTTTCTGCCTATCCTTCCGAAATGTCAAATACCCCTGAATATTCAGTTCCCAGCCTTGGTCACCTTGCAGCCACGTCTTTCTTATGGCTATCAGATCATATCCATTTATTTCTATTTGTGCCATCAATTCATCTATCTTGTTACGAATGCTGCGTGCATTCAGATAAAGAGCCTTTAATTTTGTCTTTTTACCATTTTTCCCTACTCTGACCCTATTTGCTTGTACGTTCTGTCCCTGTCACACTATGATTATCATTACCCCTATCGCTACCCAGCACTATTGCCTTGTCCTCTCTCTTTAACTTTCCAAGTTTTCCCTCACCTGAACCCTCCCCCCTCACTATTTAGTTTAAAGCCCTATCTACAGCCCTAGTTATTCGATTCACCAGGACACTGGTCCCAGCACGGTTCAAGTGAAGCCGGTCCCAATGGAACAGCTCCCTCTTTCCCCAGTACTAGTGCCAGTGCCCCATGAATCAAAACCCATTTCGCCCACACCAATCCTTGAGCCACGCATTCAACTCTCTGATCTTATTGACCCTATGCCGATTTGCTCGTGGCTCAGGTAGTAATCCAGAAACATAGAAGATAGGAGCAGGAGTAGGCCATTCGGCCTCTCGAGTCTGCTCCGCCATTTAATGAGATCATGGCTGATCATCCAAATTCAGTACCCTGTCCCTGCTTTCTCCCCATATCCCTTGATCCCTTTAGCCTTAAGAAATAAATCTAACTCCTTTTTGAATATATTTAATGAATTGGCCTCAACTGCCTTCTGTGGTAGAGAATTCCACAGGTTCACCACTCTCTGGGTGAAGAAATTCCTCCTCATCTCAGTCCTAAATAGCTTACCCCTTATCCTTAGACTGTGACTCCTGGTTCTGGACTCCCCTGCCATCGGGAACATCCTTCCTGCGTCTAGTCTGTCTAGTTCTGTTAGAATTTTATAAGTTTCAATGAGATCCCCTCTCATTTTTCTGAACTCCAGCGAATATAAGCCCAATCGACCCAATCTCTCCTCATACGTCATTCCTGCCATCCCAGGTATCAGTCTGGTGAATCTTCGCTGCACTCCCTCCATGACAAGAACATCCTTCCTCAGATAAGGTGACCAAAACTGCACACAATACTCAAGGTGTGGTCTCACCAAGGCCCTGTACAACTGCAGCAAGACATCCTTGCTCCTGTAGTCGAATCCTCTCGCTATGAAGGCCAACATACCATTTGCCTTCTTAACCGTCTGCTGCACCTGCATGCTTACCTTAAGCGACTGGTGCACAAGGACACCCAGGTCTCATTGCACTTCCCCTTCTCCCAATCTGTTGTCGTTCAGACAATAATCTGCCTTCCTGTTTTTGCCACCAAAGTGGATATCCTCGCATTTATCCACATTATACTGCATCTGCCATGCATCTGCCCAATCACCCAACCTGTCCAAATCATACTGGAGTTTCTCTGCATCCTCCTCACAGCACACACGCCCACCCAGCTTTGTGTCATCTGCAAACTTGGAGATATTACATCTAGTTCCCTCGCCTAGATCATTAATATATATTGTGAATAGCTGGGGTCCTAGCACCGATCCCTGCGGTACCCCACTAGTCACTGCCTGCCACTTGGAATAAGACCCGTTTATTCCAACTCTTTGCTTCCTGTCTGCCAACCAGTTCTCTATCCAAGACAGTACCTTACCCCCAATCCCATGTGCTTTAACTTTACACGCTAATCTCTTATGCGGGACCTTATTGAAAGCCTTCTGAAAGTCCAAATACACCACATCCACTGGTTCTCCCTTATCTATTCTACCAGTTACATCTTCAAAAAATTCCAGTAGATTAGTCAAACACGATTTACCTTTTGTAAATCCAGGTTGACTTTGTCCGATCCTGTCACTGTTTTCCAAGTGCTCTGCTATTACATCTTTTATAATGGACTCTAGCATTTTCCCCACTACCGATGTCAGGCTTACCGGTCTATAATTCCCCGTTTTCTCTCGACCACCTTTTTTAAATAGTGGGGTTACATTAGCTAACCTCCAATCCATGGGAACTGTGCCCGAGTCTATAGAATTTTGGAAGATGACCAGCAATGCACCTACTATTTCTAGGGCCACTTCCTTAAGTACCCTAGGATGTAGATTATCAAGCCCTGGGGATTTATCGGCCTTCAATCCCATCAATTTCCCTAACACCATTTCCCTACAAACACTGATTTCATTCAGTTCCTCCCTCTCATTAGACCCTATGTTCCCCGACATCTCTGGGAGGTTATTTGTGTCCTCCTTTGTGAAGACAGAACCAAAGTATGTATTTAATTGGTCTGCCATGTCTTTGTTCCCCATTATAAATTCCCCTGATTCTGACTGCAAGGGACCTACGTTTGACTTCACCAATCTTTTTCTCTTCACATATCTATAGAAGCTTTTACAGTCAGTTTTTATGTTCCCTGCAAGCTTACTCTCTTATTATATTTTCCCCCTCTTAATTAATCCCTTTGTTGAATCCTAAACTGCTCCCAATCCTCAGGTTTGCTGCTTTTTCTGGCCAATTTATATGTCCTCTCCATGGACCTTATGCTATCCCTAATTTCCCTTGTTAGCCACAGTTGAGTCACCTTTTTTGTTTTATTTTTATGCCAAACCGGGATGAACAAATTCTGTAGTTCATCCATGTGATCTTTAAATGTTTGCCATTGCCTATCCACCGTCAACCCTTTAAGTAACGTTCCCCAATCCATCCTAACCAACTCGCACCTCATACCATCGTAGTTTCCTTTATTTAAATTGAGGACCCTAGTCTCTGAGTCAACTACTTCACTCTCCATCTTAATGAAGAATTCTGTCATATTATGATCGCTCCTCCCCAAGGGGCCTCGCACAATAAGATTGCTAATTAATCCTCTCTCATTACATAATACCAAGTCTAAGATGGTCTGATTTCTAGTTGGTTCCTCGACATATTGGTCCAGGAAACCATCCCGTATACACTCTAGGAATTCCTTCTCCACAGTATTGTTACTTATTTGGTTAGCCCAATCTATATGTATGTCTTATTACCTTAGTGGCTCTGGTTTTTAATTTAGCCCCTAGCTGCTCATACTCCCTCAGCAGAACCTCTTTCTTCGCCTACCTGTGTTGTTGGTACCTACGTGGACCACGACAGCTTGATCCTTCCCCTCCCACTCCAAGTTCCTCTGCAGTCCCGAGGAGTTGTCCTTAACCCTGGGACCTTCGGGACTTGCGCTCTCAGCTGCAGAGAACAGTATCTATCCCCCTAACTATACTGTCCCCTACCACTACTACATTCCTTTTTACTCCCCGAAGTTGAATGGCCTCCTGTACCAGGGTGCTGTGGTCAGTTTGCTCATCCTCCCTGCAGTCCCAGCTCTTGTCCACACAGGCTGCAAGAACCTCGTAGCTGTTGTAAAAGTGTAAGGGCTGATGGTCCTCCAATGCTACCTTCTGGATCCCCATACCTGCCTCACTCGTAGCCACACCCTCCTGTCCCTGACCACGGACCAAATCTGAAGTATTTAACCTAAGGGGTGTGACTGCCTCCTGGAACACAGTGTCCAGGTAACTCTCCCCCTCCCTGATGTATCGCAGTGTATGAAGCTCCGACTCCAGCTCATCAACTCTGAGCCGAAGTTCCTCGAGCTGCAGACATTTACTGCAGATGTGGTTGCTGTGGATCACGCTGGGGTCCACCAGCTCCCACATGCTACAGCTGCAACACATCACCTGCCCTGCCATCTCTATTGTATTTTATTTAACTAATTAGGTTTTCAAGTTTTGAAATACTCAATTGTCTCTTAATAGTTTTTAATCTAGGTAATAACCTTGTTTAATTTATTAAATTTAGTTATATGCTTTAGGTCTTTACTGTAACTTATCCCACAGTGCTAATTTAACCCTAGTTGTTTATATTTTTTTATGTATCAAGCAGCACCTCTTACCCCCCACCTCACCGAATTCCCTCTCACCAAATTCCCAAGTTTAGTATTCTGTAGAAGCAGTACTCCGTAGAACTGGACTCCATGCTACTTACCTACATGCGTTAGCAAAAGCCTCTTGTTTTTACACCAGCAGAAATACCAAAGCCCCTGCTGACAGTAATTACCGGGTAGCCAGTTCTAGCTAGTCACCTAATTAGTTGTGCAAATGCCACTAGCAGGCAGCTTGTTTACCATTGTAAAAGGAACTATAAGTTAAAGTTAAGTTAAATGCCAAATGTTAAATGCAAAACTTTACTAAATTTTAGAAAGTGATCAACCCTTAAAATTCCCTCACTCACCAAATTACTGAGTTCAGTACTCTGTAGAAGCAGTACTCCGTAGAACTGGACTCCGTGCTACTTACCTCCGTGCGCTAGCAGGAGATAACAAGTGATAATTGTATTTTGCAGGCATTAATACAGCAGCCATACTGACTCTAAATTGCATAGTGACAAAAAAGAGTTCTGCATATTGAATAATTTGATCAGTCCATACTATTTACAGAGTAATTAATGCAGTAGTTTTTTTATTGTTTCATTTATGAGTAATGAATCAGATATTGAATAGAAATATCAATTTTAGTTGGTGTGCAGAACACATTTGGCATAAGGTTAAGTATTTGCATTACATGATTCTTGACCCATCAGGATATAATTATGTATCAAGTAGACTATTCATTTCAAATTATTTAGACTGGATGTTGAGGCCAGGGTTGGATTGAGTAGCTGTGTATTTATTCTGGAAGATAATAAAAAGTTGCATCTTGATATTTTCCCCTTACAAAATGTCTGTTTCTGATTGGCTTGCTAATATAATCTTGTAGTTATAATTATACAAGTATAATCATTCTATTAGTAATAGATTAGTAGCCATAATGAAGCACACTGAGGCTGTGCTGTTTTGTGATGGGGAAATGTTTATTGAAGCTGGCATGTGCTTACATTTGAGCTGTTAACAAAAGTCTAAAGATAGAAGGACCACCTTACAATTCAGAGCTTTCAAAGATTAATTCAATAGTGATGCTTTCCTGGGAACTAACATTTCCCATGACACTGTAGTGTTAGTTTACAGTATGATCTCAGTTTTCAAACAGTGAGAGTCCTCAGAGAACTGACAGCAATGATAGATTATCATTCTGAACTCATTATAACAAATGTGTTCACCATAATGTGTATGTAAATTCCACCATTATTAAGTTCATATTAATGTAAAATAATAGGGTTATGCAAAAGAATGCCAAGTGGATCAATGGAGGGATCTTAATTAAGCACATACTCAGATACTATTAGCTCAAGCAGGATGATTATAGGAAGGATATGAACATATACTAGTAGTTGAGATGTTAGTAGAACATGATATGACCATCTGATGCCCCATTTATTACTTACTAAAGTCATGGTGGTAATATCCCTGGACACACTTCAGATGATTCACTTGTTATGTAGTGCCCTTACACAGAATGTTTTACAAAAAGCATAACAAATTCACAAAGTGTAATACTGTCAACAGGCAGGGAAAAATAAATGCCTGGATTGAGTCCTCCTAGTTAAATCAGGGCATAGATGAATTTTAACCTGGCCAAATTTGTCATTTAACCAATTTCAAAGCTTTCAAAGAAATGATTAATGTATTTATCCTTAATTAAAGAATAAGTTAATGGAGCCATAAAATTGCATTTAAACATCAGATCAATTATGTAGTGTTGCGACTACTATGGTGAGGCTAGTAAAAGCTTTAAAACAGTATAATAATTTCATTGACAACCCCAGGAGGCCTCAATCCATCAGTTATTACCCAAAATCGTACCTTTATTCTCCAGTGGTCTAGTCATTTTCCAGAAATGCATCCAACACCTTCTTGAAGGACTGCAGGAGTCAGTCGAGGCCAGTCATCCTCTGAAAGAAAGAAAATTCCGCACATTCAACCTCACTCCCGGCTTCCTCAATTTAAATGGGCCCTGGTTCTACCCACCCACAGCGTCTCAAACAATGTATCCACCAGTACGTTATCAATGTCCTTAATCTTTTTAAAGTCCTGAATAAGATTCCCTATAAGTCTTCACCTCTCCAGTGAATCCATACTCAAAGGACCAAGATTATCTTCATAGCTTAATGATATCAGGCCAAAGAATTTCCTTAATAAAAACAGAAAATGCTGGAAATACTCAGCAGGTCAGGCATCTGTAGAGAGAGAAACAGTGTTAACGTTTCAGGTCGATGACCCTTCGTCAGAACTGGAAAAAGTTAGATTTTTAAGCAAGTGTAGGGGCAGGGAAAGGGAGGGGGGAGGAAAGAACAAAAGGGAAGGTCTGTGATAGGGTGGAAGGCAAGAGAGGTTAAAAGACAAAAGGGATGATGGTGCAAGGCAAAAGGAGATGGTAATGGGACAAGTTAAGAAACAAAAGATGACTCTAGGTGAGGTGTAAATGGCAATGGCAGAATCATTAACAGCTGTGATCTGAGAGAGAAAAAAAAATAGGGGCCAAGGTTATGGTCTGAAATTGTTGAACTCGATGTGGAGTCCAGAAGGTTGTTAAATGCCTAATTGAAAGATGAGGTGCTGTTTCTCGAGCTCACGTTGAGCTTCATTGGAAAAGTGTAAGAGGCCGAGGACGGAGTGATCAGAGTGGGAATGGAGCGGAGAATTAAAATGACAGGCGACCGGAACCTCGAGGTCACGCTTACGGACTGAACGGAGGTGTTCCGCAAAGCGGTCACCCAATCTGTGTTTGGTCTCCCCAATGTAGAGGAGACCGCATCGTGAGCAGCGAATACAGTATACTAAATTGCAAGAAGTACAAGTAAATTGCTGTTTCACCAGGAAGGAGTGCTTTGGGGAAGGGAGGAGGTAAAAGGGCAGGTGTTGCATCTCCTGCGCCTGCATGGGAAGGTGCCGTGGAAGGGGTGTTGGGGGTGATAGAGGATTGGACCAGGGTGTCGCGGAGCGTGCGCTCTCTTCAGAATGCTGAAAGGGGCGGGGAGAGGAAGATGTGTTTGGTGGTGGGATCATGCTGGAGGTGGCGGAAATGGCAGAGGATAATCCGTTGAATGTGGAGGCTGGTGGGGTGAAAAGTGAGGACAAAGGGAACTCTATCGTGGTTCTGGGAGGGAGGGGAAGGTGTGAGAGCAGAAGTGCGGGAAATAGAACGGACACGGTCAAGGGCCGTGTCAACCAAGGTAGAGGGGAATTCTCGGTTGAGGAAAAGGAAGACATATCGGAAGCACTGGTATGGAAAGTGGCATCGTCAGAACAGACGCGGCGGAGACAGAGAAACTGGGAGAATGGAATAGAGTCCTTACAGGAAGCGGGGTGGGAGGAAGTGTAGCTGTGGGAGCTAGTGGGCTTATAGTGAATGTATGTCAATAGCCTATCCCCAGTAATGGAGACAGAGAAGTCGAGGAAGGGAAGGGAAGAGTCAGAGATGGACCATGTGAAGGTGAGGGAAGGATGGAAATTGGAAGCAAAGTGAATGAAATTGTCTAGTTCAGGGCGAGAGCAGGAAACGGCATCAATACAGTCATCAATGTACCGGAAATAGAGGTGAGGGCAGGGACCTGAGTAGGACTGGAACAAAGAATGTTCCACACATCCCACGAAAAGGCAGGCATAGCTAGGGCCCATGCGGGTTCCCATAGCAACACCTTTAATTTGGAGGAAGTGAGTGGAGTCAAAGGAAAAGTTGTTCAATGTGAGAACAAGTTCAGCCAGGTGAAGGAGGGTGGTGGTGGAAGGGGACTGGTTGGGCCTCTGTTCAAGGAAGAAGCGGAGCGCCCTCAGGCCATCCTGGTGGGGGTGTAAGTGTAGAGGGATTGGACGTCCATAGTGAAAAGGAGATGGTTGGGGCCAGGAAACTGGAAACCGTTAAAGTGGCGGAGGGCGTCTGAAGAGACGCGGATGTAGGATATAATTTCCTTACTGTTTTTCCCTGCACTATCTCTAGAACCAAAATGTCCTCCTTGAGGTGCGGCAGGGCGGAGGTTCAGAAGGGCACACAATAGCCCATATGTGGTCTTACCAAAGCCTTATATAACCCTATTATTGTGGCCATCCTTTTATACTGAACAGTTCAGGCAATAGAGCCCAGGGCCCTGTTCAGTTTGGCCAGAGTGCACTGAAACACTGAGCTTGAACTTTAGTGAGTGGTCAGTGTCTCCTTTAATCTACACCCACCCATGTTATTGAAAAACATGTGCCAATCTTGGGTCCACTACCCCATTCTATCCAAATCCAGTTGTAATTTTTTTCCTTCTTCTAAGGTCCAGACTCTATGGCACAATTTGGTATATCATCTACAAATTTAATAACTGCTCTATCTATGCCCTGATCCAGATTGTTAATAAACTAGTTAAATATTCATTACATTTCTACATATACAGGAATGAAGACATGGAAAATCTTTTAAAAAGTATTGAAATCATAGAAATTAAGAGAAAGGCAAGCTTGATTTAATGTAAAGATATATTTAAAGAAATAAATTCACATTTAAAGTGAAAGTTCTTACCAATTTAAAACTAAAAATCACAAATCTAACAGAAACTAACTACAATTCAACAATCTGACCACATATAGATTTATGCAAATAGGAGCCGCTGTATGTGACACCAAGCTGGGTGAATCTGTGACAGGCAAGGAGTGACACTCATTTACATTGAAAACTCCTAACAGAGTGCCACCTACAGGTATAACTGATACTATAGATACTACTGTATAATAGGTTTTCCCATAAAAGCAAGATTCACATGAAAGTTTTCAATGAAACACTCACCTCACGTACCAAATTTAATATATAATAGATACTAGTTGATCCCCTGTTGCATTGCACATGGGGAGTAATGAAATGGCGTTAGAGGGCAGGGGTTAATTGGACCAGATGCGCAGATGCAAAACTCCACTTCATGCCCACTAATCGGGCACAACTGACTGGAAAATGTTCTCTGTTCAATATGTAGACAATAGGAGCCTACAATGCAATGTGGGTGCCATCTATTGCTCCCTGATTCTTAGAAATCCAACTGCATGATAGAATTGAATACTCCTTTCATACTGCCTATGAATCATCCCAAAATGAATAAATTCCCCAACTCTCCTGAAGATGGTACTGATGACCTAGCTATTGCAGACTTGAACAGCTCCCTGGCTGATGTTGCATAAGTCTCCAGTTGCAGCTTGAAAGGTGCCCATAGCATCAAGGTTGAGGGCTGTGCTGACTTTAACAGACATGGACAGAGCTGTTACTTGATTGGTGCTACCGGTCATTATGCAGAAGGTGACGTTCAGGGCTTTCTTCGTGAATTGAAGTTGCTGATGGCAAAGCTCCGCACTCAAACTCCCAAGATCTCTGGAGCTTACAAAATCATTATGAATGTAGTAACAGACTGCCCACAACCTTCTTTGGTGCTGCCTCACTCTCTTTATCTCCCTTCTGTTTGCCTCCTCCATCAAGGTAGCAAAAGTGAGAATTCCCATAGGGAAACCCATGCTTCTCAATAGTATTTCTTACCATGTGGATGCAAAATGTGCTAGTGACCAGAAATACCCTCACTCTGGCAGCTCAGCAGCTCCCCACAACAGAAAAAAAAATTGAAATATGTAGGCATGTGTACCCGTGAAGAGGCAGATGTAGGAGATGCCTTCTCCCACCCAGATTGGAAATTTTAACAGGAAGATAAATGGGTGGAACATTAGCCGAAATGGGTTTTGCCCAAAGATTCAAGCCACAAAGCTTGATTAAAATAGGTAGATTTTAAGGAGGATCAACAGAGGAGAGAGAGGTGGAGAGATTTAGGGAGGGAATTCCAGAGCTTAGAGCTATATGGCGCAGGCACGGCTGCCAATGTTGGGGCAAAGTCAGTGGCGGATGCACAAGAGCCCAGTGTTGGAGGAACACACAGTTCTTGGAGGGTTGTAGGGCTGGAGGAGGTCACAGAGATAGGGAGGGCAAGGCCATGGAGGGATTTGAACATGAGGATGAGAAATTGAAAATCAATGCATTGGTGGACCAGAAGTGGGTAATCGAGTAAAGGGTTGATGGTTGAGGAGGAATTAGCGCAGGTTAGGATATGGGCAGTAGAATTTTGGATCAGCTCAAGTTTATGGAGGGCGGAAGATGGGAATTCTAGCCAGGAGAGTCTGGAGGTAACAAAAGCATGGATGAGAATTTCAACAGCAGATAAGTTGAGGCAGGGGTGGACACAGGTGATGTTACAGAGGTGGAAGTAGGTGGCCTTTGTTACGAAGAGGATATGGGGTTGGCATCTCAGCTTAGGGTCAAATAGGACACTGAGGATGTGAACATTCTGGTTCAACCTGAGACAGTGGCCAGGGAGGGGGATGGAATAGGTGGCTAGGAAATGAAGTTTGTGGCGGGGACCTGAAGCAAATGGCCTCGATCTTCCCAATGTTTGGAGGAAATTGCGGCTCATCCGGGACTGGATGTCTGACAACACAGGCAGTGGAGTGGTTGGCAGAGGTGGTAGTGAAATAGAGCTACATGTCATCAGCATACGTGTGGAACCTGACTTCGGATGATATCGTCAAGGAACAGCATGTAGATACAAAATAGAAGGGGAGGAAGCATTTATCCTTGGGGGACTCCAGCAGTAACGATATGGGGGCGGGAAGAGATGCCATTGCAGGAGATTCTCTGGTTACGACTGGATAGGTAAGATTGGAACCAGGCAAGGGCAGTCCCACTCAACTGGACAACGAAGGAGAGATGTTGGAGGAGGATGGTGTAGTCAACTGTGTCAAAGGCTGCAGTGAGATCGAGAAGCATGAGGAAGGATGATGCACCACGGTCACAGTTCGAGAGGATGTCATTGGTGACTTTGATCAGGGCCGTTTCAGTGCTGTATCAGGGCTGGAAACCTGATTGGAGAGATTCAGTCATGGAGTTGCGGGAAAGATGGGCACAGAATTGGGAGGCGACAACACCTTCATGGACTTTGGAGAGGAAAAGGAGGTTGGAAGTGGGGCGGTAGTTTTCAAAGAAGAAGGCTCAAGGGTGGGATTTTTGGGGAGATGTTCATGACGGCATATTTGAAAGGGAGGGGTACAGTACCTACGGAAAGGGGACCACTTACAATATCAGCTAGCATGGTAGCCTAGTAGGGAAGTTGGTGGTCAACAATTTAGTGGGAATAGGGTCAAGAGAGCAGGAGGTGGGTCTCATGGACAAGATGAGCTCAAAGAGGGTATGTGGAGAAATAGGAGAGAAACTAGAGAAAGATGTGCGTTCAAGGCTAGGGCAGGAGGCAGGAAACTTGGCTGGTGGGCAAAGAGAAGGGAGGGATGTGGCAAAGGCAGCTGAACAGATGGTCTAAATCTTAGTGACAAAGGATACCATAAGCTCATCACACTTGTTGGTCCAAACAGATCTAGCAATGAGTGGCCAAACCATTTGTACACCATATACGCTCAAGTTTGCACCCCTTGAACTTAAGGGAGCGAAGATGGAGACTGCACCAGGGGGAACGACCAGGGTGGGAGCTAGTAAGGGCTTTACTGGGGATAAGGGCATCAAAGGCAGTGGTGAGGGTGTGATTGAGCAGATCGATAGCTGCAATAGTATTGTAAACAGAGGGCCAAAGGCTGAACATTTGGTAGTTTGAAAGTGCCGTTGTGAGTGACTTGGGGGGAGTTTATTTTCAGAGGTGGGCTCAGAAGGAAATGGGGTTGGAAGGGGGATGCAAGGAAGTTATCAGAGATGATCTTCTATGTCACCATGGCCCAGCTGCGATCAGCTAATTCAGTACAGACTGAACATTGAGCCTATTACCTTCCTGGCCTGCACAACTTAGTTCTGTCATGCAATGCACTTATCCACTGGACATTCAGAGCAGCCACTAATTGGATAATTATCAAAAAGCAGAGTGTGAGAAAATAACTTCTTTGCTTCTCTTTTTTTCTAGCTTTACCTGTGTCATGCAGTATCCCTGAAAGCAATAAACATTATTCCTAAATCATATCTTAAGCACCAGAATTAGATTAATTCAACAAATTCTTTCAGAGTATAACCGTTTTGGCAGGAGCACCAGATGGAGTGCAATATCATTCCATATAATAATCTTAATTTGGTAGTTTGATCTATTTTCTTAACTGTTCATTTTTTGAACTGTTGGATTGTATTATATACTGAGAGCATGAATTCTGTCTTAGTTTTATATTACAGAAGTAGACAGTAGTTTTACTTTTTTTATTTCATGCTGGACATCGAGGTCTTTTGTGCAGTTACAGTACCTTACTCTGACAAATTTGACCTGGACAGAGGAAAATATACTTAACAATTAATAAGGGTATTTTGTGATGTAGTAGAAAAAATGATTTAATATCAAATGCAACTATATTACAAAATATGAAACATTGAGAAAAAATAATATACACTTTGCATATTCCAGTTTCACAACCGACACTAATTATTGCTATTTTTGCATTTTGATAGCACATTGTAGATTTGTACATCCCAAGTTATTTTCCTTGTGGCAATCAGATAGAACCAGTGATATCCCTGCACTAAAATCACTGTTACAGCCAAGGTAATAAAAATCAGTTTCTTTCCACCTCCCACATGAAATATACTGGTATTGTATTTGAATGTAAAAATGACCTGCCTCAACCACACCCTGCACATAAAAGCACGGTCCATCGCATTCAACTCTGGGGACATGGATGAGTACAAGAAATCAAGGTACGACCTCAGGAAAAACCATCAAAAATGCAAAAAGACAATACACGGACAAAGTGGAGTCACACTATCATAGCTCAGATTCGCGAAGGATGTGGAGTGGACTACAATCTATTACAGACTACAAAGGGAAACCCAACTGTGTCATGCCCAGCAATGCCTCTCTCCCGGATGAGCTTAACACTTTTTACGCCCGGTTTGAGGCCAACAACAACTGGCCTGTTACAAGGGCGCCCGCGGCTCAGGACGACCGGGTCTTCTCAATCTTCGTGGCTGACGTGAGCAAGACCTTTAAGAGAGTGAACACCCACAAAGCACCCGGTCCAGATGGAATCCCTGGGCGTGTCCTTAGAGCATGCGCTGACCAGCTGGCAGGCGTGTTTACGGATATATTCAACCGTTCACTGTACGAGTCTGTAGTCCCCACCCGCTTCAAGATGACATCGGTTATTCCAGTCCCCCCAAAAACGAATGTAACCTGTTTAAACGACTACCGCCCCATAGCACTCACTTCTGTCATCATGAAGTGCTTTGAGAAGCTGGTCAAAACCCACATCAACTCGTTACTACCTGACACACTGGACCCACTCCAATTTGCCTACCGCCCAAACAGATCTAGGGATGATGCCATCGCCACTGTACTGCACACTGCCTTATCACACCTGGATAAGAGGAACACCTATGTGAGAATGTTGTTCATTGATTATAGTTCAGCATTCAATACCATTATCCCCTCCAAGCTTGTCAACAAGCTCAGTGAGCTAGGACTTAACACCTCCCTATGCAACTGGATCCTGGACTTCCTGACGGGAAGACCCCAGGTGGTGAAAATAGGCAGAAACACCTCCTCCACACTGATCCTGAACGCGGGAGCTCCCCAGGGTTGTGTGCTCAGCCCCCTTCTGTACTCCCTGTTTACTCACGATTGCGTGGCCACGCACAACTTCAACTCCATCATCAAGTTTGCTGATGACACTACCGTTGTAGGCCTGATCACAGATGGCGACAAGACAGGCTACAGGGAGGAGGTAAGAGCCCTAGGAGAATGGTGCAAGTACAACAACCTTTCCCTCAACATCAGCAAAACAAAGGAGATGATCGTGGACTACAGGAAGCGGCAGGGGAAGGGACACCCCCCAATCTACATCGAAGGGGCTGAGGTGGAGAGGGTCAGCAGCTTCAAATTCCTGGGTGTATTCATTACGGAGGACTTAACGTGGTCCCATCACATTGATGTTGTAACAAAGAAGGCATGCCAATGCCTGTTCTTCCTCAGGAGACTGAAGAAATTTGGAATGGCCCCCCAGATTCTCACCAACTTCTACCGGTGCACCATCGAGAGTATCCTGTCCGGCTGCATCACTACCTGGTATGGCAACTGCACCGCCACAGACCGCAAGGCTCTACAGATGGTAGTGAAAGCTGCACAACACACTATAGGAATTAAATTACCTGCTGTGCAGGATATCTACCCCGAGAGGTGCCGGGGGAAGGCCCTGAGAATCATTAAAGACGCGAGTCACCCCAGCCACAACCTCTTCGCCCTGCTCCCGTCCGGTAAGAGATACCGAAGCATACGGTCTCGTACCAACAGGTTTCGAAACAGCTTCTACTCCCAGGCCATAAGACTCATGAACGATTAATTTATTATTATTTATTACTGTTGTTTTATGTATTATTACTGTCTTTCTATTAGTATTTCTATCATTGTTATGCCATATTTATTCCAATGTTGGGAGGATTCGTAAAAATCAACATTTCATTGTGCAGTACACACGTCTGCTGCATATATGACAAATAAAATTGAATTGAATTGAATAAACTTTCCCCCACCCACATCTATGGTCCTTCCCTCAACCTTGTCAATATGTGAGTCTTCACCATCTCAAATGTCTCCATTGCCAACAGCGTTGTTCCTGTCACTTCCTTCTCTCTTTCGCTTTGCACATCACCCTGTCTCTCGACAGTTTCCTTCTAACTGTTGAAAAAACTACCTCTTTCATCCTTTACCACTTCCCTTACTACAGTTCATTACCTCGGCAGATTCGTCAATCTGTTCCACAATTACAGAAAATGCTGGAAATGCTCAGCAGGCCAGGCAGCATCTGTGGAGACAGAAACAGAGTTACCATTTCAGGTCGATCACCTTCTGATGAAAGGTCATCGACCTGAAACGTTAACTCTCTTTCTCTCTCCACATATGCTGCCTGACCTGCTGAGTATTTCCAGCATTTTCTGCTTTTATTTCAGATTTCCAGCATCCGCAGTATTTTGCTTTTGTTCCACAATTACCTCGCCTGCACATTCAACGCCCATGTGCCCACCAAATCTCAGAAAGGCTGTCAACTCCACCACTCCTCCTGCATAACAGCCACCATGAACATAAATCCACAGGATGCAGAATTAAGGGAATAATGGCACTTAACCAATCTGGCTGATCTGGCTTGATCACCTAAAGTACCACCATTGCTCCTTCTCTGCCACCAAATCCTCCCACTACTTCAGGATCATTCTAAATCGTAAGAACAACCCCAATATCCTTTGTTCCATCACTAACTGTCTGTTGAGTCCTCCTTTGTTATTTCCATCCTTATCTCTTATACTAAACATGAGGAGCTCATGAATTTCTTTGAATCTCAAATAGAGGCTGTCCACATGGCTTCCTCCACCCCTCCCCCCTTTCTCCTGCTTCCACCGCTCCTAGCTTTCCTCAAAACTCTGCCACACCTCACTGAACAGTCAGACTCGTTTTTGGTACAAAACTCAATAGCTGCTTCCTTGAATCCTTTGCTGATTGAGCTCCTGACTTCTGAACTTTCTTTTTTACCTCTATCCTTGCATTTCCATATCACTTGGTCTCAAGACCCCCACCACCACCCTGCTCTCTAACTTTAAAGTCACGTATTGGACCAGTCGATTATCTCTAACTACCACCCATTTTCTGAACTATTCTTTCTTGCTAAGGTCCTTGAAGGCATCCGGTTTTCAAGGCTCTTCTCTCTTACCACCCTCTGTTGAAATCTCCTGATCTAGGTTTTACCCTGCCTACACACATCCTGTGTGACTGTACGATAGCTTGCTGTCCCTACTCATCCTCCTCGACCTTTCTCCCACCTTCAAGGTAGTTGACCACTCCATTCTTTGCACCACTTCTCTGTGATACAGGCTGCTGACACTTAATTACTGCAGGTGTATCTCTTCATAAGTGCAATGACCAAAATGGATGCAATCCCGTAATTGTGATTCTACGAAAGCTTTTTAAGTCTATAAACTGCTGTTGATGTGCTATTCAGCGATAAATTGAGTTCATAAAAGATTCTAGGAGAATTTATCCCTGCTGGTTTATTCTTAATATTGCTGTTTTCAGCATGTGAGCTAAAATATAGGCTATTCTCCCACACAGTGGGATGGGCAATTTCCAAGCGGGAAACACTAATCGTATTAGCTGTGGAACTGTAATTGGGAGGGAGTTAAGCACTTGAACTAGCACTGGCAAGAGAAATCCAGCTGTTTACTCTGAGAAATTGCTGTAATATTTGGGGTTGCAAAGTCAAGAATGTTAATCCCTACTGGATGGAGAGAAAAAAAGGAAAATTTGCATTTATATAGCGCCTTTCACGACCACCGGACGTCCCAAAGCGCTTTACAGCCACTGAAGTACTTTTGAAGTGTAGTCATAATGTACTTTAATGTAGGAAACGTGGTAGCCAATTTGTGCACAGCAAGCTCCCACAAACAGCAATGTGATAATGACCAGATAATCTGTTTTAATGATGTTGATTGAGGGATAGATATTGGCCAGGACACCAGGGATAACTCCCCTGCTCTTCTTCGAAATAGTGCCATAGGATCTTTTACATCCACCTGAGAGGGCAGATGGGGCCTTGGTTTAACATCTCATCTGAAAGATGGCACCTCCAACAGTGCAGCACTCCCTCAGTACTGCCCTGGAGTGTCAGCTTAGATATTTGTGCTCACGTCTTTGGAGTGGGACTTGAACCCACAACCTTCTGACTCAGAGGTGAGAAAGTCGGAGTGATGGCACACAATTGATGATACTTCCCCCTCCCATCTCTCCATGCTCCATTGCACTAGGCTTGGGAGGATGTAGCTTAAAACAGGCAAGATACTTGCATGTTGGGATCTTGCACATCCCAATTAAGTATATGGCCATGAGCCATCAGTGAAACCCCGAATCCAGCCAGTACTGTTGTTCCTCGAGGAACATTTCTTGGAAGGAATAATAGGTTATGTATCATAGTTGAAACAGAAATCTGGAACAACGTAGAAGAAGCCACAATAAGATAGCTATAGATGCTATTTGAAGAACTGAGCATGAAAGTGTACAACATGGTGGTTTGGGCATGGATAATTGACAGATGTGGTTTGCCTCATTGTGAAATGGTTTAACTGCGGCACTCCTGTGAATGTATTTGGAATTAGTGCCCAGTCCACCGGTCTTCCTTGCTGTATTGCTGATGCTGCTGCCAGTACTTAATTGGGTTTTCAATCCACTTCCTCTGCTATGGAATTGCTATCTGGTCATTGAGCTGAGTGCGGAGGCTTCTTTTCAAGCCAAAGTTATAAAGCAAACATGCAGCAAACAATTATTCTAGAAATCCTGGGGTGAGGAGGGGTGAGGGGGAATGTTGGGGCAGTGGAATGGTTGGGCTGTAAGGATACCAGCAATCGGTCCAGACACATAAGGGTCTATTCAGTTATTCTATGTGCCTGGAGAGCAGGTGTATAACTGGCACAGAGGGATCACTGAATTGGGGGAACAGGCCTTGGCCAATTTCTTTCTTGGCTGCAATTCAATCCAATTCTGCATTGAGTGAGCTGATGTGTGTGCAATCGTTTTGTGCACTAGCCTCATTAAGACCCCAGATTTGAGGCACAAGTATTGGACTGAGATCCTATCACAATCTGAGATTTGTGCCCGATTTTCTCTCTTTCCCTTACGGGCATATTTTGAAATAGATGCCTCCAAGTGTGAAGGAACTCTTAAATAGTCTTTGTAATTTTTTTGTTTACAGCATCTTTTTAGTATACTTTCTTATTATTATTTCTCCAAAACATTTTTGGGTCAGTTATTTTTTCACGTTAAGTTTGTTTTTAAAGTGCTTGAAATACAGTACTTTGTGGCTGAGGTGGTACAAGTTAAAGAAAGCATACCAAGGAGTTCAGCAGGTCCCAAACCATCTGCAGATCTTGACGCACCTACCTGCCAATGATGAATTGAAGACAACTGCCTCAGCTTGCTCTACGTCAGAATGATAGAGCTTTGCCATCTGCAGCAAGGATACCTGCAGCTAACTTGCAAAGGGCGAGTACTGCTGATGGTTGACAAGGTCAACACTGACATCAACTTTTATCTTTATGGCTCAATCCCTGGTAGCACTTCAATATTGGATAATGTGCTGCCCAATGTCAACGCCCATGATATTCGGTGATGGACCCCACTTCATTTTGCTTCTGGCATGACGTTCAAGCTGCAGGAGTGTATATATATTTAGGAGCTGTCCAGTGAAGCTAGATCATCACTCTGAAATTGTGCATCTTGGGCCTCATGTAGCAATCCTGGTGGCTTTTTAACAGGATTGCTAAATTGGCCCTTTGAAGGACTGCTTCAAGATGCCAATGTTGTGTTATATTATTCTGATTGTAGCATGCGTTTTGTTGCAGTTGCGCTTTGCTTCTATCCGTGGTTGGTGCATAGATGTCATGAACCATAATTGCATAGAAGTTGGTTTCCTTGGAGCCAACTTTCCACTTTTCTTTTCCCTTCAAATGAGGATGGCACAGATGATTGCATTAAAAGGTAGGCATTGTACGAACTGACGTGCATGGTTAGGAGGCATACCATGACTGATTGTACGAGTCCGCACTGTGGGTGGGGAGACTCTCCGGTGGACTGTGCCTTCAGGAAATAAGGGGGTACACTGCCTGTGAATTTCTGACCACTAATATGAATGCTCAGAAAATTATGGGCAGTACATGCCTGATCTGTGCTGTCAGTAGGCAAAGTTCCCTGCAGGCAATATGGATCCCATCATGTCCACATTGAGACAAAAGGTATTATCGAGTACAGCATTGTGCACATGGTCCGCTGGACCCATGTTGGTGACATGGGTGCAGGCAGTGACCGTCTGGGAAAGTCGGCACCTCTGTAGAAAGGTGTTCTCATTACTGTAAAGCGCTTTGAGACGTCCGGTGGTCATGAAAGGCGCTATATAAATGCAAGTCTTTCTTTCTCATCTCGCATTGCTATTGGCCAGCGGTGAAAGTGATGAGTTTGTTGGTTCTG
Source organism: Somniosus microcephalus (assembly GCF_052327205.1). Taxonomy (NCBI): domain Eukaryota; kingdom Metazoa; phylum Chordata; class Chondrichthyes; order Squaliformes; family Somniosidae; genus Somniosus; species Somniosus microcephalus. The sequence continues at coordinate 69,484,548 of NC_141002.1, forward strand.
CTGAATAATGCATCTGTGACCTCCATGATACATTTGTGGGCAGCAAATTGGCTAATTCTGCAGCACTGTAGATGTCCCTGATACATGTCCCTGTGTTAGTCAGCAATGTTAAACATCTGAAGTGCCATGTTTACTTTGGCCACTGGTTTGAAGAAGCCTTCCTGAAGAAGTTGCACAACTTTGTCAATACCTTCCAGTTAAACTTCAGGCTCCTTAGGCATATCTCTATTGTCATTACCAGATAACTGTGCCTGTTGTGCTAGAGAAATAACCACAATGTATTGCCAGTCCTCCTTCGTTGACTCAAGCATAAAACTTTATGTCAACAGCAGTTTCTAGACTATAGAGTGGTTACAACTTTGAACTTTTATCTGAAGGATCAACTTACACATTCCAACATCCTGTTTGCAATAGCAATTTCTGCCATATAGTGTGACACTTGCAGTCTCTAGTCACCTTGTATACAATGGTGCTATTTGTTTGTCAAATGACTTGTAGCCACTCCTAATTCCACAATTTCTCAATTGTTTCATTCTTGTTTTCCATCCTTGCCTGTTATTTATAAATGCTTACGTGCTCCATTTTCCTAATCATTTAGCTGCTGATTACTATTTTCTATATGATTTTGAATGCATCCCCATCACTTTACTTAATTGCCTGTGATACTTGCAGAGTTTGAGGGATTAATAAGAACATAAGAAATAGGAGCAGGAGTAGGCCATTCGGCCCCTCGAGCCTGCTCCGCCATTCAGTAAGATCATGGCTGATCTTCGACCTTAATTCCACTTTCTTGCACTATCCCCATATCCTTTGATTTCCTTAATATCCAAAAATCTATCGATCTCTGTCTTAAATATATTCAACGACTAAGCCTCGACAGCCCTCTGTGGTAGAGAATTCCAAAGATTCACCACCCTCTGAGTGAAGAAATTTCTCCTCATCTCAGTCCTAACTGGCTGACCCTTTATTCTAAGACTGTTACCCCCCTGGTTCTAGACTCCCCAGCTAGGGGAAACATCCTCCCTGCAAGCCCTGTAAGCCTGTTAGCCCGTCAAGCCCTGTAAGAATTTTGTATGTTTCAATGATAGGAATGTGGTCCTAGCCCAAATGGTGCAAATGATAGAATGTGTAATGAAATTCATTTATTCCAGTTCGTATTCCCACATTATTTATTTGTAGCAACATTATATAAAGATTGATATTTTAATTGAATACATGTATGTAATGTTCATTTGACTAACAAGAATCAACATTTCCATCTAAATTTCAGATGGGTGTGTTTTTTTTTCTCTTCAAATATAGACTATGCCAAAAGTAGTCATTTTTAATTATTAAAAACCCATCATGTTCGCACTTTAATTAAGATTTGATCTTGGCTATTGTTGGAAATGCAAGAGAGACAAGCTTGGAGTCATTGTCCTTCAGTCAGGAATGAGAGTTCTAGATGCAAAGCGGTAGAAATTGCCATGCGGTTACAGGTATAAAACAGGCACAAAGCATACCAGTTTAGCGATGGGAAGGCCTGCGCCCAAACCGGTCCCACTGCTAAATTTGTTTACGCTGCATACCAATATCTGCCATGACATTCATTACCAGCAAAAAAAAAACCAAAATACCCAATTAAAATAAAACCATGTCATGAACTGCAGTATCATCATAAAAATAACGTACTTGGGAGTGATTTGAAATCTATAATCACATTTGTTTTTAATTTGAGTGTTATAACCTCAAACTTCACTGACCTAGTTTATGCTATCCAAGGTCCTTCATTGTCTTGTAATCATTCTCGAGTATCTATTATTCTTTTACCTTTTTCAAGTATATTGTTCAATAAGTAGCTGCTATGCAGCCAGTAGATCAGGTGATCTTTGTGAAGGAGAAGGTGGACCCCCAGTTTGAAGTGTGAAAGTAAGCTCCCAATTTACAAGAATGCAGTGCTTTCTGACAAGCCGCTTTCAAGCCAATTCTGCATGTTATTCCAGGTTTTCACTTCCTCCTTCAAAAAGGCTTCCCTATCAATTGCGAGTAAGATAGAAATTCAGTATCGCTCCAGTTGGGGCACTAAATTTTAAAAAGTTGGAGAATTGCGCCAGGTGCTAATCCTTCTGACCTTCCGCTAAATTGATTGTTAGTGCTCCAAGAAAGAACTGGAGTGCTAAATCAAGCACTAATCACCTAACTTAGAGCGCAAAACACAGAGAGCGAGGTGCTACCTGCAGAGCGATAACCAATTTCAGGTGCAGTCCAATCGGGCTTCATCATTCACACTGGCTCCTTCCAGTTCTTAAAGGGGAGGTTCTATCATTCGGCACAACCTCATTCTCAACATTGCTGGCTCTGAAGCCGACCTCCAAGCAACTCAACAGCTCCACCTCTTATCCTCATGGCTGATCCCAGTCCCAGGGAGAGAGCTCGCTGTTTCAGTGACCAGGCATTGGAGGCATTGGTCGTGGCAGTCGAAAGGAGGGCAGTGCTGTCCCTGGTCACTGCCAGGAGGCCATTGCCCCAGGTCTTCAGGGCAATGTGGAGGGAAGTGGCCCAGGACGTCTAGGCCAGCAGTGTGGTCGTCAGGACCCTCACACAGTGCCGTAAAAAAATCAACGACCTCACTCAGGTGGTCAGGGTGAATACATCCTTCAATAAGTCCTACATACCAGCATGTGAACCTCAGTCTGAACGCACTGCACAAAACACCACTCACCCACCAAGCATCTCCACCTACTAAATCTCACATCCACATCTCACAATCAAAGCTATTCAATTATGGCAGGCACATCTCCCAAACGCATTCCTGCACACTCACTCACAAACTTTCCTTTCTCTTGCAGGCCAAGCTGGGCTGCAATAGGAGGAAGCAGGAACAAACAGGCGGGGGTGAAGCGGACATCCAACAGCTTATAGACCTGGAGGAGTGAGTGCTGAGAGTCACTGGGCGCCAGGTGGTGGGCGCCGTTGCCGTTGGCGACGTCGACTCCCTTGGGGGCAACAACGGAATGTTCATCCCCTCTCCTTCTCTCATCCTACTTCCCCCTCACACCAAAAGCCTTTCCCACACTCCAGCTCATTATACTGTCTGCATTCCTCACTCCCTTCCTGCCCTCACCTTAACGTACGTCTTGTGCCTTTATGCTTTCAGGTAAACAGCAACCAGCTGACCAGCCTGTCCCTGAGCCTCCCAGTGAGAGTGAGGCGGGAGAAGAGGAGGAGGAAGAAAGCACCGTGCCACTGCATCTCTCACCCGCAGGCACCACCTCAGATTCTGGGACTACGTGATCTTTAGAGGCAAGTTTAATAGAGGGGTCTGCACTGGTTGATGCACTGGGGACGAGTGGGCTGCAACAAGGCCAGGGGAAAAGGGTAGCTCGGGAGCCAACTCCCCGGAGGGCGAGCTCGCACGCAAGTTCTGCTGCACAGGACTCGGACGACCTCGATGGGGAGGCATTCACAAGAAGGGTGATGGGCATGCACACCAAGAGCATAGGTGCAATGGCAAGGGTGCCCGAGAGCCTGTCGGCAATGGTAAGGAGCGTAGAGGAGTCCGCCTCCAACATTGCACAGAGCTCTGCGCACACCATGGAGCCCATCCTTGGCAGTCTGCAAAAGATGGTGGACTCCCTGAGAGACCGTGGGGCCCCAGATCTCATGCCACATGTCATGGGCGATGTGGCAGCATCCATTGCTGGATAGGCAGAAGCCACGCAATATTTTAGTGCTGTAATGCAGTCAGTGGTTGCTGCCATCAAGTCTCAGACTGCTCTCATGCAGTCTCAGCTTGATGCCATGCAAGCTATGACTGCTGCCATCATCGCTGGGTCCACAACAGTCCACCGGTTATCTCATGGTGTCGCTGCAGGCCAGCAATCTGTGCTCCAACAGATTGGTAGGGATGCTGAGGTGCTGCCTCGGGGGAGTGGCAGTGTGTTAGTCGAGCAGGAACCTGCTGTCCCGTCTCAGGATGACAGCATTCCTGCTCCCACCACTGCCACTCCGCCATTGCCCTTGTCACTGCCTGTCATCCAGCCAGGCCAGACTGCTGCCGCCCAGCCTGAGGTGGTGCAGTGTACAGCCGGACCTTCCAGGCTCAGAGCTGCTCGAGGGCGTCCTGCAGGGCCATCTGTAGTCTCTGGCACCGTCACTCAGCAGCCTTCCACCAGCCCTGCTGCAGCCACTTGGGACAGACTACGTAGAAGCAGTAGATTAGGAAAAGCCATTGTAAAGAGGGGAATTAAGGGTTTGCACAAGGGTGATTAGTTAATATTGTTGTTGTATATATCTGTTTAATGAATGTTGATAAATTTATTAATGAGATTTTGCAGAATTTGTGCTGTCTCTCATTTCAGCTTTGCGCTGTGATATGGCATGCGAAATGGATGGAATAATGGGGACAATTAGGGATGGACAATAAATGCTGGCTATGCCAGCGGCACCCAGATCCCATGAACGAATAAATAAAATGTGGTGAGCAACCGGGATGTGGGGTAGAACTCATTGGACCCACAGTCTGATGAGGTGGTCATGGACCGCCCTTCCAGAAGGCCGATTGAGTGGCTGCCTCCTCCCTCGGTGCTGTTCCTCCTCCTGTTGCTCCTTGTCCTCCTCCTCTCCCTCTTCCTCCTCCTGAGGTGGTCCCGCTATGCCTGGTGGCAATGGCTGAGCCCTCATGATGGCCAAGTTGTGGAGCATGCAGCACACCACGACGAAAAGGGACACCCGCTCAGCCAAGTACTGGAGGGCTCCTCCCGAGCGGTCAAGGCAGCGGAACCGTTGCTTGAGCACTCTGATGGTTTGCTCGATGATATTCCTGGTGGCGGCATGGCGCTCATTATATGAGTGCTGGGCAGGGGTGTTGGGGTTGCGGAGGGGAGTCATGAGCCAGGTGGAGATCGGATAGCCCTTGTCTCCGAGCAGCCAGCCACGAGCTTGATGTGGTGGCTGGAAGAGTGCTCGCACACCGGTCTGGTGCAGGATGAAGACATCGTGGCTGCTGCCAGGATAGCAGGCATTGATAGTGAGGATTCGCTGTCTGTGGTCGCACACCAACTGCACATTAAGTGGTAGCCTTTGCAGTTACAGAAGATCTCAGGATTGTTGTGCGGTGACCTCACGGATGCAGCAAGGGACGGCAAATTGCGAGATGTTAGTTATGTCTCCTGCTGCAGACTGGAAGGATCTGCTGGCGTGGAAATTGAGTGCGACAGTGACCTTGACTGCCACTGAGAGAACCGTGGTGGTCTTGATCTGAGGCTCGAGGTTTTGCATGCAGGGGGTGGCAGAGCTCTGTGACTATCTCCTTGCTGAAGCTATCTCCTTGCTGAAGCGGACACTTCCAAGACACTGCTCTTCAGTTAAATTTACGTAGGAGACGTGCGCCCGGAATACCCTGGGAGGGTAAGGCCTCCTGTTGAAAGCCCTGTTGGCCCTCCTCCCTCTAGCCACATTTTCCAATATTTGTCTCTGCCTCCGCTGCCTCCGACATTGATGCTGGAGGGCGAGGTCGAGTGCCAGTATAGCCCCCATTAATGTAACCAAGTTTAGGACTTCGAAATTTTAGCAGAATGAAAGTAACTCATTTTTAGCAGGCAGAAACGTGTAACTCACTGAAAACGGCTGTTTCGCTATGTGAAACTGAGAAGGCAGAATTAATTGGCAACTAAAGTGAAACCAGTTGTTGATCCCTTTAAATACCGCTCCTACAGCGGCCATCCGAATGCATCATGCCTCATCTTCCTGCCATTGGTCAGGCCAGGCGCTGACGCAGGGGGCGACAGTCAATTTTCCATTTGGGCCGTTAATGGGGCATTCCAAACTTATTGACATCATGATCTGGCAGCCGCTAAAGGCCTAGGCGCTAAATGTTAGCGCCAGCGCTTAATTCCCGGTGAATTTCGCATGTAGCGTTGGATTCGCTGCACCCTGCCGCAAACTCATTAGCGCCCTAAAAAACATCCTAAAAGAAGCATTTCATATATGACTACACCTGTCTCTTGCATAATAGGGAGAACCAATGTACTTGACTCTGTTCTGCTTGACAAAACTGAAGTGAACAATGTTTGCATACTAAGTAAAGTTAGAGTGAAATTTTCTATATGCTTGCCATCTGGACTAAACTAAACTCGTTTGGCACATTGGCAAATTAAGTAAGAGAATGACTCTTCCTTAAAGTACAGGAATCCAGAACAAAGCACATAGCAGTAGAACTATCGGGCAGTTGACCAATGGAGCACGTGGGCCAGGTGCCTGATCCTGGTCCATTTTAAGGGCTTGGCCTCATTAGTATGACGCCAGCAGGCTTCTGCTGCCAAATGGGCATCCACGGCAGCTTGCTGGCTCTGGGCCAGTGCATTATTGGGTGGCCCAGAGGCCGACCCGGCTGGTGGGAAGGAAGTTTCAAGGAGAGCATGATCGCAGAAGGGAGGGATCCTGGGGTGGCAGTGGCCCAAATTATTCTTGTGAAGCCCGGAGGAGCAGTCCTAGCCCTCCTGACTCCACACAATTTAAACTTATCTTTTTGGTGCCTCTTATGCTATACCGCACAGTAAAACTGGGCAAAGCGCGCACAGTTCACACTCCATTTTGACTGTCAGAATTGCAATCAGGGACCTATGTACAATGTAAGGCCCCAATTTGCATATTTAAAGGGCTTACCACCTGAAACAGGCAGGCTCTTTGGGTGTTGAGCAGAAGAAAGACATGCATTTATTTATATGGCGCCGTCACCAACTTCAGGACTTCCCAAAGCGCTTTACAGCCAATTAAGTACTTTTGAAGTGTAGTCACTGTTGTAATGTTGGAAACGAGGCAGCCAATTGCACACAGCATGCTCCCAGAAACAGTAATGTGATAATGACCAGATAATCTGTTTTTGTTTTAGTGATGTTGGTTGAGGGATATATATTGGCCAGGTGACCGGGAAATCTCCCCATTTCTTCGAAATAGTCCACCTGAGAGGGCAGATGGGACCTCGGTTTAACATCTCAACCAAAAGTACCCCCTCAGTACTGCACTGGAGTGTCAGCCTAGATTTTGTGCTCAAGCCTCTGGAGGGGGACTTGAACCCACGACAATCTGACTCAGAGTGCTACCCACTGAGCCACAGCTTTTGAGAATGGTAGCCATCGGAACGGCAGCGTAAACGAGGCAGTAAGTCATTTTCAAGCAGCTACCACCCATTTACGTTGGGTGGTCCAAGTTAAAATTTATCACATTATCTCAGAATTCAAAAAGCTAAAAGTAAATTCAGAAAACACTTCTTCACTCTGTCAGAATGTGCAAAGCACTGGCCTAGAAATTCGGGTGTGCCCCAGGGAAGTGAAAATCGAACCAAAAAATGGGCACTCATGGCCAAATTTCTAGGCCACTGTCCCAGAATGTCATAGATACAAAAGTCAGTTGAGATTTTTATAAGCTTCCTCTGTGCTGTACTATTCTATGGTTCTACAGATACTTACTTGGAAAGTAAGAGTATCCAGGAACATGGTGAAATCGCAAGGATTTCAGGTTACCTTGGCTAACAAAAAACTTGGAGCGGGCTGAATGACCTACCCTTGTTCCTGAAAACATTTACTGTTCAACAAAAAAATCCATTAACTTTGTTGTAAGATGATTCAATAAATCCAGTGATAAAGGTTACATTTACCCATTGCATTTTAACCAACTATTTGTCTTTTTTTTAAAGAAGCTAATATTATTAATGGTATTCTCTTTTAAGTGTGCCCTCTCCTTCCTGCAACATTCAGCATAAAGTGTAAAAGAGTTCTATTTACTTTATCCTATGAGTAGTGGCACTGTGCCATCAGATACAAATTCCAAATGAGGAAGATTATAGCCCATACTGTTGACTTTTTAAACATAAAATGGAAAACTACTGACCAGATGAAAAAATGCAACTAAGCTTTTCTGTTTGCTGCAATATTCAGATATTTACGGGTAATGCTTTTCCTGATTCAAACACAATGGGGTCAATTCTGAGTGCCTTCACCTGGCGCTGACTTGCGGTGACAACCTCAAAATAGGGTCGGTAGCCTTACTGCCCCGTTAACACAGGTGATGCCTTTGAAAGGGGCCTACTGCCGGGTGCTCAAAGCGCCTGCCTGTTTCAGGCATTAGGCCACTTTTAGTAAGGAAATCGGGGCCCTATGACGTAGATAGGACCCCGATTGCCATTTTAGGTCGCAACTGGTGATGGAACTGAAGAGGCCTGCCAAAGATTAGTGGCAAATTGTGTTTGTGGGCCCAGGAGGAACAGGAGTGCTTCTCCAGGGCCTGCAAAAATAATCTGGGCCACTGCCGCCCCAGGACCCCCACCCTCTGCAATCATGAACCTTCCATAGAACATATCTAAGGATAAGGGGTAAGCCATTTAGGACAGCGATGAGGAGGAATTTCTTCACCCAGAGAGTGGTGAACCTGTGGAATTCTCTACCACAGAAGGCAGTTGAGGCCAATTCATTAAATATATTCAAGAAGGAGTTAGATATATTTCTTAAGGCTAAAGGGATCAAGGGATATGGGGAGAAGGCAGGGACAGGGTACTGTTTGGATGATCAGCCATGATCTCATTGAATGGCGGAGCAGGCTCGAGGGGCCGAATGGCCTACTCCTGCTCCTATCTTCTATGTTTCTATACCTTGCTGGTGGCCTCACCGGCCTGCTTTTGAGGCCTCAATCCTGCGAGCTGCTTGTTTGGTGCCCCGCAGCTTGCCTGCCAAACTTAAATGAGGCCGGGCCTCAAAATCGCCGGGATCTCTTCGCTGCTGGACTGGGTGTCCAACCACCAGGCTGTGCAGTGCAAAAATCAATTTTATGTATAAATAGACTTTATGTGCAATTATGGAAAGCTTTTACTCCAGTGAATTCTCTCTTTGGAAAAGTAGTAATTTTTATGGTTTCTAGGTAACTGGCATAATTGGAATTAAATATCTATTGTTAGATGTTTCATTAAATTAATGCATATGGTGTTGAATTACATCTGCATCATGGTTATTGAAGTTAGTCCTAAGATTATGCTAATATAGCCAAGGATGGCTTTTGTTGTATGTGGTCAGCAACTCCGTACTTTTGGCCTTTAATCACAGTGTAATTTAACATTACACTTCCAAGTATGAAGAATGTCAGCTTATTCCAAACTGCAAATGACCAGAATTCATTTCATGTACTGTACCTCTATGGAGAATCAAGCAAAAATTAAATAATTTAAACAGCACCATGTTTGTTAGCCCAATAAACCAATTGTAGTAATCTACTGTATTGAAAAATCTATAATTGTTTTACTGACTTGAATTTATACAGTATTCATTTGAGAAAACTATTAAATAAAATTTATAATATATTGCAGCTGGAAGTGTTAAACTAAATTAAAAATCCTTCCCGCTCTCATGCTGTAAATCTCAAATATTGCATGCTACTTATTTTTCTCCAGAACATGCGCACATGTTCAGCCAAGGAATTAATGAATTACAATTTGTATATAAATCTCTGCTCAGCAAATTCTTCAATTCCAGTTCTAGAAAGCTTAAAATGATCAGCTAAACGATGATTGCTGGTGTGTTTTATACTATCAGGGTGTTGGGGATTATGCAAAATATTACAGATGTTGGAAATTTGAAACAAACACAGAAAATGTTGGAAACAAACAGCAGGTCAGTCAGCATCTATGTTATGCATTATTATAACTTAACGTTTCAGGCATGGACCTTGCTTCAAAATGTTTTTGAAGCAAGGTCCGAACCGAAACATTAACCTCCACAGATACAGACTGTGTATTTCCAGCATTTTCTGTTTTCGTTTCAGGGTGTAGTGGTTTATTACGTTTATCTACCACAAAGTTGTGATGGTTCTCTAAAACACTCTGGCTGATGTGTTTAATGACAACATTTATAACTAAATTTAATTTTTTCCCCCACCAATTTCCATCCCCTCCTCCTTTACTTTGCTGAAGATATTGACATTTTGCTGAGATTTGGTTCCACATCCACCAGCTGCCTCCCCTCCTTGACCCCATCCTCATTAGCCATTATTCACATGTCAGCCTTGATAGTAATTATCAATTGGCTATTCAATCTTGGTGCATCAGCTGAGTTTGATCCTGCCCTTAAAAGATGCACACAACCTTTCCAGCAGACGTTACTGGATAGTCATTAGGAGTGGAAATCCTGGCTAATCTTTTCTCCCTTACCCAGAGGCACTGAGACAGTTGTAGCATATGTTCCCCCACCACCCTGCACTGTGGCTGAGATCAGTTATCTCGGCACAGACAGGTATGTGTCAGTCAGTAATGACCACTCAGAGTTCTTGGACAAGACACAAATAGGCAGCAGCCAGTATGTTTGAGCAATAGATCAGATTTATTAAGCTTACAGCGTAATCAATACTTAACAATAGGCGATAGTAATGATTAGCTCGCAGCCCTTGGTTCCTGGAGCCCTTCGGACACAGGCAACATCATCGCAGGTCTGTTCCTTATCTTCACAGCAAAACTCTGTGTGAAACTGTTCTTTGAATATCGAGGTTTTAACCCATTCCTTATCAACAGTTCGGTTGGCCAGTGTCCATATATGGCCTTTAACAAAATCACCTTTTTTAATTGGTTCTAATGATCAAAATACCATTGTCACTCAGGTTAAGGCTAGTAACCTGGCCACTCCTTTTCCAGTATATTTCCATTAACCCTGTTCCGCTGTCGTGTTATCTTGTTTATAGCTTTTCACCCCATTGGAATTTACCATATCTCTTTCATTTCATGCCTCAAGCAGTACAAGGTCTTTCTCTACACCAAGGGCCCAGCCCGTTTCAGCGCTGTTTCACTAGTCTTGATGTATCCAAACTATCTCACTTTAATCTACCAAATAAATACCGTAACTTCCATGATCTCTCTCATTTATTGGAATTTATACTAATTATCCTTTAAATATTGTTGCAATTAGTTTTGTTAAGCGAATTCTAAGTTCTAACAACGTTATAATATGTTTTTTCTTAGCAATTTAATGATTTGACCTTCACTTGCAGTCTGTGGCTGTTATCAAAACTTAGTCAAAACTGCTTTTGAACTGTCTACAGCTACATTTTGAACAAGTTTTAGCTTTCTAGTTACCCAGGAGTAATTATGGGTAATATTATTTGGTCAATGGCTACACTTAAAGTTATACATATATGATTCTCATCTACTAAATATCAGCTTTTCGTACACAGGGATTGAAACTAGGACACACTGGACTTTATGGCTCAACTATTTATTGTATTCATTTGGGTAACGTGCTGCCTCGTACATAAAGGGGATGAAATTGATTAACATTAGTGGCACAAAATGGGTGAATAATGAATCCGCAGCCCATTTAACACCATGAATGATTTCCTTTTCCATTGACTTCAATTGAAAATAAAATTGCGCGGTGTAAAACGTGTTGCCGATTCACTAACAGCCCATTTTGCTCTAGCATTGAGCAATTTCATTCCCAAAGTATGTATGTAAGTATTTACAGAGAAGTAAGTCTGGTTTGGAAGATGTGAGCAGAGTCTGTTTAAAATCTTTCTAATCATAACCCCATATTAAACATACTAAATCACAAGATCTCAATACTTATGGATGAGGAAGGCCATTCGACCCATCATAATACATCAATGCAAAACAACCCTATTTTCCCTTTTTGCTGCATCTAATTATTTCTTAAATGCTTCCAAGGTTTTCGCCTCCACTGCTCTGCTCAGAAGTCCATTCCAAGTGTTGATCGCTCTCTGCATGAAGAACATCCTGATTGCAGTCCTAAACTAATGGAAATGTTTCAGTTTCTCTATTGATTTCCGTGATGCATTGCTTCAGGAAAGTAGATCTGTACATTTATTACAGTCTTTGCATAATTGGACAGATTGCTGTTGCTCGTTAGCAGTGAATGCCAGTTATGTAAGGGAAAAGCACAAATGGTGCAGTAACACAGAGGATGGCATACAGTTGATAAAAGGAAATGTACTTCAGGAAAATGAGACACATTTGTCACATAAATAGTTTCCTCACTGTTTCACCAAAGAAGACTAGGTTATCTAAATGCTTATCAGATTATCCTGCATACACCACTTTTTTTATTTCTGAATGAAAAGGCAGCAAAGGAAGGTAACGTTATTCCACAATTCTCAGTGGGTAGGTATTCAATTTGTTGCTTTCAAGTAGCAAACACATTTCCTTACCATAGTTCCATTTAGAAATTAAAATGTGACATTCATGTGTGTACCAGATGTAATGTGCAAACCGACATCCCTCAGCACTCTACTCCAAAATGAACAGTAGAAGAACGAAACCACTAAAGCAATCATTGGCTTTCCAAATTGCATTTAGTTGTTAGAATGTTTGAAGTATGCTTTATCTTACTCCATTTATTGTCTTTCTCTGAAGGGATTTGGACAATACTTCTAACAGTATTGTGCACCAGTTCTGCAATAAGTGTTTCTCAGTCTGGAGAGACAAAATTAATTTATACTTTCTGAGGAGCTATCTACCATCTGTGACATGGGGTCCTTTGTACATCATTCAGGGAGAAATAAGCTACTTACACTGAAAAAATAAGGCACTCTTTATGCAATTCTGGTAAATTGATATTCTAGAGACATATTCATGTTGTTGTTGCTGTTGTTTGCAGTTTTGAACCAAGAGGGTTAACTTTGAAACCTCCCATCAGGCAGAACTGGAGCGGTAGCGCCCTGAAAATTGGGAGGAATGACTTACTGCTCTGTTCCCGCCATCGCTGTGGTACCGCTGGTCAGCCAGAGAGCCCACCTGATGCAAACAGAGGACCATTGAGATCCTATGGCGTACATAGGACCCTGAATACCATTTTAGGAGCGTACTGGGCGAGACATGCTGTCTAATATCTGCACGTTCTGTCCATTATCAGCTGGTGCTCCAGCCAAAGAGGATCCCACAGGTAAGTTTGTGTTTATTTTTGTAGGGCCAGGAGGAGCAGGAATCTAAAAATATTGCAGGCCACTTAAGTCTAGGCTTGCCCCCCTCAGCCTCACCCATTTCCACCCCCCCCCCCAACCCAGGACATCCCTGCCGACTGACGTCCCTGTGACCCAAAACCGGCCCCTGGCTCGGGATGCCTGTTTGGTGCCCATAGCACACCAGTTGGACTCAAATGAGGCCTGGGCCTCAAAATCACAGCAGCCTTTCCGCCGCTGGGACAGGCTGGCGCGTTCCCCTACTCAGCTGCCCAAAAGTCAAAATCTACCCCCTAATTTTCTGCCAAAGAAACTCTATTCCATTTGGATGTGTTTTGAAAGAGCATGGGGCAGATCAGGACTTTGTGTATAAAATGGGTGATAGTGAGTTGGCAGCCTGTAATACATCTCTTCAGACTCTTATTTCCATTGAAGTCAAAATAAAAATCGTGAGAGATGTAAAATGGGCTGCCGATTCGATATCACCCATTTTACACTATCGCACAAAGACACAATTACCTCCAGTATGTAAATAGTCAGCTAAGATGTATTTTAGTGAAGAAAATCATTCATACAGCAATTACTTACTAATTCAAATTGGATGGTATGACATGGTAGCCATTACTGAGACATGGCTGCAAGACGGTCAGTACTGGAAACTAAATATACCAGGTTATAAGGTCTACAGGAAAGATAGGGAAAATGGCAGAGGGGGAGGAGCAGCTTTGGTGATTAAGGATGAAATTACTTCAATGATAAGAGAGGATATAACGAAAGGTAAGCAGGCAGTGGAGACTTTATGGGTAGAATTAAGAAATGGGAAATGATTTAAGACTAGTGGGAGTTGTGTATAGGCCCCCTGGTAGCAGCTGTGAAGTGCTAAATTGTATAAATGCAGAGCTTGGACAAGTGTGTAGTAAAGGCAGAGTGGTTTTAATGGGGGATTTTAACTTTCATATAGATTGGGATAAGCACCTGTCACAAAGGTAGTGAATTTCTTGAGTGTGTCCGGTATAGTTTTCTACAACAATATGTCCTAGAGGCAACAAGGGGACATGTTATATTAGATCCAGTAATGAGCCAGATTTAGTTAACAGCCTAACTGTGCGTGAACATTTATCTAATAGCGATCAAAACAAGATCGAGTGCAACGTAGTGTTTGAAAGGGAGAAACGCGAAACAGCTACTAAGATTCTACATTTGGGTAAGACTGACTTCAAAGGGATGAGACAGAGACTGTTCACAGTAAACTGGGCAAATCTGTTGATGGGTAAAACGACAGAAGATCAGTGGGAGATGCTCAAAAGTGAATTTAAGGTGATACAGAACCACTTTATACCCCTGAGGGGCAAGAGCTCTACTTGCCAAAAAAAAGCTATGGACGACTAAAGTGGTAAAGGACAGCATCAAACTAAAAGAAAAAGCATACAAAAATGCAGAAAATAGCACAGATCCTAGCAAATGGGAAAGATACAAAGAACAGCAAAGGGTCACAAAACAAATAGTAAGAGCTACAAAAGGGAGTATGAAAGGAAACTTGCAAGGGATATCAAAATCAACAAATGTTTTTTACAATTATATTAGGAAAAAGAGGGTAGTCAGGAGCAATGTTGGCCCCTTAAAAACTGAAAGCGGTGATATTATCAATGATAATAAGGAAATGGCAGACATGTTGAATAATTACTTTGCGTCAGTATTTACAGTAGAGGAAGAGGATGGTATGCCAGAAATCCCAAGGAAACTAAATCAGGGACAGGGTCTCAGTAAAATTAATGTAAGTAAAATAACAGTAATGAAGAAAATAATGGCACTAAAGAGTGACAAATGCCCAGGACCAGATGGTTTCCATCCCAGGGTTTTAAAGGAAGTAGGTGAGTACACTGCAGATGCCCTAACTATAATCTTCCAAAGTTCTCTCGACTCAGGAACCGTTCCTTTAGTTTGGAAAATTGCGTATGTCACCCCGCTATTTAAAAATGGTGAGAGAGGGAAACCAGGGAATTATAGACCAGTTAGCCTAACATCTGTTGTCAGGAAATTGCTAGAGTCTATAATTAAGAATAGGGTGACTAAACATCTCAAACATTTTCAGTTGATCAGAGAGAGCCAGCATGGATCTGTGAAAGGTAGGTCATGCCTGACAAACCTGTTTGAATTTTTTGAAGACGTGACTAAAGTAGTAGACAGGGGAATGTCTATGGATGTTATTTATTTGGACTTCCAGAAGTTATTGATAAAGTCCCACATAAGAGACTGTTAACTAAGGTAGAAGCCCATAGAATTGAGGGCAAATTATTGACCAGGTTAGGAAATTGGCTGAGCGGCAGGAGACAGGCAGTAGGGATAATGGTTAGGTGTTCAAATTGGCAGGAGGTGACTAGTGGTGTCCCGCAGGGATCTGTGTTGGGGCCTCAACTATTCACAGTATTTATTAACGACTTAGATTATGGCATAGAAAGTCATATATCCAAATTTGCCGATGACACAAAGATAGGTGGAACTGTAGGCAGTGTAGATGGAAACATAAAATTACAAAGGGATATCGATAGTTTAAGTGAATGGGCAAAACTGTGGCAAATGGATTTCAATGTAGGCAAATGTGAGGCCATCCTCTTTGGACCTAAAAAGGATAGAACAGGGTACTTTCTAAATGGTGAAAGGCTAAAAACAATGGAGGTCCAGAGACTTGGGGGTTCAGGTACATAGATCATTAAAATGTCATGAACTGGTACAGAAAATAATCAAAAAGGCTAATGGAATACTGGCCTTTATATCTAGAGGACTAGAATACAAGGTGGTAGAAATTATGCTGCAGCTGTACAAAACCCTGGTTAGACCACACCTGGAGTACTGTGAGCAGTTCTGGGCACCACACCTTAGGAAGGATATATTGGCGTTGGAGCAAGTGCAGCGT
The DNA here is from genome assembly GCF_052327205.1 of Somniosus microcephalus. Lineage (NCBI taxonomy): Eukaryota > Metazoa > Chordata > Chondrichthyes > Squaliformes > Somniosidae > Somniosus > Somniosus microcephalus. The sequence goes on from NC_141002.1 coordinate 69,500,389, forward strand.
AGGTTTACCAGAATGATATTCGAACTTCAAGGGTTAAGTTACGAGGAGAGATTACACAAATTAGGGTTGTATTCCCTAGAATTTAGAAGGTTAAGGGGTGATCTGATCGAAGTTTTCATGATATTAAGGGGAACAGAAAAGGTAGATAGAGAGAAACTATTTCTGCCGGTTGGGGATTCTAGGACTAGGGGGCATAGTCTAAAAATTAGAGCCAGACCTTTCAGGAGTAAAATTAGGGTGGCAGAAGTTTGGAACTCTTCCGCAAACGGCAATTTATGGTAGATCAATTGTTAAATTTAAATCAGAGATTGATAGCTTTCTGTTAACCAAAGGTATTAAGGGATATAGGCCAAAGAGTTGACAAAAGGTCATCGACCTGAAACGTTGACCCTGTTTCTCTCGCCACAGATGTTGCCTGACCTGCTGAGTATTTCCAGCATTTTCTGTTTTTATTTCAGATTTCCAGCATCCGTAGTATTTTGCTTTTGTACTTTAAAAACATTTTTTTTTATTCGTTTATGGGATGTGAGCGTCGTTGACAAGGCCAGCATTTATTGCCCATCCCTAATGGCCCTTGAGAAGGTGGTGGTGAGCCGCCTTTTTGAACCGCTGCAGTTCGTGTGGTGAAGGTACTCCCACAGTGCTGTTAGGCAGGGAGTTCCAGAATTTTGACCCAGTGACGATGAAGGATCGGCGATATACTTCTAAGTCAGGATGGTGTGTGACTTGGAGGGGAACTTGGAGGTGGTGGTGTTCCCATGCGCCTGCTGCCCTTGTCCTTCTAGGTGGAAGAGGTCGCAGGTTTGGGAGGTGCTGCTGAAGAAGCCTTGGCGAGTTGCTGCAGTGCATCCTGTAGATGGTACACACTGCAGCCACGGTACGCTGGTGGTGGAGGGGAGTGAATGTTTAAGGTCAATGTGACTTGTTGCACTATATATGCCTTTACAAAGTAGCTGGACTATACCTGCCAAGTAGAAATGCTGGTGCCATTTTGATCCATGTCAGAGGATGCTCACCACTTCACTTACTACATAGATTGACAGCGCCACACAACTCCTCCTACATAATAACTGACCACTTCCTAAAGATTTAAAACCAATGACTATGCCACAGATTCAACAATTCAACTTAACTCCCACCTCCTGAACATTTCCAACAGCCACTTCACTCACACCTCTGGCTCCATGTCACATTTCAGGATTTTTGACTTTTTGTTTTCGGAAGAATTTTTTTAAGATGTTACTATTAAGTTATATTTAGATCACTAGGGATTAAATCCATAGAAAACACACTCTGGGGTTGCAAAATAGAGCCAGTCAAAGTACCTATCCAGGATGCAGTTTCTTGCATACCACACCAGTTTGAGATAATTACATTTCTAGATAGAAAATCGTGTGTAATGTTCGATTTCCTTCATTGATATGAACCCAGTGGATGACAGCTGCCAGGGAAGCCCCCATCTCGCAGGGCGGTAACCATAAGAACATAAGACGTAGGAGCAGGAGTAGGTCATTTGGCCCCTCGAGCCTGCTCCACCATTCAATAAGATCATGGCTGATCTGATCTTGGCCTCAACTCCACTTCCCTGCCTGCTCCCCATAACCCTTGACTCCGTACCATTAAAAAATCTGTCTACCTCCACCTTAAATATATTCAATGACCCAGACTCCACAGCTCTCTGGGGAAGAGAATTCCAAAGATTCACGACCCTCTGAGAGAAGAAATTCCATCTCATTTCTGTTTTGATTAGGTGCCCCCTTATTCTGAAATTATGCCCCCTAGTTCTAGAATCCCCCATGAGGGGAAACATCCCCTCTGCATCTACCTTGTCAAGCCCCTTCAGAATCTTATATGTTTCAATAAGATCCCCTCTCATTCTTCTAAACTCCAATGAGCATAGACCCAACCTGCTCAACCTTCCTTCATAAGACAACCCCTTCATCTCGTGAACCTTCTCTGAACTGCCTCCAATGCAAGTATATCCCTCCTCAAATAAGGAGACCAAAGCTGTATGCAATGCTCCAGGTGTGGTCTCACCAACACCCTGTACAGTTGTAACAGGACTTCCCTGCTTTTATACTCCATTCCCTTTGCAATAAAGGCCAACATTCCATTTGCCTTCCTAATTACTTGCTGTACCTGCATGCTAACTTTTTGTGTTTCATGTACAAGGACCCCCAGATCCCTCTGTACCTCAGCATTTTGTAATCTCTCCCCATTTAAATAATCATTTGCTTTTTTATTTTTCCCACATTATACTCTATCTGCCAGATTCCTGCCCACTCACTTAGCCTATCTATATCCCTTTGGAGATTCTTTGCGTCCTCCACACAATTTACTTTCCCACCTATCTTTGTATCATCAGCAAATTTGGCTACATTACACTCGGTCCCTTCATTCAAGTCATTAACATAGATTGTAAATAGTTGAGGCCCCAGCACTGATCCCTGCGGCACCCCACTAGTTACAGTTTGCCAACCTGAAAATGACCCATTTATCCCGACTCTCTGTTAGTTAGCCAATCCTCTATTCATGCTAATATATTATCCCCAACACCGTGAGCTCTTACCTTGTGCAGTAACCTTTTATGTGGCACCTTATCGAATGCCTTCTGGAACTCCAAATACACCACATCTACTGGTTCTCCTTTATCCACCCTGCTCATTACATCCTCAAAAAACTCCAGCAAATTTGTCAAACATGATTTCCCTTTCATAAAACCATGCTGACTCTGCTTGACTATATTACGATTTTCTAAATGTCCTGCTACCACTTCCTTAATGATGGACTCCAGCATTTTCCCAATTACATATGTTAGGCTAACTGGTCGATAGTTGCCTGCTTTCTGTCTCCCTCCCTTCTTAAATAGGGGCGTAACATTTGCGGTTTTCCAGTCCGCTGGGACCTCTCCAGAATCCAGGGAATTTTGGTAGATTACAACCAATGCATCCACTATATCTGCAGCCACCTTTTTAAGACCCTAGGATGCAGGCCATCGGATCCAGGGGACTTGTCATAAGAACATAAGAAATAGGAGCAGGAGTAGGCCAATCGGCCCCTCAAGCCTGCTCCGCCATTCAATAAGATCATGGCTGATCTGATCCTAACCTCAAATATACTTCCACTCTCCATCCCACCCGAACCCATGTGATCTCCTGGGAGAGGCGAAAAAACAGATAAAAACCCAATGGCCAATTTGGGAGAAAAAATCTCGGAAATTCCTCTCCGACCCATCTAGGCGATCGAAACTCGTCCAGGAGATCACTCTGTCCCTGTATTTCCTGCAGTACTTACCTTCTGTAAAAGATGATCTCCACCCCAGCCAGGAACAGGCCCAATTTACTCTTGAAGGACTCCTAGCTGGCAGCCTGTTCCCGAGGTCTCCACTAATCCCTGTGAATAGAACCATCTCCTGAAATCTAACACAGAATTAGAACACAAGAAGTAGGAGCAGGACCAGGCTACACGGCCCCTGGGCCCGCTCCACCACCCACAGGGCCATGACCGATCCGAACCTAGACTCATGTCCAATTTCCTGCCCGCTCCCCGTAACCCCTAATTCCCTTTACTTCTAGGAAACTGTCTATTTCTGTTTTAAATTTATTTAATGATGTAGCTTCCACAGCTTTCTGGGGCAGCAAATTCCACAGACCTACTACCCTCTGAGTGAAGGAGTTTCTCCTCATCTCAGTTTTGAAAGAGCAGCCCCTTATTCTAAAATTATGCCCCCTAGTTCTAGTTTCACCCATCATTGGGAACATCCTCACCGCATCCACCCGATCAAGCCCCTTCACAATCTTATATGTTTCAATAAGATCGCCTCTCATTCTTCTGAACTCCAATGAGTAGAGTCCGAATCTACTCAACCTCTCCTCATATGTCCACCCCCTCATCCCCGGGATTAACCGAGTGAACCTTCTTTGTACTGCCTCGAGAGCAAGTATGTCTTTTCTTAAGTATGGACACCAAAACTATGTAGTATTCCAGGTGCAGTCTCACCAATACCTTGTATAACTGCAGCAATACCTCCCTGTTTTTATATTCTATCCCCCTAGCAATAAAAGCCAACATTCCATTGGCCTTCTTGATCACCTGCTGCACCTGCATACTAACTTTTTGAGTTTCGTGCACCAAGACCCCCAGATCCCTTTGTACTACAGTACTTTCCAGTTTCTTGCCATTAAGATAATAGCTTGCTCTATGATTTTTCCTGCCAAAGTGCATAACCTCACACTTTCCAGTATTGTATTCCATCTGCCAAATCTCTGCCCAATTATTAGCTTGTCTATGTCCCTTTGCAGGTTTTTTATGTCCTCCTCACTCACTACTTTCCCTCCCATCTTTGTATCATCTGGAAACTTTGATATGTTACACTCGGTCCCCTCCTCCAAATCATTAATATAGATTGTAAAGAGTTGGGGTCCCAGCACTGACCCCTGCGGAACACCACTAGTTACTGATTGCCAGTCTGAGAATGAACCATTTATCCCAACTCTCTGCCTTCTGTTAGAGAGCCAATCCTCCACCCACGCCAGAATATTACCCCCAATCCCGTGATTTTTTATCTTGAGCAATAATCTTTTGTGTGGCACCTTGTCAAATGCCTTTTGGAAGTCTAAATACACTACGTCCACTGGTTCTCCTTTATCCACCCTGTATGTTACGTCCTCTAAGAACTCAAGCAAATTTGTCAAACATGACTTCCCCTTCATAAAACCATGCTGACTTTGTCCTATTAAATTATGTTTATCCAAATGTCCCGTTACTGTCTCCTTAATAATGGACTCCAAAATTTTACCAACCACAGATGTTAGGCTAACTGGTCTATAGTTTCCAGCCTTCTGCCTCCTACCCTTTTTAAATAAGGGTGTTACATTAGCAGTTTTCCAATCTGCCGGGACCTTTGCTGAGTCCAGGGAGTTTTGGAAAATTATTACCAATGCATCCACAATCCCTACCGCCACTTCCCTCAAGACCCTAGGATGTAAGCCATCAGGTCCAGGGGATTTATCCGCCTTGAGTCCCATTATTTTACCGTGTACCAATTCCTTAGTGATTTTAATTGTATTTAGCTCCTCCCCCCCCTAGAGGCCCCTGTTTATCCAGTGTTGGGATATTCTTAGTATCCTCTACCGTAAAGACGGAAACAAAATATTTGTTCAGCGTTTTTGCCATCTGCATGTTTTCCACCATTAATTTCCCGGTCTCATCCTCTAAGGGACTAACATTTACTTTAGCCACCCTTTTTTTATGTAACTATAGAAACTCTTGCTATCTGTTTTTATAATTTTTGCTAATTTACTTTCATAATCTATCTTCCCTTAATCAATCTTTTTGTTATTTTTTGCTGTCTTTTGAAGACTTCCCAATCTTCTATCCTCCCACTAGATTTGGCTACCTTATATGCCCTTGTTTTTAGTCGGATACTATCCTTAATTACTTTACTTAGCACAGATGGCTGTCATTTCTTTTACACCCTTTTTTCCTCTGGAATATTTTTTTTTTGAAAGTTGTAAAATAACTCCTTAAATGTACACCACTGCTCATGTACCGTCTTACCCTTTAATCTATTTTCCCAGTCCACTCTAATCAATTCCGCTCTCATACCTTCATAGTCTCCTTTATTCAAGCTCAGTACGCTTGTTTGAGATCCAACTTTCTCACCCTCTAATTGAATATGGAATTCAACCATGTTGTGGTCACTCATTCCAAGGGGATCCTTTACTAGGACATTTTTAATTAATCCTGACTCATTACACAGGACCAGATCTAAGGTTGCTTGCCCCCTGGTCGGTTCAGTTACATACTGCTCAAGAAACCCATCCCTAATACACTCAATGAACTCATCCTCAAGGCTGCCCTGCCCAATTTGATTTGTCCAGTTAATATGATAGTTAAAATCCCCCATAATTATAGCTGTTCCCTTATTACAAGCCCCAACTATTTCCTGATTAATACTCCGTCCAACAGAGTTACAACTGTTAGGAGGCCTATAGACTACGCCCACTAGTGTTTTTTTCCCCTTATGATTCCTTATCTCCACCCAAACTGTTTCACTATCCTGATCCTTTGACCCAATATCATTTCTCTGTATTACAGTGATTCCTTCCTTTATTAACATAGTCACCCCACCTCCCCTTCCTTCCTGCCTGTCCTTCCTGATTGTTAAATACCCTGGTATGTTTAATTCCCAGTCATGGTCACCCTGCAGCCATGTTTCTGTAATGGCCACAAGATCATACCCATATGTAGTTATTTGTGCCGTTAACTCGTCCATTTTGTTACGAATGCTACGTGCATTCAGATAAAGAACTTTCAAATATGTTTTGTGACACTTAGTTCCTGCTTTTTCCCCTTTTACTACTTTACCTTTTACTCTGTCCCTCCTGACACGCTCTGGTTTTTAATTCCCCTACTGCTGCCTAGGTCTATGACCTTCTCCGTTGTCATTTTTATTATTTGCTCTCTAGAAAGCTCCCCCCCACTAATTAGTTTAAAGCCCTCTCTACAGCCCTAGTTATATGATTCGCCAGGATTCTAGTCCCAGCACTGGCCAAGTGAAGTCCGTCCCAACGGAACAGCTCCCTCTTGCCCCAGTACTGATGCCAGTGTCCCAAGAAGCAAAACCCATTTCTCCCACACCAGTCTTTGAGCCACGCATTTAACTCTTTAATTTTTTTTATCCTAGCCAAATTCGCTCGTGGCGCAGGTAATAATCCAGAGATTATTACCCTTGAGGTTCTGTTTTTTAATTTGACCCCTAGCTGCTCATACTCCTTTAACAGAACCTTCTTCCTTGTCCTATCTACGTTGTTTGTACCAACATGGACCACGACAACTGGATCCTCCCCCTCCCACTCCAAGTTTCTTTCCAGCCCAGAAGAGATGTCCTTAACCCTGGCACCGGGCAGGCAACACAGCCTTCGGGACTCCCGCTCTCGACTGCAGAGAATCCTATCTATCCCTCTAATGATACTATCCCCTACCACTACAACATTTCTTTTTACTCCCCCCTCTTGAATGGCCCCCCGTTCCACGGTGCTGTGGCAAGGTTGCTCATCCCCCCTGCAGTCCCCGCTCCCGCCCTCACAGGGAGTAATAACCTCGAACCTGTTTGACAAGAGCAAGGGCTGCGGCTCCTCCAACACTACCTCCTGGATCCCCGTACCTGCCTCACTCATAGTCACACCGTCCTGTCCCTGACCACGGACTACATCTGAATTAATTAATTTCATAGGTGTGACTACCTCCTGAAACATAGAGTCTAGGCACTGCTCCCCCTCCCTGATGTGTCGCAGTGTCTGAAGCTCGGTCTCAAGCTCTTTAACACGGAGCCTGAGTTCCTCTAGGAGCAAACACTTATCGCAAATGTAATCACTGTGAGCCTCAATGGGGTCCACTGGCTCCCACATTTCGCAACAGTAACACATCACCTGTTCACCCATTTCTATGTAATTAATTAAATTTCTTATTATTAGTTATGAAGACCCTCTGCCCCGATATAGATGATGAATATCACACCACTATTTAATGGGACTTACCAACTTATAACGTATAACAGAGAAGGAAGAGGACCTACCAACCAGCTGATCACCTACCTCCCTTTTGAATGCTGTCTGTGGGGCCTGTTAGGTTGAGTCGGCTCGCTGCTCCGCTTCCGCAGTCCACCTATAGTCCCATTAATTTGCCTAGTACTTCTTCTCTAGTGATAGTGATTGTTTTAAGTTTCCCCCGCCACCCCAATAGCCCCTTGATTATCCATTATTGGGATGCTTTTAGTGTCTTCTACCGTGAAGACCGATACAAAATATTTGTTCAAAGTCTCCACCATTTCCCTGTTTCCCATTATTAATTCCTCAGACTCATCCTCGGGGACCAATGTTTACTTTAGCTACTCTCTTCCTTTTTATATACCTGTAGAAGTTCTTACTGTCCGTTTTTATATTTCTTGCTAGGTTGTTTAACCAGTTTAATTGACAGTTCTACTGGCCAATCCCAGATACGGCAAGTCTTTGATTTCCTGTCCAGCTGGGATAAAGTGGCATACAGTTGAGAGAAATCTGGAATGAAATCAGACACCTTTTGATATTTTCACAATCTGATGTGAATTTTTAAAAGAGACAACAGATCCTAGCAACAGGTTTCACAGAGTCAGAAAATAGTATTTAGCTCCTTAACAGGAATGGTGTGGCATGCTTTGTTATTTTCTATGTTACAGGGAGCATTCTGAAAGAGTTTAAAAATCACATATTATTTGTAAAATAAACCAGCTTGTTTGTTTACAATTGTTCTCATCTCACAAAACTGTTTATTATTTTGGCTCTCATCTTCACTCCCTTAAGTCTTGAACGGATATGGCGGACAACTGGTTCAGCCATTCACCACTAGATTTGGCTGGACCACATAAAGCATTATTGGGTCCTGCTCTCGTCTGCCAAAATTGCTCACTATTCCTGAATCATTCTGGAATGCAAAGATAAACCCTGGCTCCTATTCTCTACTGCTAACCGTCTTCTTAAACCCCTCTCCCCTGTCTCCTCCACCCTCACCTCCGACAACTAGTGTGAGGAGCTCATGGACTTCTTTGCCTCTAAGATTGAGACCATCCGTTCAGCTGCCTCTGCCACTTCCCTTCCTTCTCCTAGCCCACCGGGCCAAACTTCCTCTAAGGTTCCCCCCTGCCCTAGCCCTGAACTCACATCTTTCTCCAGTTTCTCTCCAATCTCCCCTCATCATCTCTCCACGCTCATCTTGTCCATGAGACCCACCTCCTGCTCCCTTGACACTATTCCCCCCAAACTGCTGACCACCCAACTTCCTTTTCTGGCTCCCATGTTAGCTGACATTGTTGACAGTTCTCTCTCCTCAGGTACTGTCACCCTCTCCCTCAAATCTGCCATCATCACCCCTCTCAAAAAAACAACCCTAGATCCCTCCATTCTTGCAAACTACCGCCCTTGAACATGTTGTCGCTTCCCAAATCTGTGCCCATCTTTCCAGCATTTCCATGTTTGAATCCCTCCAATCAGGTTTCCACCCTTGCCACAGTACCGAAACGGCTCTCATCAAAGTGACAAATGTCATCCTTTGTGACTGTGACAACCTAAACTATCCCTCCTCGTCCTTCTTGACTTGTCCGCCGACTTTGACAGGTTGACCACTCCATCCTTCTTAAATGCCTCTCCACCGTTGTCCAGCTGGGTGGGACTGCACTCATTGAAACATAGAAGATAGGAGCAGGAGTAGGCCATTTGGCCCCTCGAGCCTGCTCCACCATTCAATGCGATCATGGCTGATCATCCAAAATTCAGTACCCTGTTCCTGCTTTCTCCCCATATCCCTTGATCCCCTTAGCCATAAGAAATATATCTAACTCCTTCTTGAATATATTTAATGAATTGGCCTCAACTGTCTTCTGTGGTAGCGAATTCCACAGGTTCACCACTCTCTGGGTGAAGAAATTCCTCCTCATCTCAGTCCTAAATGGCTTACCCCTTATCCTTAGACTGTGACCCCTGGCTCTGGACTCCCCCGCCATCGGGAACAGCCTTCCTGCATCTAGTCTGTCTGGTCCTGTTACAATTTTATAAGTTTCAATGAGATCCCCTCTCATTCTTCTAAACTCTAGCGAATATATGCCCAATCGACCCAATCTCTCCACATATGTCATTCCTGCCATCCTAGGTATCAGTCTGGTGAATCTTCGCTGCACTCCCTCCATGCCAAGAACATCCTTCCTCAGATAAGGCGACCAAAACTGCACACAATACTCAAGGTGTGGTCTCACCAAGGCCCTGTACAACTGCAGCAAGACATCCTTGCTCCTGTACTCGAATCCTCTTGCTATGAAGGTCAACGTACCATTTGCCTTCTTGACCGCCTGCTGCACCTGCATGCTTACCTTCAGCGACTGGTGCACAAGGACACCCAGGTCTCGTTGCACTTCCCCTTTTCCCAATCTATTGCCGTTCAGATAATAATCTGCCTTCCTCTCTTTGCCACCAAAGTGGATAACCTCGCATTTATCCACATTATACTGCATCTGCCATGCATCTGCCCAATCGCCCAACCTGTCCAAATTGTACTGGAGTTTTGCTGCATCCTCCTCACAGCACACACGCCCACCCAGCTTTGTGGCGTCTGCAAACTTGGAGATATTACATCTAGTTCCCTTGTCTAGATCATTAATATATAGTGAATAACTGGGGTCCTAGCACTGATCCCTGCGGTACCCCACTAGTCACTGCCTTCCACTCGGAAAAAGACTGGTTCCTTTCTTATCTATCTAATCATAACCAGAGAATCACCTGCAACATCTTCTCTTCCCACTCCCATATCATTACCTCTGGTGTCCCCCAAGGATCTATCCTTGGCCCCTTCCTATTTCTAATCTACATGCTGCCCCTTGGCGACATCATCCGAAAACACAGCATCAGTTTCCACTAGTACGCAAACTACACCCAGCTCTACCTCACTACCTCTTCTCTCGACCCCTCCACAGTGTCGAAATTGTCAGACTGCTTGTCCGACATACAGTTCTGGATGAGCCAAAATTTTCTCCAATTAAATACTGGGAAAACCAAAGCCATTGTTTTCGGTCCCCGCCACAAACTCCATTCCCTAGCCACTGACTGCATCTCTCTCCCTAGCATCTGTCCGAGGCTGAACCATACTGTTCGCAATCTTGGTGTCATATTTGACCCTGAAATGAGCTTCCGACCACATATCCGCAGCGTAACAAAGACCGCCTATCTCCACCTCTGTAACATCTCTCGTCTCGGCCCTTGCCTCCGTTCATCTGCTGCTGAAACCCTCATCCATGTCTTTGTTACCTCTAGAGTTGACTATTCCAACGCACTCCTGGCTGGCCTCCCACATTCTACCCTACGTAAACTTGAGGTCATCCAAAACTCAGCTGCCCATGTCCCAACTTGCACCAAGTCCCGTTCGCACATCCATCCTGTGCTCGCAGACCTACATTGGCTCCCGGTTAAGCAGCACTTCGATATCAAAATTCTCATTCTGGTTTTCAAATCCCTCCATGGCCTCGCCCCTTCCAATCTCTGCACTCTCCTTCAGCCCCACAACCCCCGAGATATCTGCCCTCTAATTCTGCCCTCCTGAGCATCCCTGATTATAATCGCTCAACCATTGGTGGCCGTGCCTTCTGTTGCCTAAGCTCTAAGCTCTGGAATTCCCTGCCTAAACCTCTCCGCCTCGCTACCTCTCTTTCCTCCTTTAAGACGCTCCTTAAAACCGATCTCTTTGACCAAGTTTTTGGACACCTGCCCTAATTTCTCCTTATGTGGCTCGGTGTCAAATTTTTTGCCTTATAATACTCCTGTGCATTGCATTGGGACATTTTACTACGTTAAAGGCGCTATATAAATACAAGTTGTTGTTGTTGCCTTCTGGAAGAAAGAAGAAATGCAGTTAGGGCGCATGCAAGATTACAATATCTAATTCGCATAACGAGGGGCTTTGTTGTTGCAGTTCTCCAGGTCATGCTACTGTATGACCAGATATTGAGCAGTTAAGATAAAACTCCTGGTAGGGGATGTGAGGTCTGCTTACGGAAGAGACTGGTGACGTTGAACTCGGGTGATTATCTAGTGTAGACTTGACATTTGCACCTCTCTTGTACAAACCTCACAGCTTCAATGTACTCTCTCATAATCCCTAGCCCAGATAGATCCCCATTTTTGAATTAAGCTACCTGCATGATAAAGTTGCTTTTTTTTTTTAAGTTAAAAGCAATGGAGTCTCGAAGTGTTCGGCGCCTTCCCGGATGCTTCTCCTCCACTTTGTGCGGTCTTGGGCCAGGGATTCCCAGGTGTCGGTGGGGATGTTACACTTTTTCAAGGAGGCTTTGAGGGTGTCCTTGAAGCGTTTCCTCTGCCCACCTGGGGCTCTCCTGCCGTGCCGGAGCTCCGAGTAGAGCGCTTGTTTTGGGAGTCTCGTATCGGGCATGTGGACAATGTGACCCATCCATCGGAGCTGATTGAGCGTAGTCAGAGCTTCGCTGCTGGGGATGTTTGCCTGAGCAAGAACACTGACGTTGGTGCGCCTATCCTGCCAATGGATTTGCAGGATTTTGCAGAGGCAGCGTTGGTGGTACCTCTCCAGTGCTTTGAGGTGCCTGCTGTACATGGTCCATGTCTCTGAGGCATACAGCAGGGCAGGTATCACTGCTGCCCTGTAGACCATGAGCTTAGTGCCGGGTTTGAGGTCCTGGTCTTCAACCACTCTCTTCCTCAGGCGACCGAAGGCTGCACTGGCACACTGAAGGTGGTGTTGGACTTCATCGTCGACGTCTGCCCTTGTTGACAGTAGGCTCCTGAGGTATGGAAAGTGGTCCATGTTGTCCAAGGCCTTGTCGTGGATTTTGATAATCGGGGGGCAGCACTGTGTGGCGGGGGCAGGTTGGTACAGGACCTTTGTCTTACGGATGTTTAGTGTAAGGCCCATGCTCTCATATGCTTCGGTGAAGGTGTTTACGATGGTTTGGAGTTCGACCTCCGAGTGAGCGCAGACGCAAGCATCATCTGCATACTGTAATTCGACGACAGAGGATGAGACGACCTTGGATCTGGACTGGAGGCGACGGAGGTTGAACAGTTTCCCGGGAGCAAGCGGAAGCCAAGCGCAGACAGCGCAAGGAGCGCACGTCAACCCAAGCACCCCTCCCACCCGCCCCTTCAGCCACCATCTGCCCCACCTGTGACAGAGCCTATAGGTCCCGCATTGGACTCATCAGTCACCTGAGAACTCATTTTTAATGTGGAAGCAAGTCATCCTCGGTTCCGAGGGACTGCCTAAGAAGAAGAAGAAAAGCAATGGAAACATTTTTAACGTTAAATTGTTCTATACATACATTTTAGCAAGTATCATCTATTTTTCCTTCAACATTATTTCAAATAGTGTGAGAGTGATTTGAAATTTGCCTTCAGACATGTATAAAAATAAAAACAGGAAGTTCAATATGCATATGATACATTTGTCAAAAGCTTTAGGGGCCATTGATGTACTGTAATAGATGTTGAGTCTTTCAAAATAATTCTCATTTATAAGATTAATTGAGTGCTTCAAAAGTAAGAGGAGCTATAATCAATGTAATACATTAGATGTGTTCAAGGTAAGCTCTGAGGCCATTCTGTGTTAATGTTATGCATTTTTGATCATGTTGAATGAAATAATATGTAATGAAAATTAGTCGTGGGAACATATAATGCAATTAAACAGTCACAGATGGATGATTAGTTATTGGTTATTATTCTTACAGTGACATTATCTAATGGGAATTGGCTGTTACTGTAATAATAGTACACAGTTCAGTCTCCAAACTATACCCCCATATAAATACCCCATGCTATAATTGGACAGAATAGAGGTGCAGAAATACTGCTTCCCAGTGTGTTAGAATTGTTAACAATTGCCAAGTGAGAACATTATAGGATGTTTGTCAGCTACTTACAGATTTCTATTATTTAAACCTCAAAAAATAAAATAGTATTAGGTTAGGCAATCGTGATTATATTATAGCTATTTGCCAACAGCCAAAAGTCATTTTGCATATTGTATTATCTTACAATATGCAGAAACAACATGGTTATAATGGGAATTTTTAATTTTCACAAGACTGGGAGAAGCAGAATAGCTCAAGTAGTAAAGGCAGTTAATTTCTCGAATGTATTCGGGATAGTTTTCTGGAACAAAATATATATGTTTTCGACCGACAAGGGATAAAGCCATACTCGATATAGTGACGAGTAACAATCTGGCTGTCAGGGAACATCTTACGAATAGTGACCATAATATGGTTGAATTTGATACTAGGTATGAGGGGGAGAAGAGAGTCACAAATCAAGGTTTTAAATTTAAGTAAGGCAAACTTCGAGGAGAAGAGAAATAAATTGCCCATAGTAAACTGGGCTGAACTGTTAATGGGTAAATCTACAGTTAAACACTGGGAGGTATTCAAAGAAGTATTTGGTACAATACAAGATCAGTACGTACCCCTAAAAGGCAATAGGTCCACTTGTGTAGTTAAGCAACCATGGTCAGCATGACCATATTTATAATGGAACATGTCTATGTAAACTTATCTCTGCGGTTGTGCAATATGGTCACCGGGTTTCCACAATTCTCTTAAAATGCCTTGGGGGGAAAATTGATTCGCGCCCCCTTTGGGGCGCTAACTTCGCCAGGTGCTACTTTTAGCGCCCCAAAAAAATTAGCACACCCGCGGCCGAAATTAATCGGTAGCATCCCAAGAGGGAAGCAGGGCTCTAATGGAAGTGCCCCGCCTCCCTCTTGGGGTTCTGCAAGGGAATATCGTGGCGCTATGTGCCGCAGTACTGCAGGCCTTCCTCCCCTTCTTAAAGGGGAGGGGCCTTGTGCAGCGCGACCTGGGGCCCAGCTGGGACACCAGGGATTGGAGTGCCGGCAAAAGAGCCCAGCACTCATGAGGAGTGCCGGGCTCACGGAGTGCAGCCGGCACTCCGCAGCACTAACTAAAGGTGAGGTGCCGGATGACCATTTTTGTGGCAGGCGACCAGCAACAAAAATGGCCGTCCGGCACCTCACCTTTAATTAGCGCCGCCCTGGCCGCAGGTAGGCCCCCCTTACCCCGTCGGACATAGCGTACGGCGGTAAGTCAGGTGGCGATACCGAAGATCGCGGACGGGGTGCGAGTGGGCCGCTGCGCATGGTGATGACGTCATCACCGGTGGCGCAGCGCCGCGGGGCGCTGACGGTTACTGCCGCCGCTAACCTCCTGCTGAATTTCGCGGGAGGCGATGGTGGCGCCATGCCCAAGTGCTAGTTGCTTTGCCCTCTTAGGGCACTAACAGGAGGCACAAAGCAACCAATTTTTTTCCCCCATGAGTTTTATTTGTTCCCTGGCAGAATGCGTTTCCCTCAGGTCATGCCAAATTTAATGGCAGGACATTGAATACCATTTTTTGTATCCGTTTCCAGCCGCAGCCGTCCAGATTGAGAGGCTGGCTTGCTGTTGGATGGGTAGTCCTTCGGCACCAGGCCGCAGCCAGGGAGCGGAGAGCAGTGATCGGATAGGCCAGTGGAGTAGGGGTAGGGAAGGAGATTGGAGGCCAGAGATGAGATTGGAGGCCGGGGTTGGGGGGAAGATCGGGGCCCGGAGCAGAGCTAGGAGGCTAGAGGGAATATTGGAAGGGTCGGGGGGGGGAGATTGGAAGGGTCGGGGGGAGCGAGATTGGAAGGGTCGGGGGGAGCGAGATTGGAAGGGTCGGGGGGAGCGAGATTGGAAGGGTCGGGGGGAGGAGATTGGAAAGGTCGGGGGGAGGAGATTGGAAGGGTCGGGGGAGGAGATTGGAAGGGTCGGGGGTGGGGGGGAGATTGGAAGGGTCGGGGGGGAGATTGGAAGGGTCGGGGGGAGGAGATTGGAAGGGTCGGGGGGAGGAGATTGGAAGGGTCGGGGGGAGGAGATTGGAAGGGTCAGGGTGGGGGGAGGGGATTGGAGGGTCAGGGGGAGGAGATTGGAAGGGTCGGGGGGAGGAGATTGGAAGGGTCGGGGGGAGGAGATTGGAAAGGTCGGAGGAGGAGATTGGAAGGGTCGGGGGGGAGGAGATTGGAAGGGTCGGGGGGAGGAGATTGGAAGGGTCGGGGGGAGGAGATTGGAAGGGTCGGGGGGGAGGAGATTGGAAGGGTCGGGGGGAGGAGATTGGAAGGGTCGGGGGAGGAGATTGGAAGGGTCGGGCGGAGGAGATTGGAAGGGTCGGGGGGAGGAGATTGGAAGGGTCGGGGGGAGGAGATTGGAAGGGTCGGGCGGAGGAGATTGGAAGGGTCGGGGGGAGGAGATTGGAAGGGTCGGGGGGGAGATTGGAAGGGTCGGGGGGGAGATTGGAAGGGTCGGGGGGAGGAGATTGGAAGGGTCAGGGGGAGGAGATTGGAAGGGTCGGGGGAGGAGATTGGAAGGGTCAGGGTGGGGGGAGGAGATTGGAGGGTCGGGGGAGGAGATTGGAAGGGTCGGGGGGAGGCGATTGGAAAGGTCGGAGGAGGAGATTGGAAGGGTCGGGGGGGAGGAGATTGGAAGGGTCGGGGGGAGGAGATTGGAAGGGTCGGGGGGAGGAGATTGGAAGGGTCGGGGGGAGGAGATTGGAAGGGTCGGGGGGAGGAGATTGGAAGGGTCGGGGGGAGGAGATTGGAAGGGTCGGGGGAGGAGATTGGAAGGGTCGGGGGGGAGATTGGAAGGGTCAGGGTGGGGGGAGGAGATTGGAGGGTCAGGGGGAGGAGATTGGAAGGGTCGGGGGGGAGGAGATTGGAAGGGTCGGGGGGAGGAGATTGGAAGGGTCGGGGGGAGGAGATTGGAAAGGTCGGAGGAGGAGATTGGAAGGGTCGGGGGGGAGGAGATTGGAAGGGTCGGGGGGAGGAGATTGGAAGGGTCGGGGGGAGGAGATTGGAAGGGTCGGGGTGGGGGGAGGAGATTGGAAGGGTCGGGGGGGAGGAGATTGGAAGGGTCGGGGGAGGAGATTGGAAGGGTCAGGGGGAGGAGATCGGAAGGGTCGGGGGAGGAGATCGGAAGGGTCGGGGGAGGAGATTGGAAGGGTCGGGGTGGGGGGAGGAGATTGGAAGGGTCGGGTGGGGGGAGGAGATTGGAAGGGTCGGGGGGGGAGATTGGAAGGGTCGGGGGGAGATTGGAAGGGTCGGGGGGGGAGGAGATTGGAAGGGTCGGGGGGGAGGAGATTGGAAGGGTCGGGCGGAGGAGATTGGAAGGGTCAGGGTGGGGGGAGGAGATTGGAGGGTCAGGGGGAGGAGATTGGAAGGGTCGGGGGGGAGGAGATTGGAAGGGTCGGTGGGCAGGAGATTGGAAAGGTCGGAGGAGGAGATTGGAAGGGTCGGGGTGGGAGGAGGAGATTGGAAGGGTCGGGGTGGGGGGAGGAGATTGGAAGGGTCGGGGTGGGAGGAGGAGATTGGAAGGGTCGGGGTGGGGGGAGGAGATTGGAAAGGTCGGGGGGAGGAGATTGGAAGGGTCGGGGGAGGAGATTGGAAGGGTCGGGGGTGGGGTGGGGAGAGGAGATTGGAAGGGGGTTGCTTTGGATGCTTGATTTACAACCCTGCCAATTTCATGTTAAAATTCATCAGTGTAAATTAGGTGTTCAACCCAAGCCGGCCCCATTCTCACTGGGCAGGTTAGCTTAAGATTGGGGCTTTAATGATGTAATACAATGAAACCAAAGATAATCCTCAATTTTTTTTGACACTTTAGGAAATTACATAAAATCACATTAATCTGGTATGTGAACACTCGGGTGTACGGTTGACTCCTGATAAATGTGTGACTACTTAGCCGAGAAGCATTATGCTTGGATCAGAACTTCTATGAACTGAATATAAAAAGAACCAAAATTGGATTGAATTGCTGAATGAATAAGTTAATGAGCTATGTCACAGCTCATTAACTCAGTCATTCAGCAATTCAATCCAAACAAAACTTAATAGAAACACGCTACAGAAACATATTATACCAAAAGTGATTAGAGTTGTAAAAATAAGTTTCAGTCTCTAGGTGTGATTTAGCAGCGTTGTACTGAACATTAGGAGACCAATAACTAGAAAACATTTTTATGCTTGTGGTTTGAAGTTTTATGTATAAGTGTTTTGCTTGCATTGGGAATATTCTACAAAGGGAGATAATTGGAAATTGTATATTGGAATTATGTGCTCACATAAGAGTAATTTTCTGCCAATAGTGGGAATTGCATGTTCTTTACACTCATTTTAAAATGAGAGCCCTGAAACTGCGATAAGATTTAAACAGTAAATTCTATCTGAACTAACGGTTACTGCCTCTGTCACACAGACAATGATCTTTACTCATCAGGCAGAGGGTAATATTAAAATGATCCTAGTCTCTTGTGCCTTATTTATAGCCACAAATGACTACTGAAGCACTGCAGAAATATCCTGTTTGTGATAATAAACTTTGCAAATTTGATGTATTCAGAACAGACTCATTTACCGTTTTGATGAGTTTTATTTATTCAGATATTCCCACTAGGAGGGATAGGTGCTGAGCTTCATAGTTGAACTTGTGGTGGCAAACAACATGGCATCGCCTGCCATTTTACCACTACTGTACCACTCTAACTTGTAGTGATTTAAACAAGTTTTAACTTTAATTGGTTTACTCTTGGCGCTGTGAGATGAAATACAGAATTGATTTAAGCATATGGATGTGCCAACACACTGACCGAATACTGAGCTTTAATGTATAGGTTTCAATTTATTCTGCCAAGAGGAGGTAGGGCTCTAACTGAACTCCTCACTCCTCAAAGTGAGGGTAGGACAATGGCAGCAGGGGAGAATGAAGATTGTCTGGCAGCAGCCTCTGAACGACACTCCCTGTGCAGCTCTGAATATCCATGAGCGGTACGCTGAGTTTATTATTCCTAGTTCTTGATTCACCCTATTTTAATTTAGCAGTTTCTTTGTAACTTTTTCCAAACTGATATTTGATTGTTATGTGATCTCTCTGATTATTAAGTTATTTACTAAGTCATTGCTGGGTTAAAATCCTGGAACTCCCTACCTAACAACACTGTGGGAGTACCTTCACCATACAGACTACAGCGATTCAAGAAGGCGGATCACCACCACCTTCTCAAGGGCAACTGGGGATGGGCAATAAATGCTGGCCTTCCTAGCGACGCCTATATCTAAAATCAAGGAATATGGGGATAGGGCGGTGAGGTTGAGGTAGAAGATCAACCATGATCAACCATCCAAAAATGTGCAGGTTAGGTTGATTGGCTATGAGAAATTGACCCTTAGTGTTAGGGGGATTAAATACGTGGGGTTACGGGGATAGGGTGGGATATGTGTTGGTGTAGGGGTTACAGGGATCGGGTGGGATATGTGTCGGTGCAGGCTCGATGGGCCGAAATGGCCTCTATCTGCACTGTGGGGTTTCTGTGATTCTGTTCTGTGATGATTTTATTGAATGCTGGAGCAGGCTCGAGGGGCTGTATGGCCTACTCCTGCTCCTAGTTCTTATGTTTCTTAATTAATTTAAAAAAAAGATCCTTTCCAGTTGCTTTACACAATCTATAACAGAGGCAATTTTCATCAGTAAGTTACTGTTGACTAACTCCACTAAAATCAGTTTTTTATTGTGCGTATTTTTTATTTTTTAAAAACCTACAACGGAAACCTTAATAGCACTGCTACTGCTTAAACCCACTGCTATTTATACCACTAGCCTGAACAAATGCTTTCAAATTTTGAAACAAAATTTATCAGTCATACTGCCATCATTGCACCAGTGCAAAACAGCTTTGTGTCTGTGTGTTGAACCAAAAGTGGCAGTATAACATGAGAGCCAGAACATGATCGGTACCTGTGTGTACCAAGTGGTTTGAACTTTCACGTATGCAATTCTTAAACAATAACCCTTACTAGGTACTACGTTTTAATTAACCAGTATGCTCTAACCATGGTTAACCCCTGACTAATTTAACAGGTTTGTACAAGTCTTTCTGGTTGCTTGCGAATCCTTTGTGAACGTCTTAATTCCACTTGTGGTGGATTCTCAGATTCACTCGCACTTGAGATTGGAGTAGTCTCTGATGTTGGTTTTACTCTGTCCCGCTGTGGCCTGACAGTACCAGTGTCCACTGGCACCTTATAAGCCGTGCTGGGTCCTGGAACAGCCTCCTCTACTGCCCTTTGTTCCATCTGAGGCAGTTCCCCCTGCTGCCGGCTGAAAAGCTGATCTACATGCCGACAAACCCCTCGACCATCCCCTAGTAACACGGAGTATGACACAGGTCCTGTAATGTCCTGGATTAGTCCTGGTATCCATTTAGGTCCATAGCCGAAGTTCCGGGTGTACACAGAGTCCCCTATGGCGAAATGGCGAGCTTTAGTATGTTTGTCATGGTACGCTTTTTGGTTTGTTTGTTTTGTCTCAACCTTTCTTTTGAGATCTGGGTGTATCAGGTCTAACGTGCACCGCAACTTTCTCCCCACCATCAACTCAGCCGGAGAAAGCCCCGTGGTAGCTTGGGGTGTTATACGATAACTAAACAAGGCTCTATTGAGCTTGATCTCCAGGGTGTCACCTGAGCTCTTCCTCATGAGCTCCTTAAAAGTCTGCACGGCTCGCTCGGCTAACCCATTTGAGGCTGGGTGATATGGAGCCGAGGTGACGTGATTCCATTCCTTACCATGAATTCTTTGCTCCCTTCACTAACAAAACACTGTGCATTGTCGGATACAATCATTTCTGGAATACCATGCGTGCTGAAGCTGTTCCTGAGACAATCCAGTGTGGCATCAGTCGTTGCAGATCTCACTGGATAAACGTTGATCCACTTTGAGTGAGCATCTACCAGCACCAAAACATTTTGCCCCTAAAAGGTCCCGCATAGTCTATGTGAATTCTCCTCTAAGGTTTGCTGGGCCACTCCCAGAGATGGAGTGGTGCCCCGGCAGGTGCTTTCCTCTGTTCCTGACATATAGTGCATGACTTTACCTTTGACTCAATTTCAGCATCCAAGTTAGGCCACCACAGGTAGCTCCTAGCCAGTCCTTTCATTCTAGTCATTCCTGGGTGCGATTGATGCAACTGTTCCATCAAAGTAGAGCGTCCCCGCTCTGGGACTATGATGCATGCTTCCCATAGCACACATCCATCTTGGACACTGAGCTCGTGCTGTCTCTGTCTGTACGGCGCGAACTCCGGTCCCTCACGGTGATCTGGCCAGCCTTTCAACACATACTCACGGACCCTTGACAGAACGGAGTCCTTGGCTGTCCAGCCCTGGATTTGCGCTGAAGTCATCAGGGGACTGATCTCCTGATCCAGCATCAGGACGTGCTCCTCAGGGGAAGTACTGCGAGGAGATTTTGAGAGGGGCAGGCGGCTGAGAGCATCCGCGTTCCCGTTTTCCTTGCCGGCTCTGTACGTGATCACATATTCATAGGCTCTTAGTATTACTGCCCATCTCATTATTCTCTGTGATGCCATTTGAGGCACCGCTTTCATCTCATTCAGTAAGCTAATAAGAGGCTTGTGGTCAGTACTGATTACAAACTTCCTCCCATATATGTACTTATGGAATTTCTTTACTCCAAATATAATGGCTAACCCCTCTTTATCAAGCTGTGAATAGTTCTTTTCCGCAGCTGTGAGCGTGCGTGAAACAAACCCGATGGGCCTTTCTGCTCCATCTGGCATGCGGTGGGCCAACACTGCCCCCACTCCGTAGGGTGATGCGTCGCAGGACATTATCAGCTCCTTCTTCTCGTCGTAATGCACTAACACCCTGCTGGACTGAAGTAGCTCCTTTGACTGCTGAAACGTTTTCGCTTGCTCTGGCCCCCAACACCATGGCTCCTCCTTTCTCAGCAGTTTGTGCAGGGGTGCCAGCAGCATCGATAAGTTTGGAAGAAACCGGTTATAATAATTCAGGAGCCCTAGATAGGCTTTCAGTTCAGTCACTGAGGTGGGTGCAGGTGCATCCTGCACTGCCCGCACTTTCCCTGGTAATGGATGGAGGCCTGTGGCATCCACCCAATGTCCCAGGAATGTAACTTCCTTCTCCATGAAACTACACTTACTCCGTTTCAGGCGTAGCCCCGCCTCTTCCAGCCGCTGTAGCACTTTGTCCAGTGTTTTTAAGTGATCCTGATCGTCACTTCCTGTTAGCAGAATATCATCTAAGTACACGGCCACCTTTGGAATGCCCTGCAGAATGCCCTCCATAGTCCATTGGAATATTGCTGGGCTAGAACTGACACCAAATGGTAACCTGGCATACGTGAACAGCCCCTTGTGCGTGTTCACCGTGACAAACTTTTTTGATTCTTCATCTAGCAATATCTGCTGATACGCATGACTCATGTCCAGTTTGCTGAATCTTTCTCCCCCAGCGAGCGATGTTAACATGTCCTCCATTCTCGGAATGGGGTACTGTTCCAGTGATGATACTCTGTTCACTGTTAACTTATAGTCACCACACACCCTTACGTTACTGTTGGGCTTCAATACCGGGACTATTGGTGCCGCCCAGTCTGAAAATTTCACTGGTTCTATTACTTTGTCCTTTAGCAGGCGATCTAGTTCCGCCTCAACCTTGGTTTTCATTGCAAAAGGTACCGACCTTGGTTTAAAGAAACGAGGCGTGGCATCACTGGCTACGTGAATCTTGGCTGTGGCTCCCCTTAAGGTGCCCAGTTCATCCTTGAACACTAACTCATGCTTCATCAGCACTTCTTGCAGTGCCTCTGTACTGTCCTCCATTTTATTCATTGCCTGCCAGTCCACACTCAACTCACTGATCCACCCTCGCCCTAACAGGTTTGGCCCTGACCCTGCTACCACTACCACCGTAAGTTCTTTGGTGACTCCTTTGTGTTCCACTTGTACTTCGGCCGCCCCAAAAATGTCCACCTTCTGTCCTGTGTAGGTTTTGAGACTAATGGGGCATGTACCTAGCTCTGGTACTTTTGCTTCCCCCCATAGCTTGGCGTACTCAGTCTGTGACATTATGGTTACACTACATCCGGTGTCAATCTCAAACTTTACTTGACCTCCGTTCACTATCAAATACTGAGTGAGAGGGGGTACGTTGGGCCTTGAATTGTCTATACTGTATATAGTGAAAACCTCCTCATTAGACTCACTAGACTCTTCCTCCTCTTGTATGTAATTTGCCCGCTTTGTGTACTTCTCCCTCCCCCCTTTAGCATGCTTTGCCCCTTTAGCACTGCTTCTCTCACTCACTGCCCTTTTACAGACTTTCTTTAAGTGCCCTATTGTGGCACTTTGCCTTCGCAAACCTGCAGTCCTTTGCATATGGCTCGTCCTGCCACATTGGTAGCAATCCCCAACCCCGACTGGTGGACTTTTCGCGCCAGCTTCCATCTTGAAAACAGCTCCTCCCAGGTTACTACACTCATGGTAAGGGTGGTGGCAGGGGGTTTGGGGGGGGGCATGCGAAATAGAGTAGTGTTGTCACCTGGTGTGTCACAAGTGAGCAAGATCAGATGGTAGAGACAGGGATAGTAGTGGAGACTCCTCGTCTGAGGCCGCAGGAGTCTCCTAGCTCTGCTAAGCTGCATGCAGACGCTGAGCCTCGGGGGCCATCCAGGAAAAGGGCGATCCTGGAGCTTCAGGAACAAGTTCAAGAGGCTCTGACAGGTTTTGCAGAGAATGGAGGAGTCCATCTCAAATATGAGCAACGCCATGGCGCACGCACTGGCAACTGAAGGTTCTGCCATGGAAAGGATGGCAACCTCCATGGAGGACGTAAATCGCCAGACTCAGGAGAACATGGTATCACTTCTAAATAGAGGGTCATCTATGGAGCACTGTGTTCAGTTCTGGTTACCGACACACAAAGGCAGTTGGAGGAAATTCAGAGATGAGCCATCACGCTCGTGTCAGAGATTTGAGATATAAAGAAAGACTGTAAAAAGCTGGACTTTTTAGCCTTTAGGAGGTATATAAAATAATAAACAAAAAAAAGGAAATCATTGATTACTTTAAATTATCAGAGTAGGACAAGGGGATACAAGTTCAAACTCGTAAAAGGCAAATTTAGAACTAATGTCAGGAAGTTCCTTCGTACACATGGGGGTAGAGACTCCGCTAAATTTGCCCAAAATCGGCCAAACCTATGCCAAAGATCAAGGAATTTCAAGCGCAAATTACGTCCAACGCAAATTGAGTTTCCGCGATCTTTTGTGCTAGGTTAAAAAGCATCGCACTGTAACTGGCCCCGCCCACAAAATTGGCCGCACCTCCAGGTCGAATTAATCACCATTGCGAGTTTCTGCTAATTTGCCCGTTTGCAGGACTTTGAGGAGGCTCTTAAAATTAAGCATTTTTTTTTAGGCGCAAGGGCACTAATGGGCATCTTTTAAAAGCTTTTTAAACTGACTACTGTACCAGTAAATGGTTCTATACAGATTTTTTAAAGTATTTTCTGCTATTTAAAATTGTGTTACTCACAGGTGGTGGACTAGACACTGATTAAAATGTTTATTTTTTGTGATAAACCCATTTTCAGCTGTATTAATAAAACTACACCAGGTTACCACTCTTAAATATATCACGGAATATTTTTTAATGCAATTTCAAAAAAAATTAGGTTCTCAAAATGCTGCCCGATTGCGTTGGTTCATAGAAGATTTTATGTTCGGCGATATGCAAATGAGATTGAGCAGAAACTTGAACAAAAAAATCAGTTCAGAAAACTAGTGCAATTTTAAGCCTAATTTGCACCCGGGTCACCGATTGCACCCAAAGCAGAAACTGTACCCCATGGAGTGGAATAATGGGTGGAGTAGTGAAGGTGAAAGCCCTGGAATTATTTCAAAAACATTGGATACTACAGTTTGGGGGACTATAGAGTCTTTTTGGATAGATGACTAATATGGATCTCCTCATCCATATTTGCCGTGTGATCTTGTGACCTGAAGGGATATACGTGGGCAGTGTAACTCTGGTTTGCTTTCTGACATTGCACTCCAAACATATCTGTCTGACACCAGTAACTACAGTATAATTGTAGCTTTATTTATTGGAGAGACACCTGAATTTTCCTCTCCACAAGTTACTTTACAGGTTTACTGTCGCCATCATAAAATGCTTGTGAACTGAAACAGACATTTAGGAGCCACCTATCACTTTCCCAAAGAAATTGAATGGAATCCCTTAATGAGACCGAGGTCAAACTCCAGAACAAGCTTTTAATTATAATTTCTAGTCTAAACACTCATTTATTTTTACTTTACTGAAATTTCCACAATTACCATGAATTATTTAATACATTCAAGTTAATGTGCCCAAGAAGTATTACAGCACTACTCCCTTACTTATCTACCATTCTGAGACATTTAAACATAACAATTGTACTAAAACATAACTTTTAATCTCTATACTTTAATCCAACTTAAATTTGCACTAGGTGCAGTATTTATGTTTAGAATCAACTGTATCAAATATTGTTGTTTGTTGCCTATGATACTGCAGTCTTTGTAATCACTACTTTTACACCTGCAATTTATCTTTTAATTGCAGGGCCCAGGGGCTGTTACTACCTGCAGATTTTGGAAATGCTTGTGTCACTAGTTGTTTAAATCAGTGCTTTTTACATCTATAAGACAGCTGACTTTACAACATACCCCTGCTGTCTTACTGTTTAGAAAATTTGCTATGTTTCTGTGCCTCTTTGATGCAAAATGGTACAGTTCTTGTATTGAATAATGAAAGGTACGTAAAAGTAAATCAGTCAGTATTGGTGTACAGTACTGTACAATGGCTTAACACCAGAAATAAAGAGAACAACAAAAATGATCCCTTTTGTGTTGTGACAGCATAGGATTAGATGAGATGACCATTTGCCATTGAACTTTTTCATTTATTGGTAAATTTTCTTCAAATTTCATTATTAAATATATCGTACTCTAGTAATGTACTGTACTGGAGAGAAAAACACAACACCGAGCATAATTATTTTTCTCTCCATACTATATCCCATTTATAACTGTAATTTATAATGACCATATTCAGTCTTTAAATTATAAGTGAGCTATTTAGACTGAATATGGCAATTAAACTTCCATCTTCAGCATTGATTTATCAAAATTGGTGAATCACACAGAAGTTGGTGAGCTCTCCAGAAATCACTGAATAAATGTCCAAATTATTCTTGAACTACACAAAACCATTCTAATACTTATTTTGTGCTGCATTTGTTTATTGGGCCTCCTTCCAAAGAGTACATAGAAACATAGAAGATAGGAGCAGGATTGGTCATTTGGCCCCTTGAGCCTGTTCCGCCATTTAATGAGATCATGGCTGATCATCCAAATTCAGTACCCTGTCCCTGCTTTCTCCCCATATCCCTTGATCCCTTCAGCCTTAAGAAATATATCTAACTCCTTCTTGAATATATTTAATAAGTTGGCCTCAACTGCCTTCTGTGGTAGAGAATTCCACAGGTTCACCACTCTCTGGGTGAAGAAATTCCTCCTCATCTCAATCCTAAATGGCTTACCCCTTATCCTTAGACTGTGACCCCTGGTTCTGGACTCCCCTGCCACCGGGAACATCCTTGCTGCATCTAGTCTGTCTAGTCCTGTTAGAATTTTATAAGTTTCAATGAGATCCCCTCTCATTCTTCTAAACTCTAGCGAATATAAGCCTAATCGATCCAATCTCTCTTCATACGGCATTCCTGCCATCCCAGGTATCAGCCTGGTGAATCTTCGCTGCACTCCCTCCATGGCAAGAACATCCTTCCTCAGATAAGGTGACCAAAACTGCACACAATACCCAAGGTGTGGTCTCACCAAGGCCCTGTACAACTGTAGCAAGACATCATTGCTCCTGTACTCGAATCTTCTCGCTATGAAGCCCAGCATACCATTTGCCTTCTTAACTGCCTGCTGCACCTGCATGCTTACCTTCAGCGACTTGTGCACAAGCACCAGGTCTCGTTGCACTTCCCCTTTTCCCAATCTATTGCCGTTCAGATAATAATCTGTCTTCCTGTTTTTGCCACCAAAGTGGATAACCTCGCATTTATCCACATTATGCTGCATCTGCTATGCATCTGCCCAATCACCCAACCTGTCCAAATCATACTGGAGCTTCTCTGCATCCTCCTCACAGCACACACGCCCACCCAGCTTTGTGTCGTCTGCAAACTTGGAGATATTACATCTAGTTCCCTCGTCTAGATCATTAATATATATTGTGAATAGCTGGGGCCGTAGCACCGATCCCTGCGGTACCCCACTAGTCACTGCCTGCCACTCGGAAAATTACCCGTTTATTCCAACTCTTTGCTTCCTGTCTGCCAACCAGTTCTCTATCCAAATCAGTACCTTACCCCAATCCCATGTGCTTTAACTTTGCACGCCAATCTCTTATGTGGGACCTTACCAAAAGCCTTCTGAAAGTCCAAATACACCACATCCACGGGTTCTCCCTTATCTATTCTACCAGTTACATCCTCAAAAAATTCCAGTAGATTAGTCAAGCATGATTTACCTTTTGTAAATCCATGTTGACTTTGTCCGATCCTGTCACTGTTTTCCAAGTGTTCTGCTATTACATCTTTTCTAATGGACTCTAGCATTTTCCCCACTACCGATGTCAGGCTTACCGGTCTATAATTCCCCGTTTTCTCTCTACCACCTTTTTTGAATAGTGGGGTAACATTAGCTACCCTCCAATCCATGGGAACTGTTCCAGAGTCTATAGAATTTTGGAAGATGACCAGCAATGCATCTACTATTTCTAGAGCCACTTCCTTAAGTACCCTAGGATGTAGATTATCAGGTCCTGGGGATTTATCGGCCTCCAATGCCGTCAATTTCCCTAACACCATTTCCCTACAAATACTGATTTCATTCACTTCCTCCCTCTCCTTAAACCCTATGTTCCCCGACATCTCTGGAAGGTTATTTGTGTCCTCTTTTGTGAAGGCAGAACCAAAGTATGTATTTAATTGGTCAGCCATTTCTTTGTTCCCCATTATAAATTCCCCTGATTCTGACTGCAAGGGACCTACGCTTGACTTCACCAATCTTTTTCGCTTCACATATCTATAGAAGCTTTTACAGTCAGTTTTTATGTTTCCTGCAAGCTTACTCTCATATTCTATTTTCCCCCTCTTAATTAATCCCTTTGGCCTCTTTTGCTGAATCCCAAACTGCTCCCAATCCTCAGGTTTGCTGCTTTTTCTGGCCAATTTATATGTCCTCTCCTTGGATCTTATGCTATCCCTAATTTTCCTTGTTAGCCACGGTTGAGTCAGCTTTTTTGTTTTATTTTTATGCTAAACAGGGTGAACAAATTCTGAAGTGCATCCATGCGATCATTAAATGTTTGCCATTGCCTATCCACCGTCAACCCTTTAAGTAACATTCCCCAATCCATCCTAGCCATCTCGCGCCTCATACCGTCGTAGTTTCCTTTATTTAAATTGAGGACCCTAGTCTCTGAGTCAACTACTTCACTCTCCATCTTAATGAAGAATTCAATCATATTATGATCGCTCCTCCCCAAGGGGCCTCGCACAACAACATTGTTAATTAATCCTTTCTCATTACATAGTACCCAGTCTAAGATGGCCTGATCTCTAGTTGGTACCTCGACATATTGGTCCAGGAAACCATCCCGTATACACTTTAGGAATTCATCCTTCACAGTATTGTTACTAATTTGGTTCGCCCAATCTATATGTAGATTAAAGTCACTCATGATAACTGCTGTGCTCTTATTGTACGCATCTCTAATTTCCCGTTTAATGCCATCCTCAGCATTACTGTTTGGGGGGGTCTGTATACAACTCCCACTAATGTTTTCTGTCCCTTGGTATTTCTCAGCTCTACCCATACAGATTCCACATCATCAGAGCTAATATCCTTCCTTACTATTGTGTTAATCTCCTCTTTAACCAGCAATGCTACCCCACCTCCTTTTCCTTTTTGCCTATCCTTCCTGAATATTGAATACCCCTGGATGTTGAATTCCCAGCCTTGGTCTCCCTGGAGCCATGTCTCCGTAATTCCAATTACATCATATCCGTTTACATCTGTTTGCGCAGCTAATTCATCCACCCTATTACGAATGCTCCTCGCATTAAGACACAAACGGCTCGAATTTCCCAGGGTCGTGAAGGCGGGAATGGAGGCGTGTGGGGTGTTAAAATTGCAGAATCGGGGGGCACGAACCCTTCCCACCCCAACCCGCCTCCATGCCCGTTTCCCAGGTGGCGGGTACCCGATCTGTACTGGGAGCCACCTCCCCGAGGCGGGAAGGGGATTAGTGCCAATTAACTGCTTGTTAAGGGCACAGCAGTTATCATGGGTGACTTTAATCTACTTATAGATTGGGCTAACCAAATTAGTAACAATACTGTGAAGGAGGAATTCCTAGAGTGTATACGGGATGGTTTCCTGGACCAATATCCCTATTTTTATCCCTGAAGTGTGGGCTTCCTGATGGCTCCAAACCACGCCAAGTTAGCGAGGCAGACCGTCAGGCTGAAGGGCTTGGGGGGTTCGAGATGAGTGATGGGTGCATGAGTGCAGAGGTAAGTGTGTTTGGTGTGTATAAAGTGTTTAAATAAGTTTTACTTATCTTTACTTACTAATACAGGCTTCCTTCCTTCAGGTCTCGGGAGCCCCTCATCTCACCGGCACAGAAAGCAGAATGCGAGCTGTCAAAAGTTGCAGCATTCAGCTTTATGTTCTGGAGAGATTCCTAACTGAGTCTGTGGAGAAGGAGTCAAGTTAGAAGTCAGATTGTCAGTGTTCGACAGCTTCACAGAGCTGTCAAACGCTGATATTTCATCTGTCAAAAGCTCTTCACAGATGAAATGTCAATCCCTGATGTCACCTGTAACTGGGTGTCCCTTAATTGGCCTGCTGAGCCCGCTGGGCGGGCTCAACAAGGTCAATCAAGGAAAAATTGCGTGGGTTGGCCACAAATCGATGGAGGTGGGACTACAACTCAAAAAGTGGGAGTCCCGCCTCCATCACATCCCCATTCACAAAATCCAGCCCAAAGCCTTCAGGCTTGTTTTTTTAACACTCTTAGTCCTTTTATAATTATTATTTACTGTAGCCCTGTTTGATTTACACCCTTGATTTCTCTGCCTTCCACTTTTGCTTTTCTCCTTCCTGTCTTTTGTTTCTATCCTTGCTTCCCTTTCCTCTGTCTCCCTGCACTGGTTCCCAACTCCCTGCCATTTTAGTTTAAACCCTCCCCAACAGCACTAGCATACACTCCCCCAAGGACATCGGTCCCGGTCCTGCCCAGGTGCAAACCGTCCAGTTTGTACTGGTCCCACCTCCCCCAGAACTGGTTCCAATGTCCCAGGAATTTTAATCCCTCCCCCTTGCACCATTCCTCTAGCCACGTATTCATCTGAAATATCCTTCTATTTCTACTCTGACTAGCACGTGGCACTGGTAGCAATCCTGAGATTACTACCTTTTGAGGTCCTATTTTTTTTTTTTACCTCCTAACTCCCTATATTCTGCTTTTAGGATCTCATCCTATTTTTGACCTATATCGTTGGTACCTATATGCACCACGACAAATGGTTGTTCACCCTCCCCCTCCAGAATGCCCTACAGCCGCCCCGAGACATCCTTGACCCTTGCATCAGGGAGGCAACATACCATCCTGGAGTCTCGTTTGCGGCCGAAGAAACACCTATCTATTCCCCTTACAAGAGAATCCCCTATCACTATAGCTCTCCCACTCTTTTTCCTCCTGTCCTGTGCAGCAGAACCACCCATGGTGCCAGGAAGTTGGCTGCTGCTGCCTTCCCCCGATAAGCCATCTCCCTCAACAATATCCAAAGTGGTATATCTGTTTGAGATGGGGATGGCCACAGGGGTCCCCTGCACTACCTGCCTGCGCCTACTACTCTGCCTGGTGATCACCCATTCCCTTCTTGCCTGTGCAGCCTTTACCTGCGGTGTGACCAACTCCCTAAATGTGCTATCCACGATGTCCTCAGCATCGCGAATGCTCCAGTATGTATGTATTCGGAGCTCCAGCGCCGCAATGCGGTCTGTCAGTAGCTGCAGCTGAATACACTTCCCACACACATGGTCGTCAGGGACACAGGAAGTGTCCCTGATTTCCCACATAGCGCAGGAGGAGCATGCCACGGGGCCGAGCTGTCCTGCCATGACTTACCCTTTAATTATAATTAACTATAACCACAAAAATTAAGACCTTCTAAATTTTATAAACTATTAATCTTAACTGTCAAACTATAGAGTAGTATAAATACTCACCTGGCCGTACTCACCCAATCAGCTGCTTCCTCTTGCCCGCGTCACTTTTTTAATCGTGACTTGGCTCTGGAATGCCGCCGCCGGTCTGTGAGATTGGTAAGCCTCGGTAAAAATACTTTATTGATTTTCTACCTATCTATAACACTCAATTGTGTAGTACTATAGATGGAGTTTAAAAAAGATGAGCCTCAGCAAAAATTTTAACCAGATTGTTTTAACTACCAAAACTAATATATATACTATTAGCAAAAAAAATAAATCCTGAATTTTGCCTTTTGAAATGTCATCCATAGTGGCATCTGATTGACAGTTACACTCATTCAGAAAATTGCCTGGAAAGAGAACATTTTCTTAGAGCAAGATCCGAAAAGAAAGTTTTTGATAGTTACTGGTAGTATTGCTCATTTCACTTTGCTGCTGCAGACTCCATATAAAACATTAAACAAAACATAAAAATTGTTTGACATTGAGTTGCAATGGATTCATGGGGACCGATTTTCCTCATCCTAAACCTGTAAGCACCAGTTTTTTGGGGTTTTCGCATGAGGAAAATAGGACAGAGAGCTGTAACGTATATTTATAGGCACAAAAAGCAAAATGTCTGCTATTGAGGGCTATCAACCTAGTTGAAGCACGATTGACAAAGTCAGTAAGATTTCATAAGTTGCTCAAGTGAAAGTCATTCGCTGACTTGCAACATGTCCCTGATCAAAAAATTGCTTTTCTTTTTAATAGAAGAGCTACAGTACAATCGCTGATATGCTCATAAATCTTAACATCGACCATGTAAAGAGGCAGGCCTCACAATCCATTTTGTGAAACATGAAATGGACACTTCCCCTGATTCCATCAATTCTGATAACTGTTACATTATTAGTATATATGTAAATCCTGCCATGCATGTTTAAATAATCATTTGCTTCTACATAAATTCAACACAGTCCTGCTTCATGTACAAAATTCTTGCAAAGTTTTGGTCAAGTAGCCTTTTAGTTCATACATTGTCAAGCATGTATTAATCAAAACTCTTGTACTCACAATTGCACAGATCATTCTTTCAAATCTATATTCTTAAGAAAGAAAGAACTTGCATTTACTTTGTGCCTTGCATGCCCTCCGGACATCCCAAGTTGCTTCACAGCCAATTGATTACTTTTGAAGTATCTGTATAGTTGTTATGTAGGAAAATGTGACAGCCAGTTTGCATAGAGCAAGGTCCCACAAAGAGCAATGAGATAAATGACCAGTCTGTTTTTGGAGTATTGGTTGAAGGATAAGTGTTAACCAGGAGAACGCCCCTGCTCTTCTGCAGATAGTATCATGGGATCTTTTATGTCTACCCGAGCAGGTAAATGGTGCCTTGCTTTAACATTTCATCCAAAATATAGCACTTACAATGCAGCACTTCCTTCATACTACACTGAAGTGTCAGCCTAGATTGTGTAGGGCTTGAACCCATGGCCTTCTGATTCAGAGGTAAGAGCACTACCGATGAGCCAAGCTGACTCAGGATTGGAATAAGAGCAAACCACCATGATGTCTGAAGAGAATGAGGTGTGGAAGCTAAGGAGGGGCAATAAAGTCCATATGGAGAATAGACCCTCTAGTGTACAGAAGATAGGCTAGAGGCAATCACTGCTATGGAGATGCCTTTTATTGAACCAACACAGATAAGTCATTGTGAGTTGTCTTCATGTCTCACCAAAATTCCAGAGTGCACTAGCCCTGAACTCTCATCTTTCTCCAGTTTCTCTCCAATCTCCCCTCATGTCCTCCGCGCTCATCTTGTCCATGAGCCCCACTTCCTGCTCCCTCGACTCTATTCCCACCAAACTGCTGACCACCCAACTTCCTTTTCTGGCTCCCATGTTAGCTGACATTGTTAACGGTTCACTCTCCTCCGGTACTGTCCCCCTCTCCCTCAAATCTGCCATCATCACCCCTCTCCTCAAAAAAACAACCCTTCACCCACCCCGCCATCCTTGCAAACTACCACCCCAACTCCCTTTCCTCTCCAAAGTCCTTGAACGTGTCGCCTCCCAAATCCGTGCCGATCTTTCCCGCAATTCCATGTTTGAATCCCTCCAATCAGGTTTCCGCCCCGCCACAGTACCAAAACGGCTTTCATCAAAGTCACAAATGACTTACTTTGTGACTGTGACAAAGGTAAACTATCCCTTCTCGTCCTTCTTGACTTGTCTGCAGCCTTTGACATGGTTGACCACTCCATCCTTCTCCAACACCTCTCCACCGTCATCCAGCTGGGTGGGACTGCACTCGCCTGGTTCCATTCTTATCTATCTAATCGTAGCCAGAGAATCACCTGCAATGGCTTCTCTTCCCACTCTTGCATCGTTACCTCTGGTGTCCCCCAAGGATCTATCCTTGGCCCCCTCCAATTTCTCAACTACATGCTGCCCCTTAGCGACACCATCCGAAAACACAGCGTCAGTTTCCACATGTCAGTCTCCAGTTAAATATTGGGAAGACTGAAGCCATTGTTTTCGGTCCCCATCACAAACTCCATTTCCTAGCCTCTGACTCCATCTCTCTCCCTAACATCTGTCTGAGGCTGAACTACACTGTTTGCAACCTTGGTGTTATATTTTGCCCTGAAATGAGCTTCCGACCACATATCCGCAACATAACTAAGACCGCCTATTTCCACCTCCATAACATTGCCCATCTCCACCCTTGCCTCAGCTCATCCGCTGCTGAAACCCTCATCAATGCCTTTGTTCCCTCTAGACTTGACTATTCCAATGCACTCCTGGCTGGCCTCCCACGTTCTACCCTACATAAACTTGAGATCATCCAAAACTCGTCTGCTCGTGTCCTAACTCACACCAAGTCCTGTTCACCCATCACCCCTGTGCTTGCTGACATACATTAGCTCCCGGTTAAGCAACACCTCAATTTCAAAATTCTCATCCTTGTTTTCAAATTCCTCCATGGCCTTGCCCCTTCCTATCTCTGTAATCTCCTCCAGCCCCACAACTGCACCCCCCCCCCCCCCCGAGATATCTGCGCTCTAATTCTGCCCTCTTGAGCATCCCTGATTATAATCGCTCAACCATTGGTGGCCGTGCCTTCTGTTGCCTAGACACTAAGCTTTGGAATTCCCTGCCTAAACTGTCCGCCTCGCTATCTCTCTTTCCTCCTTTAAGACGCTCCTTAAAACCTTAATCTTCTATATTCAAGGGAATACAAGCCTGGTCTATACAACCTCATAATTTGAACCCTTTTAGCCCCAGTATCGTTTTGGTAGATAGATAGAGTAAAACTATTTCCGCTGGTTGGGGAATCTAGGACTAGGGGACATAGCCTAAATATTAGAGAGACACCTTTCAGGAGTGAAGTTAGGAAACACTTCTACACGCAAAGAGTGGTAGAAGTTTGGAACTCTTCTGCAAATGGCAGTTCATGCTGGGTCAATTGTTAATTTTAAATTGATAGATTTCTGTTAACCATAGGAGGTATTAAGGGATATGGGGAAAAGGCCGGTATCTGGAGTTAGGTCACAGATCAGCCATGATCTTATTGAATGGCGGTACTGGCTCGAGGGGCTAAATGGCCTACTCCTGTTCCTATTCCTTCATCCAAGTCATTTATAAATATAATGAAAAGCTAAGGCCCCAGTACAGATCCCTGGGGAACACCAGTAGTCACATCCTGCCAATTTGAGTAAATACCCATTATCCTTACTCTCTCTCCCACCTCCTAACCAATTCCCTATCCAAACCAATAGTTTACTTCCATTTGCTCTCATTTTGTTAACACCTTATGTGGAACCTTGTCGATTGCCTTCTGGAAGTCCATATAAATAATATCCATTGGCATTCCCTTATCTACCAAGTTTGTTACCTCCTCAAAAAATGTAACTAGGTTCGTTAGACATGATTTACCCTTTACAATTCCATGCTGACTCTCTGATCAGCTCGTATTAGTCCAACTGCTCAGTCACTCTGTCCCTAATAACAGATTCTAGTAACTTCCCCACAACTGATGTTAGACTAATAGGTTTATCTCTCCTACCCTTCTTAAATAATAGAGTGACATTGGCAGTTTTCCAATCCAAGGGGGCATTTCCTGAATCGAGAGAGTTTTGGAAGATCATGACTTAACACATCAATAATTTCCTCAATAACAACAGAAAACGCTGGAAAAGCTCAGCAGGCCAGGGCAGCATCCGTGGAGAGAGAAACAGAGTTAATGCTTCAGGTCTGGGACCCTTCGTCAGAACAATTTTCTCACCTACTCAGAACAATTTTCTCACCTACTCAGAACAATTTCCTCACCTACTCAGAGCAATTTCCTCACCTACTCAGAACAATTTCCTCACCTACTCAGAATAATTTCCTCACCTACTCAGAACAATTTCCTCACCTACTTCTTTTAATATCCTGGAGTGGAAACCATTGGGTCCTGAAGATTTGTCTATCTTTAATCTCAGTAGTTTCTCCATTACCATTTTTTTTACTGATTGAATCTAGTTAGTTCCTCCCCTTGATTTATTTTTATTTTTCCTTGTTTCCATGGTACTTTATCCTCATCCTCTACTGTGAAGACCAGTACAAAGTAGCTATTTCATTTCCTCATTTCCAATTACAATATCACCTGCGTCTGTCATTAGGGGGCCCAAATTACTCTTAGCCACTCTATTTCTCTCAGTATATTTGTGAAAACCTTTAGTGTTGTCCTTGATATCCCGCACAAGCTTTTTGCCGTATTCCCTTTTTTTAGCTCTTACCACTTTCTTTGTATCTTCCTTTGGATTACTTTAGCATTTTTAAATGAAAACTACTGTTGACAAGAATTTCCTGTTAGTATTCATACTTTTAAGGTCAAGAAGTAATGCAGTGAATTTTGTAACAGTCCAGATGATTTCTTAGTTATGATTACAACAAACATTTTCTATGTTGGTTGATGCACTGACTCTATTGATCATTTCTTTGCCTTGTACTTCATTTCATGTCCATGATGGCCTTTCAATTGCACTTCATATAACATTTCCCCACAAGCATCAACTTGGCTGTGTAACCTGACTTGTGGCTAATAGTGTGCCAAAACATAAGTATGGAACAAGAAAAGGCTTTTAAACCTGTTCACTCAACACAGCCTTGTACAATTTGCCCTATTATGGATTCTATCCAACTCACTCAATCTCCTGTGGAAGGCAACGAAAGACAGATGAAAGCTCCAAGAAGATAATGCTCTGAAAAATGTAACCCTTTGTCGTGAAAGTAATCCAGCAAAACTCTAGGATATGAATCGGACCTTATATCCCACACGATTCAACTCTGACCAGTTGCATTCCACAGATGACTAATTCATGGTCCCAGCACCGCGACAGTCATCATACTGCAGAAAGCACTTTTACATTGGCTTTTTCAGTTTATGTTTGGGGAGAGCAATCTCCATTCATTGCGCTTTTCCCTGTTATTTATGTCATCAGGAAATGGTCTCTTTAATCTTGCTGAGTTCTGCTGTATATTACAGAAACCCAGAATGCAAATGTGTGGGACCAACTCCATGTATTTTACTTGTCTTGAACAGGCACCGTTTACGTGACAACAATACAATACAATACAATACAAATCGCTTTATTGGCATGATAAGGTACATCTTATGTTGCCAGAGCATCAAAATACATTTATGGTTGAACACATAAACGCGGTTCCATTCATACAGTGTATAAACAACCACAATCTAGCACCTCCCTGAATGCTAGGTCATTTACGCTAGAATGCAGCTGATGGAGGAAGAGCCAAACAACTGCTGCTGGCTGTAGAGCAGTCATGGAAAAGCACCTATGGAGTGTTTGAGGATCTGTGTTGGTCTCCTTATCCCTACAGTCTCCAATGGGGGTGCCAAACAGGCATCTTGATGCAACTTGGCGTATTAAGGCTGGCCAGTGTCAGGCTGACTCGGCCACCATCAAGGTAAGTTTGCTCCTCTGGCTCCCGGAAAAATAAAGGCCCAGAATTTGCTGGAGCTGTGTATCTCGCGGCGTGCCCCGTTAGTTCGATTTTTTTTCCTCGTCCTTCAATGTTTGCACGCAAATTGCTGGAAGTGTGAGCTGGTAACAGTGTGGCGAGGTCAACGGGGTATCTGGGACTTTGGTGAACGACAGGATCAACAGTCTACCTCCTTAACCAATGAGATTTAAGGATAAAGAAAGAAACAGAAATGACTGAGAAGGAAATAGGGTGAATTAGAGTCAAATTAGATAGAGAACGAGAAACAAAGAGAGGGAAAGAAAGATTGGATTAAGAGAGAGAGATGAAAGAAAAAAAAATTACATTCTAAGAACAATTTACTACCTGCAGGAATGAGACTCCACAGTTTCAATTGTTCCCTTTCTGGGCCGGAGAAGTTGATTGGCATTGCAAGAACATAAATCTCGTCATTAAAAGGGTCCTTACGCTGTTAGGTATCAGGCCTAACATTCTGCGGCAAGTTTAATTTGTATTTACTGCGCAAATGCAACAATTTCTTGAAGCTCAGAGGTTGAAGGCGAGCTGCCGTTTCCACAAGGCTAATGGCGAGTGGCGCAAATCGCCCAACAATTTGTGGTGATTTGCAATTCACGGGATATCGCTTCCTCGCCACAAATTGCTGGACGTATTACATACAAATAATGACGTGCATTAAACTTGCCTTTATTTTGCCATCAGATTCTGGGCCAGTGTTGATTTTACCCTGGCTGGGCCTGTTCAGCTCTATCGCTGGTGGAAATGATCGGGGCGTGCAAGGCACACGCTCCAACCATTTCCAATCTAAGATGTCAGTCGTATATTTGCATATTAAAACAGGCCCCTATTTGCATATTGAAATAGACCTACCGATGTGAATGAAAAAACACTTTGGCTGGAATTTTCTTTACCTTGGCAGGTCCGGTGTGGGCGGTGGGAACGAGCCCGTTGCTACTTCCATCCTGCTGTTGAAAATGAACTTACCTTAATGGGGCCTATTAAGCCCGCCCAGCGCGCTAGCCAGCCGAATGAGATGGAGCGGGTCTGGTGACTTCATTCATGATGTGTTTTCATCTAACATAGTGCTGTCAGTGCACTACACCATTGGAGTGCTGCAACTAGTGACTGCACAGAGGTAGAGGGCTGCACCCAGGCTCTCCCATGACTCCCTCCATATGCTTATGGAGGGAGTTAGAGCACGCAGGGAGGTCCTCTTCCCTTCCCATGGGCGGAAGAGACCTCCCCAGGAGATCAACACAGCCTGATTGCACATTGCACAGGAGGTCACAAGCAGGGACCTGGGTGCAGTGCCGCAAACGTTTCAGTGATCTCAGATCATTAAACGTTGGTACAAAGCCACACTCAATCTCATCCTGCTGTGCCACTCATCACATCCCATCACTCTGCCTTCCCTACCATACACCTGCACATCCTTACTCACACCAACATACCTTGCATGTCCACCCATCCATCTCTATCTACATTATCACATCCTCATCTCTCTAGCCACCCCTCACACTTACCCTCATCCTAGTGCAATCATACCAACACACAAGGGTAGCCACTTGGATGTTTTATCCAATGTTTATGTAAAGTTTCTGTTAATGTGGTGTCAAACATAAAAATCTTTATTTTCAACACTTTCCGGTCTTGGACAGATTTATGTGCACCTTTGGAAGTGGCTTAGTGAGAATGGTGAGACATAATGGTACCCCCCGCAATGGTGATGAGTGTGAAAGGAATGGTCATTGTAGGGATGCTTTATGGTGTTGGTGTGAGGTGGTGGCCATATGGGTGTACAGCGTAAAGTTAACTAAATCTGGCAGATGAGACCATCCCTGGCCTCTCGGGCAGCAATGTGCTCGGGTGCTGATGTCCTGTGTCCTGTGCAACATCAGGTGATTGCAGAGAAGGTTGGTGTTGTTGTTGGTGCTGCTGGTGTGCCTGGTGCTGCTGATGTTGGGGCTCCTTGTGGTCCGAGTCTAAGGACCAAGGTGAGACAGTGAGCTCGATTTTCCAAGCCCCGAGGAAGCGGGTTTGGAGGTGGGAGTGGTGGGAAAATTGCAGAATCGGGGGGCAGGAACCCATTCCGCCCCCAACCCGCCTCTGTGCCAATGTCCCAGGAGGCGGGTACCCGACCTGTGCTGGGAGCCGCCTCCCCGAGGTGGAAAGGGGATTAGTACCAATTTTTTTGCCTAATCCCTATTTTTAGCCCTGAAGTGTGGGCTGTCCGACGGCTCCGAACCACGGCAAGTTAGCGAGGCGGACCGTCGGTCTGCAGGGGTTGGAGGGGTTGAGATGTCCGTTGTGCAGGTGAGTGATGGGTCCATGTGTGCAGAGGTAAGTGTAAAGTGTTTTAATAAGTTTTACTTACCATTACTTTCTCCTGCAGGCTTCCTTCAGTTCTCGGGAGTCCCTCAGCCCACCGGCACAGAAAGCAGAATGGCCGCTGGACTGTCAAAAGCTGCAGCCTCTGCTTTCTGGTCTGGAGAGCTCTCTAACTGAGTCTGAGTAGAAGGACTCAAGTTAGAAGACAGATTGTCAGTGTTTGACAGCTTCACAGAGCTGTCAAATGCTGATTTTTCATCTGTCAAAAGCTCTTGACAGATGAAATGTCAATCGCTGACGTCATCAGTAACCAGGTGTCCCTTAATTGGCCTGCTAAGCCCACTGGGCGGGCTTAACAAGGTCAATCAAGGGAAAATAGCGTGGGTTGGCCACAAGTCGATGGAGGCGGGACTACAACCCAAAAAGTGAGAGTCCCGCCTCCAAAAGCTCCTCATTGACAAAATCGAGCCCAGTATATCTGCACCCATGTTGATGGAATAGATTACAGGTGAAGTACAGATGACAGAAGCAATCTGTCAGTGGTGAAAGAGTTCTTCCAATGAGGTGACACTGGATGGAGACT
This sequence comes from Somniosus microcephalus, assembly GCF_052327205.1. Lineage (NCBI taxonomy): Eukaryota > Metazoa > Chordata > Chondrichthyes > Squaliformes > Somniosidae > Somniosus > Somniosus microcephalus. The sequence continues at coordinate 69,540,088 of NC_141002.1, forward strand.
TTGCTGGAAACACTTGCAGCCTGCAGAATCTGTGCTGGAAATGGTCTGAGCAACAGCTTCTGCCTGAGGAAATCATCTGTCAGGTGGGAGCTTTTACTGTACATGTCAAGTAATCAGCTGGAGCAATGGCCACAGAACTCCCGCCTTAGGTTGACAGACATGCCCCCCGAGCTGTTTAAATCCCGTGGTCATGCAGGGAAATTTAAAAAGTAAGTGAAAAAAGGATCTTAAGTGCCTGTAAACTACCCGATAATCATCTCAATTGGGTCCCTCGCTGCTGCCGGTCGGGTCGGCTCCGCGATGACAGACGCACCTGGGGTTAAGGCGCGTGTGAGCGAACCCGCTGTCAAAAATAACAACTTTCCCATGCAATCTGCCACTAATCGTGCCCGCTACCACCCCGGAAAATTCCGGCTACAGATTTGAAGGCACTGCCTCCTGGGCATTGATGGTAAACAGTTGAAGGACTTTAACACAGCGTGACAGTAAGTGGCAAACATGTTTAGTACAATGGCTTCTTAGAAGGTAGGACTGACTTGCTTGACCTTTTATGGTCATTAAATATCTTCCTGCACTGAGAGGCAGTGTATAGGGTCATGGAGTTTGCACTGACTGATCTGGCTACACCTTCCACTGGCCCTGAGTGGCCCTCATAGAATTTAATGCGAACATTAGGGATAAAAAGATCTGACTTTCTATTCCAAAGAGTGCCTCCCTCCTATCCCTGAGCTCTTGCAAGCACAGTTCAACATCTGCAGCAACAAATCAGGGAGCTTTGTGCCCTGCAGCACATGTTTCAGACATTGTAGAAAGTAAATATTTGTTGTGGTCATTGTAATTATTTTGGGTTCTTTTTCATTTTAGATATTTTGGTTCAGTTTTTCAAACTACTTTCATAGGTGAGCCTTAGCTTTATGTCCTTGGGAATGTTTTTACTTGCCCTGAAATCTATTGCAGTTTCGTAGCATTCCCAGTATAATGAACAAGAAAAATATTCTATCCGATACCCCCACAGGATCGTTGTGTTGGGAAGGCAGCAGAATAACACACTAGGCTTTGTTTTAGGCTTTAATTACAGAATTTATTAAACTCTAATGGAACAAGTGAATTGTAAAACAAGGCAGTTGCTTTCAATGGAATGGAAAATCAGGCGGGGTGTATAACAGGCAGCCAATCTGCAACCGCCAGTTTTTCACCTGTGCTCAGACGAAAGTTACTCCCGGTGATTTGAAAAAGGCAGGGCGATAAATCCCTCTGAAACAGTAACTGGCGCCAAGCAGGATTTAAATAACTGTAATTCATAAAGTTGCCAATTAGACACATACCTTAAATCACACAGCCGGCTGAAATTTCTGCAGGGGTTCACCTGATCTCCCACCGTAAGTGTGGCAGAAGATCAGCAGAAACCCCAGAGAAATGGCGTAAACAGCCAGTTACGCTGTTTCTCTGGGGTTTCCGTCAAATTTATGGAGGGAAATCAGAGACCTGCAGAAATTCTACCCCAACGTTTTTGTATTTGAATTGAGTAACTTGGCTTCTCCATCAAGCAAACTGTTGAGCAACAGCTGATTAATCATCACACCAATGTAACAAATTAAACTGGGACCTGATTTCTGTGAGTGAAGCTGGCTTTTAACCCCTTGTATACTGTGACTAAATTAAAGAAGCCTATACCAAGATAAACATTAAGTCACGAGCAAAAAGTCTTCAACAACTATAATTTGTATTTATATAGCGCCTTTAACGTAGTAAAAAGTCCCAAGGCGCTTCACAGGAGCGTTATAAGGAAAAATTAGGGCAGATGACCAAAAGCTTGGTCAAAGAGGTAGGCTTTAAGGAGTGTCTTAAAGGGTGAAAGAGAGGTAGCGAGGCGGTGAGGTTTAGGGAGGGAATTCCAGAGCTTGGGGCCTTGGCAGCTAGAAGAATGTCCACCACTGATTGAGCGATTAAAATCAAGGATGCTCAAGAAGCCAGAATTAGAGGAGCGCAGATATCTCGGAGGGTTGTGGGGCTGGAGGAGATTCAGAAAATTCCTGCTCCTTTAGGCATTTAAAGCCTGCAGCAGCATGCTATATCCTGGTGCCAAACAGGCAAGCTTCCAATTGGAGACATTTCCAACACCTGGAATTCATCTGTGTTCTTCAACTGAGGCTAACACTAGAAATTATAGTGGGATCAGTTCTCATCACATTGAGTAAGTCCCACTCCTTCTGGGACTCCATTAATTTTAAGCTAATTCACGAAACAAAAGCATTAATTTCACCATGTATGTGAAGCTCATCTTGAATCCAACAGCGCAGGTTGATTGTGAACAGTTTAATACATTTTATTCCTGTCATGTTACTGATTTTGTAGGGTCATTTTAAGTAACCTAGGTTTCGTACAAGAAAGCCCCGATTTTAACCTAATTCATCCAGCAGGCGGGTTAAGGTCAGAAGCCCATTTTACACTTGATGTTACTATCTATTGAAGTCAATGGCGATTAAAATCAGGCGGGGTTTTAAATGGCCGTCCGACCCGTTCCCGCCAGGGGGTTTAGGATAAAATCGGGCCTGTAGTCTATCTCAAGCTCTTTGACAGATCATGTCCTTCCTCCAAATCCCAACTGGAATACCACGTTTCAAGTGCATCACTGTAGGGAACCAAGCTCACTCAGACTTTAATACAATAGCACATTGGGGAGACCAAACGCAGATTGGGCGACCGCTTTGCGGAACACCTCCATTCAGTCCGTAAGGGTGACCTTGAGCTTCCGGTCGCCTGTCACTTTAATTCTCCGCTTCACTCCCACTCTCATCTCTCTGTCCTCGGTCTATTACATTGTTCCAATGAAGCTCAAAGTAAGCTCGAGGAACAGCACCTCATCTTTCGATTAGGCACTTTACAGTCTTCCGGACTCAATATAGAGTTCAACAATTTCAGATAATAATCCCTGCCCCCATTTTTCATGCTGTATGATTTTGCCATTCCCATTTGCAACATTTTCACAGCATGTTCTTTCAATTCCTTCCTCCCCTCCTAAACCATCCCCCCCCCATCTCTGCACCTGCTTAATATCTGTTACATTTCCAGCTTTTTCCAGTTCTGATGAAGGGTCCCAGACCTGAAACGTTAACTCTGTTTCTCTCTCCACGGATGCTGCCTGGCCTGCTGAGTATTTCCAGCATTTCCTGTTGTTATTTCACTCAGACTTTTCTGTTCAGAGGCAGCAGAAATAGTCTTGAGGTCACCTACAATGGCAACCTGCGGCCACCTATTTGGATAATTCTGCCAGTGGTGTCAGAACTTCACACTGTTTAAAATTGCAGTCTCCTTTTTGCTGTCCCGCCAATGCTCAACAAAAAACTACAAAAAGTCTTAACTACTTCCTTTTTATTATTATCTACTATGTTTGCTGTGAAGTTTTTTTCTGTTGTAATGAAAAAGCAAAACATATTTATACTGTGCAATTTCTAATAACCTTGAAAAAATCTGTGCTGTACCTTATGTGTGATTTCTTTTTAGCTACTGCGCATGAAGTGGAAAAGATTGGTGATAATATGTCATGAAACTAAACCAGAGATTTTATAATATATCCACAAATGAATAAAACTGGCCATAGAATATCAATGCTAAAGCATATTGCAACTTCAAAAGTCACTTAGAAAGTCAATCAGAGAAAAAAAGGGAAGATACTTTACAGGATAAATCTGCATACATTTATACCAGGTTGTCGTTCTTTACTTGAGTGTGGTATTAGCAAAGATAACTATCCTCTTCTAGCAATACAGTAGATTTAGCGAGGACCATTTCTGACTGCAGTTAACTCATAACTGAAGGGATATGAATTTTTGCATAATCTGTAGTAATGATATGAGAAAATGTAATCCTCTGGTGTGAATGGCATCATTAAGCGTTCAGAATGGTGCATACAGGCAGCCACTGCAGCTGGCAACAGAATTGAACCGTTTCAGATTTTTGTCTGGGATTTACTTTAAGGTAACACTTTGATCTGAAATTCCACAGACTTAACAATGAGCTAACAATAAGTAAGTTAGTGAGTCCTGCAAGGTCCTCTTAAAAACAAAAAAGGTGACATTGTTGTCATGAAAAAGAATTTCAGAATATTTCCAAACTCTGGTAATTATTCCCCACACCATGTTGAACCTACATTTCTAATATTACTGGAAATGCACAGCAGATCAGTCAGAATATGTAAAGAGAAAAGACCAATTGTGAAATTTTTTGGTGTGTACCTTTCATCAGTCTATTAATTATTATAACTTGTCTTTTCTCTCTACAGATGTAGGGATGCACAGATGGCCAAAGCCAGAGGAATGGAGTGTTCTGGAGGGAATATAGGGCTGGAGGAATATACAGAGAAAGGATGGGGTTACAGAGAAAGCCATGAAGGGATGTAAAGATGAGGACCAGGATTTTAATCTTAATGTAAGGGATTGGGCACTAATGTAGGTCAGCGAGGATGGGAGAGGGGGACTTAATGCAGGACAAGATATTTGTGGCAATGTTTTGGACAATTTGGAGTTATGAAAGGTGATGGATGGGAAGCTAGCAAGTGGAGCGTTAGTTAAGTTTGGAAATAAGGGTTTCAGTGGTAGAGAGGCTGAGGTAGAGGCAGGCAATGTTGTGAAGGTGGAAATAAGCAATCTTCAAAGGCCACTTTAAAATCAAATAGGTAGCCAAAGTTGTGAATAATCTGATATGACCCGCAAAACTCCCTGTTTGAATCCTTATAGTCCAGTTTTACAGGAGATAGACAAGGAACTGGGAGGTGACAACATGTTTAAGAGCCTTTTAAAGGATGGAGAAGTGGTTAGCGAGGACAGATAAATAGTGAGTGTTTTTTTTGATGTGGGGTGATTATAACAGTTTTGAACGGGTCAGTATAGTTTGTGAAGAGAAGGAGCACCCTTGCTCCTCCTGGCCCCACGAAGAAAGTAAAAAAACTTGCCTCTTTTGGCCCTGGATCCTCCTCCCGCTGTCTTCACCTGGCAGGAAAGCTACAACAGCTTCCCTGCTCAGGCCACAGCAAAATTGCGGTCAGGGATAGATTATGTCACCTGCATATTTAAAGAAGGACTCCACCGGCTCCAAACCAATGTCCTTGCTGCCTGCTTAGAAGAGCAGGATTACAATAGAAGACAGTGGAATCGGTGTGGAACATCGGTGGATAAGTCCCCAGCCAATTCTAACTGCCTGCCCAACCAATTTCCGCTGGCCGAGTAAAATTTCCCCTTATAGTTTTTTCCCCCACTCTTTCTCCTTCCTGCTGTCTCCTTTCTTATGAACCCAGGTAACTCGGTTGTTTTTGGTTTAGAATGTTTGTTCTTAGTGCTGTTTCTTCACAGATAAATAAATCCTTATCAGAGTACACACTCTGTTGGTATCTGCAGCTTGAGATATTAACAAATTAATGCAGACATTGATTTAAACTTTACTTTGGCCCACAAAGCTCTGTGGTAGGCATCGAAGCAGCCCACAAACAGCTTGGAGATTCCTGTTTCAAGGTACAGGTATTGCTAGTCATTCAGAATCCGGGTGCTGCATCTTCCCTTGCCACTGAATTTTTAATAGTCATTACTCATAAACCTTAAAATTAAAATAAATCCCTAAATAAATCAACCCACTAGATCTATTGCTATGTTCACAAAATAATTGGCAGCCATTGACAGGAATATTTGTACGGCATGGGAAACATTGCAGTTTCTCATCAAATTGACAAATTGAAATAGAATGAGTAATGATCCCAGATAATTATAGAATGCAGTTACTCAGAACAAAAAGTATTTTGTTAAATACAATAAAATTTAAACAAAATATATTCTTAAACATATAGCAAAGTTGTGATTTTAAATGTCTTTGCCTTTGAACAAAAAGCTGCAAACACTTTGAGCAATCTGAAATCCTGGTGTTAATACTGAAGATTTGACTGCATCTGTGTGTAATTAGCACTGTAGTGATTTAACATTTAAAACAACAGTGGGCTAGACAGGAATCAATAAGTTAGCATATCTCAGAGTGGCAATGCAATTCTCACTGAACTTAAAATTTAAGGAATCTGTCAGATAAAGCAACTGTACCACTCAAAATGCTATAAAACTGTTTTAATACTTCATTACTACAATAGCAAAATACTGCGGATGCTGGAAATCTGAAATAACAACAGAAAATGCTGGAAACTTTCAGCAGGTCAGGCAGCATCCGTGGAGAGAGAAACAGAGTTAACGTGTCAGGTCTGTGATGAAGGGTCACAAACCTGAAACGTTGGGCTCGATTTTACTAACGGAGGCGGGTTGAGGGCGGGTCCGTTGCTCGGTGGCTTTCCGACCCACTCCCGGCTGCCGCCTCCCAGAATTTACTATTTTGCGTTGATTGGCCTCATTACGGATGACGTGCGGGTCCCTCCAGGCAATTGCTTGGAGGCTGTCAGTTTCTCGCCTCTGATGACATGTTGTTTGAATGAAAATTTAAAGGGGCCATGTCCCCTTTGGGGAAAATGTTAATGGGATGGATTGGTGCTGTATTATATAGAAAGGGGAGCTGACAGCGTCTGTTTTCAACAAAATTTTATGAATTAAATTGCTGGTCATATTATTCCAGAAAGATATTTATGATTTTTTTTACATATCAATTTATTATCTGACTATGAAATGAAAAAGATGCCAGATTTGTTCCAATCATTGGCTTAGTAATATTAATGCTTTTTTCTCTTAAAGTTGCTGGCTGCTGCAGGAATGGCAGCCCCAATAACTAAGGCTGCGGCCAGGTTCAATGAGGGCTCTTTCCATGCTCTTGTGGAGGGAGTTAGAGGACGTCAGGAGCTCCTCTTCCCTGGAAACAGAAGGAGGCCTCCTCAGCAAACCAAGGCAGCTTGGCTGCAAATTGCGGAGGAGATGAGCTCGAGGTCTGTGTGCAGATGCACACGGGTTCAATGTGGAAAAAGGTTTAATGATCTGCTGAGATCACCTAAAGTGTGGCCTCTGTGTTCTGGGAAATGGAAGTTCAAGAGTGAGGGCTCAGGGCCAATTCCATGTAGAATGTTGGTGGTGACACTGAGTGCAAAGCACCGTTTATTGGACAGATGATGCCTGGGGTTTGAGACTGTCGGACTTATATTCATCTCCATGTGCCAGCCACCTGTGGTTGAAGCGTAAGTTTACGCGAATCTGGCATGGCTGAGTGCATCCCTTGCCTGACGGCCATCAGTGTGGTCGCCTGCTGCTGGATTGGCCACATCTGGCCCTGCAAGGTGTCACTCCCCGTCCTCCTACTCATCCTCCTCCTCGTCCTCTTCCTCATCCTCTTCATTTTCCTCCCAGGAGGCTGTGTGCTGAGCCACTAGTTCATCCGGCAGCACTAAGCCGCGCTGCTCTTCCTCAGAATCTGACGACCAGGATGAGAGGATGTAAATCGTTCCCATCCCGTTGTTATAGATTTCAGTTGAGGCAAGAAGCTTGCCAGCGCACGCCCAAAGTGGCCTGAAATTATTCCAATCAGTTCAAACAGCAGATGTGTGTCAGCTTGACCAGTCACAAGGTCAGCAGATTTGCAAAATCTTATCCCAAACCTCCAGCAACAAAGTTGTTGCATTTGAATGCCAGCCATGTTACAGGAGTGATTTTAAAGTTCTGCACCAATAATGACTACAGATCACGTCCTCCACCAACTCGTCTCCTTGGAGCAGGACTGTTTCTGACAAGACGGGAAACAGGAGCCAGAGGCACGAAAATGGGAAACCTCGATCAAAATAGGATTATCAAGGCAGTTAACAGGCTCTTAACTGCCTTAACTACCTGTCCCACCGGTTGGAGTCGGGTCAGTTTGGGAGCAGCTGTACAGACACGAAAATCGGGTGAAGGTGGGATGGAGGCAGCTTGGGTGTCTGAAGCCATTTTTTCCAATTTTCGCACCTGACCCGCCTCCTCAGGGCTACTAAAATCGAGCCCGTTAACTCTGTTTCTCTCTCCACGGATGCTGCCTGACCTGCTGAGTGTTTCCAGCATTTTCTGATGTTATTTTAATACTTCATTTTTAAGGTAAATTGATGAGGTAAAATTGATGGTTTTAAATATATGAGTAGAAATTATGCTGTGGGATATTAGCATATCAGTGCTGAACATTTTCATACTTTGTCGATCACTTTAAAAGAGGCATTCATCTACTTTAAATGAACAGCATGCCGCCCCCCCCCACAAAATAATGAACAAGGTCATGTCATACAAATCTGGTAAGTATTTGTATGCTAATGTTATACAGTGTCATTTTTAGGTTATGCTTACTAAAGAATGTTACTGTATAAAATGTGAATGAGTTTGCTGACCTATTTAAGCTATACTGCACTTTTAACTTACACATTGAAGTCTGTCAAGCAATTGGAATTTTAAAAGCCACTTGGATAAATTTTCATCTTCACTACCTGGGTGGTAATCTGGCGGAGTGGATCCCTTGGCCATTGTGGAACTCGTCCGATTTTCATTCCATCCGCTTCTAAAATCTATCTGGCCATGTTTTTCTCTCCTACATCGGCATGGAGAAACCAGTGACTCCGGAACTGGGGAAAGCACAGGAGTAGTTGCTCATGTAACCACAGGTGAGCCTGTACCTGGTGCATCTAGCCTTTGGCTGAGGAGATGTCAACTGCTCATCCAATGAATAGCATAGAAATACCACGTACTGTAGCTACACACATTATGCAGAATCATGCGTTTCGCAGATGAGAACAATAGGGAGAAAGATTGAAAAGGCACACAACATGCACCGACTGCCCACATATGCTTTAGGTATAGTATCAAACACATACAATGAAAATATGTTCGCACAGTACTCACTATATCATCTTTGTTGTCAACATTTTATTCAACAAAACAGGGAAGCTTGGGGTAAATTTTCATCTTCATTGCCTAAGCAGTAATCTGGCGGAGTGAATTACCTACCTATTATAGGGCAAGGCATTTTATTGTGGAATAAAAATCGAATAGGTTCTATAACCGGGGGTGGGGGGTGTGATGCACTCTGCCAGATTACTGCCCAGAGTGAAGATGAAAATTTACCCCCTTGTGTCTGCCAAATGACATCTGGTATGCAAGAAAGTTAAGGTAAATCAAACATTGGTGCATTTATATGTCATAACTGTTCTAAAAATCAACGCTGTCCATATAGCCACCTCCCTAGAAATAGATATGACATTCCCCTGTACTTAAAAGCTCCGACAGCCCCTTATCATCCTGCTTATCTGTGTCTTGTAGCTGCTGCTTGCTACTGTAGTCTATTGTGAAGCTTCTGTCAATGGCAATATCATCATGTAGTATTGAGCAAATGGCAATTTATCTTTAATGCAGAGTTCTTTAAACTCCCTCCCCCCACCCCCAACAAAAAAACAAATGCCTGCTGTGTATTGACAGCGGTGCTCAGATGTACCTAATTGTGCTGTCTGTGACCCCCCGACGAGTTTGAAGTCTTCAGGAAACCACTCCTTAACTACTCTTCCCCTTCAAAGAGGTGGGTCACAGTGAATTAGTATAAAATGAATGAATCATATGTACTGCCTGAAAGCCTTGCATTCATATGAATTATTTTCATGCTGGAGTTTGCAGATTCAAAGAATGATAGCTCTTTCAATTGACAATGCCAAATGAGTGCAGTCAATTATGCCTGCACCGTAGGAAAGCTTGCACGCAGACACAACTGCAGCTGTCTCTGTTGCCTGTGCTGGCTACTACGTTGATGTTACCTCTCTGTGGGCAAAGCAGTGTTGCAGTCACATTCTGTAACAATAAATCATGTAACAACTTATTCCTGATATGTCTCTTGTGGATGTCTGGAAAATAGCAGTTACTGATCTTCAGCTCCACTGAAATGGCAGTGTCCACACTTAACTGTGGCTTCAGGTCACAGTAAAACCAGGTGGCAGTGCTCACTCATTTGTATCCTTGCTGTACCTGGGCCTCAAAGTACCAAGAGATGCAGGTGCAGAAAGAAAGATTTGCCTTTTGTATAGGACCATGTCTCATCCTAAGGACACTGCAAAATAATAACTTTTGAAGTTGTAATTATTGTTGCTATGTAGGCAAATGTGGCAGCTAATTTTGCCCACACAGATATCCCACAAGCAACAAATGATATAAATGACCAATTAATCTGTTGCTGACAGTGTTGCTTAAGGAATGACGTTAGCCAGGATACCAGGGAAACTCCCTGCTCTTTGAATAGCATTAATATGAGTATGATGATAACATCATGGTTATGTTATTGGATTAGAAATCCAGAGGCCTGGACTAATAATCCAGATAATGCGAGTTTAAATCCCACCTTGCCATCTCATGTGACTTCTCCATTCCATTGTATCAATTACAGACAAGGAAATCTCTGATCACTTCCTAGTATCCCGTAACACCCACATCCCACTTCTCCCTACCTTCTGCATCTGCCCCTGGAAAAAACTCTCCCCCAAGTCTCTTGCAACGGAACCTTCAAACTCCCAACTGTCCAGCCTTTGGTCTTCCATTCACCACAATACTTCTACAGCTATTGATCTGCTCAGTCTCGATCTCTCTGCAGCCTTTGATATGGTCAAATATGCCATTCTCCTCCAACGCCTTTCCTACATAGTCCACCTGTGTGGGACTACCCTCGTCTGGTTCTACTCTTCCTGCCCCCACACCATTACCTCTGGAGTCTCCCAAGTATCTATCCTTGACTCCCTTCTATTTCTCATCTGCATGTTGTCTTTCGGCGACATCATCCGAAGACGTGACGTCAGGTTCCACATGTACATTGACGACACCCAGCTCTACTTTACCACCACCTCTCTCAGCACCTCCACTGTCTCTGATTTGTCACGCTGCTTGCCTGCCATCTAGTGCTGGATGAGCAGAAATTTCCTCCAATTAAATATTGGAAAGACCGAAGCCATTGTCTTCGGGTCCTGCCACGAACTCCGCTCCCTTACCACCACCTCTCCCGACCCTTCCACTGCCTCGATGTTGTCAGACTGCTTGTCTTACATCCAATCCTGGTTGAGAAGCAATTTCCTTTAATCAAACATTGGGAAGACCGAAGCCATTGGTCTGGATATTAACAGGGGAGGTCTAAGTAGGTGGGGGGGCGGGGTTTCGGAAGTGTGGAAACCCATGGCAAATGAGTATTTCCAGTCAGAAAGTCGCATAATATGACGTCATTATTGCTGCTGCATTTAGGGTCTGCAACAAGCCTTGCTTCTTCTGCAGGCTGCCAACTTTTTGGCATTTGCTGATACACTGAGCTGGAAGCAGAATGGCAAGAGAAAGACAGAGGTCTGCACCCCGTTTTGACGACGTTGCCCTGCAGGCTTTAGTGGAGGGAGCAAGAGCTCACAAGGAGGTGCTCTTCCCTTCATCAGGGAGGATGATGCCTCCCCAGCAGACAAAGGCTGCGTGGCTGCAAGTGGCAGAGGAGGTCAACTCCTTATCGGCTACCCGCAGAACATGGATACAGTGCAGAAAGAGATTTCATGACCTTCAGCACACCGGAAAAGTGAGTATGAAGTTCCCATCACTCTCAATCTGATCTCATTGCCTCTCCTCACCAGCACTCAGCTTTAGCAATCTCTCCCTCCACATCCCACTTGACACTGACATCCATGCACCCTTACCCATTCCCTCTCTCTCTATGCTCACAGTCACCTAACTATTCGACTATGCAGCCCTCACACTCCCTATCACTCTGATGCTATGAAAACAACTGACAACAAACAGAAGGGCCCTTGGTCTTGCCACCTCATTCCATCTTTGTCTCCTTCTAAGCATCTATGCTATGGATTCACTACACTCACTCCTTCATTCTCACTCAAACTCCACTTGTCTCCCTCATTGCAGGAAAAGAGAGCTCACAATAAAAGAGAGCGAGCGAGGACAGGAGGAGGGCCACCATCAGTAGCCCACCTCACCCCCTGGGAGGAAGCGGTCCTGGAGATCATAGGACGGGAGGATGAGGCGCAAGTGGGGGACGGACAGAGGGGTGCATCACAGCAAGCTGGTGACAGAATAGTTTTCCATCTCTCTCATTGACATTGCATGAGTCGCTGATAATGATTCTGAAGCTATAACAGATGGACCTATGATCATCTGCAATATGCAATGTGCATGTAACCTTGACCTCACATCTCTAACTCTTTCCTTTATTCCCCCACAGGACCATCGAGAGCCCCCGTCCCCACTGTCCAGGGGGAAGAGCCTGAGCTTCCAGACTCCTCAGAGGAATCTGCAACCTCTGAGGGCGCAGCGTCAGCAGAATTCAGCGCACCCAGCACCAGCACAGACACTCACACCTCGGTGGGACCTTCGGGACATAGAGTAGTGTTGTCACCTGGTGCATCACAGCTCACAAGTGAGCATCAGCAGATTGTGGAGACAGGGACAGCAGTGGAGAGTGCTAGTCGGAGGGCACAGGACTTTGCCAGCTCGGCTCAGCTGCATGTCGACCCTCTGCCTCTGGGTCCATCCATAAGATCAGCGGGGCTGGAACTCCAGGAACAGATGCAGGAGTCTCTGGCAGGTTTTGTCTCCAGGGTCGATGTGAGTGTGGAGCGAATGGAGGAGTCCATAGCGAACATGAGCAGAGCCTTTGTGGAGTCATTGGCGCATAATCGCATCACCATGGAAAGGATGGCAACGTCCATGGAGGAGATAAGTCGCCAGGGTATGGAAAACATGGTGAGTGTTCATAATAGAATGACATCTCTTGAGGAGCGATGGGCATCTATTTAACAGAGAAACCAGACCTACATGGAAGTCCTTCTGAGTAGGACTGCCAGTGCAGATACGGGTCCCCATAGCCCCCTGATATCCAGCAAGGTGCTCTCAAGCCACTTCCAAGCACTGGCCCCTTCTGGCCTGTGCAGCTACAGGTGGGTGAGCAGCAGCCTGGCGCTTCTGTTGCTGCTGCTGTTGTTCCTGGTTCCGCTGGTGCCGCGGCTGGTGTTTGAGCTCATCTAATGCCCAGAAGGGAAGGAAATAAATGGCTCCCATGCTTCTGGTATATGCCCACGTTGAGGAAGCACTGAGTGAAGGTGGCAAGCGGGGTTTCCCAGGAGGTCACACTGGTGATGTGTGTGAGGCTCCAACCTTCCACAGGCGTGGTTAAGCCTGGTAAAAGTTGCCCCAGGCCTGAAACAACAAAGTCCTGCCACCTGTCAATGATGACTGATCAAATCTCCTCTTTAATGGTTGACCTGCAGCTGATAGTCAGCAAGCCAATAATGCTCACGCCAGGTTTCACAGTCGTGATCCCCACCAGGCATGTTTTACGTGGGAAAAGGGTTAAAAATGCAAGGGCCTGTTGAAATGGGATTATAAAGGCCAATTATTGCTGATTAAGGGCCTTAAAGACCAGTCCCGCCTGTTGGAGGCGGGACTGATTCGGGACCATCAGACACGCCTGGGTTAAAATGGCTCGGGGTCGGGAACCAGGCCGGGGGGGGGGGGGTCCCGACCCCCAGTTTTTGCGATTTTAACCCCCCACACGCCTCAAAGCCCACCTCACGGCTGAGTTAAAATCGGCCCCCATGGGTCTTTTGTCATTGACAGATTCCCCACCCGGAAATCAGCCTAATTGACAGGCTTGGCTTCTAGTCAGGAGGGGAGGACTCCAGAGCAGGACGCAGGATCGGGTAGGTCCGATCCACAACCCCGGGGCGGGGTGCGGGTGTCCAAACCCGGGGGTCTTTGAATGAGGAGCTTGGGGGCCTGGGGTAAGCACTCTTGCTGTAAATGCACTTACCTCTCCCCAAAGCGGTCATAGAGTCATAGGCCTAGAAATTCGGTGGCGCCCCGTCACGCTCGCCTGGGCGCCGGAAGTCCCGCCCCAGAAGGAGCCGATTGCGCCAGCGTGATATTCAGTTTTAGCACCCCAAACGGAAGCGGGGCGCTGCTCGAGGCGCCCCGCGTCCCTCTTGGGGCACTAAAACTGAATATCGCAGCGCAACGTGCCGCAGCGCCACACGCTGCAGCACGACGCGCTGCGGTACTGCAGGCCTTCCTCCCCTTAAAGGGGAGGGGCCTGCACCAGCGCGATCAGAGATCGCGAGTGCCGGCAAAAGAGCCCGGCACCGAGGAGAGGTGCCGGGCTCTTGGGACACAGCCGGCACTGCCTGGGGGGCTCAGGAGGCCGGGGACAGCGGCGCAAGGAGGTGCTGGCAGGAGGCCAGCAAAAAAAATGGCTGCCCAGCACCTCCCCTTTAATTAGCGTCACTACCGCGCAGGGTGGCCCCCCTGAACCGGTCGCAGATTGCGACCGGCATTACAGTGGGGGGTGCGACCCAATATCGCGATCGGGGCGGTAGTGGGGCGCTGCGCACACCGATGACATCATCGGTGGCGGCGCAGCGCTACAGGCTAACGCCACCATTAGCGCCCCGCTAAATTTCGCGGTGGGCGTGGCCAGTGGCGCTAAAGCCACTAAGTGCCCTCTTTGGGCGCTAACTGGTGGCGCAGCCCACCGAATTTCTAGGCCATAGAGTTATACAGCACAGAAAGAGGCCCTTTGGCCATTCATGTCCACGCTGGCCATCAAGCCCTGTCTATTCTAATCCCATTTTCCTGCACTTGGCCCGTAGCCTTGTATGCTATGACGTTTCAAGTGCTCATCTAAATGCTTTTTGAATGTTGTGAGGGTTCCTGCCTCTACCACCCTTTCAGGCAGTGAGTTCCAGATTCCAACCACCCTCTGGGTGAAAAAGTTTTGCCTCAAATCCCCTCTGAACCTCCTGCCCCTTACCTTGAAACTATGCCCCCTGGTTATTGACCCCTCCCCTAAGGGGAAAAGTTCCTTTCTATCTACATTATCTATGACCCTCATAATTTTGTACACCTCAATCAGGTCCCCCCTCAGCCTTCTCTGCTCTAAGGAAAACAACCCCAGCCTGTTCAGTCTCTCTTCATAGCTGAAGCGCTCCAGCCCAGGTAACATCCTGGTGAATCTCCTCTGCACCCTCTCCAATGCAATCACATCCCTCCTATAGTGTGGCGACCAGAACTACACACAGTATTCCAGCTGTGGCCTAACTAGCATTTTGTACAGCTCCATCATAACCTCCCTGCTCTTATATTCTATGCCTCAGCTAATGAAGGCAAGTATAAGAACATAAGAAGTAGGAGCAGGAGTAGGTCATACGGCCCCTCGGGCCTGCTCCGCCATTCAATAGGATCATGGCTGATCCGAATCTAGACTCACGTCCACTTCCCTGCCCTCTCCCCGTAACCCCTAATTCCCTTGTCTGCTAGGAAACTGTCTATCTCTGTTTTAAATTTATTTAATGTTGCAGCTTCCACAGCTCTCTGGGGTAGCAAATTCCATAGATTTACTACCCTCTGAGTGAAGAAGTTTCTCCTCATCTCAGTTTTGAAAGGGCAGCCGCTTATTCTAAGATTATGCCCCCTAGTTCTAGTCTCACCCATCAGTGGAAACATCCTCACCGCATCCACCCGATCAAGACCCCTCACAATCTTATATGTTTCGATAAGATCGCCTCTCATTCTTCTGAACTCCAATGAGTAGAGGCCCAACCTGCTCAACCTTTCCTCATACGTCAACCCCCTCATCTCTGGAATCAACCGAGTGAACCTTCTCTGAACCGCCTCAAGAGCAAGTATATATTTTCTTAAATATGGAAACCAAAACTGCACGCAGTATTCCAGGTGTGGCCTCACCAATACCCTGTATAACTGCAGTAAGACCTCCTTGTTTTTATACTCCATCCCCCTTGCAATAAAAGCCAAGATTCCATTGGCCTTCCTGATCACCTGCTGCACCTGCATACTAACTTTTTGTGTTTCATGCACCAGGACCCCCAGATCCCTTTGTAATGTAGCACTTTGCAGTTTCTCTCCATTTAGATAATAACTTGCTCTTTGATTTTTTCTGCCAAAGTGCATAACCTCACACTTTCCAATATTATATTCCATCTGCCAAATCTCTGCCCACTCACTTAGCCTGTCTATGTCCTTTTGCAGGTTTTTTATGTCCTCCTCACTCACTGCTTTCCCTCCCATCTTTGTATCGTCGGCAAACTTGGATACGTTGCACTCGGTCCCTTCCTCCAAATCGTTAATATAGATTGTAAAGAGTTGGGGTCCCAGCACTGACCCCTGCGGAACACCACTAGTTACTGATTGCCATCCTGAGAATGAACCATTTATCCCAACTCTTTGTTTTCTGTTAGATAGTCAATCTTCCACCCATTCCAGTATATGACCCCCAATCCCGTGATTTTTTATCTTGATCAGTAATCTTTTGTGTGGAACCTTGTGAAATGCCTTCTGGAAGTCCAGATACACTACATCCCATATGCCTTTTTAACCACCTTATCTCCCTGTCCCTGCTGCTTTCAGGGATCTATGTACATGCACACCAAGGTCCCTCTGATCCTCTGTCCTTCCTAGGGCCCTACCATTCATTGTGTATTCCCTTGCCTTGCCTTGTTAACCCTCCCAAAATGCATGACCTCACACTTTTCAGGGTTAAATTCCATTTGCCACATTTCTGCCCATCTAACCAACCTGTCTATATCGTCCTGTAGCCTGAGGCTTCCCTCCTCGCTATTTACCACTCCACCAATTTTCGTGTCATCTGCAAAGTTACTGATCATACCTCCTACATTCATATCTAAATCATTAATGTACACTACAAACAGCAAAGGACCCAGCACCGATCCCTGTGGTACACCACTGGACACAGGCTTCCAGTCACAAAAACAACCTTCAACCATCACCCTCTGCCTCCTGGCACTAAGCCAAATTGCCCTGGATCCCATGGGCTCTTACCTTCTTGACCAGTCTCCCATGTGGGACTTTGTCAAAAGCCTTACTGAAGTCCATGTAGACTACATCAACTGCACTACCTGATATGCCTATCAATTAGTCCAATAAAAGGCGACGAGTTAAGAACGTAACTGAAGGTTTTTATTGGCTAAATAACAGAGCCCACCCTCGTGGGTGATCCGATCCAACAGGGAGGAATACTAGCCAGTCAGCTACCTTTATACCTGGGCAGGTAATGGGCGGAGTCGGAGGTGGTCAGCCCAGGTATAACAGTGCGACAAGAGGCGACCTCGTGTAGTGATGTGACAGTGAGAACAGTGAGAACAATATACAGTGATAACTATAACAGTGGTTTACCACATTCACCCCTTGTTTAGATTAGAGTCCGGCGGGGTGAAGTGTATTACCAGCTCTGGTATGTCAGTCTGTCCGGAGGCTTCGTTAGCCTCTCCGATCGTCGCAGCGGCGGTGTTACATTATCCGGTGTTAAAGCTGGTGTCTGCGTAGTCGGCAAAGGCTCGTGGGGTTCCGGCATGCCGTCTACCTCGGCTGGACTCGGGGGGTTGGGAGGGGGGGGTGAGGGTGCGAGGTCTCGTAAGGAGACAGTGTCCTCCCGTCCGTCTGGGTAAGCCACATAGGCGTACTGGGGGTTGGCGTGCAGGAGGTTCACCTTCTCGACCAGGGGGTCCGTTTTATGGGCCCTCACGTGCTTTCGCAGCAAGACGGGTCCCGGAGAGGTCAGCCAGGTTGGTAGGGTGGTTCCCGTAGTCGACTTCCTGGGGAAGACAAACATTCGGGCATGGGGGGTGGTGTTAATGGCAGTGCAAAGTAGTGACCGGATGGAGTGCAGCGCAATCGGGAGGACCTCTTGCCAGCGGGAGGTTGGGAGGCCCTTAGACTTTAAGGCTAAGAGGGTGGCCTTCCATACCGTCGCGTTCTCTCTTTCCACCTGGCCGTTCCCTCGGGGGTTGTAGCTGGTGGTCCTGCTTGCTGCAATACCCCTCTCCAATAGGAACTGACGGAGTTCCTCGCTCATGAAGGAGGCGCCCCGGTCACTATGTATATAGTTCGGGAACCCGAACAAGGCGAAGAGTTTGTTCAGGCATTTAATGACCGTGTTACTGGTCATGTCTGGGCAGGGGAAGGCAAAGGGGAAACGGGAGTACTCATTAACGATGTTGAGGAAGTACACATTACGGTCGGATGACGGTAGGGGCCCCTTGAAGTCGATGCTCAGACGCTCGAAGGGGCGGGTGGCCTTGATCAGGCTTGCTCTGTCCGGCTTATAGAAGTGCGGTTTGCACTCAGCACAGATCTGGCAGTTCCTGGTCATGGTCCTGACCTCCTCGATGGAGTATGGCAGGTTGCGGGCCTTAATGAAATGGTAGAGTCTGGTGACTCCGGGGTGGCAGAGGTCATTGTGGAGGGTCTGAAGTCTATCACTTTGCGCGCTGGCGCATGTAATGCGTGAAAGAGCATCAGGGGGGTCGTTCAGTTTACCGGGCCGGTACAAGATCTCATAATCATAGGTGGAAAGCTCGATTCTCCACCTCAAGATTTTGTCGTTCTTGATCTTGCCCCTCAGCTTGTTATTAAACATGAAGGCAACCGAGCGTTGGTCGGTGAGGAGGGTAAATCGTTTGCCTGCCAAGTAGTGCCTCCAGCGCCGTACTGCCTCCACAATTGCCTGGGCTTCCTTCTCGACCGACGAGTGTCGGGTCTCGGGGCCCTGTAGGGTCCTTGAGAAGAAGGCTACCGGCCTACCCTCCTGGTTAAGGGTAGCGGCTAGGGCGAAGTCGGATGCATCGCTCTCCACTTGGAAGGGGATTGACTCATCCACTGCGTGCATTGTGGCCTTGGCTATGTCTCCCTTAATGAGGGAGAAGGCCGCGCACACCTCTTCCGTGAGGGGGAAGGATGTGGTTTTCAGGAGGGGTCTGGCTTTGTCCGCATAATTGGGTACCCATTGGGCATAGTAGGCGAAAAGCCCCAGGGTTCTCCTAAGTGCTTTTGGACAGTGGGGGAGGGGTAGCTCCATGAGGGGGCGCATTCTTTCGGGGTCGGGGCCGATGACTCCGTTCTCTACTACACAGCCAAGGATGGCAAGGCGCGCTGTGTTAAACACGCATTTCTCCTTATTGTAGGTGAGGTTCAGCCGTTGGGCCGTACGGAGGAATTTCTCCAGATTCACGTCGTGGTCCTGCCGGTCGCGGCCGCAGATGGTGACGTTATCTAGGTAGGGGAATGTGGCCTGCAGTCCGTTCTGGTCAACCATCCGGTCCATCTCCCTTTGGAAGACCGAGACCCCGTTGGTGACGCCGAAGGGGACCCTAAGGAAGTGGTATAGGCGCCCATTCGCCTCGAAGGCGGTGTACTGGCGGTCCTCGGGGTGGATAGGGAGTTGGTGGTAGGCCGACTTAAGGTCGATGGTCGAGAATACGCGGTATTGTGCAATCTGATTGACCATGTCAGATATGCGGGGAAGGGGGTATGCGTCCAGCTGGGTGTATCTGTTTATGGTCTGGCTGTAGTCGATGACCAGGCGATTTTTATCGCCGGTCTTAACGACCACGACCTGGGCACGCCAGGGGCTGTTGCTCCCCTCGATGATGCCCTCCTTCAGGAGACGCTGCACCTCAGAGCTAATGAAAGCTCTGTCCCCAGCGCTGTACCGCCTGCTCTTGGTAGCGACGGGTTTGCAGTCGGGGGTGAGGTTAGCGAACAGGGAAGGTGGCGGCACCTTGAGGGTGGATAGGCTGCAGGTGTTACGCGGTGGGCGGTTTAACCTTCGCTGGTTGTCGACTGTGAGTGGGGGGAGGGGTCCACCGTATGCTAGGGTTACACTTTGGAGGTGGGATTGGAAGTCCAGCCCTAGTAGGACGGCAGCGCAGAGCTGGGGGAGGACGAGGAGTTTAAAGTTTTTATACTCTGTACCCTTAACCGACAAGGTCACAGCACAGTAGCCGCTAATGTCCGTGGCGTGGGACCTCGATGCCATCGAGATTCGGTTGCGCGTTGGCAGGACAGGGAGGGAGTAGTGGCTCACCGTGTCTGGGTGGATGAAGCTCTCCGTGCTTCCGCTGTCGAACAGGCAGGTCGTGGCGTGGCCGTTTACTTTGATGTCCATCATCGACTTGGACAGGTGGTGTGGGCGGGCTTGATCCAGAGTGACGGAGGCTAGCGTGTAGGTAAGTGAGTCGTTGTCGTCTGCGGGCGAGGCGGTCGTCGGGTCCGGGGGCCCGGTGGCAGTCGGGCGTGGTGGGTAAAATGGCGTCTCCCACGAGGTAGGACAAAATGGCGGAGAAGATGGCTGCCCCCATAACTCACATGAGGCACTATTGGGGTCGGTTGCCTTGATCAAAGATGGCCGCCCCCATGACTCACGTGTGGGGATACTGGCCTCAGTTGCCATGAAAGAAGATGGCCGCCCCCACAGTTCGCATGAGGCACTGCTGGCCTCTGAAGATCCGCTCCTGCAGGCCTTAGAGAAGTGGCCTTTCTTCCTGCAGGTTGTGCAGGTAGAGTTCCTGGCTGGGCAGCGCGACCTCGGGTGCTTCTCCTGGCCGCAAAAGAAGCAGCCGGCGGCCCGATCGCGGGTGCCCGATGTCGGAGCCGGTACCGGGGGTGGCGGGCCCGGTCGGGTCCGGGACGCCGACGCTGAGGTAGGTCCCGGGGGCGGCGCTGCGAAGGGTATTGCGGTAGGGGTCGGGCCCGAGTCCCAGGGTCGCGAGCAGTACCTGGAAAACGCCTCCTGGTCCTGATGGGCCACCTCCAGGGAGAGAGCGAGGGCTTCAGCTTTGTCCAGGTCGAGGTCTTTAGCTTCAAGCAGTCTTTGCCGTGAGTAGTCGGACCGTAGGCCTTTCACAAAGGCATCGCGGATATTATCTTCCGTATTTTCAACAGCCGTCACCGCTTTAAAGTCACAGTTCCTGCCGAGTGCTCTTAGCGCCCGTAAAAATTCAGCTACAGACTCTCCTGGCTGTTGCGGGCGGGATCTTAGGAGGTGCCTGGTGTACATGTAATTTACCGGGCTGCGGTACTGCTGTTTCAGTAGGTTGATAGCGGCCTCGTACGTAGTCGTGTCCTGTATGAGTGCGTATACTCTCGGGCTCGCTTGGGCGTTCAGAAGTCTTAGTTTGGATCTCTGCGGGGCGCCGGATTCTTCCAGGTAGGATTCGAAGCAGTCCAGCCAGTGTTTGAAGTTGAGGGCTGCGTTTGGTGCCTGTGGGTTTAGATCCAGGTATGGTGGTTTCAAGGCTTGCAGCCAAGCCGGCTGGTGTGGCCCGTTGTCTGGAGGCTGCTGTTGCTGTGCTGCTGGGTGAGCTCCTTGCTGTTGCTGTTCATTATCAGACATCTTTAAAATTTAGTCAATAAAATTGATATGCCTATCAATTAGTCCAATAAAAGGCGACGAGTTAAGAACGTAACTGAAGGTTTTTATTGGCTAAATAACAGAGCCCACCCTCGTGGGTGATCCGATCCAACAGGGAGGAATACTAGCCAGTCAGCTACCTTTATACCTGGGCAGGTAATGGGCGGAGTCGGAGGTGGTCAGCCCAGGTATAACAGTGCGACAAGAGGCGACCTCGTGTAGTGATGTGACAGTGAGAACAGTGAGAACAATATACAGTGATAACTATAACAGTGGTTTACCACACTACCCTCATCCACACACCTAGTCACCCCCTCGAAAAATTCAATCAAATTGGTTAGACATAATCTCCCCCTGACAAAGCCATGCTGACTATCCTTGATTAATCCTTGCCTCTCCAAGTGGAGACTAATTCTGTCCCTCAGAATTTTTTCCAATAATTTCCCAACCACTGATGTTAGACTCACTGGCCTGTAATTCCCTGGTTTATCCCTACTACCCTTCTTGAATAATGGCACTACATTAGCTGCTCTCCAATCCTCTGGCACCTCCCCTGTGGCCAGAGAGGTTCTGAACATTTGTGTCAGAGCCCCTGCAATCTCCTCCCTTGCCTCACACAGCAGCCTGGGATACATCTCGTTAGGGCCTGGGGATTTATCCACTTTTAAGCCTGCTAAAACCGCTAGTACCTCCTCTCTCTCAATACTAATTTGTTCAAGTATATCACAATCCCCCTGCCTGATTTCTATGCCTACATCGTCCTTCTCCATAGTGAACACAGATGCAAAATATTCATTTAAAACCTCACCTACATCTTCCGGCTCTACACACAGATTGTCACTTTGGTCCCTATTGGACCCTACTCTTTCCCTGGTTATCCTCTTGCCCTTAATATACTTATAAAACACCTTGGGATTTTCCTTTATTTTGCCCGCCAGTGTTTTTTCATACCCCCTCTTCGCTCTCCTAATTTCTTTTTTAAGTACCCCCCCTGCACTTTCTATACTCCTCTAGGGCTTCCACTGTTTTTAGTCCTTTGTATCTGCCAAAAGCCTCTCTTTTTTACCTAATCCATTCTTGTATATCCCTTGACATCCAGGGTTCCCTGGGCTTGTTGGTCCCACCCTTGACCTTTACGGGAACATGTTGGTGTTGTACTCTCTCTTATTTCCTTTCTGAAAGACTCCCACTGCTCTGATGTAGATTTTCCTACAAGTATCTGATCCCAGTCCACTTTGGCCAGATCCTGCCTTATCATATTAAAATCGGCCTTCTCCCAATTTAGAACCTTTATTTCCGGTCCATCTTTGTCCTTTTCCATGACTATCTTAAATCTCACTGAATTATGGTCACTGTCACCAAAATGCTCTCCTACTGACACTACTACCACTTGCCCAGCTACGTCCCCTCTCTTGTAGGACTTTCTACATGCTAGCTCAAAAAGCTCTCCTGGATGCACTTAATTCCGCACCCTCTAAGCCTTTCACACTCTGACTATCCCAGTTAATATTGGGGAAGTTGAAATCCCCTACTATTATTACCCTATTATTTCTACACTTCTCTGAGATTTGCCTACATATCTGTTCCTCTATCTCCCCCTGACTGTTTTGGGGCCTATAGTACACTCCCAGCAAAGTGCTTGCCCCCTTTTTGTTTTTAAGTTCTACCCTTATGGCCTCATTAGAGGAACCTGCTAAGATGTCATCTCTGCTTACAGCAGTAATTGACTCCTTGATTAATATTGTGACACCCCCTCTTTTACAACCCCCTCTGTCTCGCCTGAAGATTCTATACCCCGGAATATTGAGCTGCCAGTCCTGCCCCTCCCTCAACCATGTCTCTGTGATAGCAACAATATCATACTCCCATGTGTTCATCAACACTTTAAATTCATGTGCCTTACTCACAAGACTCCTTGCATTAAAATAAATGCCATCCAGTCTTGCCATACTCCCTTGTGCTGATACATATTTGCTCTGCCTTCCAGGCTGACTTGTTTTTTCCTCTATATTTGGCTGTGTATCATCCCCTACTATAGCTCCACTCCGTATCCCATCCCCCTGCCAAGTTATTTTAAACCCCCCCCCCCCCCCCCAACAGTACTTGCAATCCTCCCCGCAAGGATGTTGGTCCCGTACCGGTTCAGGTGTAACCCGTCCGACTTCTACAGGTCCCACCTTCCCCAGAAGCAGACCCAGTGATCCAGGAAACGAAAGCCCTCCCTCCTGCACCAACTCTTTAGCCACCCATTCATCTGCTCTATCCTCCTATTCCTATACTCACTAGTATGTGGCACTGGGAGTAATCCAGAGATTACAACCTTTGAGGTCATAGAGTCATAGAGTTTTACAGCACAGAAAGAGGCCCTTCGGCCCATCGTGTCTGCGCCGCCCATCCCTCCCTGTCCAGTCTAATCCCATTTTCCAGCATTTGGTCCATAGCCTTGTATGCAATGGCATTTCAAGTGCTCATCCAAATGCTTCTTGAATGTTGTGAGGGTTCCTGCCTCTACCACCCTTTCAGGCAGTGAGTTCCAGCTTCCAACCACCCTCTGGGTGAAAAAGTTCCTCCTCAAATCCCCCCTAAATCTCCTGCCCCTTACCCTGAATCTGTGCCCCCTTGTTATTGACCCCCCTACTAAGGGGAAAAGTTCCTCTTTATCTACCCTATCTATGCCCCTCATCATTTTGTACACCTCAATCAGGTCCCCCCTCAGCCTTCTTTGCTCCAAGGAAAACAACCCCAGCCTGTCCAGTCTCTCTTCATAGCTGAGGCGCTCCATCCCAGGTAACATCCTGGTGAATCTCCTCTGCACCCTCTCCAAAGCAATCACATCCCTCCTATAGTGAGGCGACCAGAACTGCACACAGTACTCCAGCCGTGGCCTCACCAGCGCTCTGCACAGCTCCATCATAACCTCCCCGCTCCCACATTCTATGCCTCTGCCAATGAAGGCAAGCAAGGTGTTGCTTTTTAATCTGCTACCTAGCTCCCTAAATTCTTGTTGCAGGACCTCATCCCTCTTTCTACCCATGTCGTTGGTACCAATGTGAACCACGACCTCTGACTGTTCACCCTCTCCCTTCAGAATGCCCTGCAGCCATTCAGTGACATCCTTGACCCTGGCACCAGGGAGGCAACATACCACCCTGGAGTCACGTCTGCGGTCACAGAAATGTCTATCTATTCCCCTTAGGATAGAATCCCCTATCACTATTGCTCTCCCACTCTTTTTCCTCCCCTCCTGTGCAGCTGAGCCACTTGTAGTGCCATGGACTTGGCTCTTGCTGCATTCCCCTGAGAAACCATCTCTCTCATCAGTATCCAAAACGGATAATCTGTTGGAGAGGGAGATGGACCCAGGGGACTCCTGCACTACCTTCCTAGTTCTTTTACTCTGTCTGGCGGTCACCCATTTCCTGTCTGCCTGTGCACTGTTTACCTGCGGTGTGACCACCTCGTTAAACGTGCTATCCACGAAGATCTCAGCTTCGCGGATGCTCCACAGTGACTCCAGCCCCGAAACACGGATTTTGAGTAGCTGCAGCTGGAGACACTTCCTGCACATGTGTTCGCCCTGGACACCTAAAGTGTCCCTGACTTCCCACATAGCACAGGAGGAGCACTCCACGCAGCCAATCTGCCCTGCCATATCCTACCCTTAATTTACTCCCTTTACTTCCTTTAAATTAAAGAATATTAAATACACTAGGAACCTTACTTCCCTTTAAGCACTACTTACTCTAAACTAGAGACCTTACTTTTACTTTAACGACTGGACTGTAGAAATACTCACCAGGTCCTACTTACCAATCAGCTCCTTCCCTGGTTGTGATGTCACTTTAGCGGTTTTGCAGTTGTTGTTGTTTGACTGCTCCCGCTCTCAGACTCTTTCCTTGATGTAAAGTAAGAACCAATTCCTACAGGGTGAAAAGTTAGGAAAAGCAAAGGCGAAGCCTCCCTTCAGCTGCCAGGTTTCCTGAGGCCTGGGAAAGCTGGCCTCCCACTTAAATCAGAGGCAGCCAGCCTCATTAAAATATTTAAATTGCCAATTTGCCTCCTGGGAGTGGTTGGCTGCCTGCCCCTTGTCCCGCCACCGTTAAACCCAGAAATAGGCGGGTTTTAACATCTGTCCCGACCCCAACCCACCCGATGTGGCTGTTAAAATTCAGCCCATTGTCTTTAGCCTCCACCACAAACTTAATTTCCTCACCACCAATTCCATCCCCCTTCCTGGCCACTGTCTCAGGCAGAACCAGACTGTTTGCAACCTCAATGTAATATTTGACCATGAGCTACCCCATATCCTCGCCATCACAAAGACCACTTACTTGCACCCCGTGACATTGCCCGTCTCTGCCCCTGCCTCAGCTTATCTTCTGTTGAAATCCTCAACCATTCTTTTGTTACCTCCAGACTCGATTAGTCCAATGCTTTCCTGGCCAGGCACCCATCTTTCACCATTCATAAACTTGAGCTCATCTAAAACCCTGCTGCCCGTATCCTAACCCACACCAAGTCCCCATCACCCCAGTTCTTGCTGACTTACCCACACCAAATCCCCATCACCCCAGTTCTTGCTGACTTACATCGCCCATTGCCTTGTTTTTAAAATCCTCATCCTCGCATTCAAATCTCCATGGACTCACTATATCTGTAACCTCCTCCAGCCCTACAATCCTCCAAGAACTCAGTGTTCCTCCAACTCTGGCCTCTTGTGCAACCTCCACTCCCTTCGGCCCACGATTGGAGACCGTGCCATCAGCTATTTAGCCCTAAACTGCTGAATTCACTCCCTAAACCACTCCACCTCCATTTCTCTCCTTTAAGACCCTTCTTTAACCAAGCTCTTAGCCACCATCCTAATATTTCCTTCTTTAGCTCGATATCAATTTTTGCCTGCTTACGCTCCTGTGAAGCGCCTTGGGACCTCTCCTAATTTCTTTTTTAAGTACCCCCCCTGCACTTTCTATACTCCTCTAGGGCTTCCACTGTTTTTAGTCCTTTGTATCTGCCAAAAGCCTCTCTTTTTTACCTAATCCATTCTTGTATATCCCTTGACATCCAGGGTTCCCTGGGCTTGTTGGTCCCACCCTTGACCTTTACGGGAACATGTTGGTGTTGTACTCTCTCTTATTTCCTTTCTGAAAGACTCCCACTGCTCTGATGTAGATTTTCCTACAAGTATCTGATCCCAGTCCACTTTGGCCAGATCCTGCCTTATCATATTAAAATCGGCCTTCTCCCAATTTAGAACCTTTATTTCCAGTCCATCTTTGTCCTTTTCCATGACTATCTTAAATCTCACTGAATTATGGTCACTGTCACCAAAATGCTCTCCTACTGACACTACTACCACTTGCCCAGCTACGTCCCCTCTCTTGTAGGACTTTCTACATGCTAGCTCAAAAAGCTCTCCTGGATGCACTTAATTCCGCACCCTCTAAGCCTTTCACACTCTGACTATCCCAGTTAATATTGGGGAAGTTGAAATCCCCTACTATTATTACCCTATTATTTCTACACTTCTCTGACTTTAGCGGTTTTGCAGTTGTTGCAGTTGCAGTTGTTGTTGTTTGACTGCTCCGGCTCTCAGACTCTTTCCTTGATGTAAAGTAAGAACCAATTCCTACAGGGTGAAAAGTTAGGAAAAGCAAAGGCGAAGCCTCCCTTCAGCTGCCAGGTTTCCTGAGGCCTGGGAAAGCTGGCCTCCCACTTAAATCAGAGGCAGCCAGCCTCATTAAAATATTTAAATTGCCAATTTGCCTCCTGGGAGTGGTTGGCTGCCTGCCCCTTGTCCCGCCACCGTTAAACCCAGAAATAGGCGGGTTTTAACATCTGTCCCAACCCCAACCCACCCGATGTGGCTGTTAAAATTCAGCCCATTGTCTTTAGCCTCCACCACAAACTTAATTTCCTCACCACCAATTCCATCCCCCTTCCTGGCCACTGTCTCAGGCAGAACCAGACTGTTTGCAACCTCAATGTAATATTTGACCATGAGCTACCTTGTTATTGTTGTTCCAAAATCCCCCATGCTCGTGGAGAATGCAGGTCAGAGAATCAGAGCTACATGATATAGCTCTATCTCTGATCCAAACTCCCTGCGAGTGCAGCGTCCCACTGAGATTGTGGAATTACCTCCACTCTTCCGTGTGCCATATTGACAATGCTAAGGGTTGTCTAAGGAGATGACTTGTGCTCTTCAAATTTTGGCATCTTATTTTGCTATGTAAAATGTATTGAAGAACTGCCATTAAAACATTTTTTTCACAGATTGCTTTATTGTGTTTTCTGCAACTAATGGTAAATGTCATTTAAGTATAACTGCAAAAGGAAATCAATAGATGAATTGCATAGTGCAAAAAATGTGTTACATGATAATGTAAATTGAATACTCTCATTTATAAAGAATATTTTTCTGTAGTAACATAAATAGTGCTCCCTGTATAACTCCAGGGTGATCGATTTGAACCCTCAAGCTGCCTGGTACTTGAACACATGGGCGCGAGTGTTTAATTCTCTGCTGGACTGCAAGCTGAAGAGTCCCACAATAAGCAATACGTTGCAGCAAATCTTGAGACACTTTGAGGACATACAAAGAAAATAAATATTTTTGTATCCTTGTATTAACTTATATGATACTTTTATAGAATGTAATATTTTAACAATGACAAAAACTTGCACTTGTAGAGCAGCTTTAACATTGCAGATTTCTCCAAGGTGCTTTATTGGGGATGGAAGGGACATTATATGAAGGGAATTGCAGAATATAGGGGAGTGATGGCTGAAGGCTCTGCCGCCAATGGTGAACCAGAGTGAGGAGGAGATCATAAGATAATTATGGATGAAAAAGGCCCTTTAGCCCATCTTTATTCATTCATCCAGAAAGTCAAAAGCCCCCATCCAACCACCTCCCCATTGTGGGATCCAAATGTTTCTCGAAAAATTCCAGGGTTTCCCTTACCACTAATCCATCTGGAAGTCCAATCTATGCGTTAATCAATCTTTGTGTGAAGAAACACCTGCTGAGATCATTCTTACATTTAACCGTTTACTAATTTAAACATATGTTCCCTTATCCTACTCATAATTTAAAGTAATATTCAGTATTACCTTTTCCATACTGTTAACAATTTTTAAACCTGTATAAGATTCTCCAGACTTCCCTCATAACTCACACCATTGACACTTGGGCCACGATTTTGCCGGCACTGAGAGAGGCGGGTCAGAGGTTAAAGTGCTATTGATTGACCGGGTCCTAAACCCGCCGTCAACCCGCCTCCAAACAGCTTTCCCAAGTGTCGGGTCCCTGATTTGCGAATAGACCCGACACCTAGCGGCAGGAAACAGATTAAAGGCAATTACCTGCCTATTAACAGGTACTTGTCAGCAGCTTCCAGCCTGTTTTTGGATTTTCCTGCTTCTGGGTCGGGTTTCCCGACGTCCGGAGACCACGCCAGGTAAGTGTGGCATGTTGAGAGTCTGATGTAATGTTTGTGAAAAGATGACAGCTGCAGAAGTGGTGTGAAGGATTCAGTTTGCACATGATGAGTTTCAGAGCGAAGAAAATGTTGGTTACTGCATTTTTAAAACATATACAGACTTCTTTAGCTTACAAGTTTTTAAATCCAACTATATGTCCAGTGCCACCTCATTGGGAGAACCTCTCTCACCAGTGACAGATCGCTTCTGTCACCTCACCTGCAGCTGCCATCTATTCCAGCATATGGAGGGTGTCATTGGAGAGCCTGGGTACAAGAGTTCACCTTTGTGCAGTGATTGTCAGTGTTTTCAGCACCTCAATGCTGTCAAACACTGAGAAATAAACTGTCAAAATAAAATTGTGCATGGTCCCTTTAAGGAAACTGGCAGATGATGCGTTATCAAATTACGTCAACAGACCCACTTCCTGTTAATTGGCCAGCAAGCCCGCAGGGCAGGCTTAACAAGGTCAATCAAGGGAAAATCACGTCTGGAGCGGAGGCAGCTGGGGGCGGGACTGGAACCCGGAAACCAGCTGTCCCGCACCCATCCCGACACCGAACGCAAAATCACGGTCTTGGGATCAGCCTTGAGCTCTTGCTCTGTACAGACTCCAGTGCTTGAATATCTCCCTTATATTTCAGTGACCAGAACTGAACACAGTACACCAGGTGCGATCTGTACAGTTTGATCACAACTTCCTCTAATGTTTTGGCTATATATTTCAACATCCCAGTGGCTTTTTTGATTGCTCCTTTGCATTGATTTGACAAATTGAATATTGAGTCAACTAAGACTGCTAGGCTTCTCTTAACTTCATTCTTAAATATTTCAAAACTATTTATGGAGTACGTGTCGCCCATTATTGCTTCCGATGTACGTTACTTTACACTTGGCTGCATTAAATTTCATCTACCATTGTTCTGCTCACATGCATACTTTGTCCAAATTACACTGTAACTTCTGAGCTGTTTGCTCAGATTCCATTGCACTTCCTAGTTTAGTATCATAGGCAGAATTGACCAACTTGCATTAAGTATCTGAATCCATCGAAGTAGTTTAGCAACAGTAATGATCCCAACATTGAGCCCTGAGACATCCCACCTCCCGCCACCCCCCCGACATAATGGACAGTAGACCCCAATTGGAGGAGCAGAGGAAGCGTGTTTGGTTGTCGGGCTGAAGGCAGTTGGCAAAGCAACAAGAAATTTGTAGACGAGAATTACGATTTTAAAATCTATTTGCTGGGGGAATGGGGAGTCAGTGGAGGTGAGCAAGGATAGAAGTGGTGAGAAAATGGGTTTTAATGCAGGATAGGATGTGGGCACCAGAGAGGAGAGCAATGGAGATGTTCAGCCTGGAGGTGACAAAGGTGTGGATAAGGGTTTCAGTGGTAGGGTTAAAGGTAGGTAATGTTATAGAGGTGGAAGTAAGCAATCTTGGAGACAAACTGGTTGTGGGGTTTGGTGAGACCACATCTTGAGTATTGCGTGCAGTTTTGGTCGCCTTATCTGAGGAAGGATGTTCTTGCCATGAAAGGAGTTCTGCGAAGATTCACCAGGCTGATACCTGGGATGGCAGGAATGACGTATGAAGAGAGATTGGGTCGATTGGGCTTATACTCGCTAGAGTTTAGAAGAATGAGAGGGGCTCTCATTGAAACTTATAAAATTCTGACAGGACTGGACAGACTAGATGCAGGAAGGATGTTCCCTTTGGTCGGGGAGTCCAGAACCAGGGGTCACAGTCTAAGGATAAGGGCCATGGTGTGGAGATGCCGGTGTTGGACTGGGGTGGACAAATGTAAGAAATTACACAACACCACGTTATAGTCCAACAGCTTTATTTGAAATCACAAGCTTTCGGAGCGCTGCTCCTTCATCAGGTGAAGTGGAGAGATGCATAAAAACACAGCTTATATAGTCAGAGAATAATGTCAGATGTTTACAGGTAATCTTTCTAACTGCCATTTATCACACCTCGGCAGAGCAATCAAAGGTGTAAATGGTGTCCAAACAGGTCAGTCAGGAAAACATTACATCAAAGAACAATGAGGTGGGGTCACAAGGGGTCAAATGTTGCAGATGCTGGGGTCTGTATGAAAAACAAAAAACATTTTTTTTGCTGCAAATCACCAGAAACTGATAGCCAAGTTCCGCACCCATGAGGACAGCCTCAACCGAGATCTTGGGTTCATGTCATGCTACATGTAACCCCACCTGACGTAGGGTCATCCAGACTCGAGTCGTCGTTGGCTTGTTCTCTCCACACAGATGCGGCCGGACCTGCTGTGATTTCCAGCAAAAAAAATGTTTTTTGTCTTTTTTTGTTTTTCATACAGACCCCAGCATCTGCAACATTTGACCCCTTGTGACCCCACCTCATTCACAGAATCACAGAAACCCCACAGTGCAGATAGAGGCCATTTCGGCCCATCGAGCCTGCACCGACACATATCCCACCCGATCCCCGTAACCCCGACACCAACACATATCCCACCCTATCCCCGTAACCCCACGTATTTAATCCCCCTAACACTAAGGGTCAATTTATCATAGCCAATCAACCTAACCCGCACATCTTTGGACTGTGGGAGGAAACCGGAGCACCCGGAGGAAACCCACGCAAACACATCATTGTTCTTTGATGTAATGTTTTC
The DNA here is from genome assembly GCF_052327205.1 of Somniosus microcephalus. NCBI lineage: Eukaryota > Metazoa > Chordata > Chondrichthyes > Squaliformes > Somniosidae > Somniosus > Somniosus microcephalus. The sequence continues at coordinate 69,571,397 of NC_141002.1, forward strand.
CTGACTGACCTGTTTGGACACCATTTACACCTTTGATTGCTGTGATTATCTCTCTGCCGAGGTGTGATAAATGGTAGAAAGATTACCTGTAAACATCTGACATTATTCTCTGACTATATAAGCTGTGTTTTTATGCATCTCTCCACTTCACCTGACGAAGGAGCAGCGCTCTGAAAGCTTGTGATTTCAAATAAAGCTGTTGGACTATAACCTGGTGTTGTGTGATTTCTTACATAAGGATAAGGGGTAAGCCATTTAGGACAGAAATGAGGAGGAATTTCTTCACCCAGAGAGTGGTGAACCTGTGGAATTCTCAAACACAGAAGGCAGTAGAGGCCAATTCATTAAATATATTAAAGAAGGAGTTGGATATATTTCTTAAGGCTAAAGGGATCAAGGGATATGGGGAGAAAGCAGGGACAGGGTACTGAATTTGGATGATCAGCCATGATCACATTGAATGGCGGAGCAGGCTCGAGGGGCTGAATGGCCTACTCCTGCTCCTATCTTCTATGTTTCTATGTTTGAAGCTCAGCTCAGGATCAAATGGGACACTGTTCATCCTGAGGAAGCTAAGGTACAGAGTTCCTGACGAGCTAAACAGGATGTATTATGACAACAGTGTTACTTGTATAAAATCACATTGATTCCAGTTGTTAGTCTTGCTGTTACAGTTTTGAATACTTGAATAGATCCTGATTCTATTTCTGTTTGATATTGTTTGATTTCCTGAGGTAAGTTACAAGGTAATATATGCACATTATGGCTGCAATTTCACCAGCCGTGGCGAGTCCGATGCAGCCGGGGTAGGCGGCGGCCTCAAACCCCACTCCCGTCTTCATCCCGCCTCCTCTAAGTGATTTTGCCTTGATTGGGCTCATTAAGCCCACCCTGTGAGGTTCTCGGCCAATTAAAAGAAAGTGGATCTGATGACGCGTCATCAGCCAGTTTCCTTAAAGGGACCAAGTCCAGATTCATTTTGACAGTTGTGCTGTCAGTGTTCTACAGCATTGAGGTGCTGCAAACACTGACAAGCACTACACAAAGGTGCACGGCTGTACCCAGGCACTCCCATGACTCCCTCCATATGCTTATGGAGGGAGCCACAGCACGCAGGGAGGTTCTCTTCCCTTCCAGTGGGCGGAAGAGACCTCCCCAGGACACCAACACAGCCTGGTTGCACATTGCACAGGAGGGCACAAGCGGGGATGTTGTCAGGAGGAACTGGCTGCAGTGGCGTAAACCTTTCAATGATCTCAGTAGATCATGAAACGTTATTGCAGCCACACTCAACCTCATCCTGTGCCACTCATCTCATCCCCATCACTCTGCCTTCCCTACCCTACCCTACTCCTGCACATCCTTACACCAATTTACCTTGTACCTCCACCCATCCCTCTCTATCTACGTTATCACTTCCCCATCTCACTAGCCACCCCTCACACTCACCCTCATCCTTGTCCAATCATTCAAACTAACAACACACAAGGGTAGGCACTTGTGTGCTTTAGCCAATGTTCATGCAAAGTTTCTGTTAATGCGTTGTCAAGCATTGAAATCTTTATTTTCACCACTTTGCGTTCTTGGACAGATTTGTGTGCACCTTTGAAAGTGTCTTAGTGAGTTCCATTGAATGGTGAGACATAACTTCCCCCCGTTCTCTCCCCCCACAATGGTGATGAGTGTGAAAGGAATGGCTTGGAGATTGTAGGAATGCTTTATTGTGCTGGTGTGGGGTGGAGCCAACCTGGTGCATCATGTGGCAGCCAGGGTGTACAGTGTTAAATGAAGTCAATCTGGACATGGTGAGGCCATCGCTGGCGTCCCGGGCAGCAATGTGCTTGGGTGATGATGCCCTGTGTCCAGTGCAGCATCAGTTGATTGCGGAGAAGGTTGGTGTGGATGCTGGTGCTGCCGGTGTGCCCGGTGATGATGGTGTTGGGGCTGATCGTGGTGGGGTTCTGAGGACCAAGGTGAGATTTTTTTCAAGGGCACCGATGCTGATGGAATAGATGGCAGGTGAGGTTGAGATGACAGAAGCGATGTGTCAGTGGTAAGAGAGGTTGTTCCAATGAGGTGACACTGGATAGAGAGTTTGCTCCAAACACTTGCAACCTGCAGAAAGCTCAATCTGTCTTCCAAATGCAGTAAACAACAGCTTCTAACCTTGGAAAGTGAAGACCTATGAAATGGGAGCTTTCAGGTTAGTAAATCATTCCATGCTGACACAACACCTGACCTACTTATCAGAAGTGATCCCTGCACTCCAGGAAACTCGTGGAAAAGCTGGTAAAATGGTGCTTAACTACCTTTTAACAAGCTTTTAATTATCTAAATTGGCTGACCTGCCACTTGGTGTCGGGTCTGTTCAGGGATGACAGACCCGACACTTGGGAAACTGACAAGGAGGCGGGTTTACAGCGGGATACCGACCCACTGGCAATCTTTTTGACTTTGACAGCGGACCCGCCTCCAAACCCGCACTCTGAGCTCCGGCAAAATTCCGGCCTCTGTGTGTAGTACGCCAATAGTTAGACCTGCAGTCTAATTTAAGCTGACAGTTATTTTACAATGATAAACACAGGAGATGGAATTAAGTGATGTGACAAGCATCTACCATAGCAATTAGTAGGCAAGAACTTCATTATCAAACACAAACAGACCTTAAAATAACATTGCTCAATTATGCTAGTCAGATACATTTAGCAATGAAGCAGGAACAGTACTGGTCTGATGGACCTGGGAATGCTCTTCAATACCAATTTCTTCGGGCAGACATTTTAAAAATTGCCTCCCACAAACCTCTGTGATTTTCTCTAAGGCATTGTAAGCACATTCTCAATTTAAAGGCTGCAACCTAGTATCATTTGTCAGCTGTTGGTTCAATTGTCTAGTCTTAATCCAACTTTTTTCATGCTTAATAAACTGATATAAACAATGCTATAAAGTTACGGAACTGTTTGTAACAGGACACATTTATCATTGCTTAGTTCTAATCAGTTCTGCTTAAAATAAGATTACTTTCTTTTCTATGTAAGCATTCCTCATATGAGGTTCTGATTCTAAATAGTATCACTAACTCAGGAATACTTTACTTTCAAATTGGCCACTGAGGTTTAGAGAGACGATAAAGTGCAAAACTGTACTTAACACAAGCATTTTTGACAGCGTTAGTTAATTTTTGTTGATGCTATATTACAACAAAGGTTTTGGATAAAAGTGACCTTTACATAAGAACATAAGAACATAAGAAATAGGAGCAGGAGTAGGCCAATCGGCCCCTCAAGCCTGCTCCGCCATTCAATAAGATAATGGCTGATCTGATCCTAACCGCCAATCCACTATCACAGAACCATCTCCTGAATCTAACAGAATTAGACACACGAAATAGGAGCAGGATCAGGCTACACGGCCCCTGGGCCCGCTCCGCTACCCACAGGGCCATGACCGATCCGAACCTAGACTCATGTCCAAATTCCTGCCCGCTCCCCGTAACCCTTAATTCCCTTTACTTCTAGGAAACTGTCTATTTCTGTTTTAAATTTATGTAATGATGTAGCTTCTACAGCTTCTTGGGGCAGCATATTCCATGGACCTACCACCCTCTGAGTGAAGTAGTTCCTCCTCATCTCAGTTTTGAAAGAGCAGCCCCTTATTCTAAGACTATGCCCCCTAGTTCTAGTTTCACCCATCATCGGGAACATCCTCCCCGCATCCACCCGATCCAACCCCTTCACAATCTTATATGTTTCAATAAGATTGCCTCTCATTCTTCTGAACTCCAATAAGTAGAGTCCCAATCTACTCAACCTCTCCTCATATGTCCACCCCCTCATCCCCGGGATTAACCGAGTGAACCTTCTTTGTACTGACTCGAGAGCAGGTATGTCCTTTCTTAAGTATGGACACCAAAACTGTATGCAGTATTCCAGGTGCGGTCTCACCAATACCTTGTACAACTGAAGCAATACCTCCCTATTTTTATATTCTATCCCCCTAGCAATGAAAGCCAACATTCCATTGGCCTTCTTAATCACTTGCTGCACCTGCATACTAACCTTTTGAGTTTCGTGCACCAGGACCCCCAGATCCCTTTGTACTTCAGTACTTTCCAGTTTCTTGCCATTAAGATAATAACTTGCTCTACGATTTTTCCTGCCAAAGTGCATAACCTCACACTTTCCAGTATTGTATTCCATCTGCCAAATCTCTGCCCACTTATTTAGCCTGTCTATGTCCCCTTGCAGGTTTTTTATGTCCTCCTCACTCACTACTTTCCCTCCCATCTTAGTATCATCTGCAAACTTTGATATGTTACACTCGGTCCCCTCCTCCAAATCGTTAATATAGATTGTAAAGAGTTGGGGACCCAGCACTGACCCCTGCAGAACACCACTAGTTATTGATTGCCAGTCTGAGAATGAACCATTTATCCCAACTCTCTGCCTTCTGTTAGATAGCCAATCCTCTCTCCATGCCAGAATATTACCCCCAATCCTGTGATTTTTTATCTTAAGCAATAATCTTTTGTGTTGCACCTTGTCAAATGCCTTTTGGAAGTCTAAATGCACTACGTCCACTGGTTCCCCTTTATCCACCCTATATGTTACTTCCTCAAAGAACTCCAGCAAATTTGTCAAACATGACTTCCCCTTCATAAAACCATGCTGACTTTGTCCTATTAAATTATGATTATCCAAATGTCCTGTTACTGTCTTCTTAATAATGGACTCCAAAATTTTACCTACCACACATGTTAGGCTAACCGGTCTATAGTTTCCAGCCTTCTGTCTACTGCCCTTTTTAAATAAGGGTGTTACATTAGCAGTTTTCCAGTCTGCCGGGACCTTTGCCGAGTCCAGGGAGTTTTGGAAAATTATTACCAATGCATCCACAATCCCTACCGCCACTTCCCTCAAGACCCTAGGATGTAAGCCATCAGGCCCAGGTGATTTATCCGCCTTGAGTCCCATTATTTTACCGAGTACCACTTCCTTAGTGATTTTGATCGTGTTTAGCTCCTCCCCCCCTTTAGCCCCCTGTTTGTCCAGTGTTGGGATATTCTTAGTGTCTTCTACTGTAAAGACTGATATAAAATATTCATTCAGTGTTTTTGCCATCTCCATATTTCCCACCATTAATTTCCCGGTCTCATCCTCTAAGGGACCAACATTTACTTTAGCCACCCTTTTTCTTTTTATATAACTATAAAAACTCTTACTATCTGTTTTTATATTTTTTGCTAATTTACTTTCATAATCTATCTTAATCAATCTTTTTGTTATTTTTTGCTGTCTTTTAAAGTTTTCCCAATCCTCTATCCTCCCACTAGATTTGGCTACCTTATATGCCCTTGTTTTTAGTCGAATACTATCCTTAATTTCTTTACTTAGCCACGGATGGCTACCTTTTCTTTTACACCCTTTTCTTCTCAGTGGAATATATTTTTTTTGGAAGTTGTAAAATAACTCCTTAAATGTACACCACTGATCATGTATCGTCTTACCCTTTAATCTATTTTCCCAATCCACTCTACTCAATTCCGCTCTCATACCTTCATAGTCTCCTTTATTCAAGCTTAGCACGCTCGTTTGAGATCCAACCTTCTCACCCTCTAATTGAATATGGAATTCAACCATGTTATGGTCACTCATTCCAAGGGGATCCTTTACTAGGACATTTTTAATTAATCCTGTCTCGTTACACAGGACCAGATCTAAGGTTGCTTGCCCCCTGGTCAGTTCAGTTACATACTGCTCAAGAAACCCATCCCTAATACACTCAATGAACTCATCCTCTGTCCATTTGAGCTCACCCTTTAAGAACGCCAACTCTACCATCTTCCCATTACAGCTTATAGCTGTTGCTTACATGATTCCAGTGAGCTGACTTCAACCATCCATCCTGGCAACCCATTCCAACAGTTGATCACCTGTTGTCTAAAGAAATACTGCCTGATGCCATTCCTAAATTTGCCCTTCACAACCCTGAACCTGTGCCCTGCGTATCTGAAAGTATTATTTCAGGTTTACTCTCTCTAACCTGTCAAGTGTCTATCTTGTCTAATGAAATCTAAAAGTTATTTTAAAAATATTTTTCTGCAAGTGACACAGCAGTACAAGCAAGACCAATAAGAAGCATGCAATTGCTTTTAGCATGCACAGCGAAACATTGCTATAAATCCATTGTTCCGTACTTGACATAGTTGCTAAGATAATTGTTCTGTCACACGCAGTACCTCCCTGAATTTTGACAGAATCAAATGAATTGAAGCCAGAAGTACATGGTACAACACCAAGGTCGAGGACCAGCTGACAGCTAGCAGCTAGTGTCTCTGCTTGCGTGCTGTCATGTGACTAATTGTGCAAGACAGGTAATAGATTACGAATGCAGCTGGCGTATACAGTATTCTGTCCACAGTGCCTTTCAAGCTTTAGAAAACCAGTTTCTCTGGTGGTACTGCATATGATACATGTGCTTTGCTTTCATTATCATGTCGAAGTGATTCTCAAAATATATGTTGTTATTCTTCTAAATTCCAATATAGTATTTAGAAACATAGAAAAATAGGAGCAGGAGTAGGCCATTCGGCCCTTCGAGCCTGCTCCGCCAGTCAGTATGATCATGGCTGATCCTCTATCTCAATACCATATTCCCGCTCTCTCCCCATACCCCTTGATGCCTTTTGTGTCTAGAAATCTATCTCCTTCTTAAATATATTCAGTGACTTGACCTCCACAGCCTTCTGTGGTAGAGAATTACACAGGTTCACCACCCTCTGAGTGAAGACATTTCTCCTCATCTCAGTCCTAAATGTCCTACCCCGTATCCTGAGACTGTGACCCCTGGTTCTAGACCCCCCAGCCAGGGGAAACATCCTCCCTGCATCCAGTCTGTCTAGCCATGTCAGAATTTTATACGTTTCCACGAGATCCTCTCTCATTCTTCTAAACTCTAGTGAATACAGGCCGAGTCGACCCAATCTCTCCTCATACGACAGTCCTGCCATCCCAGGAATCAGTCTGGTGAACCTTCGCTGCACTCCCTGTATGGCAAGTATATCCTTTCTTAGGTAAGGAGACCAAAACTGCACACACTACTCCAGGTGTGGTCTCACCAAGGCCCTGTATAACTGTCATAAGACATCCTTGCTCCTGTACTCAAATCCTCTTGCAATGAAGGCCAACATACCATTTGCCTTCCTAACTGCTTGCTGCACCTGCATGTTTGCTTTCAGTGACTGGTGTACAAGGATACCCAGGTCCCTCTGTACATCAACATTTCCCAATCTATCACCATTTAAATTATACTCTGCCTTTCTGTTTTTCCTACCGAAGTGGATAACTTCACATTTATCCACATTATACTGCATCTGCCATGTATTTGCCCACTCACTCAACTTGTCTAAATCGCCTTGAAGCCTCTGCATCCTCCTCACAACTCACAATCCCACCTAATTTCGTGTCGTCAGCAAACTTGGAAATATTACGTTTGGTTCCCTCATCCAAATCATTGATATATATTGTGAATACCTGGGGCCCAAGAACTGATCCCTGCGGTACCCCACTAGTCACCACCCGCCACCCCGAAAAAGACCCATTTTTTCCCAATCTCTGTTTCCTGTCAACCAATTTTCAATCCATTCATTACCCCCAATCCCATGTATTTCAATTTTGCACACTAACCTCTTATGTGGGACTTTATCAAAGGCCTTCTGAAAATCCAAATACACCACATCTACTGGTTCTCCGTTATCTATTCTACCAGTTATATCCTCAAAAAACTCCAGTAGGTTTGTCAAACACAATTTCCCTTTCATAAATCCATGTTGACTTTGTCTAATCCCGTTGATATTTTCTAAGTGTCCTGTTATCACATCCTTTATAATAGACTCTAGCATTTTCTCTACTACTGATGTTAGGCTCACTGGTCTGTAGTCCCCTGTTTTCTCTCTCCCTCCTTTTTTAAAGAGTGGGGTTACATTTGCCACCCTCCAATTTGCAGGAACTGTTCCATAATCTATAGAATTTTGGAAGATGACAACCAATGCATCCACTATTTCCATGGCTACCTCTTTTAGTACTCTGGGATGCAGATTATCAGGCCATGGGGATCTATTGGCTTTCAGTCCCATTAATTTCTCCAGCCCTATTTTTTTACAAATATTAATTTCCTTTAATTGCTCCTTCTCACTAGACCCTCGGTTCCCTAGCATTTCTGGGAAGTTATTTGTGTCCTCTTCCGTGAAGACAGAACCAAAGTATTTGTTTAATTGCTCGGCCATTTCCTTGTTCCCCATTATAAATTCTCCCATTTCTGACTAAGGGACCTATATTTGTCTTCACTAATATTTTTCTTTTTACATACTTGTTGAAGCTTTTACAGTCCGCTTTTATGTTCCTTGCAAGTTTACTCTCATTCTATTTTTCCCCTCTCAATCAATCTCTTGGTCCTTTTTTGCTGAATTCTAAACTGCTCCCAATCCTCAGGCTTGCTACTTTTTCTGGCAACTTTATATGACTCCTCTTTGAATCTAATACTATCCTTAATTTATTTTGTTAGCCATGGTTGGGCTGCTTTTCCTTTTGTGTTTTTGTACCAGAAAGGAATGTATAACTATTGCAATTCATGCATTCGTTCCTTAAATGTTAGCCATTGCCTATCCACCTTCATGCCTTTTATGAAGCTCTCCAATCTATCATAGCCAACTCACTCCTCATACCTTTGTAGTTTCCTTTGTTTAGATTTAGGACCCTAGTTTCGGATTGGACTTCTTCACTTTCCATCTTAATGAAGAATTCCAGCATGTTATGGTCACTCTTCCCTAAAGGACTCCGCACAACAAGATTATTAATTAACCCCTTCTCATTGCACAATACCCAATCTAGGATAGTCTGTTCCCTAGTTGGCTCCTCAACGTACTGGTCTAAAAAACCATCTTGTACACACTCCAGGAATTCATCCTCCACGGTATTATTGCTAATTTGGTTTGGCCAGTCTATATGTAGATTAAAGTCACCCATGATTACTGCAGTATCCTTGTTACATGCATCTCTTAATTTCCTGTTTGATGCCATCCCCTACATTACCACTACTGTTTGGAGGCCTATAGACAACTTCTACCAATGTTTCTGCCCCTTGGTGCTTCTTAGCTCCACCCAGACTGATTCTACATCTTGATTTTCTGAACTAACATCCTTTCTCACTATTGCTCTGATTTCATCCTTTACTAACAATGTTACCCCACCTCCTTTTCCTTTTTGCCTGTCCTTCCTAAATATCAAATATCCTTGGATATTCAGCTCCCAGCCTTGGTCACCCTGCAGCCATGCCTCCGTAATTGCAATTTTATCGTATCCGTTTACATCTATTTGCGCTGTTAATTCATCTACCTTCTTACGAATGCTTCGTGCATTCAGACACAGTGCCTTTAGATTTGTCTTTTTAACATTTTTAGACATCTTAACTTTTTTTGTACTATGGCCCTATTTGTCTTATTACCTTTTTTTTTTACCCGGACCCTATTTGTTAGCGCACTCCTTTGTTTGTACGCTCTGTCCCTTCCTGGCACAATCTGGTTATTCTTACCCCAATCACTTTCCTGCACTGCTTCCTTGTCTTTTCTCTTTAGCATTCTAGATTTCTCTCCACCGGGACCCTTCCTCCCACCCCTTATTTAGTTTAAAGCCCTATCTATCTCCCTAGTTATTCGATTCGCTAGAGCTCTGGTCCCAGCATGGTTCAGGTGTAGTCCGTCCCAACGGAACAGCTCTCTTTCTCCAGTACTGGTGCCAGTGCCCTACGAATCGAAACCCACTTCCCCCACACCATTCTTTGAGCCACGCATTCATCTCCCTGATCCTATTGACCCTATGCCAGTTTGCTCGTGGCTCCGGTAATAATCCAGAGATTATGACCTTTATGGTTCTGCTTTTTAATTTAGTCCCTAGCTGCTCAAACTCTCTCAGCAGAACCTATTTCTTTGTCCTACCTATGTCGTTGGTACCTACGTGGACCACAACAACTGGATCCTCCCCCTCCCACTTCAAGTTCTTCTCTAGCCCGGAGGAGATGTCCTTTACCCTGGCACCGGGTAGGCAACATAGCTTTCGGGACTCACGCTCCTGGCTGCAGAAAACAGTGTCTATCCCCCTAACTATACTGTCACCTACTACAACCACCTTCCTTTTTACTCCCCCCCCACTTGACCGGCTTCCTGTACCATGGTGCCATGGTCAGTTTGCTCATCCTCCCCGCAGTCCCCGCATTTGTCCACAAGGGTTGCAAGAATCTCGAATCTATTGGACAAGTGCAAGGACTGAGGCTCCTGCAATACTACCTCCTGGATCCCCGTACCTGCCTCACTCGCAGTCTCATCCTCCTGTCCGTGACCACGTGTCAATTCTAAAGTATTTAATCAAAGGGGTGTGGCTGCCTCCTGGAGCAAAAGGTCCAGGTAACTTTCTCCGTCCCTGATGTCTCACAATGTCTGCAGCTCGGACTCCAGCTCCTCAGCACTGAGCCGAAGTTCCTCGAACCGCAGAAACTTACCGCAGATGTAGTCACCCTGGACAAAAATGTCCACAAGCTCCCACATATTGCAGCAGCAACACATCTCCTGTTCTCCCATAATTTTATTTATTTTATTAATTAATTAGTTTAGTGTTAATCAAATTATTTACCTTGTTTGGTTTATTAAATTAATTAAATTAAGTTTAGTTTTTAAAATTTAGTTATATGTTATATGTTAACTTAAAACTTAGCCCACAGTCACTACCAATCACTTACCTGCCTTACCTGTGATGTCACAGTGCCGTTTTCTCTTGTTGATGCAGGTCTGCTGCTGCTTTTACCCCCGCTCTCGGGCCTCGGTCTGCTTCTGCTCAGGTCCGCCGCCGCTCTGCGGGAGAAGTTAGGAAAAGCAAGCACCTCCTTCCACCACTTCACCGAACTCCCACACTTACCAAACTCCCAGTAGTTCACTCTGTGCTCGCTGCATTCAGGGCTGGCTGCACTCACAGGCCCCTGTGTTTATAGTGTTTGTGACTCAGATGAGTCAGCACTGCTCTGCTACTGTTTCAGGAACCAGTTTAATCCAGTTAGCTAATTAACTAACTACAGCAGCTCTCCAGCAGGAGAGCGTGCTTGTTGTCTCTGCTTAAGCCTGAAGAAACTTAAAAATTTAAAGTTTAAATTTTAACTTAAACAGTGGATCTTATTTAAGAGCTGCTAGCAATTAACACTAGATTTTAAAAGAGATTAACCCTTAAAACTCCCACACTTACCAAATCTCCAGTAGTTCACTCTGTGCTCGCTGCACTCAGTGTCACGTATTGTTATCGGCTTTATATCTGTAGACTGTTTTATTACAAATTTCCCGACTATTTTGCTATCAGCATTGATAGACCATCTACACATGAAAGCTGAATACATTTTTATATTGTCTGAGCAAATAGACCTGGCAGTTTAAATGGAATGAACATCTGTACGAGTTGTTTGCACCAGACAAAAAGTAGTTGGAAGCAAAGTTAATTTAGAGTCATTCATTCACAGACTGGTACCTATGCAAGTTATAATACAATGGTACAATTTACAGAAGGGAATTTACTTTGTCGGAAATTTGATAATAGAGGTTGGTGTTTATATTTTGCAACAGTAAGATATCATTGTGCATTATTTCTGTTAGCACATGATATAATTGATTTAAGCTGTTCCATATTTATGAATTGCAGTTAAGTGAATTATTACTTGATTAGAATCTCTGAAGGTAAGTACCTCACACGAATAAAATCTGAAGCCGACAGCCCTAATTTTCAAAATATTTCAGCTTCTGCTTCATTCACTGTAGAGCGCTGGAAAAATTACAGCAACTACTTAGCACTTTCAAGGGATTTAACATTTTAGGAGCAAATAAAACAAAAAAAAATTGTTACTAGTAATTTACTTCTGATTAAATCAAGAAAATGTATAAATTAAACAAGCATAAACTTCTTCGTGCAGCAGCTGTAGGCACTCTGCACAACTTCAGTCAGGCAGATGTTCTTATTTGTGGTTTAGCACGACTTACAAAAGTCAATTGCCATATTCTGAAAGGAGAAACATATCACAATTGCTCTTCACCAGTTTGTTCACCATCTTAATCATAAGTTGGCATTTGGGTAGTAAACATTAGCGTGGATTTTAACTCGGAGTGGGAATCAGAGGGGAAGGGGGAATGAGACAAGCGGGAATCCCCCTTGACCTCGGTAGCCTGAGGTCCAGGTAATTTTAACACCTGGGCCTCATCTGCATGTCCCTGGTAAGCTGTCAGCCTGAACCAAAGGGGAAGTGGAATCTGGCCAGTGGGAGGCAGCGGAATTTCGGGCAACAGGAGGCTGCCGGCTGGCACCGAAGGAATGGTTGCCAAGACTCAGGTAGGTAGCAGGGAGGTGGTTTCAGGAGGGTCTTGAATTCAGAAAGGGGGGAAAGCCCTAGACACGGGAGATTTGTGCCTCCCTTGTGGGCCCCAGAGGAGCACTCCTGCTCTTCCTGACTCACAAGGTAAGTTTTAAAAAAGTTCCTGTTTGGGTCTCCTTGGGTCCTGGATCCTCTTCCTGTTATCTTCACAACTGCATTCCCACTCAGCCCAACATTTAAATTGCAGCCGGGGCCCGATGACATAATTGGACCCTGAACTGTATATTTAAAGATGGACCCAGCCGGCTTCAGGCAGGTGTCCTTGCCAGAGCAGGTTAAAATTCCAGACAGTGGGATCAGTGCAGGATGTCAGTGGTTAAGTCATGCGGCCAATTTTAACTGCCTATCCACCAATGTTCCCGCTAAGCTGTGAAAGGCCCCGCGTAGGTTGCTCACCGGCTTCTACTTTGCAGATATCGCGCATGTGCAAAAATTTGAATGAACCACGCATTAGAGAGGCAGGACGCACAGCAGGCAGTGCAGCTTACGGGGGACATTGCTAGCCACCTAGTTTTCGCCAACCTGATAGGGTTAAACTCGCTCCTATTGTGTTGTATTGTTTTATTCAAATGTACTCTTTATGGCAGATATTCATATTGTTTTATTTTAACTGATGATATAACTGCTTTTTTTTTATCCGTTCATGGGATGTGGGCGTCGCTGTCAAGGTCAGCATTTATTGCCCATCCTTAGTTGCCCTTGAGAAGGTGGTGGTGAGCCGCCTTCTTGAACCGCTGTAGTCCGTGTGGTGAAGGTAGTCCCACAGTGCTGTTAGGGAGGGAGTTCCAGGATTTTGACCCAGCGACGATGAAGGATCGGCGATATACTTCTAAGTCAGGATGATGTGTGACTTGGAGGGGAATTTGGAGGTGGTGGTGTTCCCATGCGCCTGCTGCCCTTGTCCTTCTAGGTGGAAGAGGTCGCGGGTTTGGGAGGTGCTGCCGAAGAAGCCTTGGCGAGTTGCTGCAGTGCATCTTGTAGATGGTACACACTGCAGCCACGGTGCGCCGGTGATGGAGGGAGTGAATGTTTAAGGTGGGAGATGGGGTGCCAATCAGGCTGACTGCTTTGTCCTGGTTGATGTCGAGCTTCTTGAGTGTTGTTGGAGCTGCACTCATCCAGGCAAGTGGACAGTATTCCATCACACTCCTTACTTGTGCCTTGTAGATGGTAGAAAGGCTTTGGGGAGTTAGGAAGTGAGACACTCGCCGCAGAATACCTAGCCTCTGACCTGCTCTTGTTGCCACAGTATTTATGTGCCTGGCCCAGTTAAGTTTCTGGTCAATGGTGACCCCCAGGATATTGATGGTGGGGGATTCGGCGATGGTAATGCTGTTGAATGTCAAGGGGCGGTGGTTAGACTCTCGCTTGTTGGAGATAGTCATTGCCTGGCACTTGTGTGGCGCGAATGTTACCCGCCACTTATCAGCCCAAGCCTGAACATCGTCCAGATCTTGTTGCATGTGGGCATGGACTGCTTCATTATCTGAGGAGTTGCGAATGGCACTGAACATTGTGCAGCCATCAGCGAACATCCCCATTTCTGACCTTATGTTGGAGGGAAGGTAATTGATGAAGCAGCTGAAGATAGTTGGGCCTAGGACACTGCCCTGAGGAACTCCTGCAGCGATGTCCTGGAGCTGTGATGATTGACCTTCAATCACCACAACCATCTTCCTTTGTGCTAGGTATGACTCCAGCCAGTGGAGAGTTTTCCCCCCGATTCCCATTGACTTCAGTTTTACTAGGGCTCCTTCATGCCACACTCAGTCAAATGCTGCCTTGATGTCAAAAGGGCAGTCACTCTCACCTTTGGAATTCAGCTCCTTTGTCCATGTTTGGACCAAGGCTGTAATGAGGTCGGGAGCCGAGTGGTCTTGGCAGAACCCAATCTGAGCAACAGTGAGCAAGTTATAAGTGAGTAAGTGCCACTTGCTAGCACTGTCGATGACACCTTCCATCACTTTGCTGATGATTGAGAGCAGACTGATGGGGCGGTAATTGGCTGGATTGGATTTGTCCTGCTTTTTGTGGACAGGACATACCTGGGCAGTTTTCCGCATTGTCGGATAGATGCCAGTGTTGTAGCTGTACTGGAACAGCTTGGCTAGAGGCGCGGCTAGTTCTGGAGCACAAGTCTTCAGCATGATAGCCAGGATGTTGTCAGGGCCCATCGCTTTTGCTGTATCCAGTGCGCTGAGCCATTTCTTGATATCACGTGGAGTGAATCGAATTGGCTGAAGACTAGCTTCTGTGATGGTGGGGACCTCAGAACGAGGCCGATATGGATCATCCACTCGGCACTTCTGGCTGAAGATGGTTGCAAACGCTTCAGCCTTGTCTTTTGCACTCAAGTGCTGGGCTCCACCATCATTGAGGATGGGAATATTCATGGAGCCTCCTCCTCCTGTTAATTGTTTAATGGTCCACGACCATTCACAACTGGATGTGGCAGGACTGCAGAGCTTTGATCTGATCCGTTCATTGTGGGATCGCTTAGCCCTGTCTATATCATGCTGCTTCCACTTTTTAGCATGTATGTAGCCCTGTGTTGCAGCTTCCAGAACCAAAGGTCACAGTCTAAGGATAAGGGGTAAACCATTTAGGACAGAGATGAGGAGGAATTTCTTCACCCAGAGAGTGGTGAACCTGTGGAATTCTCTACCACAGAAGGCAGAGTAGAGGCCAATTCATTAAATATATTCAAGAAGGAGTTAGATATATTTCTTAAGGCTAAAGGGATCAAGGGATATGGGGAGAAGGCAGGGACAGGGTACTAATTTGGATGATCAGCCATGATCGCATTGAATGGCGGATGTAGGGGGTTTCTCTTGCTCTTTCTGGTCTCCTGCCAGGCTTCGTGCAATAATTACCCTTGAGTGGTTCGACCCACTCCCCCCTACGGTTCTAGACCTTGGACTTAGGTGCAGAGAACAGTAGTGCAGAGAAAGAACTCAATAGACCAGGTTGAATAGCACGAAATGGATGCTTTTATTTTTAAACAGTTTGAAGCATTACAAAATACATGTCATAGGCACAGATTAAAGTTACTACAATCATGCACAACTTTATGAACTTGACTCTATGGAAATGGGGAACACACGGCACATCGAAAAAGGGGAAACACATTACGATTTCCCTTAACTCCCTCCCCTATACCTAAACTAAGTTTCGACCTGGGGAACTTGGGATCATGCTCACCACTCTCGAAATCGCGAGAAAGGGGGGGGTTCGCAGCCTTTTTGGCACCGCTTTCCGTCGTCACGTGGATTTGGAAACTTCTGGCGCAGTCGATATTCTCTCCTCCCTCGAGGCGGTGGGGTAGACCCAGCCTCGATGAGCGCTCGTTAAGGTTGAGATCCACTAAGTCAATTTGGGTTCATGGAGCAGACCCAGATGCAGGCTATGCACTTGGGAGAATCTTGTGGCATCGATCGCCGGTTCTCCAGAGGGTTTCTTCTCCGTCGGCCTGGGTCGTCGATGATCTCCCGACCCCAGTACCCGGGCCACCCTCGTCGTCTTCTCGTCGTGGCCGAGCCTTGTTTGGCTGAACACCGACCACGTTGTCCTTTTACCGAAACCGTCCGTCTTTAAAAAGACGAAAACGTTTTCATCGATCTGCCGAAGTGGAAGAGGCGCCGATCCGGGCACCGTCCGCCCTTCTTTCGTTCCTCGTAGAAGAAAGTTCTTGAAGAAATGGAAGCCTGAAGTCGCCCAACAAGAAACCGTGGCAGTGAAGAAGAAGTTGTTCAAGTAACCCGAAGTCCGAAGTACCTTAGATGGACTTTCAATCCATAGTTATACTCTTTTGGGACAGTCTTATCTCCCGCCAAATCATAGTCCTGTCTTTGTATTAATTTTGGCGGGCAGAAATCTCTGCAGGGGCGCTTTGTCTTGTAACGGAGCCGGTGATAACTTAAACTGGCCTTCCTGGCCGATAATGTCTTTCAATGTCTTTTGCATTGTCACCGTGGCTCGGTTCGCATATTGATCGGTCCGGACATTTTCCTTGATGGCTGCTAAACGGTTTTTCCTTTGTACGATAAATGGGTATAAGTGTTTTTACATTGTCCGCCCATATCTTGATGGGCCCCATCCTGTACTTATAATCCATTGAATATGTATGCTGTTGCTCTGAGTTTCGGTTCCCAGAGACTGGCTTTCGTGGGCTCACTGTCTTCAATCCACAAGCCTGTCTGGCTTGCAGTAACAGAAATAAAATGGTTCATAAACTGATCACGGGGCCTGGCGGCCATTTTGTATGCCCTTTTATCAAAGGTTTTTCTGTGCAAGCTTACTTTGGTCAATAAACCGTCTTATTTTATCCAGTTTTCTTGCGTGATTTTTGCTGAAAATTGCGAATCTTACAGGCCCCCCTGTGATACTGATAGCTTGCTTAAAGTATCAATAATCCTTGATGAGCAAATTTTCCCTGATTCCCCACATCCAAACATTCCTGGCACTTAACTATCTATGCCCCTCACGACACATGCAGTTCCCATTTCCGGAGAAAAATGAAAATTACCTCATGCACATTTGGAATCATAGACAGCAAATCTTAAACTATAACACCTTCACCTGTCAGATGGGCAGGGGTTGATACCCTTTTGCGCCATCTGCATGCATCTTTTATTAATCCAAAAAAACTTAAGAACAACTAATAACATGACAATACTTATTTCCTTATAACCCAAAACAATCAAAAAATTTTTTAAATGGAGGGACGCTTAATCTTATACTAGCAGCTTAGAGTGGGGTATCTGCTTCCCCCATCCGCACATAGCGTTCTCTCCATTCTCCTGTGTTCTCGTGCCTCTGGAGGCGTTTGCCTCTTTTGCAATGCACGAAGAGCAAAAATATCACAATCAAAACCTGACATACTACTAGGATATGGGATGCTATTCTAATCCAGGCGGGGACCTCTATGTTGGTGAACAAGTCCCACCATGGTGGGATGGTTATGTCCAATATGTCTTTTCCTATCTCTAAAGTCTTCTGCTCCAGTGTATAGAAATGTTTCTGCGAAACTATAACGGCTTTTAAAACCTTGGTGAGGTGTTCGGGAAGAGGGGGAATGACATAACCAAAATGCGCGACAAATCGTTGTAAGTCTGTGAAATTCTCTTTGATAGTGATGTGTACAGTGGAGGGCGCAGGAATGGGAACAATTCGTTGTTGTGCCACTTGAACCTCGGCCCTGGGTTTGAAACAGAAACTGCTATCACCGACCGAACACCACTCGTGTTGTCCATATCGGTACTGAGGCGCTGCAGTGGTGACGCAGTATGTCCCACCCCCGATATATGCTACCTGTGGGGGCACATGGTCCTCTGCCATTGCCTCCATGGTGCAATTCACCGGCTTCGCGCTAGCGGTTCTGAACCCGCACTGTGGTTTCAAAAAGGCATTCAAGTGCTGGGGACACAGGATGATGTGTGCTCCCCGGCTCCGACATCCCGAGAGGTCGGTGCCTGTCATCGTACGCTCCCATCTGATGACGTAAGGCGGGACCACTGCGTAACGAATGTGTGCGCCCCCCTGAATGACTCCAATGTTCTCTACTCTGTATACCGGGGCGGGCTTTGCTGCGGGACCCAACACCGGCATTCTTACTACTATTCCCATAATAGTGTGATTCGAATGTCCGCAGTCCACTGGAACTGGGTATGCTTCTGCGGCTAGTCTGAGCTGGCACGGGCTTAATGCATTCTCAAAAGGGTGGAGCGCTTGCAAGTGCTTGTTGCTGATCCAGGACGGGACCAAACCCTGTTTTAAATCCTCAAGATTACTGCGGCCCTCGCCCAATAACCACGCCCCGTACAGCACACAGGCCTCGTTTTGCGCAGCTTGATCGGACGCATTCCGATCCTCCTTAATGAGTGCATTTACCGTTCTCGCGTGTTTCTCCAGCTCAGCAATTATGTCCTTAAAGTGTAGTGTCATGGCCTGGTCCTCATGCAACTCAGAACCCACGACCTTGTTTTCGTCTGTCAATATGTTCCTTAACTGGGCTTTTAAACCGTTGATCTGTGTCTGCAGCTCCACGTTATCTAGAGCGTTGACAACAGATGTCCCGGTATTAAAAGCAGTGAATATGTCATTTACAGTACCCCTTCTTTGCCTCCCGACTCGATCCAAAACTTCTGGCGGTGTGGTGTATAATTTGTCTCTGTCGATGTCGGCAAAGTCAAATTCGTAAAATTGTCTAAACATACTGGTTAACAGGACCTGGTATAATTGTTCCGTTTCTTTGGGACACCACTCCGGCAATCTTACCTCAGTGAGATTTAAAATCACTGAGGCCACCGCGTAGTGTACCCCTTGGTACAGCACCTGACCGGTGGGTACCAATACTAAACCGTTCCCGGGTCCCTTGGTGGTGGTTGGGCACCCTCCTTTCTGGGCTAGTGCTACCGGAAGCGTGGGCAGGGGCTTGCGTGGGCGGGTGATGAGTTCAGTGGCGTTCACCGGAATAGGGGAGTATGGGGCTCCGCACGCTCGAGTGCTAACATCCCATCTCATCCCCTTCCCTTCATCCTGCCACTGCCTCTGGAAGAAGATGGACACGCCCTTGGGGCAGACGCGTCTCGAACCCCACATACAGACATATATTCCCTCATCCGGTTCCCACCATTTGTCCCAACACACACGTAATTGTCCGTGAGTTCCCGTAATAGTCCGATGGGTATTATTACCCAGTCGCTCCCACTCGACCGTAGAGTTTCTCATGTCCTTTCCCAGCTTTCGTAGCCACCACCATCGCCTTGGTGGTACGTTCCCATTGCACACCAGACAAATCCTCTTTCCCACGGTGACGCTGACTCTGGGCGCTAGGATCCTCACTCGAGGGCACGTTAATGAAGTCTCTTGGTAGGCAAAACCGAAATTGCTGGAATATTCCGTAGAATTCGTTCCCAGCCAACCTGGCCATCTCCCTTGGTGGAAGTAGGTGGCGGTTTCCTCTACCTCTCGCTCCCCCGTCCCATCCGTTGCGATGGGGGCCGTGTCCCCGGAGCACCCGAAAATGATGACGTCCTTGGTGCGGCCTCGGTAGGCCCACCCGCACCCGATCGCCATGAACGCGACGACAATCCTTTCCATCGTATCCCAGGTTTCTGTAACCAACAAAATGATGTAGCCGGGCTCCCGATAGGTGCTGGCCTAAATTAATTGGACGCGCGGGTTCCTGGACCCCGCTCCCTAACAAACACACATACCGGGCAGACTTCAAAATTGTACTCTTAACACCATATACTTTACATTCCTTAAACTATGACCATAATTACCTATCTTAACTTATGTACAGCGCCGCCCTCCGTGGGGCGGCTTTCCGAATCCCTGTGAGGTCTGTCGCGTGCCACACCCTGCGGTGGGGCTGCATTGATCTTTGGCCTTGATCCCCCGCAGCCTGTCGCTGCTGAACGGGGATCATGTCTTCCTGGGGCTGCTTTAAACCGTGGTTGGGGAGGATGGGGAGAATCTGGCCAAAATTTTCTGGGCTGGGGCGCTCGAGCTGACCTACGAGGGGCTGCTTTGGGTTGGGCTCCCGGGGCCGATGGACCTGGGGTCGTGACTGTTACCGTCACAGCCTGTGGTTCCTCCACAGCTGCCGGCTCCAGCTCCCCTTCCTCAGGCTCCGCCCCCCCGGGGTCGGGATCTGTGGCTTCCGACTCCACCTCACCTGTCCCTACAGGTAACGAGTCTCCACCCCCACTCCCTACCTCCCCCAAGCTTGAGTCGAGGGCGGGACTGCCGTCCTCTGACTCTTCCTCCTCCGTGATTGGGTCTAAAGCGAGGTTGAGCTGTTCGGGCTCTCCCCTGCCTAAATCCCATTCAAAAGATGAGACCTCCCACTCCAATGGGATGGCCTCTCCCTTCACGCAGGCTACTGCTCCAGCCTGTGTGGTCTGTGACTCTGTTACAGGCTGAGGATCTTTGTTCTCAGACCAGGTCCCCTTTGGTGGCCCTTGTGTACCCGGTTTAAACAGTTTACACTGGTTGATGTGAAACCATTTGGTACGTCGGGGCGTCTTCACTGCATAAACCATGGGGCTGGCTTTGTCTACAATGCTGTATGGCCCCATGTACAGTGGTTCAAAACTCCCTACCCTGGCGTAGTTTCGGACCATAACCTGGTCCCCGACTACCCACTCTTGTTGTTTCCGAGGTTCCAACAACAGTTTATTTCCCTGGTGCTGTCTTCCCATGTTCCCAGCCGCCTGCCCATAAATCTGTCTCAGGCGCTCCAAGAGGGTTTGGGCGAATTTGTCCCGTTTCACCTCTCGGAGCTGGCCCTCAGTGAGCACCGGGGCTAGCACATGGGTGGGTGTTCGCATGATCCTTCCAGTCATTAACTCGTGCGGGGAATACCCCGTGCTTTTGGACTGGCTGGCTCGGATCCCCATGAGGACTAAAGGCAGGACCTCCGCCCATTTCTGGGGCGAGCCCATTGTCTCTTTCCTCAGCTTTTCCTTGAGGGTCCGATTCATACGCTCAACAATCCCGGATGACTGGGGATTGTATGCTACGTGCCACTTTCCCTCAATGCCCAAGAGCATGAGGGCGTTCTGCATTACTTGACCGGTGAACTGACTCCCTTGGTCGGACTCTACAAAACGGGGGAGTCCCCACCGTGAGAACACTTCCCGAATCAAGATCTTAGCAGTACCCAGTGCCGTAGCTGTTCTGCACGGGAAGGCTTCTACCCATTTGGTGAACACATCTACCAGGACAAGGCAGTACTTATAGCCTCCCTGGGCGGCGGGCAGGGGCCCTATGTAGTCGACCTGAATCGACTGCCATGGTCCCTCTACCCTCCTGATGTGCCCCATGGGCACCTTCCTTTTGTGGGGGTCTGGGTTGTTAGCAGCACACACAAGACAGCTTGCGCAGAACTCGCGGACATCGTCCCGAAGTCCCGGCCACCATCCCGCCTGCTCCACCCGTTGCCAGGTGACCTCAGGTCCGGGGTGTCCCGCTCCTGGACCCTCGTGGGCCAATTGCAGGAATTCCCTTCGGTGCTGCTGCGGCACAACCCACTGCTCCTTTCGGAACAGCATACCTTCTTTGACTGTGAGGGCTGCCGTACTGTACGGACCTTCTACCTGTTTGCCCTCTGTGATGGCTTTTAGGACTGCTTTTAGGGCGGGATCCAGGGTTTGGACGGTCTTTAGGTCTGGGGGCGGTGTCACCCCTGTGTTCCCGGGAATTCCCTCCCTGCCTTGGATCGCCGCCACGGGTCCGGGTTCGTATGGGTCCCAGAGAATGCCGCTGCGGGCACCCTCCCTGGCTAGCGCATCCGCCTGCTGGTTGCCCTGACTGCGGGGTTCTGTAATGGAGTGAGCCTTCACCTTATGGATGAACACCTCTCCTTTCTCCCCCACAGCTGCTAGGATCTTCTCCAGCAAGGGCTTAACTGTTAAAGGCCGCCCGTCCGCGGAGGTGTACCCGCGTCGGGACCAGATGGCGAGGTACTCCGTACACGAATTGCACGTGAACATGCTGTCTGAGCAAATCGTGTATGGGGTTGGGAAAATCTCGGGGTGGGTAACCACGTACGCCACCGCGGACAGTTCAGCCTGCTGCGCGCTCATAGTGCTGGGGAGCTTAATTGCCAGGGCAATGTTTGCCGCAGGGTCATAAACTCCACACCCTGTGAGTCGCTTGCCGTCAGCTACAGTGCTAGAACCGTCTAGGTAGATCTCGCGGCCCGTGGGATGTATCCCGGCCCGTAAACCATGTTAACTTCCCATACCCCTTCTACGGAACATTGATGGGCTGTCCCGGGATATGCCATATTGGCTGCGAGCCTTGGCGCGCAGAGGCCTTTAACTTTGAGATCCATCTGGGAAAGGAGGAGGGTCCAGCGCGCAATCCGAGCGCTGCTTACGGTCCCATCCTTAATCCTCCCGTCCAGAAGCATCTTCGTGGGGGTGTGATGGGTGAGGAGCGTAATGGGAGAGGTCCCTGTGAAGATCACTGATCTGTTCACAGCCCAATGCGTGGCCAGGAGATGCCGTTCGCAATTGGAGAAACTCCTCTCCACATCCGTGAGCACCCTGGAGGAATAAACTACTGGTCTTAGCTTGCCGTGCCGCTCTTGGAGCAGCACTGCGCTCAGGCTGTCCCCACTAGCGGCTACCTCCAGAAAGAACTCCTCTCCCCCATCTATGGCCCCTAGGGCTGGCGCGGTCTGCAGATCTCTTTTCAACTTCTCGAATGCTGCCTGGCACCCCTCGTCCCAAGACCACTCGACTCCCTTGTGTAAGAGTCGAAGTAGCGGGGCCGCTGTGGCAGCATAGTCCTCGATGAAATCTCTGCAGTACCCGGTCAGTCCCAAAAAGGACCTTACACCCGTTACTGTGTTGGGAATCGGCAGATCTTGTATAGATTCCCGTCTGGCCTTATCTATGGCTCTTTCCCCAGCGCGGATGGCCAGACCCAGGAATTTAACTTCCTGCTGGCCGATCTGGGCTTTCTTTGGGTTTACTTTGAAACCCTTCCTTTCTAACAGTTCTAACAATTCGGCTAACAGTGGGCCGTGCTGCTCCCTTGTATCTGTGAACAGGAGTAAGTCGTCCACATACTGCACTATCTGGTTGGGCTGGCTGAACTCTTTCAAACTCCCCGCCATGCACTGATGGAAAATGCTGGGGCTGTTGTGAAAACCCTGTGGTAAGCAGTTCCAGGTGTACTGTTGCCCTTTGAAAGTAAAGGCAAACTTGTACTGGTCCTCCCGCCGCAGCGGAATGGACCAAAAACCGTTCGAGATGTCCAGCACCGTGAATGTGGTCGCCGATGCTGGAATACTCCCTATTAAGTCTGCAACTGCTGCTACCGTGGGCGCGCAAGCTGGGATATTACTATTGAGGACTCTATAGTCCACCGTGGCTCTCCACGAATTGTCCGGTTTCTTTACCGGCCATAATGGGGAGTTCACGTGGGTGGCTATCGTGCTCAATACGCCCTGCTGTACCAATGAAGATATTGCTGTCTCCATGTCGGGTTCTGCCTCCTTGGGGAAATTATACTGCTTTTGGGGTCGGATCATGGGGTCCCCGTCTACGCTGACTTCGAACCCAGTGACTCTCCCGCAGTCGTGCTTGTGGGTGGCGAACGCGGTCAGATTTTCTGACACACGCGCCTGCAAGTCCGTTGGGACATTTGTTATCATGAGCTCGAGATCGTAACCTCCTGATGGCTTCATAGTGCACAGGGCCCCCTTTTCTTCCTTCCCCGGGATTACGACTACCTTACCTAAACCGCCCTCGGCTCCCCAGAGACAGTGATTTCTCAGGTCCACGAGGATCCCGTGTTCCACCAAGAAATCAGCCCCGAGGATGCCTTTCCCCCCCCCCCTCTTTCCACTTCAATAGGATGCACGTCCATGTGGTGTGGAGCGCTCCCAACTGAATGGAGAGCGGGAGGGAGTGCGCGCCAGCCTGTGCTCTACCTGTGAAACCCGCTACTAAATATGGAGCCTGGGCGGACAGAGGTGAGGCAAAAGGTTTGTCCGTGTGGATCAAGGTACACGAAGCTCCCGTATCCAACAGGTAACTACCCCTTTGTTTCTCCACCTCCATCTCCACCACAGGTCTTCTCCAAGCGTCATAGCGGAGCGGACACAAGTAGACGGGCTGCGCGGGCGTCAGTCATTTAGGTGTTTCGGCTGGGGTCTCGGGGGCGATAGGGCTGTTAGCAACCGTTACCTTCCCCTGCCAGGTCATCAGAGACCGCATAGTCTCGAAGACTGACTCGATCGCAGCGGGGTCCACAACCGCACCACCCCCTTCATTCGGGGCAAAGGCTACGGTTGGGTTCTGGACTGGTGTTGGGGCAGCGGCCTGCACTTGTGGTTGTGCTGGTGTTGGGTAAACTCTCGGGCCGTTGGCGACTCGGGCTTGGGCTTGATCTTGGGCTGCGGCGAACGCTCTCTCCCTCTTATCCTTCCAAGGATTCCTACAGTCCTTGCGCCAATGACCCTCCTTCCCACACCCGTAACAACTGCTATTTGCTTGGGGATGGCGATTTCCCTCCTGACGCCATTCCTTTTTAGCAGAGGCTGCGGGTCTCACCTTATGCACCTTTCCTTTCACAACAGGCGTTTTCTTGCCCTTGTTGTTTCTATAACTGATCGTGAGCTGATCTAGTACTACTTCCTCCGTGGAGCGGGCGTTAGTGGGGTCAAACCATGCTTTGGCCTGTTCCTTCACTACTGGCAGGCAACCTGCTACCAGGCACCGAAGCCAGTGAGCCCTTTGTTCGCCATCCAGCCCGGCCCGGGCCGGCCCGCCCGGGCAGCTGCGCCGATACACTGGCCACAACCTGTTGGCGAAAACCCGTGGGGGTTCTCCCTCTAACTGCACTGTCTTTTCTAAACGGAGGAACGGAGTTCCGTCCCCCTCTCCCATGATCTCCAGAATCTCATCCCGTAGCAACTCATAGTCCCTGTGCCCTCTCTTGCTCTCGTCAGGGAGACACTGGAGGAGCGAACTGTCCAGGGAGGACAGCAGCATTTTAGACTGTTCAACCCCGTCGCAGTCATTGACTGCTGCGGTCTGCTCCACGTCCCTGAAATGCACGGAGGGATCTCCTGACTCGGAGAGTTTTGGGATGTGACTTATCATCTCTCTTAGCTGTCGTGCGCTATGAGGCATTATGATCTGACTCTCAAGGGGTCCGTCATCGCCATTTTCTTCATTTGGACCGATCCTCCGGTGTCTCGTTGGACACATTGGCGCCGACCCCGACTCTACTGTCTGGGGTTGCTCTACCTCAGGGCTCTCTTCCTCTACCGTCTCCGTCTCCTGTCCCGGAGTCCAAGACTCCTCATAGGCAGGAGGCGCAGAAGGTTCGGGGGTTGGTACCCCAACTGCCTCTTGTGGAATCGGTCTTTTGGATTCCTTGGCTAGCAACAGCTGACTCGCTGGTGGATTTATGAGACACACCAACCCGTTTGCCTTCGCTAGGGCCTTTCTCAGGTCCTCTAGCTCCCGGCGGCAAGTGCTGTGGTCGGTGTTCTCAGATCTATCCTCCATGGCCATTTTATATGCTGCCCTGGCTCCCAGGAGCTTTTCCTCTTGGGCATCTACTTGTTTGGCTAGACGGGAACACCTCTCTCTCATTCTACCTTCACTGGCCTTGGCCTCAACGACCTGACATTTTAAATATTCTACCCGGGTTTCGTGGCAGCGAATTACAGAGCGGCGTTCCTGGTTCAGCGCGTCAAGCGATTCAATCAGTTTTTGACCTCCCGCAACCTTTTCCTCCACGCCTTTAAGCAAGCCGTTGATCTGGACTGTCTGTGCTGCAACTACCTGGTCCAAAAGCTGGACTTGCTTCTTGTAGCACATCAGCCAGACCGCCTTTTCTACAGATTTCTTATGCTCTCTACCCGCTGTCCACTTGATGGCTGCGTCTAGCGGGCGCCTATCCCTTAGTAGATCAGATATCCATTGTTTTGTGAGGTTGACTTTTCCGAAAACATAATCTGCTATTCTTTCATCCATCACATTTCGTTTATTCAGATCTTGATCTAACACACTACTTTCCTGCTGCCAAGGTCCTGCCGCGGTCGCCATTTCTGTAGGGGGTTTCTCTTGCTCTTTCTGGTCTCCTGCCAGGCTTCGTGCAATAATTACCCTTGAGTGGTTCGACCCACTCCCCCCTACGGTTCTAGACCTTGGACTTAGGTGCAGAGAACAGTAGTGCAGAGAAAGAACTCAATAGACCAGGTTGAATAGCACGAAATGGATGCTTTTATTTTTAAACAGTTTGAAGCATTACAAAATACATGTCATAGGCACAGATTAAAGTTACTACAATCATGCACAACTTTATGAACTTGACTCTATGGAAATGGGGAACACACGGCACATCGAAAAAGGGGAAACACATTACGATTTCCCTTAACTCCCTCCCCTATACCTAAACTAAGTTTCGACCTGGGGAACTTGGGATCATGCTCACCACTCTCGAAATCGCGAGAAAGGGGGGGGTTCGCAGCCTTTTTGGCACCGCTTTCCGTCGTCACGTGGATTTGGAAACTTCTGGCGCAGTCGATATTCTCTCCTCCCTCGAGGCGGTGGGGTAGACCCAGCCTCGATGAGCGCTCGTTAAGGTTGAGATCCACTAAGTCAATTTGGGTTCATGGAGCAGACCCAGATGCAGGCTATGCACTTGGGAGAATCTTGTGGCATCGATCGCCGGTTCTCCAGAGGGTTTCTTCTCCGTCGGCCTGGGTCGTCGATGATCTCCCGACCCCAGTACCCGGGCCACCCTCGTCGTCTTCTCGTCGTGGCCGAGCCTTGTTTGGCTGAACACCGACCACGTTGTCCTTTTACCGAAACCGTCCGTCTTTAAAAAGACGAAAACGTTTTCATCGATCTGCCGAAGTGGAAGAGGCGCCGATCCGGGCACCGTCCGCCCTTCTTTCGTTCCTCGTAGAAGAAAGTTCTTGAAGAAATGGAAGCCTGAAGTCGCCCAACAAGAAACCGTGGCAGTGAAGAAGAAGTTGTTCAAGTAACCCGAAGTCCGAAGTACCTTAGATGGACTTTCAATCCATAGTTATACTCTTTTGGGACAGTCTTATCTCCCGCCAAATCATAGTCCTGTCTTTGTATTAATTTTGGCGGGCAGAAATCTCTGCAGGGGCGCTTTGTCTTGTAACGGAGCCGGTGATAACTTAAACTGGCCTTCCTGGCCGATAATGTCTTTCAATGTCTTTTGCATTGTCACCGTGGCTCGGTTCGCATATTGATCGGTCCGGACATTTTCCTTGATGGCTGCTAAACGGTTTTTCCTTTGTACGATAAATGGGTATAAGTGTTTTTACATTGTCCGCCCATATCTTGATGGGCCCCATCCTGTACTTATAATCCATTGAATATGTATGCTGTTGCTCTGAGTTTCGGTTCCCAGAGACTGGCTTTCGTGGGCTCACTGTCTTCAATCCACAAGCCTGTCTGGCTTGCAGTAACAGAAATAAAATGGTTCATAAACTGATCACGGGGCCTGGCGGCCATTTTGTATGCCCTTTTATCAAAGGTTTTTCTGTGCAAGCTTACTTTGGTCAATAAACCGTCTTATTTTATCCAGTTTTCTTGCGTGATTTTTGCTGAAAATTGCGAATCTTACACGGAGCAGGCTCGAGGGGCCGAATGGCCTTCTCCTGCTCCTATCTTCTATGTTTCCCCAGGTTGGCACCTCATTTTTAGGTACGTCTGGCGCTGTTCCTGGCATGATCTTCTACACTCCTCATTGAAGCAGGGTTGGTCCCCTGGCTTGGTGGTAATGGTAGAGTGAGGGATATGCCAGGCCATGAGATTACAGATTGTGGTGGAATACAATTCTGCTGCTGCTGATGGCCCACAGCGCCTCGTAGATACCCAGTTTTGAGCTGCTAGACCGAAGCTCTCCCTCTCCTTTGATTTTAGGTATTCCTGTTGGTACTCACCAAATCTAAATTTGTAAATAGTCATCCAAGAAACTTTTATGATTTGCAGCAACAATTTTGCACATTTTGGTGAAGAGCAGGTGGTGGAAAGTCTGACCAGGTGGTAAGTGTCTTTTTCCTTGGCTGCGCTGATTGCATCAAGAATGTGGCCAGTGATTATTACACAGGATATCTCCTCTAACTTTGGTTTAGCCCACACATTTTATAATACACAAACTTGTTACTACTTCAAGTTCTCTTCAGAACTACATGCAGCTCTCCTTTGTCATCCAAAACCTTTATTGAACCTTGTAAATCAGTTAAATCTAGCAGAGGCTACTACATTATGTACCTTTTATTTATGACTAGCCTCCTGCAGCTAGGAATAGCTAATAACTGTTCTGACATAAATGTTCAATAATCCAAAATAAATACGTTGTCATTTTTATGCATGAGGTTATCTATTTCATTTAATATTGTTTTCTAATATTTCTTTCAGGTTGCATCATTGGTTTAGTACAGTTTATGTTACTGTCAACATTAAGCAATAAATCGCCCAAACTGTCCCAACAAAATTGCTTACCAGTGAAATAAACAGAAAGCTGCTGGTTGGTTACAAAAATAAGGAAACCTCTGTTAGATCCGTGATTCTTTAAATAGGATGTTTCCCCAAGAACTACACGGAGGCTGTAACTTAACAATCAACAGGTGTTTACAAGAGTAGAGTAGTCTCACGACTGAAGTACAGAAGCCTGCTCCGGCTTTATATACAGGTGTGGTCACTGCCGGTACTACAGTATACAGGAGCTGTAAAACAGTTCTCTCTTAAAGGTACATACACAACAATTCCTCCCCTTTTAGATTAACAGTACCATAACATTCATTTAACAATTAACATTTTTAACATGCAACATTAACTGAAAATAGTCCATTTATAAATTCAGTCTTTGGGGCGGCTTCCTGATCCTTTCTGGATAACGCCTTCCCTGAGGTTCTTGTTCTTGGTGCGGAGGCGATTCTGGCCCCCTTTCGTCGGTTAGTTCATCAGTTTCCACTGCTACTGTTTCTGAGGTAGATGCTCGGGTTCATCCCCAGGTACGCGAGACATGGGGTTGACTCGTTCCTGTGACGCTAAGATCTGGTCGACGTGGCGTCTCACAATGTTCTCCCCGACATCCACTGTGTACATTAATGGCCCCTGCCGTGTGCATATCGTTCCGGGTTGCCATTTCTCTGTTCGGTAGTCACGGGCCAAGACTGGTTGTCCTACATTGAAGCTCCTTGTCGGCTTCTCATTGATGTGCTGGAATTGTTTATCCTCAACATTTCTTCGCACATTTGGTCTGAGCAAATCCAGACGAGATCTCAACCTTCGGTTAAAGAACATCATGGCCGGGGTCTGGTTGGTAACTGCATGTGTCGCATTTCTGTAGGCTAACAGGAAATTGTCCACCTTATGCTGTAGTGGAATTTCATCATCGCACATGGCCTTTATCGCCTTTTTAAAGGTTTGTACGAACCTCTCAGCCAATCCATTTGTGGCTGGATGATACGGGGCGGATGTGTAACGCCTTACCCCATTCCTTCTCATAAATTTCCGAAACTCTTCGGACACAAACTGTGGTCCATTATCAGAGCAAATCTGCTCTGGCAAGCCGTTCCTGGCAAATATGGTCCGAAGGACTGCAATCGTTTTCTCTGTAGTGGTTGAGGATATTTTTATCACCTCAGGCCATTTCGAGTGTGCATCCACTGCTATTAAGAACATTGAGTCCATGAATGGACCAGCAAAATCAATATGCACCCGTAGTTCCACAGGAGAAGTACAAAAAGGTACATAAGGTGATGGACAGTAGTTCAGACGAACAGGGAAATGATACAGACTCCGGTAGCAAGGAGCTGGGTTGTCTGAAACTACATAAGGTAACCAAAATGGAGGATCATAACATAAGAAATAGGAGCAGGAGTAGGCCAATCGGCCCCTCGAGCCTGCTCCGCCATTCAATAAGATCATGGCTGATCTGATCCTAACCGCCAATCCACTATCACAGAACCATCTCCTGAATCTAACAGAATTAGACACACGAAATAGGAGCAGGATCAGGCTACACGGCCCCTGGGCCCGCTCCGCTACCCACAGGGCCATGACCGATCCGAACCTAGACTCATGTCCAAATTCCTGCCCGCTCCCCGTAACCCTTAATTCCCTTCTAGGAAACTGCCTATTTCTGTTTTAAATTTATGTAATGATGTAGCTTCTACAGCTTTTTGGGGCAGCATATTCCATGGACCTACCACGCTCTGAGTAAAGTAGTTCCTCCTCATCTCAGTTTTGAAAGAGCAGCCCCTTATTCTAAGACTATGCCCCCTAGTTCTAGTTTCACCCATCATCGGGAAAATCTTCCCGCATCCACCCGATCCAACCCCTTCACAATCTTATATGTTTCAATAAGATCGCCTCTCATTCTTCTGAACTCCAATGAGTAGAGTCCCAATCTACTCAACCCCTCCTCATATGTCCATCCCCTCATCCCCGGGATTAACCGAGTGAACCTTCTTTGTACTGACTTGAGAGCAAGTATGTCCTTTCTTAAGTATGGACACCAAAACTGTACGCAGTATTCCAGGTGCAGTCTCACCAATACCTTGTACAACTGAAGCAATACCTCCCTATTTTTATATTCTATCCCCCTATCAATGAAAGCCAACATTCCATTGGCCTTCTTAATCACTTGCTGCACCTGCATACTAACCTTTTGAGTTTCACGCACCAGGACCCCCAGATCCCTTTGTACTTCAGTACTTTCCAGTTTCTTGCCATTAAGATAATAACTTGCTCTACGATTTTTCCTGCCAAAGTGCATAACCTCACACTTTCCAGTATTGTATTCCATCTGCCAAATGTCTGCCCACTTAGCCTGTCTATGTCCCCTTGCAGGTTTTTTATGTCCTCCTCACTCACTACTTTCCCTCCCATCTTAGTATCATCTGCAAACTTTGATATGTTACACTCGGTCCCCTCCTCCAAATCGTTAATATAGATTGTAAAGAGTTGTGGACCCAGCACTGACCCCTGCGGAACACCACTAGTTACTGATTGCCAGTCTGAGAATGAACCATTTATCCCAACTCTCTGCCTTCTGTTAGATAGCCAATCCTCTATCCATGACAGAATATTACCCCCATCCCGTGATTTTGTATCTTAAGCAATAATCTTTTGTGTTGCACCTTGTCAAATGCCTTTTGGAAGTCTAAATACACTACGTCCACTGGTTCCCCTTTATCCACCCTATATGTTATTTCCTCAAAGAACTCCAGCAAATTTGTCAAACATGACTTCCCCTTCATAAAACCATGCTGACTTTGTCCTATTAAATTATGATTATCCAAATGTCCTGTTACTGTCTCCTTAATAATGGACTCCAAAATTTTACCTACCGCACATGTTAGGCTAACCGGTCTATAGTTTCCAGCCTTCTGTCTACTGCCCTTTTTAATAAGGGTGTTACATTAGCAGTTTTCCAGTCTGCCGGGAGCTTTGCCGAGTCCAGGGAGTTTTGGAAAATTATTACCAATGCATCCACAATCCCTACCGCCACTTCCCTCAAGACCCTAGGATGTAAGCCATCAGGCCCAGGTGATTTATCCGCCTTGAGTCCCATTATTTTACCGAGTACCACTTCCTTAGTGATTTTGATTGTGTTTCGCTCCTCCCCACCTTTAGCCCCCTGTTTGTCCAGTGTTGGGATATTCTTAGTGTCTTCCACTGTAAAGACTGATATAAAATATTCATTCAATATTTTTGCCATCTCCATATTTCCCACCATTAATTTCCCGGTCTCATCCTCTAAGGGACCAACATTTACTTTAGCCACCCTTTTTCTTTTTATATAACTATAAAAACTCTTACTATCTGTTTTTATATTTTTTGCTAATTTACTTTCATAATCTATCTTCCCTTTCTTAATCAATCTTTTTGTTATTTTTTGCTGTCTTTTAAAGTTTTCCCAATCCTCTATCCTCCCACTAGATTTGGCTACCTTATATGCCCTTGTTTTTAGTCGAATACTATCCTTAATTTCTTTACTTAGCCACGGATGGCTGTCTTTTCTTTTACACCCTTTTCTTCTCAGTGGAATATATTTTTTTTGGAAGTTGTAAAATAACTCCTTAAATGTACACCACTGATCATGTATCGTCTTACCCTTTAATCTATTTTCCCAATCCGCTCTACTCAATTCCGCTCTCATACCTTCATAGTCTCCTTTATTCAAGCTTAGCACGCTTGTTTGAGATCCAACCTTCTCACCCTCTAATTGAATATGGAATTCAACCATGTTATGGTCACTCATTCCAAGGGGATCCTTTACTAGGACATTTTTAATTAATCCTGTCTCGTTACACAGGACCAGATCTAAGGCTGCTTACCCCCTGGTCTGTTCAGTTACATACTGCTCAAGAAACCCATCCCTAATACACTCAATGAACTCATCCTCAAGGCAGCCCTGCCCAATTTGATTTGTCCAATTAATATGATCGTTAAAATCCCCCATTATTATAGATGTTCCCTTATTACAAGCCTCAACTAAATTCGTGATTGATACTCCGTCCAACAGAGTTGCCACTGTTCGGAGGCCTATAGATTACGCCCACTAGTGTTTTTTTCCCCTTATTATTCCTTACCTCCACCCAAACTGTTTCATTATCCTGATCTTTTGACCCAATATCATTTATCTGTATTACAGTGATTCCTTCCTTTATTAACATAGCCACCCACCTCCCCTTCCTTCCTGCCTGTCCTTCCTGATCGTTAAATAACCTGGTATGTTTAATTCCCAGGCATTGTCACCCTGCAGCCATGTTTCTGTAATGGCCACAAGATCATACCCATATGTAGTTATTTGTGCCATTAACTCGTCTATTTTGTTACGAATACTACGTGCATTCAGATAGAGAATTTTCAAAGATGTTTTGTGACACTTAGTTCCTGCTTTTGCCCTTTTTATTACTTTACCTTTTACTCCATACCTTCTGCCCCTTCCTGACATGCTCTGGTTTTTAATTTCCCCACTGCTACCTAAGTCTATGACCTTCTCTGTTGTCATTTTTATTATTTGCTCTCTAGGACTATCTGGGTCACACTCAAGATAGACGGAGTCCAAGTGAAAATGGAATTGGACACTGGATCAGCCCTAACAGTCATAAACCAAAGGGACTACAAGCGGCTATTTCCACTTATACCCTTGAAAGCTACAGAGATTGTCTTGAAGACGTACACGGGGCAAGAAGTCTACCCCAAAGGAAAAATAAGGGTGAAAGTGATATACAAAGGCCAGGAAATACCTAAAATGGACCTATATGTATTGCCAGATGGAGGACCACCACTACTAGGAAGTGAATGGATCCGGAAGATACAATTAGATTGGCATTCCATACAGGCACTGAAGGTTGAGGCCAAAAAGGATGACGACGCCACACCTGGACGACTGTCAAAAATGCTAACTGACGCACAAGAAGTGTTCCAGGAGGGACTCGGAGCACTAAAAGGCATAGCAGCAACGATTAAAATAGAGGAAAATGCAAGTCCAAAGTTTTTTAAGGCCAGACCGGTGCCTTATGCGATCCGACCAGCCGTTGAAGCAGAGCTGGAAGGGTTGGAACGTTCAGGAGTACTGTTCAAAGTAGACTGGAGCGAGTGGGCTACACCCATCGTCCCTGTAATGAAGAGGTCGTTGAGTAATACGCCTGGGGAACCAAAGAAGGTCCGCATCTGTGGGGATTTTAAGGTGACAGTGAACCCAGTCCTTCACACTGTACAATATCTGCTTCCACGGATTGAGGATATTTTTGCCTCGCTATCTGGAGGTAAACGCTTCACCAAAATTGATCTGGCCCAGGCGTACTTGCAAATGGAGGTAGAAGAAGCCTCGAAACAATACCTCACGATCAACACTCATAAAGGTCTCTACCAATACAACCGACTGGTGTTCGGGGTAGCATCGGCTCCGGCTATTTGGCAAAGATCAAGTCCTGCAAGGGATTCCAGGGACCCAGTGTTATTTGGACGACATCCTGGTCATGGGCGAAAATGACAGTGATCACCTCGCCAACCTGGAGAAGGTGCTCACTAGATTAAAGGAATATGGGCTACGAGCTAATTGCCGCAAGTGCGAGTTTTTCCAGAAGCAGATCTCGTATTGTGGCCACATTATTGATGAAGAAGGGTTACATAAGTCTCCTGAAAAGATTGAGGCAGTAGTCAAGGCTCCAGCACCGGAAAATGTGTCACAACTGAGGTCGTTCCTCGGGCTGGTAAACTACTACCATAAGTTCTTACCAAATTTGTATACAGTACTACACCCACTGAATACCCTACTGCAAACGGGGGTACCATGGAAGTGGAATGACGAGTGTAAACGAGCTTTCCAGAAGTGCAAAGAATTGATCACATCAAAAGAGGTGTTGGCCCATTTCAACCCAGCACTACCAATTCGGTTGGCATGTGATGCATCACCCTATGGTATTGGAGCGGTGCTGTCGCACAAATTCCCAGACGGGTTGGAGAGGCCAGTAGCCTTTGCGTCTCGGTCACTAACCTCAGCCGAGCGCAACTACGCCCAGATCGACAGGGAGGCCCTCAGCCTAGTATGGGGAGTAAAAAAATTCAACCACTATCTGCATGGGCAGAAGTTCACCTTGCTGACTGACCACCAACCACTTGTCTCCATCTTTAATCCAAAGAAGGGCGTTCCGGTGATGACTGCACAACGGTTACAAAGATGGTCCCTTTTTCTAGGGGCGAACCAATATGAAACAGAATATAAAGGCACGAAACAGCATGGAAACGCTGATGGGCTATCACGCTTGCAACTGCCTACTGTGGAGGAAGCACCAGGAGTGGACCCTATCGAGATATTTTATTCGTCCTGCAGTACACCTCAGTGCGTTCCACATATGTCGCCCAATCTTCGACTTCATTGTCGAACGCCGTGATACTGCAATTCTTCGCCATCCCTGGGTGTAATTTAACTGTCTAAATGCGTCTCCCGCGCTCTCCCTTCTTCTCCGCTGGAACAAAATGGCGTCTCCTGCGCTTTCCTTCCTTCCCGTGCTCGCCCTTCTTCTCCGCTGCGGCTTCAAAAAAAATGGCGTCTCCCGCGCTCTCCCTTTTTCTCCGCGGCTCAATGGCGTCTCCCGCGCTCTCCCTTCTTCTCCCTGCGGACGCAGTTCAGCCCTTGAGCCCTGGCTGTGCTCTGCGCGTTCTCCTGTGCGCCTTTCCCGTTGCCGTCGCTCGGTCCTGAACCTGGCTGCTGCTTTACCCTCTCTCTCTCTCTGCTTGTTTTTCCTCGACGCCGTTCGGTTCTTTAACCCCCGGCCGCGCCCTGTGCGCTTCACCCTCTCTCTTACCCCGTCGACGCTGCTCGGCTTTTCTACGCCGTTGGTCGGCTCCCGCCGCCGCTGTCCGGGAAGGGTGTGCGCTGCACCTGTTGCCAGTCTGTTGCTGGATCGTCGTGGCTTTCAACAGCCACTCCTGCGATGTTCAGTTGCTGCCGGATGACTGGGTGGTTGCTCGTGGTCGACGCCCGTGCTTCTGGTCTCGACTTTCTTCCACCGCCCTCCCGGAGCGAATCCTCGAAGGGAAATGCAGAGTTGCAGGTAGATTCGAATCGACACTCGTCGCCACTGTTAGATTCGTGATTCTTTAAATAGGATGTTTCCCCAAATAGGATGTTTCCCCAAGAACTACACGGAGGCTGTAACTTAACAATCAACAGGTGTTTACTGGAGTAGAGTAGTCTCACGACTGAAGTACAGAAGCCTGCTCCGGCTTTATATACAGGTGTGGTCACTGCCGGTACTACAGTATACAGGAGCTGTAAAACAGTTCTCTCTTAAAGGTACATACACAACAACCTCATTGTCACAAAACTGAGCAGCTGGTGTGGAGAATTAAATGTAGTGGCTAACTGTAGCCAGCATGTATTTGTGTGTGATGCGAGTGGGTTATTTACAGAATTCACCAACTACAGATTCTACTGCTCTGACCAACAGCATTATCTTCATTATAAAACATGAGCTTAACCTTTGTGCATTGTCCAGCAGTGATGAGCACAATATTCATCAAACAATATCTATATATAAAAAATCTTGCATAGGGTAAGCCATTTAGGACTGAGATGAGGAGGAATTTCTTCACCCAGAGAGTGGTGAACCTGTGGAATTCTCTGCCACACAGGGCAGTTGAGGCCAATTCATTAAATATTTTCAAGAAGGAGTTGGATATATTTCTTGAGGCTAAAGGGATCCAGGGATATGGGGAGAAAGCAGGGACAGGGTACTGAATGTGGATGATCAGTCATGATCTCATTAAATGGCGGAGTGGGCTCGAGGGGCCGAATGGCCTACTCCTGCTCCTATCTTCTATGTTTCTATGTCCGCAAATCTTCTTTCTTATTGTCACAATTTTTGGTCACATTTTTCTGTCAACATTTATTAATGTAAATTGCTATGTCACTAATTCCGATTAAATATTGCTATGTCAACTGTCATAATATGGTTTCAGCTCTGGCCATTAGGTGGCTTTGTGGAGTGATTTTTCTGAAGAGTGTCTCCTGACTCAGTCGTCATATATAAAAGAAAAAAGAAAGACTTGCATTTATATTGTGCCTTTCACGACCACCGGACGTCTCAAAGCGCTTTACAGCCAATTACGTACTTTTGGAGTGTAGTCACTGTTGTAATGTGGCAGCCAATTTGCGCACAGCAAGCTCCCACAAACAGCAACGTGATAATGACCAGATAATCTGTTTTTTTTTGTTATGTTGATTGAGGGTTAAATATTGGCCAGGACACCGGGGATAACTCCCCTGCTCTTCTTTGAAATAGTGCCGTGGGATCTTTTACGTCCAGCTGAGAGTGCAGACAGGGCCTCGGTTTTTAACGTCTCATCCAAAAGACAGCACCTTCAACAGTGCAGCGCCCTCTCAGTACTGTACTGGAGTGTCAGCCTAGATTTATGTGCTCAAGTCCCTGGAGTGGGACTTGAACCCACAACCTTCTGACTCAGAGGCAAGAGCGCTATGCACTGAGCCACAGCTGACACATATACATAAAAAAATATATCCGTCAACTGACTGTGGGCAATTGCATGAGCAATTTACTAGTAAATTTTAAAACCTTGAAATGCAATTGATATTGGAACATTTGATAGGGCAAATATATAAGCCTCAAAAAACTAAGGCATCTAAGATGGAGAGACCAGTATAGGTATAATAGGTGCCAGAGCCACACAGTAACCATAATATTGCCCAATTACAAAATGGTGACCAACATGAGTGTTTGGCAAAGATAGCAGCTGAACTGGCTGCAACACTAAAAATGGAGACAAAACCACCATTAACTGCAGAAACAGGTGCGTTCTGGGAATAATTCTCAGAGTCCTAAGTGTGAAGTGCAAGTGGTGGCAGGGAGTGAGAAATTTGGACTTGGGATATATTTAAAGACAATGGGGTGGAAATTTGTTATGGCCCATTTGAGTGCATAGCTGACGAGCAGCATGCGCCCGAACCGGGAGGCCCAAGACTTGCCTTAAATACTTTGGGCGAGCTACCAGTACATGTTGCACCTCCAAAGACAGCTCAGCCAAATCAAGGGGATTATTTTCGGGCCTCACCTGGAACAGAACTCCGGGAGACGGAAGGGACAACAGCAGGGAGGCCAATCACAGGCCAGCAGTGGCCCTCAGGAGTGCTATGGAGCCAGGAAAAGCACACCTGCTCATGCTGGCTCCACATCAAACTTTACTTACTTTTGTTGACGGTCGATGCTTAGCAGTACCTAACACTGAGGAATCCTGAGTGGAGTAGGCCGAGGGACTGCTCTGCTCTTCTCATCCAATTTAGGAGAGAGGTCCTAAAGCAGGCATTAGACCCCTCATTTACATAAGGAGCCAAATATTTTAAGCAGCCACCAGGAGCGCCCGAAAAATCATCTAACCAAATTTGTGGTCAGACTTATTTCAGGGATCCTTGGGTAACCAAAGATAACACCAGGAAATTGGTGCTTTTTGGTCCTATTCTATATCCGAGAAATGGATGCAGCAGGGTCCAATCTCTCTGTAAATGCAGTACTATCCCCAGATCCGACACTGGGGAGGCAGTAGTGTGCCAAAATGATGGCAACTATTGTGAAAAACTTGAAGACGCCAAATCAGTGACATATGATCTGTACTCCACCGAAAATAAATACAACTATATCTCTATAAGAGATCCTGATCTAGAGCCGTCTTTTGTCTCCACTAGTCCTATCACCATCTCGTCTCGTTTTGAATACCTCTTAATGGGGCAGTAATTCCTCCCCAAACGTGTGAGTACGGAAGGGGTACTCACGCGTCTTGCCGGAGGAAATGCCGGTTTTCAGCATGCACAGCGCATGCGCTGAAAACCGGCATTTCCTCTCCTCCAACCCAAGAGTTGAAGAGGCTAGCGCGTGCGCTGTAGGGGGCGTCTTGGATTTCCTCGGTTTTGGGGGATTTGCGCATGTCTAAAGGCCTCCGGTCTTTACGCTTGTAAAAAGCACACGTAAGTATTTATTTTTACAGGTAAGTGGTGTTTTAGTGTAATTTAGAATTTTTTTTCCCACAGGTTTATTATTTTAAAGAATCTACAATAAGTTAAGTTTAGTTTTAGACCCTTTTAATTAAAAATTTATTTTTTTCAAAAAAAAAAATTACTGTTTAAATTATTTTTTTAAACTTATTTATACTTAATTTAATGATTGGGATGTTTTTTAAATTTTTATTTAAAGTTTAAATAGTGTTTTGGGCCCCCGTGGTTTTCATGAGTTTGACAGTTCTTACTCTCAAACTCATGAATGAACCTTCCTCTCCCCTGATTGGTTGTACAGTGCTCACCTGATCCCAGCTGGCACATCGCACTAACTACGCCGCTGGATCAGGTAAGCACTGCGCGCTGACATCTGAACCGGGCCTGTCACAGGAAATGCAAGCAGGCCTGGGCTTCAGATGTCAGCGCGCGGGGTGAGTGCAGATCGGGGGCTTGCACCCGCGGGAAGCCCCCGACACCAAGTTCTGGGCCAATGTCTCTTCACTTCTCTTTTGTTCTCTCCCAGCCTGGCCTCTTAACCTATTTCATTTCCCGTGCTTTTTCAGTCTTGACAAAGGGTTTGACCTGAAACGTTGACTCTGTTTTCTCTCCACGGATGTTGCCTGGCCTGCTGAGTTTTTCCAGCATTTTCTGTTGTTATTTCGGATTTCCAGCATCCGCAGTATTTTGCTATCATATATCTCTATAAGAAC
Organism: Somniosus microcephalus; assembly: GCF_052327205.1. Lineage (NCBI taxonomy): Eukaryota > Metazoa > Chordata > Chondrichthyes > Squaliformes > Somniosidae > Somniosus > Somniosus microcephalus. The sequence continues at coordinate 69,610,603 of NC_141002.1, forward strand.
TGGAGCAGTAGAGTGAGCAGCCACTAACTGGGGATTCTTTGGTGAACTAGCATTCGCTTATGTCCGTTACTGATCTGAGGGAGAAGGTGATGATCTGCACACATCGTTGTTACCCTTCTGATCTCCCCACAAAGTACTTTGAAGCTTTCATTCTGTAGCACTGTTAACCTGTTGTTAAGAGGTAAAAGCATACTAATCTGAATCTTCCCCGGCTGCGAAAGCTGAAGTCTTAATGGAAGCTGAATTTACATTACTGCCTGTCTGGTTTCTCGTATTTCAGTCTTGCCACTCTGTGAAGATCAGAAGGCTCAGGCAATATGGATTGTTGTAAAGCTACTGCATGTCTCAAGAGGAAGGGGCTTCCAAGAAGCTAAAAACCGTGTGAGTACACTATTTGTAGAGTTGCTTTGTGGCAGGAGACTTCAGCTTAAGGACTTTGTCAGATTTTAGCCACTCTTATTAATGAATAGGCCGGAGAGTCTAGTTGCAGCAACTTTAATACTTTCTTAAGAAATACAAGAAATAGCTTCTGCGTTATCTTATATTGATATATCAATCATGGTAAACATGAAAGTCCCATGTGTAACCCCACTATATAAGAAAGGAGGAAGAGAGAAAACGGGAAACTACAGACCAGTTAGCCTGACATCAGTAGTAAGGAAAATGCTAGAATCTATTATTAAGGACATGGTAACAAGGCACTTAGAAAATAATAATAGGATTGGGCAGAGTCAGCACGGATTTATGAAAAGGAAATCGTGTTTGACAAATCTGTTAGAGTTTTTTGAGGTTGTAACTAGCAGAATAGATAAGAGGGAACCAGTGGATGTGGTGTATTTGGATTTTCAGAAGGTATTCGATAAGGTGCCACACAAGACGTTATTAAACAAAATTAGAGCTCATGGGATTGAGGGTAATATACTAGCATGGATTGAGGATTGGTTAACAGACAGAAAACAGAGAGTAGGAATAAACGGCTCATTTTCGGGTTGGCAGGCTATAACTAGTGGGGTACCACAAGGATCAGTGCTTGGGCCTCAGCTATTCACAATCTACATCAACGATTTGGATGAGGGGATCAAATGTAATATATCCAAGTAATAAAATGTAATATATCCAAGTTGGCTGATGATACAAAGCTGGGTGGGAATGTTAAGTTGTGAGGAGGATGCAAGGAGGCTTCAAGGGGATATAGACAGGCTAAGTGAGTGGGCAAGAACATGGCAAATGGAATATAATGTGGAGAAATGTGAAATTAGCCACTTTGGTAGGAAAAATAGAAAAGCAGAGTATTTTTTAAATGGTGAGAGATTGGGAAATGTTGGTGTTCAGAGGGACCTGGGTGTCCTTGTACACGAATCACTGAAAGTTAACATGCAGGTACAGCAAGCAATTAGGAAAGCAAATGGTATGTTGACCTTTATTACAAGAGGATTTGAGTATAAGAGTAAAGACGTCTTACTGCAATTATATAGGGCTCTGGTGAGACCACACCTGGAGTATTGTGTACAGTTTTGGTCTCCTTACCTAAGGAAGGATATACTTGCCATAGAGGGAGTGCAACGAAGGTTCACCAGACTGGTTCCTGGGATGGGGGGATTGTCCTATGAGGAGAGATTGAGTAGACTAGGCCTATATTCTCTGAAGTTTAGAAGAATGAAAGGTGATCTCATTGAAACATACAAAATTCTTACAGGGCTTGACAGGGTAGATGCAGGGAGGATGTTTCCCCTGGCTGGGGAGTCTAGAACCAGGGGTCACAGTCTCAGAATAAGGGGTCGGCCATTTAGGACTGAGATGAGGAGAAATTTCTTCACTCAGAGGGTGGTGAATCTTTGTAATTCTCTACCCCAGAGGGCTGTGGAGGCTCAGCCATTGAGTATATTCAAGACAGAGATCGATAGATTTTTGGATATTAAGGGAATCAAGGGATATGGGGATCGGGCAGGAAAGTGGAGATGAGGTAGAAGATCAGCCATGATCTTATTGAATGGCAGAGCAGGTTCGAAGGGCCAAATGGCCTACTCTTGCTCCTATTTCTTAAGTTCTTATGTGTCCACATTACTTAAATCAGGTCAGCCCGCTGGATGGAACCTTAGATGGCCTGAAGTTGATCTCTAGTGTTCTAAATCCAAGCTGCACCCTTACTCCAAGATGCTCTCGCTTTTTATACCCTGTAGTGATCCATCTATGTCACCTGACTCTTCTTTGTCTTCTCTGCTGGTTTTGGCAGGAAACTAGCAAAAGACAGCTGGTACCTCTCTAATCTAGGAGTTATTAGGACAGATTCCTTGGTACCTAACAGCATTCAGTTGCTTTTCTTCAGTAATTCCCTCATTATCTCTAGACTAACTTGCCTACTGTTAATTTATACATCACATTCCCAATCATTCAGGTCGTGCAGGAGTATTGTTTTGGAAATTGAGTTTATAGGGTGATTTTACAATCCTATGTTCTCAGGGTGGAGCTGTACTCAAAGAGTTCACAAGGTTTTTTAATTCATTCTTGGGATGTGGGCATCGCTTGCAAGGCCGACATTTATTGACCATCCTTACTTGCCCTTGAAGGTGGTGGTGTACCTTCTTTGAACTGCTGCAGTCCTGTGGTGAAGGTGCTCTCACAATGCTATTAGGCAGGGAGTTCCAGGTATTTTGACCCAGCAGTGCTGAAGCAAAGGTGATATATGTCCAAGTCTGGAAAGTGATTTGGAGCGTAACTTGGAGGTGATAATGTTACCATGCAGCTGCTGCCCTTGTCATTCTACAACAATAACAACTTGCATTTATATAGTGCCTATAACGTAGTAAAATTAAGTGGTGGAGGACGAGGTTTGGGAGGTATTACCAAAGAAACCTTAGCGACTTGCTGCAGTGCATCCTGTAGATGGTACACACTGCTGCCATGGTATACCAGTGATGAAGGAAGTGGATGTTTAGGCTAGTAAGCGAAGTCCAGATAAAGCAGACTGCTTTGAATTGGATGATGTCAAGCTTCTTGAGTGTTGTGCTGTATGCATCCAGGCAAATGGAGAATATTTCATCACACTCCTGACTTGTATCTTTTAGATAATGGAAAGGCTTTGGGGAGTCAGGACTGGAGGCACTCAGTGCAGACTACCCAACCTCTGAACCACTCTAGTAGCCATGGCATTTATGTGGCTGGTTCAATTGAGTTTCTGGTGAATGGTGGTCATTGTGTGGCACAAATGTTACTTATCAGACCAATCCAGGATATTGTCCAAGTCTTGCATGGACTGCTTCATTATCCGAGGAATTGCAAATGGAGCTGAATACTGTTCAATCTTCAGCAAACAGCCCCACTTATGATCTTATAATGGAGAGCAGGTCATTGATGAAGAAGCTGAAGATAGTTGGACCTAAGACACTGCCCTGAGGAACTCTTGGTGTTATGTCCTGGGGCTGAGATGATTAGCCCCCAACAACTACAGCCATTTTCCTTTGTGCCAGGTATGACTCCAGGCACTGTAGTGTTTCCCTTTTTGTCTCCACTCGATCAAATGCTGCCTTGATGTCAAGGACAGTCACTCTCACCTCACCACTGGAATTGAGCGCCTGTGTCCCTATTTGGACCAAAGCTACAATGAGTTCTGGAGCCGAGTAACTCTGGCGGAACCTAAACCGAGCATTGATGACCAGGTTATTTGTGAGTTAGTGCCACTTGATAGCGCTGTTGATGATTCCTTCCATCACTTTGCTGATAATTGGGAGTAGGCTGATAGGGTGGTCATTTTCCAGGTTGGATTTGTCCAGCTTTTTGTGGACAGGACATACCTGGGCAATTTTCCACATTGCCGGGTAGGTGCCAGTGTTGTAGCTGTACTGGAACAGCTTAGCTAAAGGTGTGGTTAGTTCTGCAGCACAGGTGTTCAGCACTACAGCCGGATGTTGTCAGGGCCCATAGCCTTTTCTGTGTCTGGTGCACTCAGCCATTTCTTTGATGTCATGTGGAGCGAATCGAATTGACTGAAGACTGGCATCTGTGATGAGGGGGGGCACCTTAGGAGGAAGCCGAGAAGGATCATCTACTCAGCACTTCTAGCTGAAGATGGTTGCAAATGCTTCATCCTTGTCTTTTGCACTCACGTGCTGGGCTTCACCATTGCTGAGGATGGTGATGTTCCATGGAGCCTCCTCCTCCTGTTAGTTGTTTAACTTTCCAACACAACTGGAAGTGGTGTGGTTGTGGGATTGCTTAAATCTGTCTGTAGCATGCTGCTTTCCCTGGAGTGTGAATGGTTAGTTAGTTTCAGTTCATATTATTCTTTTAGCAGGTCTCTGATTTAAACTAGCTCAATTTTTTTTCTTATTTCACAAATTAGCTATAAAAATATAACTTTCAAATAACAAAGAGACCTGGGTGTTCTTGTGCACCAGTCGCTGAAGGTAAGCATGCAGGTGCAGCAGGCGGTTAAGAAGGCAAATGGTATGTTGGCCTTCGTAGCAAGAGGGTTCGAGTACAGGAACAAGGATGTCTTGCTACAGTTGTACAGGGCCTTGGTGAGACCGCACCTTGAGTATTGTGTGCATTTTTGGTCGCCTTACCTGCGGAAGGACATCCTTGCCATGGAAGGAGTGCAGTGAAGATTCACCAGGCTGATACCTGGGATGGCAGGAATGACGTATGAGGAGAGATTGTGTCGATTGGGCTTATACTCACTGGAGTTTAGAAGATTGAGAGGGGATCTCATCGAAACCTATAAAACTGTGTCAGGCCTGGACAGACTAGATGCAGGAAGGATGTTTCTGATGGCCGGGGAGTCCAGAACCAGGGGTCATAGTCTAAGGATAAGGGGTAAGCCATTTAGGACTGAAATGAGGAGGAATTTCTTCACCCAGAGAGTGGTGAACCTGTGGAATTCTCTGCCACAGAGGGCGTTGGAGGCCAGTTCATTAAATATATTCAAAAAAGAGTTGGATATATTTCTTAAGGCTAAAGGGATCAAGGGATATGGGGAGAAGGCAGGGACAGGGTACTGAATTTGGATGATCAGCCATGATCTCATTGAATGGCGGAGCAGGCTCGAAGGGCCGAATGGCCTACTCCTGCTCCTATCTTCTATGTTTCTATGTTTTTCAAAGTTTTCTTGAACGGCCCAATTATTATAATTGGAATGTTATCAACAATACATTCCACATTTCTTTTAAAAAGCAAGTGGAATATAACATTGCACATTTCATGCTGGTTTCATCTTACACTTAAGGTAGGTAAATAAAAATGATATGGAAATATTAAGTGTTATTGAGCCCTAGAACCCTTATATCCTGAAGTGAAGCAGTGTCAACCGGTCCAGTCATGGAGTTGGTATTGCCAAAAACCTTTCCATCACTTTTTGTACAATAATCTGGTCAAAATAAAAAAAAAGATTCCCATAGAATGGCTGGAGTATTACATATTATGAAATTGAACATTTGAGCGAGGCATAAGGTGACTGGGCCTTTGTTTTTTTTCCCCCCTCTCTGGAGAAGCATCTGGCCTTCATCTACCAATTCTGCATGGTTGAGATTAGAAATGGAATCAAAATTTGCTATAACATATGGATCCAAAAGTGTCAGATGGGACAAAGAGTGCTATTTCTACGGTCAGTGAAACAACATAAATTAAAGGACCTTCATACTATGGTAGACGAATGTGATGATGTGTGTTACATGATTGAGATATCATCTCTGTGGCAGAAGCATTGTATTCACGATATTAAAAGCACATGGATTTCCACCCCATCAGCATACTATCAAACTCAACCACTCCTTCACCTCCACCTTTGTTCCCCTTGTCCTCAGTAAAACCTTTAGGGGGAGAAATTCGTTATTGCCCCATTTGGCACGCTAACTTTTAAAAGTTGAAAAAATGAGTGCCAGGTTTTGCACTCCAGGAAGGAAGTGGAGCATTAAATCAAGCGCTTCACTGACTTCCTGGAGTGCAGCAGGGGGGGCGGTAGGTGAGCAGCACTGCACAATGGGCCATGCAGTGCTGTCGCTTGGAAGGTTCCTTTCCTCCCTTAAAGGGAAGGGCCATGGCTGCAGGCTCTGCAAGGGCAAAACTTACCTGATCCCCAACGGCAGCCGCAATCCAGCCCGATCAGCCCAATGCACTGCAGCAGAGTGTCGGGCTGATCACTCACTGACGAAGACAAGGAAAAAAAATGAGAAACAGCATTTCAGAATTTTTTTCACTTACCTCGGCCACCTTGTCTTTAAATATCGCCCCTGACCTCCTGATGAACGCTTCCTGCAGCTGCCGGTGTTTTCGCCCGGCGATGCTGCAGGGGGACGGAACCGAAGTTTGGGTCCGGGCCGATGTGCATGGCAATGACGTCATGATCTCCGGGCGAAGGAGATTGGGTGCAATGCCACCGCAAACCTCCCACCGAATATAGCGGGAGTCAATATTCTCGTGTGTCTGGTTGGTAACTGCTTAGCGCCCCATTAGCACCACCCCCCCGGGGGCGCTAACGGGAGGCACTAAGGTGCCCAATGTCCAGCCCTATCTCGCTCTCACCCTGATTGTTCACTGTGGTATGGTCGCCATTTTTTATCCATCAAGTTCAAGGGGTGAAGAATTGACATATCTGGAGCACTGGACAGCAAAGAGATCCCACGGCTTCTTTTCTTCACAAGCAACGGTTTCCTTAAGCCTCTCTCCCTGCCCTCTCCAAGTTCACGTTCAACAACAAAAATGAGGAAGTCATGATTTCTTTGTCACTAAGATTGATATGTTCCATTAAGTTGACTCTACCGCATCTTCCTTTCTCCTTGTCTACCAAACCAAACTTACCCAAGGCTCACCCCTGGCCTAGCCCTGAACCTATGTCTTTCTCTAGTTTCTTTCCTCATTCCCTCTCCAAGCTCACCTTGTCAACTAGACCCATCTCCTGCTCCCTTGACTCCATTCCACTAAACTGTTGACTACTCAACTTCCATTCCTGGACCCTATACGAGCTGACATTGTAAATGGTTTGCTTTTCCTCTGATATTGTCCTCTTCCCTTTTAAAACCGGTGTCATCACCCCCTCCTCAAAAAAAAACCTTGATTCTTCTATCTTTACAACTACCAGCTCATCTCCAACCTCCATTTCCTCTCCAAATCATTGAACATATTGGGGGCAAAATTGTGTCGCGCCACCTTTGGGTCGCTAATTACTTTAGCCCCCGAAAAAGTTAGCCGGGGTGCGAGCGGGGCGCTGCGCACGGCGATGACTTCATCGCCGGGAGCGCCGCACCACAGGGCACTAACGGTTACCGCCGCCGGTAACCTCCTGCTGAATTTCGTGGGAGGGAATTAGCGGGGCCGCGCCTGGGCGCTCGTTGCTTTGCGCCAACGGGATGCACAAATCAACCGAATTTTTCCCCAATTGTCTCACAAATCCATGCCCATCGTTCCTGCAACACCATATTTGAATTTCTCCAATCAGCTTTCCACCCCTGTCACAGCACTGAAATGGCCCTAATCAAAGTCACAAATTACATGCTCTTTCTCGTCCTCCTCAGTGCCTTTGCATCCTGTGACATGGTCGATCACATCATCCGCCTACAACTCAGTGGGACTGCCTTTGCTTGGTTCTACTCTTACTTATCCAATCAGAGCCAGAGTATATACAACATTGACTTCTCTTCGTGCTACCGCACCATTACCTCTGGAGACCCCAAGAATCAATCGTTGGCCACCTCCTCTTCCTCAACTATATGCTGCCCCTTACTGCCATCAGATTCCACATGTATGCTGATGACACCCAAGCTATATTTCTCTACCACTTTTCACGACCCCTCCACTGCCTCTGTGTTGTCAGACTGCTTGTTCGATATCCAGTCCTGGATGAGTTGCAATTTCCTCCAGTTAACCATTGGAAAGACCAAAGCCATCTTTGGTCTTCGGCTCCCAGTGCAAACCCTTTACCTCACCAGCAATTCTAACCCTATCCCTGGACACTGTCTCAGGATGAACCTGCCTGTTTGCCACCTATTTGATCCTGAGCTGTGCTTCCGACCCCATATACGCTCCATCACCAAAACCGCCTATGTCCACCACCACCTCATCTCCACCCCTGCCTTAGCCTATTTTTGCTGAAACCTATGTATCCTTGCCTTCGTCACCTCTAGACTTGATTATTCCAATGCTCTCCTGGTCATACCGCCCATCCTCCACTCTCCATAAACTTCATTTCATCTAAAACTCTGATGCCCATATCCTATCCTGCACAAAATCTTGCTCACCTATCACACCTGTGCTCACTGACCTACATTGGCTCCCAGTCCTCCAGTGCCTCAAATTTAAAGTTCTTCTGTTTAAATCCTTTCATGGTATTACCGCTCCCAATCTCTGTAGCCTTCTCCAGCCCTACAACCCTCAAAAGAACTCTGCATTCTAACAACTATGGCCTTTTGTGCATCCTCCGCACCCTTCACCCCAGCGACCTGCCTTCAGTCTTTCAGGCCCTACGCTTATAAATTCCCTCCCTAAACCTCTCGACCGCCTTCTTTTCTTTTAAGATCCTCCTTAAAAACCATCCCTTTGACCAAGCTTTTAAGTTACCCCTCCTAATATCTCCTCCTCCAGCCCTACAACCCTCCGAGATATCTGTGCTCTGTCGGGGTTTTTGCACCATTTCCTAATTGTTCGATGTGACTCCAATATGTATTTTATTAGGTATTACACAAAGGTCAGCACTTATATGTGCCTCAGCAGTAGTTTACAGTACAGAACGAGAAGTATATCACCAGTGCTGTTCTGGGTAGAGTTCATGCCCTCTTGTTAGGATTCTTGAAGGAAGCTTCCAGCCCGCCTGCGGTCTCTACCACCTCACCCCGCCTGGGGTATCCTCTGTTCGTTGGCCCTTGTCTTGTCCACACTCTGCCTGGGGTAACCTCTGCTCGTTGGCCCTTGTTTTGACCACACCCTGCCTGGGATAACCTCTGTTCGAATCCGGATCCTCCTATCATGGGCTACTGCTGCCTGGTTCCTCTCCAGGGTCAGCCCTTGCTCCTGTTGCTCTGCAGCCTAACTCTCATAAGTGGTCCCCCTTTAATGCCACTTTTGAGGGCGGTTACAGGGGTTGATATTGACACAGGTATCTACCTTATTGGGGTCTTTGCAAAGGGTGGGGTAGCCAATAGGGCGTCAAGTTTCTTTCAGACAAAGGAAAGAACAGTAAGCCACTCCCCATCCCTACCTTTGGTGGACAAGGGGTGATTGACTGGTCACCCATGAAGGTATGATATCTTGAGGACCAATCATCAGCATACAACAGAGGAAGAGGGCTGTTCCTCCATCTTATTTGGCTCTTGCTATTTCTCAAGGCCTTAGCCAGCAATTTCAGGACTTGTTATCTCCTGTTCTACAGATATTATCTGGTCCCAGGTCTGGTAATTCTAAACCCTATTGTAAAGACAGTGGGGTTGATTTTCCTGGAGCCGTCAGGTGGGGTTTCAGGCGTGTGGGGGGTTAAATTCCCGAATTCGGGGGTCCCGACACCATCCCGCCCAAAACCCGCCTCCATGTAAGTTTCAAAGGAGGCGGGTACCCACCCCGCACTGGGACCGGCCGACCCGAGGTAGGAAGGGATTAGTGCCAATTAACTGCCTGTTAACAGGTAGTTAACAGGCAGTTTTTAGCCTAATCCCTATTTTGAAGGTTGTCGTGTGGGATTCCCGACGGCTCCAAACCAGGCCAAGTTAGAGGAGTCGGGCCGTCGGGTTGAAGGACTTGGAGGGGTCGAGATGTCGGTGTTCAGGTGAGTGATGGGTGCATGAGTGCAAAGGTAAGTGTGTTTGGTGTGTCTAAAGTGTGTAAAGAAGTTTAAATGACCTGTACTTACCTTTACAGCCTTCCTTCCTCTAGGTTTAGGGAGTCCATCATTCAGCCGGCACAGAAAGCAGAATGGCCGCGCGATCTGTCAAAAGTGACAGCCTGCAGCTTTCAGTGCCGGTGAGATTTCTAACTGAGTCTGCGTAGAAGGACTCAGGTTAGAAGTAAGACTGTCAGTGTTTGACAGCTTCAAACAGCTGTGAAACACTGATATTTCATCTGTCAAGACGTCTTGACAGATAAAATTTCAGTCTGTGACGTCACCTGTTGCCGGGTGGCCTTTAATTGGCCTGCTGAGCCCGCTGGGCGGGCTCAACAAGGTCAGTCAAGTGAAAATCGCATGGATTGGCCGCATCTCGATGGAGGCGGGACTACAACCCGAAAGTTGTAGTCCCGCCTCCTTCCCGACTTCTGAATGAAAATCACCCCCAGTGTCTTATCTAGTCCCAAGACCAGTGAGTTGATTCTCACACTGTGTTAATTACGTGAAGGCAGAATCCTTCTTTTTCTCACAATTTTGCAAAGCTTGACAAATTTTAGGTTTTAATGACTACTTGTTTGATTAATATGAAAAAGGTGATCATATAAAGAACTGTAAAAGTTACATTTCAAAAATACATGTGGTACAATGAATCAAGGTGCATGTGTGAAGTTATAACAAGTGCTTACAATCTGTTAGTAGTCATCAAGTACATTTTTGGTTAATACAAAGGTGATTTTACAAAATACATATCCAATACAGATTTAACATGTAGTGGAATAATCTTTCAGCTCCTCCAATTCTGGCCTCTTGCACATCCCCGATTTTAATCGTTCTACCATTGGTGGCTGTGCCTTCAGTCGCCGAGGCCCTAAGCTCTGTAATTCCTTCCCTGAACCTCTCCTCCCCTCTACCTCGCTTTCCTCCTTTAAGATGCTCCTGAAGAACCTACCTCTTTGACCAAGCTTTTAGTCATCTGCCCTAATAGCCTCTTATGTGGCTCGGTGTCCAATTTTGTTTGATAACGCTCATGTGAAGTGCCTTGAGACGTCTAACTATGTTAAAGGCACTATATAAATACATGTTGTTGTTGTAGGCAGTTATTTTTTAAAATCTCATTGTACATCTATAAAGCACCTTGGGATGTTTTTCTACATTAAAGGTGCTGTATAAATGCAAGTTATTGTTTGTTGTCTGCCCAGGAGAAGGGAGATATAATTTACTAAGCTGTGAGTAAATAGAATTTCTCAGTAGCAAAATTGATTTGGTTGAACAGCTATCATCTAAACAGAACCAGTAGAGTTAATGCACAATTTTCAGTTACTGTTTTCAAGCAAAGTCAATTATGTGTCGCTGTTCCTATTCAGGATAGAGAGCAGCATCATGACTGGTATATCAGCACCTCTAATGAATATCTTACAGCAACATAGAAAAATACAGGTGATGCTAGATTTGTGGGTAATATGTCCTTCGATGAGTTTCCCATAATATTCAGTCCTAAAAAGGATAAGTTTACATGCTTCTGTGCAGAAAATAAAATAACCTAATGACAACTGATGCATTCTTCATGTCTCGCACAGCAGACATCATTATGAAACAAGGGGAGAAAAATTGGGTCGCACCCCCTTTGGGGCACTAACTTCGCCGGGGCGCTACTTTTAGCTCCCCAAAAAAGTTATCGCCCCCGCACCCGAAATTCATCGGTAGCGCCCCAAGAGGGTGGCTACTGGAAGTGCCCCGCCTCGCTCTTGGGGCGCTGCGAGTGAATGTCGGGGCGCTACATGCTGCAGCGCCACGCACTGCGGCACGTTGCGCTGTGGTACTGCAGGCCTTCCCTTATTAAAGGGGAGGGGCCTAGCGCAGCGCGACTCGGGGTCCTGCTGGGCCGCCAGGGATCGGAGTGCCGGCAAAAGAGCCCGGCACTCAAAAGAAGTGCCAGGCTCACGGAGCGTTGCCGGCACTCCACGGGGGGACTGCTAAGAAGGCCGGGGATGGCAAAGCGGGCAGATGCTGGCAGGCGGCCAGCAACAAAAATGGCCGCCCGGCACTTTCCCTTTAATTTGCGCCGCCCCGACCGCAGGTAGGACCCCCTGACCCTGTCGGACGTAGCGTCCGGCGGTAAGTTGGGGATGCTACAGAAGATCGCAGCCGGGGTGCGAGTGGGGCGCTGCGCAAGGCGATGACTTAATTGCCGGCGACGCAGCACCGCGGGGCGCTAACGGTTACCGCCACCGCTAACCTGCTGAATTTCGCGGGAGGCGTTAGCGGCACCACGCCCAGGTGCTAGTTGCTTTGGGAGGCGCAAATCAACCAAATTTTTCCCCCAAGGTTTTTCTATGTATCTCAGAACTCTTAACCTGAGCAAAGGATATTTAAACACCAAACCCAAGTGTGTTCTGCATTTATTACACCCACAGGATTATATGGGGGAAAAATTCGGTCGGTTTGCACCTCCGTTAGGGCATTAATGGGGTGCAAAGCAACTAGCGCCTGGGCGCGGCGATGTTTGCGCCACTCGCGAAATTGACCAGACATTTTGTGGCGGCGCTAATCACTACTGCCACGATCTCCTTCGCCCGCAGATCATGATGTCAGTCAAGCATGCAACGCCCCGGTAGCGCCCCGGACCGGATATTGAGTGGCGCCCCCTGCCTTACCGCCTGCCGCTAGCAACGACAGGTTAAGGGGAGCGTTTTGCAGTCGGGAAGGGATCGGGGGAGCGCTATTTAAAGGCGGTCGCTTCCTGCCTTTTTTTGTCGGTGACATTTTTGCACCACGCATTCTGAGAGAGAGAGAGAGAGAGACTTCTGGAGAGATTCAACGCTGTATGAAGGAGTTTTGGGTACTGAGCAGCACTTTGCAGGTTCATTTTGATTTGACCCTCCTTGCATCGATTTAGAAGAGATTATGGGGGCTGCACTCTGGGCTCTTTCCTTGGGCTTCTCCATTGTTCCTTCCAGCAGATTTGATGTACAGGTCTCTTCAGGCCGAGATTCAAGGCTGCAATGAGCAGGGTGTGGATGGAGAGCAAGATCGACCCTCCCCTTTAAGAACTGGCCGGCGCCAGTGTGTCTGTGTTCCATTGCTGACTGACATCACCTGAGCTTCGCCAGCGCTCTGAGGTAGCGCCTCGCTCATCGGCGTTAGCGCCTTAAGAGAGGTGTGTAGCGCCTGATTTAGTGCTCCAATCACCTCCAGGGGCGATAGAAGCCAAGTTTGCAGTCGGAGACGATAATTAGTGCCAGACGCTAAACTTTGCGCCTGGCCGATAATTGCGCCCCAAACGGGGCGATACCGAATTTCTCCCCCTGTGACTTTACTGTCATGCCCTTAGGGATGAAATATGTGTCAGCCATATTCCAGCAGCGAGAGGATTTACTTCTGATATCCAATGCTTTTACGTTCTAAATTCCTATTATAATTGGCCTACCATTATTGTGTTAACCACATTAGGTGACTGTCTGTCATGTACTTAAATCTACTCTCCTCAGAGAGAAGGTATTACAGCTAATAACCATTTCTTCCAAATCTTGCTATCATGCTCTCTTTTTCTATGCTGCATGAAGTATTTACGCATTTCTATTTTATTAGTTCTTCTGAATATTTTAAATGCTGTATTATACGCACCACTTAACCTTCATTGCTGAAAGAAGAATGATCTCAACTCATTGAATCCATCCTTGTAGCTGTTAGATATTACCGCACTGATGATCCTTGTTTCTCTTTTCGCCATTCTTTCCAATTCAGTTACATTATAGGGTCATTAACTGAATGGGAAATTGCTGGGAGCACACCTGCAATTTACCAATATGTGCTCCCAGCAGGCAAGGCTCCACACCAGCAACATACGTTCAGAAAATCAGTGCTTATATCTCCGTGCAAGTACACTGACCAAAACTGGGTACAGTACAACATTCCAATTGTGGTCTAAGGGTACAGTTGATCTGCCATTTTTGCATCAATGAAAAGTAATTTTATGCGCACATCAATTCAAATAGTGGCACACTAAAGCTCTGAGGCCATCATAACTGCTTTTAGTTTGAAAATAGTGCCATTTATAGGGATTATCTTACAAGTCTGTACTGCTGCAGGGAAGCCTCACCTGCTCACTCATCTTGCTGGCAATTGCCAATTTAAAGTTAAGCATGTGCCCCCTATTTAAAGGGGCACAACCAAAAAAAAAAAAAAAATAAGGACTGTAACTTAACCAAAAATTAAAAGGAAACTTAACAAATTAAATTAAAATATTATTCCCCGGGGCGATGATGCACTCCAGTCCTACCGGTCGCGAAAGCAGTGTGGGCTCATATCTTTTAGTCGCCTTCTTAATTACTTCATTATATTGCAGAAGTGGCTTAATTTACCTGTCAATTATCAGTTGCAGTAATCCTGTTCTCCCCTCCCTTCTCCATTGTACATTCATAACTGGTAATAACTTGTCCAATTCATATAACCTTTTATTTCCAATATTTAGATCCATTTGCCAATTCTTATACAATTTCCCCAGTTCCTTCTCCAAACTACTTAATGTTTTTGAAAACAAAATTGTGTTATGTAAAAACCTAGCGATTCTACTAATTGCCTTATCTGGATAATCAATGGAAATTGTGTGGAGGTGAAAAGGGAGAATTAGAACATTCAAAGGTTTAAAATGCTGAATGTTAAATATTGCAGAATTAACCAATTGGACAAGCAAATATAAAAAAGTAATTGCTGGAAAATTCATTTATTTTGCCCTGAGCAATAGGGCAGCTGCAATTGTCAACATTTTCCTTCAGTCAGCATTATTGTACTGTTAAATTTTGCAATGTGATAACCCTATTTAGTGCAGGATTCATTGAAGCAGACCCATCCAGTGATTATTCTGCCTTGTATTTCTACTGCCTAATTTTATATCCCTTTTTTTGACTGACATTATTTTGTTGACCTTGGATTGTCCTTTTATTGGTTAATGTGAAGCATACAGTGGGACTGCAGGTGCATTGAAGCTTTGTAGGTGTTTGTCATTACATTTTGCATCTGAATGCACAAGACAGGCACAATAGACCCCAGTGCATGGAGTAATTTACTATTGTAGGAATTCGGGTTCACCTAGGTAGGTATCGGACGAATGCCTACTAAATAATCAAGTTCGACTTCAGGATAAACAATCAAGAAGTTCTTTAATGCAGGAACAGACGAAATACAGCAGGTGAGAGAGATGTATGCAGGAGAGCCGTGGAGTAGGTCTTTCCCCAGTGAGGACGCCACGAGGACTGAGTTCGCAGTCCTGTGGATTGCGTGATGACGTCATCACGTTTGCGTCGTGACGTTGTCCGCGTTTTCCCGTGCTTGGGGCGGTCACGTGATGCGCGTTGTGACGTCACCACGTTTGCCCGCGCTTAGGGCAGTCACGTGATGTGCGTGATGACGTCAGCGCGTTAGCCCGGCAGTGCAGCTGGCTGTTGCGGTCGAAATCGGGAGCAGGAGGCCGAACCGGGCTGGCGGCCGCCGCGTGAGCGAGAGGCCGAACCGGGCTGGCGGCCGCCGCGGGAGCGGAAGGCCGAACCGGGCCGGCGGCCGCCGCGGGAGCGGAAGGCCGAACCGGGCCGGCGGCCACCGCGGGAGCGGGAGGCCGAGCTGGGCCGGCTCGCATCTCGGTGAGTCACGTGATGCGCGACGTGACGTCACCACGTTACGTCGCGTTCTTAAAGGGGCAACGGTTATATACATACATAGTTAAGTTAAAGGGAATTATGTATTATAAGTAAGGGACACCCGGTGGTACCGCCATATACGCCCCCCAGAATTCGCTTTAACGAAAGTCAAAAGACGAAGTGGTCTGACGAGCTGGTGGTCTGGCGGACGATCGTACTGATGTGCTGTAATGACGATGGGTGGTCGGCGGTCGTGCTGTCTGGACCTGGCGGGCGAGGTCGAAATGCGTTGGTCGTGAGCGGATCCTTGCATGTGTCGTGGCGGATAAAACGTATCCAGCCATGCGAAGGATCGTGGTGTCATGGCGAACAAAACGCATTCAGCCATGCGAAAGACCGTGGCGACGTGTGACCTCTACAGCCCGTGGTTCGAAGCAGCAGACTGGCAGGTTGGGCATACGCGGACCATAGCTCAGTTGATGTTGGAAAAAGTCCCCAGTCTGACGAAATCTGTAGGAACGCCGAACGGGCAATTCAGGAAGACTTGGCGGGCGAGGTCCATGAACTCGCCGATAGGTGAGCGAACCGTTGCTGCGTTGATCAATGATCGGTGATGACAGCAACTTTCACGTAGCCGATCGCAGCCGCAGAATGCCCGTTGGACCCGTCGTCGATGTTTGCAGCGTCAGTAGATGTTAGCGTTTGTTGAGGGGAAAACTGTAGCGAGGGCGGTAACGCTTCGAGTTGTTGTTGCTTTAGGGGGAACACTGCTGGGAGGGCGGCAACGCTTCGAGTTGTTGATTTAACTAGAAAACTGCCGGGAGGGCGGCAACGCTTCGCTTTCGTGCCGAAAAGAGTGGTAGAAAACACAACCAGCAGGCTGACGGGCTGGTGCGTCGTCGGCGGGGAATGAGTCTTCGTGTTTCATGAGGGATGGGTCCTCGTGGTTTGCGAGGGATGGGTCCTCGTGGTTCGCGAGGGATGGGTCCTCGTGGGTCGCGAGGCATGGTTCCTCGAGGTTCGCGAGGGATGGTTCCTCGAGGTTCGCGAGGGATGGCTCCTCGAGGTTTGCGAGGGATGGCTCCTCGAGGTTTGCGAGGGATGGGTCCTCGTGGTTCGTGAGGAGTGAGTCCTCGTGGCATCTCCGCGGGGGCGCGCTCCGATCTTGAGGGCCCAAAACTCTGCGGAACCCGCGCTTGGATGTATACTTGCTGTTGCGTTGGGAGATGTCGTGGAGGCAGACGATCCGTGTGGCGGTAGAAATGTCAAATACGGGGACCATAAGCAGGTGCGTGGTCTGCGCCACATCGATGTTCTCGGCGAACGTTGCTTCTACCTTTATAAAGCACGAGGGCGGTTGCTGCACCATGTATGGCGGTAGCGACAGCGAAACGGCTGATGCTTCCATGGCGTGCTTCTTTTGTGAAAATCGTTCACAAAAAACGGGGTCCGGCTGCGTTTTGTCCGGGAAAAACGGGCTCACCTCCAGGCTGCGCTTCCTTTGCGAATACGTTCGCGAAGGCGGGGTCGCCAATGTAGGAACTGGTGTTCGGCGGCTGTTGTTCGTTGGTTGTTTGTCGGTTGTTCGTCAGTCGTCTGCTGTGAAGACGAGGTTCAGGCTGAGCGTTTCTTCCGTGAAAAACGTTCACGGATACGGGGTCACCAATGTAGGTATTGATGAGCTCCCGTACTCACGTCGTTGGGTCACCAATTGTAGGTATTCGGGTTCACCTAGGTAGGTATCGGACGAATGCCTACTAAATAATCGAGTTCGACATCAGGATAAACAATCAAGAAGTTGTTTAATGCAGGAACAGACGAAATACAGCAGGTAAGAGAGATGTATGCAGGAGAGCCGTGGAGTAGGTCTTTCCCCAGCGAGGACGCCACGAGGACTGAGTTCGCAGTCCTGTGGATTGCGTGATGGCGTCATCATATTTGCGTCGTGATGTCATCACGTTGTCCGCGTTTTCCCGCGCTTGGGGCGGTCACATGATGCGCGTCGTGATGTCACCACGTTTGCCCGCGCTTAGGGCAGTCACGTGATGTGCGTGATGACATCGCGTTAGCCTGGCACTGCAGCGGGCCGTTGCGGCCGAAGTCGGGAGCAGGAGGCCGAACCGGGCCGGCGGCCACCACGGGAGCGGAAGGCCGAACCGGGCCGGCGGCCGCCGCGGGAGCGGGAGGCCGAGCTGGGCCGGCCCGCGTCTCGGTGAGTCATGTGATGCGCGACGTGACGTCACCACGTTACGTCGCGTTCTTAAAGGGGCAACGGCCCGAACAGGTAAGTTATATACATACATAGTTAAGTTAAAGGGAATTATTTGTATTATAAGTAAGGGACACCCGGTGGTACCGCCACACTATGATCTTTTTACTCTAAAAAGCTAGTTTTAGTGAATTTGAGATGTCTGAAACACCAAGAATCAAAGCTTAAAATAAGCATTTAAGAATTACAAAGCAGTGAGTGTTATCATACTTTCGTGACAAATAATTTGGAGCCTGTAATTGGAACATTTATACAGCTGTTAAGGATTTGTTTGGTTCCCTTTGATGAATATTCCTTACAAGGATTATTGGTTTACCCATCCCAGTATTCTTATAGTATCTGCAAAACAGTAAGGCAAGCATATTCTTATTCAGCTGCTTCAGCAGGCCATTGTCATTTCATTTTACTGAAAGAGAATGCCACCAAATAACAACTGGGATAACCATATAATGACATTTATAGTAACCAAAAATACGATTACCTCATTGTGTAATGAGTTACCACATTTGCTGTTGACTGCAGTGAATAAAATATATATTATTAAATTGATAGACATACTTATTAGTGCTTAATATTTAAAATGCTAGTAGTTAGAATAGCATGTTAAACTATGATAAGGTGTCACAAGGCAATACAACTTTATTACAAAGTTCTTCAAACAGAGAGATAAAGGAATGTGACAATGAATGTGATGCTGGTTCTCTTTGCATTGTTATGGTGGGAAGACTGTCAGTTGAATGGAAATTGTTGTCTTTCTCATCATAGCGGTGTGCGAGTGGTTCCGACCCGGCACCAAAATGTGCTTCACCTTTCATGTCAGTGTCCAATTGGTTTGCCTGCAACTCTAATAAAAAAAAATAAAAAAAAGGGAATCGTAACAGCACGATACAACTTATCAGTAAAAGCTGTCATGCTGTGCTTCCAGAACAATAGGTTAATGTCTTGCTCCCACTATTTCTGTTATTATTTCCATAACAACAGTACAGTTAGTGGCAGTGTTGTAATGCTATTTTCCTAAAACTCTTCCCAAACATGTATTACAACATCTTTATCACTGTCCCAAACTTGTGCTCGCTTGTGTTGGCTTGCCTCAATTTTAAAATTCTCATCCTTATTTTCAAATCCCTCCATGGCCTCACCCCTCCCTACCTCTGTAACTTCCTCCAGCCCTACAACCCACTGAGGTCTCTGCACTCCTCCAATTCTGGCCTCTTGCACATCCCCTATATTAATCACTCCGCCATTGGCGACCATGCTTTCAGCTGCCTAAGCCCTAAACTGTTGACTTCCCTGCCTAAACCTCTCCACCTCTCTCTCTCCTCCTTTAAGATGCTCCTTAAAACCTATCTCTTTGACTAAGCTTTTGATCATCTGTCCTAATATTTCCTTATGTGGCTCGATGTCAAATTTTATTTGATAGTGTGCCTGTGAAGAGCCTTGGGATGTTTTACTACGTTAAAGGCGGTATATAAATGCAATTTGTTGTTATTGTGGGAGTGCTTGAAAAAGAAACCACCTCCAAAACCTAGTCTCGAAGCAGTATCGGGTCTGGCTGACTGCTGGATAATTGTCACTCAACATTTCTAAATCATTCTTGTGCAGTAGACTTCCGTAGAAGTTACAGGATGATTTTTTTTTAAATGGCCAATTCTTGTATTTTTAATCTGTCCTTCCAGACATCATCTGCTATGAATTTTAATTAATTATCATTAACACATATTAACACACATCCTATTGATTTTTTAATATATTTTGTACTCTGATTTTATGGTTTAGTCTTTATTATTGTTGTGTGGTTTTGCTTCATTGTCTAATAGTTTCGACACTTCACATCATGCAGCTGCATTTGATTGTAGAGGTTCAGTTGCTTTAATTTGGTGCTATTTGTATTCCATGATTTAAAGATTTATCAGCTAAAGTACATCGCTGGCTGGTTGTCTTGTATTGTGATGTGTGATGTCATGAAGTTTGTGTGAAACTTCCCATTCCCGAGGACAATGTGACTCATCAGTATAACTGGCGAGAACTCCTCCATGAAATTGGCGTGTAAAACAGTGGTGAAACCAGTATGACAAATATAACAGAAGAACTGGGGAATGCTGACCTCTCCCTGCCTTGTGCTCATGTCCCTTAAGGTAATTCATACAATTTTTCAAAACAGTCTTTTGCCCGCTTTCCGCAGTTCAAGATTTTGTCCTCGAGGGTGAGAATTGGGGGCCCTGAATTTTTTTTAAATTTTTTTAAATTCATTGATGGGATGTGGGCGTCGCTGGCTAGGCCTGCATTTAGTGCCCATCCCTAATTGCCCTTGAGAAGATGGTGGTGAGCCGCCTTCTTGAACCGCTGCAGTCCATATGGTGTAGGTACACCCACAGTGCTGTTAGGAAGGGAGTTCCAGGATTTTGGCCCAGCGACAGTGAAGGAACGGCGATACAGGTCCAAGTCAGGATGGTGTGTGGCTTGGAGGGGAACTTGTAGGTGGTGATGTTCCCATGCGTCTGCTGCCCTTGTCCTTCTAAGTGGTAGAGGTCGCGGGTTTGGAAGGTGCTGTTGAAGGAGCTTTGGCGAGTTGCTGCAGTGCATCTTGTAGATGGTACACACTGCAGCCACAGTGCGCCGGTGGTGGAGGGAGTGAATGTTGAAGGTGGTGGATGGAGTGCCAATCAAGCAGGCTGCTTTATCCTGAATGGTGTCGAGCTTCTTGAGTGTTGCACCATGAAATAACGAATGAATGTTTAGCATGTTTGTGTAAAATTCCTCCCTGCCATTTTAGCAGAGTGAGTAGCAGATTTATTTTAAATGAGTTACTCCTCTGCTAAAATAGAGAGAGAGGAATTTCAGATGAATTTGTCAAACATTTGTATATTAATAGCCTGCTGTGTAATTTCAGAGCCTTTCTATTTTTAAGTATTTCCATGGCACACTCCATTCTAGGCAGAGAGACTGTTACTTATTCTGCTGCCAGGCTTCCTGGCAATGTTGTTCTCAAACTAGGAATGAGCCAAGTGGGCTCTACCGCCAATTTTCCATATATCCTTCTAATAATGCCCCTTCTTGCTCCTCTGCACAGTGCAATAACTTACTACATAGAGCGTCTTGGGTGTGCAAGTCAGGTAATTATTAGTTTTCATGTACAAAATGATTGATGGCAAAATATTTCTTTTTGATGCACATAAGGCTTACTTACCTGTCTGACTGGCATATAAATTAGAAAGTATTCAAGAGAAAACTGCGATAAGCTAGCTTTATTTATTGCACTATTCAGTACTGAACTCGTGGGATTGAGTTTGAAGATTATTGTAGTAAACAAGAGTAAAAAGAGCTAAAACATTACTTAGTGAAAAATAACTAACAATTAATAGGTTTGAATACACAGATTGCTAGTTAATTGTTCAAAGTACACTTTGTAAAAGGGAACAATTCCTACAGATTTGGAGGAGGAAAAAGGTGAGCACTAGACAAAAGACTTGCATAAAACAAATGTTTTTGAGCGCAGTGGTCTTATTCGCTCTGAACACATCAGCCCATGTAGCTGAAGTACATTTTCGCATTATAGATTTACAATGCCAGCCATAAGAAACTGTAGTGCATTGTCTCACTATTGGTACTCACTATTATTTTAACTGAAAACTATACATTATTTGAGCCGTATTCACAAACTGACAGTGATGTGCCCATGTTTATCACATTCGCCAGTTTTCAAAATCTGTTCACTTTACTAAGTTAAGCATATGCCTTTTGATCAATTGTTTATGTTTACATGCCTGAATGTCCGCCTAAATTAAAAATAAACACACAAGATGGCTGAGTGGTACAGCGAGTTAGACAGTCATTTCACCTCTGGGATTTGGGTTTCAATTAAGCCTAGAAAATGGAATAAAAGCCTCTTATCCTTTGCTGGCTGTGAAGGTACTTTGTGAAATGAAATTCTGCTTCCTACTGGGTACATATTGCAGGTCCACAAGGAATACTGAGCATACTTTTCACAAAATTGACAAGGATCTCACTTTTACAGAAGGCTGGTGTGGGAAATAGAAAGTCACACTGATGCGTTGGGACTGCTGAAGTTGGGATTAAGGCATATTGTTACAAGAGAGAAAAGGGAGTTTTACTCTGCATTTGATTGCCATGGGAATCCTGGAGTCATTAGATGCTAAAACACAAAGTTTCCAGTCTCCAGCAGTGACATCCTTACTTTGATGAGCATAAAAAAATCAGCAATAATGGACACTATTCAATATTTTAATTTTCATACTGTTACTTATTTTTAAGTTTCTGCAATTAAAGCTCAGAGTTCAAATATCGCATTCCATTGCAAGGGCTGTGTTCAGTAGAATCAGAGGAGTGCCTGGAATTAGCATTTAAACCTTGGGCTATCTCTGTCTCTCTGTCTACTGTCTCTGTCTCCTCTTCACCATCAGCCTGTATTTTTCACTTTCCATCCAGTTCCTTGTGTGTCGAGCTGACCATCTTGGCCACTTTTGAGTTTCATTATTAAATATTACCATCAATCATTTTGTGCAGGGAAACTAATAATTACCTGAATTAAATATTGTTGAGTGAGCAATAGTCATCCAGTAATATTAGACCAATGAATGGAAAGCATAAGAAAACTTGTCAACTACTCTGCAATTTTTGTTAACCAAAGGTATTAAGGGATATGGGGCAAAGGCGGGTATATGGAGTTAGGTTACAGATCAGCCATGATCTCATTGAATGGCGGATCAGGCTTGAGGGGCTAAACTCCTGTTCCTATGTTCCTAGCCTTCCAATGTAAACCTAATACCAAGAGATACAGGCAATTAAGATATCTGAGTATTTTATACTCATAGAATAGAATTTTTAGTTGGCCCTTCCTTAAGCCACTGTGCCAAATGAATATAAACAGAACACCCCCCAGTCCTCAATAATCTAAGGCCCATTTCTCCATGCCTGTTCACGAGAGCAGGTGTTCATTAAATTCACTGAAATTGTAATTTTTTTCTTTCTTGACAATTTTCTCTTTTCATCTTTCATTCTTTGCTGTTATACGCTTCCAAGCTCATTGTTTGTGAGGCCATCACAGCTAGCCTGATTCTGTCTTTGTCTAGCATAACCACGCACCTCCAGTAGGAGTCACTGCATAGCAATCAGGAGAGTTAACTTTTGCCAATTTTCCTCTCCTTGTCCTAGGAGTACTACAACCAATTGGAATGCACCTACCATTGCCCCAGCTGAAATCAACTAACTCAGCACAGTCAAACCTAACATGGTCCACTTGGCTTACTTTTAAACTCATTGAGCCATTGAGAGAGCTCAATCTCACAAAAACTGAACTGGAGAAAAAAATGATCTCCAAGAAGAGTAAAATTAAAGACTTTAAGTTATTGGAGCTGTGACTTTCACAAACAGGAGAATTACCTGCAAAAATGTCTGATCTGGTGATACAAGAATAAAATCCCACATTCAAAATTGAAGATGGACCTGTAACCTCCCTAGTGCTGAAGCCATTTTGACTCTATGCTCACATTCCAAGTGGCATACAGTACAGAGAAAACCCATGAGCATTCTAAAAAAAAATTCAAGTCCAGTTCCAGGGACTGCAGTACATGATTTGAGGCTGACACTTCAGTGTAGTACTGAGGGAGGGCTGTATTGTCAGAGATGCAATCTTTCAGATGAGACCGAGGCCCTGCCTGCCTATTCAGCTGAATGTGAATGATCCCATAGGACTATTTGAGGAAAAGCAGTAGCGTTTTCAGTGTCTTGACCAGCATTTATCCCATAATCAGCACTCCAAAACAGATTAACAGGTCATGTATCTCAGTACGGCTTGTGGGCTTACACTGTGTGCAAATTGACTGCCACATTTGCCTACAAAACAACAATGACTTCACTTCAAAAGTAATTATTTGGCTTTGATGCATTTAAGACATCCTGAGGATGTGAAAGGAGCAATATAAATACAAATTCATTCATTCTTTATCTATGGGAGTTGACACATTGGATTGACATGGAGACTAATTTGGAAGTGCCTCAGCTGGGAAATTGTAGAACTAGCTGTGTACGTGTTCTACCTGTAAGGGATAACGGTGCTGATTTTCATTTTGCTACCGCCAGTTTTTTAATCGGAGCAGGGGCGTTGCAAGACAATAGTTGCAAAAATAAAACTTCCCGCCATCTTTGTGGCCAACCCAATTTCAGAGGGAGCCTTGAAATAGGCGGCTAGTGCTCCTGCCTGCAACAGGTGGGGGCCTCAGGAATATATTTAAATTGGGGTCCAATGATGTAGTTAAGACCCCAATGCAATTTTGGTCTTCCACTGCACCGAGCAGGCAGTGCATGCAATCTGCCCAGTCGAACTGAACATAGAGTGTCCTAACCAGAGGTCCTGAAAGGAATCACTGGAGGCCAGTCCAACAATGGAAAAGGTAAGCTTTTCACAGAATCACAGAAACCCCACAGTGCAGATAGAGGCCATTTCGGCCCATCGAGTCTGCACCGACACATATCCCACCCGATCCCCGTAACCCCTACTCCAACACATATCCCACCCTATCCCCGTAACCCCACGTATTTAATCCCCCTAACACTAAGGGTCAATTTATCATAGCCAATCGACCTAACCCGCACATCTTTGGACTGTGGGAGGAAACCGGAGCACCCGGAGGAAACCCACGCAAACACGGGGAGAATGTGCAAACTCCACACAGACAGTCGCCCGAGGCCGGATTCGAACCCGGGTCCCTGGCGCTGTGATTTTGAATGACTTAATAGAAACATAGAAGATAGCAGCAGGAGTAGGCCATTCGGCCGCTCGAGCCTGCTCCGCCATTCAATGCGATCATGGCTGATCATCCAAATTCAGTACCCTGCCCCTGCTTTCTCCCCATATCCCTTGATCCCCTTAGCCTTAAGAAATATATCTAACTCCTTCTTGAATATATTCAATGAATTGGCCTCAACTGTCTTCTCTGGCAGAGAATTCCACAGGTTCACCACTCTCTGGGTGAAGAAATTCCTCCTCATCTCAGTCCTAAATGGCTTACCCCTTATCCTTAGACTGTGACCCCTGGTTCTGGACTCCCCCGCCATCGGGAACAGCCTTCCTGCATTTAGTCTGTCTAGTCCTGTTAGAATTTTATAAGTTTCAATGAGATCCCCTCTCATTCTTCTAAACTCTAGCGAATATGAGCCTAATCGACCCAATCTCTCTTCATATGTCATCCCTGCCATCCCAGGTATCAGTCTGGTGAATCTTCGCTGCGCTCCCTCCATGGCAAAAACATCCTTCCTCAGATAGGCGACCAAAACTGCACACAATACTCAAGGTGTGGTCTCACCAAGACTCTGTACAACTGCAGCAAGACATCCTTGCTCCTATAATCAAATCCTCTCGCTAGGAAGGCCAGCATACCATTTGCCTTCTTAACCGCCTGCTGCACCTGCATGCTTACCTTCAGCGAGTAGTGCACAAGGACAGCCAGGTCTCGTTGCACTTCCCCTTTTCCCAATCTATTGCCGTTCAGATAATAATCTGCCTTCCTGTTTTTGCCACCAAAGTGGATAACCTCGCATTTATCCACATTATACTACATCTGCCATGCATCTGCCCAATCGCCCAACCTGTCCAAATCATACTGGAGTTTCTCTGCATCCTCCTCACTGCACACATGCCCACCCAGCTTTGTGTCGTCTGCAAACTTGGAGATATTACATCTAGTTCCCTCATCTAGATCATTAATATATATAGTGAATAACTGGGGTCCTAGCACCGATCCCTGCGGTACCCCACTAGTCACTGCCTTCCACTCGGAAGAAGACCCGTTTATTCCAACTCTTTGCTTCAGTCTGCCAACCAGTTTTCTATCGAAGTCAGTACCTTACCCCCAATCGCATGTTTTAACTTTGCACGCTAGTCTCTTATGCGGGACTTTATCAAAAGCCTTCTGAAAGTCCAAATACACCA
Organism: Somniosus microcephalus; assembly: GCF_052327205.1. NCBI lineage: Eukaryota > Metazoa > Chordata > Chondrichthyes > Squaliformes > Somniosidae > Somniosus > Somniosus microcephalus. Next base: position 69,636,255 of record NC_141002.1, read on the forward strand.
CATCCACTGGTTCTCCCTTATCTATTCTACCAGTTACATCCTCAAAAAATTCCAGTACATTAGTCAAGCATGATTTACCTTTTGTAAATCCAACTTTGTCCTATCCTGTCACTGTTTTCCAAGTGCTCTGCTATTACATCTTTTATAATGGACTCTAGCATTTTCCCCACTACCAATGTCAGGCTTACCAGTCTTTAATTCCCCGTTTTTTCTCTACCACCTTTTTAAAATAGTGGGGTTACATTAGCTACCCTCCAATCCATGGGAACTGTTCCAGAGTCTATAGAATTTTGGAAGATGACCAGCAATGCATCTACTATTTTTGGGGCCACTTCCTTAAGTACCCTAGAATGTAGATTATCAGGCCCTGGGGATTTATCGGCCTTCAATCCCGTCAATTTCCCAAACACCATTTCCCTACAAATACTGATTTCACTCAGTTCCTCCCTCTCATTAGACCCTATGTTCCCCGACAGCTCTGGGAGTTTATCTGTGTCCTCCTTTGTGAAGACAGAACCAAAGTATGTATTTAATTGGTCTGCCATGTCTTTGTTCCCCATTATAAATTCCCCTGATTCTGACTGCAAGGGACCTATGCTTGACTTTACCAATCTTTTTCTCTTCACATATCTATAGAAGCTTTCACAATCAGTTTTTATGTTCCCAGCAAGCTTACTCTCATACTCTATTTTCCCCCTCTTAATTAATCCCTTTGTCCTCCTTTGCCAAATCCTAAACTGTTCCCAATCCTCAGATTTGCTGCTTTTTCTGGCCAATTTATATGTCCTCTCCTTGGATCTTATGCTATCCCTAATTTCCCTTGTTATCCAATGTTGAGTCACCTTTTTTGTTTTATTTGTATGCCAAATAGGGTGAACAAATTCTGTAGTTCTTCCATGCGATCTTTAAATGTTTGCCATTGCCTATTCACCATCAACCCTTTAAATAACATTCCCCAATCCATCCTAGCCAACTCGCGCCTCATACCATCATAGTTTCCTTTATTTAAATTCAGTACCCAAGTCTCTGAATCAACTACTTCACTCTCCATCTTAATGAAGAATTCTATCATATTATGATCGCTCCTCCCCAAGGGGCCTCGCACAAGATTGCTAATCAATCCTTTCTCATTACATAATACCCAGTCTAAGATGGCCTGATTTCTAGTTGGTTCCTCAACATATTGGTTCAGGAAACCATCCCGTATACACTCTAGGAAATCCTCTTCCACAGTATTGTTACTAATTCGGTTAGACCAATCTATATGTAGATTAAAATCACCCATGATAACTGCTGTGCCCTTATTGCACGCGTCTCTAATTTCCCGCTTAATGCCATCCCCAACCTCAGCATTACTGATTGGGGATCTGTATACAACTCCCACTGACGTTTTCTGCCCCTTGGTATTTCTCAGCTCTACCCATACAGATTCCACATCATCAGAGCTAATATCCTTCCTTACTATTGTGTTAATCTCCTCTTTAACCAGCAATGCTACCCCACCACCTTTTCCTTTTTCCCTATCCTTCCTGAATATTGAATACCCCTGGATGTTGAATTCCCAGCCTTGGTCACCCTGGAGCCATGTCTCCGTAATCCCAATTATATCATATCCGTTTACATCTATTTGCACAGCTAATTCATCCACCTTATTACGAATGATCCTCGCATTAAGACACAAAGCCTTCAGGCTTTTTTTTAACGCTCTTAGACCTTTTAGAATTATTGTTTACTGTGGCCATGTTTGATTTACCCCCTTGATTTCTCTGCCTTCCACTTTTGCTTTTCTCCTTCCTGTCTTTTGCTTCTATCCTTGCTTCCCTTTCCTCTGTCTCCCTGCACAGGTTCCCAACCCCCTGCCATTTTAGTTTAAACCCTCCCCAACAGCACTAGCAAAGAGTCCCCCTAGGACTTCGGTCCCGGTCCTGCCCAGGTGCAAACCGTCCAGTTTGTACTGGTCTCACCTCCCTCAGAACTGGTTCCAACGTCCCAGGAATTTGAATCCCTCCCCCTTGCACCATTCTTCTAGCCACGTATTCATCTGAAATATCCTTCTATTTCTACTCTGACTAGCACGTGGCACTGGTAGCAATCCTGAGATTACTACCTTTGAGGTCCTATTTTTTAATTTACCTCCTAACTCCCTATATTCAGCTTTTAGGATCTCATCCTGTTTTTTGCCTATATCGTTGGTACCTATATGCACCACGACAACTGGCTGTTCACCCTCCCCCTCCAGAATGCCCTGCAACCACTCTGAGACATCCTTGACCCTTGCACCAGGGAGGCAACATACCATCCTGGAGTCTCGTTTGCGGCCGCAGAAACACCTATCTATTCCCCTTACAATAGAATCCCCTATCACTACAGCTCTCCCGCTCTTTTTCCTCCCGTCCCATGCAGCAGAACCACCCATGGTGCCAGGAAGTTGGTTGCTGCTGCCTTCCCCCGATAAGCCATCCTCCCCAACAATATCCAAAGTGGTATATCTGTTTGAGAGGGGGATGGCCACAGGGGACCCCTGCCTGCGCCTGCTACTCTGCCTGGTGGTCACCCATTCCCTTCCTGCCTGTGCAGCCTTTACCTGCGGTGTGTCCAACTGATTAAACGTGATATCCATGGCGTCCTCAGCATCGTGAATGCTCCAGTATGTTTTCATTCGCAGCTCCAGTGCCGCAATGCGGGCTGCCAGTAGCTGCAGTTGGATACACTTCCCGCACACATGGTTTGTGGGGCTAGGAGGAAGAGCATGAATTCTGCAATCCTAATGGGCAGCCATGCTCACAGGGAGAGTGAGTCAGAGATGGGGCCCCGATTCTCCAACCCACGCTCCCCATGAGCTTGGCTCCTTGCTAGGATTGTCAAATTACACTATAATGTTTATTGCGGCATTAACGAGCATGGTAGAAAACCACTTTTTAACCAATAGATGAATCTTCCAGTGGTAGAAGGAAGCACGCTAGATTCCATCTAAGCTGTCCTGAGAAGTTTTATATATCCCATGCACAAGTGATATTTATTCCTGTTCTTCCAACAATAATTAAACAATTTAAAAATTATAGAACAGAAAATGATCAAAATCCATGTATAAATAATGGATCTATGAATGTATGCTACCAAGTAATTAGAAGCTACTGTAGGAACGGAGGTTCCTATCCGAATAATGGAGATCGACTCAGTGAATCAAAATAACAAAGTTTAATAAACAACGAAGTTAGCTAGTAAACTACAGGAGAAGATGTACACAGGTCTGTTCAGATTGCAAGGCACTCGACAACTGCTGGAAGGTTCTGGAAGCTGATGTCATCACGTTCTTCGCGCCACTGGCAGTCACGTGATCGGCGTCATGACGTCATCACGCAGAGTGCAGGAGTACATACAGTATAGTTAACAGACAGTTTAAAGGTGCAGTCCACAGCTGCACTACACTGTAGTTAAAGGGATTATTACTAATTGCCCTGAGTCTCTTGGTGGCTCCGCCACAGGCGCCCCCCCAGAATTCCCTTTAACAGCCAGTGTCAAACGAGCAGGAGGTTTGATGAGCCTGCCCGAACGACGATGAAACTCAGGCAGCGGAGGTGGAACGTTGGGAAGCGAGCAGGTGCTTGGCTGTGTCTGCAGCGGTGCATCAGGCGTGGAGGAAACAATAGCAGGTGGTGTGGGCAAGGATGAGGCAGATGCAGGCGGTTCAGTGGCGGGCCGTTGCATAACTGGTCTGGCGGTCAACGGTGGTCGTCCACGGCGAGGTGGCTGGGCAGCCACGACTGGTTCACGCCGATCTAAATGGGCTGGTTTAAGTCGGTCGATAGAGATGGTATCGGACTTGCCGCCCACTTTGACCGTGAAAATTTTTTCTCCCGATGAGATGACACGAAACGGTCCAGTATAAGGCGGTCTGAGCGGGTCTCTGTGGCCGTCCTGCCGAATAAAGACGTAATCAGAGCTCATGAGCTCTGCCGGGACATGAGGCCTCTGTAGGTTGTGATGCGAGGTAGGAATAGGCAGGAAATTCCTGGCCGCCTCGTGATGCTGGAGGAGCTGCTGGGCTGCAGACCACGGTTCAGTGTGTGGAGGGAGAAAGTCACCTGGTACTCGAAGTGTCTGACCGTAGACTAGCTCAGCCGATGAAGACTGGAGATCATCCTTGGGGGCTGTGCGGAGGCCTAGCATCACCCAGGGGAGTCTGTCCACCCAGTTGCGTCCACGCAAGCTGGCACGGAGGGACGCCTTGAGAGATCGATGAAACCTCTCGCACAGGCCATTCGCCTGCGGATGGTAAGCAGTGGTACGGTGCAGCTTGGTACCCAAGCCCTGTGCAACTGCGTTCCACAACTCCGACGTGAATTGCGGACCTCGGTCAGAGGACATGTCGGCTGGCACCCCGAACCGAGCCACCCACAACGACATGAACGCCCTGGAGACGTCTGCTGCAGTGGTAGCGACCAAGGGAATCGCTTCCGGCCACCTGGTGGTACGGTCCACCACCGTCAGGAGATGCGTGAAACCCCGCGACATGGGAAGAGGACCCACTAAGTCCACGTGTACGTGATCGAAACGTCGTTCTGGCACCGGGAAGGTGGCCACTGGAGCCTTGACATGACGATGGACCTTCGATTTTTGACACTCGACGCAATTGTTTGTCCAGTCCCGGACGTCCAAATGCATTCCTTTCCAAACAAATTTGCGGGACATGAGCCGTTGTGAAGCTCACATCCCCGGGTGCGATAAACCGTGTATAGCCTGAAATATTTTCTTACGCCATTCGACCGGTACAATGGGCCAGGGCACTCCCATGGATGTGTTGCACAAGAGCGTGGTGCCTGCTGCTTGAAACTTAACATGGGCTACCTGCCAACTGGAAGGCGTGGACCGAAACGCCTGTACTTCGGGATCTGCCAGTTGATCTTCCGCCAATCCGCCGAAATCGATGCCCAGGTGAACTGCCTGGACTGGAGCGCAGGAGAGGCAATCAGCCACGAGATTATCCTTGCCGGACACGTGCCGTAAATCCGTCGTAAATTCGGATATAAATGTGAGGTGGCGCTGCTGCCGAGCTGACCAAGGTTCTGCCGTTTTGGCCATCGCGAAAGTGAGCGGCTTGTGGTCCACGAACGCAGTGAACGGGCGCCCTTCTAGGAGAAAACGGAAATGTCGGATGGCCAAAAACAGGGCCAGCAACTCCCTGTCAAAAGTGCTATACTTTCGCTCGTTCTTGCGCAGTTGGCGGCTGAAAAAGGCTAACGGCTGCCAAGACCCGTCGACCCATTGTTCCTGGACCACCCCGATGGCGTAGTCGGAGGCACCCGTAGTGAGGGCGACTGTCGCGCCCGGGAGTGGGTGTGCAAGCATAGTTGCGTCTGCTAAGGCCGCCTTGGTGTCGAGGAACGCCTGGTCCATCTGCGGTGTCCAAGTGATAATGTCCTTGCCCGACTTCCCTTTGAGTGCTTCGTACAGGGGCTGCATTAACTGGGCTGCCTTGGCGACGAAATGATGATAAAAATTCACCATCCCCAGAAACTCCTGAAGGGATTTGACTGTGTGAGGCCGCGGGAATGCCATTACTGCCTCTACCTTGGTGGCCAGTGGAACGGCGCCTTCTGAGGTAATCCTGTGCCCCAGAAAGTCAATACTGGTTACCCCAAACTTGCATTTGGCTGGGTTGATGATAAGGCCATGTTGGCTGAGACGGGCAAAGAGTGTGCGTAAATGCACCATGTGTTCCTTCGAATCCTTGCTGGCTATGAGAATGTCATCTAAGTAAACGAAAATAAAAGGCAGATCCCGTAACACAGAGTCCATTAGCCGTTGGAAGGCCTGAGCCGCGTTTTTCAAACCGAACGGCATTCGGAGGAACTCAAACAGCCCAAACGGAGTGATGACCGCTGTTTTGGGGATGTCTTGAGGGTGCACAGGGACTTGGTGATATCCGCGGATGAGATCCACTTTGGAAAATACGGAGTTGCCCGCCAGATGTGCTGAAAAATCTTGTATATCGGGTATTGGATACCTGTCCGGTGTAGTGGCCTCGTTTAGGCGTCTGTAATCACCGCAAGGCCGCCATCCGCCGCCTGGTTTAGGTACAATGTGCAGTGGGGAGGACCAAGGACTGTCGGAGCGTCGGATGATCCCGAGGCGCTCCATGGTCTGAAACTCAGCCTTTGCAGCTGCAAACTTGCCGGGTTCTAATCATCGCGCCCGAGCGTAAACAGGTGATCCTGTTGTGATGTGATGCACCACACCGTGCCTCGTGACTGCAGCCGAAAAAGCCGGCCTGGTGAGCTCCGGGAACTCGCCAAGCAGGCGCATAAACCCGTCCTGCGATGGAACCGCACAGGCGACCGACCAGGACACGGCGGTGCTGCGGTGGAAGGGCACCGTGTGGAAAGTGGACGCATTAATGAGTCGGCAGTGTTGGACGTCGACCAGAAAGCCGCTGGCACAGAAGAAATCGACACCCAGGATGGCCTGCGAGACCTTAGCTGTAATAAACTCCCACACAAAATGCTGTCCGGCGAAGGTTAAATTGACTGTCCGTTTTCCGAACGTGCGAATAGCCGCGCCATTAGTTGCCACGAGGGGAGGACCGTGCCCGCCGGATTGTAGATCCAGCTTTGAAGCTGGCAGACTACTGCACTGGGAACCAGTGTCGCACAGGAATCGTTGCCCCGTCATGGAATCCGTAATGTAAAGGAGTTTTCCCGCTGAACCGACCGCCATGGCGACCTGAACGTGTTTTTCAGACCCTGCTGTCCGTCTCGAAAAGCGCGGGCTTGCTGAAGTCTTTTTTTTCGGGGAGAAACTGCAGGGAGGGCGGCAGCATCGAGCTTTGGCGCCAAAACGTGCGTGGTACGCGCACCAGCCTGCTGGAGGAGGGCTGGGCTTCACTCGCGTGGGGAAAGGGCGCCTCGTGGCTGCACAACATTGCTGTGTAACCGTAAATATCTTGTCTGCCTCTGCAGCGAGCTCAGCACAGTCCGTGATGGCAGAATTGGCCAAGGCCGCTTGAACTGGTTCAGGTACCTGGCAAAGGAAGAGTTCGCGGAACAAAAAGCATTGGGGCTCCGAACCCAAAAGCGTGAGCATCTAGCTCATCAGCTCCGATAGTTTTGAGTTCCCCGAGGCCGGGCATAGAAATAAGCCTGCGTGCTTGCTCCGACTTATTGGGCCAGAAATTCCAGGCCAGAAGCGTGAGTACGGTCGGGTTAGTCACGCATCTGGCCGTTGGAAATGCTGGCGTTCAGCAGGAACAGCGCATGCGGGGAACGCCGGCATTTCCAGACCCGAGGTCTATTCACAGCGCGTGCGACTGCACAGGCAGCGCTTGCGCAGTGAACTTTGTAGATTTCACTGATGGATTCAGTGAGGGTAAGTCCCTAGAACTTGCACTTGAAAAAAGCAAGTGTAAAGTTGTTCATTGGCTGGGGAAGGAGATATATTTTATGGAGGAGCTTATGAAATGCAATATTTAGGTTTGGGAAAGGGAGGGAAGTTATTTTAAGAAATTTTAACTAAGTTTTAAACTTTAATTTATTTTTTTTAAACGGGTTTTCAGAACGGTAGGTAGAAGGAGCAATTGTGGCTGTGTGAATGGAATGTGAGAATGAGTTATGTATGTATGTCCACATATATTCCTTTACGTATATGTATGTATGTTTTATATTCCTTTACTAATGTGTATGAATGTATATTTTTAATTATGATTTTCCAATAAGTTACTTTCTCTGAAAGTCATAATTAAATAATACATTCATACACATAAGTAAAGGAATATATACATAACACGCAAAGGAATATATACAGACGTACATACTTTCAGAAGCTCCACGATAAGAAATATCTTCCTCCGCAGCCTCTGGAGCAACTGTACCCATGCTTTTTTCATGTGTAAGTTGTAATGACTGGACCTCACTGAAAGCATTAATGAAAGCGGCGAATTATACTGCGCACGCGCTGCCTGTGCAGTCGCACGCATTCTGCCTCTGAACCCCTTCGTTCAGAGGACAGGAAATGCTGGTTTTCCCCACATGCACTGTGCATGCTGAAAACCGGCATTTCATCCGGCCAGATGCGTAAGTACCCCGACCGTACTAGCGCATTTGGAAGGGAATTACTGGGCCAACATTTTACATGTCAATAAAATAAAAAATTTAACAATTGCACAACTTGCCCCCTCGCATCTGCGACTGAGGGTCCAAGGAGGTGCATTGCGCAAGAGGTCATCATCGTACGTATCCTCACACTGTTCCCTTTGGGGAACTGTATGAAGTGGTGGAAGGATTTATGGCCGTGATTAACGCTCATTCCGTGACCGTAAACATCTTTGAACCAGCCATTAGGGTGGTTAGTCCTATGGCGGGCGGGTTTTACAGGCTCCCACAACCCATCTGAGGGGGGGGGGGGCCACCAACACCCACGGACGCAAGCATCCTGCTGGATGTCCACCCAGAATTTAAAGTTGGAGCTCCGACTCCACTTGCCGGGACTGTCTGGAGTGGGGTTCAAAACCCTACTCCTTCTGGCCCAGCGGCGGGGATGCTTACTGCTACGCAAAAGGCCCACTCCGCACAAAAGGTGACACCCATACGTTTCCTGCGCCTTTTCCCTCCCCGTGACTGGAGCCCTATGCTGCCATTTCACGTTGCTAATTGGATTGGGCCTTTGTCATAGCGGTAGGATCCCCGCCGCTGGGCCAGATCAGGGTAGGGTTTCGAACCCCGCTCCAGACAGTCCCGGCAAGTGGAGTCGGAGCTCCGGCTCTAAATTCTGGGTTGACATCCAGTGGGATATTTGCGTCCGTGGGTGTGGGTGGCCCCCCCTCCTTGTATAGCTTGTGGGAGCCCGTAAAACCCTCCCGCCATAGGACTAACCGCCCTAATGGCTGGTTCAAAGATGGTTACGGTCACGGAATGAGCGTTAATCATGGCCATAAATCCTTCCACCACTTCATACAGTTCCCCAAAGGGAACAGTGTGAAGACACGTATGACGACGACATTGCTAAATAAATAAATGGAATTAAAAAAATTCTTTTAGGGCTTTTAAAAGTCTTTAAATTGCTTTAATTCTCTTTAAAACTACTTCAGATTACTCAAAATAATGTAAACATTTTAAAAAGTTTATAAAAGTTACCAAAATCTTCAAAAAACTTCCAAAAACCTATTTAAACTGCTGCTTTGCATGTAAAAATCCTTAGCAGCTTGACAGAAACATTGGGGGCGTGTCCAGTGAAACTGAGACCTCAAGGGGCGTGTCTCACTTACACTGCACGCTCCTGGCTTCGCGCTGGCTGCACTCCTGGACGGCGTGACGTCATACGCTGCCCGGGAATGTGCTTTCTATTTCTGCAAGTTCAGGCGTCCCAGAAGCTGATCGGCACGAGTGCGGGGTAAGTGCAAATACGGGGCTTGCACGCGCTGCAAGCCCCGTTCTGGAATTTCTGGGCCATTGAGATCAAACACCTGTAGCAAATGAGTTTTTAGAGCTTCATACTTGCCCTCAGCCGGTGGATTGCCATGGAGGCTGACGACCCGCGAGGCCGTGGCGCTGTCGAGAGCGGAGACCACGTAGTAATAACGGGTTAAATCCGCTGTAACCTCCCGGAGTGCAAACTGGGCTTCTGCCTGGAAAAACCATGCTGCTGGTTGCTGTTCCCAGAACTGCGGCAGTTTGAGGGCGACGGCATTCATGTTCATTATGGAATCTCAACGAAAGTTGTCCGACGAGGTCGGGGTCACCAATTTAGGAACGGAGGTTCCTATCCGAATAATGGAGATCGACTCAGTGAATCAAAATAACAAAAGTTTAATAAACAACGAAGTTAGCTAGTAAACTACAAGAGAAGATGTACACGGGCTGTTCAGGTTGCAAGGCACTCGACTGCTGGAAGGTTCTGGAACATGACGTCATCGCGTTCTTCGCGCCACTGGCGGTCACGTGATCGGCGTCATGGCGTCATCACGCAGAGTGCAGGAGTACATACAGTATAGTTAACAGACAGTTTAAAGGTGCAGTCCACAGCTGCACTACTCTGTCGTTAAAGGGATTATTACTAATTGCCCTGAGTCTCTTGGTGGCTCTGCCACACTACTTTATTTAGAGAGATTTTTTGGATGCCTTGTTTTTTGCTGTTGTAATGTTACAGTGAGAGGCTGTATTATTGATGAGAACCCAATAAATCTCCCAGCCAGTGAAGCATATATCTTTAGCGAAAGGCACAAATCTCTAAAGGGAACACTGCTGTGGTTTTAGATTGATTAGTTTGATGCAATGTGGATATGTACTTTTACTTAAAAGAACTACAGTAAATAAGATTAGCTGCCATAGAACTTGAAGGTTGGTGTTCACAAAAGTCTGGTCAATATGGATTAAGCTGTGCGTGCAACAAATTAAATTTGGAATAAAAGGTGGTAGTTGATGAACAGATCATTAATTAATCACAGAAATGATTAATGCATAGCTAAATTTGCCACAGGCAGCTTTGAATATAGTTAACCTAAGAGAAAGGCTTTCTTGTGATGAGTTGTTCTAAACAAAATATGAATGATACTAAGAAGTTGAGCATGAGCAAATTTTTTAAATCGGACAATTCACACCTTTCAAGGCAGAACTAGTGCTGTACTAGTGGAATACTTGTGCGTAATTCTACAGAGTACAGAGAAGAGATGTCATTCCACTCAGTTTCCACACTCTCACAGAGATGTCCCTGCAATGAGAAGAGAATACTGGTTGGAGGCCCTAAAAATCTACAGGAGTTCTGCCGGGCTCACAGTGTAACCGGCGGAACTCACTGGACACGTCTGGGCCCCGTTCAGCTGGCTGTCTGTGTCTTCCAGCCACCTCCCACGCCTTATATTTGTTGTCAGGTAGTGGAGTCAGGGGCAGGGACTCTTTACTCAGTGAGATGATGCATATTGGTGTTCAGAAGGGCATAAATAGACACCACCATGGGGTGGGGGAGGGGGGGGGGTTGGTACCAAGCCAAGCAAACAGCCCCGAAGAATGGTAAAATGTTTTAATATCCTGATCGGCCACTTTCCACAGTGGACCAAAGATGATATGGCTGAGATTGGGCGATCCCCTCACCATAGTAAGTCAGCACCAGAGATGCATACGCTGTAGTGCTTGCACCCACCTGCCTCATGCAAATTAGATGCCCCCCATTGACCCCACAAACACTGTCAGATCAGCGCTGAAGGACACTGATGGGTGCGATCCCAGCATAACTCCTGGGATCATACCCAGTAGATTATATGGATTGGGGCTCCCACAACAGAACATTATTGTTCATCTTCTAGCAGCTTGCTAACAGTGGAATTGGCAGTGCCTTGGGAATAGGCCACTGCCAATGTGGCCTTGCATGAGGATCTGTGGGGGGAGTTTTTCGGGCGCTCAGCGGGTGCATTCGGTGGCGGGTCAGGCGGGAAAAAAATTGTTTTGACTGCGGGTCGGGACCCCGCTGTCAACCCGCCGCCACGCGACTTTCCCAGGTGCCGGGTCTGTCAGGGCCGAACAGACCCGACACGCAGCGGCGGGGGAGGCAATTGTTAAAAGCCCATTAAAAAGTATTTTGAGCTCACCTTACCATTTTACAAGATCGTCCACGCTGCTCGGGAATCATGTCAGGTAAGGTGGTCGGGAGTTGTATGACCATGGGATCATCTCATTACTTGACAGCTGCAAATGTACTACAAATGCTCCCATCTCAGAGCTGTTCACTTTCCAATCTCAGAAGCTGTTGTTTACTGCATTTGGAAGACAGATTGAGCTTTATGCAGGTTGCAAGTGTTTGCAGTAAACTCTCTATCCAGTATCACCTCATTGGAACAACCTCTCTCACCGTTGACAGATCGTTTCTGTCATCTCAAGTTCACCTGCCATCTATTACATCAGCATCGGTGCCCTTGAAACTATCTCACCTTGGTCCTCAGAATCCCACCATGATCAGCCCCAACACCAGCAGCACCAGGAACACCAGTAGCACCAACAACAACACCAACCTTCTCCGCAATCAACTGATGCTGCACAGGACACAGGGCATCAGCACCCAACCACATTGCTGCCCGGGACGCCAGTGATGGCCTCACCATGGCCAGATTTACTTCACTTGACGCAGTACATCCTGGCTGCCACATGATATGCCAGGTTGGCACCACCCCACACCAACACCATAAAGCATCCCTACAATGCCCAAGCAATTCCTTTCAGACTCATCATCATTGCGGGGGGTATCGTTATGTCTCACCATTCACTGTAACTCATTAAGCCACTTCCAAAGCTGCACACAGATTTATCCAAGAGCACAAAGTGTTGATAGTAAAGGTTTCAGTTGTTTGACACCACATTAACAGAAACTTTACATGAATATTGCATAAAACACCCAAGTGCCTACACTTGTGTGTTGTTAGTCAGTATAATTGCACTTGGATGAGGGTGAGGGTGAGAGGTGACTAGTGAGATGGGGAACTGATAATGTAGATAGCGAGGGATGGGTGGAGGTGCAAGGTAAGTTGGTGTGAGTAAGGATGTGCAGGAGTAGGGTAGGGAAGGCACAGTGATGGGGATGTGATGAGTGGCACAGCAGGATGAGGTTGAGTATGGCTTTGCAGTAAAGTTACATGATCTGCTGAGATCATTGAAAGGTTTGTGCCACTGCAGCCTGGCCCTCCTGATGATATCTCTGCTTGTGTCCTCCTGTGCAATGCGCAACGATAGAGTCGTAATGGCACAGAAGGAGGCCATTCGGCCCATCGAGTCCATGCCAGCTCTGTACAGCAATCTAGTTACTCCCATTCCCCTGCTCTATCCCCGTAGCCCTGCAGGCTTATTTCCCTCAAGTGCCTATCCAGTCTTCCCTTAAAAACATTGAGTGTCTCCGCTTCCACCACTTCCGTCAGCAGCGAATTCCAGTTCATCACCACGCGCTATGTAAAAAAGATTTTCCTCACATCCCCCTGTATCTCTTCCCCAAAACCTTAAATCTGTGTCCCCTAATCCTTGTACCTCAACTAGTGGGAACAGCCTTTCCCTGTCTAGCCTATCCAAACCCGTCATAAACTTGTACACTGCTATCAAATCACCCCTCAACCTCCTTTGCTCTAATGAAAACAAATCCAGCTTCTCCAAGCTGTCCTTGTAGCTCAGGTTCCCCATAGAAACATAGAAGATAGGAGCAGGAGTAGGCCATTCGGCCCCTCGAGCCTGCTCCGCCATTCAATGAGATCATGGCTGATCATCCAAATTCAGTACCCTGCCCTGCCTTCTCCCCATATCCCTTGATCCCTTTAGCCTTAAGAAATATATCTAACTCCTTCTTGAATATATTTAATGAATTGGCCTCCACTGCCTTCTGTGGTAGAGAATTCCACAGGCTCACCACACTCTGGGTGAAGAAATTCCTCCTCATCTCTGTCCTAAATGACTTACCCCTTATCCTTAGACTGTGACCCCTGGTTCTGAACATCCTTCCTGCATCTAGTCTGTCTAGTCCTGTTAGAATTTTATAAGTTTCAATGAGATCCCCTCTCATTCTTCTAAACTCCAGCGAGTATAAGCCCAATCGACCCAATCTCTCCTCATACGTCATTCCTGCCATCCCCGGCAGGAACCATTCTGTTAAATCTCCTCTGCACCCTCTCAAGGGCCTTCACACCCTTCCTAAAGTGTGGTGACCAGAACTGGATGCAGTACTCCAGTTGTGGCTTAACCAGCGCTTTATAAAGGTTCAGCATAACTTTTGTACTCAATACCTCTATTTATGAAGCCCAAGATCCCATATGCTTTGCTAACCACTCTCTCAATATGTCCTGCCACCTTCAGGGACCTATGCACATTAACTCCCAGGTTCCTCTGTCCCTGCACACTCTTTAAAACTGCCATTAAATGTATATTGCCTCTCCCTGTTCCTTCTGCCAAAATGCATGACCTCGCACTTCTCTGTATTAAATTCCATCTGCCACTTGTCTGCCCATTCTGCTAGCCTTTCTATGTCCTGTTCCAGTTGATTGGTATCATCGTCACTGTTTGCCACACCCCCAAGTTTGGTGTCATATGCAAATTTAGAAATTCTACTCTGTATTCCAATATCCAGGTCATTTATATATATCAAAAAAAAGCAGTGGCCCCAGCACTGACCCTTGGGGAACACCACTGTCTACCGTCCTCCAGTCTGAAAAACAGCCATTTACCGCAACTCGCTGTTTTCTATGCTTAAGCCAATTCCTTATCCAAGCTGCCACTGACCCACCTATTCCATGAGCCTCAATTTTGTTAACCAGCCTTCAACTTTGTCAAATGCCTTCCGAAAATCCATGTAGACAACATCCATTGCATTCCCTTCATCAATCTCTCTGTTACTTCATCAAAAAATTCAATTAGATTAGTCAAACACGATCTGCCTTTTACATAGATACATAGATACATAGAAGATAGGAGCAGGAGTAGGCCATTCGGCCCTTCGAGCCTGCTCCGCCATTCAATGAGATCATGGCTGATCATCCAAATTCAGTACCCGGCCCCTGCCTTCTCCCCATATCCCTTGATCCCTTTAGCCTTAAGAAATATATCCAACTCTTTCTTGAATATACTTAATGAACTGGCCTCCACCGCCCTCTGTGGCAGAGAATTCCACAGGTTCACCACTCTCTGGGTGAAGAAATTCCTCCTCATTTCAGTCCTAAATGGCTTACCCCTTATCCTTAGACTATGACCCCTGGTTCTGGACTCCCCGGCCATCAGAAACATCCTTCCTGCATCTAGTCTGTCCAGGCCTGACAGAATTTTATGGGTTTCGATGAGATCCCCTCTCAATCTTCTAAACTCCAGTGAGTATAAGCCCAATCGACACAATCTCTCCTCATACAAATCCGTGTTGGCTCTCCTTAATTAGCTTAAACCTATCCAAGTGTCCGTTAATTTTTTCCTTGATTATTGTTTCTAAAACTTTACCCACCACTGATGTTAAACTGACTGGCCTGTAGTTACTAGGATTGCCCTTACACCCTTTCTTGAACAATGGTGTCACATTTGCCACTTTCCAATCCTCAGGCACCTCCCCCACATCTAGGGAAGATTGGAAAATTATGGCAAGCCCTTCAGCTATCTCCTCCCCCAGTTCCCTTAGCAACCTGGTATGCAAGCCATCTGGACCAGGCGACTCATCCACTCTAAACATACCCAGCCTTTCTAGTACATCCTGTCTATCAATTTTCACCCCTTCCATTGCTTCTACCTTTTCTACTTCTACCGATATTTTGTCAGCATCCACCTCCTTAGTAAACACCGATACAAAGTACTCATCGAGTATTCTAGCCTTTCCCTGCGCCTCTAAGCATATATCACCTTCTTTGTCGTTAATAGGCCCCACCCCGCCTCTTACTACCCGCTTACTGTTTACATGCCAGTAGAAGATTTTTGGGTTCCCTTTTATGTTAACCGCCATTCTACTCTCATATTCTCTCTTTGTCAATCTTATTTTCATCTTCACATCCCCTCTCAACTTATTGTATTTGGTCTGGTTCTCCCTTGAAGAATTCACTTGACATGCATCATACACCCTCTTTTTTTGTTTCATCATCTTCTCTATCTCCCTCGTCATCCAAGGAGCCCTTGCTTTGGTTCCCTTACCCTTCCCTCTTGTTGGAATGTACCTTGCCTGTACTTGGAACATCTCCTCCTTAAAGATCACCCATTGCTCCGTTACAGTTTTTCCTGTCAGTCTTTGGTTCCATTTTACCCTGGCTAGATCCTTTCGCATCCCATTGAAGTTAACCCTATTCCAGTTTAGAAGTTCCACTCTAGATTGTTCCTTGCTCCTCTCCATTGCTAATCTAAATCTTATTATACGATGATCACTCGTACCCAAGTGTTCTCCCACAGACACTTGGTCGACCTGGCCCACCTCATTCCCCAACACCAGATCCAGCAATGCCTCCTTCCTAGAAGGGCCAAGAACATACTGGTCAAGGAAATTCTCCTGAACACATTTGAGAAATTCCTCCCCCTCCTTTCCTTTATGCTAGCATTATCCCAATCGATATTTGAGTAATTAAAGTCCCCCAATATCACCACTCTATAACTCTTGCATATCTCTGCGATTTCCCTGCAGCGGCGGGAATCTGAGAGGCAGCGACCTATAAAAGGTAAGCCCGAGGCGCGGGTAGGCCTCAGAGCGGCAGCGACGGGAATCCGAGCGGCAGCGACCTATAAAAGGTAAGCCCGAGGCGCAGGTAGGCCTCAGAGCGGCAGCAGCAGGAATCCGAGCGGCAGCGACCTATAAAAGCTAAGCCCAAGGCGTGGGTAGGCCTCAGAGCGGCAGCGGCGGGAATCCGAGCGGCAGCGACCTATAAAAGCTAAGCCCGAGGCGTGGGTAGGCCTCAGAGCGGCAGCGACGGGAATCCGAGCGACAGCGACCTATAAAAGGTAAGCCCGAGGCGCAGGTAGGCCTCAGAGCGCCACCGGTGGGAATCCGAGCGGCAGCGACCTATAAAAGGTAAGCCCGAGGCGCGGGCAGGCGTACCAATCGAGGTGTGACGTCACCACAAAGCAGGTAAGTGATTGGTTGGGAGTATTTCTCTTTTTTTTTAACTTTAACTCTGTGGTTTATAGTTTTTAAGGTCTCTGTGGTGTAGTGGGGACAGATTGTAAACCAGGGCCCTTAAATATCTCATTTAACTGTAGTGAAATTGGTGGGATTCATTTGTTTAATTTAATTGCAATTAATTAAAGGGTAAGTCATGGCAGGACAGCCCGGTGCCGTGGTATGCTCCTCCTGCGCTATGTGGGAACTCAGAGACACTTCCTGTGTCCCTGACAACCATGTGTGCAGGAAGTGTGTCCAGCTGCAGCTACTGGCAGACCGCATTACGGTGCTGGAGCAGCGATTGGATACATACTGGACCATTCGTGATGCTGAGGACGTCGTGAATAGCACGTTTGATCAGTTGGCCACACAGCAGGTAAAGTTGGCACAGGCAGAGAGGGAACGGGTGACCAACAGGCAGAGCAGTAGGCGCAGGCAGGTAGTGCAGGGGTCCCCTGTGGCCATCCCCCTCTCAAACAGATATACCACTTTGGTTACTGATGGGCGGGATGGCTTACCAGGGGAAGGTAGCAGCAGCCAACTTCCTGGCACCAGGGGTGGTTCTGCTGCACAGGATGGGAAGAAAAAGACTGGAAGAGCTATAGTGATCGGGGATTCTATTGTAAGGGGAATAGATAGGTGTTTCTGCGGCCGCAAACGAGACTCCAGGGTGGTGTGTTGCCTCCCTGGTGCAAGGGTCAAGGATGTCTCAGAGCGGCTGCAGAACATTTTAGAAGGGGAGGGTGAACAGCCAGTTGTCCTGGTGCATATAGGTACCAACGATATAGGTAAAAACTGGGATGAGGTCCTAAAAGCTGAATATAGGAAGTTAGGAGGTAAATTTAAAAAAAGGACCTCAAAGGTAGTAATCTCAGGATTGCTACCAGTGCCACGTGCTAGTCAGAGTAGAAATAGAAAGATATTTCAGATGAATACGTGGCTAGAGGAATGGTGCAAGGGGGAGGGATTCAAATTTCTGGCACATTAGAACCAGTTCTGGGGGAGGTGGGACCAGTACAAAACGGACGGTTTGCACCTGGACAGGGCCGGGACTGATGTCCTAGCGGGGAGTGTTTGCTAATGCTCTGGAGGAGGGTTTAAACTAAAATGGCAGGGGGTTGGGAACCTGAGCGGGGAGACAGAGGAAAGGGAAACAAGGATAAAAGCAAAAGACAAAAGGAGAAAAACAAAAGTGGCAGGCAGAGAAATCAAGGATTTAAATCAAACATGGCCGCAGTAAATAATAATACTAACAGATCTAAGGGCGTTAAAAAAACAAGCATGAAGGCTTTGGCCTAGAAATTCGGTATAGCCGCGTTTGGGGCACTAGCCCTGGCGATGCGCAAAGTTTAGCGCCAGGCGCAATTTAGTGCCACCTAGCGCGATACTGGGTTGCAGCGCCCCCTAAAGGTGATTGCGGCGCTAAATCAGGCGCTGCACGCTACTCTTAAGGCGCTAACCCGGCAGCGCAACCCAATTTCGCGGCGGCGGGGCGCAGCGAAGGTGCTGTCAATAATCACTTTCCCTGAGACACACTGGCGCCGGCCAGCTCTTAAAGAGGCAGGTCAATTGGCATCACCAGACACACTCACTGCCTTGTAGGCCTTCAAAGTGGTGGGAGCCTACCTGTGGCGCACCAGCCTAGCAAGACACGGAAAGGGTGAGGCAGAGGGCGGAATGCCTCACTGATGGGGCATTGGATGCTTTGGTTGGCGCAGTGGAATCAAGGCCAAGGAAGATGGTCGGAATGTGATTTATGTTTTGGACAGTCTCCCGGGTGTGAGAGGCAATTATGTGTCACTGTATTAGTTTTGCTTTCTGTTGCCATAGCTTTCTCATGTTTGAAGGAACCACATTTTGTGTAATGAAACACTTTCTTCATTTACAATGGCCATGCCTGCTATTTACATGCATCTTGCCCTTCACAGGCATGGGGGTATCAGACCGGTTCCATTCCTGCTCTTGGAATGGCAGCAAGCATTCCGTGAGAGGGGCCTAGAAGCTACTTCTGATCAGCCTCTGACGCGCAGCCTGAGAAGAGCCGCTCGCGTAGAAGTTCAGGCCAGCAGGCATCTTCTCAGCCACCGACAGAGATGTCCTGCACCTTATCTGAGGCTGCAGATCTGGCTGAAGCAGGTGGCACAGCTCAGTCACCACCTCCTTTCTAAATCGCAGCCTTCTGACACACTGCTCCTCCGGCATGTTCATGTAGGAAAACTGCTGTCGGAAAACCCTGCCAGCGTAAGGTCTGCTGTGGCAACGTCTGTTGGCCCTCCTCCGTCTGGCCATGCCCGCCCCCCTCTCCCAGCGTCTCAGTGCCCTTTCCAGATGATTCAGCAGCAGGACGTTCCCCTCCAGTGCAGCCCCCATAATAAGTGCCCACAGGAAGGTTCCCGTTGTCAAGGCTCACCAACAGCAAGGTGATGGTCAGAAGGCTGAAGATCGCCTGCCTGCGCTGTCTCAGTCGTCAAATGGCTCTCAGTGTGCAGCTCAGCAACTCTTTGTAGCTCTTGAGGAAGTTGTGCTCCAAAAATGGCTGCCGCTTTTAAACCACACCAGTCCCCTTTAAATAACGCTCCTCCAGCCCGAGAGCGACTTGGTCCAGGTAAGCTGTCACTATTAGCGCCAGGCGCTACGGAGGGGGGCGCCACTGAATTTCCGGTCCGGGGCGCCCAAAAGATGTTGCGCCGGCGCTAAATGCATGCTCAATATGGGGCGACCTTGCGCCCACCCGGAATTTGGCTAGCGCCCCACTTCTCGGCCTCTTTAGGCGTTAATCGGTGGCGCTAACAACCGAATTTCTCCCCCTTTGTGTCTTAATGCAAGGAGCATTCGTAATAAGGTGGATGAATTAGCTGCGCAAATAGAGGTAAACGAATATGATATGATTGGGATTACGGAAACATGGCGCCAGGGTGGCCAAGGCTGGGAACTCAATATCCCGGGATATTCAATATTCAGGAAAGATAGGCAAAAAGGAAAAGGAGGTGGGGTAGCATTGCTGGTTAAAGAGGGGATTAACACAATTGAAAGGAAGGATATTAGCTCTGATGATGTGGAATCTGTATGGGTAGAACTGAAAAATACTAAGGGGCAGAAAACGTTAGTGGGAGTGGTATATAGACCTCCAAACAGTAATGCGGAGGTCGGGGATGGCATCAAAAGGGAAATTAGCGAAGCATGCAATAAGGGCACAGCAGTTATCATGGGTGACTTTAATCTACATATAGATTGGGCTAACCAAATTAGTAACAATACTGTGGAGGAGGAATTCCTGGAGTGTATACAGGATGGTTTCCTGGACCAATATGTCGAGGAACCAACTGGAGATCAGGCCATTTTAGACTGGGTATTATGTAATGAGAAAGGATTAATTAGCAATCTTGTTGTGCGAGGCCCCTTGGGTCAGAGCGATCATAATACTGTATGATAGAATTCTTTATTAAGATGGAGAGTGAAATAGTTGACTCGGAGACTAGGGTCCTGAATTTAAATAAAGGAGACTACGATGGCATGAGGCGCAAGTTGGGTAGGATTGATTGGGGAACGACACTCAAAGGGTTGACGGTGGATGGGCAATGGCAAACATTCAAAGATCGCATGGATGAACTACAAAATTTGCTCATCCCAATTTGGCATAAAAATAAAACAAAAAAGGTGACTCAACCGTGGCTAACAAGGGAAATTAGGGATAGCATAAGATCCAAGGAGAGGACATATAAATTGGCCAGAAAAAGCAGTAAACCTGAGGATTGGGAGCAGTTTAGGATTCAACAAAGGAGGACAAAGGGATTAATTAAAAGGGGGAAAATAGAGTATGAGAGTAAGCTTGCAGGGAACATAAAAACTGACTGTAAAAGCTTTTATAGATATGTGAAGAGAAAAAGATTGGTGAAGTCAAGCGTAGGTCCCTTGCAGTCAGAATCAGGGGAATTTATAATGGGGAACAAATAAATGGCAGACCAATTAAATACATACTTTGGTTCTGTCTTCACAAAGGAGGACACAAATAACCTCCCAGAGATGTCGTGGAACATAGGGTCTAATGACAGGGAGGAACTGATAGAAATCAGTATTTGTAGGGAAATGGTGTTAGGGAAATTGATGGGATTGAGGGTTGATAAATCCCCAGGGCCTGATAATCTACATCCTAGGGTACTTAAGGAAGTGGCCCTAGAAATAGTAGATGCGTTGCGGGTCATCTTCCAAAATTCGATATACTCTGAAACAGTACCCATGGATTGGCAGGTAGTTAATGTTACCCCACTGTTCAAAAAGGGTGGTAGAGAGAAAACGGGGAATTACAGACCGGTAAGCCTGACATCGGTAGTGGGAAAATGCTAGAGTCCATTATAAAGGATGTAATAGCAGAACACTTAGAAAAAAGTGACTGGATCGGACAAAGTCAACATGGATTTACAAAAGGTAAATCGTGCTTGACTAATCTACTGGAATTTTTTGAGGATGTAACTGGTAAAATAGATAAGGGAGAACCAGTGGATGTGGTGTATTTGGATTTTCAAAAGGCTTTCGATAAGGTCCCGCATAAGAGATTAGCGTGTAAAATTAAAGCACATGGGATTGGGGGCAAGGTATTGACTTGGATAGAGAACTGGTTGGCCGACAGAAAGCAAAGAGTTGGAATAAACGGGTCTTTTTCCGAGTGGCAGGCAGTGACTAGTGGGGTACCGCAGGGATCGGTCCTTGGACCCCAGCTATTCACAATATATATTAAGGATCTACATGAGGGAACTAGATGTAATATCTCCAAGTTTGCAGACGACACAAAGCTGGGTGGGCGTGTGTGCTGTGAGGAGGATACCGAGAAACTCCAGCATGATTTGGACAGGTTGGGTGATTGGGCAGAAGCATGGCAGATGCAATATAACGTGGATAAATGCGAGGTTATCCACTTTGGTGTCAAAAACGGGAAGGCAGATTATTATCTGAATGGCAATAGATTGGGAGAAGGGGAAGTGCAACGAGACCTGGGCGTCCTTGTGCACCAGTCGCTGAAAGTAAGCATGCAGGTGCAGCAGGCGGTTAAGAAGGCAAATGGTATGTTGGCCTTTGTAGCGAGAGGGTTTGAGTACAGGAACAAGGATGTCTTGCTGCAGTTGTACAGGGCCTTGGTAAGACCACATCTGGAGTATTGTGTGCAGTTTTGGTCATCTTATCTGAGGAAGGATATTCTTGCCATGGAAGGAGTGCAGCGAAGATTCACCAGGCTGATACCTGGGATGGCAGGAATTACGTATGAGGAGAGATTGGGTCGATTGGACTTGTACTCACTGGAGTTTAGAAGAATGAGAGGGGATCTCATTGAAACTTATAAAATTCTAACAGGACTAGACAGACTAGATGCTGGAACGATGTTCTCCCGATGGTCGGGGAGTCCAGAACCAGGGGTCACAGTCTAAGGATACGGGGTAAGCCATTTAGGACAGAAATGAGGAGGAATTTCTTCACCCAGAGAGTGGTGAACCTGTGGAATTCTCTACCAAAGAAGGCAGTTGAGGCCAATTCATTAAATATATTCAAGAAGGAGTTGGATATATTTCTTAAGGCTAGGGGGATCAAGGGATATGGAGAGAAGGCAGGAACAGGGTACTGAATTTGGATGATCAGCCATGATCTCATTGAATGGCGGAGCAGGCTTGAGGGGCCGAATCGCCTACGCCTGCTCCTATCTTCTATGTTTCCATGATTTGCTTCGCTACCTCCCTCTCACTATTTGAAGGCCTATAGAATACCCCCAATAATGTGATCATACCCTTTTTGCTCCTCAACTCTAACCAAACAGATTCTGTCCTTGTCCCCTCAAGAACATCCTCCCTTTCCAACACTACAATGTCTTCCTTAATCAGCACTGCCACCCCACCTCCCTTTTTTCCTTCCCTGTCTTTTCTGAACATCTTGTCCCCTTGAATATTTTTTGCCTAGTACTCACCGATGTTAAGCCACGTTTCCGTTATTGCCACAGCATATTTCCACACTGCTAATTGTACTTGTAACTCACTAACCTTATTCACCACAATTTGTGCGTTTACATACATGCATTCTAAACTCATTTTTGAATTTTTCGTAGTCTTTCTTAGTCTGCTCCAATCTAATATGGTACTACTACCGCTTCTAGTACTAGCTTCTCTAGTACTATTCAACACACTCACTCTTTTATGCACCTTATTCCTCTTTTCCACTCCTATATGCTGGAGCCCATCCCCCTGCCAAGCTAGTTTAAACCCTCCCCAACAGCACTAACGAACCTCCCCGCGAGAATATTGGTCTCGGCTCTGTTGAGGTGTAACCCGTCCGGCTTGTACAGGTCCCACCTTCCCCAGAAATGGTCCCAATGCCTCAGGAATCTAAAGCCCTCCCTCCTGCACCATTTTTTCAGCCACACATTCATCTGTTCTATCCTCCTATTCCTGTACTCACTAGCACGTGGCACCGGGAGTAATCCTCGAGATTACTACCTTTGAGGCCCTGCTTTTTAATCTCTCTCCTAGCTCCCTAAACTCTGCCTGAAGGACCTCATCCCTCGTTCTGCCTATGTCGTTGCTACCAATATGGAGAACGACCTCTGGCTGTTCACCCTGCCCCCTCAGAATGTCCTGCAGCCGCTCAGTGACATCCTTGACCCTGGCACCAGGGAGGCAACATACCATCCTGGAGTCACGTCTACGGCCGCAGAAATGCCTGTCTGCTTCCTTAACTATCAAATCCCCTACCACTATTGCTCTTCCACTCTTTTTCCTCCCACCCCGAGCAGCTGAGCCACCCGTGGTGCCGTGGACTTGACTCTGGCTGCACTCCCCAGAGGAACCATCGCCCTCACCAGTACTCAGAACAGAATACTGGTTGTAGAGAGCGATGCACTCCGGGGACTCCTGCACTACCTGCCTGGTCCTCCTCTTCTGTCTGGCGGTCACCCATTCTCTCTCTGCCTGCATACCAGAATCAGTTTGCATTGGTCTCCTGGGAGGTCTCTTCCACCCACTGCATGCATGGGAGAACCTGGGTGCAGCTGTACACCTCTGTGCAGTGGTTGTCAGTGTTTGCAGCACCTCAATGCTGTAGAACACTGACAGCACAGCTGTCAAAATCAATTTGTGCATGGTCTCTTTAAGGAAACCGGCTGATGATGCATTAACAAATGATGTCATCAGACCTGCTTCCTTCAATTGGCCGGCAAACACGCTTGGCGGGGCTAACAAGCCCAACTAGGGGAAAATCATTCTACACAGCGGGCTGGAGCCAGCAGTGCGGTCGGGACCCGTCACCGATGTCGCCCGCCGAGGCTGGGGAAATCGCGGCCTGTGAGTGGTGAAAATAGGAAAAAAGTGCATATCTTTCGCTGGAGTGTAATATACCCAAAAATCATTCAATGCACATTCATAAATGTACTTTATGTTCTATTGTCATCTGAATTCGCAAGTGTAATTTGCCTAAAGATTTTATGTAAAATCAATAGTTTTAAAATAACTGAAAGCACTGCCGTTTGTCTGCTGCACATCAAAGAATACATTAAAGATGCAGCACTACCAGGGATCATTTAATAGAATGCCTTTATAGCACTTCGACCAATTTATTTATAACTAGCATCCCCTGTAGTGAGCTATTTACAAAATTCCTAACAACCCTCGCAAACTCCCCCATATGTGAATAATGACAATTTATTCGTAAACTATTGGATAAATATAGCGCAAAATGATGTAGTTCTTCATGTTACATGCACATTCTGAGTCAGTGAGAATTACAAACCAACAGAATAACAAATTAAAATTTGCCTGAAAACAAAATTTACCATTGTATAATTATGACAGACTTTTCTGGTTTCCAGAAATGACTACTAACCATCAATAAAATGGTCATATTTTACCACTGCCTTAGGATATCCTATGCAGCATCTACAATGTAGAAGATGAGAGTAAAGATGTCCAGAGTGTCAGCTCAGGTGGTAGCATTCTTGTCTCTGAGTCCGAAGGTTGTAGATTCAAGCCTCGTTCCAGGCTTTGAGCGTTCATACCCCATTCCAATGCAGTACTGGAGGGGGTGTTGTATTGTCGCAAGTGCTGCCCTACGGATGAAGCAATAAACCAAAGCAGCATCTGCTTCATCCGTTCCTGTGGTTTAGGTAATGCTAAAGATCCCACTATTCAAATAGGAGCAGCGAGATCTCCTGAAATCAGGCCAGCATTCTTCTCTCAACCAACATTTGTTTTTTTTGCTGTTTGTGGGACATTGCTGTGTGCAAAATTGCTGCTATGTTCACCTAGTAAACAATAGTGACTGCACTTCGAAGTAATTTGTGATGTTGCTGGGAGATGAGATGAGAAATTATGTAAATGCAAGTTTGTTCTGCCTTTAGGGGAAGGTGTAGAGATTAGATTTTAAAATAAGAGATATCCAGATCCAATATGTATTGCAGCATTGTTCAATGCCCACTTCTTTCCATACTGAAGCCTGACGATCAGCTCAACATGTTTGGTGTCCACAACTTGCTGGCTACATTCAAATCTGGCCCGAACCCGAGTATGGCTTGGGCCTCCTGATACCGGCTTCATGAGGGCAGCATGGCCACACCACCAACTTTGCACTTGTTTCAGGCGGAAGTCAAAAATCCCACCACTGCTGCTTGTGGGACTTTGCTGCGTGCAAATTGGCTGCTGCAATTTCCTACATTACAATAGTGACTACACTTCAGTTGTACTTCATTGACTGTGAAGGGCTTTGGGATGTCCTGAGAATGTGAAAGGTGCGATGTAAATGCAAGTTCTTGCTTCTTTTATTGCTAGGTGGAAATCATAACATTTCTTACCTGAGTACCACCAGCAAAGGGCATCACCACCTTCTTAGGGAAACTGTGTATGGGAAATAACTGCAGCCTTGTCAGCATCTTCCACATTCAGCACACAAATTAAAAAAAAATTCTCCCATCTCTTCTGAATTGATGACTCTTGCTGGGGTATAGTTCCATAGTTACTTGCCTTCTAGTATCTTGCCCATGTAGCCACTTTCACGTGATAGCCTGGACAGTAAGTGGTCAATTTTTGTCTTAACCACCTGGCAGAGCGGATTGCCTGTCAGTTGTCGAAGACATCCAATTTTCATTCCATTGATTTCAATCTAATGCAAATTGGGTGGGCAATCCACTTCACCAGATTAGCGCCCAGGTAGTGAAGCCTATTTAATCATGGAGGGCATCATAGCCAAGTGTAATTCTATTCCTGACAAAGATCTACATTTACAATTTAATAGCATCCAGGAATGAGATTCCTGGCTGGGTTTCCACTGGCCCAAACACCTTGCTGTCAGGTGTAGACATTTCTAGCTTTCCAACGACTGAGCCACTTCAGACCGATTAACTGGGCATAAACTGGGAATTGAACTGCAGAGCTACTCTGCAAGGTTTGGTAAATTATATTTACCTACCAGACCATCAGGGAGCTGGTGTCAAACAGATTTAACTCATGACATAGTGGAAATTAAGTAGATTAGCAACAGAGGAATTTCAAAGATGTTCCTAGCTTACCTCCTAGAAACCAGTTACCTCAGAAAAGTCAAGGATGTGAAAAGATTGATAATGAAAATACACTAGAGTAAATTCTCACCTTTAGCCCTTATGGCACAGAGTTTTTTGCACTTGAAGCACATATAGGAATTTGGCCATGTGCAACCACAGTTTTCTATCCATTAAAATTACTGGACTTAAAATCACGGAGGGCATTCACCTGAATGTCTGATATGCATATGGAGGTCTGCATACTGAGAGCACATATTTGAAATTAAGGGGGGAAAATTGAGTCAAGCCCCGAAAAAATTAGCACCCCCGTGGCCAAAATTCACCGGTAGTGCCCCAAGAGGGAAGCGGGGTGCTACTGGAAGCGCCCCGCCTTCTTCTTGGGGCGCGTCCAGTAGCCATGCTCTGTGGCACGTCGCGCCGCGGTACTGCAGGCCTTCCTCCCCTTAAAGGGGAGGGGCCTTGTGCAGCAGGACCCCGGCATGCAAGAGAAGTGCCGGGCTCACGGAGCGCAGCTGGCACTCTGCGGGGGGGCTGCAGAGGAGGCAGGTGCTGGCAGGCGGCCAGCAACAAAAATGGCCGCCCGGCACCTTGCCCATAATTAGCGCCGCCCCGGCCACAGGTAGGCCCCCCTGACCCCGTCGAACATAACGTCTGGCGGTAAATCAGGGGGTGCTACCGAAGAACGCGGCCTGGGCATGAGCGGGGCACTGCGCACGCCGATGACTTCAGCGCCGCGGGGTGCTAATGGTTACCGCCGCCGCTAACCTCCCGCTGAATTTTGCAGGAGGCGTTGGCGGCGCTGCGCCCAGGCGCTAGTTGCTTTGCTCCCTGTTAGCGCCCTCTTAGAGCGCTAACGGGAGGTGCAGAGCAACCAACTTTTTAGGCCTAAGTACTTAAGATGGTAATTTACAATTATGTTTTAAGAACAGGAGCCATGATTTCCATGGTTTTTTTAACCATAGCTTCAGTGGGAGATCAGCAGACCTCTGGAGAAACTGCATCAATGGCCATTTTTACCAGGAAGTTGTTGTCTGAGATACTCTACTCCTCCAAAAGCTGCGCGATAACAGCATCTCGCCTCTAACTCATCATTAAAGTACATTGAACGGCGTGAAGTTGCTGTACTTACCCAATAGATACACACTAAATGCGCCAGAAAAAGTTAGGGCTTGTCCATTCCAGTGTAAGTACCCTTTTAACAGTTCCTAGCTTTTCTCCAGGTTATTCAGCGATATTTCACTGGAGAACCCCTGCAGAAATTCCAGGCGAGTTTCTTTTTGACAATGCAGTATCTTTTTTTTCAAGTGATTATAATGGTTCCAAATCAAACTAATGTAAATCCATTTTAATATAACAGATATACAGTGATCAGTTCACAGTGAAATATGTCATGGTTTATGTCAGTCTCCGCATATCATAGAATGATGCAACACAGAAGGAGGCTCTTCGGCCCATCGTGACTGTACCGGCTATTTGGTAGAGCTATTCAATTAGTCCCATTCCCCTGCTCTTTCTCCATATCCCATATACCTAACTTTAATTTAACACACTACTGTAAATTATTTGTTTTCATGTGTTACTGTTACAATGTTAATAAATATCAGTTGTTAACTAAAGACTTCAGATTGTTACATTTGGACAGTGGGACGGGTATTGCGGTCAGTGGTGACGCCATTTGATACACTTGCACTCGCCCAAGGACTTTTTATGAGCTTTTGCACTGGAGGTTCCTGTCGGCCAACTATCTACAGGGCATGTGGGATCTGTGTGAACAGGGCAAGCAACTGTATCTCCTTAACCAATCAGATTGAAGAATTGTTCATGAGCAATGCAGAAATAACAACAGAAAATGCTGGAAAAGCTCAGCAGGTCAGGCAACATCCGTGGAGAGAAATTTGAGTTGACGTTTCGGGTTTGACCCTTCTCCAAAACTGGAGAGAAAAGGAACTAGATCGAAGGCAGGGCTGCGATCGGACAAAAGAATAAAAGAACCAAAAGAAGTAAAAGAGATTAGAAGCTAGACGAGATGGTAATAGGCTGGGATTAGGTGTAAAGTGTACTGGCAGGGCAAAAGATAGCTGCCAGGTGTGAGAGAGAAACAAAAGGAAAGGGGGGGGGAGGAAAGGAGTGGAAAAATATAAGTAAAAATGAAATAGGGGCCGAGGTTATGATCTGAAATTGTTGAACTCGATATTGAGACCGGAAGGCTGCAGAGTGCCTAATCGGAAGATGAGGTGCTGTTCCTCGAGTTTACGTTGAGCTTCCGTGGAACAGTACAAGAGGCCAAGGACGGTGAGGTCCGAGTGGGAATGGAGCGGTGAATTGAAATGACAGGCGACCGGAAGCTCGGGGTCACCCTTACGGACTGAACGGAGGTGTTCCGCAAAGCGGTCACCCAATCTGCGTTTGGTCTCCCCAATGTAGATGCGGTCTCCTCTACATTGGGGAGACCAAACGCAGATTGGGTGACCGCTTTGCGGAACACCTCCGTTCAGTCCGTAAGGGTGACCCCGAGCTTCCGGTCGCCTGTCATATCAATTCACCGCTCCATTCCCACTCGGACCTCACCGTCCTTGGCCTCTTGTACTGTTCCACGGAAGCTCAACGTAAACTCGAGGAACAGCACCTCATCTTCCGATTAGGCACTCTGCAGCCTTCCGGTCTCAATATCGAGTTCAACAATTTCAGATCATAACCTCGGCCCCTATTTCATTTTTACTTATATTTTTCCACTCCTTTCCTCCCCCCCCCCTTTCCTTTTGTTTCTCTCTCACACCTGGCAGCTATCTTTTGCCCTGCCAGTACACTTTACACCTAATCCCAGCCTATTACCATCTCGTCTAGCTTCTAATCTCTTTTACTTCTTTTGGTTCTTTTATTCTTTTGTCCGATCGCAGCCCTGCCTTCGATCTAGTTCCTTTTCTCTCCAGTTTTGAAGAAGGGTCAAACCCGAAACGTCAACTCAAATTTCTCTCCACGGATGTTGCCTGACCTGCTGAGCTTTTCCAGCATTTTCTGTTGTTATTTCTGCATTGCTCATGAACAATTCTTCAATCTGATTGGTTAAGGAGATACAGTTGCTTGCCCTGTTCACACAGATCCCACATGCCCTGTAGATAGTTGGCCGACAGGAACCTCCAGTGCAAAAGCTCATAAAAAGTCCTTGGGCGAGTGCAAGTGTATCAAATGGCGTCACCACTGACCGCAATACCCGTCCCACTGTCCAAATGTAACAATCTGAAGTCTTTAGTTAACAACTGATATTTATTAACATTGTAACAGTAACACATGAAAACAAATAATTTACAGTAGTGTGTTAAATTAAAGTTAGGTATATGGGATATGGAGAAAGAGCAGGGGAATGGGACTAATTGAATAGCTCTACCAAATAGCCGGTACAGTCACGATGGGCCGAAGAGCCTCCTTCTGTGTTGCATCATTCTATGATATGCGGAGACTGACATAAACCATGACATATTTCACTGTGAACTGATCACTGTATATCTGTTATATTAAAATGGATTTACATTAGTTTGATTTGGAACCATTATAATCACTTGAAAAAAAAGATACTGCATTGTCAAAAAGAAACTCGCCTGGAATTTCTGCAGGGGTTCTCCAGTGAAATATCGCTGAATAACCTGGAGAAAAGCTAGGAACTGTTAAAAGGGTACTTACACTGGAATGGACAAGCCCTAACTTTTTCTGGCGCATTTAGTGTGTATCTATTGGGTAAGTACAGCAACTTCACGCCGTTCAATGTACTTTAATGATGAGTTAGAGGCGAGATGCTGTTATCGCGCAGCTTTTGGAGGAGTAGAGTATCTCAGACAACAACTTCCTGATTTCCACATTTAACTGCAAATATGTGTCGCTGGACGTTGCTGTCCAATTTACACGTGAGCACTGTTAGCCTTACCATTAATTGTGTTATTTTATGCCTTTTATTATACTTTATTTGCTAAATAGACAGGGCTAATTTATTCATCAAATTCAATACTTGTGCAGTACATATTTTTCAAAGCTTGAAGAAACCATGGGCCATTTGTCAAACAGAAAGGTGAGGTCAGCTGTAGCTTACAAATGAGTTACTGATTGAAAAATTTAGATGAGGACACTCGTTTAGGCTTTTGCATTTGTAAAATTATGAAGTATTCTCTTTGCACATGACTTTGCTGAATTCAGAATTTTTAATGTAAGAAACGGCTTTTAAAATGCAGTGCAAGCACAGCTGTTGTTGGAACGATTCCATCGACGTGATGCCAGATGCAAGTAATTATGTTTAAACACACATAGATTGCCTTACTGATGCTCATGAATTTGATACCATGACCTTGTCATGACTAAGGAGGTCTGTCTGGAAGAATTACCGTGTCGTGCTCAACAGTTTATGTGATTATGGAGAACAAGACCAGTAATGATTGATGAGAATGCTATTGATATTGCTTGAGCATTAGCAATTTTTCCTACGGGTAAGTCTCAGGAGAAAGAGGGGGCTGGGAGCTTTCACAGTGAAAGGATTGCTACTACCTGTACAGTTAATAGGTAACATTTACTTCCATATAATCAAGAAACGTTTGTGCTCACACACAAGGCAGTGTTTGCCTTCTTTGTACATTTACTTGCACTTTTCTGTTGCACCTATGAACTTACTAATCATAGTTTGCTCCTTCGGGCATATCCAAAGAAGCAATAGACTTTGAGAATATGGTTTGAATTACGTTGGTGCAAAAATACTTCTACATCAACTTTAAAAAATGTAAAATTGGTCTTTGGGCGCTAATGCATTCTCATTCACATTTTCCCTCCTTCCCATTCCTCTACCCAAAACAGCTGCAACACAAGATCCTAACTAAAAATGTATTTTTTAATAAAGGATTGTGACAACATTGTGCAACAGTTATTTTGTGTGACTACAACAATACACGTACATATTTCATGGACCTGTTGCATGAGGTACTGATCCAACGGGTAGACCTTCCTGATTATACAAGAGTGATGGATTTGTTCGTGAATTATGTCATCAAATGCAAAATACTCACACCAGAATGTGTTCGATTTATATTCATGGATATAAATGAAAACAACAATTTGAAAAATGGAGTACACAGTCTTCCAACCAGGTGATCTGCAAATGAAGAAGATAGATAAAATAGAGGCTTTTTGAGTCATGCTAGTCATAACATCAGGTAACCAAAGTTTTCAGTATAATTTAATTAAGCTGTTTTTTGCTTTTGTTATTGGTAAGTTTGATTTCTTTGGTGGTTGTAAGGCTGCTGGAGTTGAGATATGATCAGCCATGATCTAATTGAATGATGGAACATGTTAGAGGGGCTGAATGGCTTCTTCCTGTTCCTATGTTCCTGTTTTTTCAGTTTGAAAATGAGTTATACGCAAGCTTTTAATATATAAAGGTACTTGCAAAATCGTTACCACATAAGAACTAAAACAACATCTTGCATTTATATAGCATCTTTAACATAGGAAAATGTCCCATGGCGCTTCATCGAGTCAAAGAAGGAGGTTTTCAGGAGGCTTTCAAAGGAGGAGAGGAAGGTGAAGAAGTTTAGGGAGGGTATTTCAGAACTTAGGCCCAGACGGCTGAAGGCATGGCCACCAATTTTTGTATTTTATTCATTCACGGGATGTGGGTGTCGCTGGCAAGGCCAGAATTTATTGCCCATCCCTAATTGCCCTTGAGAAGGTGGTGGTGAGCCGCCTTCTTGAACCGCTGCAGTCCATGAGGTGAAGGCACTCCCACAGAGCTGTTAGGGAGGGAGTTCCAGGATTTTGACCCAGCGACAATGAAGGAACGGCGATATATTTCCAAGTCAGGATGGTGTGTGATTTGGAGGGGAACTTGGAGCTGCACTCATCCAGACAAGTGGAGAGTATTCCATCTCAGTCCAATGGGAGTACGGGATGCGTAAGTGGGCAAAGTTGGAGGAACGCAGAGTTCTCAGAGGCTTGTAGGGCTGAAGGAAGTTACATAAATGGGAAAGGGCGAGGTCATGGAGCGATTTGAACACAAGGATAAGAATTTCAAATTTGAAGCATTGGTAGTCCAGGAGCCAATATAGATTAGTGGGCACAGGGGTGCTGGGTTAGGGTAGAAGTAGCATCGTTTTCAATGAGCAGGTTTATGGAGGGTGGAAGATGGGAGGCTCGTCTAGTCTCAAGATAACAAAAGCATGGTTGAGGGTTTAGCAGCGGTTGGGCTGAGGTGGGGCAGAGGCGAGCGATGTTATCGGGATGGAAGTAGGTCGTCTTTGTGATGGAGATGATATGGTGTTGGAAGCTTAGTTCGATCAAATATGATGCCAAGGCTGCCAATAGTCTGGCTCAGCCTGAGACGGAGGCTAGGGAGGGGGATTGGAATAGGTGGCGAGAGAACGGAGTTCATGGCTGGAAAAGGAGTGAGGATATCCTGGTGAAAAACCCAGGGTGGGGCTTGGATGGGGAGCAAAGAACTAAAGACTTTAAAGGGGAAGCAAGAAGGGTGGACCAAAGTGAGGTGTTCAAAGGAGGCGTAGGTACCAGAGGGGTAGGGGGAGACACCAAGGTGAGATTTAGTGGTGACCACACCACCACCACGGTGCTTTTGGAGGAACATGTGGTGGAAGGTATAGCCAGGCGGGGAGACTTTGGTAAGGGACAAGGGCCTAGAAATTCATTATAGCCACTTTTGGGGCGGTAAAGTCGGGCGGCCGCTAAAGTTTGCGCCCGGCGCAAACTCGAGGCCACATCGCCGATATTCATTAGCTTCGCCTTAAGAGTTTGCTCGAGCGCAAAAACTGGCGATGCACAGCTCTCTTTAGGCGCTAAGCCGGAGGTGCTGAGCGATACCGCCGAGGCCGGGCGCAACGCAGGTGCGGCCATTTCTTGATTGACAGCAGACACCCTGGCGCCGGCCAGCTCTTAAGGGGGAAGGGTCGACTTGGTCTGCTGCCACGCCCTGGACACTGGAGCCCTCCAGCTAGGCCTGAACACTGCTGCTGGACCCAAATAGCGCCTCAAAGTATGGAGAAGGCCCGTGAACGAGCGCAGCGCTTCTCAGAGCATGATCTGAGGGTGCTGGTTAGTGCTGTGGAGAAGAGACGCCATATTTTGTTCCCAGACAATGGGAGGAAGCCGCCGTCCCGCGTCTACCGGAGAGCCTGGAGGCATGTCGCCACCAGGGTGACATCCAACAGTGAGGTCCCCAGGAGCACGGTACAATGCCGCAAGAAGCTAAATGACCTCGCCAGGATTGTCAGGGTGAGTACCCTCTCCAGTGTCCTCCTCATCCTTGCATGTGCACCTCACATTATGGGCAAAGGGACCTCAAAGCCCTAATGGCCAGCCCTCATGCAGCAGCTATGGGACAGTCACGAACATCAATTGCACATTGTGCACTTAACACACTGGCCAGGCTATTCGACTATGGGAGGCAGTGCACACAAGATCAGGGCTACACACTGGCCAGGCTATTCCACCATGGGAGGCAGTGCACACAAGATCAGGGCTACACACTACTTAGAGGCCGTCCTTTCTCTTGCAGGCCAAGCTGGCCAATAATAAGAGGAGCCAGACTGTGACCGGGGGAGGCGGACCCCAGATCCAACCGCTCACCGAGTTGCAACAGCGCGTGGAGCGCATCATGGGTGCCCGGGTGATTGGCCCCGTTGCATCTGGAGATGCCGACCCTGTTCTGGGCACCAATGGTAAGGACATCACCTTTTGGACCTCTCTCGTCCCACTAGCGCATCAGATCTACATCCTTTGCCACTGTCCGACCAATGCGCTGAATGCCACCGCTCATGCATCCCTCGCTGACGCCCTCTCCTCACTCTAAAGCTACTCTTGTGCCTTCCTGCTTTCAGATGGTGAGGAGGAGGTCCCTGAAGTTGCCAGTGACAGCCCCTCAGAAGAGGAGGAGGAGCAAGAGGAAGGCGGCCCATCAGGGGAACCCTCAGCCGCGGCAAGCCATGCCACTGTAGGGGAGACGTCTTCCCTGGAGGGGAGCGTGGGGGAAGTGTCGGAGGGGAGTGTAGCTCCTGGGACCAGCGGCCTGCAGAAACGCGGGAGGGGGGTGGAAGCTCAGCGGCCTTCTCCCCAGAGGGGGGAAGGGTCGGAGGGGAGTCCAATTGCTGGGCCCAGCGGCGTCCAGCAACGCAGGAAGGGTCGGCCAGTTCGGCGGCCTTCTCCCCAGAGGGAGAGTCCGGCCTCCAGTCCGGAGACGGTCAACGCCGAGGAGATGCGCCGCCTCGAGGACATGTCCGCGGACTCGGAGCGCCGGCACACGGAGCTCGTGGGGGTAGTGGGACGGATGCCTGAGGCCATCCAGTCCCTGTCTCGGAGTGTCACCGAATTCGGGGCCTCTCTGGCAGCGACTGGCCAGGTGATCAGTGGTGCCGTGCAGTCACTGGCTGCTCTGATGCGGTCACAGAACAGGGCAACACGGGCACTCACTGCTGCCACACTCGCTGTGTCAGCCCGGCATCGCCAGGGCACCCGGCGCGCTGCAGCAGCACAGCGGTCTGTCCCTCGGCAGATTGCTGCGCATGCTGCAGTGCTGGCCCGGCCGAGTGCCAGTGTCTCAGGCGACCAGCGACCGCCTGCCATCTGCCAGCTTGCCCCCATTCCTCCAGCCGCCACTGCCACTCCCCCAGTGGAGCTGCCACGAGCTGCTGCAGCGACTGATGCCAGCCACAGCTGCAGCATTCACCAGCCGGCCCCTCGAGGGCCAGACCTCGTCTAGGCCGACCCCCAAGGGCATCTGCCGTCACGACATGTGCCCCTCAGGAGCCTTCCCCCAGCCTTGCAGCAGCCACTAGCCTCACTTTGAGGAGGAGCAGCAGGGTATCCAGGGGCTGGCAAAGTTTGCAGAAGGCATCGCCCTCGCGGGACACAAAGTAGAGGGTGTGTCCAAATGGTTTTTTTGGAATGGTTGTTTTTTGAAGGCCGAGGATGAGGCCATTTTTGTTTACATCTTTTGTTAATCCTCCCCAGGTTGTGGGAGTGAAGTGTTTTTTGGGGGTTTCGTGTGTTCTTGGTTTTCATGTGGGAAGGGCCCTGAGTTTGTACAATAAACCATTTTATTTATTCACATTGTCCATGTTTGATCTTTGAAGTGTTTGTTGCCTTAACCGGCTGAGGGCTTGCGCAGCGGCTGCAATCATGTTCTTTCATTGGCACAAGCCATTCCCTGACAGGGGGCCTAGAAGTGACGTTCAATAAGCCGCCGACGGGCGGCCCTTGGACCTTCTGCCTCCCTCCTGGGCTGGTACTCCTTGTCCTCCTCCTCCTCATGCTCCTCCTGCTCCTCCTCCTGAGGTGGTGGTCCAACGTGAGGTGGCAGTGCCTGAGTCCTGCGGATAGCCAGGTTGTGCAGCATGCAGCAAACGACGACGAATTGGGAGACTCGCTCCTGCGAATACTGGAGGGCTCCCCCGGAGCGATCCAGACAGCGGAACCGTTGCTTCAGGACGCCGATTGTTTGTTCGATGAGGTTCCTGGTCGCTTGATGGCTCTCGTTGTATGCCTCTTCAGCAGGGGTCGTGGGCGCGCGGAGCGGGGTCATGAGCCAGGTACACAAAGGATAGCCTTTGTCCCCGATAAGCCATCCTCTTGGGTGAGGCTGTGCCTGGAACATGTCAGCCACAGTTGTCTGTCGCAGGATAAAGGCATCGTGGCTGCTGCCTGGAAAGCGGGCATTGACAGCTAGGATGCGCTGCCTGTGGTCACACACCAGCTGTACGTTGAGGGAATGGTAGCCCTTCCAGTTGCGGTAATCCTCGGCATGCTCCAGAGGTGCCCGCAAAGCCACATGCGTGTAGTCAATGGCGCCCTGCACCATGGGGAAGCCCGCTATTCTTGCAAATCCCACTGCACGCTGCTGTTGCTTGTCCAGGGTCATGGGGAAGGAGATGAATTGACATCTCCTTCTGAAAAGGGCATTGGTCACCTGGCGGATGCAGCAATGCACGGCGAACTGGGAGATGTTAGCGATGTCCCCAGCAGCGGATTGGAAGGAGCCGGTGGCATAGAAGTTGAGAGCCACCGTCACCTTCACTGCCACCGACAGAGACGTCCTGCGCATCAGCTGTGGACGCAGATCTCTGTGAAGCAGCTGGCAGATGTCTGCAACCACCTCCCTTCTGAATCGCAGCCTCCTAACACACTGCGCGGCAGACATGTTGAGATAGGAGAACTGCTGGCGGTATACCCTGGGTGGGTAAGGCCTCACTTGGTGACGCCTGTTGCCCCCTCTGCGTCTAGCCAGGGCTGCCACTCTCTCACGGCGTCTGTAAGCCCTTCCGACATAAGGCTGAAACTCAGCGTTGGCACCCAATGCAGCCCCCATAATATGCTGGCAAACACTGAGATCTCAATGAAGGCAAAGATAATTGCAAAGCTCTGGTCTGAAGCCAAAAAGACCTGTCCTAGTGTTGGGCCAAAGCAGTAAGCTCTCTTCCTTGGTCTCTCTCCAAAAATCCGTTGCACAAGAGTGAATGCTGCAAAATGGCTGCCTTTTATAGTGCAGGGTAAGTGCCCTTTAATTTGCGCTCCCCGCGGCCCGCCTCGGCTGTGTACCGTTCCACTTCACAGTCGTTAGGGCCGCCCGGCGCACAATGGGGCGGCGTGAGTGAAGTTCCGGTTCCGGGCACACAAAGGGCGTTGCACGACGAAATGACATCATGATCTGCGCGCGCAGCTGAGCGCGCGCAAAGACTTTGCGCCGGCGCTAAATGTCTACTGAAGTTGGGGTGAGGCGCAGATCGCGCAGCGCCCGGGCGCTAAGCGCCTAGCGCTCGAGATCTGCTCCTCCTAAGGCGCTAACGGCTGGCGCAGCCAACTGAATTTCTAGGCCAAGGTGTCGTCACCCAAGAGCAAAGTTCCCATCAAGGCCATGTTGTCAATGCAATCAGCCACAATAAGGTCACGGTTGAAAAAAGTCTTGTTTGCAAGTGAACAGACATTATGGAAGGAAATGCGGAGAGGGGCAGTGATTGTTGATCCGCTGGCAGAGTCCAGGGGGTCAGTGGTGGGAGGGGTGAGCGGGACGTGAAGGTGGTTGACGAGATTAGAGCCCTCTCCCCAAAAAAAGAGTTATGTAAAAATGTGAATATTATCCTATGGCATGAACAATGCAGACTCTGGTATAAAATAGGGCTCAAAATCTATAACTTCTTGCTCCCAAAATACATACCCACTACACATAATGCAAAGTTAGCAAAAAAACTAATTTGTCCTTGATTTAGTAAAGAGTGTGATGGAATATTCTCCACTTGCCTGGATGAGTGTAGCTCCAACAACATTCAAGATGCTCGACACCATCCAGGACAAAGCAGCCCATTTGATTGGCACCCCATCCACCACCTTAAACATTCACTCCCTCCACCACCAGTGTACCATGGATGCAGTGTGTACCATCTACAAGATGCACTGCAACAACTCGCCAAGGCTTCTTCAGCAGCACCTCCCAAACCTGCGACCTCTTCCACCTAGAAGGACAAGGGCAGCAGGCGCATGGGAACACCACCACCTCCAAGTTCCCCTTCAAGTCATACACCATCTTGACTTAGAAGTATATCGCTGTTCCTTCATTGTCGCTGGGTCAAAATCCTGGAACTCCCTCCCAAACAGCACTGTGGGAGTACCTTCACCACACAGACTGCAGCGGTTCAAGGCGGCGGCTCACCACCACCTTCTCAAGGTCAATTAGGGATGGGCAATAAGAAAGAAAGACTTGTATTTATATAGTGCCTTTCATGACCACCGGATATTTCCAAGCGCTTTACAGCTAATGAACTACTTTTGAAGTGTAGTCACTGTTGTAATGTGGGAAACGCAGCAGCCACTTTGCACACAGCAGACTCCCACAAACAGCAATGTGATAAATGATCAGATAATCTGTTTGTTTTTGTTATATTGGTTGAGGAATAAATATTGGCCAGGACACCAGGAATAACTCCCCTGCTCTTCTTCGAAATAGTGCCATGGGATCTTTTACGTCCACCTGAGAGAGCAGACTGGGCCTCGGTTTAACATCACATCCGAAAGACGGCATCTCCGACAGTGCCGCACTCCCTCAGCACTGCACTGGAGTGTCAGCCTAGCTTTATGCGCTCAAGTCCCTGGAGTGGGAACTGAACCCATAAACTTCTGACTCAGGTGTGAGTGTGCTACCCACTGAGCTACAGCTGACACTGGCCAATAAATGCTCGCCTTTTCAGCGACACCCATATCCCATGAACGAATATTTTAAAAATACAGTATATGAAACACCAACCTGTGTATTTTTGTGTTTTCTGTTGGTGTTATTGATTCAGAGATGGAATTCTCTAAGTAACTGGAGCTGCCTTATTTCATTTTTATGAATGATTTCATTGTAGGATGCATTGGAAGAAATGTACATTTGAATGAAAGGTAAATCTCAAGACTGGGCAGCACTATCTGACAACATGCTTTCACCTCTGAGATATTGGTTCAAAGCTAGCCTAGACTAATGGAATGAAAGAGTCTCTCTCTCTTTCTCTCTGGGGTGGGAAAAGAGTGATAAGCCCACTGCTTGGATTTTAACTCGCATTTCTCCCGTTTTCTGCCAAGCAGAGGGAATTAAATTTCACCCTTTGGACTTCAGACGCATTTGTGGAGCAGTAAGAGAGAATGTCAGGGCTCCTGCAATAGCTCATTTGGGTTCGTGCAATATCTGAAACATATAGACCAGGCGTTTAGGATCTCTGGTCTACATTGCGTTAGCTCGTCGTCGTACGTGTCATCATACTGTTCCCTTTGGGGAACTGTATGAAGTGGTGGAAGGATTTCTGGCTGCGATTAATGCTCCTTCCGTGACCGTAACCATCTTCATACCAGCCATTAGGGTGGTTAGTCCTATGGCGGGAGGGTTTTACGGGCTCCCACAACCCATACAAGGGGTGGGGGGGCACCCACACCCACGGACGCAAGTATCCTGCTGGATGTCAACCCAGAATTTAGAGCCGGAGCTCTGACTCCACTTGCCGGGACTGTCTGGAGCGGGGTTCGAAACCCTACGCCTTCTGGCCCAGCGGCGGGGATGCTACCGCTGCGCCAAAGGCCCACTCCATTGCGTTAGCTAATCTTAGTTGAAACGATAGTGGGGCACGACAATTGACCTCAGAATTCCTGTGTTAGGGAAATCAAATGCCAGCTTAGGATCATACCTGCTAGCTTGATATTCAGTGGCCCCTACTGAAAAATGACGACACCAATATTATTCTTAAATGTGTGCGGTGGCACTCACCATCAAGGCTCATGTAGTAGGAATTACCTCTTGGGTGAGACATTGGAAGGCTGCCAGAGCCCACAGAACTGTACCTGAACATGGCACCACCTACAGGCATTGGAGAAAATGGATTAATTCTCAAAGCACATGAAGGAGGAAAACTAAGAGCATTTGGCAAATGCATAGTCACATTTTGCACAAGACCTTGCACAAAATATCTCCTACGGTGATAAATTAGACTTGTTCGAGCCCGTTTTTTGGCTGCTACGAGTGCCCTTCAAGCTCCAAAATGGCATCCGCGGCACGCACATACTTGTGGGGCGAATCGCGCCAGACGCCATATTGGTGCCGGACACCATATTGTACCGCATCTGCCGTATGCAGAGCAGGCAAATCATGATGTCAATCAGTGTGCGGCGCTGATTTGATGCCAGCGGTGCCATTTTGGAACTTAATGCTCCAGCCAATGCCCGCTTTTAACCTCAAATAGCTGAACACGTGCTCAGCAGCAGGAAGGACCCCGCCCCACCCCCACCAGCGCTTTTTTAAGGGATCATCAACTACTTACAGGTTAGTTGCTGGTTGATTTCTTCTGGCTGTTGCTATGATTCTTCAAGTGTTTGGTGCTTTCTATAGTTTCAAGTTGCAAAAACCTGCAGCGAATGGCATGACAGGTGCTGAAGGACTGTTTGCTGACTTCAAGGTTTCTGCGCAAACTAACTGGCCCCAAACATGGGTGCACTAGAAGGCATTCTCCTTGGATTACAGCATGACTTGGACAATGAACAGAGGCCATGCAGAGCAGGGCCAGCTGCTGGAATAGGAGGGGGAATAGGTCTCTCAGCAAGAGGCCATATCCACCCAGGGTGTTCAAGGAGCAATTCTGAACGTCAGCGAGGAACAATGTGTGAAATCTGCCACCTGCTGCAGCCACAACTGCAACCTCAGAGCAGGGTGAGGACCGCATTGTCCGTGGCTGTGAAGGTGACCATGATGATGAACTTTTATGCGCCTGGCTCCATCCAGGCTGGAGCTTCAGATATTTGCAACATATTGCAGTTTGCCGTCCACTGTGCGTAAGGGAGGTCACTGAGGCTCTCTATTGAAAGAGAGCTAACTACATTTCATTCTCTCTTGCCAGAGACAAGCAGGCGGAGTGAGCAAGCAGCTTCGCTAGGATTGCAGGCTTCCCCATGGTGCAGGGTGCCATTGACTGCGCACACATCGCTTTGTGGTCGCTGCATGGCAACTCTGCCCTATACCAGAATTGAAGGGGATTCCAGTCCCTCCATGTCCAGCTGGTGTGTGATCATAGGCAGCGAATTATGCAGGTCAATGACCAGTACCCTGGCAGCAGTCATGATGCCTTCATTCTGCGGCAGTCTGCTGTGCCAGCTGCATTTGAGGCACCTCGGCAAACCAAAGGGCGGCTACTGGGCGACAAGGGCTATCTGCTGACGACATGGATGACTCTGGTGCATAATCCACTCACAAGTGCACAGCATGCATACAATGAAAGCCATGCTGACACACACAATGTGATAGAGCAGACCATTGGCGTGCTGAAACAATGCTTACGTTGCCTGGACAGCTCTGGAAGAGCCCTGCAGTACTCGGCAGAGCAGATGTCAAGATTCGTGGTGGTCTGCTGCATGCTCCACATCATGAGGGCACAGCCCTTGCCACCAGCTATAATGCAAGCAGCTCAGGAGTAGGAGCTCATCTGAGTGCGATACCAGTAACCGCAACCCCGATTCCCCATTCACCAACAGTCCCACACCTTCTCTCTGTCATTGACCCATCACAGCGTCCGCTTGGCCACAATGCAAAACTAAAAGCCAACACAAAATAAACATTCCAAACCAAATTTATAAATGAAATCATGCCATATTGCATACAAACGTAAACTAATCACCCTTGTGCATTCCCTTAGTGCCTGTCTTCCGTGTGCCTTTGCCTGTCCTAGTGCTGCTACGCAGCGCTACCCCAGTGACTGCAGCATAGCTGGTGGAAGGCTGCTGATTTTCAGTGGAGGAGATGAGACTGCAGATGGCCTTGGAGGACAACCTCAAGCAGCGGGCCTAGAAGGCCCGGCTGCAGACTGCACCATCTGTGGGTGGCAGCAGTCTGGGCTGGCTGGCTAACAAGCAACAGCAAGGGCACTGGCGAAGTGACAGGGATAGGAGGATGAATGCTGTCTCCCTGAGAGAGGACAGCAGGTTTGTGCTCATATGAGCCACTGCCACACCCCCGGGGCGGCACCTCAGCAATCCTAGTAATCTGTTGGAGGACAGATTGCTGGACTGTTGTGACACCCTACAAGCCCCTTTGCACACTGTAATCCACAGCCATGATGGCAGCATTCTGAGCTTGCATTGCAGCAAGCTAATCTTGCTTGACAGCAGTCTGAGCCTCCACTGCAGCACTCAGACATTGGGTGGCAGCTGCTTGTGCTGCAATGGAAGCTGTGACATCGGCCATCAGATGCTGCATCATGGTTGGGTCCACAAGTGTGTGAACGGAGTTGGCCAGCACTTCCATGCTGGAAAGGATGGGCTCCAAGCTGTGCGCAAAGCCCTGTGCCAAGTTAATGCTGGACTCCTGCACGCTCCTTGACATTGACTGCAGGCTTTCTGGCAGGCTTCCCAATGCACCAAGCATTTTGTTGTGTATACCCATCAGTGTTCTTCTCTAGGCTGCCCCATCGAAGTCCTCATCTGAGTCCTCTGCAGCGCAACTTGTCTGCGACCTTGCATCTGCACTATCCTTGCCCCCCGCCCTGGCTGCAGCGCACTTGTGCCCAGTGTCTCAACAAGTGGAGATCCCACCTCTAATCTATCCTCTAAGATAAACGCAGTGTCAGTATCTGAGCTGGTAGCTGCGAGTGTGAAATCAAGTGACGGTGCTGTGTCTTCATCATCACTCTCTTCTTGGTGTTCCTCCCTGCCTGGCCAGGTTGCACCTCTTGGGTGTCTGAAAGGAAAAAGGCACAATGGTAAGGTTGTGGTGCAGGGAGGGGGGGAAAGTAAGAGGTACATGCTTACACCGTTTGCAGCTTGTAAATCAGAAGAGAGTATGGGATGAGGTGGAAGTGGGATTTGAGAAGGAGTATTAGGTATGAGGATACCGTCACCTTCGATGGTTTAAGCCCCGCTGCTGGCCACGGCCTCAGCAATGACCATCCCAATAATGGCCAGCGCCATCTCCTCCATGAAGGTTAGGATATGCAAGCGGCCTGTCCCCCTCCGGATAGCTCCTGCTGCTTCCAGTTGTGTGCCACCTTGTCCTGCAAGAGAGAGGGAAGTGTGCCAATGAGTGCCGTGCAATCTGTTTGGCTGATGTGGCTGTCATGGTTGAACAGCTGGCAGGGTGTGCAAGCTGTGAGATGTGGGTGTAAGGCTTGCAAGTGTCCTAAGTGTGTAAGGGTGAGGTGAAGCACATAAATGTTGGGTATGAGGCTTGATTGATAGAAATTATTGGTAGGTGAGTGATGGGGGTATGGTGATTTGAGCAGTGGCTGAGGCTACTGGTGTAGTTGGTAGGATATGGCATTTGAAGATGCATTCACTGACCTTGATCACTCGAGTGAGGCCATTGAACTCCTTGTGGCATTGCATCCAGGTCCTCGGGGCTTGACTCCTGGCATTGACTTCCACAGCTCTCTGCTCCCACTGCCTTTTGACTGTGTGTCTGGAGGGCCTCCTCCCGCCAGCCACCACCCCCCCACCCGCCCTGCGGATACAGGACATCTCTCCTCCATTCCACCTCCACCACCAAGACCTCCAGGGCTGTGTCTGAAAATCTTGGAGCCCGCTCTCTCCCCTGTTGTGGCATTCCTCACTCTTTGCCAGGTCAGAATCTCTTCAACCACGTCTCCCAGCACCTGCTGCAGCCACACTGCACCTCCCCATTAAGAAGTGCAGGCTAGCTTTAAGCAGTGCAGGCTAGCTTTAAGTGGTGCCAACCTCTCACGATATTGAGCCCCTGCTGATGCGTCAATGACCAGCGCAGTTAGCACTGGCTGGATGCAGAGATCATTCAATTGAGCAGGCAGCATGAAGTTGTCGTGCTGCCTGCATTGCAATCAACGGGTGCTGGTTAATCGCACATCCTGATCCCCGCGGCCATTTTTGGGGGCTATCCAATTTAGCCCGCGCAATGTTTAATTACATACATTAAAAAAATTCAAAATTGCACAAGACCAAAACTATTTCACTAATTACAATAGTTGGAAGTTTTGATTGTTGTTTTAGTAATCCTGGCCCTAGTTACAGAAGTGAATCAAAGCTGTCCATTTTATTACATTACAAAAATCTACTTAATGAAATGGCTTGGTGAGTAAGGGGGAAAAATTGGGTGAGTAGCGCCACCTGTTAGCTCCTAAAGAGGCAGTCAGTGGCTGTAGCGCCACTGGCTGCGCCTCCCGCGATATTCAGCAGGGGCG
This sequence comes from Somniosus microcephalus, assembly GCF_052327205.1. Taxonomy (NCBI): domain Eukaryota; kingdom Metazoa; phylum Chordata; class Chondrichthyes; order Squaliformes; family Somniosidae; genus Somniosus; species Somniosus microcephalus. The sequence goes on from NC_141002.1 coordinate 69,680,049, forward strand.
CTAATGGTGGCGTAAGCCATTTGCGCTGCGCCGCCACCGATGACGTCATCGGTGTGCGCAGCACCCCATTCGCGCTCCGTTCGCGATATTTGGTAGCGAACGGCGCCCGGTTCACGGGGCCTTACTGTGCTGGCAGCGGCGCAAGTTAAGGTGGAGGTGCGGGGCGGCTGCCTTTTTCGGCGGCCACCTGCCAGCACCTCCGTCCCCGGCCTCCTAACCCCCCCCCCCACCCCCCGCCCCATTGCCGGCTGTTTCCTGAGAGCCCGGCACTTCTCCTTGGTGCCGGGCTCATTTGCCGGCACTCACGAGTGGGGATCGCGCTGTTGCAGGCACCTCCCCCTTAACAGTGGGAGGAAGGCCTGCGCAGCACGTTGCGCTGCGATATTCAGTTTCAGCGCCCTAAGAGGGACGCGGAGCGCCTTGAGCCTCACCCCGTGTCCCTCGAGGGGCAATGAAACTGAATATCTGACGATCGCTAAAGCCTCGAACGCTGCGCTAAATCCTGCGCTCAGGCGACTTTGGCGCCCCAACCCAATTTCTAGGCCTAAGTATTTAAGGATAGCACGTGCAGCGATTTTATTTAAAAAAAACTCTACATTGACTCACCTGGGCATTATGCAACTGCCACGGTAGATATGAAAAATTATTGCTATGTGGGACTGTAAGCTGACCATAGGAGGGCAGGAATGAAGTTCTAGGCACCAGAATTCAATAGTGATGTTTTTTATACCTGTTTAGTGGTAACCAACACTGCAGTGCAAGATCAATTGCAATTCCCTTTGCTGATCAATACCTTTCATGAATACTTGTTGGGGATGGTGTTATTCAGCATTAAGATGCTGTAACAGAAAAAACAGGTACAAATAGTGGAGAATGAATTTATTTCATTATAAATAGGAGATTGCACAAAAAGTAAAAGGAAGTTGGAGTGATTTAGTGCCAAAAATAAAAATGGCAATTTAGTTTAAAGGTAGAAGTTTAGTGAATGTACAATTGCAGCAAGACCTCCTTAATCTTAAACTCCAACCCCCTTGCAATAAAGGCTCAGTAAAGTGCTAATGACTGTGTATAAACTCTCCTAGGTTATTTGATTCCAAACTCACTGAAAGAACAAATTAACATTAATTGATTGTCAGCCTGCAGTCACTGGTAGCACTCTCACTTTAGAATCAGAACTTTGTGGGTTTAAAGCCCCACTCCAGAAACTTGAGCACATAATCTAGGGTCACATCTCAGTGCAGTACTGCGGGACTGCTGCACTGTTAGAAGGGCCATCTTCCGGATCAGACGTTAAACTGAAGCCCCATCTGACCTCCTGCGTGGATGTAAAAGATCCCAAGAAATAGGAGCAGGAGTAGACTATAAGGCCCCTAAAACCTGCTCCGCCATTCAATAGGATCATGGCTGATCTCTCTACATCAATTCCACTATCCCGTCCTATCCCCATAGCCCTTGATTCCCTTAGTGCCCAAAATTCTATCGATCTCAATCTTAAATATACTCAATGTCTGAGCATCCACAGCCCCCTTGGGTAGAGAATTCCAAAGATTCACAACCGTCTGAGTGAAGAAATTTCCCCTTATCTCAGTCCTAAATGGTGGATCCCTTATCCTGAGACTATGACCCCTAGTTCTATACTCTCCAGCCAGGGGAAATAGACTCTCAGCATCTACCCTGTCAAGCCCTCTAAGAAATGTATACGTTTCAATGAAATCACCTCTCATTCTTCTAAACTTCAGAGAATATAGGCCCATAGTACTCAATCTCTCCTCATAGGACAGCTTTCTCATTCCACGAATCAATCTAGTGAACCTTAGTCGTATCACCTCTAAGGCAGTAAGGAGATCAAAACTGTGCACAGTACGCCAGGTGTGGTCTCAGCAAAGTCCTGTACAATTGCAGCAAGACCTCCTTAATCTTATACTCCAACCCCCTTGCAATAAAGGCTAACCATTTGCCTTCCTAATTGTTTGCTGTACCTGCATGTTAACTTTCTGTGATTCATGTACAAGGACACCCAAATCCCTCTGAATACCAACATTACTAGTCTCTCACCTTTTCAAAAAATATTCTGCTTTTCTATTCTTCCTACTAAAGTGGATAATTTCACACTTCACCACATTATACTCCATCTGCCACCTTCTTGCCCAATCACTTAACCTGTCTATATCTCTTTGCAGCTTCTTTACGTCCTCCTCACAGGTTATTTTCCCACCTAGCTTTGTATCGTCAGCAAACTTACGCTCTGTCCCCTCATCTAAGTCATTGATACAGATTGTAAATAGCTGAGGCCCAAGCACTGATCCTTGTGGAACTCCACGAGTTACAACTTACCAACCCGAAAATGACCTGTTTAGTCCTGCTCTTTGTTTTCTGTCCATTAACCAATCCTCAATCCATGCTAATATATCGCCTCCAATCCCATGAGTCCTGACCATCATTTATCACTCCGCAGAAGATTGCGGCCTGATTTTTGGATCCTGTTTCACTTATTTCACCCCTGAAAAATGGGCGCACCAATGTCGAATTTCTCTGTTCTGTGAAGAGCTTCTCTTGCATTTAATGAGCTTGTGGTTTAGCAGCTGTCTTGATTTTATTAATAAGAATCCATTTATTCAACTGATGGCAATAACTAAAAGGCTGCTCTGGAAGCTCTTGCTCTCTTTTGGGTAACCATTAAGAAGTCTTCAGAGCAATAAGCTTCCTTTGATCGCAATAATGAACCTCTTGAGTCCTGATTGCCTATTAACATGCATGTAGGCTTTGACATTAAATTACTGCCCTGACACACAATATTGACGCATTATAGATAGTCAAGAAGTATTGCATGCAGTATTATGATTTGGCTATTAATAATGAAAAAACAAATAAATCCTCGCCAATGTGGCAGAGGAAACTCCATGGGAATTGTGGGATAATCGGAATTCCACGGGGGCCCACAGCACAACAGCCGGCGCGCAAGGTAAGTGCAGGTCGGGGGCTTACACCCGCGGGAAGCCCTCGACCCGAATTTCTGGGCCATTATTTTTATCCCAGAAATGAAGAAGACCTCGTAATTCACAAGTAGCAAAGTTACAAGTGATTTGTAAAGGTGTACCTTACAATTGGGATATAAATAGTTTTCTACAGTTACCTGCCGAGTATTCAATTCATAACTACGGGTTATTCTTTGATATGTTTAAAAAGCATATACTTTGAATCCTTCCCATAGTCATTTTAGATGGCCTCTTCAAGTAATTCAGTCATGATATTGAAACCCTACTTTAGGTTAAACCATGAAGACAGGTTCAGCACCATACATGGCTTCATTTTAGTCAAGTAGCTTGTAAAAGTTCAAAGCTCTGATTTAGTGGCAGTTCAAAATGTGTTAAAATTTAGATTAAAAATTAAGAATTAACACAATGTAGATAATTGCTTCCACGATTCACATAAGTACTCTGAAATGCAGAATGTATTTGTGTGATTAAAAATATTGCTTTCTATTTATTTTCTTTAACAATTGTTTTCTCCGCTTTAACTGAACTGGGCCTATGTACTTTGTGCCATGAGCAAAATGTCTCCTAGGCCTAGACTAATGTTGCTTTGAAAGTGATGCGAGAAGTGTAGGAGGCACTGCTTCTTCCAATTTTCTCTTCCTGCCTATGGGGAAATTAGTTCCCTCTGTTCGGTACCTTTCCTCATCAACACAGCTCAGATTATGAACTTGCTGTGAAAGATTTTTTAAGTTTGCTCATGGGTTGTGCACAATGCTATCGAGGTTCCATTTATTGCCCACCCGTAGTTGTCCTGAGAAGGTGGTGATGGGCTGACTTCTTGAACCTCTGCAGCTGTTATGGCGACAGTGCTCCCGCGATGATGTTATGGGGGGTGAACAATTGTCACTACCCTTCTTTACTGTATTAGCACCAACATGCTATAGGGAAGGTAATGCTTAAGCCAATATGCTTTAATGCTGTGCTAATATATTGGTGGTATAATACTCTTCATTTGTCATTGTAAATTGCTGCCTTCATTGCCACCACTAGTGACAGAGTTGTGCTTCACTTTAGTGTTGTATTGCTTAAAAATGCTCTCCAGACAAAGTCCACATTTTGAAGGACAACATTTTTATTGAACTGCTGGGGGGAGAAATTCGGTATAGCCCCGTTTGGGGCGCTAGTTCTGGCGAAGCGCAAAGCCTAGCGCCAGTTGCGATTTAGCGCCACCTGGCGTGATATTGGGTTGCAGCGCCCCTAAAGGTGATTGCGGCGCTAAATCAGGCGCTGCACGCTACTCTTAAAGCGCTAACCCGGCGGCGCAACCCAATTTCGCGGCGGTGGGGCGCAGCGAGGGTGCTGTCAATAATCACTTTCCCTGAGACACAGTGGCGCCGGCCAGCTCTTAAAGGGGCAGGTCAATTGACATCACCAGACACACTCACTGCCTTGTAGGCCTTCAAAGCGGTGGGAGCCTACCTGTGGCGCACCAGCCTAGCAAGACATGGAAAGGGTGAGGCAGAGGGCGGAACGACTCACTGATGGGGCATTGGATGCTTTGGTTGGCGCAGTGGAATCAAGGCCAAGGAAGATGGTCAGAATGTGATTTATGTTTTGGACAGTCTCCCGGGTGTGAGAGGCAGTTATGTGTCAGTGTATTAGTTTTGCTTTCTGTTGCCATAGCTTTCTCATGTTTGAAGGAACCACATTTTGTTTAATGAAACACTTTCTTCATTTACAATGGCCATGCCTACTATTTACATGCATCTTGCCCTTCACAGGCTTGGGGGTATCAGACCGGTTCCATTCCTGTTCTTGGAATGGCAGCAAGCATTCTGTGAGAGGGGCCTAGAAGCTACTTCTGATCAGCCTCTGACGCGCAGCCTGAGAAGAGCTGCTCGTGTAGAAGTTCAGGCCAGCAGGCATCTTCTCAGCCACCGACAGAGATGTCCTGCACCTTATCTGAGGCTGCAGATCTGGCTGAAGCAGCTGGCACAGCTTAGTCACCACCTCCTTTCTAAATCGCAGCCTTCTGACACACTGCTCCTCCGGCATGTTCATGTAGGAAAACTGCTGTTGGAAAACCCTGCCAGCGTAAGGTCTGCTGTGGCGACGTCTGTTGGCCCTCCTCCGTCTGGCCATGCCCGCCCCCCTCTCCCAGCGTCTCAGTGCCCTTTCCAGATAATTCAGCAGCAGGACGTTCCCCTCCAATGCAGCCCCCATAATAAGTGCCCACAGGAAGGTTCCCCATTGTCAAGGCTCACCAACAGCAAGGTGATGGTCAGAAGGCTGAAGATCGTATGCCTGCGCTGGCTCAGTGGTCAAATGGCTCTCAGTGTGCAGCTCAGCAACTCTTTGTAGCTCTCGAGGAAGTTGTGCTCCAAAAATGGCTGCCGCTTTTAAACCACACCAGTCCCCTTTAAATAACGCTCCTCCAGCCCGAGAGCAACTTGGTAAGGTCCAGGTAAGCTGTCACTATTAGCGGCAGGCGCTACGGAGGGGGGCGCCACTGAATTTCCGGTCCGGGGCGCCCAAAAGGCGTTGCACACTCAAATGACGTCATAATCAGCCTGCGCCCATGAGCGGGCACTAAGATTTAGCGCCGGCGCTAAATGCATGCTCAATATGGGGCTAGGCGCCTTGCGCCCGGCCGGAAATTGGCTGGTGCCCCAGTTCTCAGCCTCTTTAGGCATAAATCGGTGGCGCTAACAACCGAATTTCTCCCCCCTGGTGTCTTTCACAGCTTAAGTCGGCATTGTGTAAATTTCACATGCCCCATTTACTGAAATTGTAGTTTGACGTTAAATGATGGTAAGAAAGAATTTCTTACACCTGAACACTGTGAAGACCAAAGCCATTGGGGGTACTTTTAACCTCCGGACTGGGGCAGGTTCAAATGGAACGGTAGACTTACCAACTGCCTTCCCACCTTGATTTGGCCGACTGAAATTTTAAATTGCTGACAGCAAGGATACCAGACTAAAGCCGGTAAGGTCCTTCTTTAAATATACAGATCGTCAATGGGGCCCAAATGCAATATTTACCTGAGGCCTGAGCAGGGTATCACTAGTGGCTTCCCCGCTAGACCAAACCAGCTGGAAACTAGATCAAGGGCCAGAAGAGTAATATACCATCAATATATTGGCACAGCATTGAAGCATATTGGCTTAAGCACTTTGGCCTAGAAATTCAGTTAAGGCCCGCCAGCAGGCTAACGCCCAAAAGTTAGCGCTGCGCGCGGAGCCACTTGCGCCCGCCGGAAATTCAGTTTCAGCGCCCCAACTCGAAGGCGGCCGCTATTCAAGGGTTTCGGCGCCCCCGCTTGGGGCGCTGAAACTGAATATCGGCGCGCTAGGTGCCGCAGCGCCACCCGCTGCGGAGCGGCAGACTGCGGTACTGCAGGCCTCCTCCTTCTCTTAAGGGGGAGGTGCCTGCAACAGCGAGATCGCCGCTGGATTGTGCCGGCAAATGAGCCCGGCACCACGGAGAAGTGCTGGGCTCGCGGAAAGCATCCGGCAATGCCGCGGGGGGGGGGGGGTGGAGGAGGCCGGGGAAGGAGGTGCGGGCAGGCGGCCGCCGAAAAAGCGGCCGGCCGCATCTCCACCTTAAAGCGCCCCAGTAGCGCAGCAGTACGGCCCCGTTTTTCCAGCGCTGTTTGCGGCCGCTGCAGAAGAGGCGGCCGCAACTAAATATGGGGTTTGGGCCGGAAGCGGGGCGGAACCGGGGCACTGCGCACACCGATGACGTCATCGGTGTCGGCGCAGCGCTACCGGCTACCGCCGCCATTACCGCAGCGCTGAATATCTTACACTGGCGCAGAAACCCTATTTGGGCGGTAACTGGGCGCAAAGCCCACTGAATTTCTAGGCCTATATTTTTGATAGTATGTTGGTGCCAATATATTAAAGCAGGATAATTGACAATTGTTCACCCCCATAACACCATCATGGAAACACCATCACCCTAAGGCCTGCAGCGATTCAAGAAGGCAGCCAATCGCCACTTTCTCAGGTGAAGAGGCCAGTGTAATTTTTACATTTTTTTTATTATTTAAAGGTGTCCTTGGAGGCCAGGAGGAACAGGAGTGCATCTCCAGACACCAGAAGGAAACTTTTTGCTCGGGGCCCGAGCTTCCCCTCCTCCAACTGTGATCGCAAACCACTCCCCACCCCCATCCCCTACCTGATCGATTTAGCTGATTGCCGGGGACCATTCCATTGCATAACCAATGGCAGCCTCCTGTCACCTGAATTCTGCTCCCACTGCCGGCCAGGCAGTGATTCCAGCTTGGTTCGGGCAGGGGTCCGTTCTACTTATGGAACTGAGACCCAGGAGCCAAAATCTCTACAGGCCTCGTTCAGCGCCGATATGCAAGCATGCCGCTAGACCCGGCCCCCCACGCACAAATCCCGATAAAATCGCCCCCACTGTTTTTAGCCCACACCAAAAATGCTACACCCCTGCCATTGACTCCATCCTCTTTTCTGGCTGCTCACAGAGGCTAAACCAACTTGCATGCAACCTCAAGTTCTATTCAACCCATTATCCTATCCACTACCAAGACCAATAACTTCCACTTCCACAGATTTGCTCTTCTCCATCTCTACGCTACCCCCAATGCTGCTAAAACCTTTATCCACACCTTTTGTCACTTCTGGTCTTGACTACTTCAGCTCCCTCCTTGCCAGCCTCTCGACCACAAACTTCCATAAACTTCAAATCATCATCAACTCCAATGCCTGTGTCCTGTCCTTCAGTAAGTCCTGCTTGCCCATTCTTCTTCTTCTTAGGCAGTCCCTCGGAACCGAGGATGACTTGCTTCCACACTAAAAATGAGTTCTTAGGTGACTGATGAGTCCAATGCGGGACCTACAAGCACCCCACCCACCCGCCCCTTCAACCACCGTCTGCCCCACCTGCTTGCCCATTTCCCGCATCCTCACTCACTGACATTGGCTTCCTATCCCCCAACAGATCACATTTTAAATCCTTGTCCTCATCTACAAATCCGTCATGTCTTCAGCCCACCCTTTGCAATGTTCTTCAGCCATATGCCTGGACCTACCTCCTCTGGTCCTCTGATGCTGGCATTCCAACTTCAGTGACAAAGTCTTCCGCTGCCTCAATCCTCAACTCTTTGGAATTGCCTCACCAAACTTCTCCCCTTTTCTACCTCCCCAACCACCTATTAAACCCCTTCTCAAAGATGAGAGGGCTGTCCTATGATGAGAGATTGTGTAGAATGGGCCTATACTCTCTGGAGTTTAGAAGAATGAGAGGTGATCTCATTGAAACATACAAGATTCTGAAGGGGATTGACAGGGTAGATGCTGAGAGGTTGTTTCCCCTGGCTGGAGTGTCTAGAACGAGGGGTCATAGTCTCAGGATAAGGGGTAGGCCATTTAAGACTGAGTTGAGGAGGAACTTCTTCACTCAGAGGGTTGTGAATCTTTAGAATTCTCTGCCCCAGAGGGCTGTGAATGCTGAGTCTTTGAGTATATTCAAGGCTGAGATAGATAGATTTTTGGACTCTAGGGGAATCAAGGGATATGGAGATCGGGCGTGGAAGTGGAGTTGAGGTCGATGATCAGCCATGATCTTGTTGAGTGATGGAGCAGGCTCGAGGGGCCGTATGGCCTACTCCTGCTCTTATTTTTTATGTTCTTATGTTCAAAGCATATTATTGACCAAGCTTTCGATTAGCTCTTCTGCAAAGGTTCAGCGCCCCCGCCTTTTCTCCTCTGTGAAGCACCTTGTGAAGTTTTGCTATGGTAAAGGCATTGGGTACGGTAGCATAGTGGTTATGTTACTGGACTAGTAATCCAAAGGCCTGGTCTAATGATCCAGAGACATGTGTTCATAATCCCACTGTGGCAGCTGGGGAATTTTAATTCAAAAATCAAAAGCTAGTATCAATACTGGTGACCATGACACTACCAGGATTGTTGTAAAAGCCCATCTGGTTCACTAATGTCCTTTAGGGAAGGAATTCTGCTGTCCTTACCTGGTCTGGCCTATATGTGACTCCAGACCCACAGCAGTGTGATTGACTCTTAACTGCCCTCTGCTACAAACAGTAGCACACAGACTGCAGCAGTTCAAGAAGGTGGCTCACCACCATCTTCTCAAGGACAAGTAGGGATGGGCAATAAATGCCGGCATTGCCAATGACGCCCACATCCCGTGAATGAAAAAGAAATGCGTGTTTTTGTAGATATAGTCATACCAACATTGGACTAGGTTCCCTCACATTGCTGCTGTAATCCACTGGGCCACCACAAAATCATGCAGAATTCATTGATTGATATAACAATATTATTCAACAACTAGGCAAAACATTTTCACTAGCGTAGCCAACAATAAACATAACTTACTTAAAGTGGAAAATAGATCTAGTGAAGATGTTTAGATTTAAAAATTAAGTGTATTCTATGGAGTTAAAGGTCACCTGAAATGCATAACCATGATAGATCTTTTAATAAAAGATTACTGTTGTTTTCCCATTGAGATTAGGATACCTGTTATGTCGTGAAATAATTAAAGTGTGTACAGTCAATTCACAATTATAAGATTACCCCCAAGCTATATCATTGTCTTTTTTGACAGAATTGAAAAAGGGAACCAACAAAGAAAATAGTGTCACGTACTGTGACTTTATATTGCCAGGTTAATGGGTAATAAATAGATGATAGAGAACAATATGCTTGTGTGGTGCAACTCACAAATGCAAAGCAAAGGTGATCATTATTAAACTACACTCAAGCTCTTGTAGATCTATGTATGCATAGAGTTGTTTTGCTGCTGAATGTAACATGGTGCTAACATGGTTTAGCAATGCATTTCCATCTGCGTTATCCACACCACATCACGATGGAGTAGAGGGATACAGCTACGTTACTACGGCGCAGCAAGCAGATCTATCAATATTTCAAAACCACATTGGAACTGCTTACTGGTGAAACTATGCTGCTGTTTCCAACCTTAGAAACAGTCAACAAATTAAAAATAAATAGCATTAAGACTCCTGATTGGCTCTCAGGGGTCTTGAATGGCATGCATGCTGTTTTCTAATACTTTTTACTTTTGTTGTTGATTCCTGAATATTGCTAGGGAGGACTTAAGGGCCAATTCCCTGATTGTACTCTCCCAATGAAGAGAGGTTGCAGGGACCGTTAGCCAATAGCTCATGATTTTTCATAATTTAAATTAATGGATGCGTGTCCAGTTTCCTGAACAGTGCAGCCTGCAACTGCTGCTCAAGTGCCAAATTGGAGAATCAACTCTAAATATTCAGCTAGTGGGAAATCATTTCATGTCGTGCCACTAAATAAGTTTTTATTTGGTGTGTCACTGCAAATCCTAAATTAGTATTGAAGCTAACGACAGTGCTAGTAAGTATAACATATTCAAGCAAATGTGCACTATTCAGTTTCTTATTACCAATTTCCTTTCAAGTGGTAATTTCTCAGAATTCTCTATTAAACTTCTGATGCAGAGGTTGCTCATCCTTGTTATGTAATTTATCGAGTTATTTGCTAGATGAAGAAAACCGAAGTTTGCAGATAAACCTTTTGTTGCATTAAGAATTCTACCCTAAGAACTATAACACTGCCTAAGCTAGCTGTACATACAGTAAGAATCAAACATTTTAATGTATTTATTCTTGTCTCACCTGAATAAACACAATATATGAATGACAGGCTTGCACAATTGCTGATAACTGTATGACTTGCATAGCCAGCAGCAAACTATACTTTGAATCACATTAGGGTGCCTAAATTAACAATTGCTGCAATTCAATTTGTAAAGTCTGTGTTTTACATCAGTAAATATTTCTGTTACTCGCAGTTTTTACCAACTACAGGAAACTTTGTGCTATCCGGCACCCATGGGACCGAGCTACTGCCGTTTTTTTTAAAAGTTCCGGATAGACCAGCGTCATTGTTATCAGATAGGAGCTTTTCATCGCAGTATCTGACCACAAACACTGTTGCTCAGCAACAGCTTGTAAACACTCGGCCCGTGGCTTGGAAGCGTCTCTGAAGCTGTTGCTAAGATACAGAGACGCTTTCTAGAGCCTGCCGTGTCTGACCACAAACACTGTTGCTCAGCAACAGCTTGTAAACACTCGGCCCCAGTAGCTTGGAAGCGTCTCTGAAGCTGTTGCTAAGCGACAAAGACGCTTTCCAGAGCCTGCCTGTGAAAAGAATGCTAGGAGAAAAAAAAACACCAAACCAAAACGGCTGCTGATTTCTGCCGTTAGATCAAAGTTGCCAGACATTTAACTTCCGGATAGCTCAAAGTTTCCTGTACTGAGCTTTCACATTGGATAGTAATAGGAAGCAAAAACTTCATGTATTGCGCTGGCTTGTGTTTTCATTGGACAGATTTCTTAATAGATGGAAGATGATGGTCAGATGTTTTTTCACGTTATGTGAAAGCTTCTAAAAAAAGCTAAGTCACTTCCTTAAAACCAGCAGATGCAATAACATCACGGCCGTGAACAAGAGTACACCAATAACAAGATTTCGAGTGATGGAGTTGTAGTGTCCGAGTATAAATAATACACGGACTGCAGGAGAACAATAATAACAGGTATTTACTGAACAGAGGGTACTCTTTTTGTTTGGACCCAAAAAAAAAACCCAATTGGACTGTAAATAAACAAAACTTCAACTAAAACTTAACAAATCAAATTAAAATTCGGTTTTCCGGGTTGATAATGCACTCCAGTCCCCGCGGCGCCCACTGGTCGTGGAAATACTCAAGCGCGCCGGCGGACACCGCATGCTCCATCTCCAGGGCCACCCGGGCGCGAACATGGCCGCGGAAGAGAGGCAGGCAATCCGGCTGGATAACCCCCTCGACCGCCCGCTGCCTGGACCAATTGATGGCTCTTTTAGCCAGGCCCAGGAGCAGGCCCACAAGGAGGTCCTCCAACCTGTCCGCTCCCCTCCGCACCGGGTGACCGTAGATCAAGAGCGTGGGACTGAAGTGCAACCAAAAATCGAGGAGCAGCCCCTTCAAGTAGTGAAAGAGGGGCTGCAACCTCTCACACTCCATTTAAACGTGAAACACGGACTCCTCCAGGCCGCAAAAATGCAGGCGGCCTGGGAGTCCGTGAACCTACTTAAAACCTTATTGCACGGGACCGCTCCGTGCAACACCCTCCAGGCCAAGTCCCCGATGGAACAAGGGAGGACTCCCGCGTAGAGAGCCCTCCATTGGGGACCTCCGCCAGTCGGCAAGACGCCACGCCAAGGCGTGTCCGGACGGTAGACGAAGATGTCAAAGTGGAGAGTGTGCAGGAGCAGCCCGTACAGGAAACCCCTCCGCGCGGAATGAAAAGGCACGGAGGGTATTTCCTCGAGACGGCTCAAGTTGTGAGGCGCCGGTTCCCGAGGGGAGTTTCGGGGCCGGGCGCCGATGAGGAATTCCGTCCGAACGGGGGTAAGCTCGGACAGGATCGCCCCACGTGCTTGAGCCGCCTCGATACACCTAGTGGAGTCGGGGCCCAGTGCCGCTTTCACCGATTCGATGGCTTCGACCGCGAGCCGGACGTTGGCCCAGGACAGGCGCCGTGCCAGCTCCTCCGGCGCCATCCAGCCCGCTCCTCCGCCATCGAGCAGGTCCCCGACTCTGGTCACCTTGCCAGGCACAGCCCTGCCCTCCACCAGCCGCCCGAACCCGTGTTCGTGGAGGTGCGGATTCCTGAGCAGCGGCTCCCGAAGGAGAGCCGCCGCTCCTGACGGGGGAGAGCTCCGCCTGGAAGCGATGTAGTTCCAAACCCATAGCAGTTCCTGGTAGAAGACAGGCAGCTCCCGCAGGCCGGCACGCCTGCCGCCCACTTTCGCGAACAGGAGCTGCGTGTCGTAATTGAGGCCGTGCAGCTGGCGGAAGAAAAACGTCGCCAGCGCACACCATCTCGGAGGATTCTCGACGTACAGGTATCTCTGCAGCGCCTGAAGACGGAAAGTCGCAGCCTGGGTGCGAAGGCACACCAGCGCCTGACCGCCCTCCCTAAGCGGGAGACACAGAATCGCGGCAGAGACCCAGTGCTTCCTTTTGTCCCAGAAGAAGTCGATGAGCTTCTTCTGCATCTTGGCGACAAACGCAGGGGGAGGGATCATAGTGACCAACCGGTACCACAACATGGCGGCCACCAGCTGGTTTATGACCAGCGCTCGGCCCCTGTAGGACAACACTCGGAGCAGTCCTGTCCAGCGTCCTAGGCGAGCGGTGACTTTGGCCTCCAGCTCTTGCCAGTTCGCGGGCCAGGTGTCCTCGGCAGGGCTAAGGTAGACTCCCAAATAGAGGAGGTGCGTGGTGCTCCAGGCGAAAGGCCTGAACTCCTCCGGCAGGGAGTCCACCCGCCACTGACCCACCAGGAGTCCGGAACATTTCTCCCAGTTGATCTTGGCGGAGGATGCGTCCGAGTAAATCTGCTGGCATTCCCGCATCCTCCGCAAGTCAGCGGGATCCGTGACCGTGAGGAGCACGTCATCGGCGTAAGCCGAGAGGACCCCCTCCACGCCCGGCCCTTGCAGAGCCAGTCCCGTCAACCTCTTCCGCAAGAGGCGCAGGAAAGGCTCCACGCAAATGGCGTATAACTGACCGGACATGGGGCATCCCTGACGCACCCCCCTCCCGAAGCGAAGGGGCGCCGTCAAGGACCCGTTAACTTTAATCAGACACTCCGCGGAGCCGTACAGAAGTCGGATCCGGGCGACGAAATGCATCCCGAACCCGAATGCGCGCAGAGTCCCGAAGAGATACTTGTGATCCACCCTGTCGAAAGCCTTCTCCTGATCCAGGGAAAGGAAGGCAACCGACAGACCAGCCCTCTGGGAGTGGTGGACCAGGTCCCGGACCAGATGGATGTTATCGTGGATGGTCCGGCCCGGGACCATGTAGGACTGGTCGCGGTGGATCATGTAGGCCAGCACGGTGCCAAGGCGAGCAGACATGGCCCTGGCAAAGATTTTATAGTCCGTGCTGAGGAGGGAGACCGGGCGCCAGTTCTTAAGGAGGCGGAGATCGCCCTTCTTAGGCAGCAGGACAATGACCGCCCTGCGCCAAGAGAGGGGCATCTCCCCGGTCGCCAAACTTTCCCCCAGGACCCGCGCGTAGTCGCCCCCCAAGACGTCCCAGAACGCCCTGTGGAACTCCACGGTCAGCCCGTCCAGCCCCGGGGACTTTCCCCTAGAGAGCTGGCGGAGGGCGCAGGTCAGCTCCGCCAGGCTTAGCGGAGCGTCCAATTTTTCGGCGCCCTCTGGGCTACACCTTCCACAGGGCCGGGTCCTCGACGATCTGACCGAGACGGGACTCCAGGTCGAGCACCTCTTTCTCCAACCGCCCGACCCGGGCCTCTTGGTCGACCCATTCGCGTACTCCTGACAGAAGAGACGGATGTGAGCCTTGCCCACGTCCCACCATAGCCTCAAGGAGGGGAAGCCCCCCCACTTCCTTCTCCAGTCGGCCCAGAACCGACGAAACGAATCCCGGAACCGCGCGTCCTCCAGCAGCAGGTTGTTAAAATGCCAGTACGCGGACCCCCACCGCGCGCGCAGCGGAGTGAGCTCCGCCCACACCAGGTGGTGGTCCGCGCACGGCACCGGCCGCATGGAAGCCGCCGGAACGCAGGAGACGTACGCCCAGGAAATGTAGAGGCGGTCGATTCTGGACCTTCCTCCCCCAGACCTCACGCTAGTGAAGGCGCTGGAGTCGGGGTGGAGATTTCGCCAGACGACCACCAAGTCGAAGGACCCGACCAGGTCCCTCAACTTCTCCATCGCCGCCGGGCTTCGCGGGGGACCCGAACGGTCCCTTGCCTCGAGGGTGCAGTTAAAATCCCCCCCGAGGATGACGCACTCGCCCGCGTCGACGGAGCCCAAAAGAGCGGACACTTCTTCGAAGAAGCACACTTGCTGCGCACCGGTCTGAGGGGCGTACACGTTCACTAGATGGAGCGGCACGCCCCCATGCGAACAGTGACCTGGAGCAAGCGGCCCGGCACGTGCTCCTTGACCCCCAAGATCTCCGGCTGAAAATGCGGCGCCAGCAAGATAGCCACCCCGCTAGAATTGTTGGAGAGGTGACTCATGCTGACCCCTCCTTGCCACTCCAGGAGCCATGTGGCTTCGTCTCCCGGAACGGTGTGGGTTTCTTGCAGGAAACACACCGCATACTTCCCGTCCCGAAGGACCGAGAAGTTGTTGAATCTGCGGCGCGCCTCCCTGCTGCCGTTGATGTTGAGGCTGGCTATGGTTATCTTCATGTCAGAAGCATAGTGCAACCTCTACCTACACCTAACGGGGGGAGGGAGCGCAGCCGCTGGTCAGCCGCCACTTCCTCAGCAGCCCAGTGAGAAACGTTGTGAGCCGACGCAGCTCGAGCGGGTCCACGCCCTCGTCCGCGCCCATGATTATAACAGCGGCGCGGACGGACACGATGAGCAGCGCCAGCTCCGACCACCTGTCGAGGGCCAGCCGGATCTTATTTTGCCGACCCCGGCACGTGGCCATAAAGTCCCGGAGTTCCCTTACGGGAATGAGGAGAGACTCGGCGAGGGGCACGAGGTCATCCAGCGCCTCGTGGACGGTGGAGTCCAAATCGTCCTCCGTGCCCATCACCAAGTCCCCATCCTCCTCCAGGGGGTCGTCACCAGCGGCCGACCCGTCCGTCACGCAGTGCGCAGCAAACGGCTCGGTCGCACCAGCCGGCCCCGCCTCCGCCCGGATCCCACCCCCAGGATGGGCGGCAGAGGATTCCTCCCTGGGCTCCTCTAGGAGCGCCGGGCAAGAAGAGGGCGGCGGTTCAGAGCCCCCCCCCACCTCAGACGCCAGAACGACCGGAGAAACCGGGGAGAGAACAATTCCCAGCTCCTCCAGTACGTCCAGCACCAGAGACGCAGCCAGGGGGCCATCCTCCTCCCCGCCACCAGCCTCCGACCCAGCGGATGGGGTGTTTTCAATTAAAACCTCTATTGGGACGAGCAACCCCTGGGAGATGTCCGGGTCGCATTGGGCGAGCTCATTTTCCTCGAACTCGCCCGACCCAGACCCCAGGCCGTCCGACCCGGCGAGGGGCAACAACACCGATAAAATGTCAATAGCTGCGGGTTGTTCCGCGACCCCCCACCACGGGCAAGGCCTCGTCCCCATCCCCGGGAGTCACGTGCCGGACAGACACAACTGCCTCAGCCTCCCGAGGGACAGGCGACCCCTGCCAATCGCTGGTGATGACGACAGCGGGGGGGGGGCGGCGCAGTACCCGCGGCAGGCGACGACTCCCCCTGCTCGGAGGGACCTTCCTCCTCCCAGTCCTCCTCCTCTTACAGGGGGTCGCGCCTTCTTTTTAGCACGGAGGGAGCGAGGGAGACCTCCATGTCTGCAGAGGCCTCCTCCTCTGCTCCCTCCGGCGGAGCAGGTTTGTCGGGTTCCTCGGGCCCGAGCCCGGCCGCAGGTATTGGCGTTACTGCTGCGGCGGTTGTGGCCACAGGCTCGGGCACGAGGCCCCTCCCACTCGTGTCTGCCCCGATTAACTCCGCAAGGAGCGCGGGTTTAAGGGGCGCAAGGGGCAAGGGTTGGCCATCCACGGGGGGACCCGCCCTCAGGTGTTTATTTTTCCGCCACGCCTTCTTTCTGGCCGGACGCGCTCCCTCCCCCCCGCCGGAGGCCTTCGTGGCATCGGCCCCCGACGTCGACCGCGCATCAGACGTTCCCGACGCGCAGGCAGATCCGGGGGGAGGAGCGGCAGCAACGCCAGCCTCGGCCCCACGAGATGATCCGGCGGCCTTGGAGGCGGGGCAGTTTTTCCTGAAGTGCCCCACCTCCATGCAGGCGTGGCACCGCACACCATCCGACGTCCAGAAGACGCAATAGGTGGTCCCCTCGTGGTGGACGACGAACGCCCCGTCGGTGTCCTCCTCCCGCGCCAGCTGGATAAACAGCTGGCGCCGGAAGGAGAAGACGTGGCGAAGGCTGGCTTCCCGGAAGCCGAGCGAGATGGGCGTAATCCCCGACCTCACCTCCCCGAGTTGGCATAAATGGGGGAGGAGGAGCTCACCAGGAACATAGGGCGGGACGTTCGAGATGACGATCCTCTACGCGGTGGCCTCGAGAGGATCCACCAGCAGGAAGGTCCCGCCCACGGTGAGCCCCTTGGCGACGGCCAGGGACACCGCCCGCTCCGACCCCAGGAAGAACACAGCCTTCCCATACATTTTTGAGGCCGCGACGATGGCTGAGGGGGCGACAACCCCAGCCATGGCTTTAACGCAGGCCTCAATGGTCATAGTGGGGTGAATGTAGCTCTTCACCCCAAGCTTTTTTGTCATAAGTTTAAAAGGTGACGGGGCAGCAGAAGCAGCGGGAGTGGCTGTGGCTGCCACTCCCGCATAAGTCCTGGCTGGCCCCGCCACCGGCAAAGATGCAGTCGCCATTATGGGGCGTTTTTATAAGGGCTACACTCACCCCAAGTCACAGGCCTGAAGGTGTTAATGGCCTCAGGTATTTTTTGGTCCTCTATTGAGCAGAGGGAGCTGTTTAAAATGAAGATATACCTCTCCCCTTATTGATTGAAATTGGGAGAGGGGCCTTCTCCCCTCTGCTCAATAGGCAATTAATAAAAAGAGATGAAATTGAGGTGCCTCAGAGAAATGGGCAGAGAGGGACAAAGAGAGAGAGAGAGGGGAGGTGGGAAGGAGGGAGGCCGCAAGGGCAGGGTTGCCACTCAGGATGGTGGGTGGGTGGGTGTTGGCAGGGGTGCACTCTCCGATGGGAATTTAAAGTCTTTGAAGGTGGTCTTCTGGCAGGGGGAGAAGATGTCTGGAAAGCTGGAGATGCCCCAGGCTCAGTCCCACACCAGGTCTTAACGATGTAATTGGACTTCACCTAGGCAGCTCCAGCTGTCCCAGGTCAGGCAATTGAAGGGGTGCTTATTAGTGGTGTGTGTGGCCTAGCTTTTAACAAGAGCCACACACACACACACACACACACACACACCTTGATGATCTGGCCTTGTTTCTTCTTTTCTCCCCCCACCTAAAATACAAAGTCTTTGGGAGAGTGCACCAAATGACACCCACCTGAAAGATGATGTTGTTCTTCCCTCCTTCCAAACAGTTGGTGGTTGTTGGTTGTTTCTCTCCCCTCTCTCCCTCTCCTGAAGTGGAGGCCAATTTGGGGAGGCAGTAATGGAAAGGCCTCTCCCCTGGTTGGTGTTGTTGCTGGCCTCCCTTCTCCTCCTCTGTCCTCTCTCTCCAGGCACCTCAGTTGCTGTGATGATGGTGGAGGTGGAGGTGGTGGTGGTCTATCGATATCCTCCTCTTCCTGGTCAGGAGACCACCACTTTCCACTCTCCTGGTTTGGCTGCTACTTCTCCTCCTGCTGACTGAGGCAGCTGCACAGCCAGAAATGCTGGAACAGATGGTAACTTAAGACTGAAATACAGAAGCCTGTTATGGCTTTATATACAGGGGTGGTCACTGCCGGTACTGCAGTGCAGAATCAGTTCTTCTCTTAAAGGTACATACACAACAATTCCTCCCCTTTTAGATAAACAGTACATAACATTCATTTAACAACTAAATAATAACTAATTACAATTACAATTTTCTCTGTACTATATACATCAACTGAAATAATCATTTATAAGTTCAGTCTTTGAGGAGGCTTCCTGATCCTGACTGGATAGCGCCTTTCTCGAGTATCCTGTTCTTGCGGCGGAGTTGATTCTGGCTCATTGTCACTGGATGGTTCGTCAGCTTCCAATACCACTGCTTCTGAGGTAGACGCAATCTGTACTTCGGGTTGATTACCAGGTGCACCTGCTCGTGGTATGGGTTTGGCTTGTTCCTGTGACTCTAGAATCTGGTCAGCATGGCGTCTCACGATGCTCTCTCCAACGTACATTAGTGGTCCCTGCTGTGTGCATATCGTTCCTGGCTGCCATTTTTCTGTTCGGTAGTCGCGGGCCAAGACTGGTTGCCCTATCTTGAAGCTCCTGGTTGGCTTCTCATTTATGTGCTGGAATTGCTTATCCTCAACATCTCGTCTTATGTTTGGTTTGAGCAAATCCAGGCGACATCTTAGCCTTCGGTTGAAGAACATTATGGCTGGAGCTTGGTTGGTGACTACATGTGTCGCATTCCGGTAAGCAAACAAGAAATTATCCACCTTGTGTTGTAGTGGTTTGTCGTCATTATGCATTGCCTTTATTGCCTTTTTAAAGGTCTGAACAAACCTCTCAGCCAGTCCATTTGTGGCTGGATGATATGGGGCAGATGTGTAATGCTTCACCCCATTATTCCTCAGAAACCTCCGGAAATCCTCTGACACAAACTGTGGCCCATTGTCGGAGCAAATCTGTTCTGGCAAGCCATTCCTGGCGAAGATGGTCCGTAGGACTGCAATAGTTTTCTCTGTGGTGGTGGAGGACATTTTGATGACCTCTGGCCATTTTGAATGGGCGTCCACAGCGATTAGGAACATTGAGTCCATAAATGGACCAGCAAAATCAATGTGCACCCATTGCCATGGAGATGAGGGCCACTCCCATGGATGTAGCGGGGCCTGTGGTGGAGCGTTTTGGACCTTCTGGCATCCTGTGCATCTCTTGGTCATATCCTCAATTTCTTTATCGATTCCCGGCCACCACACAAACGCCCTGGCTAGGCTCTTCATTTTTACCCCTCCCAGATGACCCTCATGAAGCTCATTGAGCACTCTATCTCTCAACTTGGGTGGAATTACCACTCGGGATCCACACATCAAGGTCCCCCGGCACACTGACAGCTGTTCTCTCCTTGGCGAGAATGCTGGCAACAGTGAGTCACCATGTGCTAGCCATCCCTTCACCGTCAAATCATAGACCCGAGAGAGTGTCGGGTCATTTCGGGTTTCCTTCTCTATACTTGAGTTTGTAACAGGTAGACATTCGACTATGGTCGCATGGAATATCTCAACAGGGTCCACTGTAGGTGCTTGCTCTACCGTAGGCAACGGTAGGCACGACAGCCCATCAGCGTTTCCATGCTGTTTCGTACCCTTGTACTCTATGTCGTACTGATGTGCCCCTAGAAAAAGTGACCATCTTTGCAGCCGTTGCGCCGTCATCACCGGAACGCCCTTCTTTGGGTTAAAAATGGAGACCAGGGGCTGATGATCAGTCAGTAGGGTGAATTTCTGCCCGTGCAGATAGTGATTGAACTTCTTCACCCCCCACACCAGGCTGAGGGCCTCCCTGTCAATCTGGGCGTAGTTACGCTCGGCTGAGGTTAACGAGCGTAACGCAAAGGCTATTGGCCTCTCTGAACCGTCAAGGAATTTGTGTGACACCACCGCTCCGATGCCATAGGGAGACGCATCACATGCTAACCGAATCGCTAGTGTTGGATTGTAGTGGGCCAATACTTCTTTTGAAGTGATTAGGCATTTACATTTCTGAAAGGCACACTTACACTCATCACTTCATTTCCATGTTACTCCAGTTTGCAGCAGGGCGTTCAGTGGGTGCAGAATTGTAGATAAATTCGGCAAGAACTTATGGTAGTAGTTCACCAACCCGAGGAACGACCTCAGTTGCGACACATTTTCCAGTGCTGGAGCCTTGACTACAGCCTCAATCTTGTCCGGTGACTTATGCAACCCTTCATGTGGCCACAATACGAGATTTGTCTCCTGAAGAACTCGCATTTGGGGCGGTTGGCTCGTAGCCCATATTCCTGTAATCTTGTGAGCACCTGCTCCAGGTTGGCAAGGTGTTCACTGTCATTTTCGCCCGTAACCAGGATGTCGTCCAAATAACACTGGGTCCCCGGGATCCCTTGCAGGACTTGTTCCATCGCCCTCTGCCAAATAGCCGGGGCTGATGCTACCCCGAATACCAGTCGATTGTACTGGTAAAGGCCTTTGTGAGTGTTTATCGTGAGGTATTTCCTAGATGCTTCTTCCACCTCCATTTGTAGATACGCTTGGGCCAGATCAATCTTTGTAAAGCGTTTCCCTCCAGATAGTGAGGCGAAAATATCTTCTATCCGTGGAAGTGGATATTGTACTGTGTGCAGGACTGGGTTCACAGTTACCTTGAAGTCCCCACAGATGCGAACCTTCTTCGGTTCCCCAGGCGTGCTGCTCAATGATTTCTTCGTTACAGGAACGATGGGTGTGGCCCACTCGCTCCAGTCCACCTTGGACAGCACACCCGAATGCTCCAGACTCTCCAGCTCTGCTTCAATGGCTGGGCGGATCGCGTAAGGTACCGGTCTGGCCTTAAAAAATTTTGGGTTTGTATTATCTTCGATTTTTATCGTTGCCGTTACTCCTTTTAGAGTCCCAAGTCCTTGTTGGAACACCTCTTTCGCGTCAGTTAGAATCTTTGACAGTCGTCCAGGTGTGACGTCATCATCCTTTTTATCAGTCAGAGTTAGCGCCTGAATGGAATGCCAATCCAATTGTATTTTTCGGATCCATTCACATCCCAATAATGGTGGTCCTCCATCTGGTAGTATATATAGATACAGTTTCTGTGTTTCCTTGCCGTAGTATTCAACTGGCACCCTTATTTTTCCTCTGGGGTAGACTTTTTGCCGCGTGTATGACTTCAATACAATGGACGTGTCCTTCAAGGGTATGTGTGGGAATAGCCGCTCATAGTCTCGTCGATTCATGACAGTTAGGGCTGATCCTGTGTCCAATTCCATCTTTACTGGGGACCCTGCTATCATGAGGGTGACCCAAATGGTTCGGTGATCCTCCTTTGCGATCACGTTGTGCAACTTTAGACAACTTAGTCTCCTGCTCCCGGAGTCCTTATCACTCTCCTGATCTTCCGAACTACTGTCTGTCAATTTCTTTACTTTCTTGTGCTTTTCCTTAGTAGTTCTTGTAGTGTTGGTTTTCTTTCCCGACCTGCAGACTCTTGCTATGTGTCCCATTTTCCCACATTGCCTGCATACTTTGTCCTTAAACCAGCAGTCCTTTTGATCATGCGTTGTTCTGCCGCAGCGATAGCACTTTTCTGCTCCATACGCCATTTCGTTAGCGCTGTATTCTTGTGGTTTCTGTTGTATTTCCGTAGCTCCCCATGCTGCTCCTTCATAGGATACTGCCACGCTGAAAGCCTGTTCTAGCATCAGGTCCTTTTCCGAAAGTAGTCGTTTCTGGGTTCCTTCACTCTGGAGCCCGCAGACAAACTTATCCCGTAAGGTGTCTGCCAGTCCTGCTCCGAACTGGCAGTGCTTCGATAACTTGCGTAGTTCCGTAAGATAGTCAGCATTGCTCTCATCTTTGTGCTGGTTTCTTTTATGGAACTTGAATCTTTCTGCTATCAGCAGTGGTGTAGGGTTTAGGTGTTCCTGTAAGGTATTAACAATCTCTTCAAAACTTTTCTCCATTGGTTTAGCTGGGGTAATTAAATTCCACAATAGGCCGTACGTTCTCGCGCCCATCAAATTTAATAATACCGACGCCTTTTTTCCATCGGCCACCTCATTTGCCTTGCAGTACACTTCAATTCTTTCCACATACGTGGTCCAGTCTTCTACCTCGTTGTCGAAAGCAGTGATACTGCCACTTTTCAGCATCTTGGGTGATTTTAAATGGCGCCTCCCGCGCTTTTTCTTCTTTCCCAATGGATTAAAATGGCGCCTCCAGCGCTTTTCAAATCAAATCAAATCAAATCAAATCAACTTTTATTGTCATTGTTAGTGCACAAGTGCAGTACAACGAAATGTAGGCTTGCGGCTCCCGAGAGTGTACATTTAGATTAAGACATTTAAACATTCAACATACGTTTGGCTTGTAATACATTAACATAAGCATAACAATAATAAAGTGCATTGGCAGATGTGCAGGCTTTAGAGTTTATTTGTGGAGTTCAGTAGGATGACAGCCCTGGGAAAGAAGCTGTTCCTAAATCTGGTCGTACGGGTGCGAATGCATCTGTAGCGTCTCCCAGATGGCAGGCGGGCGAACAGACTGTGGCTGGGGTGGGTAGGGTCTTTGATGATGGACCGTGACCTCCGTAAACAGCGTTTCTGGTATATGTGCTCTATGGTCGGTAGCCGGGTGCCGGTAATGCGTTGGGCAGTTTTGACTACCCGCTGCAGGGCTTTCCGGTCGTAGTAGTCACAGCTGCCATACCATACTGTGATACAGTTTGTCAGGATGCTCTCTATTGTGCAGCGGTAAAAGTTAGAGAGGATCAGGGGTGACAGGTTACATCCCTTCAGCCTCCTTAGGAAATATAGGCGCTGCTGGGCCTTCTTCACCAGAGAGGAGGTATTGAGGGACCAGGAGAGGCCTTCCGTGATGTGGACTCCGAGGAACTTAAAGCTGTCCACCCTTTCCACCATAGCCCCATTGATGTGGATGGGGGTGTGACTTCTGCCTTTAGACTTCCTGAAGTCCACAATGATTTCTTTGGTTTTCTTGATGTTCAGGGCCAGGTTGTTATCGGCGCACCACTTCACGAGATGCTGGACCTCCTCCCTGTAGGCTGACTCATCGTTGTTGGTGATCTGGCCTACTACCGTGGTATCATCCGCAAACTTGATGATGGTGTTGGAACCATGAACAGCCACACAGTCGTGGGTGAAGAGGGAGTAGAGGAGGGGGCTCCGCACACATCCTTGTGGGGCCCCCGTGTTCAGGGTCAGCGGGGGGGAGGTGTGGTTACCTAATTTGACAGACTGGGGTCTGTTAGGAAGTCCAGGGTCCAGTTGCAGAGGGAAGTGTTCAGGCCAAGAGTTTGGAGTTTGGTGGCCAGCTTGTTGGGGAAGATAGTGTTGAATGCTGAGCTGTAGTCCATGAACAACATTCTGATGTAGGTCTCTTTACCATCTAAATGATTCAGTGCCGAGTGTAGAGCAGTTGTGATTGCATCCTCCATTGATCTGTTTGCACGATAGGCAAACTGGTGTTGGTCAAGAGAGGTGGGAACACTGGCTTTGATGTGAGCCAGGACCAGTCTCTCGAAACACTTCATTACGATGGGTGTGAGTGCGACAGGTCGATAGTCGTTCAGGCACGTCACAGCCGTTTGTTTTGGCACAGGAATAATGGTAGCGGTCTTGAAGCATGTAGGGAGTACTGCCTGGGCCAATGACAGATTGAAGATGGCGGTGAAGACATCAGCCAGCTGATCAGCACATTCCTTGAGTACCCGTCCAGGGATGCTATCCGGTCCAGCAGCCTTTCGTGTGTTCACTCCGCGTAGAACACCCCTTACGTCGGAGGTCGACAGAGTGAGCACCTGGTCTTCCGGGGGTGGCAAGGCTTTGGTAGCCGGCTCCCTGTTGTCCCTGTCGAAGCAAGCGTAGAAGTTGTTAAGCTCCTCCGGAAGGGAGGCATCGCTAACCGGGGGGCTGGTGTTTTTGCCCTTGTAGTCAGTGATGGACTGGATGCCTTGCCACATGCGCCGGGGGTCCGAGTTGTTGTGGAAATGATCCTCTATCCGCAGTGTCTGTTTCCTTTTGGCAGTCCTGATACCCTTTTTTAGGATGGTCCTAGCTGCACTGTAAGCCGCCGCGTCGCCAGATTTAAATGCTGCGTCGCGTGCTTTCAACAGCGAGCGGACCTCTCCGTTCATCCAAGGTTTCTGGTTGGGGTATGTCCTGATATTTTTATGGGTCGTGACGACCTCGACGCAGCTGTTAATGTAGAATAGCACTGTGGATGCGTATTCCTCGATGTCATTATGGGCAAACATGCCCCAATCAGTGCGTTCGAAGCAATTCTGAAGCTCCGAGACTGCCCCCTCTGGCCATACTTTCATTGATCTCACTGATGTTCTCACTCTTTTGATGAGCGGTTTGTATGCCGGGGCTAGAAACAGGGAGAGGTGGTCAGACTTCCCAAGGTGGGGGCAGGGAATGGCCTTATAAGCGTCTACAATGCTCGTGTAGACTTGATCCAGTGTGTTCTCCCCTCTTGTGGGGCAGGAAACATTCTGGTGGAATTTTGGTAGTACAGTTTTTAGGTTTATGTGATTGAAGTCCCCTGCGACGATAAAAGCTCCATCTGGGTGCGCAGTTTGTTGTTCACTGATGGCCCTGTAGAGGTCCTTCAGTGCTAGTTTGGCATTAGCGTGTGGTGGGATGTAGACCGCAGTGATGATAACAGCCGTGAATTCCCGAGGCAGGTAGAAGGGTCTGCACCTTACCATGAGGAATTCCAAATCAGCCGAGCAGGATCTATCGATTATGTCCGTGTTAATGCACCAGGCATTGTTAGTGTAAATGCACAAAACCTTTTTCCCCAATGGAATAAAATGGCGCCTCCCGCGCTTTTCCTTCTTCCCCTTGCTGCCACGCTGCTCCTAGCGTTCTGCA
Organism: Somniosus microcephalus; assembly: GCF_052327205.1. Lineage (NCBI taxonomy): Eukaryota > Metazoa > Chordata > Chondrichthyes > Squaliformes > Somniosidae > Somniosus > Somniosus microcephalus. The sequence goes on from NC_141002.1 coordinate 69,705,357, forward strand.
GGGTAATGGCGGCGACCCGCGGCTTTGGCGCGTCTCACTTTTCCTTCCCCTTGTTTTATTTTCGCTACACTGCCCGGTTCTTGAGCACCGACCGCGCCCTGTGCGCTCCACCCTCTCTTTTCCTCCCGACGACGCTGCACGGCCCCTTTGCAGAGCCGCTCGATCGAGCTCGAGCCCGCCGCAGTCCGGAAGGGTCAGCGCACTACCTGCTACCAGCACGATTTGCTGGAACACCTTGACTGGGGAGCCAAGCCCAGCTCTCCACAGCCTCTCCTGCAACTCTCCGAACTCCGATGGATCCTTGGGCGGTTGCCCGTGGTCGACGCCTGTTGTTCTGACTTCGACCTCCAAAAGCTTCTTCTCAGGGAAAGATCCCTGTGTGGTGATGCAGTACTGCAGGTGAGTTCGAACCTGTTCGTCGCCAATGTAGTGTCCGAGTATAAATAATACACGGACTGCAGGAGAACAATAATAACAGGTATTTACTGAACAGAGGGTACTCTTTTATTTGGACCCAAAAAAAACCAATTCGACTGTAAATAAACAAAAGTTCAACTAAAGCTTAGAAATCAAATTAAAATTTGGTTATCCGTGTTGATGATGCACTCCAGTCCCCGCGGCGCCCACCGGTCGCGGAAATACTCAAGCGCACCGGCGGACACCGCGTGCTCCATCTCCAGGGCCACCCGGGCGCGAACATGGCCGCGGAAGAGATGCAGGCAATCCGGCTGGACGACCCCCTCGACCGCCCGCTGCCTGGACCAATTGATGGCTCTTTTAGCCAGGCCCAGGAGCAGGCCCACAAGGAGGTCCTCCAACCTGTCCGCTCCCCTCCGCACCGGGTGACCGTAGATCAAGAGCGTGGGACTGAAGTGCAACCAAAAATCGAGGAGCAGCCCCTTCAAGTAGTGAAAGAGGGGCTGCAACCTCTCACAATCCATATAAACGTGAAACACGGACTCCTCCAGGCCGCAAAAAATGCAGGCGGCCTGGGAGTCCGTGAACCTACTTAAAACCTTATTGCACGGGACCGCTCCGTGCAACACCCTCCAGGCCAAGTCCCCGATGGAACAAGGGAGGACTCCCGCATAGAGAGCCCTCCATTGGGGACCTCCGCTACCGCCGGTCGGCAAAACGCCACGCCAAGGCGTGTCCGGACGGTAGACGAAGATGGCAAAGTGGAGAGTGTGCAGGAGCAGCCCGTACAGGAAACCCCTCCGCGCGGAATGAAAAGGCACGGAGGGTATTTCCTCGAGACGGCTCAAGTTGTGAGGCGCCGGTTCCCGAGGGGAGTTTCGGGGCCGGGCGCCGATGAGGAATTCCGTCCGAACGGGGGTAAGCTCGGACGGGATCGCCCCACGTGCTTGAGCCGCCTCGATACACCTAGTGGAGTCGGGGCCCAGTGCCGCTTTTACCGATTCGATGGTTTCGACCGCGAGCCGGACGTTGGCCCAGGACAGGCGCCGCGCCAGCTCCTCCGGCGCCATCCAGCCCGCTCCTCCGCCATCGAGCAGGTCCCCGACTCTGGTCACCTTGCCAGCCACAGCCCTACCCTCCGCCAGCCGCCCGAACCCGTGTTCGTGGAGGTGCGGATTCCTGAGCAGCGGCTCCCGAAGGAGAGCCGCCGCTCCTGACGGGGGAGAGCTCCGCCTGGAAGCGACGTAGTTCCAAACCCATAGTAGTTCCTGGTAGAAGACAGGCAGCTCCCGCAGGCCGGCACGCCTGCTGCCCACTTTCGCAAACAGGAGCTGCGTGTCGTAATTGAGGCCATGCAGCTGGCGGAAGAAAAACGTCGCCAGCGCACACCATCTCGGAGGATTCTCGACGTACAGGTATCTCTGCAGCGTCTGAAGACGGAAAGTCGCAGCCTGGGTGCGAAGGCACACCAGCGCCTGACCGCCCTCCCTAAGCGGGAGACACAGAACCGCGGCAGAGACCCAGTGCTTCCTTTTGTCCCAGAAGAAGTCGATGAGCTTCTTCTGAATCTTGGCGACAAACGCAGGGGGAGGGATCAAAGTGACCAACCGGTACCACAACATGGCGGCCACCAGCTGGTTTATGACCAGCGCTCGACCCCTGTAGGACAACACTCGGAGCAGTCCTGTCCAGCGTCCTAGGCGAGCGGTGACTTTGGCCTCCAGCTCTTGCCAGTTCGCCGGCCAAGCGTCCTCGGCAGGGCTAAGGTAGACTCCCAAATAGAGGAGGTGCGTGGTGCTCCAGGCGAAAGGCCTGAACTCCTCCGGCAGGGAGTCCACCCGCCACTGACCCACCAGGAGTCCAGAACATTTCTCCCAGTTGATCTTGGCGGAGGATGCGTCCGAGTAAATCTGCTGGCATTCCCGCATCCTCCGCAAGTCAGCGGGATCCGTGACCGTGAGGAGCACGTCATCGGCGTAAGCCGAGAGGACCACCTCCACGCCCGGCCCTTGCAGAGCCAGTCCCGTCAACCTCTTCCGCAAGAGGCGCAGGAAAGGCTCCACGCAAATGGCATATAACTGGCCGGACATGGGGCATCCCTGACGCACCCCCCTCCCGAAGCGAAGGGGCGCCGTCAAGGACCCGTTAACTTTAATCAGACACTCCGCGGCGGCGTACAGAAGTCGGATCCGGGCGACGAAATGCGTCCCGAACCCGAATGCGCGCAGAGTCCCGAAGAGATACTCGTGATCCACCCTGTCGAACGCCTTCTCCTGATCCAGGGAAAGGAAGGCGACCGACAGACCAGCCCTCTGGGAGTGGTGGACCAGGTCCCGGACCAGATGGATGTTATCGTGGATGGTCCGGCCCGGGACCGTGTAGGACTGGTCGGGGTGGATCATGTGGGCCAGCACGGTGCCAAGGCGAGCAGACATGGCCCTGGCAAAGATTTTATAGTCCGTGCTGAGGAGGGAGACCGGGCGCCAGTTCTTAAGGAGGCGGAGATCGCCCTTCTTAGGCAGCAGGACAATGACCGCCCTGCGCCAAGAGAGGGGCATCTCCCCGGTCGCCAAACTTTCCCCCAGGACCCGCGCGTAGTCGCCCCCCAAGACGTCCCAGAACGCCCTGTGGAACTCCACGGTCAGCCCGTCCAGCCCCGGGGACTTTCCCCTAGAGAGCTGGCGGAGGGCGCCGGTCAGCTCCGCCAGACTTAGCGGAGCGTCCAATTTTTCGGCGCCCTCCGGGCCCACCTTCGTCAGGTCCTCCCACAAAACTCTGCGCGCATCCTCGCTGGACGGATCCGGAGAGAACAGAGCCCCGTAATAGGCGCGGGTCTCCGCGCTGATTCCCTCCGGATCCGAGACCAGAGATCCGTCGTCGGCCAGCAGCCCCAAGAGCTGCTTACGGACCCCCCGTCTTTTTTCCAGCGAGTAGAAGAAGGGGGAGCCGCGGTCCAGGTCCCGCAGGAGCTGGATCCGCGACCTCACGTACGCGCCTCGGGACCCGACGAGCTGCAGGTCCTTCAGCGCGCCCTTCTTCTCTTCGTACACCTTCCGCAGGGCCGGGTCCTCGACGACCTGACCGAGACGGGACTCCAGGTCGAGCACCTCCTTCTCCAACCGCCCGACCCGGGCCTCCCGCCTCTTGGTCGACCCCTTCGCGTACTCCTGACAGAAGAGACGGATGTGAGCCTTGCCCACATCCCACCATAGCCTCAAGGAGGGGAAGCCCCCCTGCTTCCTTCTCCAGTCGGCCCAGAATCGACGAAACGAATCCCGGAACCGTGCGTCCTCCAGCAGCAGGTTGTTAAAATGCCAGTACACGGACCCCCCCCGCGCGCGCAGCGGAGCGAGCTCCGCCCACACCAGGTGGTGGTCCGTGCACGGCACCGGCCGCATGGAAGCTGCCGGAACGCAGGAGACGAACGCCCGGGAAATGTAGAGGCGGTCGATTCTGGACCTTCCTCCCCCAGACCTCACGCTAGTGAAGGCGCTGGAGTCGGGGTGGAGATTTCGCCAGACGTCCACCAAGTCGAAGGACCCAACCAGGTCCTTCAACTTCTCCATCGCCGCCGGGCTTCGCGGGGGACCCGAACGGTCCCTCGCCTCGAGGGTGCAGTTAAAATCCCCCCCGAGGATGACGCACTCGCCCACGTCGATGGAGCCCAAGAGAGCGGACACTTCTTCGAAGAAGCGCACTTGCTGCGCACTGGTCTGAGGGGCGTACACGTTCACTAGATGGAGCGGCACGCCCCCCAGGCGAACAGTGACATGGAGCAAGCGGCCCGGCACGTGCTCCTTGACCCCCAAGATCTCCGGCTGAAAATGCGGGGCCAGCAAGATAGCCACCCCGCTGGAATTGTTGGAGAGGTGACTCATGCTGACCCCTCCTTGCCACTCCAGGAGCCATGTGGCTTCGTCTCCCGGAACGGTGTGGGTTTCTTGCAGGAAGCACACCGCATACTTCCCGTCCCGAAGGACCGAGAAGTTATTGAATCTGCGGCGCGCCTCCCTGCTGCCGTTGATGTTGAGGCTGGCTATGGTTATCTTCATGTCAGAAGCATAGTGCAACCTCTACCTACACCTAACGGGGCGAGGAAGCGCAGCCGCTGGTCCGCCGCCACTTCCTCAGCAGCCCAGTGAGAAACGTTGTGAGCCGACGCAGCTCGAGCGGGTTCACACCCTCGTCCGCGCCCAAGATCTTAACGGCGGCGCGGACGGAATCGATGAGCAGCGCCAGCTCCGACCACCTGTCGAGGGCCAGCCGGACCTTATTGCGCTGACCCAGGCACGTGGCCATAAAATCCCGGAGTTCCCTCACGGAAATGAGGGGAGACTCGGCAAGGGGCACGAGGTCATCCATCGCCACGTCGGCGCTGGAGTCCGAATCGTCCTCCGTGCCCATCACCGAGTCCCCATCCTCCTCCAGGGGGTCGTCACCAGCGGCCGACCCGTCCGCCGCGCAGTGCGAAGCGAACGACTCGGCCGCGCCAGCCAGCCCCGCCTCCGCCCGGATCCCACCCCCAGGATCGGCGGCAGAGGATTTCTCCCTGGGCTCCTCTAGGGGTGCCGGGCCAGAAGACGGCGGCGGTTCAGAGCTCCCCTCCGTCTCAGACACCGGAACGACCGGAGAAACCGGGGAGAGAACAATTTCCAGCTCCTCCAGTACGTCCGGCACCAGAGACGCAGCCAGGGGGCCATCCTCCTCCCCGCCACCAACCTCCGACCCAGCGGACGGGGGGTTTTGAATTAAAAGCTCTACCAGGACGAGCATCCCCTGGGAGACGTCCGGGTCGCATTGGGCGAGCTCATTATCCTCGAGCTCGCCCGACCCAGCCCCCAGGCTGCCCGACCCGGCGAGGGGTAACGACACCGATAAAAGGTCAACTTCAATTACTGCCGCGGGTTGTTCCGCAACCCCCCCCACGGGCAGGGTCTCATCCCCATCCCCGGGAGGGACGTGCTGGACAGACACATCTGCCTCAGCCTCCCGAGGGACAGGCGACCCCTGCCGATCGCTGGTGATGACGACCGCGCTGGGGGGGCGGGGGGGCGCAGTACCCGCGGCGGGCGACGACTCCCCCTGCTCGGAGGGACCTTCCTCCTCCCGGTCCTCCTCCTCATCCAGGGGGTCGCGCCTTCTTTTTAGCACGGAGGGAGCGAGGGAGACCTCCATGTCTGCAAAGGCCTCCTCCTCGACTCCCTCCGGCGGAGCAGGTTTGTCGGGTTCCTCGGGCCCGAGCCCGGCCGCAGGTATTGGCATTACCGCTGCGGCGGTTGCGGCCACAGGCTCGGGCACGGGGCCCCTCCCGCTCACATCTGCCCTGATCAACTCCGCGAGGAGCGCGGGTGTAAGGGGCTCAAGGGGCAAGGGCTCACCATCCACGGGGGGGCCTGCCCCAAGGTGCTTCTTTTTTCCCCGCGCCTTCTTTCCGGCCGGACACGCTCCCTCCCCCCCGCCGGAGGCCTTGGTGGCATCGGCCCCCGACGTCAACCGCGCATCAGACGTACTTGACGCGCGGGCAGATCCGGGGGGAAGGGCGGCGGCGGCGGCGCCAGCCTCGGCCGCACGAGATGATCCGGCGGCCTTGGAGGCAGGGCAGTTCCTCCTGATGTGCCCCACCTCCCTGCAGGCATGGCACCTCACACCGTCCGACGTCCAAAAGGCGCGGTAGGCGGTCCCCTCGTGGAGGACGACGAACGCCCCTTCAGTGTCCTCCTCCCGCGCCAGCTGGATAAACAGCTGGCGCCGGAAGGAGAAGACGTGGCGAAGGCTGGCCTCCCGGAAGCCGAGCGGGATGGGCGTGATCCCCGACCTCACCTCCCCAAGTTGTCGCAAATGGGGAAGGAGGAGCTCACCAGGAACATAGGGCGGGACGTTGGAAATAATGATCCTCTGCGCGGTGGCCTCGAGAGGATCCACCGGCAGGAAGGTCCCGCCCACGGTGAGCCCCTTGGCGACAGCCAGGGACACCGCCCGCTCCGACCCCAGGAAGAACACAGCCTTCCCATACATTTTCGAGGCCGCGACGATGGCTGAGGGGCCGACAACCCCAGCCATGGCCTTGACGCAGGCCTCGATGGTCATAGTGGGGTGAGTGTAGCTCTTCACCCCAAGCTTTTTCGTTATTAATCGAAAAGGTGACGGGGCAGCAGGAACAGCGGGAGCAGCTGTGGCTGTGGCTACCACTCTCGCATAGGTCCCGGCTGGCCCCGCCACCGGCGAAGACGCAGTCGCCATTCTGGGGTGCTTTTTTTAAGGGCTACACTCACCCCAAGTCACAGGCCTGAAGGTGTTAATGGCCTCGGTGTATATATATATATACTTTTTTGTCCTCTATTGAGCAGAGGGAGCTGATTAAAATGAGGACACACCTCTCTCCTTATTGATTTAAATTGGGAGAGGAGCCCTCGCCCCTCTGCTCAATTGGCAATTAATAAAATAGATGAAACTAAGGTGCCTTAGAAAGACAGGCAGAGAGAGACAAAGAGAGAGAGAGAGGTGGGGGGGGTGGGAAGGAGGGAGGCCGCAAAGGGCAGTGTTGCCACTCAGGATGGTGGGTGGGTGTAGGCAGGGTTGCACTCTCTGATGGAAAAAGTCTTTGGTGATGGTGGTCTTCTGGCAGGGGGAGAAGACGTCTTCACCTGGAAAAGCTGGAGAAGCCCAGGCTTAGTCCTGCAACAGGTCTTAACGATGTAATTAAATTAAATTAAGGACTTCACCTTGGGCAGCTCCAAGCTCTCCCAGGGCAGGCAATAGAAGGGATGCTAATTAGTGGTGTGTGTGGCCTAGCTTTTAACAAGAGCACACACACACTACACCCCTTGATGATCCGGCCTTGCTTCTTCTTTTCTCCCCCCACCTAAAATACAAAGTCTTGGGAGAGTGCCCCAAATAACACCCACCTGTAGATGTTCCGGATGAAGTTTTCTTCCCTCCTTTCAAGCAGTTGGTTTCTCTCCCCTCTCTCCCTCTCCTGAAGTGGAGGCCAAATTGGGGAGGCAGTGATAGAAAGGCCTCTCCCCTGGTTGATGTTGATGTAGGCCTCCTTTCTCCTTCTCCTCCTCTGTCCTCTCTCTCCAGGCACCTCAGTTGATGTAATGATGGTGGAGTTGGTGGTGGTGGTCCAACGTTCTCCTCCTCTTCCTGGTCAGGGGACCACCACTTTAATCCACTCTCCAAAGTCTAGCTGCTCCCTCTGCTCGTGCTTGCAGCTGAACAGAGGGTAACTTAAGACTGAAATATAGAAGCCTGCTATGGCTTTATATACAGGGGTGGTCACTGCCGGTACTGCAGTATAGAATCAGTTCTTCTCTTAAAGGTACATACACAACAGGAGTTATACTGCAGATACCAATCTCAGATGCTTAACTGACAGACCCAAGTTACACAGCCAGCTGCACATCACATTGTATTTAGCTTGTTCCCCAGATGGCTAATTTTTAATTTTAGGCAAGAACAGGTGGAGTGTCTGTTTTCTCCTAGCACTAGAAATGTTGGAAATAACTTTCTGAAGTCCAGTGTATCATCTGAGCACTTTTAAAAGGCAGTTTTGAGTTGGGCTGGAGTTGTACCCCACCCAGTGTAATTTCCCACAGGTGGTTTTCCACGTCTTATAGTCAGTCAAATAATTGACCTGACTCATGAGTTATACCTTTTTATTGATGCTGCAAAAGTGGCAGCATAAATGCTCCCCAAAAAAATCTTGCTTTTCTGCCTGAAATAACAACAGAAAATGCTGGAAATACTCAGCAGGCCAGGCAGCATCCGTGGAGAGAGAAACAGAATTAACGTTTCAGGTCTGGGACCCTTCATCAGAACTGGAAAAAGCTGGAAATGTAACAGATATTAAGCAGGTGCAGAGACGGGGTGGGGGTGGTTTAGGAGGGGAGGAAGGAATTGAAAGAACATGCTGTGAAAATGTTGCAAATGGGAATGGCAAAATCATACTGCATGGAAAATGGGGGCAGGGATTATTATCTAAAATTGTTGAACTCGATGTTGAGTCCGGCCGGCTGTAAAGTGCCTAATCGAAAGATGAGGTGCTGTTCCTCGAGCTTACGTTGAGCTTCATTCGAACAATGTAATAGGCCGAGGACAGAGAGATGAGAGTGGGAGTGAAGCGGAGAATTAAAGTGACAGGCGACCGGAAGCTCAGGGTCACCCTTACGGACTGAACGGAGGTGTTCCACAAAGCGGTCGCCCAATCTGCGTTTGGTCTCCCCAATGTAGAGGAGACAGCATCGTGAGCAGCGAATACAGTATATTAAATTGCAAGAAGTACAAGTAAATCACTGTTTCACCTGGAAGGGGTGTTTGGGGCCCTGGACAGTGGGAAGGGAGGAGGTAAAAGGGCATGTGCTGCATCTCCTGCGCTTGCACGGGAAGGTGCCAGGTGAAGGAGAAGGGCTGTTGGGGGTGATTGAGGAGTGGACCAGGGTGTCGCGGAGGGAGCGGTCCCTTCGCAATGCTGAAAGGGGAGGTGAGGGGAAGGTGTGTTTGGTGATGAGATTACGTTGGAGGTGGCGGAAATGGCGGAGGATGATCCGTTGAATGTGGAGGCTGGTGGGGTGAAAGGTGAGGACAAGGGGAACCCTATCATGGTTCTGGGAGGGAGGGGAAGGGGTGAGAGCAGAAGTGCGGGAGATAGAATGGACACGGTCAAGGGCCGTGTCAACCACATTGGAGGGGAATCCTCGGTTGAGGAAAAAGGAAGACAAAAAACTTTTTTTCTTCCTTTCTGATGTCAAGGATCGCAAGCTTCATCAACTCTTGGACACTAACGCCCCTCCAGAACCTTCTTCCCCGTTAATTTCCTCTGATCCCATGCCTTCTTCCAATCTCACCCCCTGCCGTGTTTTCACTATCCCCTCTGACCTTCCCCTCTCTGACCCCGAACGATCAGTCCTCAGCAAAGGCCTGAGCTTCATCCCCTTACGCCCCCATCTGAATGAATTTTGAGCTCGGCACGATGCTGAGCTCTTCTTCCGTCGCCTTCATCTCCGTGCCCACTTCTCTGGCCAGGATTCTTCCCCCCGCACTGCTGATCCTTTCTCCTGCTTTCTAAATTCTCGTTCTATTTGAACCCCTCCCTCTGGCCTCTTACCCCCTCTAGATCTTTTCATTGCTAACTGCCGACGTGACATCGGCCATCTCCATTTCTCTGCTCCCCTCTCTCACTCCAACCTACCTCCCTCTGAACTTGCAGCACTCCGTTCTCTCCGATCCAACCCTAACATTGGGCCAGAAATTCCAGGCCAGAAGCGTGAGTACGGTCGGCTTACTCACGCTTCTGGCCGTTGGAAATGCTGGCGTTCAGCATGAACAGCGCATGCGGGGAACGCCGGCATTTCCAGACCTCGAGCGCGTGCGACTGCACAGGCAGCGCTTGCGCAGTGAACTTCGTGGATTTCATTCATGAAATCCGTGAGGTTAAGTCCTTAGAAGTTACACTTCAAAAAAGCAAGTGTAAAGTTGTTCATTGGCTGCGGAGGAAGATATATTTTATCATGGAGCTTTTGAAATGCAATATTTTTGTTTGGGAAAGGGAGGGAAGTTATTTTAAGAAATTTTAAGTAAGTTTAAAAGTTTAAATTTTTTTTTTTTTAAAGGGTTTTCAGAACGGTAGGTAGAAGGAGCAATTGTGGCTGTGTGAATGGAATGTGAGAATGAGTTATGTATGTATGTCCACATATATTCCTTTACGTATATGTATGTATGTTTTATATTCCTTTACTAATGTGTATGAATGTATGTTTTTAATTATGATTTTCCAATAAGTTACTTTCTCTGAAAGTCATAATTAAATAATACATTCATACACATAAGTAAAGGAATATATACATAACACGCAAAGGAATATATACAGACATACATACTTTCAGAGGCTCCACAATAAGAAATATCTTCCTCCGCAGCCTCTGTAGCAACTGTACCCATGCTTTTTTCATGTGTAAGTTGTAATGACTGGACCTCACTGAAAGCATTAATGAAAGCGGCGAATTATACTGCGCACGCGCTGCCTGTGCAGTCGCACGCGTTCTGCCTCTGAACCCCTTCGTTCAGAGGACAGGAAATGCCGGTTTTCCCCACATGCACTGTGCATGCTGAAAACCGGCATTTCATCCGGCCAGATGCGTAAGTACCCCGACCGTACTAGCGCATTTGGAAGGGAATTATTGGGCCAACATTTTACATGTGAATAAAATAAAAAATTTAACAATTGCACGACTTGCCCCCTCGCATCTGCGACTGAGGGTCCAAGGAGGTGCATTGCGCAAGAGGTCATCATCGGACGTATCCTCACACTGTTCCCTTTGGGGAACTGTATGAAGTGGTGGAAGGATTTATGGCCGTGATTAACGCTCATTCCGTGACCGTAACCATCTTTGAACCAGCCATTAGGGTGGTTAGTCCTATGGCGGGAGGGTTTTACGGGCTCCCACAACCCATCTGAGGGGGGGGGGGCCACCAACACCCACGGACGCAAGTATCCCGCTGGATGTCCACCCAGACTTTAAAGTTGGAGCTCCGACTCCACTTGCCGGGACTGTCTGGAGTGGGGTTCAAAACCCTACTCCTTCTGGCCGAGCGGTGGGGATGCTTACTGCTACGCAAAAGGCCCACTCCGCACAAAAGGTGACACCCATACGTTTCCTGCGCCTTTTCCCTCCCCGTGACTGGAGCCCTATGCTGCCATTTCACGTTGCTAATCGGATTGGGCCTTTGTCATAGCGGTAGGATCCCCGCCGCTGGGCCAGATCAGGGTAGGGTTTCGAACCCCGCTCCAGACAGTCCCGGCAAGTGGAGTCGGAGCTCCGGCTCTAAATTCTGGGTTGACATCCAGTGGGACATTTGCGTCCGTGGGTGTGGGTGGCCCCCCCTCCTTGTATAGCTTGCGGGAGCCCGTAAAACCCTCCCGCCATAGGACTAACCGCCCTAATGGCTGGTTCAAAGATGGTTACGGTCACGGAATGAGCGTTAATCACGGCCATAAATCCTTCCACCACTTCATACAGTTCCCCAAAGGGAACAGTGTGAAGTCACGTATGACGACGACATTGCTAAATAAATAAATGGAATTAAAAAAATTCTTTTAGGGCTTTTAAAAGTCTTTAAATTGCTTTAATTCTCTTTAAAACTACTTCAGATTACTCAAAATAATGTAAACATTTAAAAAAGTTTATAAAAGTTACCAAAATCTTCAAAAAACTTCCAAAAACCTATTTAAACTGCTGCTTTGCATGTAAAAAAGCAAAGCAGCTTGACAGAAACATTGGGGGCGTGTCCAGTGAAACTGAGACCTCAAGGGGCGTGTCTCACTTACACTGCACGCTCCTGGCTCCGCGCTGGCTGCACTCCTGGGCGGCGTGACGTCATACGCTGCCCGGGATTCTTCTTTCAGTTTCTGCAAGTGCAGGCGTCCCTAGAGCTGATCGGCAGGAGCGCGGGGTAAGTGCAAATACGGGGCTTGCACGCGCTGCAAGCCCCGTTCTGGAATTTCTGGCCCATTATCATTAAACCTGCTGATAAGGGTGGTGCTGTTGTTGTTTGGTGAACCGACCTCTACCGTGCGGAAGCTGAACGCCAACTCTCCAACACCTCCTCCTACCTCCGCCTGGACCATGACCCCACTAGCAAACATCAAGCCATTGTTTCCAAGTGTGTCACTGACCTCATCTCCTCTGGAGATCTTCCCTCCATGGCCGCCAACCTCATAGTCCCCCAACCCTGCACAGCCCGCTTCTACCTCCTTCCCAAGATCCACAAACAGGACTGCCCTGGTAGACCCATCGTTTCAGCCTGTTCTTGCCCCACGGAACTTATCTCTTCCTATCTCAACTCTATTTTTTCTCCCCTTGTCCAGTCTCTTCCCACCTACATTCGCGACTCTTCCGACGCCCTCCGTCACTTTAACAGTTTCCAGTTTCCCGGCCCCAACCGTCTCCTTTTCACTATGGACGTCCAATCCCTCTACACCTCCATCCCCCACCAGGACGGCCTTCGGGCGCTCCGTTTCTTCCTTGAACAGAGGCCCAACCAGTCCCCATCCACCACCACCCTCCTCCGCCTGGCTGAACTTGTTCTCACATTGAACAACTTCTCCTTTGACTCCACTCACTTCCTCCAAATTAATGGTGTTGCTATGGGAACCCGCATCGGCCCTAGCTATGCCTGCCTATTCATGGGATATGTGGAACATTCTTTGTTCCAGTCCTACTCAGGCCCCCTCCCTCACCTCTTTTTCCAGTACATCGATGACTGTATTGGTGCCGTTTCCTGCTAGATACTAGAACTAGATAAGTTCATTCACTTTACTTCCAATTTCCACCCATCCCTCACCTTCACATGGTCCATCTCCGACTCTTCCCTTCCCTTCCTTGACTTCTCCTTCTCCATTTCTGGCAATCGGCTTTCGACAAACATCCACTACAAGCCCACCGACTCCCACAGCTACCTGGACTACACTTCCTCCCACCCCACTTCCTGTAAGGACTCTATTCCATTCTCCCAGTTTCTCCATCTCCACCGCGTCTGTTCTGACGATGCCACCTTCCATACCAGTGCTTCCGACATGTCTTCCTTTTTCCTCAACCGAGGATTCCCCTCTACTGTGGTTGACACGGCCCTTGACCGTGTCCATTCTACTTCCCGCACTTCTGCTCTCACCCCTTCCCCTCATTCCCAGAACCATGATAGGGTTCCCCTTGTCCTCAACTTTCACCCCACCAGCCTCCACATTCAACGGATCATCCTCCGCCATTTCCGCCACCTCCAACGTAATCCCACCACCAAACACATCTTCCCCTCACCTCCCCTTTCAGCATTCCGAAGGGACCACTCCCTCCGCGACACGCTGGTCCACTCCTCAATCACCCCCAACAGCCCTTCTCCTTCACCTGGCACCTTCCCGTGCAAGTGCAGGAGATGCAACACATGCCCTTTTACCTCCTCCCTTCCCACTGTCCAGGGCCCCAAACACCCCTTCCAGGTGAAACAGCGATTTACTTGTACTTCTTGCAATTTAATATACTGTATTCGCTGCTCACGATGCGGTCTCTGCATTGGGGAGACCAAATGCAAATTGGACGACCGCTTTGCGGAACACCTCCGTTCAGTCCGTAAGGGTGACCCTGAGCTTCCGGTCGCCTGTCACTTTAATTCTCCGCTTCACTCCCACTCTGATCTCTCTGTCCTCGGCCTAGTACATTGTTCTAATGAAGCTCAACGTAAGCTCGAGGAACAGCACCTCATCTTTCGATTAGGCACTTTACAGCCAACCGGACTCAACATCAAGTTCAACAATTTCAGATAATAATCCCTGCCCCCATTTTTCATGCAGTATGATTTTGCCATTCCCATTTGCAACATTTTCACAGCATGTTCTTTCAATTCCTTCCTCCTCCCCCCCGCCCCTTCCCTGTCTCTGCACCTGCTTAATATCTGTTACATTTCCAGCTTTTTCCAGTTCTGATGAAGGGTCCCAGACCTGAAACGTTAACCCTGTTTCTCGCTCCACAGATGCTGCCTGGCCTGCTGAGTATTTCCAGCATTTTCTGTTGTTATTTCAGATTTCCAGCATCCGCAGTATTTTGCTATTGCTTTTCTGCCTGATTCACTTGCAACAGGTCCTGAGGATCTGGTAAGCAATTTAATGAGAGCTGTAAATTAATGGGAGGTGTATTCTTAAACTTGGCATTGTTGGTAGTAGTTTTGATACCACTATTCTACCAAATAAAGAAATATAATTATGTGAAATGTAGTACTGTCAGTAGAACTAGTTTTAGGAATAGTTACCTGCACATTCCCTGTAGCCTAATCCCCATATTATAATTATACCGATTATAATCGTTCAATCATTGGTGGCCGTGCCTTCTGTTGCCTAGGTCCTAAGCTCTGGAATTCCCTGCCTAAACCTCTCCGCCTCGCTACCTCTCTCTCCTCCTTTAAGACGCTCCTTAAAACCTACCTCTTTGACCAAGCTTTTGGTGACCTGCCCGAATTTCTCCTTATGTGGCTCGGTGTCAATTTTTTTGTCTTTTAATACTCCTGTGCAGCACCTTGGGATGTTTTTTAAAGGCACTATATAAATACAAGTTGTTGTTGTTGCATGGTACAGTGATGCTGATTAATGATCATTGATTTTCTTATAACAGTTATGAACCCCCTTTGCACCATTATGAGAAGAGTATAAGTTAGTGCATTTTTCTGTTTTTTTTGTTATTTTCTTTTTTAGATCATCTCCATTCAGTTCAACATGATAGTGTTTTGTTCTGTACTTTCTTGTCATTTTTGATGCACTTCTTTGCCTTTCATACCTGAGACAGGTGGTGAGAGAACCAACACGAGGGAAAAACCTACTTGACCTCGTCCTCACCAATCTACCTGTCGCAGATTGCATCTGTCCATGACAGCAATGGTAGCAGTGACCACCGCACAATCATTGTGGAGTCGAAGTCCCATCTTCACACTGAGGACACCCTCCATCGTGTTGTGTGGCACTACCACCGTGCTAAATGGGATAGATTCAGAACAGATCTAGCAGCTCAAAACTGAGCATCCATGAGGCACTGTGGGCCATCAGCAGCAGCAGAATTGTATTCCACCACAATCTGTAACCTCATGGCCCGGCATAACCCTCACTCTGCCGTTACCATCAAGCCAGGGGACCAACCCTGGTTCAATAAGGAGTGTAGAAGAGCATGCCAGGAACAGCACCAGGTGTACCTAAAAACACAGTGCCAACCTGGGGAAGCTGTAACGTAGGACTACATGCATGCTAAAAAGCAGGAGCAGCATGCTATAGACAGAGCTAAGCGATCCCACAATCAATGGATCAGATCAAAGCTCTGCAGTACTGCCACATCCAGTCATGAATGGTGGTGAACCATTAAACAACTAACGGAAGGAGGAGGCTACATGAATATTCCCATCCTCAATGATGGTGGAGCCCAGCACGTGAGTGCAATAGACAAAGCTGAAGCGTTTACAACCATCTTCAGCCAAAAGTGCCGAGTGGATGACCCATATCGGCCTCTTCCTTAGGTCCCCACCATCACAGAAGCCAGTCTTCAGCCAATTCAATTCACTCCACGTGATATAAGGAGCCCTAGTAAAATTGAAGTCATACTGGCTGGAGTCATACCTAGTACAAAGGAAGATGGTTGTGGTTGTTGGAGGTCAATCATCACAGCCCCAGGACATCGCTGCAGGAGTTCCTCAAGGCAGTGTCCTAGGCCCAACCATCTTCAGCTGCTTCATCAATGACCTTCCCTCCATCATAAGGTCAGAAGTGGGGATGTTCGCTGATGACTGCACCGTGTTTAGTGCCATTCGTAACTCCTCAGATAATGAAGCAGTCCATGCCCGCATGCAGCAAGACCCGGACGACATTCAGGCTTGGGCTGATAAGTGGCAGGTAACATTCATGCCACAGAAGTGCCATGCAATGACTATATCCAACAAGCGAGCTTCTAACCACTGCCCCTTGACATTCAACGGCATTACCATCGCCGAATGCCCCACCATTAATATCCTGAGGGTCACCATTGACCAGAGACTTAACTGGACCAGCCACATAAATACTGTGACAACAAGAGCAGGTCAGAGGCTAGGTATTCTGCGGCGAGTGTCTCACCTCCTGACTCCCATCTACAAGGCACAAGTCAGGAGTGTGATGGAATACTCTCCACTTGCCTGGATGAGTGCAGCTCCAACAACACTCAAGAAGCTCGAAATAATCCAAGACAAAGTTGCCCGCTTGATTGGCACCCCATCCACCACCATAAACATTTGCTCCCTCCACCACTGGCGCATCGTGGCTGTAGTGTGTACCATCTACAAGATGCACTGCAGCAACTCGCCAAGGCTTCTTCGGCAGCACCTGCCAAACTCATGACCTCTATACCTAGAAGGACAAGGGCAGCAGGCGCATGGGAACACCACCAGCTCCAAGTTCCCCTCCAAGTCACACACCATCCTGACTTGGAAGTATATCGCCGTTCCTTCATCGTCGTTGGGTCAAAATCCTGGAACTCCCTCCCTAGCAGCACTGTGGGAGTACCTTCACTACATGGACTGCAGCGGTTCAAGAAAGCAGCTCACCACCACCTTCTCAAGGGCAACTAGGGAGGGGAAATAAATGCTGGCCTTGCCAGTGACACCCAACTCCCATGAAAGAATAAAAAAAATACTATTTTAAATTGTGCAAAAAATCAAAGTATGATGTGAATTAAGTCCACAAATATAAAATAAAATGCTATCCAGTGTAGCATATCTTATTACTTTGTTTTATTTTCACAATTCCCATATCACTCATTATTATATTGGAGACAGGTAATCTATAATCTCCAAAAACTGGTTCTTTCATTTCATCATAATTTAGAGATATCTTGGGAGTAAAATGTCTGTCTTCCCTAATTTTACTAAAAAAGTAGACATGAGTAAAAAGTCACTTTCACCCCATTGTCGCTTTAGTATTGTTCTGGTTTAGTGGGCAATATCCTAGTTTGGAACCTTCAAGAGGACTGTTGGTGTAACACATATTTTGGTAAACCTTTTTTGGTTGGTGGGAGTAAAGACAAAACAAGCTTGCACCATTTTTATCACATAATGGTACACTTTGACACAATTCTAATTATAAGTTATAGTAAAACCCTCCAAGAACTTTGCGTTCCTCCAACTGTAGCTTTTTGTCCATCCCCCACTTCCTTCACCCCACCATTGGCAGTCATTCCTTCAGCTGTCGCAGCCCTAAGCTCTGGAATTCCCTCCCTAAACCTCTCCGCCTCTCACCTCTCTTCCTTTAAGACCACCCTTACAACCTACCTGTCCTAATGTCGCCTTTTTTTGTTCAATGTCAATTTTTGCCTACGCTCCTGTGAAGTGTCTTGGGATGTTTTACTACGTTAAAGGCGCTACATAAATGCAAGTTGTTGATATTGTATTTGTAAATAAATGAGAAAAGTTCTTGCCAAACACTTTTTATGGAGAAAATTCTCCTTTAATTATTTCCATAATGAGACTTTACTCACCTATTTAAACAGCATACTTGAGCAACTAGCAATGAAAGAGTGAAATAGTCAGTTCTTGGGAGTAAACATCCCTTAGAAGTTTCTGACAGAGGAACCCTGAAATGTTGTGCTTATTTGCTCTCAGTCTATCTGTTCCAAGTATATTTAACTATCTCTCATATTGCATCACAAATAATATCTGAATCTGCTCATTGTACAGTATACACTACATGAAAGTTAATGTTGAAGCACATACTATAAAGCAGTTGTATACATTTATTCTAGAGGCATGCATCATTTATGCCGGAGATGTGCACCACTTGTAAAGCTCCCTATGTGAAATGGTAGATAAATGAGTAATGACTCCTCCATTACTATCCATAGCTTGTCTTGATGTAAAATATTGATTTCTTTACAATGATGCATTCAAAACTTTCCAGTTTACAGCACATAGTTTAGGTTGTAACCCTGAAATGAACATAAGGAACAGATATCAGTGAATTGGCAGTGTTTACTCAGTGTGCACCATTTGATTATTGATCCTATTTATTTGGGTCCCCTGTTGATTTGTGTGATGGCACAAGACTTTTAATTGTGGAAGCGGAATTACAAGCACTGCCACTTTTTGTCATTAAGGAAAACTTATTCTGTTCCTCACTAAACTTGGGTGCTATATTGTTACGAGAATCCTATGACTGTGACAGAATGGGACAGGATTCAACACTAATTGCTGTTCAAAAATAGCAGCTCCATAATCCAACATTCCTCTGCCCTGGAAAGTGCTACATAATCTTTGCAATGTTAATTGTAAATCTGTTCAAACTAAACATTTTTCATGTGTTAGTACACAAAGAGTAGGCAGAAAGGGTACATATATAGCAATTTCTGTTATGTATTACAAAACATGTTAAAGCTTCCAGAGTTTCTTATTACAGCGTCTTAAATTTTTTTAAACAAAGAATTATTAATATTGCCATTGGAATAAATGTTGAATTTTGTGGAGAAAAATTATATGCGTTGTACTGTGGAATACATCATGACCATTAGTGCAACATGATAAATATCTCTACAAATGAGGCTGATGGTTTAATTCACAACTGACAATAAATTATAAAATTGATTTAAATTTTACAAATGAAGGATATGTCATCATGGCAAGTTGTGTGATGAGATGGTCTCAGCACTTGTGACTGTTCTGATCAGTTTTACTGGTGGAGATTGGATAACATGCAGCCTACCATGTCAGATAATATCCCTATCATATTTCTTTACATTTTAATAGTTGTGTAAAACATTAAGGGGAGAAATTTGGTATCGCCCCGTTAGGGGCGCAATTATTGGCCGGGTGCAAAGTTTAGCGTCTGGCACTAATTATCGCCACCGACTACAAACTTGGCTTCTATCGCCCCTGGAGGTGATTGGAGCGCTAAATCAGGCGCTACACACCTCTCTTAAGGCGCTAACATCGAGGAGCGAGGCGCTAAGTCAGAGCGCTGGTGAAGCTCATGTGATGTCAGTCAGCAATGGAACACAGACACACTGGCGCCGGCCAGTTCTTAAAGGGGAGGGTCGATCTTGCTCTCCATCCACACCCTGCTCATTGCAGCCTTGAATCTCGGCCTGGAGAGACCTGTACATCAAATCTGCTGGAAAGAACAATGGAGAGTACCAGGGAAAAAGCTCAGAGTGCAGTCCTCATAATCTCTTCTAAATCGATGCAAGGAAGGTTAAATCAAAATGAACCTGTAAAGTGCTGCTCAGTACCCAAAACTCCTTCATACAGCGTTGAATCTCTCCAGAAGTATCTCTCTCTCTCTCAGAATGTGTGGTGCAAAAATGTCGCCGACAAAAAAAGGCAGGAAGCGGCCACCTTTAAATAGTGCTCCCCCAGTCCCTTCCCGACTGCAAAACATTCCCCTCAACCTGCCGTTGTTAGTGGCAGGTGGTAAGGCAGGGGGCGCCACTCAATATCCGGTCCAGGGCATTGCATGCTCGACTGACATCACGATCTGCGGGCGCAGGGGATCGTGGCGGTAGTGTTCAGCGCCGCCACAAAATGTCTGGTCAATTCCGCGAGTGGCGCAAACATCGCCGTGCCCGGGCGTTAGTTGCTTTGCACCCCACAAAGCAACTGGATTTTTCCCCCTTAGTCTTTTGAAAAATCAAAATGATCCTTTACCAACATTGAAGTTGCAAATGTGACTATATTTTATCTCTGCTTATATTAAGATTTTTTTGTATACCATAACATATGATCATCTTTAAAGATGAACTATCTTCATGGGAAACTTTTGGCAAACCTTTTTTAAAATTTCTGAACATCTTATGCAATTATCTAAGCGGCATCAAAATATATCAATCATTATTCTGAAACAGTGAAATATTTGTGAAATATACTAACATTGTATATATGTTCAAAGAGCAATTGCATGTGATTTATGTGACTAAAAAAAGTGAACAGTATATTCAGACAAGAATTCATATTAGGAAATAATGATTGTTTTGAAATGTTGAAGCGTAGTTTTTATTCCAGCATTTTTATCCTAATTAGTAGTCTCCCTTTGAGCTAAGATAAATATTTAACTCACACATGCAATAAAGGTGCGTTAGTCCTGTAGCAATTAATTAGTCAATGTGTTATGCTGCAATAAACTCATTCAATCTCATTACTTTTAATGGTGATGATGTTATCCATAAGTAGCAACTCCATGTCAAAGGCCCTGACAGCCTGCATTAATTTGAGGAGTTGGTAGAGTTCCATACATATATTTAATGCCTCTTTCTGGACTTCATTATAAATACAAATTGTTGTTACTGTAATCGACAGTCTAGGCACCTATTAAAGATTTATTCCAGCTATGATTTGAAGAGTCCACAAAAAGGGTTGTTTTATCTGCTGAAGTTGAAATAGCAAGGCCAATGTGAGGTGTAGAAAGTGATTAAAGAGGAAGAGGTGTTGGGTGGGGAAGGATGGCTTAAGAAAGTGAATATAAAGGGGCAAGTTTAACCCAAAAATCGAGTGGGCAGGAAGTGACTTAACCGCTGACATCCCGCACTGATCCCACTATCTAGAATAGACACCTGCCCGAAGCTGGCGGGATCCTTTAAATATGCGGATGAGGTTGTTGGGCCTTGACTACAATTTTAACCAGTGGCTTGAGCAGGTTTGGGTTTCCAGTCAGCAGTAAAAGGATCCATGACTAGAAGAATGCTGCTGTTTCTAGTGCTGTGGATATGGTAGGTTTGCAACATTAAAATCAAATCAAATCAAATCAAATCAACTTTTATTGTCATTGTTAGTGCACAAGTGCAGTACAACGAAATGTAGGCTTGCGGCTCCCGAGAGTGTACAATTTGGATTAGGACACTTAAACATTTCAACACATTTGTACATATATATTAGCATAAATATGACCATAATAAAGTGCATCGGCAGATGTGCAGGCTTTAGTGTTTATTTGTGGAGTTCAGTAGGATGACAGCCCTGGGAAAGAAGCTGTTCCTAAATCTGGTCGTACGGGTGCGAATGCATCTGTAGCGTCTTCCAGATGGTAGGAGGGCGAACAGACTGTGGCTGGGGTGGATAGGGTCTTTGATGATGGACCGTGCCCTCCGTAGGCAGCGTTTCTGATATATATGTTCTATGGTCGGTAGCCGGGTGCCGGTAATGCGTTGGGCAGTTTTGACTACCCGCTGCAGGGCTTTCCGGTCATGGGAGCTACAGCTGCCGTACCATACCGTGATACAGTTTGTCAGGATGCTCTCTATAGTGCAGCGGTAGAAGTTAGAGAGGATCGGGGGTGACAGATTACATCCCTTCAGCCTCCTCAAGAAATATAGGCGCTGCTGGGCCTTCACCAGAGAGGAGGTGTTGAGGGACCAGGAGAGGTCTTCCATGATGTGGACTCCGAGGAACTTAAAGCTGGCCACCCTTTCCACCTCCGCCCCATTGACCTATTAACAGTAGAGAAACTGAAAATGTTTAATTATTTTGATATATCCTTACTGTAACTTGGAGCTGATTACAAGATCAATAAGGAATTGATCTTGGTATTTTTTTTATTTTTATAATTTGGGGCAGATGCAGGGTTTGTATTCTAGAAAAGGCTTTAGCGTTCAAAGACATGCTCTATTACATGCACCTATCAGTTGTGCAAATACCTCCAGGTCAGAGGGAACAGTCAGAGAATTTCCTGTCTGCCAGGTCTTCGCCTCCTTATGTTACCCCAGGGTTTCCCCTGGGGGGTGGGGGGCAAAACAGCCTGCGCCTGCAATAGACATAGGCCCGCCCTTCAAATGGTAATGAGGCCACCTCAGTTTCCTGTGTTTGTCGTCCAGTGGCACCCAGACATAGGAAAGCCCAAGAATGATCTGAGGGGGGTCTGACAGCAGGGCCAAGAGGACCCTAAAGGTATGTGAAAACCCTACTGGATTTTGAGAGCTTTGTGGCAGCTGTGTTCCAATGTCCTGAGGCCAACAGCCAGGCCTACAGCTGCACTCCTCTTTCTGCCTCTACTTCCTGGCACAAAGCCCTGCCAGTTGTCTGGCCTACACTCGGGGCCATGTTCGAACCCAGCTCACCAAATTAAGATGCAGCTCAGCTTGGACAGGTGCGCTAGTCCTGTACAGTGCTGGGGTCAGGAAAGTCAGCATTTGAGGAGTCCAAGCCAGCAAGCTAATTTTCCTTTTCAAAATGTCTAAAACAGAGCCATTTGTAAAGTTACTGACTGCAAATTACTGTATAAATGTGTGCCTTAAATCAGCAGTTAACGAGAATGACAAGGACAGGAGCCTCTGATATTGCCGTGCATGGCCAGAAGAGGTTTACAAGGATAATATGCAAGTCCACAAACCCTTTTATAAATAGCCTCCAGAGCTGCATTTGCACCAGTGTGTGCGCTCTCCTCTCCAAGACCCATAATTCAAATGTTTTAAAGTGCTATAAATGTCCTTTACTGCAAGGAAAGGCACAAATGGTCCAGCAGTTTGCTTAAACAAAATCCCATTGTTTAGATATTCCATATACAGTATAGCTTTGAAAAAGGAAATAAAACCGAATCCTCACAACTGTGGGTAATATAACTGACAATTTGCCGCATACCTTGGTCATCTGGTCTTTAATCTTTTTTTAGCCCTTAGTGCACAGTTATCAGCACGATCTCTGGCACTGCCCTCTTGTGGAACTGTAGTGTGAGCTGGACAAAATAGCTACCGACTGAAAATCATTGCTCAGGAGACTTGTCTAGCAGTGCCAACTCTTGTGAATTTATTCCTGGAGATTTGATCATGTGACATTTGCTCACTATTTGAAAATATTACTGCATTTACTTTGGGTCCCCTGTAGTTTGAGTGTCTTTGCTTGTGGTTTCTTTCTTCTTAAGCCTGTGCTTAAGTTGGCTTCTTGCTGTTTTCAGCAACTCTGGAGACCACCACAACCCCAAACCATTTCTGATGCAGGATGTACTTCCACTTGGAATTCCCACCAGCAAGCGGGATCACCGCTGCAGCATTGGAAGAGACGGACAGGGACTTAAAGGGGATAGAAGAGCCCTACAGTGGATTAGACTGAGGCCTAAAAAGATCAGAGCCGGATTAAGAATTTTTGGGGCCCTCCGCACGCCCACACATCCTCGCTCCTTCTCCCCCCACACACACACACACACATCCTACCATTCCATTTGTGATATCCGAGTGGTAAGGTCAGAAACTGAGAGAAGCAAGATATTAGGAACAAAACCCAACTGGCTATTTACCCGGTGTAGCAGAGAAACATCTCTTACAGGCTGCAAGCAAAACACACAATTCTAACTGCACGATGGCAAGATGGAGGATTCACCTCTGTCATACCCATAATGCAATGCCATATTACCTTAATAACTGGTGTACCAGGACATTGAATACATGACCCATTACCTTAAACAGTGGTGAATGTGATCCCTTAATATTTGGCTCCATCTGGTGGATAACTTAAACATTACATCCCAGATTACTATATCCCTCCCCTCTTAAGTTGAACATTAATTTCTTAACAACATTCTTAAAAAGTCCCATAAGGAAACTCCTTTAACGATAGTCCATACTGAACGAATCTAGCAGGTCGTTATCAATCTCTCTGGCGGCTTGTGAGTCCTTGGTGAACGTCTTACAGTCAAGTCCCTGCTTGGTTGTGGTAGAGCCACCTGCTGCTCCTGAGCAGTACTCAGAGTATCTGACTCTGCTACGATGGTTTCCTCTTGACAAAGGGGTCCAGGTGGAACTGGCTCTTTTCGTGGTGGTGGTACCACCGATGCATTTGGATAACTGGGGGCCAACTTGTCCTCCGACATCTCCTCTGGAACCTCCAGTTTGATTTCCCCTTGTCTGGTCAGTATCTGATCTACATGTCTGCATACTACCTGACCAGTTCCCACCATGACCGTATATGATACTGGACCGGTCATTGAGTCTATGACGCCAGGAATCCATTTTGGACCATAACTGAAATTCCTGGTAAGGACCGCATCTCCTTCTCCAAAACTGCGGCTCTTTGTCCTTCTGTCATGGTTCTCCTTTTGTTTGATTTGTCGGTTTTCCACCTTCCTTTTTAGATCTGGGTGAACCAGGTCAAGAGTGGAGCATAGTCAACGTCCTAACAACAGCTCAGCAGGAGAGAGTCCTGTGGTAGATTGAGGTGTTATTCTGTAGCTGAACAGAACTCGTGACACCTTGGCTGCCAAACTCCCTTCCGCACTTTTTTTCATCATCTCCTTAAATGTTTGTACGGCTCTCTCCACAAGTCCATTTGAAGACGGATGATATGGAGCTGAGGTCACGTGCACGATGCCATTGTTTCTCATGAATTCTTTTGTTTCTGTACTCACAAAACACGTGGCATTGTCACTTACTACGATCTCCGGTAGCCCTTGATTACTAAAACTCCTACACAGACAGTCTATAGTAACAGTAGATGAAGCAGAATTTACAGGATAAACATCCATCCATTTGGAATGGGCATCAATGATTATGAGGAACATCTTTCCCATGAATGGACCCGCATAATCTACATGTAATCTTCTCCATGGTTTATCCGGCCACTCCCAGGGGTGGAGAGGAGCTGCTGCTGGTGCCTTCCTGTGTACTTAACAAGTGCTGCATGTCTTGACTAGATTTTCTATCTCCTCATCTAGCTTTGGCCACCACAAGTAACTCCTTGCCAAGGCTTTCATACGCGAAACTCCAGGATGACACTGATGTAGTTGCCCTAGGATAGACTGTCGTGCTGGCCGTGGAATAATCACTCGTGCTCCCCACAACACGCACCCATCCTGCACACCCAGCTCTGTCTTCCTGACACTGTAAGGTATGAAATCAGTCCCTTCCGGATGCTGTGGCCAACCCCTCATCACATATTCTCGGACTCTAGACAGTACTGGATCTTTACCGGTCCATGCCCTTACTTGTTCTGCGGTCACAATTGCCGTGTCCGTGTCCTCCAACATCAAAACTCTGTCCTCTGGAGCTGCACGGATAGGTGTACCTGGCAGTGGAAGATGGCTCAAGGCATCTGTGTTCCCATGGTACTTGCCCGCCTTGTAAACGATGACATACTCATATGCCCTTAACGTCACTGCCCACCTCTGGATCCGGGGTGACACCATCTGTGGTACTGCTTTCATTTCATTAAAAAGAGATAGAAGAGGTTTATGATCGGTGCATATGGTGAATTTCCTGCCATATATGCACTTGTGAAACCTCTGTAACCCAAACATTACTGCTAACCCCTCTATCTGACTGGGAATAGTTTTTTTCCGCCGGTGTCAGAGTTCGAGACATAAACCCTATTGGTCTTTCTGTTCCATCTTCCAAGCTGTGTGGAAGAACCGCCCCCACCCCGTAAGGTGAAGCATCACAAGAGAGAATGATGTCTTTCTCTGCATTGTAGTGAACCAGCACATCCGAGGACAGCATCAGTTTCTTGGACTGTTCAAATGAAACCCTCTGTTCCTCTTCCCACTGCCACTGTGTCTCCTTACGCAGAAGTTTGTGAAGACGTGCTAACACTGTTGCCAAGTTTGGTAAAAATCTGTTATAATAGTTTAGCAGTCCCAGGTAAGCTTTTAACGCAGTCACATTGGTAGGAGCTGGGGCCTCCTACAGTGCTTGTACCTTCTCCTTGATTGGATGGAGCCCGGCGGCGTCCACTCTGTGTCCCAGGAACATGGCCTCATTCCCCAGGAAAGTGCACTTACTCCTCTTGAGCCGTAACCCAGCCTTATCCAATCTTTGTAGTACCTCTCTCAGAGTGCTCAGATGCTCCTGGTCGGTTCTTCCCGTCACCAGAATGTCATCCAGATAGATTGAAACATGTGGGATCCCTTGCAGTACACCCTCGATAGTCCTCTGGAAAATAGCTGGACTAGATGAGACACCGAATGGTAAGTGGTTATAGGTAAACAAACCCTTGTGTGTATTTATGGTTACATACTTCTTGGATTCCTCATCTAGTGTAATCTGCAAGTATGCATGACTCATATCCAGCTTTGTGAATTTCTTCCCTCCAGCCAGGTTCGCAAAGAGATCTTCTGTTTTAGGAATAGGATACTGTTCCAGTTTAGATACCCTATTTACTGTCAATTTATAATCTCCACAGAGTCTTACCGAATTGTCCGGTTTTAAAACAGGTACAATGGGAGCTGCCCATTCTGAACATTTCACGGGTTCCACTATGTTCTGTCTCAATAGACGGTCAAGCTCAGCCTCTACCTTCGGCTTCATGGCATAAGGCACAGGCCGTTGTTTAAAAAACCTTGGCAGTGCCTCCTTGTCTACATAAACCTTAGCTGGGGGGCCATTAAATGTGCCAAGTTCTTCCTTGAACACGTTCTCATGTTCAGTCAACACTTCTTGCAAAGACAACTGTTTGCCTCCCTCTATTTGATTTATTGCTCCCCAATCTAATTTAAGTTCTCGTATCCAGCCCCGACCTAACAAGTTTGGTCCGGAATCCGATACTACAACTACAGGTAGCTGTTCCACGGTGTCCCTGTGTTGCACAGTTACAGTTGCTGTACCCAATGTCGCCACTCGTTCACCGGTATATGTTTTAAGCTGCATAGAGCAAGACTTTAACTCTGGAACTTTTGCACGGTTCCACAATTTTGAGTGCTCCTCCCTGGTCATTATGGTAACGCCGCATCCTGTATCCACTTCAAAGTTGACCTTAGAGTCATTTACTGTTAGTCGCAAAGGGATAGGATCCACTTTTGGAATGTTCTCTACCATACTATGCATTATGAACATGTCGTCTTCTTTCTCAGCTTCTCCGCTGATGTGATGTGCTCCCTGTTTTTTCTCTTCTCTTCCTAGGTTTTGCTTTCCTCCCCCTTTTGGTTTGTATTCCTCCACGGTTGCTTTTGCCCTGCATGCATGTTTTATATGTCCTTTTTTCCCACACTTGTGGCACTTTTCCTCCAGAAACCTGCATTCCCTTGCCAGGTGATCGCCATTGCATCTATAACATGCCTTTACATGCTCACGTTGTGGTTTCTGACGCATATCTAACTTGTGCACAACAACCTGACCTCCAACTTGCTTTGTAGTAGCCCAGTCGGAACCTTGTATTTCTTTTACATCTCGGTTCGCTGTCTCTATGGCTTGAGCAAGTTCCAACGCTTTCTCATACGTAAGCCCAGTCTCGGACAATAATCTCCGCTGCATTCGATCATCCATTATCCCGCAAACTAGCCTATCTCTCAGCATGTCTTTCAAGTTGTTGCCGTAATTGCAATCATGTGCCAATTTCCTCAACACTGCTACATAATCCAATACAGTCTCTCCCGGTTTTCTGTTCCGTGAATTAAATTTGAAACGCTGTATAATCTCACTCGGTCTGGGATTGAAATGGTCCTTCAGCAAGGCCACTAAGTTAGCAAATGATCGGTCCCCAGGCTTTTCAGGACTGCATAAGTTTCTCATTGAACTATACGTCTGACTTCCCACGGAAGTGAGCAAAATAGCTCTCCTTTTTCCGACATCATCTATATCATTTGCTTCAAAGAAATGCATCAGCACCTCGCAGTACACATCCCAGGTCTGCGTCTGAACATCAAAAGCAGAGATCTTTCCTACCGTAGCAGCCATGATCCTCTATTCAGTGCTCGTTTTCTTTTTTTTTCTTCGTCAAGATGTGATCTATTGATCCTCGTCGCCAATATGTGCTATCCGAGTGGTAAGGTCAGAAACTGAGAGAAGCAAGATATTAGGAACAAAACCCAACTGGTTATTTACCCGGTGTAGCAGAGAAACATCTCTTACAGGCTGCAAGCAAAACACACAATTGTAACTGCACGATGGCAAGATGGAGGATTCACCTCTGAGTCATACCCATAATGCAATGCCACATTACCTTAATAACTGGTGTACCAGGACATTGAATACATGACCCATTACCTTAAACAGTGGTGAATGTGATCCCTTAATATTTGGCTCCATCTGGTGGATAACTTAAACATTACATCCCAGATTACTATACCATTAAAACACAGTGGCCTAGAAATTTGGTATAGCCCCGCTTGAGGCGTTAGAACCGGCGCTGCGCAAAGTTTATAGCCAGACGAAACTTATCGCTGCCTGGCGAGATATTGGGTTGCATCGCCCCCAAAGTAGATTGAGGCGCGAAATCAGACGTTGCACGGGGCTCCTAAGGCGCAAAAGTTCAGGCGCTACCCAATATCGGCGCGGACGGGCGCAGCGCAGGTGATCTCAATTACCGGAAACCACGAGACTTCCAGGCGCTGGCCGGCTCTTAAAGGGGTGGGTCAGTCAGCCTGAGCTGCCACACTCAACGCTCTGTAGGCCTCAGAATCGGCGCTCGCCCTTCTCTGGCGCAAGAAACTTGGTCAGGATGGAGAAGGTAAGACAGAGAGCAGAGCGCTTCAGCACTGAGGCTCTGGACCAGTTGGTGTCTGCAGTTGAGCGCCGTCGAGATGTTCTGTATCCTGACAATGGCAAGAGGCCGAATCAAAAGGCTTACCAGCGATCTTGGAGGGAGGTTTCTCTGAGGGTCAACTCCAGCAGCATGGTGACCAGGACCCCTGTTCAGTGCAGGAAGAAATTCAACGACCTCACTCGGGTCGTTAGGGTGAGTGTTGGTTATGCAAACTTCTGATTCCCTCCATCTGCACCTGACTTCGAGGACCCTGTTGCCATGATGCCCCAATGGCCATCTGTCAGCAAGCACCCATGGCCCTTTCTGGGCACACACCTGGACATTTCACTCAAGGCCACGTGTAAGGGCCCTTGCACCATGGGGGGCATGTGATGATCTCTCAAGGCCTCATGTAAGGGCTCTTGCACCATGGGGGGCATGCGATGATCTCTCAAGGCCTCATGTAAGGGCTCTTGCACCATGGGGGGCATGCGATGATCTCTCAAGACCTCATGTAAGGGCCCTTGCACCATGGGGGGCATGCGATGATCTCTCAAGGCCTCATGTAAGGGCTCTTGCACCATGGGGGGCATGCGATGATCTCTCAAGGCCTCGTGTAAGGGCTCTTGCACCATGGGGGGCATGCGATGATCTCTCAAGGCATCATGTAAGGGCTCTTGCGCCATGGGGGGCATGAGATGATCTCTCAAGGCATCATGTAAGGGCTCTTGCACCATGGGGGGCATGAGATGATCTCTCAAGGCATCATGTTACAGAACTTCCCCTTCTTTCCCCTGCAGTCCAAGCTGGCGACGATCCGAAAGGACCAGCGTCGAACCGGTGGCGGACCTCCACAAGTGGTCACTCTCACGGATCTGGAGGAGAGAGTGCACCAGATTGTTGGAGGACGTCTGTCTGGTCCTGTTACCACTGCAGCTGCCGACCCCATTCTCGACAGCGAGGGTAAGGCTCTCACCTTTTTCAGCTGTCTCCTTCCACTTGGTCCCCCCGCCAGCATGCTTCCTCAGTGTGCAGCCATGTCAGAGCCTTGCCGCAATCTGGCATGCCTTTCCGCCAATCTGGCATGCCTTTCCGCCAACCTGTCCTTTTGCTAAAGCCACTCTTCCACCTCCCTGCTTTCAGATGATGCATCACCAACTCGGGCTCAACGCCCTGAAGCTGCCAGTGCCAGTGCCTCCGGCAGCGAGGATCAGGAGGAAGCCGGACCATCCATTCCAATCTCAGGGGAGCATACACAGCTACAGACTGGGGATAGTAGTTCCCTGGAGGTGAGGGGGGGGCTCTGAGGATCAGCCAGTTGCCGGAACAAGCGGCATGCAGCAACGCAAGGGGGGTAGGCAAGTTCGGCCACCGTCTCCCCAGAGGGCAAGGCAGGTAGTGATGACTGCTGCACAGAGTGCAGAGGAGGTGCGTCGCCTGGCTGAAATGAGCACCCAGGCCCGGCTCAGGCACACTGAGCTGATGGCTGCAGTGGGGAGGATGCCTCAGTCAATAGATACACTGGCATAGAGTGTGTTGGACTTCGGGGCAACAATGGAGAGGACTCTCCAGGGCTTCGGGGCAACAATGGACAGGATTCTCCAGGGCTTCGGGGCAACAATGGACAGGACTCTCCAGGGCTTCGGGGCAACAATGGAGAGGACTGTCGAGGGCTTTGGGCCAACAATGGAGAGGACTGTCCAGGGCTTCGAGGCCGCTATGGAAAGGACTGTTCAGGGCTTCGGACAATCCCTGGAAAGGTCTGTCCAGGGCTTGTCCGAGGCAGTGGAGCGGTCGGCACCGGCCTTGTCCGAAGCAATGGAAAGAGCTGTCCAGGGCTTCTCCGAAGCACTGGCACCTGGCTCACAGGTCCTCACTGCTGTCACGCAGTCACTTGCCGGCCTCGTCCACACCCAGATTGAGGCAACGCGAACTCTCACTGCAGCCACCCTATCTGCGTCAGCTAGGATCACCCCGGGTCCTTCCAGTCCCATACAAGGCCAGGAATCAGTGGAGCATGCGATTGTGGCGGATGAGCCGAGCCGGTCCCCTCAGAGAGCCAGTGTGTCGTCCGACCATGGTGCAGGTGTCCTCTCTCGGCAGGTGACCATTGCACATGCCAGCGCTGGTACGTCTGCAGTGCAGCTGCCACCACCTGCAGGGCACACTGCTTCCAGCCATGCTCAGATCAAGCATCCTGCGTCCGCACCCTCCAAGCCCAGAGGTCGGCCAGGCCATCCCTCAGGGGCTTCTGCGCTTCCACACAGTCAGCAGGCGTCCCCCAGCCTTCACCCCACCACTGGGGTTCAATTACGTAAGAGCAGCAGGGAGGGAAGGGGCCGACCGCGAAAGAGAAGTCGTTCTCCATCAAGGGGCCAGCAGTAGAGGGAGGTGCTGAGACGTTTCTTTGGCCAAATTCAAGGACACCCTCACCTGTTGTAATTGTTGGAAATGGTTTGTTTAGTTTTGCGGCTTTGCCGAAGAGTTAACTGTTATTTTGTTAGTTATGGTTTCTGTTGACATGACGTTGTTTTGCTGTAATGAAAGACTTTTGTGACAATAAAGAGAAGTTTTAATGTGCTATGGTGCATGTGACTAATTACAGTGATGCTGGCCTTCAGAGGCTTTCAGACATCCAAAGTGCGCAGGAGTAAAGACACTCATCATTCCGCCAGAGGGGCCTCGATACGAGTCCTCATGAGCCTCTGACGGATGGCCCTTCCACTTTCAGGAGCCCTTCCATCTTCCTCCTCCTCCTCCTCGTCTGCATGCTCCTCCTCCTCCTCCGCCTGCTTCTCCAGCGTCAGAGGGAAGGTGATGAATTGACGCCTTCGCCTATAAAGGGCAGCTGTAACTTGCCGGATGTAACAGTGCACTGCAACCTGAGAGATATTCGCAATGTCCCCAATGGCTGACTGAAAGGATCCGTTGCCATAAAAATTGAGGGCAACAGTCAGTTTAACGGCCACCGACAGAGAGGTCCTGCACCGTAGACGCGGCTGCAGATCCTCAGCAAGCAGGTGGCACAGCTCAGTAACAACGTCCCTCCCGATTCGGAGCCTTCGCACACACTGCTCCTCCGACATGTCAAGGTATGACACCTGCTGCCTAAAGACCCTCGCAGCATACCCTCGGATTGGCCGACCTCCATTGCCCCTCCTCCTTCTGGCCAATCCCGGCCCTCTCTCCCGCCGTCTCTCTGCCCCTTCATAGTGTTCGGCCATGAGGCCGTCGCCCTCCAAAGCATCTCCCATTCCGATGCCAGTTGGTCAAAAGGCTGTTAGGTCTAGTGCTCCAACTGCTCCGGACAGGTTTGAGGGTCCCAAGTACTCCAATGCTAAATTCCAAAAACTGCTCCACAGTAGCTCACCAACTCTCTCCACCAATGATCGCAATGAACAGGCCAAGTGGCTGAAGCTTCTATACTAGAGCTGTCCCCTTTAAATAGCGCCCCCCGACTCCGAGAAGGGCCTGCTAACGCTCCTTCGAACTGTCACTAATAGCACTAGGCGTAAAGGCTCCGGGCGCCACCCAATATCCGCTCAGGCACCCCTAAAAGGCATTGCACACTGAAATGACGTCATGATCTGCTTGCGCTCACGGGCGCGTGCAAACACTTAGCGCAGGCGTTAAATGTATAGTCAATATGGGAGTTGTCGCTATCTTCATTGCGCCCGCCCCAACATTGGGTAATGCCCCAATTCTCGGTCTCTTTAGCGCTAACCGCTGGCGCAAACAACCGAATTTCTAGGCCAATGTGTGGTAAAATTCTGTGAAAAATTGGCCCTTAGAATGTTTACACACTGCATTAATAATAAAGCAAATGAGCAGCAGTAGAAAAGTTGTGAAGGATTATCCCAGGCATGGTTGAAGAGACATGTTTTGACATTGAAGAGAGAAAACCAGGCTGACGGGTTAGGGGAGAAAGTACATTGAAAACAATGAGTTAAAATCATTTGAAAAGATTCTGTAATTTTCCGTGTACTTCTAAAACTTCTCGAGGGCCTCCTGGCCCCCTGTGGATAGAGCACATCTCTCCTCCTCTCCAACTCCTCCACCAAGGCCTCCAGTGCAGCGTCAGAAAATCTTGGAGCCCGCTGTCTCCCCTGTTATGCCATTTTTACGCTTTCTTCCAGGTCAGAATGTCTTCCACAACGACTTCTAGCAACTGCTCCAGCCAGAACGCACCTCCCCTTTAAGAGGTGCAGGCTGGCATTAAGTAGTGCAGGCTGGCGCTCAGAATTTTGCGCTGCCTGCAGAGGTGTGCTGCCACTCAGCATGTTTAGCATGGCTGCATGCTGCAATCCTGTAAATTAGCAGGCAGCATGGAGTTGGCGTGCTGCTTGCATCAGAAACAATGGGTGCAGGTTAATCCCGCATTGCGATCCCCGTGCCCGTTTTTGGGCCCTGTCCAATTTAGCCCCCTTGATGTTTTCCTGTTACATTCTTTTATCCACTGTTTTAATGGAGGCATGAACGCACTAAAATAGAAGACGGAAATATGTCATGTAAATGTGTCAAATATTTCAACACTAATATTTAAAACAGTAATTTATAACTGATCAGGTCAAATTTCCACAGGGATTCGCCTAATCGCCTGGCATAACTTCACTGGAAGATCTGTGAAAACCTGGAGAAACTGTACACGCTATTTACACCATTTCTCTGGGCTTTCCGCAGATCTTCTGCCATCGTTTTAAGGGATGATTAGGATAACCCTCGTGGAAATTCAAACCTGATAGGTATTACAGTGTACATTTACTCTATTTGTTTTTGATCGAGTTGTCCAAAATCTTATGTTGTAGTTGGAAGTGAGAACTTTATGTAAAGTTATCCTATGTATTCTGCTTTAGATCATATTTATCTTCAGAAACTGTAAAGAGACTACATTGAAGTAACTATTTGATCCATTTCCAGTAACTACTACAGTGTCAAATGTGCGTTTGACTCAGCCTATGCCCAAGACTTTTAACTGTGGATTCCTGTTCTTTCAAGTCAGACTTGTTGAGGGTTAAGAGTCTGCTTACAGCAGTATTGGTATATCTGAAATAACAACAGAAAATGCTGGAAAT
This sequence comes from Somniosus microcephalus, assembly GCF_052327205.1. NCBI lineage: Eukaryota > Metazoa > Chordata > Chondrichthyes > Squaliformes > Somniosidae > Somniosus > Somniosus microcephalus. The sequence goes on from NC_141002.1 coordinate 69,738,764, forward strand.
ACTCAGCAGGCCAGGCAGCATCCGTGGAGAGAGAAACAGATTTAACGTTTCAGGTCTGGGACCCTATTGGTATATCCTTTTAATCCTACCTCTACCCCTTCCCTCTTCCCGAGAAAAGATAAACATGGTTTTGTTCTTTGTGCTAATGATGGCAGCTACTGAACCTGTTTGATTCATGGCATAGAGTTGTATAAAGCAACTGAAATAACAGTTTTACAGTATTTACAAAGTTTTCGTGAAGATGAACTTTTTCCATGTCATAAATTAAACCAAAGGTTGAGCAGTATTGTCACAGCTATAAGCCACTTTATGTTTTGAAAAAGTATATGCAATAATATTGTTAAGAGACATGTCACTGAAAATACCAAACCTTGACAAACAGGAGTACAACCGTTAAATCCATTTTGGTAATAAAAAGTTATGAAATTTGATACCTTTGGAAGGTCTGAACCCTTCCCCCCATTTTATTACCTTGGGCTGCTCAAGGCCATTCTTCCTCAGCACTGGTAAAAGGAGCGGTACACTGCTAGCTGCATTGACACCCCATTTGCAAGTTACAGTAGTTTAGTTTTACCATGCACAGTGCCAAAATTATTATTGGCCCTGAATTTGCGGTTGGAGGCTTCCTGCGGGAAAATGCCTCTGATCCGCAAATAAAACGCCCGTGTACCTGGTGGTCCAGGAAGTACGGAGATCGTGGTCCTGGGCCTCTCTGGGTACCTGCGGGTAGAGGCCTATGTATCTCAGGGGCGCAGGCGGTTCGCATGCGCCCCGGGATGACATGGGCCAGACCAAAGAGTGAAAGAAGGGAATCCTCATTCATGTTTATGGGGATTCTGTATGTACAGAAACCCTATAAGCATGAATGGGAATACCCAAAAAAATACATCTACACATTAAATAAATTATAAAAAATTACAGATATAAAAGTAATTAAAAAGCCATTTAATTAAATATTCAAAACAAAAATTTAATTTTTTGAAAAATAAATTTAAATGTTTTAAAGGGTCTAAAAATAACCGTACCTTATTGCACAGGTTTTTTAATGTATAAATGATTGAAATAAATTTATTTTTATGTTTTGTTAAACTCTTATGCTGGTAAAAGCAGGCCTTACGCCTGCTATTACCAGGCATAAGAATTTCATGGGCATTCGCTGGGCAGAAGTTGGGCAAATAACCCAGCTCACTGCCCACGGATGCCCATTTCCCGGGGATGCATTGGATCTGTCAAGTCTTGACAGATCGCAAGTTCCGGGTTTCGCGTGCGAAGCGCATGCATGAAAACCTGGAATTTGCGCGGCTCTTACGGGCGCATACGCACCACGTGTGTGCCCGTAGGGGCCGCAAATTACGGCCCATTAAAAGCAGGATTACAGCCCCCAAGCTATAAATCAGGCTTTGCAACAGTCCCACATTGTAATAAAATTGAACCCATTGCCTTTAATGTTCGGTACCACAGCTCAATTGGGGTATGTCCTCTTAAAAGAATAATTCAGGATGTTTTCATGTAAAATTCACTTAGGATGTAATTGGAAGTGCAACTGACTTAATTTTCCATATTTAATCTCTTAAAATCTTAAATTAAAATAATAAATATACAACTGAATGCATTTTTGAAAGAAATGCGTGTAATGATAAATCTTCTGTTATGCTGCTTTGACATCTGAGTTGAGATGAATCACTTGGATTTGTTTCAGTAATGTAGCTTCCAGTAAGGTTTTTTGCCAATTGGAAAGTCACATGAATATTCTGTTTGCTTGCTTGCTTTCTCATGGCTTATTAAGAAAATGTTCTGGATCCACAGAGGACCCTTCATCTAATTTGGTGAGAATTACTGCTGGTAGAGTAAATAGATCCACAGAATTTCCTTAATTTTAAACTGTGACAGTCTCTGCAGGAGAAGTAAATAGATGTTGCCTCAGGTGCTGTAATTACTCAGCAGGGAGGTTAGAATACTTCTTAAACAAACATATATGTTTTTGTTAATCACTTTGCCATGGCAAATAATTTAGTGTGACTATCAAAGCAACAGGATATTAGTCCATCACAGATTCCTTACTTTCATCATCTCCCAACTTTCTTTGGTAAATCTTCTAAGCACCTGGCATGCTTTTTCTTGGATTAAAAATATTTTATCTTCATTTTCTCCCTATTTTGATGAAGTCATCCTTTCTTGAGATACCTCAAAAAAGATTGTAATGGGAATTTCCTTCCTGCCAATTCTGCTTCTTTCCATGCTGGTCAAGAGAAAGCTAACATGGATTAGAGGAGGCCAAAAAATGATCAAGCCTTTAAGAGCATTTTTAGATGTCAGCTTGCACATCATTAAGCCAGAGGACATGGATGGAATGGGGGGTGGAAAAGATGGAGGCCTTCCCCTGGTTCACAGTACGAACATACAAACTTACATACAAAAGACGGACAGAAAAAGACCAGCTGGTCCATCGAGTCTGTCCCATTTCGGCATGCTGCAATTAAGTAACACAACCCCCAATAGTCTCCACCTGCCAGCAGCCATGTAATCTCCTGGGAGAGTCAAAAGAACCCAATTGAAATGACATACCAAACCATCCCTCTTTGTTCTTCCTGCTCACCCTACTCCCACACTGACTCAATCACTGGACCATACTCAAGCAGAATGTGACAAAAGTTTATTTTCATGTAATTAATATTTGAAGTGGTGTCCAAATTACGCAAGTCTTCAGTTGCCGTAGGTGTGCCACAGGAAGCAATGCCAGATCTTAGTGTGAGCAATAAATGTATTACATAGAATTACATAGGACATACAGCACAGAAACAGGCCATTTGGCCCAACCACTCCATGCCGGCGTTTATGCTCCACTCGAGCCTCCTCCCTTCTTTTCTCACCTAACTCTTATCAGCATAACCTTCTATTCCCTTCTCCCTCATATGCTTATCTAGCCTCCCCTTAAATGCATCCATACTATTCACTTCAACCACTGCCTGTGGTATTCTCACCACTCTCTGGGTAAAGAATTTTGCGATTCCATAGAATATTGACGCCTGGCATCTCTGAGGGTTCTCCAGCGGGAATTCACCAAACTCCTGGAGACATGTTGATTAAAGCTAAAAACAAAGGGGTACCACCAAAGATACAGTGGGAGCTCAGGAGGGCCCGTGGAAATTATCCCACTGAAGGAGCTTTCTCCACCATTATGCTTATTGGGAGCTAGCTCCTCAAATGAAGCTCTCTATGCTAATCCCATTTCCCAGCTTTTTAGACTTTTCCATTTCAAATAATTATCCAATTCAATTCTGAATAATTTCTGCCTCAAGAGCCACTTGTGGTAAAGCATGTCATGTTCTAACAACCATCTGTGTGAAAAAAAATCTAACTTCCCCCTTCATCTCGTGACAATCCTCAGTCTGGTTAACAATTTGCCAATCAGTGGAAACAATGTTTCATTGTTTGCCCCATGAAAACCTTTCAAAACTATGAAAACCTTGATTATATCCTCTTTAACTTTCTTTGCTACAGTGGAAAAAGCCCAAATTCTCTAGCCTTTATTCATAACTACATCTGCCTCCCAAAAAGATGGCAGTTCATAGCATCCTGTGTCACTCGATCATTCCTGTCACATACAAGCATCATATCCATACAGTGGAAGATTTTGATAGTGACCTACAGAAGGATATACTGGATTATTATACCACAGATGAGTGAGAAGGATCAGAGTGATTACATAGGATATACGGCACAGGAACAGGCCATTTGGCCCAACCAGTCCATGCCGCTGTTTAAGATCCACACGAGCCTCCTCCCGTCTTTCCTCATCTAAATCTATCAGCATAACCTTCTATTCCCTTCTCCCTCATATGTTTGTCCAGCCTCCCCTTAAATGCATCTATACTATTCGCTTCAACCACTCCCTGTGGTAGCGAGTTCCACATTCTCACCACTCTTTGGGTAAAGAAATTTCTTCTGAATTCCCTATTGGATTTCTTGGTGACTATCTTATATTGATGGCCTCTAGTTATGCTCTTCCCCACAAGTGGAAACATTCTATCTGTATCCACTCTTATCAACATTTTTCATAATTTTAAAGATGTCTGTTAGGTCATCACTCAGCCTTTTTTCAAAAGAAAAGAGACCCAGCCTGTTCATCCTTCCCTGGTATGTATACCCTCGCATTTCTGGTATCATCCTTGTAAATCTTCTGTGCACCCTCTCCAGTGCCTTGCTATCCTTTTTATAATATGGTGACCAGATCTGTACACAGTACTCTTAAGTGTGGTCTAACCAAGGTTTGATACAGGTTTAGCATAACTTCCCTACTTTTCAATTCTATCCCTCTAGAAATAAACCCTATTGCTTGGTTTGCTTTTTTTATGGCCTTGATAACCTGTGTGCAACTTTTAATGATTTGTGTATTTGTACTCCTAGATTCCTTTGTTCCTCTACCCCACCTAGACCCGCACCCTCCAGGTGATAAGTGACCTCCCTATTCTTCCTACCAAAATGTAATACCTCACATTTATCTGTGTTGAACTATATTTGCCAATTATATGCCCATTCTGCAAGTTTATTAATGTCCTCCTGTAACTTGTTGCAGTCCTCCTCAGTACTGACTATCCCCCCCAATTTGGTGTCATCTGCAAATTTAGAAATTGTGTTTTTGATTCCCATGTCTAAATCGTTAATGTAAATTGTGAACAGCAGTGGTCCCAGCACTGATCCTTGTGGAACACCACTGCCCACCTCCTGCCACTGTGAATAGCTACCTACTCTCAGCTTTCTGTCCTGAAGCCAGCCAGCAATCCATTCTGCTACTTGTCCACTGACTCTGCATTCTCTGACCTTGTCCATCAGTCTATTATGGGGTACCTTATCGAAGGCCTTTTGAAAATCCAGATAAATTACATCTACTGCATTACTATTGTCTACTCTCTCTAGTACTACTTCAAAAAATTCAATAAGGTTGGTCAAGCAAGACTTTCCCTTTTGAAATCCATGTTGACTATTCATTATTTTTGGTTTCCAGATGTTCTTCTATTTTCTCCTTTAGTAGGGATTCCATTATTTTTCCTACCACCGATGTTAAGCTGACTGGTCTATAATTCCCTGGACATGGTCTATCCTCCTTCTTAAATATTGGTATTACGTTAGCTATCCGCCAGTCCTCTGCGACTGTACCTTTTTCTAACAAATTATTAAATATGCATATGGACCAGGGTCAAGCAAGGCTGTGTCATCGCACCAACGCTCTTCTCAACCTTCCTTGCTGCAATGCTCCATCTTACCCTCAATAAGCTCCCTGCTGGAGTGGAGCTAATTTACACAACAAACGGGAAACTGTTCAACCTCCGTCGCCTCCAGTCCAGATCCAAGATCGTCCCATCCTCTGTCGTCGAATTACAGTATGCAGACGATGCTTGTGTCTGTGCTCACTCGGAGACCGAACTCCAAACCATCGTCAACACCTTCACCGAAGCGTACGAGAGCATGGGCCTTACACTAAACATCCGTAAGACAAAGGTCCTCTACCAATCTACCCTCGCCACACAGTACTGCCCCCGATTATCAAAATCCACGACAAGACCTTGGGCAACGTGGACCACTTTCCATACCTCGGGAGCCTACTGTCAACAAAGGCAGATGTCGAAGACGAAGTCCAACACCACCTTCAGTGTGCCAGTGCAGCCTTCAGTCGCCTAATGAAGAGAGTGTTTGAAGACCAGGACCTCAAACCAGGCACTAAGCTCATGGTCTACAGAGTAGCAGTGATACCCGCCCTGCTGTATGCCTCAGAGACATGGACCATGTACAGCAGGCACCTCAAAGCACTGGAGAGGTACCACCAACGCTGCCTCAGCAAGATCCTGCAAATCCATCGCACAGGCCAACATCCCCAGCATCGAAGCTTTGACGACGCTCAATCAGCTCCGATGAACGGGTCACATCGTCCCCATGCCCGATACAAGACTCCCAAAACAAGCGCTCTGCTCGGAGCTCTGACACGGGCAGAGGAAACGCTTCAAGGACACCCTCAAAGCCTCCTTGAAAAAGTGCAACATCCCCACTGGGACCTGGGAATCCCTGGCCCAAGACCGCACAAAGTAGATGGGAAGCATCTGGGAAGGCGCCGAACACCTCGACTCTCTTCGCCGGGAGCAAGCGGAAGCCAAGCGCAAGCAATGCAAGGAGCGTACGTCAACCCAAGCAACTCCACCCACCTGCTCCTTCAACCACTGTCTGCCCCTCCTGTGACAGAGACTGTAGGTCCCGCATTGGACTCATCAGTCACCTGAGAACTCATTTTTAATGTGGAAGCAAGTCATCCTCGGTTCCGAGGGACTGCCTAAGAAAAAGAAGCTCTCTTCCCTAGGTTTTTTAAAAATACGTAGATGCAATCCATCTGGACCAGGGGTTTTATCCTCTTTGAGTTTGATTTATGTATTTAATATATCCCCTTTTTTAAGATTTTATTTTAATTGCACTTATCTCATTACTAATCTCATCATCCAATGTCATGTCCACCTGTTCTATCTCCCTGGTAAATACTGAAGCAAAATAATTATTTAATATTTCTGCCATCTCTCTATCGTTACTTGTGGTATTATCCTGACTATCCCTTAATGGCCCTATTTCCATCCCAAATTTCCTTTTTTTATTGATGTGCCTATAAAATATTTTACCATTTTGTTTTATGTTCCTTGATAATTTAATTTCATAGTTCCTCTTCGCCTCCCTAATTGTTTATTTGACTTCTCTCCTAATCTTTTCATAATCTTTCTTATCAAGCACTCCCCTGCTGTCTATGTACTTAATGTATGCCTCTTTCCTTACCCTTAATTGTTCCCTTATGGCTTTATTCATCCATGGAGTCTCATTATTGTTTAGTTTGTTCTTTCCTTTAGCGGAATATATTTTTCCTGCACTCTGTTAAACACCATTTTAAATGTTTCCCATTGCTGTTCTACATCGTTGTTTGCCAATATTGTTGCCCATTTTTTTCCCCCAAGTTCTATGCTCAGCCCCTCAAAATCAGCTTTTCTCCAATCTATTAACCTGGTTTTCGTCATACTTATGCCCTTCTCAATTATCATCTTAAAGCGTGTTATATTATGGTCACTATTGCCTATATGTTCCCCTACCTTTACTTCACTTATCTGCTCTGGTTCATTCCCCATTACTAGATCCAATATCGAATCCTCCCTTGTTGGGCTTTTTACATATTGGGTTAGAAAGGAGTCCTGTAGACATTGTAGGAACTCCATTTCCTTATCCCCTTTACCTACCTCTTTTGTCTAATTAATATCGGGGTAGTTGAAATTCCCCAATGATTATTATTCGATGTTTTTTACTCATTTCCCTAATTTGTCTGCATATTTCTTCCTCCACCTCCCTATTACTATTAGGTGGTCTGTAGACTATGTGTGATTGATCCTTTATTATCTTTTATCTCTGTCATATGGATTCTATTTTTGTCTTACTGATATCTGCGTCACTTTTTTCTACTGCCATTATGTTATCCCTAATAAGTACAGCTACTCCACCTCCCCTTTTACCCTCCCTATCTTTTCTAAATATGTTATACCCTGCAGTGTTTAATTCCCAGTCTTGATTTTTCTGGAGCCACGGGGGCGATTTTGTTAATGGGGGCGCATTGGAGGCAGGATTGCTGCTTGGCGGGTCGATGTCCCGCCTCCATCGATTTGTGGTCAACTCATGCTATTTTCCCTTGATTGACCTTGTTAAGCCCGCCCAGCGGGCTTAGCAGACCGATTAAGGGAAAGCCGGTTGCAGAGAACGTCAACGTATGATGTTTCATCTGTCAAACAGTGACATTCTCTGTAGTTTGATGAGGTTTTGAATTCAAACCCCTCTCACCACCTTCACTGAGCGCTTCCTCAACGGAGGCATATACCAGAAGCATGGGAGCCATTTATTTCCTTCCCTTCTGGACATTAGATGAGGACGAAGACCAGCCGCGGCACCAGCAGAACCAGGAACAACAGCAACACCAACAACAGCAGCACCAACAACAGCAGCACCAACAGCAGCAGCATCAACAGCAGCAGCAACAACAGCAGCACCAACAGCAGCAGCACCAACAGCAGCAGCAACAACAGGAGCGCCAAGCTACTGCTCACCCACCTGAAGCTGTACAGGCCAGAAGGGGCCAACGCATGGAAGCCCATCAGCGCAGGAGATGCCCCCCAAACAGGGTCTACAGACACAGGGGCAGCTACCTCAACATGTCTGAGCAGCAGTGCCAAAGGCGGCTCCGACTTTCACGAGAGGTAGTGGGTGACATCCGGGCAATGCTGCAACAAGAACTGCAGGCCAGAGGACCAGGTGGACAACCCTTACCAGTGGCCGTCAAAGTCACCACCGCACTCCACGTTTTTGCCTCAGGCTCATTCCAGGGATCAGCAGCAGACATCAGCGGCATCTCCCAGGTGGCCACACACACTTGCATCACGCAGGTAACTGGTGCCCTCTTTGCCATCGCGCACAATCACATCCATTTCACCAAGGATCAAGCAAGTGTCACGGCGCGTGCAGTTGTATTAGCTAATCTGGCAGGCTTTCCAAGGGTGCAGGGCGTCGTTGACTGCACACATGTGGCCCTTAAGGCACCCCATCGCAATCCAGGTATTTTTGTCAACCGCAAGGGCTTCCACTCCCTTAACGTTAAGCTGGTGTGTGACCACAAGAAGGAAATTTTGCATGTTTGTGCCAAGTACCCTGGCAGTTGCCATGACTCCTCCATACAGCGCCAGTCTAGTGTGCCTCCGCTATTCAGTCCGCCAGACCAACTTAACGGATGGCTACTTGGAGACATGGTCTATCCCCTGAAGACGTGGCTAATGACACCGTTGAGGAGCCCATCCAACGAAGCTGAGGAGAGCTACAACTCTAGCCACATGTCCACCAGAGCCATAACTGAGCAAACCATCGGTTTGCTGAAGATGCGCTTCAGATGCCTGGATAGATCAGGTGGAGCCCTGCAGTATTCAGCAGCCAGGGTCTCCAGAATCATCATGGTTTGCTGTGCACTTCACAACATGGCACAGCGCCGTGGCTTACAGATTCCTGAGGACCAAGTGACTCGTCACATATCCTCCTCAGATGAGGAGGAGGAGGAGGAGAGCGAAAACGAACATCTTGCAGAGGCCCATCAACCAGCGGCAGCAGTACGCGAGAACATTGCTGCCCGGGATGCAAGGAACACACTCATCTTTGCCAGATTTGCTTAGCCTAGCCACTTTTGCCTCGCAGCTTCTTACCTGAGCATCGACAATGGCCAAGGACCAGTGGATTCCTAGCAATTTGACCACTATCTGACAATTGCAAGTAATCCTAAGCCCTCAATGTGAAAGTCCCATTCACAAAATGACACACGCCACAACTACATCAGTAGCCATCAGATTTTTTATTTACATTATTCATCTGATGGCTTTTTCACAGAAAACATCAAATTTCACCCAAGTGACTACCCTTGTGACTATTTGTGCAGGATCTTTCTCTTACGCGTGCTCCTACGTGGTGCTTCTCATGAGGCTTCAGCAGATGTGGAGGCCCCTTGCTCAGTTTCTTGCTGCTCCTGCCTCGACACCTTTGGCGGGCATCCTCTGGGGTTGCGAACCTGTGAGGGCTCAGCAACAGTCTGCTGCTCCTGCGGTTGTGCAGGGGTTGAGACACCAATCTCAGTTGTGTGTGGACTCTGGTGGGGCTCTGACTGAGGGCTCTGCAGTGGCATGGTCGTGTGAGTGCTTGGAGAGGAGCCCCCACTACCTTGGTCTGCCACCAACTTCCCTCTCATGTGTCAGGTCCCCCTCAGCACTTGCAAGTGGCTTGAGAGCACCATGCTGCACATCAGGGGGGCCATGGGGACCCGTATCTGCATTGGCAGTCCTACTCAGAAGGACTTCCATGAATTTCTGGTTTCTCTGTTCAATAGATGACCATCGCTCCTCCAGAGATGTCATTCTATTCTGAACATCACCATGTTTTCTGCACTCTGGCAACTTATCACCTCCATGGAGGTTGCCATCCTTTCCATGGTGATGTGTTCATGCGCCAATGACTCCACAAAGGCTCTGCTCATGTTCGCTATGGACTCCTCCATTCGCTCCACACTCGCAGCGACCCCGGAGACAAAACCTGCCAGAGACTCCTGCATCTGTTCCTGGCGTTCCAGCACCGCTGATCTTATGGATGGACCCAGAGGCAGAGGGTCGACATGCAGCTGAGCCGAGCTGGCAGAGTCCTGCGCTCTCCGACTAGGACTCTCCAATGCTGTCCCTCTCTCCACAATCTGCTGATGCTCACTTGTGAGCTGTGATACACCAGGTGACAACACTACTCTATGTCCCGAAGGTCCCACCGAGGTGTGAGTGTCTGCGCTGGTGCTGGGTGCACTGTATTCTGCTGACGCTGTGCCCTCAGAGGTTGCAGCTTCCTCTGAGGAGTCTTGAGGCTCATGCTCTTCCTCCTGGCTAGTGGGGACGGGTGCTTGCGATGGTCCTGTGGGGGAGTAAAGGAAACAATCAGAGATGTGACGCCAAGGTTACATGCACATTGCATATTGCAGATGAGCATAAGTCCATCTGTTAGAGCTTCAGAATCATTATCAGTGACTCATGCAATGTCAATGAGAGAGATGGAAAACTATTCTGTCACCAGCTGGCTGTGGTGCACCCCTCTGTTCGTCCCCCACTTGTGCATCTTCCTCCACTCCTACAATCTCCAGGACCACCTCCTCCCAGGGGGTGAGGTGGGCTACTGAGGGTGGCCCTCCTCCTGTCCTCGCTCTTTCTCGCTTATTGTGTGCTCTCTTTTCCTGCAATGAGGGAGACAAGTGGAGGTTGAGTGAGAATGAAGGAGGGAGTGTAGAGATTCCATAGCATAGATACTTAGAAGGAGACAAAGATGGAGTGAGGTGGCAAGACCAAGGGCCCTCCCTGTGTGTTGTCAGTTGTTTTCATAGCATCACAGTGATAGGGAGTGTGAGGGCTGCATAGTCGAATAGTTAGGTGAATGTGACCATTGAGAGAGAGGGAATGGGTAAGGGTGCATGGATGTCAGTGTCAAGTGGGATGTGGAGGAAGAGATTGCTAAAGCTGAGTGCTGGTGAGGAAAGGCAATGGGGATCAGATTGAGGGTGATGGGAAATCCATACTCACTTTTCCAGTGCGCAGAAGGTCATAAAATCTCTTCCTGCACTGAATCCAGGTTCTGTGGGTTACTGATAATAACCTCTTCTGCCACCTGGATCTACACAGCCTTGGTCTGCTGGGGAGGTTCCTTCCTCCCTGAAGAAGGGAAGATCACCTCTTTTTAAGCTCTTGCTCCCTCAACTAAAGCCTGCAAGGCAACGTCATCAAACCTGGGAGCAGACCTAGGCCCCTCACTGGTCATTCTGCCTCCAGGTCCCTGTAGCATGAAAGGCCAAAAGGTTGGCAGTCTGCAGAAGAAGCAAGGCTTGTTGCAGACCTTAAATGCAGCAGTAATGAAGACGTCATCGAAGGCGACTTCCAGACTGGAAAAACTCATTTGCCATGGGTTCCCAGACGTTGGAACTCAATTGGCCAATTAAGTTAAAATCACATCAATCTCCCACATCAATTTAGATTCGGGTGGATAACACGAAATGCGGATTACACGACCCCAGCCCGCACCTGAATTAAAATCCAGCCCTTCGTCTTCAATCTGTAGCCTCACTCAGAGGAGAGGGAGAGAGTGGAGGGGGTGAGTATGCTAAGAATAAAAGTAAATAGTTAAAAATTAGGGAAGTAGGTAAAAGTATGAACTATGGACCAACAGTAAAAATAAAAAAGGCTGCCGTATATATGTATAAATAAAATGTTCCAATTTTTTATTCAAATGTTCCAATTTTTTATTCAAATGCATTACTTATCCTTCAATGTTTAATCTTCTTAGATGCTTAAAGCTTATGGAAATACATAAGATTGGGCCTGAATATTTTTATTTGTTTCAATTAATTTTAAAAGAAAAGTTTTACCATCCTAAAACAAATTGTAAAAAGATTATCCAAAATGAGATGTTTCCACTGCCTTTTGATTACTGATTCCATACATATAATATACATAAAAAACCTGTTTTCACTTTTAATGGTATTCAAAAGTACATGACTAGTTAATTGAGTGTGAAATGATACATAATTTAAATAGCGAAAACTAAGAATTCCATCTTGCAGCGGACATCTGCACGATGTTATGCATTCTAATGCGATTGTTTCTTCATACAATGCTAATAGTTACTCAACAGCACGGAATTAATATGATGGGCTAACATACATCATTTAATAGGGAAGAGGGGTGGTTCTAGGGTAAGAGTGATAAAGACGAAAGCTGGAAAAAAACACTTTAATCATTGGGGTGTGAGAAAAGGAAAATGAGCTGATATCTGGAGTAGTACGTTATTCATAGGATATTGGGAGAAGAGGCTGGCTGCTACTGATAATTATGTGTGAACTAAATGAATAATTCAGCTAAGTTCTGTGAGGAGATAAAGGAGAGAGATGAGCTACTAAAGAGCACATAGGGGAGATTGGTTTGAAACATAGAAGATAGGAGCAGGAGTAGGCCATTCGGCCCCTCAAGCCCGCTCCGCCATTTAATGAGATCATGGCTGATCATCCAAATTCAGTACCCTGTCCCTGCTTTCTCCCCATATCCCTTGATCCCTTTAGCCTTAAGAAATATATCTAACTCCTTCTTGAATATATAAGTTGGCCTCAACTGCCTTGTGTGGTAGAGAATTCCACAGGTTCACCACTCTCTGGGTGAAGAAATTCCTCCTCATCTCAGTCCTAAATGGCTTACCCCTTATCCTTAGACTGTGACTCCTGGTTCTGGATTCCCCCGCCATCGGGAACATCCTTCCTGCATCTAGTTTGTCTAGTCCTGTTAGAATTTTATAAGTTTCAATGAGATCCCCTCTCATTCTTCTAAACTCTAACGAATATAAGCCTAATCGACCCAATCTCTCTTCATACGTCATTCCTGCCATCCCAGATATCAGTCTGGTGAATCTTGGCTGCACTCCCTCCATGGCAAGAACATCCTTCCTCAGATAAGGCGACCAAAACTGCACACAATACTCAAGGTGTGGTCTCACCAAGGCCCTGTACAACTGCAGCAAGACATCCTTGTTCCTGTACTCGAACCCTCTCGCTATGAAGGCCAACATACCATTTGCCTTCTTAACCGCCTCATGATTAATATGAGTATGACTATGTCAGGCTGTTGCTTGACTCGTCTGTGGGACAGCTCTCCCAATTTTGGCCCAAGTCCCCAAATATTAGTGAGGAGGACTTTGCAGGGTCGACTGGGCTGGGTGTGCCGTTGTCATGTCTCAAGCCAGTACCTCAATCGAAGCCGGGTGGTCTGTCCGGTTTTATTCGTAGCGGTTTGTTACGACTGAGTGGCTTGCTATGCCATTTCAGAGGGCAGTTAAGAGTCAGCCACGTTGCTGTGGGTCTGGAGTCACATATAGGCCAGACCAGGTAAGGACAGGAGATTTCCTTCCCTAAAGGACATTAGTGAACCGGATGGGTTTTTACAACAATCCAATAGTTACACTAGCTTTTTATTCCAGATTTATTTAATGAACTGAATTTAAATTCCCCAGCTGCCGTGGTGGATTGGAACTCATATCTCTGGATTACTAGTCCAGTAACATAACTACTATGTTACCATTCCTGGCAAAGTTAACTGGCAAATTAAGTTAAGGGATAGGTCAATAGAGTTGCAGTGGCAGACATTTAAGGGGATATTTCAAAATACACAGAATATATACATTCCAACAAGAAAGAGAAATTCCAAGGGGAGGACCCACCATCCGTGGTTAACTAAAAAAGTTAAAGATAGTATTAAACTTAAAGAAAAAGCATATAATTGCGCAAAGATGGGTGGCAGGTCAGAAGATTGGACAGAATATAAAAAACAGCAAAGAATGACTAAAAGATTAATAAGGAGAGAAAAATTAGAGTACGAGAGAAAGCTAGCTAGAAATATAAAAACAGATAGAGTTTCTATAGATATTTTAAAAAGAAAAGTGTTAACAAAGTGAGCGTTGGTCCTATAAAAAGGGAGTCTGGGGAATTAATAATGGAAAATGAGATGGCAGTTGAATTGAACAGGTATTTGGCATCAGTCTTCACTATAGAGGATACAAGTAACATCCCAGAAATAGCTGTAAATCAGGAAAAGGAAGGGAGGGAGGAACTCAAGAAAATTATAATCACCAGGGAAGTGATACTGAGCAAATTGTTGGAGCTGCGGGCTGACAAGTCCCCGGGTCCCGATGGACTTCATCCTAGGGTCTTAAAAGAAGTGGCTAGTGAGATAGTTGATGCGTTGGTTTTAATTTTCCAAAATTCCCTAGATTCGGGGACGGTTCCATTAGATTGGAAAATAATGAATGTAACTCCTTTATTCAAAAAGGGAGGGAGACAGAAAGCAGGAAACTACAGGCCAGTTAGCTTAACATCTGTCATAGGGAAGATGTTAGAAGCTATTATTAAAGACGTTATAGCAGGCCACTTAGAAAAGTTCAAAGTAATCAGGCAGAGTTAACATGGTTTTGTGCAAGGAAAATCATGTTTAACCAATTTATTGGAGTTCTTTGAGGAAGTAACATGTGCTGTGGATAAAGGGGAATCGGTGGATGTACTGTACTTAGATTTCCAGAAGGCATTTGATAAGGTGCCACATCAAAGGTTATTGCGAAAAATAAAAGCTCATGGTGTAGGGGGTAACAAATTGGCATGGATAGAAGATTGGCTAGCTAACAGGAAACAGAGAGTAGGCATAAATAGGTCATTTTCTGATTGGCAAGATGTAACGAGTGGTGTGCAACAGGCATCAGTGCTGGGGCCTCAACTTTTTACAATTTATATAAATGACTTGGATGAAGGGACCGAATGTATGGTTGCTAAATTTGCTGATAACTCAAAGATAGGTAGGAAAGTAAATTGTGAAGAGGACGTAAGGAGGCTACAAAGGGATATAGATAGGTTAAGTGCGTGGGCAAAGATCTGGCAAATGGAGTATAATGTGGGAAAATGTGAAGTTGTCCATTTTGGCAGGAAGAATTAAAAAGAAGCATATTATCTAAATAGCGAGAGATTGCAGAGCTCCGAGATGCAGAGGGATCTGGGTGTCCTAGTGCATGAATCGCAAAAGGTTACTATGCAGGTACAGCAAGTAATTAGGAAAGCTAATAGAATGTTACCATTTATTGCGAGGGGAATTGAATACAAAGATAGGGAGGTTATGCTTCAGTTATACAGGGCATTGGTGAGACCACATCTGGAGTACTGTGTACAGTATTGGTCTCTTAATTTAAGGAAGGATGTAAATGCGTTGGAAGCAGTTCAGAGAAGGTTTACTAGACTAATACCTGGAATGGGCGGGTTGTCTTATGAGGAAAGGTTGGACAGGCTAGGCTTGTATCCGCTAGAGTTTAGAAGAGTAAGAGGTGACTTGATTGAAACATATAAGATCCTGAGGGGTCTGGACAGGGTAGATGTGGAGAGGATGTTTCCTCTTGTGGGAGAATCTAGAACTAGGGGTCACTGTTTAAAAATAAGGGGTCGCCCATTTAAGACAGAGATGAGGAGAAATTTTTCTCACAGAGGGTCGTGAGTCTTTGGAACTCTCTTCCTCAGAGGGAGGTGGAAGCAGAATCTTTGAATATTTTTAAGGCAGAGGTAGATAGATTCTTGGTAAGCAAGTGGGTGAAAAGTTATCAGGGGTAGGCGGGAATGTGGAGTAATCGGACCAGCCATGATCTTATTGAATGGTGGAGCAGGCTCGAAGGCCCGAGTGGCCTACTCCTGCTCCTAATTCGTATGTTCCCTTAAATAACCCGTTAGCCCTAAGGTCCCCAGCTCTCTGATATTGTCCTCAAGGTGTTTAGCAGTGTCTCCAGTGTAAATAGCTAGATAACAAGGAAAATCATGGTATCAGGAACAGCAGGGTATGAAAAATATCTGAAGCCAAGGGCTGGATTTTATAAATGGAGACGTGTTGGAAGCGGGACTGCTGCTTGCCTGGTTTCAGTCCCGCCTCCATCAGCCTCTGGCCAACCAGCGGGATTTTCCCCTGATTGACCTTGTTAAGCCTGCCCGGCGGACTGAGCAAGCCAATTAGGGGGAAGTCAGTGACGGAGCACGTCAACGTACGACGTGTCATCTGTCAAGAACTTTTGAAAGAAGAAATGTCATCGTTTAACAGCTCTGTGAAGCTGTCAAACACTGACATTCTGTGTAGTTTGATGAGACCTTGTGTTCAGGACTCATCAAACCTTTCTACTTTGCAGAAATCAGCTGGCTGTTGGATCGGAGGATGCAGCAGCCAGTCTGTGATCTCTACAATGGAGATGTCGGGGACTCCGGCTCCACATCGGCTGAAGGCTGTAGGTAGAAACAAAGGTAAGTTAACATTTTCTAACACTTTACACTCACCTCACATACTTACCACTCCACACTTGCACCCATCACTCACCTCTACATCGCACTTTCAAACCCCTCCGACCCCTGCAGACCTCCTACTCACCTCCTACACCTTGGCGGGGTTCCTTCGGGTCGGGAAGCCAGCACTTCAGCACGAAAAATGGGGATAATCCTATTTTCTGCCTGTTAATTACCCGTTAACAGGCAGTTAATAGGCTTTAATCCCTTCCTGCCTCCAAGGAGACGGGACCCAGGGCAGGACGGCTTCCCGCCTCCTGGCAAGAGGGCAAGGCAGTCCCGCCTCCATACCCACCTCCTCGGGGCTGAGAAAATCCAGCCCCAAATATCTCTGGGGTGCGGCAGGCTGCTGTACTGCAGGCCTCCCCCTTCTCTTAAGGGGGAGGTGCCTGCAACAGCCGGAGCCCCGATTGCAAGTGCCGGCAAAAGAGCCCGGCACAACGGAGAAGTGCCGGGCTCCACGGAAACCAGCCGGCAATGCCGCGGGGGGGGGGGGTGGGTGGAGGAGGCCGGGGAAGGAGGTGCGGGCAGGCGGCCGCCGAAAAAGCGGCCGGCCGCACCTCCACCTTAAAGCGCGCCGCTAAGGCGGCTGTAAGGACCCGGTCTCCCGATGTTGTTAGCGGCCGCCACAGATGAGGCGGCCGCTACTGAAGATGGGGATCGGCGTGGTTTCGGGCGGTACCGGGGCACTGCGCACACCGATGACGTCATCGGTGCCGGCGCAGCGCTACCGGCTAATGCCGATGTTAGGGCCCACCTAATTTCGGGCGCGACGCAACTTCCGGCGCAACCCACTCTTTCGCCCCTAATTGGGTGCAAACGCAAGTGAATTTCTAGGCCTGAGCCTTTAATGTAGTAAAACGTCCCAAGGTGCTTCACAGGAGAAAAATTTGACACCGCAGTCAGCGCAATCTGAATGCTGATTGGCAGCTTGGAGTTCTGGCTGAGGGCAGGAAATCCGCAGCTTCATCAGCAGAGCCAAGTTGTATGCTGTACTTCAAAGTTGCCCGTAATTGATTAAAGAATAAAGAGGAGGGCCAGGTCGAGTGGGGTGGGGCACAGTAATGTTTGGGAGGATATTTAGCAAGGCACAGGAGGAGCATTGATGCTCATCTCGTTGCCAAAAATCCTTGCCAAAACTATCTTTTAAGTTTCCCAGCCTGGCCTCCAGTGATCCCTTTAAGGGACACTGGTTGTGGCCACTTTCTGCTTGGAGGCAGTGGGTAAGTTGTGCACTGTGAGTGTGCCATACATTCCCAGACTAAAATGGCATTGTGGACCTATCTGAGTCATGAACTAAGACTCTCATCTGTTTCCTGTGGAAATGCCGAATGCCTACACCAAGGCCTACTACAAAATGGCAGTGAGCGGACCTTGGGCGGGAAGATGGTGATAACTGCTAGTTTGTGATTTCAGTGCTACTGGGGCTCACAAAAATCATCAATCTTGTGTCTCACAAAAATCCTCAATCTTGTGTCTCAACGCTGGCCGCACACAGCTCGGCTCCTTCAGCACATGTAATATTAAAGCATGTTCCAAGCCCCGGGAGTTGTGCCAAACAATTAAACTAAAATTCCCAAGAGCCAAAGCAACACATGTGAAGTCCTCCAGCAGAATGCATAGATCCTTCCTTCTCTACCCTGTATTCCCCCAACCTAGCTGCTGAAGAATACATAAAGTAGGCAGTAATGCTACACTCCACCATTAAAGCCTTTAAAAACCCAGAGGGGGAGAAATTCAGTTGTTTGCGCCACCCGTTAGCGCCTTAGGAGGACGATAAGTGGGGCGCGAAGCGGCTAGTGCCCGGGCGTGGCGAGACCTGCGCCTCTCGCGACATTGAGCGGACATTTAGCGGCGGCGCAAAACCGCAACGCCCGCTCAGCTGCGCGCGCAGATCCTGACGTCATTTCATGGTGCAACGCCCTTGGGGCGCCCCGAACCGGAAATTCAGTGGTGCCCCCCCTCCTTTCCGCCTGGCGCTCCCAACGACTGGTTGACTGGAACGGTTCCCAGTCGCTGTGGGGCTTGGGGGGAGCTATTTAAAGGGGGCTCTTCCTGGCTTCTTAGTGGTAGCCATTTTTGGACCACTCCTTCTGTGAGAGAGAGAGAGATTTGCAGAGAGACAAAGGGAGAGAGCTTTCTGCATTGAGTCAGCACTCGCACAGGTACTTCTGGCTTTGGCCCAAAACTTTGCAGTTGGATTGATTTTTCAGTGCCATACCTTGAGTGGCCACATACTATGGGGGCTGCAATGGGTGGAAACGTTGGGTTTCTCCATTGCATTGAGAGGGCTCAGAGACGCCGAGAGAGAGTGCCAATCATGGCAAGACGGAGGAGGGCCAACAGGCGTCGGCACAGGAGGCCTTACCCTCCCAGGGTATTCCGCCAACAGTTCTCCTACCTCAACATGTCTGAGGAGCAGTGTATTCGGAGGCTTCGATTCAGCAGGGTGGTGGTCACTGAGCTCTGCCACCTGCTTCAGCCAGATCTGCAGCCTCCACTGAGGAGCAGGACGTCTCTGTCGTTGGCAGTGAAGGTGACAGTGGCTCTCAACTTCTATGCCACCGGCTCCTTCCAATCCGCTACTGGGGACATTGCCAATGTCTCCCAGTTCACGGTGCATTGCTGCATCCGCCAAGTCATGAATGCCCTCTTTAAAAGGAGACATCAGTACATTTCCTTCCCCATGACCCTGGACAAGCAGCAAGAGCGCGCAATGGGATTTGCAAGAATAGCGGGCTTCCCCATGGTCCAGGGCGCCATTGACTGCACGCATGTGGCTTTGCGGGCGCCGCAAGACAATGCCGAGGATTACCGCAACCGGAAGGGGTTCCATTTGTTGAACGTGCAGTTGGTGTGTGACCACAGACAGCTGATACTAGCTGTCAATGCCCGCTTTCCAGGCAGCAGCCACGACGCCTTCATCCTGCGCCAGACTTCTGTGGCAGACCTTTTCGAAGCCCCGGCTCACCCTGGAAGCTGGCTTCTCAGGGACAAGGGCTACTCTCTGTGCACCTGGCTGATGACCCCGCTCCGTGCGCCCAGCACCCCTGCTGAAGAACGATACAATGGGAGCCATCAAGCGACCAGGAACATCATTGAGCACACAATCGGCGTGCTAAAGCAACGGTTCCGCTGTCTGGACCATTCCGGGGGAGCCCTTCAGTACTCGCCTGAGTGAGTCTCCCATTTCATTGTAGTGTGCTGCATGCTGCATAACCTGGCAATCCTCAGGACTCGGCCACTGCCAGCAGACATTGGAGCACCAGCAGAGGAGGAGGAGGAGGAGAAGGAGGAGGAGCACCAAGATGGGAGGGAGGCACAAAGTGCAAGGGCCGTCCGTCAGTGGCTTATTGCTAGTCGGTTCTAGGACCCCTCTGAGGGAATGGCTTGTGCCATTGAAAGAACGTGAATGGAACAGTTCCGCAAACCCTGAGCCGGTCAAGGCAACAAATAGTTCAAAGACCAACATGCACAATCTGAATAAAGACACTTTATTTAACAAACTGTGTGCCCTTCCCGCATGACAAAGTAATAGAGAGAAACCCCCAAAAAAGCAGTCAAACACATAACTGGCTCTCACAACCTGGAGACAATGAACAAAAGAGTTAACAAAAAATGACCACGATCCTCGGGTTTCACTAAAAAAAATTAACAGCATTTTGCCACACCTCCTACTTTTTGCCCTTCGAGGGTGATCTGCTTCGCTTGCAAGATTGGCCCCTTCCCACCCTGCAGCTCCTCCGCAATGGGACCCCAGTGGCTGCAGCAAGGCTGGGGGAAGGCTGCTGAGTGTCAGAAACTGAGTCGGCAGATGCCCTTGGGGGACGGCCTGGACCAGCTCTGGGCCTGGAGGGCCTGGCTGCTGACTGCTCCAACTCTGCATGGGCGGCAGCAGTCTGTCCTACAGGTGGTGGCAGCTGCAGTGGAGAAGTGACAGTGTTGGCAGCAGGAATGCTGCCATCCTGACAGAGGACAGGCACTCCCTGGTCGGACGACACACTGGCACTCCCACGGGGCAGCATGCGGAGCAATCTGCTGAAGCACAGACTGCTGGCCTTCTGCGGCGCGGCGAGGGCCTCGGCGATTCGTGCCCGATGCAGCGAGGGTGGCAGCAGTCAGTGCTCGTGTGGCCTCAATCTGTGTCTGCATCAGACCAGCCACTGACTGCATTGCACCAATAAACACTTGCGTGGAAGCCGCCTGTGCTGCACCGAAGTCCTGCAGACTCCTTGCCAGTGCTGCACCGAAGTCCTGCAGACTCCTTGCCTGTGCTGCACCGAAGTCCTGGACACTCCTTGCCAGTGACTCAATGGATTCGGGCATCCTTGCCACTGCAGCCATGAGCTCAGTGTGCCTCTGCTCCGCCTGGGCGCCCATTTCAGCGAGGAGCCGCACCTCTTCTGCGCTCACTGTAGCAGGACTGGAGGCCAGACTCTCCCTCCGGGGAGAAGGCCGCCGAGCTTCCCTAACCCCCCCCCCCCCCGCGTTGCTGCAGCCCACTGGGCCCCGGAGCTTCACCATCCTCAGACTCTTCCCCCCTGCTCCCCTCCAGGGAAGACGTGTCCCCACTATGGCCATGGGCTGCCTCGGCTGAGGGTGGCACTGATGGTCCAGCTTCCTCTTCCTCCTCGCCTTCAGAATCACTCACAGTGGCAGCTTGAGGGCCCGCCTCCTCACTTGGTGATTCACCATCTGAAAGCAGGGAGGTACAAGAGTTGCTTTAGCGTGAGGACAGGGCAGCAGCGAGGGAGGCATGAGTGCTGCAAAGCACTGTATTGGTTCGATAGTGGCAAAGGATGCTGGTGTGAGGCACAAATGGAAGGAGAGAGGTCAAAAGGTGATGACCTTACCAGTGCTGTCCAGAACGGGGTCAGCATCTCCAGTGGCAACAGGGCCAATCATCCGGCCTGCCATAATGCGCTGGACTCGCTGTTCCAGATCGCTGAGGTCTTTAAGGTGAGGCCGGCCTCCCCGGTCCGTTGCTGCTGCCTCCTGTTATGGGCCAGCTTGCCCTGCAAGAGAAAGGACGGGCTCTGAGTTCAGTGTGAAGCCCTGATCTTGGCTGCACTGCCTCCCATGGTCGAATAGCCCTTACAGTGTGAAGCCCTGATCTTGGCTGCACTGCCTCCCATGGTCGAATAGCCCTTACAGTGTGTAAAGTGCTGAATGTGCGTGTGAATTTCATGAAAGGCCCATAGGTGTTGGATGAGGGCTGGGCATTGGGGCTTTCAGGACCCTTTGGCCATAAAGTGAGGTGCACATGCAGGGATGAAGAGGATACTGAAAAGGGTACTCACCCTGACGACCCGAGTGAGGTCGTTGAACTTCTTCCTGCATTGCACAGGGGTCCTAGGCACCATGCTGCTGGAGGTCACTCTGTGAGCCACCTCCCTCCAAGCTTTGCGGTAGTCGGTGGGCAGCGACCTCCTGCCACTGTCCGGAAACAGGATAGATCGCCTGCGCTCCACTGCGCCAACCAGAACCTGCAGGGCCCCCTCACTGAACCGCTGCGCTCGCTCCCTGGCCCTCTCCATGGCCCTAGGCATTAGAATGTGGCAGCAGGTCTGTCCAGGCCGAGAATCAGGGCTCCGATGTGCAGGGTGTGGCTGCAATCCAAGATCGACCCTCCCCTTTAAGAGCTGACCGGCGCCAGCGTGTCTGCCTGCAATCGCTAACTGGCCGCACCTGCGCTGCGCCCGCCCTCGGTGGTAGCGCCTCGCTTCTCCGGCTTAGCGCCTTAGGACAGTCGTGCAGCGCCTGCTTTAGCGCTCCAAGCACCTCTTGGGGCGAAGCAGGTCAATTTAGCTGAAGGTGGCGATAATTTGCGCCGGGTGCTAAATTTCGCACCCGCTCGACTATAACACCCCAAACGTGGCGATGCTGAATTTCTAGGCCAGAGTCTTTATCGACCACTCAAGTTATGTTTCTTGATTTGCTGCTTTCTGGGCCTCTCTCCTTTAGCATCTCTGCCACGAACACAGGCACGCGTTGTAGCCCCATCCCAGTTGGCGACAACTGTGCTACATTCTGGTCTTGGCTACTCCTGGACCTGCGTCTGTACTTAGAATATTACACCATTGAAGGAGGGCATTCCGTCTGCCATGCCTGTGTCAGCTATTTGAAGGAGCTGTCCAATTTAGTCCCACACACCAGCTTTTTCCCCATAAGCCTGCAAATTAATCCTCTTCAAGTACATGCTCAATTGCCTTTTGAAAGTTCCGATGTGATTCCACCACCCTTTCACGTAGTGCGTTCCAGACCTTAACAACCCTCTGTGTAAAGAAATTTCTCCTAATTTCCCCCTAGTTCTTTTGCCAATGATTTTAAATCTATGACCTCTGGTTACCAATCCACTTGCCAGAGGAAACAGTTTCTCCCTACTTGCTCTAGCAAAACCCCTCATAATTTTGAATACCTCTATTCGGTCTTTCCTTAACCTTCTCTGCTCTAAGGAGAACAATCACAGCTTCTCTAATCTCTTCACATAACTGAAGTCCCTCATCCCTGGTATCATCCTGAATAACCTCCTCTATACCCTCTCCAGCTGAGGTCTAACCAGAGATTTGTAAAGGTTCAGCATGATTACCTTGTTTTTGTATTTAATGCCCCTATTTACAAAACCAAGTATTCCATATGCTTTCTTAACCACCTTGTCAACTTGCCCTGCTACCTTCAAAGATTTGTGAATATGCACCCCCGGGTCCCTCTGTCCTTGCATCCCCCTCAAAATAGCACCATTTAGATTATACTGCCTCTCCACGTTGTTCCTCCCAAAGTGGATCACTTCATACTTATCCGCAATAAATTCCATCTGCCGTGTGTCTGCCCATTTCACCAATCTGTCCTGATGTCTGCTACAGTCATGCTCACTATTTACTATGTTGCCAAGTTTAGCATCATCCACAAAATTCGAAATTGTGCTCCCTATACCCAGGTCCGAGTCATTGATATACAACAAGAAAAGCAATGGTCCTAATACCAACCCTGGGGGACCCCAACGCATACTTTTCTCCAGTCAGAAAAACAAACGTTCACCACTACTCTCTGCCTCCTATATCTTAGCCAATTATGTACCCAAGTTAGTACCATCCATTTAATACCATGTGCTTCTATTTTCTGAATAAGTGTTAAGTGGTACTTTAGTAAATGCCTTTTTGAAAGTCAATATATGCAACACCTACTGCTACTTGGGGCACAGGTGTGTTCCCTGCATGAAGGCTTCCAGCTCCAGATCTGAGGTGCACTTTACTCCCAACCCCTTACAATCAACTTCCAACCACTTTCCCTCCCCTCCTCCATGCTTCCATTCAGTCCTCTGCTCCCCCCACACCAATGCTCCCAGACCTCATCCCTTCAAGTCCCGCTGGTCTGCAGCTCCCTACCAGTGCTACATGCTATATGTGGCCAGAGCTAAGACACAAGTGTCATTAATTCCCTCCCTGATTTGTCTGAACTCAGACTTTCCCAAGTGCCCCTAAACCAAGCCTCCGCCCCTTCCAGATCTCGCACCTACTCTGTAAGTACTCCTATGCCCCAGTTCCATCCTTCCCACATCAGTGTTCCCCAACCATAGACCTCCCAGTGCCCAGACAGCAACCTTCCCCAGCGCATTTCCACAGGCACAGCCTCCCTGAGTCACAGCCCTCAACTGTGGCTCAGTTGGTAGCACCCTCACCTCTGAGTCAGAAGGTTGTGGGTTCACTCCAGAGACTTGACACTCCAGTGCAGTGCTGAGGGACTGCTGCACTGTCGGAGGTGCCGTCTTTTGGATGAGACTTTCTCAAGTGGATGTAAAAGATCCTATGGCACTATTTCAAAGAAGAGCAAGGGAGTTATCCCTGGTGTCCTAGCCAATAATTAACTCTCAATCAACATCACTAAAAACATTATCTGGTTATTATCACATTGCTGTTTGTGGGAGCTTGCTGTGTGCAAATTTGCTGCTGCGTTTCCTACATTACAACAGTGACTACACTTCAAGAAGTACTTCATTGGCTGTAAAGCTCTTTGGGACATCCGGTGGTCGTGAAAAGCACTATATAAATGCCAGTCTTTTTTTCCCTCCCCATCCCTCCCGTGAACCAATCCTAAGCTTCCATAATATCTTAGATGCTGCTGCTGCTTCATTGCCTCCCAGCCTAACCAGCACCTTTGCCAAGTCAACCTTCCGTCTCCTCCTGTGCATGTTGTAGCACCTCTCTGACAGTCTCTCCTTGCCCGATCCTCATACTCACCTCTTCGGTGTACCCTGTGCTCTATATAGGGTAGAGATAGAAATTGAGTATATCAGTAAAGAAACATGTATGAGAGATGGGAAAAGAATGTGAGAACCATAGACTGCGAGCAAAAGAATGGAAGACAAACAGAAGGATAGAGAGAGATGTACAGAAAGAGTGGGAAAGAAGCAGAGAGGGTTAACGGGAGAGTTTTTGTTTTAAATCTCTGAGCAAGGTCATGGGAGTTTTATATTTAAAAGTCAATCTATCACTGGACACAGACAGCAATTCAATCTGTGGGTTCTGTGAATGTTTAAATATGACATCATCAGAACTACCTGATAGAATTACTGCCCTGTAATATTCACTGCCAGCTATCTATTATCTTGTCCAGAATGTGCAGGAGTATTTGTTTTTTCCTGTTGCCAGCTGAATTTATAATATGTGCAGCACTGCATCTGCTAGTGAAATGATGAAAATGCGTACAAAAGGGTGCAATAGCTTCATGTCGTTCCGGACAGGAATAATTATGTTTCCTATCGTTTACAGACAAGATTGAAAAGTTAATACAACAGGTTGCTGACAGTGATATTTCACAAGCTCATGCTTGAAAATGTGCCCCTTTTCACTCATTTTTCAATCTCCATTCTATTCCTTCTCGCTTGTTGCTGTATATTTTTATCCCTTTAATGATCCTGCAGGCTACTGCAGTAGCGAAGGTATTGCTGACTCCCCCACTGCTTCAATACTGTTTTATGAACCAAAAGGCAGACAGTGTTTGAATTCACTCCAAGTATGTTTTCACGCTATGGAGCTGAGAACTGGAAAAACTCATTGCAGTTAGAGTAGAGCTGCTAAATATCCACAGGACTCGGCCAGCAGGACTAATAGCATGAGGCAAATAGTGAAACGAAAACCTAGGGGATTGGAGTTTGTATATTGTTGGTAATGTTTATTAGCTCATTTTTAATTCGGTGTAAATTTACTAGGTTTCTTTTGGTGTAGACAAAGAGTTAAGCAATTTCTAGCAAAGAACAAACACAGAAACGAGGGATTTAGCATTTTATTTCCTCAGCAACCTTAAGCTAACAAAAGCTGCTCAACTTGTAACACACAAGTGTGCTAAAATAAGTGCACTAAAATAAAACTGCATTTGTACTGTGCTTTAAGGTTTTCGAAGGGCACCAGTTATCTACATAATGATCCTTGCGCAGCCAGCAGAAATCCCCAAGTAATAGTTATAGACTTCCAAACTGGCCGCCTGGAAGGTCCGATTTATAAATAAAAAATGACCTTCCTCAGTGAATCTGCCAAGTTTAATCTGGGGTTGCCGTTGGCTGTTGGGACCGATGTGTTGGAAGCCGGTTACCCCAACACCGTCGCTAAGCACGGTATAAAAACAGCTAATAAGTCTACACACCATTTGATTTTTTAAAAACTATTTACAGGCTATTAAATACATTGGGAGAGAAATTTAACTTGCCTTCGCCCATTTCTTGGGCGCAAAGTGGTTGCAAATTTCGGGTGGCGACCTCCTGTGCCTAATCTGCCCTGCAAGTATGCCGGTTGCTATATTGGATACCTTCCAAGGTGCCAGCCTGAATCAGGCAAAAAAGACTTCTTACATCTGCAAATTGGGGTCCTAATGCCAGTTCTAGGACCCGGATTCAAACTGGTTGAGTGGCCTAACCAACGATCCTAAAAGGGACCACTGGAGGCCGCTCAAGAAATGACCACAAAACTTTTTAAAAGTTACATTTCTGTGAAGCTGGAGTAATCCTGGCTCCACAAAAATACTGCGGGCCGCCGATGGCCCGTGCTCACTCTCCTCCTCCCCTCTGCTTTGCCTCTCCCTCCCCTCCCCCACCCAGAACCAACCGGCAGATTAGTTAAGTGTTGAAGCCAGCTGGAAACTGTCGGGGCCCCAACTGGCGACCTGCATCGGAACTACCGATTGGCATCCGCCAACTCACTGGCTTCATTTAAAGAAGGCTGATGTAAGAAAAAGGAGACTTACCATCAAGTAACTTTAAAGTAAGCTTTAAGTAACTTATAAACACACTATATACACAAGAGAGGTCTTTACCATGCCTCTGGTAGAAGCCTCTTACAATACTGAACAGACCAGTATTTATACCAGTCCAACAGGAAGTGACATATGACAGGAAGTGAGGTATGTACACAGTTCATAGTTCACAGGAAGTGATGACATAACTTCCCGGAAGTTATCATTTTTATCACATTCTTCCCTCCTGCAGGATTAGGAGGCTGTGGTCTACCTTTTGGTCCGCAGCCGCCGAACAAGGAAGAGTCGCACCCGTTTGGATTCCCGTCGTAGAGGGTCGCTGGTCCGCTTACATGCGGTTGGCCATTGGTCAGAGTCTGTGTGGCCTGGATTGCCCTGTGAAGGGTCGGGGAGATCATGGCTTCGAGTACGAGCCCCAATAGGTTCAAAGTCGGACTGCCTCTGTTCAGAGGGAGGTGCAGAGCTGGTCTGTGGCGGATCAGTACTTTCATGCGCGGTACTGGGAGGGTCGCAACCTTGAGCACGGGGTTCTACCGGCACCAAGCTAGTTGGTGTCCGATCAGGATCCTGGAGAGGGGTACCAGATAGGTCCCAAGAGTTTCCTGGTGAAATGCCATCACCTGATGTCCCACTAGGTCCTGGTGGGCAGGGAGCCAGATCCCGTAATGATACGGTAGATTCTCGGCCGTCGGAATATCGTATGTTTGCATAGGTGGGGTTGGCATCGGTTAGTTCGACCTCGTCTACAAGAGGGTCATTTTTAGACGTCCGAACGTATCTTCGGAGTAATACAGGTCCAGGAGTAGTTAGCCATGACGGGAGTGATGCCCCATGAGATGAGCGACGCTGGAATCCAAAGAACCGCTCATGAGGTGTAGTATTTGTGGCTGTAGAAAGCAGGGACCGTATAGAGTGCAATGCATCCGGAAGCACTGTTTCCCATTGCTGGTCTGGTAGGCCCCGAGATCTTAAAGCGAGACGTACGGAATTCCAGATGATACCGTTATACCTCTCTACCTGCCCATTTCTGATGGGATGGTATGGTGTTGTTTTGCTTGTAGCAATTCCCCGTTCTGAGAGGTAGTCCTTGAGTTCCCTTGACATAAAGGATGGACCCCGATCTGAGTGAATATAAGCCGGCATGCCACAGAGAGAAAATACCTGCTCAAGGCAGCAGATTACTGTGGACGCCAGCATATTGGAGCAGGGGAAGGCAAACGGAAAACGTGAATATTCGTCGATCATGGTGAGCAAATATGTGTTCCGAGTTGAAGAGGGCACTGGGCCCTTAAAATCGATGCTAAGTCGTTGCATCGGTTGGGTTGCATGTATGAGTATACCATCTGAGGGGCGGAAGAACTGAGGTTTTAATTCCGCACAAAGCCGGCATTCTGAGCATATTTTCTTTACATCTCCAGTGGAAAAAGGGAGATTCCGTGATCGTACGAAATGTAGCATGCGCGTAACGCCAGGATGACACAAACCATTGTGGACATCCATGAGAGTGGAGGATGACATAGTGGAGCAGAATGCCCGTGTGAGGGTGTCCGGGGCCACATTCTCCTTGCCAGGCCGATAGAGAATGGTATAACCAAAAGAGGCCAGTTCCATCCTCCAAAGTTGTATTTTATTATTCTTAATTTTGGTTCGTTTTCGATTATCGAGCATGAAGGCGACTGATCGTTGGTCCATGATCAATGTAAAGTGCTGGCGAGCTAGAAAATGGTTCCACTTCCGTACTGCCTCTATGATGGCTGTGGCTTCTTTCTCAACCGGAGGATAATGTAGCTCGGCACCTTGTAAGGTCCTGGACATAAATGCTACAGGACGACCTTCCTGATTCAGAGTAGCCGAGATCGCCACCTCCGAGGCATCACATTCAACCACGAAAGGGAGATTCTCATCAATGGAGTGAAGAGCCACTTTCTCCAACTGTTTTTTGAGAAGGTTAAAGGCTGCAACAGCCGCTGTTCCCAGTGGAAATGATCTAGCATGCAGCAAGGGTTGGATTTTGTCCGAAAAATGAGGAATCCATTTAGCGTAGTATGCAAACAGACCGAGAGCCCGACGTAAAGAAGCCGGATTCTTAGGTGACGGGAGCTCTTGGAGCGGGCGAAGTCTTTCTGGGTCTGGCTTAATGATACCATTGCCTACGCAGTAGCCAAGGATGTTGATGGTCGGTTGCGACTCAACAGATTTGGATTCATTCAGGGTCAAATTACGGCGATGGAGGGCATCCCAAAATTTTTGGAGGTTGGAGTCGTGTTCCTGTTGATCGTGACCTGCAATGGTAATGTTATCAAGATAGGGAAAAGTGTCCCTTAGGTTTTCCTGCTTAACCAGGCCATCCATTGCCCGTTGAAAGACAGCCACTCCATTAGTAACCCCGAATGGGAGGCGACGAAATTGGTACAGCCGTCCATTAGCCTCAAAGGCTGTGTACTGCTTATCTGAGACCTTCAAGGGTAACTGATGATAGGCACTTTTTAAATCGTAAGTTGAGAACACTTTGTATTCGGCCAGTTTATTAACCATATCATCAATGCGTGGCAATGGGTAGGCGTCCAAGTCGGTATATTGATTGATGGTTTGCGAATAATCGATGCATAGTCGCTGTTTGTGAGGTTTTAGAGGGTTCTTGACAATGACGACTTGAGCCCGCCAGGGCGACGAACATGGTTCAATGATATCCTCTGCTAGAAGTCGAGAGATTTCAGCCGCAATAAAAGATTGGTCTTCCTGATTAAAGCGCCGCGATTTCGTTATTATCGGTTGGCATTGAGGCAGAATACTGGCAAATAATGAGGGTTCATCAAGTGAAGCTGCTGATAATGCACAAAATGGTAATTTAGATCGTATATTAGAAATAGTAAGTCCGGGTTTGGATCCACCAAACTCAATGGTGAGTTTCTTATGCTGTTTTTGGAAGTCCAGCCCTAAGAGGAGATCACTACATAAGTCTTTGAGCACCGAAAGTCGGGTGGAGGGATACATACGACCATGAAGTGTCATATCAACAACACAAAAGCCGGAGATTCTGGTATTAAGTGATGACTGGGCCATCGCAATTGCCTGGTCCGATGGGAAGACATGTAGTTTCAATTTCGCAACAATCTGTTCCTTAATGAAACTATCAGTACTTCCTGAGTCAATTAAGGCATCTAAGGTATGCCCTTTAATTGAAATTTTTGTGGCTGCCTGAGACAGGTTCTGTGGGCAAGCAGCTGTAATTGGTGTCGTTGCACAGAGAGTGGCTAAAACTCTCGGTGTGCTTCTTCGGGAGAGAGCTCGAGAGGAAGCTTGATAGGTCCTAGCTGGAGCATCTTGATAGGCCCTAATTGGGGCAGTTCGGTAGGCCTTAGCTGGATTGGCCCTCGTAGAGGCCCTTGATAGGCAAACTTTAGCAAAGTGTCCTTTTTTCCCGCAATAACTGCAGATTGCATTGCGAGCAGGGCAGGTTTTCCTAGGGTGAAAAGCATCTCCACAAAAGAAGCATTCCTTCCTAGATTGCCAAGAGGCTGCTAAAGTGGGGTCGTCCTCCTCTTCTTCATCAGAATTAGATTCCCCCATGATAGGGTTCACCTGAGACCGCTTGAATTGTCTGGTTGCAGCTACAGCAGCAGATCGAGATCTGGGCAGCTGATAGAGGTCTGCATTTCTCTTTGCCAAATCCAGTGAACAAGCTAGGTCAAAAGCTTTTTGTAGCTCAAGTGTTTTACTTTCTAGTAGACGCTGGCGTATAAATGGAGAGGCAATCCCGCAGATGAAAGCATCACGAATCATTTCTTGGCGGTACAGCTCAGCTGAGGCTGCCTGAAAGTTACAATCTACGCTGAGCCTGCGAAGTTCTTGCAGGAATTCGTCAATTGATTCCCCTGGCCCTTGTCGGGCTGTGGCCAGTAGATGTCTAGCATAGACCTCATTTGG
Source organism: Somniosus microcephalus (assembly GCF_052327205.1). NCBI lineage: Eukaryota > Metazoa > Chordata > Chondrichthyes > Squaliformes > Somniosidae > Somniosus > Somniosus microcephalus. The sequence continues at coordinate 69,769,407 of NC_141002.1, forward strand.
GGTCTTGGCATACAGTTTCTTAAGTGCCCGAATCACCTCTTCGTAATTATCCCAGTCATCAACATATTCGAACACTTTTGGGGTCACATAATTGACAAGTATCTTCAATTTAGCAGGAGCATCCGCTTTACATTCATCCAGAAAATTCTCAAAAGTACGATACCAATGCTTCCATACCCTGCCAGCTGCTGGTGTATTCGGGTCCAAGTCCAGACGAATAGGTCGAAGGATTTTCTCCATGATGGGTGGTTTCCTGGATCCTTAACTTCCGAGTTTGTCTGAAGGTCTAGTATTTGTCAGTGTAAATACTAAGTTACTTAAATTGATGTAAGAAAAAGGAGACTTACCATCAAGTAACTTTAAAGTAAGCTTTAAGTAACTTATAAACACACTATATACACAAGAGAGGTCTTTACCATGCCTCTGGTAGAAGCCTCTTACAATACTGAACAGACCAGTATTTATACCAGTCCAACAGGAAGTGACATATGACAGGAAGTGAGGTATGTACACAGTTCATAGTTCACAGGAAGTGATGACATAACTTCCCGGAAGTTATCATTTTTATCACAAAGGCCAAATGCCGAATTTAGCTCAGGCCTCAGACCAGCAATTGCTCCGCCGACTTGCTGCCCATTTTGGGCACAAGTCCAATTTCTCCCCCATTAACTGCTATTTTGTGATAATAATTAGCGTACCTCCCCTCTTTTTGTTTTTTTCACTGCTATAAAGGGGCTTGCTTATCTCCCATTTCCCGGTTCTGATAAAGGGCTCATACCCAAAACATTAATCTGTCTTTACAAATGTTCACAGTTTTTCTGTGTACTTCCAGGATTTTCTGTTTAATTTCTGATTTCCTGCAATTGTGTGTGACGTAATAAAACTCACTACGCACTTGGTTTGAGTATAAAGCAAGGCTTTAATCAACTTGTTTCAAAACATAGAGGTCTAGTTATCTTTCACTAGTTCCTGTTTACAAAATGTCCTGGACAAGCTGGGCCCACGCCCAGCTGGCCGTCCAGTGTTATTTCATGAGTCTTTCTTCATGGATCATAAGATTCATAACATTCTTCCTCCCTAAAGATTTGGAAGTCTGATGACTTCCTTTTAACGGATTAGCCGGACCACGAATAGCCGCAGTCTTTTAGCTCTTCGCTTGTGGCTGGAAGGCACGTCCCCCCGGACCGTGTCTGGGTCCCTGGATCGCTTGATCCGTACTGGTAGGTCGACAGGGCCCGTGTCGCCTTGATCGACCTGAGGGAGACTGGGGAGATCGTGACTCCGGGTGCAGGTCCCCACAGGCGCAGAGCTGGCTTCATTTTGTTTGGTAGCCGGGGATTGACTGGCGTCCTGGCTTCGGGTGGCCATCCCATGGGGAGCGCTCGGCTCCCTGAGTTGATCCGGTGGAGTAGCCAGCAGATCTCTTGATGTCCCAGGTAGGACGTCATCTTCAAAGGAGCGCAGAGTGCCGGCATCATTACCGTGGGACCCTCTATCATTTGGGTCTGTGGGACCGGTTGGACAGGGAGCCAGATTTCTGAGTGAAACGGTGGACTCCCGGCCATCAGGGTACCGCACGTGCGCGTAAGTGGGATTAACGTCAGTGAGTTCCACCTCGTCGATGAGGGGATCATTCTTGGAAGATCGGACAAATCTTCGGAGCAGCATAGGGCCGGGAGCTGCCAACCATGACGGTAGGGATGTCCCATGAGTGGAGCGACGCTGGAACCTGAAGAATCACTCGTGAGGCGTGACATTGGTGGACGTAGAAAGAAGAGACCTGATGGAATGCAACACGTCAGGGAGCATAGTTTCCCACTGCTGATCTGGTAGGTTGCGTGATCTCAGTACAAGACGAACAGCGTTCCAAATGATAGCATTGTATCTCTCAACCTGTCCGTTACCGATGGGATGGTATGGTGTTGTTTTACTTGTGGCGATTCCCAGTTGGGAAAGATAACTTTTGAGTTCGCTTGACATGAAGGAGGGACCCTGATCAGAGTGGATGAAATTGGCCGTACCGCAAAGGGAAAAGACTTGATCAAGGCATTTGATCACTGTGGAAGTAAGCATATTGGGACAGGGGAAAGCAAAGGGAAAGTGTGAATATTCGCCCACCATAGTAAGTAAGTAGGTGTTTCGCGTTGAGGAAGGCAATGGCCCTTTAAAGTCAATGCTGAGTCGCTGCATAGGCTGCATAGCGTGTATGAGCGAACCATCCGATGGACGGAAGAATTGTGGTTTTAATTCCGCACCAATTCTACAGGAGGAGCACGTTCTTTTCACATCTTCCGTAGAAAATGGGAGATTTTTGGATTGCACAAATACGGGTTACACCAGGATGGCGTAAATCAGTATGAAGATCCGCAAGAGTCGAAGTTGACATAGAAGAGCAGAATGCCCACGTGAGAGTATCCGGGGCCACATTCTCTTTGCCGGGTCGATAATGTATGGTGTATCCAAAGGCGGCCAATTCCATCCTCCAGAGTTGTATTTTGTTATTCTTGATCTTAGTGCGTTCCCGGTTATCCAGCATAAAGGCCACGGAGCGCTGATCGGTTATAAGTGTGAAATGGCGACGAGCGAGAAAATGACTCCATTTACGTACGGCTTCGATGATAGCTGTCGCCTCCTTCTCGACAGGAGGATAATGGAGCTCGCTACCCTGCAAAGTTCTGGACAGAAATGCAACGGGTCGACCACCTTGATTCAAGGTAGCAGAGATCGCCACCTCTGATGCATCGCACTCGACCACGAAAGGAAGATTTTCATCAATGGAACGAAGCGTGGCTTTTTCCAGTTCTCGCTTGAGGAGGTTGAAAGCTGAAATAGCCATTGCCTCCAATGGAAATGACTTCGCGTGAAGCAGGGGCTGGATCTTGTCGGAGAAGTGGGGTATCCACTTCACATAATAGGCGAACATGCCGAGTGCCCGACGAAGAGAGCCAAGATTCGCAGGGGGAGGGAGCTCCTGAAGTGGACGAAGTCGCTCCGGATCCAGTTTGATGACACCGTTGCCCACCCAATAGCCAAGGATGTTGACTGATGGTACTGATTTCACAGATTTGGACTCATTTAAGGTTAAGTTGCGACAACAGAGAACGTCAAAATATTTCTGGAGATTGGCATCATGCTCCTTCTGGCCATGACCAGCAATGGTGATATTATCTAGATATGGAAAAGTGTCCGTTAAGTTCTCCTGTTTGACTAGGCTATCCATTTCTCGTTAAAAGACGGCCACCCCATTGGTGACCCCAAATAGAAGGCGACAAACTGATAAAGCCGACCATTGGCCTCAAAGGCCGTATACTTTTTGGTCAGAGTCCTTTAACGGAACTTGATGATATGCGCTCTTTAAATCAAAAGTTGAAAATACCTTGTAGTTGGCAAGGTTATTGACCATATCATCTGACGTAATAAAGACTCACTACGCACTTGGTTGTACATAAAGCAAGGCTTTAATCGACTTGTAACAAAACATGGAGGTCTAGTTAGTAGTCACTAGCTTCCTGTTTCCAGATTGTCTCTGGCCAAGGTGGGCCCACGCCCAAGTATTTATACTCCTCGGACGGCGCCCTCAGCTGGCCGTTCAGTAGTACTTCCTGAGTTACTTCTTGTAGAAGTTGCGATTTATGACATCATCAATGCGTGGTAGTGGGTAGGCATCCAGTTCGGTATACTGGTTAATAGTTTGCGAGTAATCGATGCAAAGACATTTCTTGTGTTGCTTCAGAGGATTTTTAACAACGACGACTTGAGCCCGCCAGGAAGATGAACATGGCTCAATGATACCGTCAGCTAGAAGGCGAGAGATTCCTGCCTCGATAAAGAATCGATCATCTTGGCTGAAACGTCGTGATTTAGTGACTATGGGCTTACATCGGGGGGAAAGATTGGCAAATGAGGAGGGCTCGTCAAGCGAAGCCGCCGAAAGCGCACAAAACGCTACTTTGGAAATAGTAAGCTCCGGCTTTGACCCGCCAAACTTGAAAATGAGTCTTTTGTGTTGTTTCTGGAAATCCTGTCCCAGGAGCACATCACTGCATAGGTTTTTGAACACCCCGAGCCGGGTGGAGAAATAGGTGCGGCCATTGAGAATAAGGTCAACAAGACAAAAGTTGGAAGAATTGGTGGTCAGTGTCGTCAGAGCCTTTGCAATTTCCCTGTCCGAGGGGTAAACATGCAGTTTTAACTTACTGACAGCCTGCTCACTAATGAAGCTGTCAGAGCTGCATGAGTCGATTAGTGCGCTCAAAATGTGTCCATTTACCGAAACCTTCGTGGCTGCATGGGACGGACTTTGGGGAAAAAACAGCTGTGATGGGAGGAGGGGCAGTTTGCCCTTGACAGCTGTAACCTTAGTAGTGGTTCTTGGGGGAGGAGCAGTTTCATAGATAGCAGCTGTAACCATAGTAGTGGCTCTTGGGGGAGGAGCAGTTTTATAGATAGTAGCTGCAAAACTAACAGGAGCTCTCGACCGGTATACCTTAGAAAAGTGGCCTTTCTGACTAACAGAGGCTCTTGACTGGCATACTTTAGAAAAGTGACCTTTCTTGCTGCAATGATTGCAGGTTGCGTTACGAGCAGGACAAAATTTCCTATAATGGAACACACCTCCACAGAAGAAACACTTCCTTCCAGATTGCCAAGATGCCGCTAGGGCAGGGTCGTCATCAGTGAAGGCTTCTAGGGTAGGGTTGTCATCAGCCAGGTTGGAGTCATCATCTGTGAGGGCTTCCGCCCGAGGCCTATCGAAGGAGTCACTAAAAGTGATAGCAGCAGCCCGTGCACGTGGTGAAAGATAGGTATCTGCATTCCTCTTTGCTAAGTCCAGAGAACATGCCTGGTCATAGGCAGCCTGTAACTTGAGGGTTTTATTCTCCAACAGACGCTGACGTATGAAGGGAGACACAATCCCATTAATAAAGGAATCACGAATTAACTCCTCCTGGTACTGCTCAGCTGTGACAGCTTTAAGATTACAATCCTTGCTGAGCCTGCGAAGTTTCTGAAGGAATTCGTCAAGTGATTCCCCGGGTTGTTATCGAGTTGTGGCCAGTAGAAGCCGAGCAAAAATTTTGTTTGCCGACTTGACATATAGTTGCTGTAGTATTTGGATAGTGACGTCATAGTCTACACAGTCTTCGATATAGTCAAACACATGAGGGGATACATAATTAGCAAGCATTCGTAACTTATTAGGAACATTCTCACCACACTCCTCAAGGAAGTTGCTGAAGGTACGATACCAGTGTTTCCATACCTTAGCAGCTGTAAGTGAATTCGGGTCCTGGTCGAGATGGGCGGGTCTGAGTAGTTTCTCCATGATGGTCTGATTACTTCGTCTGAGCTCCCTTCTACGGTTTGAGTCGTAGCTGGCTATTCCCAGAGCGTGGAATCGATATCAAGTTGATTAAATTGACGTAATAAAACTCACTATGCACTTGGTTTGTGTATAAAGCAAGGCTTTAATCAACTTGTTTCAAAAGATTGAGGTCTAGTTATCTTTCACTATTTCCTGTTTACAAAATGTCCTGGGAAAGCTGGACCCACGCCCAAGTATTTATACTCCTTGGACGGCGCCACCAGCTGGCCGTCCAGTGTTATTTCATGAGTCTTTCTTCCTGGATCATAAGATTCATAACAGTGTGTATTTTTTAATACATTTTTTCTACTTGACTGGTATAATTGGTTTTTAATTGACTTGTTATTGTAAATATTACAAATTAACGCAAACTTCCCAGTAGTTTTGTACTATGAACTTGTGCCATTTGGAGGACAATAAAGAGCATTGATTCCCTGTCTCACTGGAGTTGTTTCTGAACACAGTAATGACAGGTAGAAATGCCATTTAAAAGTGGAAAAGGAAACTTAACATGGCAATCTTTCCTTGTGCTGTGGAGCAATGTAGATTGATTAGTATCCAAACATCTTGCGCAGTGCACATCATTCACACAATTCGATCATTCCAAATGGGTACCTCACCACAATATCTCTTGTGGTAAGACAATGCGGTGATTTTGACCCTTCCCACCTGGTGGAAACTGGGTAGGTGGGCAGTTAAAATCACCCAGGTTACTTACCTGGCGGGCGGCTTCCAGGTGGTGTGATTTCCCAGCCAGAACACGTAGGAAGTTGGCCAGCAAGACTTAAATGAGGCCTGGGAGTTAAAATACACTGGGCATCTTTTCTGGAGCAGTGGGTGAGTTAAAGTCCGGCCGATTGAATTAGTCTACCGCCCTAGAGTTTCCCACTTCATTGTTTTGAACTGAAAATCAAAATAGAAGGGCAAAAGAAATTCCGGGGAAAGAGGAATGAGTGTTTTTTTTTAGAGGCATGATAGCTTTGCCTTTGGAGACTTAAATTTCAGATAAATTATAAAGCCAATGCCTGATCTGAGCAACTGTAAGTTACCACATGAGCTTCCGTAGGATGCCGAAAACACAGATGCATCCTTGCACAGCCAGTTAAGTACTTTTGAAGTGTAGTCACTGTTGTAATGTAGGAAACATGGCAGCTAATTTGCACACAGCAAGTTACCACAAACAGCAATGTGATAAGACCAGATAATCTGTCTTGGGTGTTGGTTGAGGGATAAATATTGGCCAGGACACCGGGAGAACACTCCTGCTTTTCTTTTTAGAACATAAATACTTTCTGACTACAGGACAGGTAAGCATCAGAGGCAAAGCTCTTCTCCCAAGACCATGTAAAGCATAGACTGGACTGTCAGGAATGAGATGTCACCCACTAGAATAGCAGATTTTAAGGAAAAAAGGCTGCCTCTGTGGCAACAGAACAGCAGGAATCTCGGGGGGAAATTCAGTTGTTTGTGCCTCCCTTTAGCGCCTTAAGAGGGCGCTAATGGGGAGCAAAGCAACTAGCGCTCGGGCGCAGCGATATTTGCGCCGCTTGTGAAATTAACTAGACATTTTTCGGTGGCGCTAAACACTATTGCCATGATCTCCTGCGCCGGCCGATTGTGACGTCAGTCGAGTGTGCAACGCCCCGGTAGCACCCCGGACCGGATATTGAGTGGCGCCCCCTGCCTTACCACCTGACGCTAGCAACGACAGGTTGAGGGGAGCGTTTTGCAGTCAGGAAGGGACTGGGGGAGTGTTATTTAAAGGTGACCGCTTCCTGCCTTTTTTTGTTGGTGACATTTTTGCACCACGCATTCTGAGAGAGACGTCTGGAGAGATTCAACGCTGTGTGAAGGAGTTTTGGGTACTGAGCAGCACTTTGCAGGTTCATTTTGATTTGTCCTTCCTTGCTTTGCCAGCGCTCTGAGGTAGCGCCTCGCTCCTCGGCCTTTGCACCTTAAGACAGGTGTGAAGCGCCTGATTTAGCGCTCCAATCACCTCCGGGGGCGATAAAAGCCAAGTTTGCCATCGGAGGCGATAATTAGTGCCAGGCGCTAAACTTTGCGCACGGCCGATAATGGCGCCCCAAACGGGGCGATACTGAATTTCCCCCGCCCCCCCGCAGTGTCCAAATATAGACGTCAATTTTTGTATAAGGCCTAAAAGGTGGAAATATTTCCATTGAGAGTATTTTCCCATCTATAGTAATATTCATTAAACATTTAAAAACATGAAAAGACGACTAATTATTTTTTATCAGACCTGAGTAGCGCATCAAATGTAGATGCTAAAAAATGAGTTATGGTGCGTAGTCTGTATTAGATTGTGTTTTGACTGTAATAGCATGAATGTGATATTCCCACAATAAATTTCCATTAGAAATGTTATAATCACAAGCACTTCCCAAACAAGAACCACTTGAGCATTTCATTAGGGAAACATGCTTTAATGGAACTACGTGTCCAGCTATAATGCACTTTAGTTTTATTACATTTGTGATGCATATATTTGGAAAGAAATCGCACTTGGTTATATGTTGCTATGTTCCAAATTTAGAAGTGTATAATTCCATTTAAGTGTGACATAAAATAATTTTACTTAAGTAAATGGAGGCTGAAAAATCAAACATGTTTTCTATCTGCATCATGTCTAATGTATTCAGTTTTGCTAGCAGATTTACTGTTGTTTAGCTTAGGTGTTTGTGCCATGATTGCATAGTGCAACACATTTAGGGGGGAAAATTCAGTTGATTTGCGCCTCCTCTTAGGGCGCTAACAGGGCGCAAGGCAACTAGCGCCTGGGCGCGGCGCCGCTAAGGCCTCCCGTGAAATTCAGCAGGAGGTTAGCGGCAGCGGTAACCATTAGCACCCCGCGGTGCTACGCCGCCAGCGATGACCTCATCGCCGTGCACAGCGCCCCGGCTGTGATCTTCGGTAGCGCCCCCTGAATTACCGCCGGATGCTATGTCCGACGGGGGCCTACCTGCGGCCGGGGTGGCCATTTTTGTTGCTGGCAGCCTGCCAGCACCTGCCCACTTTGCCGTCTCTGTCATTCTGAGCAGCCCCCCCCCACACTGCGGAGTGCCAGCTGCGCTCTGTGAACCCGGCACTTCTCTTGAGTGTCGGGCTCTTTTGCCGGCACTCCGATCCCTGGTGGCCCAGCTAGGCCCCGGGTTGCACTGCGCTAGGCCCCTCCCCTTTAATATGGGGAGGAAGGTCTGCAGTACCACGGCACGACGTGCCGCAGAGCGTAGTGCTGCGCACGTAGCACCACGATATTCACTTGCAGCGGCCAAGAGGGAGGCAGGGCGCTTCCAGTAGCGCCCCGCCTCCCTCCTGGGTCACTAACGGTGAATTTCGGGCGTGGGGGCGCTAACTTTCTCGGGGCGCTAAAAGTAGTGCCCCGGCGAAGTTAGCACCCCAAAGGGGGCGCAACCCAATTTTTCCCCCTTACAACCTAAATTCTGTGGTACACTTTTAATGACCTTTTCTGCAAAAAAAAGCACCATTTGAAGATTGGCAATAGTACTCATCGTCCTTATTAAAAGGTTATAGGGTTTTTCATGCTGCATGTTAATTTGTAGTAAGACACTTAGGGGGAGAAATTTGTGTGGTTTGCGCCACCCATTAGCGCCACGAGATAGCATTAAAACAGTATTAAGAGCTATAACGCCACCTGATGCCAGTTCCCACGCCGCACGCCATATCGGTGTTACCGGTAGCGCTGCCGCTGAACAAAGGATGACTAAAAAATTAATAAAGAGAGAGAAGATGAATTATGAGAGTAAACTGACAAGAAACATTAAAACAGATAGTAAGAGCTTCTACAGGTATATAAAAAGGAAGAGGGTAGCTAAAGTAAACATTGGTCCCTTAGAGGATGAGACTGGGGAATTAATAATGGGGAATGGGGAAATGGCAGAGACTCTGACATATGTTTTGTATCTGTCTTCACGGTAGAAGACACTAACAATATCCCAATAATGGATAATCAAGGGGTCACAAGGAGGGGGTAACGAAAGACAATCACTATCACTAAGGAAATAGTACTTGGTAAAATAATGGCACTATAAAAGATGACAAGTCCCCTGGACCAGATGGCCTGCATCCCAGGGTCTTAAAAGAAGTGGCAGCAGTGGTTGCAATATACCAAAATTCCCTGGACTCTGGAGAGGTCCCAGCAGATTGGAAAACCGCAAATGTAACACCCCTATTTACGAAAAGAGGAAGACAGAAAGCAGGAAACTATGGACCAGTTAGCCTAACATCTGTCGTTGGGAAAATGCCGGAGTCCTTCATTAAGGAAGCAGTAGCAGGGCATTTGGAAGATCATAATGCAGTCAAGCAGAGTCAGCATGGTTTTATGAAAGGGAGATCATGTTTAACAAACTTGCTGGAGTTCTTTGAGGAGAAAACGAGCAGGGTGGACAAAGATGAGCCAGTGGATGTGGTGTATTTGGATTTCCAGAAGGCATTCGATAAGGTGCCACATGAAAGGTTACTGCATAAGATAAGAGCTCACGGAATTGGGGGTAATATATTAGCATGGATAGAGAATTGGCTAACTAACAGAAAGCAGAGAGTCGGGATAAATGGGTCATTTTCCAGTTGGCAAACGGTAACTAGTGGGGTGCCACAGGGATCGGTGCTGGGGCCTCAACTATTTACAATCTACATTAATGACTTGGATGAAGGGACCGAGTGTAATGTAGCCAGGTTTGCGGATGATACAAAGATGGGTGGGAAAGCAAGTTGTACAGAGGACTCAAAGAACCTGCAAAGGGATATAGACAGGCTAAGTGAGTCGGCAAACATTTGGCAGATGGAATATAATGTGGAAAAGTGCAAGATTATACACTTTGGCAGGAAAAATAAAAAAGCAAATTATTATTTTAAATGGGGAGAGATTACAAAATGCTACAGTTCAGAGGGACCTGGGGGTCCTTGTGCATGAAACACAAAATGTTAGCATGCAGGTACAGCAAGTAATCAAAAAGGCAAATGGAATGTTGGCCTTTATTTCAAAGGGATTGGGGTATAAAAGGAGGTAAGTCCTGCTACAACTGTACTTCTTAGGCAGTCCCTCGGAACCGAGGATGACTTGCTTCCACATTAAAAATGAGTTCGCAGGTGACTGATGAGTCCAATGCGGGACCTACAGTCTCTGTCACAGGTGGGGCAGACGGTAGTTGAAGGGGCGGGTGGGTGGGGTGCTTGGGTTGGCGTGCACTCCTTGTGCTGCCTGCGCTTGGCTTCCGCTTGCTCCCGGCGAAGAGAGTCGAGGTGTTCGGCGCCTTCCCGGAAGCTTCCCCTCCACTTTGTGCGGTCTTGGGCCAGGGATTCCCAGGTGTCGGTGGGGATGTTACACTTTTTCACGGAGGTTTTGAAGCCGTCCTTGAAGCGTTTCCTCTGCCCACCTGGGGCTCTCTTGCCATGCCGGAGCTCCGAGTAGAGCGGTTGTTTTGGGAGTCTCATATCGGGCATGCGGACGATGTGACCCGTCCATCGGAGCTGATTGAGCATGGTCAAAGCTTCGATGCTGGGGATGTTGGCCTGAGCAAGAACGCTGATGTTGGCCTATCCTGCCAATGGATTTGCAGGATCTTGCGGAGGCAGCATTGGTGGTACCTCTCCAGTGCTTTGAGGAACCAGAATGCTTCCAGGGATGAGGGACTTCAGTGATGTGGAGAGACTGGAGAAGCTGGGGTTGTTCTCCTTTGAGCAGAGATGGTTAAGGGGAGATTGACCAGAATGGGACCAGGGATGAGGGGCTTCAGTGATGTGGAGAGACTGGAGAAGCTGGGGGTTTTCCCCTTGGAGCAGAGAAGGTTAAGGGGAGATTGACCAGAATGGAACCAGGGATGAGGGACTTCAGTGATGTGGATAGACTGGAGAAGCTGGGGTTGTTCTCCTTGGAGCAGAGAAGGTTAAGAGGAGATTCGATAGAGATGTTCAAAATCACAAGCGGTCTGGACAGAGTAGAAACTGTTCCCATTGACGGAAGGGTCGAGAACCAGAGGACAGAGATTTAAGGTGATTGGCAGAAGAACCAAAGGCGACATGAGAGAAAACTTTTTTACGCAGCGAGTGGTGAGGATCTGGAATGCGCTGCCTGAAAGGGTGGTGGAGGCAGACTCGATCACGGCTTTCAAAAGGGAATTGGATAAGTACCTGAAGGAACAAAATTGTCAGGGCTACGGGGAAAGGGCGGGGGAGTGCGACCAGATGAAGTGCTCTTGCAGAGAGCTGGCACGGGCTCGACGGGCCGAATGGCCTCCTTCTGTGCTGCAACCATTCGATGATTCTACTTCCTGGGCGAGCGCTTGCATTTGATAATCAGTAATTCCGGCACCTTCCCCAGCCCTGGAAAGCCCAAAGTCGCTGAAGCTTCGTTCGTTCACTGTGGATTCTTCAAACCGCCCACCACATCTGTAAGTAGAGAACCATCAAGAGATCGTTATGGGTCTGACCTGGGGCCAGTGATGGATGACGGACCAATCTATCTGTCTCTGTGTCTCTCTCGTCCTCTATCTTTCCCCATCTACCTCTATCCACCCTCTATCCATCTCACTCTTTGTCTAGTGTGTAGTGTATGTAACCGTTCTACCTTTAAGAGAACTATTGTATGTAACCATCCACCTTTAAGAGAACTATTTTAGGTGTTGCACTACTTTATCTTGGCTGCTGTATACTGTAATACCGGGAGTGACCACACCGGTATATAAGTGCTGTGTAAGGATTTATTGGGCAGATTCGCCCTGACCTTCGAATAGTAAAGTCCTGTTAAAGTTACTCTTGTAGTCTGTGTATTAATTCACCATATAACCCACAGACTTTACAGTGGCGATGAGTTCGATCTTACCCTGCGGCAGCGATACATCCGAAGCAGTTAACGAGCGTTGAGAAGAGGCATCCGCCCTCGTCGTTCTGCTGAGAGAAGACTCGAGTCTGCAGAGCAAGGAAGAAGGAAGAATTCAGACACGAAGCCTTCCATCAGCAACAGGCAGTGATCGTCCCTTCTGTCACGGTGGTGAGTGAGCCGATCAGCCACGAGAAGCAAGTCGGCCACGTTGACTGTGAGTAGGGGGAAAATAAAAAGAAACGGAGGATAAGGGCGGTGAACTCGACCACGGTCGGGGGAAAGGAGCCGGACAGAAGCCGGGGCCAGAGGCGCTGAGACTGGGACAGCGTAGGGCACGGAAGCCGCGGTACAAGCGGGAACGCAGCCGGTGTGAGAGACCGGGCTACAAGCGGGAACGCAGCCGGTGTGAGAGACCGGGCTACAAGCGGGCTGGGAGACGCAACAGCGTCGTGAGACAGCTCGACCGCGACCGGTGAAAAAGGCCGGGCAGCTACCGAGGCCGCGAGGCGCTGCGACCGGGATCGTAAGGCGCGGGAGATAATAATAAATAATTCAAACCGCGGAGAACTCAGCCGCAGCCGGGGGAGGAAAGGACCGGACTGCGAGAGGGCTGGGAGGCGCGATTGGAAGCCGCTGAGGGAGAGACAGAGCCCGAGCGAGCGGGAGAGCTTCAGAATAAACTGAAGCCGGCGCGCCGCGGAGAACTCAGCCGCAGCCGGGGGAGGAAAGGACCGGACTGCGAGAGGGCTGGGAGGCGCGATTGAAAGTCGCTGAGGGAGAGACAGAGCCCGAGCGAGCGGGAGAGACAGAGCCCGAGCGAGGGAGACCGAGCGAGATTTCGCCCAGCGGCTGGAACTGTTCGCCGCCAACGGGTTGTCCCCAGCGCCGGTTGCCCTGCCGAGAAAAGGGAACAAGGAACGCACTGAAGCCGGCGCGCAGGCTGCGAACTCCGAAAGCCAGCGGTCGTCGCCCGAGGGAAAGCTTACCCCTCCCGCCAGGGGAAGAAACGCGGGAAGCCGCCAGTAGGCGGGGAAGAAGACAGGAGCGGGAAACCGCCATTTTGAAAGTGGGCGGGGAAGAAGACAAGCGCGGGAAACCGCCATTTTTGGGAAAAAAAAAGTAACGAACAAATTCGTTGTTGTTTCTCAGAAAGATAGTGAAGATGCCTAAGCATGGTAACATCAACGACTTCGATTCCGAGGTGGAAGATTGGGCCACGTATGTAGAACGCATCGAGATATATTGTGAGGCCAATAAAATAGCAGATGATGATAAAGCTCTCACCTTATTAAACGCAATGGGGGCGAAGACATACGGGCTATTGAAGCATCTTCTATCACCAGCTAAACCGGCGGATCAGACTTTCGCTGATATTGTTGCTGTCCTGAAGGATCATTTGAACCCCACACCGCTGATGTTGGCGGAACGATTCAAATTTTATGCGAGAACACAACGGAAAGAGGAAAGCAACGCGGAATACTTGGTCGAACTGCGTAGACTAGCGAAATACTGCCAGTTTGGGGAAAATCTGACAGAGGCATTGAGAGACAAGTTTGTGTGCGGGTTGTCGAAGGAAGGAACACAAAAGCGACTGCTCGAAGAGAACGATCTTACACTTGACAAGGCTGTCCTTATTGCAGCATCACACGAAGCAGCCGCGAGAGGCACTGCGGAAATGCAGCTGAAGGCAGCGGTACTCAGCGTGGATCAAATGACTTCGGGTACAACAAAATGTTATCGTTGTGGGAAGACAACACACGACCAGAACCAATGCTGGTTTAAAAACCAGGAATGTAGAAAATGTGGCAAGCTTGGTCACATAGCTAAAGTATGCCGGTCAGGAAAGAAGACCAACAACAGAAAAAAGTCACCGCAGGAGAAGTACAGCAAGGTACACAAGGTGGCTGAGAAGAGTTCAGATGAACAGAATTCGGATTCAGACCCGAACGGCCAGGAACTGGGTAGTCTGAGAATTTACAATGTGAGTAAGGAAGCTGACCTACATATATCTGGGTCACACTAATAGTAGCCGGAGTCCAAGTGAAAATGGAATTGGACACAGGATCAGCCCTATCAGTCATAAATCGAAGGGATTACAACCGGCTATTCTCACATATACCCTTGAGAGATACCAAGATCGTATTGCAGACATACACGGGGCATAAAGTATACCCCATGGGAAAGATACAAGTCAAGGTGAGAGACAGGGGCAAAGAACACCAAGGAATAGACTTATATGTACTGCCTGAGGGAGGTCCACCACTTCTGGGACGGGAGTGGATCAGGGAAATAAACATGGAATGGCACTACCTAAAAGCAATAACGAGTGAGAACTCGGGGAAGACAATCAGCTCAGACTCTGAAACGGATGACGACAAGACCAGCCCAGGTGCGAAAGACAAGTCTAAAATCGACTTGCTGACTAAGGTTGGAAAAACGAAGGAGCGCATAAATACTGAGGCTTCAAAGGAGAACAAAGTTTCAGAACAGAATTCCACTGAACAACAACAACATAGTTTGGCAGAGAATTCTGAGTCTGTCCAGCTTACAGACATGCACAAGTCTGAGGAACACCGGGCTCGAACTCAACTCCATTTCAAATTACAACAGCAATTAGAACAATTGAGTTGCCGTCTCGAGCAAGAGATAAAAGCAATGAAAACGTTCTTTGACACAGAGTGGGAGAATCTGGAAAGACAACAGAAACAGCTGAGGGAGAAAAGGGAGCAGGAGCACACAAACCGTCTGCGCAAGGAGGCCAAACGAATCAAAGCTGATTCGGTTTCTGAAGGTGCGTGCTCTAATCTGGTGGAGCAAGATGTTCAGCAACTGAAGGCGCTTGTTAGCAGATTGCAGGCAGAAAAGGCTGAGTTGGTCGCCATGAATTCCGAGCTCCTACTGAAGTTGGGTGCAGCATCACCGGACGATTCATTTGTGGAAATTCGAATGGTGGAGGCTGCGGATGATGGCGAAGTAGAAACAGCAAAGGAGCCCCAGGGCAAGGTTATAAACAGCCCTGCAGCTACTGGGAAACGGATGAGGTCAGAAGAGTCAACGGTCAGCCAACTCCTTCATATGCTGAGGGACAAGACTCTGAAATGGGAACAATTTGGACATGAGTCTAAATCTTCAAAGGAGAGGGGTTTGGAGCTCCCAAAAGTTATTGGAATAGCTGAGGTTGCAACACAGACTGAGAAGATGGCAGCAGAGCAAACCTTGGATGCCAAAAGTACGCTGATTCACGTCAATGTTGAACAACAGAATGCTGAAACAGCTGCTCCAGTAGAGGGATTGAATAATACAATCAATCAATCTCCCAATGAAGTTGAAGTATTGAAATCACGAATGAGGTCAGTAGTAAAAGACTTGCAGGAAGCCCAGAAAAAGCTGGATGAAACTGAACGCATGAAGAAGTCTCTTCAGGAAAGATGTCTGGATTTGGAACAAAAGCTGGCTAACGTCCAGCTGGGTATGGAGGAAATAGAAGACCCTCTCGCTGGCCTAGCTCAGGACGACACCGAATATTACCATGACCTGTTGGACGACACCGAATATTACGATGACCTGCTCTGCCCAGCTTGTGATGAAAACTCCCAAAGTGCAGAAACCATGAAGAATCACCTAAAGTCTAAGGAACATCGGGAGATGGTGGCGCTACTACGGAAAAAGGAGGACGAGAAGGAGGAACGGTGCATGCAGCTGGCAGCTGACAGTGGAGCCCAGAGAGTCTCCAAGAAGCAGAAAAGGAAAAGACGAAGCAGAAGATGATGACCATCTGAACCATTATCACCTCTACCAGGTCACGCACGTGGTCTCTCCGTACGGAGCCAAATCAGTTTGGAAGTAGAAAAACTTCCCAAGGTACTCGAGCTTTTAAAAGTCAACAATGCTGGTTCAGAAGTGACGGAAGTTCAAGCTGTTAAGTACAGTGAAGGACTATTGGATGAGTCACTCCAGCAACGTGAACCGACTACACCGAGACTGAATCTGTGAACTGTTTTCCGCAGAGACTGAATCTGTGAACTGTTTCCCGCAGAGACTGAATCTGTGAACTGTTTCCGCAGAGACTACATCTGTGAACTGTTTTTACATGAAGTTGGATATATGTTATGTTTAATGGGGAATAAGTATGTTGTAAGCTAAAAAGGGAGGATTGTAGTGTATGTAACCGTTCTACCTTTAAGAGAACTATTGTATGTAACCGTCCACCTTTAAGAGAACTATTTTAGGTGTTGCACTACTTTATCTTGGCTGCTGTATACTGTAATACCGGGAGTGACCACACCGGTATATAAGTGCTGTGTAAGGATTTATTGGGCAGATTCGCCCTGACCTTCGAATAGTAAAGTCCTGTTAAAGTTACTCTTGTAGTCTGTGTATTAATTCACCATATAACCCACAGACATTACATAGTGCCGTACCTCTTCTATGCCCCTGCCTTCCATCTACCTCTGTCCTATATATTTATCTACCGGACTGAGACCTGGGATGGCAGGAATGACGCATGAAGAGAGATTGGGTCGATTGGGCTTATACTCGCTAGAGTTTAGAAGAATGAGAGGGGATCTCATTAAAACTTATAAAATTCTAACAGGACTAGACAGACTAGATGCAGGAAGGATGTTCCCGATGGCGGGGGAATCCAGAACCAGGAGTCACAGTCTAAGGATAAGGGGTAAGCGATTTAGGACTGAGAGGAGGAATTTCTTCACCCAGAGAGTGGTGAACCTGTGGGATTCTCTACCACACAAGGCAGTTGAGGCCAACTTATTAAATATATTCAAGAAGGAGTTAGATATATTTCTTAAGGCTAAAGGGATCAAGGGATATGGGGAGAAAGCAGTGACAGGGTACTGAATTTGGATGATCAGCCATGATCTCATTGAATGGCGGAGCAGGCGCGAGGGGCCGAATGGCCTACTCCTGCTCCTATCTTCTATGTTTTCTATGTACATGGTCCATGTCTCTGAGGCATACAGCAGGGCGGGTATCACTGCTGTTCTGTAGACCATGAGCTTAGTGCCGGGTTTGAGGTCCTGCTCTTCAAACACTCTCTTCCTCAGGCGACCGAAGGCTGCACTGGCACACTGAAGGTGGTGTTGGACTTCATCGTCGACATCTGCCCTTGTTGACAGTAGGCTCCCGAGGTATGGAAAGTGGTCCACGTTTTCCAAGGCTTTGTCGTGGATTTTGATAATCATGGGGCAGTATTGTGTGGCGGGGGCAGGTTGGTAGAGGACCTTTGTTTTACAAATGTTTAGTGTAAGGCCCATGCTCTCGTATGGTTTGGTGAAGGTGTTGACGATGGTGTGGAGTTCGACCTCCGAGTGAGCGCAGACGCAAGCGTCGTCGGCATACTGTAATTCGACGACAGAGGATGGGACGACCTTGGATCTGGACTGGAGGTGACGGAGGTTGAACAGTTTCCCGTTTTTTCTGTAAATTAGCTCCACTCCAGTGGGGAGCTTACTGAGGGTGAGATGGAACATTGCAGCAAGGAAGATCGAGAAGAGCGTTGGTGCGATGACACAGCCTTGCTTGATCCCAGTTCATACGTGAATTGGGTCTGTGGTGGAACCGTTGGTCAGGATCACGGCTTGCATGTCATCGTGAAGCAGGCGGAGGATGGTGACAAACTTTTGAGGGCAGCCGAATTTGAGGAGGACACTCCATAATCCCTCACGGTTGACGGTGTCGAAGGCCTTTGTGAGATCAAAGAAGGCCATGTACAGTGGTTGGTGCTCTTTCCTGCATTTCTCTTGTAATTGACGTGCGGTGAAGATCATGTCCATTGTGCCCCTTAGTGGGCGGAATCTGCATTGTGACTCTGGGAGGAGCTCTTCGGCCACTGGGAGAAGGCGATTGAGGAGGATTCTTGATGACTTTCCCTGTGGCAGACAGCAGGGAAACTCCTCTGTAATTACCGCAATCGGACTTGTCACCTTTCTTGAAGATGGTTACAATTGTGGCGTCTCTGAGATCCCCTGGCATACTCTCCTCCTTCCAGATAAGAGAAATGAGTTCATGAATTCTCTGCCATGCTTTAGTGCCTCGGCGGGATTCCATCTGCTCCTGAGGCCTTGTTGTTCTTCAGTTGTCGGATGGCCTTTTCAACCTCATGCCGGGCTGGGGTTGTGCTGAGATGGTGGCGGGTAGCATGCTGCGGGATGGAGTTGAGGACACTCGCGCCGAAGACAGAGTCGTGGTTAAGGAGATCTTCGAAGTGCTCCTTCCAGCGGGCACTGACTGCCTCTCTGTCCTTGATGAGTACCTCTCCATTCTTGGCCCGCAGTGAGGTAGGGCCTTGGGTGCTTGGGCCGTAGATGGTCTTGACTACGCTAAAGAATCCACACACGTCATGGTTGTCGGCTAGCTGCTGGATCTCCTGTGCTTTCTCCACCCACCATTTGTTCTTTAGGTCGCGAGTTTTTTGTTGGACCTCGGCCTTCAGGCTTCTGTACAGCTGCTTTCTTGCTCTCGAGTTCTGTTGCTGTTTCCAGATCAGGAATGCCTTGCGCTTGCAGCTTATTAGCTCCTGGATCTCCTGGTCATTCTCGTTGAACCAGTCTTGGTGTTTCCTGGTCGAGTGCCCGAGTGTCTCTTCACAGGTGCTGATTATGGAGGCCTTGAGTGCAGACCAGGCGCTGTGGGCACTCTGTGTCTCTGCATCACTGGGTATTGGTGAGACCACATCTTGAGTACTGTGTGCAGTTTTGGTCTCCTTATTTAAGGAAGGATATACTTGCATTGGAGGCAGTTCAGAGACGATTCACTAGATTAATTCCAGAGATGAGGGGGTTGACTTATGAGGAAAGGTTGAGCAGGTTGGCCCTGTACTCATTGGAATTTAGAAGAATGAGAGGTGATCTTATTGAAACATACAAGATACTGAGGGGACTTGACAAGGTAGATGCCTAGAGGATGCTTCCCCTCGTGGAGAAATCTAGAATGTGGGGGCACAGTTTTAGAATAAAGGGTCGTCCTTTTAGAACTGAGATGAGTAATTTCTTCTCTCAGAGGGTCGTAAATCTGTGGAATTTTCTGCCCCAGAAAGCTGTGGAGGCTGGGTCATTAAATACATTTAAGGTGGAGATAAACAAATTTTTGCAAGATAAGGGAGTGAAGGGTTATGGGGAGCAGGCTGGGAAGTGGCTTTGAGCCCAAGATCAGCCATGATCTTATTGAATGGCGGAGCAGGCTCGAGGGGCCAAGTGGCCTATTCCTGCTTCTATTTCTTATGTTCTTATGCTCGTCACGTCAGTGAGTGTGCAACGCTTACTTAACGCCCGATCTCTCAACTTCGTTACAGCTAATGAACTTACCGGCTGGAGAAAACAACGACAGCTTCAGGTGGCATGCAGTAGCAGGAAGCCAGCTCCAGCGACACTGTTTAAAGGGGTCATCACCAATCACTCAGACCTGACAGGTTTTTGAAGTTTGAGTGGCTGTGTGCTACTTCCTGCTTCTGGAAGAGTTTTCTTAACTCATTTCAAGGTTCTTTGGTATTAGGGAGTGTCGTGGCAAGTACAAAACTCCATAATTATTTCTGAAAAGCTCCAACCAACAGCACTTGCTAAAGGTCATGGGAGCTATACTGGCAGTGGACCTCGCCCTCCAGGATCTACGTCGGAGGGAGCAGAGGCAGTGAGACAATCGACCTTCCCGGACGGGCTTTCTGTGACCGGCTCATCAGACTCCGATTCGCATAATTGAAACTCCAGATCCCCGTAGCTCACCACATCCCCATCATACAATCCCTCTCTCATGCCATATCACCGCGTCCTCCTGAGCAGAAAGATGAAATGAGAGAGACCACAAAATATTTCAAACACAATTAATAACTTTATCTATAAACATATCACACAGATCACATGAATTCTAATAACTAATGGCCCTTGTGCCTGCCGTAGTTGAATAGCTGTCATTGTGTGCAAGGTGTGAGATGTGGATGTGAGTGTTGCTAGGTAGAGATTGTTGGTGGGTGAGCGCTGGGGGGTGTGGTGCAATGAGCAGTGTGTGAAGCTTGTGGCACAGATGATGGTATGCAGCATTTGTTGAAGCCTTCACTCACCCTGACCACCCGTGTGAGCCCATTAAACTTCCTGCACTGTGTGTAGGTTCTGGGGACCACAGTGCTGCCTGTGATGTGGTGTGCCACCTCCCTTCACATAGTCTGGCAGACTTGTGGCGAGGGCCTCCTGCCAGTTGGCGGGAACATGACCACTCGCCTTCTCTCCACCGCTAAAACCAATGCCTCCAAAGCTTCATCGGAAAACCTCCGGACTCTCTCCCTGGTGCGGCGATCTGCCATCAGGATTTGTAAATAAGTGCTCCTTCTCTTTGTCCTTCTGCTTACAGTTGTGGAGGCAGCTGCACACCCAACAATGCTGAGAATGAGGTGCTGCAGCATCAATGAACCTCCCCTTTGAGCAGTGAAAAAATCCTGTGGCAATCATTACTTGTGTTTAGACTGTCCCTGATTGGTTCATCTTTTCAGTGTAACGCCAATGAGCTTGGGTTTTTAGACTAGAATCATGACCTCAATCATTTTAATGAGGAATGAGGACGAATTTTGCATGCAGCCTAGATGATTTTCAACTCGCGCTACTTAACCATTTTAGTCTAAACACTGACCAGTTCTTGGCTATAACAAATTTCTAACCCTCTATATGTTACATTTGTTATTAGGGCCTAGACAGTTGAAAGCATGGCCACCAATGGTAGAGAGAAAAGAGAGTGATGCACAAAAGGCCAGACTAAGAGGAATGAAGAGTTTGAGGATGATTATAGGACTGGAGGAGGTTACAGAAATAGGGAGGTGCAAGGCAATGAATGGGATTTAAACATAAGGGAAGAATTTTAAATTTGAGGCACTGGGGGACTGGGAGCCAATGTAGTCAGCAAGACGGGGGTGATGTGTGAGCAGGACTTGGCTCGGGATAGGATATGGCCAGCAGAATTTTAGATGTGCTGATGTTTACATAGAATGTAGACTGGGAGACTAGAAGAGCATTGGAATCGTCGAGTCTGGAGGTGACACAGGCATGGATGAGGGCTACAGTGGAGCGAGGCTGGGGCAGAGATGGGCATACTCTAAAAGTATGCTACTATCATCCGAGTAGCAAGTTAATCTGAGCTGCATGAATGCAGGTAGGCTACCTATTTGAAAGGGCCATTTTTGGAAAGTGTGTTAATTTCAATGTATAGGCATTATGAGCCATCTGAAATTCTTTAGAGTTAGTTACAGCAGAGGAAAATTTAATTATACTAGTGTTAAAGAGACATTATTGAATTATTACCAGGCTTGTGAGGGTGTTCCACATTTAATTTAGCCATGGTTCCAGGGTCTGTAATCAACTGTCATCTCAATATACTGCCTTTTCTCTTTTTTTCTACATTTACATTAAAATCCCACCTTCATTTATTTGATGTCTGCCATAAATTACTTGTGCACTAAACAGCTTAAATACCAAGGGCTGGAAATTCAGTTGGCTTTGTGCCCAGTTTTCGCCCAAAGAGGGCTTTTGCGCCAGTAGGGGTGGTAGCGCTGATATTGAGCGCCGCGGTAATGGCGGCGGTTGCCGGTAGCGCTGCGCCGGCACCGATGACGTCATCGGTGTGCGCAGTGCCCCGGTTCCGCCCCGCTACCGCCCCGACCCCCATCTTCAGTAGCGGCCGCCTCTTCCGTGGTGGTCGCTAATAACATTCGGAGACCGGGTCGGTACTGCAGCCTTAGTGGGGTGCTTTAAAGTGGAGGTGCGGCCCGCTGCACCTCCTTCCCCGGCCTCCTCCACCCGCCCCCCCCCCCCCCCGCGGCATTGCCGGCTGCTTTCTGCGAACCCGGCACTTCACCGTGGTGCCGGGCTCATTTGCCGGCTCTATCCAGCGGCGATGTACCCGTTGCAGGCACGTCCCCCTTAAGAGAAGGAGGAGGCCTGCAGTACCGCAGCCTGCCGCTCCGCAGCGGGTGGCGCAGCGGCGCCTAGAGCGCTGAAATTCAGTTTCAGCGCCCCAAGCGGGGGCGGGCACACCCTGGAATAGCGCCCGGTTCCGACTTGGGACGCAAAAACTGAATATCTGACGGGCGCAACTGGCTCCGCGCCCAGCGGTAAATTCTGGGCGCAAGCGAGCTGGCGGGGCTATACCTAATTTCTAGGCCCAAGTACTTATCTGTGATTAGGTGCTCACATATGTTTCCAGGAGTTTCGTGTACACACCCATAGTGTGGTGATAGACTGGTGACCATTCTCTGAGGAGAGCTCTTATGACAACCCGCATGTTAAAATAATTGGGGCAGAAGATAAACGTCGAGAAAGCCCAGAGGAAACTTTTCAGGACTATAAATTCATAAATTTCAGGTTCTGGTCTGTCATGGGGATACTCTTGTCAAAGAAACTGTTCCTGGAAATCGAGAAACATTGTCCCTTCACTGCTGGAAAGACAATCAAAACAAAGACTTACTTCATGTCTTTGAGGCAGTCAGCTACAGTTATTATAAACCAAAAAGCTTAAGAAAAGAAGTAGGTACACTCAATGGATTTAAGAAAAAGAGGCCCCTTGCTCACAGTAACACTGAATGGGTGAGAGAGGTGGGGGTGAAAGGGGTTGCTGAAGAGACCATTCTCCCCCCTAGCAGTTGAATATCTACTGGTCCAGTTGGTGTGCACCACTGATAGCCATTGTAATTCACATTAGCTCCTCCGGCCCACTTGCTTCTTCCAGGTGTGCTCGGTGGAGCTCAAGTTCATGCATTCTTCAACTTCAGATATTTCCACGTGCAGTAGGATCTCTATTTCTGTCAGCTGCTTGCTTAATATAAATGGAACAAAGCTGAATAAATACTCCAAGACTGCAGTAACTTCCCTCCTTGGGTTGTGCCAGATTTTATTTAAGGCAGAACTCCCTGTGGAAGAGCCAGGTCTTGGTTCACACATGCACAGAGAGCTATGTAGTGGGGTGGACGAGATTTAACATGGCCATATAATGGAGTTAGTCGAAACATTTGCAATGATTTATTGGAAGAACTGTAGTGATAGTGATTTTGGCTCGTTTTTTTAGTCTGTGGTACATTTGAGCCAATCCGCTTTATTCACTTAACAAATAGTGGTTTGTGATGTGTTGATTTATTAGCAGTAGGACATAATATTTTTCCATGCCTTATGCAATTACATCGGAATTGAGGAACTCTCGCAGAAATTCCAGGTGATAGCATATATTTATCTGACAATGATTATAAAATAATATATGGAAATAAAAAGCTGAGATCAAGAAAAGTGACCACGAAGCTGTAGGAACGTTGTAAAGACCCAACTGGTTCATTAATGGCCTTTAGGGATGGAAACCTGACATCCTAATCTGGTTTGGCCTACATGTGACTCCAGTCCCACACCAACGTTGTTGACTCTTAACTGCTAGTAGCCTACTAAGCCACTCAGTTTTATTAAACCGCTACAAACACAGACTGCAGTAGTTCAAGAAGAAAAGCTCACCTCCACTTTCTCAGGCAACTAGGAATTGCCGGTGACGCCAACATCCCGAGAATGAATAATTAAAAAAAATTGAAATACCATCTTTAACGTAGAGAATGTTCCATGGCACTTTATAGAAGGGGGGAGGAAGTAAAGTCCATTTAGCTCACACTATGGGGGTAATTTTAACTTAATCGCTTGGCAGGAGACTAACTAGATCGGATTGGCCCCTCGGTTTACACCTTGCCTGATTTTCCTTTCCATCGATTGAGCATGATGCATCAAAAGCAGTCGATCCGCTAGTGCCCGTTACACGTCCCCACCGAAGTTGAAAGTTCCGCCCTAAATGTCTGATGACCATGAATAAATGCAACAGGAGTAGATCAATATAATAAAAAAAGGCAGAAGTAGCAAGATCAAAAACTGTGAAGTAAAACTAACACTTTACTTACCTCTAAAGTGAAAAGTTGAAGAAGTAATTTTAACGATATGGGCAGGATTTTAACTGCTAGCAGTTTTCCGGCAGGAAACCACTGGTTTCAGTTAGACTCCCGCGGCAGAATGAGGCCACTGCGATTTTAACCACCGGGCCTCATTAACATACTGTCGGCAGACTTTCTGCCCGTTCCGCATTTGGGTAAGAGTGTGAACCAGGGCTCTGGTGAGGTCAAAGACGTGGGGGGGGGGGGTGGGGGCTGTTGGTGGCAGTGATGGCCTTAACTTCCTTTCTGGGTCCCAGAAAAGCAAGCAAAGTTTTTTTTTTAATTACCTTGAATGGCCTCTTCTATTTCTGATCCTCTTTTCACTTGACTTTACATGGCGGGAAAGCCACAGTGGCGTCCCCACTCAGGCCGCATGGGGTTGGGGCCCCAATTACTTCATCGGACCTCAATCTGCATATTTAAAGAAGGATCCCGCTGGCTTTAGACGAGTGTCTTTGCTGCCTGCTTGGTAGAGCAGATTTAAATTGAAGACAGCAGGATCCAAGCAGGACACCATCAAGTAAGTCACCTGGTCAATTTTAACTGGCAGCCCGCCCAGTTTCTGCCGAGCTGGTTGGGTTCAAATCAAACTGATTCATTTTTTTTCCAGAAAGGAACAGTAAGTAGTCAGTTTAATCTTCAACTGATTTTTTCCCCCTGCCAGCCTGTAATAACATGGACTTTGGTATTTGTCAAATTTATTAAACATGACACACTAACGTGGACAGCCCAACGGGAGTGATGCATGTCCTGATGTATTCTTTTCTGATGTGGTTAATTAAGCCTGAGGTAGTTAAAATACAGTTTATAAACTTCTAGGATATAATGGTTTTAACTCAGATTTAAGAAACAGTGCTATTTCCGCCCCCCTCCCCCTCCCGCCACCCACCCCCGCACATCTATTGCTAGTATAATTGGTTAGATTAAACACAACTTGCAATTTGGCACGTCAGGAAACTAGACAGCTCTATGTTTACTACCTTAATAATCATCAATCTCACTTTCGATCAATAATTTTGCTAAGATTTACATATGGAGTTTTGTAGGAAGCACATTCATTTTGGCAGTTGACGTGTTGGGTATCTGATATGAGGCAGATACAATGCATGCAGTCGTTAAGTGTATCGTGAGTTTGGAAGCCATTACAATGCTGCTTTAAATAAATGATGCACCTACATGTACAAAATAATAAAGTCTATCCAAATAGAAAATATTCAAAGTATAAACATTTCACTCCCACACCACCCAATAATATCCTAATTATCCTAACCAGCTGCGCAAGAACCAAATCACAGAGGAATATGCTTCACCATTAAGCCCAACTTTTTAACTGCTTTATCAACCACTTTACCTAATTAATTATACTTGACTCTTTATGCAATTAAATTTTAATCTACATTGTAAATAGATTACCTTATAAAGATCAATGGGATCTGCTTTATATTCCACCCATAGCTCTGCCTTTAACTCAATTTAACTTTGTTGCCCTTGAGGTATAACATCAGCCTGTTTTTGGGACTTGCATTCCACAGACCTTCAAACGTGTTCTCTGAGCATGAATATAATTCCCTCAGTGGAAGTTCTGCTGAAACTTAGTACTCGCCCCTCCCTGCCAGTCCCAGGTGATCAGGTCAGTCTGTTCTCTTCAGCATCAATTTAGGTTATTGCGTCATATGTAAAATTAATGTTGTCACTCTTTTGGGAGCACAGATCCTGCTGACTGAGACAGCTGTGAAAGACACAGCCTTCTGATCTGCTTATTCTCCCAGCTGGAAAAATTTGTGGCTGGATGGGTACTTAGGAAAGGGCGTGAATGAAACCTGTAAAAAGGAAAAATATACATTACTGGATTGCATTGAAATGTCAAGAGGACGATTTTCAAATGCCAACTGTCCCTTTCTCACCTGAAAAATTGGGATGCTAGCAGTTAAAAATCAGGGGGTGGGTGGGGTTTTTGGCCACGCCATCGATGCCCAAGGCCTATCTGATGCAATTTTCAGGCAGCCTGTAATGGGCAAGAAACCTGTCCATTTGTAACAAGCGTGACAATTTGTAATAATTTCAGACCATAACCTCTGTCCCCATTTTTTCACATGGCAGCTGTTGATGATTCTGCCATTCCCATTTTTTTTATTCGTTCATGGGATGTGGGCATCGCTAGCAAGGCTAGCACTTATTGCCTCATCTATTTACACCTCAGCTCGACTCATCTTTTGTTTCTTAACTTGTCTCATTACCATCTCCTTTTGCCTTGCACCATCATCCCTTTTGTCTTTTAATCACTCCTGCCTTCCAACCTGTCACAGACCTTCCCTTTCTTTCGTCCCATCCCCCTTTCCCTGCCCCTGCATTTGTGTAAAATCTGTTACATCTCTAACTTTTTCCAGTTCTGATGAAAGGTCATCGACCTGAAATGTTAACTCTGTTTCTCTCTCCACAGATGCTGCCTGACCTGCTGAGTATTTCCTGCATTTTCTGTTTTTATTTCAGATTTCCAGCATCCAGGACAGGTAGATAAGGTGGTTAAAAAGGCATATGGGCTAATTGTCTTCATTAGCCGAGGCATAGAATATAAGAGCAGGGAGGTTATGATGGAGCTGTACAAAATGCTAGTTAGGCCACAGCTGGAATACTGTGTGCAGTCCTGGTCGCTACACTATAGGAAGGATGTGATTGCATTGGAGAGGGTGCAGAGGAGATTCACCAGGATGTTACCTAGGCTGGAGAGCTTCAGCTATGAAGAGAGACTGGACAGGTTGGGGTTGTTTTCCTTAGAGCAGAGAAGGCTGAGGGGGGACCTGATTGAGGTGTACAAAATTATGAGGGGCATAGATAGGGTAGATAGAAAGGAACGTTTCCCCTTAGTAGAGGGGTGAATAACCAGGGGGCATAGATTCAAGGTAAGGGGCAGGAGGTTTAGGGGGGATTTGAGGGAAAACTTTTTCACCCAGAGGGTGGTTGGAATCTGGAACTCACTGCCTGAAAGGGTGGTAGAGGCAGGAACCCTCACAACATTCAAGAAGCATTTAGATGAGCACTTGAAATGCCATAGCATACAAGGCTACGGACCAAGTGCTGGAAAATGGGATTAGAACAGACAGGGCTTGATGGCCGGCATGGACAGGATGGGCCGAAGGGCCTCTTTCTGTGCTGTATAACTCTATGACTCTATCTGCTTTTGTAACAAGCGTGAGCCTGCTTAAATATGCAAAGGGAGGTCTTTAGCCAGTTTAAAGACCTTGAGTGCAATTTTCAGGTAGAAATGGGCTAGGCCCGACCTGCTGGCTAGCTCTTCATGGGAGCAAGCTGATTCCCCATCCTCTCACAACTGCCAAGTTGCAGTGGGTGCCCATTTAACATCCGAGGCTCACCAGAGACAGACAACTGAGACGTGAACCAAAAATGTTTGGAGCCTCCCGATGTCGGCAGGGCAGGCGGTATGGCCGCTCCACTAACTTTGTGCCCGTTTTGATCAACCCCAAGCCGAACATTCCTCTTTTCACTAAAAATTGGGGAAAAACATAATTTTATCGGGCTTTAACAAACTACCAGTACAATTGCAGGGACATTGTGGCCTAGAAATTGAGTGCCCTTAGCGCCGATTTTGCGGCGCTAGAGGGCCTAGCGCTGCATTTGGCGCCGGCGCCGAAATTGCCTGGGGCCCTTACACCGCGGTAGACCGGTAGTGCTGCGCCGGCACCGATGACGTCATCGGTGTGCGCAGCATCCCGGTTGCCATGCCGACGGGCCCCAGCGCCGAAATTCAGTTGCGGGCGCCTCGCCCGTGACAGCCGCAACTAAGACTCTGGCAACAGAGTCTTGCGAGTCTTTGCGCCGGCGCATTAAAGGCCCCGCGGCGGCCGGCCGCTTTCCCGCCGGCCGCCTGGCCGCAGCTCCCCCCCCCCCCCCCGGAACAGAAGCAAGCCCGGCACTTGTCCGAGGTGCCGGGCTCATTTTTTAAAAGATTTTCGCGGGCCGCGATCGGGTGCAGGCAGCTCCTCCTTAAGGGAAGGAGGAGGCCTGCACTTCCCGAGCCTGCCGCACCGCATCGGGTGCCGCAGCGCCGGAATTGCGGCGCGAAACGGCAGTTAGCGCCGATTTACCGCCGCAAAGACCCTTCAGTAGCGCCGGCAGCCGTTTGGGCGCGGCCCTGCTGAATTTTTGGCTCGCGCAGGGGGACTTAGCGCCGGCACTAACTTCCGACGCTAAAGCCCTGGCTAAGCCAAAACTCAATTTCTAGGCCTGTATTTCTTAGTGACAATAAGAAACAACGCAAACACATTTTTAAAGCCAAAGTAAAAACATGTGAAGCAGGTAAGAAGCAGTGCAATAGTTAGTATAGAGTGTCAACGTTGTTTATTTGATCTGGAGGACCTGGAAGAAAGTGCACAGCTTAAAGGAGAGCACAGTAAACAATTCAAAACCTGATATACAAGCAAGGCAAAATGTTAGCAAGGATGTAGCATATATTATATTAGAAGTGGAAATAACAAGGTTTTGCAAATAACAAAGCATTTGCCATGATGGAGGCTCCATATGAGGAAGCAAAATCTTCCCCTTTGTTAAGCGCACAAACTTTAAGTTTGACCTGGAATAAAATATTAATTTTTCCAAGTAATTCTACAGCTTTGAATTACAACACAAGTTCCTCATTAAGATCTTTTTACAGTAAAAGGCTTTCAGGAAATTAAAGATGTCTTCATCATACTTCACAGAAACAGAAGAAACCCCACAGTGCAGATAGAGGCCATTTCGGCCCATCGAGCCTGCAATCTTTTTTTATTGTTTTGCAGCGCTAAGCACTGAAAAATCATCATTGTTGCTTTTTCTCAACATTCCACCACTCTTTCCTCGGGCATACTATTTTGCTAAAATTAGTAGGCCCAACGAATTTCAGTGCCCAATTATGTTCAAATACTGTTCTTGTTAAACCAAGGGCCCAGAATCTCTTGGGAGACTTGTCGTAGGGCCTGATTTACGGCGGAAAAGTCCCAGGAAATTATCGAGTGAGTGACTTATGCCATTACTTCCAACTCCATGATTTCCCGAGACTTGTTGAAACAGTGAACAGTTTATTCTAATTGCTCCAACCCCATTAAAATCAATGGCCATCACAGGTTTGCTGAATGAATGTTACTTTGATCACTGCTGCCACTTAGACCATTAAAGGATGGTGCTAAGTATTGTTTTACTCACTGACGGTGCATTTGGGAATTTTGTATGAATGTCAAAATTAATGGTCAGAGTTCTCGAACACTTTCGTCATACCATTTCCCCAATTTTAGACTTCTCAATGAATTAAGGGCTATTATGTGCCAGTTAATTTAAAAGCAGATATCTATAAAATTGTCTTCGCAAGTGAAATTAGAAATCTGATATATGCTCAATAAAAAAACTAATGCATGTTGATGTTTATATATGGAAAAATTAAGCTGATTCCTAATTGTATTTCTGATGACCCAGGTGTACCAAAAACAGGAAAGGTCTCATTTTAACTTCAACTCAATCGTTAGTTAGTTTTAATAACATCTATTTCAGAAAGGATGCTGCCAAAGAACACACTGTCACATGATATCTATAATTTAAACCAAAACGTTTCATTAGGCCATAATTTGCTGTAGCAGGGCATCTAATGGCTCCCTTGAACGTTTAGGTTTTTAATTATTTTGCTGGCAAGTTGCTGACAGTGCAAGCTGATGACATCGCAGCGAGGGAAACATGGACCCGGACTTTGTGGTAAAAATAACGTTGAGGTTATCAGCGCTCACCATTATTTAAGAGTAAATTGGACAGCAACTTCAGGGTCCCCACATGCGTAGTTGAACGTGGAAATCAGGAAGTTGCTGTCTGAGATGCCCTGCTCCTGCAGAAGCTTCTCTATAACATTATGTCGCTGGAAGACTCGGCATTGAAACACATGAAGCTGGCAAAGTTGGAGTACTTGCGTGATAGATACCCATTAAACTCGCCAGAAAAAGCTAGGGCTTTTTCCATTCAAGTGTAAGTGAATTTTTAACGGCATGATAAGTCTTAATTACTGCCAAGCAACCTCTCTGGTGATTAAAATTAACTTTTACAAGTGTAGAGTCTCATTCCTTTAGATTTTAATTATTGTTGGACATTTTAAAAATGTAATTTTTAAAAACTTTTTCTTTCCTTCTCCCATCTTTCCTTCCTTCTCCATTTTGCTTCCTGTACATGATTTGGCATTGAATTAACTATTCTAACTGACACTTCCTGGTTCATACTCTGCGCTGCTCATTAACGATTCTTCAATATGATTGGTTAAGGAGACATACCGTTACTTTCCCTGTTCATACAGGTCCCAGATCCCCTTTAGAGCATGCTGCGCTGTTTTGGAAAAACCCACAGAAAGTCAATGGGCAAGTGTAATGAATGACTAGCAGCGTTCATTCTGGGCCATTGCATCTGAAACCTGAATGAACAGGGCAAGCAACTGTGTATCTTTTTAACCAATGAGATTGAAGAATTGTGAAATAAACAACATAAGGACTGAGAAGGAAGTAGAGGGGGGAATTTTTCGGGGGGTCAGTGGGCGCGTTTGGTGGTGGGTCGGGTGGGAAAAAAATGTTTTGACAGTGGGTCAGGAACCCGCTGTCAACCCATCACCACGCGACTTTCCCAGATGTCAGGTCTGCCAATGCTGAACAGACCTGACACGCAGTGGCGGCGGAGGCAATTTAGGTCATTATGACTTTGTTAAGAGCCACTTAAAAGGTATTTTGAGCTCACCTTTACATTTTACGAGGTCACCCACGGGGTCCACGCTGCTCGGGGATAACATCAGGTAAGGAGGTTGGGAGTTGTGTTACCATGAAATCATCTCTTTACATGACAGCTGCAAATGTGCTATAAAAGTTCCCATCTCATATCTGTTCACTTTCCAAGCTCAGAAGCTGCTGCTTACTGCATTTGGAAGGCAGATTGAGCTTTATGCAGGTTGCAAGTGTTTGGAGTAAACTCTGTATCCACTGTCAGCTCATTGGAACAACCTCTCTCACCGTTGACAGATCACTCTGTCATCTCAAGTTCACCTGCCATCTATTACATCAGCATCAATGTCCCTTGAAACTATCTCACCTTGGTCCTCAGAATCCCACCACGATCACCCCCAACACCTGCAGCACCAGTCACACAGCAGCACCAACAACAACACCAACCTTCTCCGCAATCGATGCTGCACAGGACACAGGGCATCAGCACCTGACCACATTGCTGCCTGGGAGGCCAGGGATGGCCCCACCATGGCCAGGTATACTTCACTTGACACTGTACACCCTGACTGCCACATGATGCGCCAGGTTTTCACCACCCCACACCAACACCATAAAGCATCCCTACAATGTCCAAGCCATTCCTTTCACACTCATCACCATTGCGGGGGGTACAGTTTTGTCTCACCATTCACTGAAACTCACTAATCCACTTCCAAAGGTGCACACAAATCTGTCCAAGAAGGCAAATTGTTGAAAATAAAAGATTTCAATGTTTGACAGCACATTAACAGAAACATCACATGAACATTGGCTAAAACACACAAGTGCCTACCTTTGTGTGTTGTTAGTTGATATGATTGCACTAGGATGAGGATGAGTGTGAGGAGGAAACGATAATATAGCTAGGGAGGGATGGGTGGAGGTGCAAGGTAAGTTAGTGTGAGTAAGGATGTGCAGGAGTAGGGTAAAGAAGGCAGAGTGATGGGGATCCAATGAGTGGCACAGCAGGATGAGGTTGAGTGTGGCTTTGCAGTAACGTTTCATGACCTACTGAGATCGTTGAAAGGTTTTCGCTACTGCAGCCTGGTCCTCCTGATGACATCCCTGCTTGTGTCCTCCTGTGCAATGTGCAGCCAGGCTGCGTTGGTCTCCTGGAATCCATGCCCATTGGAAGGGAAGAGAACCTCCCTGCATGCTGTGACATAAGCATATGGAGGGAGTCATGGTAGAACACTGTCAAAATTAATATGCACTTGGTCTCTTTAAGGAAACCGGCTGATGACGCATCATCAAGTGACGTCAGCAGACCCGCTTTCTTCAATTGGCCGGCAAACGCGCTGGGCGGGCTTAACAAGCCCAGTCAGGGTAAAATCGTTTTACAGAGCTGGCTGGAGCCAGCAGCGAAGTCGGGACCGGCCTCACTGGACCTGCCGAGATAGGGGAAATCGCGGCCATAGAGTGGATGAATTCAATGTCAAATCAGGTAAGAAAGAGAAATAAAGAGAGGGAAAAAAGATTGGATTAAGAGAGAGAGAGAAAAAGGGACAGAAAAGCAAAGTAAAAAAACTGTTTAAATTGAAAATTTTACATTTAAAAAATCTCTAACAATTAAAACCTGAGGGAATGCATCTCCGCACTTATAATAGTTAATTTTCCGTGCCAGGGAGGTTCACTGGCAGTAATTAACACTTATCACGTTGTTAAAAGGATACTTAGATTTGAAATTACTTGACTTATCGTTCTGTGGCAAGTTTTGTTTGTATCTAGCGCGCAAATGCAGTAACTTCACGCCATTCAATGCATTTCAGTGATGAGGCAGGCAGCGAGATGCCGTTTTTTCACAAAACTAAAGGCAGAGCAGTACAACTCGGACAGCAACTTTTGCATTTTGAGCTTTTACGCATTTGCCCTTCGCCTGAAGTTGCTGCACCATTTGCGCATAAGTAACAGAGCGCCATTAGCCTCGCCGTTATTTGACAGCAAAGAAAGAAAAGAAAGTATTGCAATATGTAGCGCCTTTCACAACCACCGGAATTCCCAAAGCGCTTTACAATCAATGAAGTACTTTTTGAAGTGTAGTCACTGTTGTAATGCAGGACACGCAGCAGCCAATTTGTGCAGAGCAAGCTCCCACAAATAGCAATGTGATAAGGACCAGATAATCTGTTTTAGTGATGTTGATTGAGGGATAAATATTAGTCGGGACACTGGGGATAACTCTCCTGCTCTTCTTCTAAATAGTGCCATGGGATCTTTTACGTCCACCTGAGAGAGTAGACGGGGCCTTGGTTTAACGTCTCATCCAAAAGATGGCACCTCCAACAGTGCAGCACTCCCTCATTACTGCACTGTGGAGTGTCAGCCTAGATTTTTTTGCTCAAGTCTCTGGAGTGGGACTTGAAACCACAACCTTCTTAGATGCGGGTTTTACCAACTGAGTCATAGAAACATAGAAGATAGGAGCAGGAGTAGGCCCTTCAGCCCCTCGAGCCTGCTCTGCCATTTAATGAGATTATGGCTGATCATCCAAATTCAGTACCCTGTCCCTGCTTTATCCCCATATCCCTTGATCCCTTTACCCTTAAGAAATATATCTGACTCCTTCTTGAATATATTTAATGAATTGGCCTCAACTGCCTTTTGTGGTAGAGAATTCCACAGGTTCACCACTCTCTGGGTGAAGAAATTCCTCCTTATCTCTGTCCTAAATGGCTTACCCCTTATCCTTAGACTGTGACCCCTGGTTCTGGACTTGCCCGCCATCGGGAACATCCTTCCTGCATCTTGTCTGTCTAGTCCTGTTAGAATTTTATAAGTTTCAATGAGAACCCCTCTCATTCTTCTAAACTCCAGCGAATATAAGCCCAATCAACCCAATCTCTCCTCGTATGTCATTCCTGCCATCCCAGGTATCAGTCTGGTGAATCTTCGCTGAACTCCTTCCATGGCAAGAACATCCTTCCTCAGATAAGGCGACCAAAACTGCACACAATACTCAAGTTTGGTCTCACCAAGGCCCTGTACAACTGCAGCAAGACATCCTTGCTCCTGTACTCGAATCCTCTCGCTATGAAGGCCAACATACCATTTGCCTTCTTAACCGCCTGCTGCACCTGCATGCTTACCTTCAGCGACTGGTGCACAAGGACACCCAGGTCTCGTTGCACTTCCCCTTCTCCCAATCTATTGCCGTTCAGATAATAATCTGCCTTCCTGTTTTTGCCACCAAAGTGGATAACCTCGCATTTATCCACATTATACTGCAACTGCCATGCATCTGCCCAATCACCCAACCTGTCCAAATCATACTGGAGTTTCTCTGCATCCTCCTCATAGCACACACGCCCACCCAGCTTTCTGTCGTCTGCAAACTTGGAGATATTACATCTAGTTCCCTCGTCTAGATCATTAATATATATTGTGAATAGCTGGGGTCCTAGCACTGATCCCTGCGGTACCCCACTAGTCACTGCCTGCCACTCAGAAAAAGACCCGTTTATTCCAACTCTTTGATTCCTGTCTGCCAACCAGTTCTCTATCCAAGTCAGTACCTTACCCCGAATCCCATGCGCTTTAACTTTACACGCTAATCTCTTATGCGGGACCTTATCGAAAGCCTCCTGAAAGTCCAAGTACACCACATCCACTGGTTCTCCCTTATCATTTCTACCAGTTACATCCTCAAAAAATTCCAGTAGATTAGTCTAGCATGATTTACCTTTTGTAAATCCAGGTTGACTTGGTCCGATCCTGTCACTGTTTTCCAAGTGCTCTGCTATTACATTTTTTATAATGGACTCTAGCATTTTCCCCACTACCGATGTCAGGCTTACCAATCTGTAATTCCCCGCTTTCTCTCTACCGCCTTTTTTAAATAGTGGGGTTACATTAGCTACCCTCCAATCCATGGGAACTGTGCCAGAGTCTATAGAATTTTGGAAGATGTCCAGCAATGCATCTACTATTTGTAGGGCCACTTCCTTAAGTACCCTAGGATGTAGATTATCAGGCCTTGGGGATTTATCGGCCTTCAATCCCGTCAATTTCCCGAACACCATTTCCCTACAAATACTGATTTCATTCAGTTCCTCCCTCTCATTAGACCCTATGTTTCCCGACATCTCTGCGAGGTTATTTGTGTCCTCCTTTGTGAAGACTGAACCAAAGTATGTATTTAATTGGTCAGCCATTTCTTTGTTCCCTTTTATAAATTCCCCTGATTCTGACTGCAAGGGACCTACGCTTGACTTCGCCAATCTTTTTCTCTTCACATATCTATAGAAGCTTTTAAAGTCAGTTTTTAAGTTCCTTGCAAGCTTACTCTCATACTCTATTTTCCCCCTCTTAATTAATCCTTTTGTCCTCCTTTGCTGAATCCTAAACTGCTCCCAATCCTCAGGTTTGCTGCTTTTTCTGGCCAGTTAATATGTCCTCTCCTTGGATCTTATGCTAACCCTAATTTCCCTTGTTAGATAGGTTGTGGCATTTTTTTGTTTTATTTTTATGCCAGGCAGAGATGACCAAATTCTGCAGTTCATCCATGCGATCTTTAAATGTTTGCCATTGCCTATCCACCGTCAACCCTTTAAGTAATGTTCCCCAATCTATCATAGCCAACTCACACCTCATACCATCGTACTTTCCTTTATTTAAATTCAGGACCCTAGTCTCTGAGTCAACTACTTCACTCTCCATCTTAATGAAGAATTCTATCATATTATGATTGCTCCTCCCCAAGGGGCCTTGCACAACAAGATTGCTAATCAATCCTTTCTCATTACATAATACCCAGTCCAAGATGGCCTGATCTCTAGTTGGTTCCTCAAAATATTGGTCCAGGAAACCATCCCGTATACTCTCTAGGAATTCCTCCTCCACAGTTTTGTTACTAATTTGGTTAGCCCAATCAATATGTAGACCCATGATGACTGCTGTGCCCTTATTGCACATGTCTCTAACTTCCTGTTTAATGCCATCCCCAACCTCAGCATTACTGTTTGGGGGTCTGTATACAACTCCCACTAATGTTTTCTGCCCCTTGTTATTTCTCAGCTCTACCCATACAGATTCCACATAATCAGAGCTAATATCCTTCCTTTCTATTGTGTTAATCTCCTCTTTAACCAGCAATGCTACCCCACCTCCTTTTCCTTTTTGCCTGTCCCTCCTGAATATTGAATACCTCTGGATGTTGAATTCCTAGCCTTGGTCACCCTGGAGCCATGTCTCCATAATCCCAATTATATCATATCCGTTTACATCTATTTGTGCAGCTAATTCATCCACCTTATTACAAATGCTCCTCGCATTAAGACACAAAGCCTTCAGGCTAGTTTTTTTTAACACTCTTAGTCCTTTTAGAATTATTATTTACTGTGGCCCTGTTTGATTTACACACTTGATTTCTCTGCCTTCCACTTTTGCTTTTCTCCTTCCTGTCTTTTGCTTCTATCCTTGCTTCCCTTTCCTCTGTCTCCCTGCACAGGTTCCCAACTCCCTGCCATTTTAGTTGAAACCCTCCCCAACAGCACTAGCAAACACTCCCCCTAAGACATCGGTCCCGGTCCTGCCCAGGTACAAACCGTCCAGTTTGTATTGGTCCCACCTCCCCCAGAGCCGGTTCCAATGTCCCAGGAATCTCTGCCCCTTGCACCATTCCTCTAGCCACGTATTCATCTGAAATATCCTTCTATTTCTACTCTGACTAGCACGTGGCACTGGTAGCAATCCTGAGATTACTACCTTTGAGGTCCTATTTTTTAATTTGCCTCCTAACTCCCTATATTCAGCTTTTAGGACCTCATCCCATTTTTTACCTATATCGTTGATACCTATATGGACCATGACTGGCTGTTCACCCTCCCCCTCCAGAATGCCCTGCAGCTGCTCCGAGACATCCTTGACCCTTGCACCAGGGAGGCAACATACCATCCTGGAGTCTCGTTTGCGGCTGCAGAAACGCCTTTATATTCCCCTTATAATAGAATCCCCTATCACTATAGCTCTCCTGCTCTTTTTCCTCCTGCCCTGTGCAGAAGAACCACCCATGGTGCCAGGAAGTTGGCTACTGCTTCCTTCCCCCGATAAGCCATCTCCCCCAACAATATCCAAAGTGGGATATCTGTTTGAGAGGGGGATGGCCACAGGGGACCCCTGCACTACCTGCCTGCACCTATTACTCTGCCTGGTGGTCACCCATTCACTTCCTGCCTGTGCAGCCTTTACCTGCGGTGTGTCCAACTCCCTAAACGTGCTAGCCACGATGTCCTCAGCATCGTGAATGCTCCAGTATGTATCCATTCGCAGCTCCAGCGCCACAATGCGGTCTGCCAGTAGCTGCAGCTGAATATACTTCCCGCACACATGGTCGTCAGGGACACAGTAAGTGTCCCTGATTTCCCACATAGTGCAGGAGGAGCATGCCACGGGGCCGAGCTGTGCTGCCATGACTTACCCTTTAATTAATTTAAATTAAATCAAATCAATACCACTAATTACACTACAATTAAATGATATACTCAAGGGCCCTTGTTTACTACTACTCCCCGCTACACAACAGAGACCCTAGAAACTATAAACCACCAAAATTAAGTTTGGAAAAAAGAGAGAAATACTCATCAACCAACCACTTACCTGCTTTCTGGTGACGTCACACTTCGATTACTTTTTACTTCTCTCTCTCCCCGCTCCTTAAATCCTCGGTCTCTGCGCTCAGTCTCCACCCAGGGCCGCTATCGCTGCGGCCGCCGGTGAGTCTGGGTCGCTCTCTCTCTCCCCGCTCCTTAAATCCTTGGTCTCTGCGCTCAGTCTCCACGCAGGGCCGCTCTCGCTGCTGCCGCCGGTGAGCCAGGTCTGGCCCATTGCGTCTTTACGATTTTCTTTAAGGTGGTGGATGGGGTGCCAATCAAGCGGGCTACTTTGTCCTGGATGGTGTTGAGCTTCTTGAGTGTTGTTCGAGCTGTACTCATCCAGACAAGTGGAGAGTATTCATCACACTCCTGACTTGTGCCTTGTAGATGGTGGAAAGGCTTTGGGGAGTCAGGAGGTGAGACACTCGCCACTGAATAACCAGCCTCTGACATGGTATTGTGGCCCCAGTATTTATGTGGCTGGTCCAGTTAAGTTTCTGGTCAACGGTGACCCCCCCAGGATGTTGATGTTGGGGGATTCGGCACTGGTAATGCCGTTGAATGTCAAGGGGCGGTGGTTAGACGCTCTCTTGTTGGAGATAGTCATTGCCTGGCACTTGTGTGGCGCAAATGTTACTTGCCACTTATCAGCCCAAGCCTGAATGTCACCTGAGTGTTGTAGCTGTACTGGAACAGCTTGGCTAGAGGCACGGCTAGTTCTGGAGCAAAAGTCTTCACCACGACAGCTGGGATATTGTCGGGGCCCATAGCCTTTGTAGTATCCAGTGTGCTCAGCGTTTCTTGATATCATGTGGAGTGAATTGAATTGGTTGAAGACTGGCTTCTGTGATGGTGGGGACCTCAGGAGGAGGCCGATATGGATCATCCACTCGGCACTTCTGGCTGAAGGTGGTTGCAAACACTTCAACCTTGTCCTTTGCACTCGAGTGCTGGGCTCTGCATCATTGAGGATGGGGATGTTAATGGAGCCTCCTCCTCCCGCCAGTTGTTTAATGGTCCACCACCATTCATGACTGGAAGTGGCAGGACTGCAGAGCATTGATCTGATCCATTGGTTATGGGATCACTTATCCCTGTCTATAGCATGCTGCTTCAGTTGTTTAGCATGCATGTAGTCCTGTGTTGCAGCTTCCCCAGGCTGGCACCTCAATTTTAGGTATGCCAGGTGCTGCTCCTGACATGCTCTTCTACACTCCTCATTGAACCAGGGTTGGTCCCCTGGCTTGGTGTTAATGGTAGACTGAGGGATATGCCGGGATATGCCGGGCTACAAGGTCACAGATTGTGGTGGAATACAATTCTGCTGCTGCTGATGGCTCACAGTGCTTCATGGATGCCCAATTTTGAGCTGCTAGATCTGTTCTGAATCTATCCCATTTAGCACAATGGTAATGCCGCACAACACGATGGGGGGTGTCCTCAGTGTGAAGTTGGGACTTCGTCTCCACAAGGACTGTGCAGTGGTCACTGCTACCAATACTGTCATGGACAGATGCCTCTGCGACAGGTAGACTGGTGAGGACGAGGCCAAGTAAGTTTTTCCCTTGTGTTGGTTCTCTCACCACCTACCACACACCCAGTCTGGCAGCTATGTCCTTCAGGATTTTCCAGCTCGGTCAGTAGTGGTGCTACTGAGACACTCTTGGTAATGGACATTGAAGTCCCACACCCAGAATACATTCTGTGCCCTTGCTACCCTCAGTGCTCCAAGTGATGTTCAACATGGAGGAGTACTGATTCATCAGCTGTGGGAGGGCAGTAGGTGGTAATCAGCAGGAGGTTTCCTTGGCCATGTTTGACCTGAAGCCATGAGACTTCATGGGGTCCGGAGTCAATGTTGAGGATTCCCAGGACCACTCCCTCCCGACTGTATACCACTGTGCCGCCACCCCTGGTGGGTCTGACCTGCTGGTGGAACAGGACATACCCAGGGATGGTGATGGAGGAGTCTAGGACATTGGCTGAAAGGTATGATTCTGTGAGTATGACTATGTCAGGCTGTTGATTGACTAGTCTGTGGGACAGCTCTCCCAAATTTTGGCACAAGTTCCCAGATGTTAGTGAGGAGGACTTTGCAGGGTCGACTGGGCTGGGTGTGCCGTTGCCATGTCCGAAGCCGGTGCCGGGCGCTCCGTCCAGTTTTATTCTTATTATTGTTTCTTGTAGCAGTTTGTTACAACTGAGTGGCTCGCTAGGCCAGTTCAGAAGGCAGTTAGGAGTCAACCACATTGCTGTAGGTCTGGAGTCACATATAGGCCAGACCAGGTGAAGGCGGCAGCTTTCCTTCCCTAAAGGACATTAGTGAACCAGATGGGTTTTTATGACAATCTAGTAGTTTCATGGTCACCATTACTGAGACTAGCTTTTTATTCCAGATTCAGAAATTAACTGAATTTAAATTCCCCAGCTGCCTGTGGTGGGATTTGAACTCATGCCTCTGGATCATTAGTCCAGGTCTCTGGATTACTAGTCCAGTAACATTACCACGATACTACCGTTCCCGAAATCAATATAGAATTTATTAGTTCAACTGTTACATAAAGTGTTTCCTTTTAATACAGTGCTTTTCAAAAACTAGTGAACTATTTTTGGAGAGAATACTTAAAAGAAATTCAATCTCAAGAATGCCTTTGCCAATTCCCTTTGCTGCAGAGCTATCCCTTAGCTTCCCCCTTCTGATTCGCTATGCTTGCTGTGGCATTTTCGAATGTTTTTCTAAATTTCTAAATTTTAGCATAAATTTGCCACTGGGGGATTGGGGTGTACAGTAATATAACATGGCATTTTTAAAATATTCGTTCCTGGGATGTGGGCGTCATTGGCAAGGCCAGCATTTATTGCCCGTCCCTAATTACCCTTGAGAAGGTGGTGGTGAGCCACCTTCTTGAACCATTGCAGTCCATTGTGGTGAAGGTACTCCCACAGTGCTATTAGCAAGGGAGTTCCAGGATTTTGACCCAGCGCCGATGAAGGAACGGCGATATATTTCCAAGTCAGGATGGTGTGTAACTTGGAATGGAACTTGCAGGTAATGGTGTTCCCATGCACTTGCTGCCCTTGTCCTTCTAGGAGGTAGAGGTCGCGGGTTTGGGAGGTGCTGCTGAAGAAGCCTTGGCGATTTGCTGCAGTGCATTTTGTAGATGGTACATACTGCAGCCACGGTACGCCGGTGGTGGAGGGAGTGAATGCTTAAGGTGGTGGATGGGGTGCTAATCAAGCAGATTGCTTTGTCCAGGATGGTGTCGAGCTTCTTGAGTATTGTTGGAGCTGCACTCACCCAGGCAA
Source organism: Somniosus microcephalus (assembly GCF_052327205.1). NCBI lineage: Eukaryota > Metazoa > Chordata > Chondrichthyes > Squaliformes > Somniosidae > Somniosus > Somniosus microcephalus. The sequence continues at coordinate 69,810,253 of NC_141002.1, forward strand.
GTGGAGAGTATTCCATCACACTCCTGACTTGTGCCTTGTAGATGGTAGAAAGACTTTGGGGAGTCAGGAGGTGAGACACTCACCGCACAATACCCAGCCTCTGACTTGCTCTTGTAGCCACTGTATTTATGTGGCTGGTCCAGTTAAGTTTCTGGTCAGTGGTAACCCCCCAGGATCTTGATGGTGGAGATTTGACGATGGTAATGCCGTTGAATGTCAAGGGGAGATGGTTAGACTCTCTCTTGTTGCCACTTCTGTGGCATGAATGTTACTTGCCACTTATCAGCCCAAGCCTGAATGTCATCCAGGTCTTACTGCATGTGGGCATGGACTGCTTCTTTATCTGATGAGTTGCAAATGGAACTGAACAGTGCAATCATCAGTGAACATCCCCACTTCTGACCTTATGAAGAAGGGAAGGTCATTGATGAAGCAGCTGAAGATGGTTGGAACTCCTGCAGCGATGTCCTGGGCTGAGCTGTTTGCCACCAGACTCTGGAGCCAGTGGGCCAGCTCGTCCAGGTTCAAGTTAGTCCGGTCGAGATCCCTATTACAGGCACTCTTATACACAGGCCACAGCCTGTCTGCGAAAGCCTGTGGGGTCTCCCCTGCTAATTGTGTAGTCTTCTCCACCTGGGAGAAAGGACTACCATCGTTCATCCCCATCGCCTCCAGAACTTGCTCCCGGATGGCAGCGTACCCGCCCTGTCCCTTCTTGCTCTCAGCAGAGAGGGACTAGTACAACTTGCCATCCAAAGAGAACAGAAGCATTTTGGCCATCTCAGAGTCGTTGCACTCGTTGATGCCTGCTGCTTGTTCCACTTCCATGAAGTGGACCGAGGGGTCTCCCTTTTGGGTGAGTTTGTTCAGGTGGCTTACCATAGCCCTAAGCTGTTGGGTACAATGGGGAATCACGAATTGGCTTTCAAGGAGCCCCTGGCCCCCACCACCGCCGGGCGGGCCAAACTTTTGCTGCTGAGCCGGGCACATCGGCCCCGGCCCTGACGTTTCCTGCATTGGCTTGCCCCCTACTACCTGCTGCCAAACCGAGTCAAAACCCGGCGCCACAGGTGGTGGTGATGTGCACTCCTCCCTGCCCTCCCTACAGATTGCTTGTCTCTCCTGCTGCCCAACCGGTGACGTCTGAACAGTTTCTCCTTCTACTTCCAGGCCCACCCGGGCCGCACTCGGGCTCACTAGGCATACCATGCCTTTTGCCCTGGACAGAGCAAATTTAAACTGTCAATCTGCTTTTGGCAGGGGCCGTGATCTCCCGCTTCAAAATCCCTAGTGCTTGCTACCTTATAAGCTGCCTGCACGTCTCTTAACCTCTCTTCCTGTTCTTTTAACTGTCTGGTTAGGCGAGCGTTCTCCTCTCTTAACACTAACTCGTTGCTTTTAGCCTCGGTGACTTGACACCGAAAATACTCATGTCTGTTCCTGTGCTTCTCCGCTATCTGTAACTTCTCCTGACTTTGGGCCTGTAATTCCTGCAGTAATCCCTCCCCTGCTATAGCTCTTGCTTGAGACAGTTTGGCTGCCTCCCACAGCTCTTCTGTTAACATCTTAATGTGCTGATCTAAAAGCTGGATCTGTCGCAGGGCGCAGACCAACCAGATGGCCTTTTCCACCGACTTTTTATGACCCTTGCTCTCATTCCATTTGGCTGCAGCGTCCATGGGACACTCAGCGCGCAACAGACTGGTCACCCATTTCTTGGTGATATTCACCTTCTCAAACACATAAGAGGAAATCCTCTCTTCCATCTTCGTTCTTTCGTCAAACACAGGGTCTACTGCATTACACCCCTTTTGCCAAGGTCCTGCCGCGGTCGCCATTTTCTGTGGGGGTGGTGTTTGGGGTCAGCTTTGCCTCTAACTTATGAGCAGCTCGAATCGCTCCCACTCCCTTGGTTCTAGACCTTGGACTTATTTGGGGCTGTAATGACAACTGAATTTTGGTGAAAGAATTTTGATTTTATTTGAGACAAGAAAATATACACAACACAACAATCTTATCACTCTAAAAGGGGGGAACACTTCGGAATATACGAGGGAGAATTACAATAGACAGAATACTTCACCTCTCCCAATCCCACTACACTAACTAAGTTGGACTCCAGAGGACCAGAGACAATGCTCACCAAACGACTTCTTTTGACAGTTGTAGAGGTTCGTGATTTCGGGGTTCGCTAGATGTGGCGGTTGGGGCCTGCTGTACCCCGGACGTGGTAAAAGACTTCACCTGCATTGCTATTTCAGTCTCCGTGTGTCTGCTGATGCGGTTGGGTGCGTATTGGATCTATCAGGTATGTACCCAATTTCTTTTGGTCAGAAATAGGGTTTAGAGTCTTTCCATCAAATCTTACCCAGGGGTAAGTCAGAATAGTTTGTAGAGTGGAAACAAACTTGCGAATCTTCAGTTTCTTCCAGGTTGGTTTCTTGTCGGTCGCGGTGGCCCAATATTACCTAGTTGCTGGTAATATTTTCGGTTGTTTGTTTCTTGGGGCCTTTGGTTGCCACGAGGCGTTCGATGATGTCTTCTCCTGGCTCGGACTCCTGATACTTTTGTGACTTGACGTGGCTTTTGAAGTCTTCTTCTCTTCTACACGAGCCGCGCTGTATCGAACGGACCGAAACTGAACTGCTCTCTTCTTCTGGACTGTACTGAACCGAACTCCTTGACCGAATGAACCGACTCACTAACCAACTGAAAAAGCAGGCCCCAATTATACCGTTTTGAGGCCTTGCTTATCTGCCCTCCAAATCTTCTCTGGCCCATTGTCATTTTGGCAGGCTCGTTAACATTAATAGTTTTTTGAATTCTTTAACAGGTTTCGAGCTGGTACCATCTATCTTAATTGGTTTAAGTTGGTGTGAATTAGTTTCGGGATGGTCCATCGAAACCTAAATTGGCTTTAAATGACTGTTTAACCTCTGGTTTGATTAGTAAGATTTGTCTTTTCCTGCTGGGGTCAGGGTCCCTTTTGTTGGTCAGTGGCATGTTCTGTATTATGCATACTTTGGATGGCTCTGTAGTGTTTTGTCGGGAATGGCTCTTCCGCTGGTCTTTTATCATTATGTAAAACGACTGAGACAGTCCCGAACGTTCCCAGACAGTTTGGCTTATGCCAATACCCAAACTGCTCGTTTTACAGAGGCCCATCCCAATCCCTTTGTCGCAGCCTTTCACAGGCCTGAACATGCCCTTTTAAAATAACCAAAATCCTGGGGTTTTGACTTTAAGCCCCTTTTAGGCCCAATATTCTTATACCATTCTGACATGGTTTATTGACAGTCCAAAAATCCCTTCTTTAGGGTAATCTTCCTGGTTTTGGGGAATCTGTTGAATTTTGCGAATCTTACAGGGTGGAGGGCAGGAGTGATTAAAAGACAAAAGGGATGATGGTGCAAGGCAAAACAAGAAGGTAATGGGACAAGTAAAGAAATAAAAGATGGGTCGAGATATTGTATTATAGTGTATCTGGTCAGTAGATAAATTCAAATTTAGCTATCCTAAGCATCTCAATGAGGCAATCTTAATTTCTTTACCACCCCATTTACGCTCAAAAATGGGGTGGTAGCGGATGGAAAATAAAATAACTGTTTCTCCTGGCCACTTAACACTGCTTTTACAGCTAACCTGATTTTTCAGAAGACATAGGGGGTGATTTTCTGAATGGGAAGCTTTTGGAGGCGGGACTCCCACTTTTCGGGTTTCGGTCCCGCCTCCATCAGCCTCTGGCCAACCAGCGGGATTTTTCCCTGATTGACCTTGATAAGCCCGCCTGGTGGGCTTAGCAGGCCAATTAGGGCGAAGGCAGTTGCAGAGCACATCAACGTATGACGTGTCATCTGTCAAGAATTTTTGAAAGAAGAAATGTCATCGTTTGACAGCTGTGTGAAGCTGTCAAACAGTGACATTCTGTGTAGTTTGATGAATCCTTGTGTTCAGGACTCATCAAACCTTTCTAATTTGCAGAAATCAGCTGGCTGTTGGATCGGAGGATGCAGCAGCCAGTCTGTGATCTCTACAATGGAGATGTCGGGGACTCCGGCTCCACAGCGGCTGAAGGCTGTAGGTAGAAACAAAGGTAAGTTAACATTTTCTAACACTTTACACTCACCTCACATACTTACCACTCCACACTTGCACCCATCACTCACCTCTACATCGCACTTTCAGACCCCTCCGACCCCTGCAGACCCACTGCTCGCCTCCTACACCCTGGCGGGGTTCCCCCAGGTGGGGAAGCCTGCACTTCGGGACAAAAAATGGGGATAATCCTATTTTCTGCCTGTTAACTACCTGTTAACAGGCAGTTAGTAGGCTTTAATCCCTTCCCGCCTCCAAGGGGATGGGACCCGGGGCGGGATGGCTTCCCGCCTCCAGGCAAGAGGGCACAGAGGCGAGTTGGGGGCGGGTTTGTCACCCGCCCCCAAATTCTGCCACTTTCCCGGCAGTCCCGCCTCCATAGCCGCCTCCTCGGGGCTGAGAAAATCGCCCCCATAGGGGGAGAAATTCTGTATCGCCCCATTTGGGACGCAGTTATCGGCCGGGCGCAAAGTTTAGTGCCTGGTCCTAATTATTGCCTCCGACTGCAAACTTGGCTTCTATCGCCCCTGGAGGTGATTGGAGCGCTAAATCAGGCACTACACAGCACTCTTAAGGCGCTAACGCCGATGAGCGAGGCGCTACCTCAGAGCGCTGGCGAAGCTCATGTGATGTCAGTCAGCAATGAAACACAGACACACTGGCGCCGGCTAGTTCTTAAAGGGGAGGGTTGATCTTGCTCTCCATCCACACCCTGCTCATTGCAGCCTTGAATCTCGGCCTGGAGAGACCTGTACATCAATTCTGCTGGAAAGAACAATGGAGAGGCCCAGGGAAAGAGCTCAGAGTGCAGCCCCCACTGTCTCTTCTAAATCGATGCAAGGAAGGTCAAATCAAAATGAACCATAATTCCTGCTGATCAGAGCTCCAATCAGAGACAGACAACTCAAGAATATATTCAAATCGGGGCGAAGTAATGTGGTTAAGATGCCGACACCATATTTGAACCTCACCACTTCCTGCTCCCACCCACCAATCATGAGCAGTACAAATCTTGAGGTGGCTATTTCATACGCTATTTAGAGGGAAGCTTGCCGCTTCCATTCAAATGAGGCCAGATGCCAAATTTGGCTCAGGTTTTAGGCCACCACGGACCGGCACACAGAGCAATCATTCCACCAACTCACTACCCATTTTAGGCACAAGACGAATTCCCTCCACCACCACCCTCCCTCCCCACATGTACAGAGCTGTGAAGGGAAAATGAATGACAAATGTCATTAAGTATTTATACAGAGGATGACCAATATCTGGAACAGGTTGTCAGGAAAGGTGGTCAAAGCCAGGACACTACATCCATTGAAGAAACACCTAGATGCCATTCTGGGAACACAGCAGGGTTATTATTCTGGAACAATTAAACCAGATGGGCTGAAGGACCTTCTTCACCTGGATCTATCTTGTGTCTCGCAGGACACTCTGTAATGTAAAGCTTGCATTATGTACATCACAATTTAATTCCAATCTGCATCAAAACTAAAAAGGGACAAGAGGTTGAAGATAGGCAGAATTTGTCAATCCAGACTTTGTTATCCAAACGCATTTCTCAAAAAAAAGTCAACCCATTTCAGACTATGTTCATTATATTTACATTTAATATTTGTGGTTAATATAATTTGCTGAATTTTCTTCTGCTACATAGTTAAATTGAACGGTCAATAAATATTTTAGTTGCTTTTCCTTGTAGAAACTTCATTTAGTGTTTAATTATCCACCATTTCTGAAATTTTAACCCAATAACCAGATTAGGATAATTGTTAATTCTCAAATCACACAACTCTGAAAGGACAGATTATTGAAAAGATGCAGCTTCCAAATGAGAGGAGGGGAAAGTCCACACCTAGGCCGGAATTTTCTTTACCTTGGCAGGTCCGGTGCAGGCACTGGTCGTGTTGGGTCCCGAGCCCATTGCTACCTTCATCCCGCTGTTGAAAATGAACTTACCTTAATGGGGCCTATTAAGTCCGCCCAGCGCGTTACCCAGCCCAATGAGATGGAGCGGGTCTGGTGACATCATTCATGACGCGTTTTCAGCCGGGATCTTTGGAGGGACCATGGCCACATTACATTTGAAATTTCATCTAACATAGTGCTGTCAGTGCACTACAGCATTGAAGTGCTGCACAGAGGCAGTGGGCTGCATCCAGGTTCTCCCATGACTCCCTCCATATGCTTATGGAGGAAGTCAGAGCACACAGGGAGGTCCTCTTCCCTTTTGATGGGCGGAAGAGACCTCCCCAAGAGACCAAGACAGCTTGGTTGCAGATTGCAGAGGAGGTCACAAGGAGGGATGTGGTCAGGAGGACCTGGGTGCAGTGCCGCAAATGTTTCAATGATCTCATTAGATCAGAAAACGTTAGTACAAAGCCAAACTCAACTGCATCCTGCTGTGCCCCTCATCACATTCCCATCACCCTGCCTTCCCTACCCTACTCCTGCTCATCCTTACTCACACCAACTTACCTTGCATCTCTACCCATCCCTCTCTATCTACATTATCACATCCTCATCTCACTAGCTACCCCTCACACTCACCCTCATCCTAGTGCAATCGTACCAACTAACAACACACAAGGGTAGCCACTTGGGTGTTTTATCCAATGTTTATGTAAAGTTTCTGTTAATGTGGTGTCAAACATAAAAATCTTTATTTTCAACACTTTGCGTTCTTGGACAGATGTGTGTGCACCTTTGGAAGTGGCTTAGTGAGTTGCAGTGAATGGTGAGACATAACGGTACCTCCGGCAATGGTGATGTGTGTGAAAGGAATGGCTTGGGCATTATGGTGCTGGTGTGGGGTGGTGCCAACCTGGCACATCATAAAGCAGCCATATGGGTGTACAGTGTAAAGTTAACTAAATCTGGCCATGATGAGGCTATCCCTGGCCTTCCGGGCAGCAATGTGGTTGGGTGCTGATGCCCTGTGTCCTGTGCAGCATCAGGTGATTGCGGAGAAGGTTGGTGTTGTTGGGGCGCATCGTGGTCCGATTCTGTGGACCAAGGTGAGATGTATAAATGGCACCCATGTTGATGGAATAGATGGCAGGTGAAGTACAGATGACAGAAGCATTCTGTCAATGGTGAGAGATTTCTTCCAATGAGGTGAGACTGGGTGGAGACTTTGCTGGAAACACTTGCAGCCTGCAGAATTTGTGCTGGAAATGGACTGAGCAACAGCTTCTGCCTGAGGAAAGTGATCATCTGTCAGGTGGGAGCTTTTACTGTACATTTCATGCTGTCAAGTAATCTGCTGGATCAATGTGCCACGGAACTCCCACCTCAGGTTGACAGATGTGCTTCCCGAGCTGCGTGAATCCCCTGACCATGCAGGGAAATTTAAAATGTAAGTGAAAAAAGGCTCTTAAGTGCCTGTAAACTACCCGATAATCATCTCAATTGGGTCCCCTGCAGCTGCTGGTCGGGTCGGCTCCGCTATGACAGACGCGCCTGGGGGAAAGGCACGTGGGAGCAAGATGACAGCGGGTTCCCGACCTGCTGTCAAAAGTAACAACTTTCCCACCCAACCCGCCACCGATCTCGCCCGCTACCACCCCGGAAAATTCCGGCCCTAGAAATTGCTGTTAAACTAACAAAGGGAAATAACTGCCAGTATCAATCAACTTGGTGTTGTGTACAAGTCATCAACATAATTTGTCACTAATTCAGTATTTTGTTCAACAGTCACAACTCTCAGACCGTTTTCTAGTGATACTGTGGCTTTATTTAGTATATATATAAGATGCTTTGCTGCAGTGGGGGATGGACAGAGCAGTAAAGCACAATAGCTGATTTCCATTGCACCCAAACTACTGCACAAGCACACAGCACTAGGCAATAACACAATGTCGAAAATGTAGCACTGCCATCCATCATTTTAATGAGAACAAAAGTGATTTTAATTCAATATATGATGCTGAAAACATGAAAATTAAAATTAAATTAAAAAAAGCTGCAGAAACAAAATAACCCTTTTACAAATGGCATGCAAAAACCATAAAGTTCAATTTCTATCAGGTCTTCTATTTTTAACATAATTGCAGACTTCTTTAAATTTTTGTTTGTGGGAATTTTGATTTCATTAAGTTGAAGGATGGTAATTCTGGGGGATTTAACAATATTTTCCTAATCGCAGGATGAAGCTCTCTTTGGTTGGGTATGATATAGGTTCGAACTGGAACCGTCTTGATCTGTTGCCATTGAGACATTTTTATTTTCAATACCATTTATCTTTAAGCCTTTTATGAGTGAAATTAAATAACTGGTGGCATGGACTCAAATCGCTGAAACTGATAAGATTCATAAAATTTGTCACAACAGACAAGTTTTATTATTACTTTTGTTTTATGCTTCCTCTGCAGAACTAAGATTAGTCTGGAAAATCCTATGATCTGACCTGCAAAATATAAGAACTGAAGACTGTGTTCAAAATTATGAAGGGTTTTGATAGAGTACATAAAGAGAAACTGTTTTCACAGGCAGGAGGATCAGTAACCAGAGAACACAGATTTAAGTAATAGAGCCAGAGGGGAGATGAGGTGAATTTTATTTATGCAGCGAGTTGTTATGATTTGGAATGCACTGCCTGAAAGGGTGGTGGAAGCAGATTCAATAGTAACTTTCAAAGGGGAATTGGATAAATACTTGAAAAGGAATATTTGCAGGGCTATGGGGAAAGGACAGGGGCGTGCAACTAATTGGATAGTTCTTTCAAAGAGCTGGCATGATGGGCTGAATAACTGCCATCTGTGTTGTATGAATTTATGATTCTATGGTAAGACAAGGGTTAAGCTAAAAGATAATTGGTAGTGCACCATGATCTAAAATTGATAAAATTATCAGTAAAATAAATTGCATGCACTCCATTATGCTTTCCATATTATACGACATGAAATGTTGAGCATTTTGTTCACTAGCTACTTTTTAGCCAAAACTGTAGAAGGAAGAAACAAATATAGCTTCCCACAGGTATATTCAGAAAACATTATGAAAATAGGAAGAACTTGACGTGCCAAAAAATTAAAAAGAACAATGATGAGAAGCTGATGTTGATTTGGAACTTATGAGATGAGACATCAATGAAAATAAATCACTGCAGAAAAGCCTGCTGTGCAAGTATATATCAGCTTAAGTGCATGGTAGCTGCAAGAAAATTTATAGTCTGGCAGTGAGTTATTAGTTTTCAAAGAAGGCATCTGCTAAATGTTGTAAAGTAATCCCAGGGGTCCTTGTATTATTTTTGGTCCTACATGACTACTGACCTGCCATTCAACTTCAGTCACCCATAAAACTTTTAATCTCTATCATGCTGAAGCTTTACCTGACAAGAAATATAAGGAGTATAATTCTGATCCTTGGGACTGTGGTTCTGACATACAGTACTTGCTTCTGCTTGTTCTTTGTGGCTAGAACAGATTGCTTGTCATTACAAAAGTAAATCAATACTAGTTGATTTCCCATGTTGTTGCTCATGGACAGTGGGCAGAGCAGATTCAAGATGGGTGGAGGAAGTTAGGGCGTGGGTAGGCAGGAGTAAAACAAAATGATGAAAAGGGAAGGGCACAAAAATCAACTTAGAACTAGAAACCTAAATAATAAAAGTAGAAAATCGAAATGATTTCTTGTGGGGTTCTATTTGGTCCAATATCATGGATCGGTCAGCAGTAGCTTAGGCTAACTACAGACACACTAACATACAATATTACAGGTACAAGAGTTTGGATACTAGAGCTATGGTGGTGAAACAAACTTTATGAATATTTTATTTAGAATAACATAAAATTCTTAACCTTTTTTCAATACAGGAGTTTCCTGCACTACATTGACACAAATTCCAAAGTATTAAAGCAAACTGATTTTATTTTAGGTTTTACAACAACTATAATAACAACAATTTGAATTTATATAGCGCCTTTAACGTAGTAAAACGTCCCAAGGTGCTTCACAGGAGTATTTTAAGACAAAAAATTTGACACCGAGCCACATAAGGATAAATTAGGGCAGGTGACCAAAAGCTTGGTCAAAGAGGTAGCTGGTTTTAAGGAGCGTCTTAAAGGAGGAAAGAAAGGTAGCAAGGCGGACAGGTTTAGGCAGGGAATTCCAGAGCTTAGGGTCTAGGCAACAGAAGGCACGGCCACCAATGGTTGAGTGATTATAATCAGAGATGCTCAAGAGGGCAGAATTAGAGGGGCGCAGATATTTCAAGGGGTTGTGAGGCTGAAGGAGATTACAGAGATAGGAAGGGGTGAGGCCATGGAGGGAATTGAAAACAAGGATGAATTTTGAAATTGAGGCGCTGCTTAACCGGGAGCCAATGTAGGTCAGTGAGCACAGTGGAGATGGGCAAACAGGACTTGGTGCGAGTTAGGACATGGGCAGCCGAGTTTTGGATGACCTCAAGTTTACGTAGGGTGGAATCAGAATTTAAAAAAAAATTGTTATAGCAGAAAATGACAACCAATTTCAAGTATCATTATGTAGATCTCCAATCTTAAGTTTAGCAAAACCCATGTCAAATTTTAAGAAACATCCAATTACTCAACTAATTGTACCTTTTTAAAATATACAAAATATGATTAGACTAGCTTTGATAACTTCTCAGAAATGTGTTTTCACAATAAGGTGATGTAGATGTTTTCAACACACATTGTAAAAGCTGTATTAAATTTCCTGTGTTCAGATTCGCTGAAAGAGAATTGTATGTTGCTACTGCCTCAATGGAGCTCCATATTTTTAGTAAGGACATAGTAAATTAAGTAAAATGATTACTGGTTTGCAATATTGATACACAATATTTTCCACTACAAAATATACTACTTAGGTCTGTATCATGAGTACAATGTATTTGAAAGCAATTGCAAACAGAACATGATAAACAGAGGAATGAAAAATACACCGTTTGGACATTGCCTTGTTTTAAGTGCTCTCTAGTTTGCATTGTCCTTTGAGTGAAATTTGAAATCTAGATTTGTCCTTACTTTATAGCTTGAACAACCCGTCAGCTGTACTTCTATGTACTATTTATCTTTTTTTTTAAATGATGTAAATTGAAAACATTTCAGGATTTCAAATGTTTTTTGAGCCCATTTTGACGTTAATTTTTTCCCCTTCGATTGGGGCCCCTCCCATGTCATGTACTATCCCTCAATTGTGAGGATGAGCAGCCAAACTGATTCCACTGCTGCTCCAGTGCTGATGTGCTAAAGATGCATGAGAGCACCCCAGGGTGACTCTGCTTCGATTTCCACACTTCCATCTAGGAGATTACCTGACTTCTACTTCACGGCTTCTCCTATCGACAGATCAAGATCTGGAATTTGTTGCATCGACAATAATTAGCACAAACTTGCATGCTGCCACTCAGTGACATTTCTTTTCCATTGGTGGTTCTGTCAGCTTCTCAGTTCTTCACCCAAGTGGCCATTCATAGTCATCCAAGTGACACTGGACAATGAGTGCCAGGGGACTATGCGGCTGTGGAAACCATCACCGTCGAGTTTGACTGTCAGCAACAAGTTGCAATTATATCATGCCTTTAATGTAGAAAAGCATCTCAAGGTGCTTCGCAGAGGCTTAAGTAAAAAAATGGACACCAAGCCAAAGGAGGACATATTAGAAGGGGTATGCAAAAGCTTGGTCAATGATGGGTTCTAAGGAGAATTTTAAAGGAAGAGAGAGGGGTGGAGAAGCAGAGGCCCAAGCAGCTGAAGGACAACCACCAATAGTGGGAGAAAGGAAGTTGTGACACACAAGGGGCTGCGGGTTTTTTAATCTCAGTTCATCTTGGTTTTAATGGCATATTTAATTAATGCTATTAATGCATCCATTTCATTCAAGTTTATTTTATTACTGATGATATTATTCAAAAAACAACCCAGCAGAAAAACCCCGTGTCCTTATTTCTAGATTTATATTGTTGGTCCCTCTTTAGAGTTTCATGCTCATTTACATGGAATTATCCATTGGTTCAGATGGGGTTTACCCAAAGTTATTTGAAAATAAAACTTGTAACATTATGCAATGTAAAATAGAATGTAGGGGGATGTTTTAAAATTAATTCACGGGATGTGGGCGTCGCTGGCAAGGCCAGCATTTATTGCTCATCCCTAATTGCCCTTGAGAAGGTGGTGGTGAGCCGCCTTCTTGAACCGCTGCAATCCGTGTGGTGAAGGTACTCCCACAGTGCTGTTCGGGAGGGAGTTCCAGGATTTTGACCCAGCGACGATGAAGGAACGGCGATATATTTCCAAGTCAGGATGGTGTGTGACTTGGAGGGGAACTTGGAGGTGATGGTGTTTTCATGTGCCTGCTGCCCTTGTCCTTCTAGGTGATAGAGGTCGTGGGTTTGGGAGGTGCTGTCGAAGAAGCCTTGGCGAGTTGCTGCAGTGCATCTTGTAGATGGTACATACTGCAGACACAGTGCACCGGTCGTGGAGGGAATGAATGTTTAAGGTGGTGGATAGGTGTCCTGGATGGTGTCGAGCCTCTTGAGTGTTGTTGGAGTTTCACTCATCCAGGCAAGTGGAGAGGTAGAAAAGGCTTTGGGGAGTCAGGAGGTGAATCATATGCCGCAAAATTCTGACCTGCTCTTGTAGCCACAGTATTTATGTGGCTGATCCAGTTAGGTTTCTGGTCAATTGTGACCCCCCCCAGGATGTTGATGGTGAGGGTTTCGATGATGGTAGTACCATTGAATTTCAAGGGGAGGTGGTTAGACTCTCTCTTGTGGGAGACAATCATTGCCTGGCATTAGTGTGGCGTGAATGTTACTAGCCACTTATCAGCCTAAGCCTGAATGTTGTCCAGGTCTTTCTGCCTGCGAGCACAGACTGTTTCATTATCTGAGGAGTTGTGAATGGAACTGAACACTGTGCAATCATCAGCGAATATCCCCGCTTAGAAACATAGAAGATAGGAGCAGGAGTAGGCCATTCGGCCCTTCGAGCCTGCTCTGCCATTCAATGAGATCATGGCTGATCATCCAAATTCAGTACCCTGTCCCTGCCTTCTCCCTATATCCCTTGATCCCTTTAGCCTCAAGAAATATATCCAACTCTTTCTTGAATATATTTAATGAACTGGCCTCCACCGCCATCTGTGGCAGAGAATTCCACAGGTTCACCACTCTCTGGGTGAAGAAATTCCTCCTTATTTCAGTCCTAAATGGCTTACCCCTTATCCTTAGACTATGACCCCTGGTTCTGGAATCCCCGGCCATCAGAAACATCCATTCTGCATCTAGTCTGTCCAGACCTGACAGAATTTTATAGGTTTCGATGAGATCCCCTCTCAATCTTCTAAACTCCAGTGAGTATAAGCCCAACTGCAGCAAGACATCCTTGCTCTTGTACTCGAACCCTCTTGCTACGAAGGCCAACATAACATTTGCCTTCTTAACCGCCTGCTGCACCTGCATGCTTACCTTCAGCGACTGGTGCACAAGAACACCCAGGTCTCTTTGCACTTCCCCTTCTCCCAATCTATTGCCATTCAAATAATAATCTGCCTTCCTGTTTTTGCCACCAAAGTGGATAACCTCACATTTATCCACATTATAGTGCATTTGCCATGTTTCTGCCCAATCACCCAACCTGTCCAAATCGTACTGGAGTTTCACGACATCCTCCTCACAGCATACCCTCCCACCCAGCTTTGTGTCATCTACAAATTTGGAGATATTACATCCAATTCCCTCGTCCAGATCATTAATATATATTGTGAACAGCTGGGGTCCTAGGACCGATCCTTGTGGTACCCCACTAGTCACTGCCTGCCACTCGGAAAATGACCCGTTTATTCCAACTCTTTGCTTTCTGTCCGCCAACCAGTTCTCTATCCAAGTCAATACCTTGCCCCCAATCCCATGTGCCTTAATTTTGCACGCTAACCTCTTATGCGGGACCTTATCGAAAGCCTTCTGAAAGTCCAAATACACCACATCCACTGGTTCTCCCTTATCTATTTTACCAGTTGCATCCTCAAAAAATTCCAGTAGATTAGTCAAGCATGATTTACCTTTTGTAAATCCATGTTGACTTTGTCCGATCCTGTCACTGCTTTCCAAGTGCTCTGCTATTACATCTTTTATAATGGACTCTAGCATTTTTCCCACTACCGATGTCAGGCTTACCGGTCTATAATTCCCTGCTTTTTCTCTGCCACCTTTTTTGAATAGTGGGGTAACATTAGCTACCCTCCAATCCATGGGTACTGTTCCAGAGTCTATTGAGTTCTGGAAGATGACCAGCAATGCATCTACTATTTCTAGGGCCACTTCCTTAAGTACCATGGGATGTAGATTATCAGGCCCTGGGGATTTATCGGCCTTCAGTCCCATCAATTTTCCTAACACCATTTCCCTACAAATACTGGTTTCTTTCAGTTCCACCCTTTCATCAGACCCTATGTTCCGCGGTATTTCTGGGAGGTTATTTGTGTCCTCCTTTGTGAAGACAGAACCAAAATATGTATTTAGTTGGTCTGCCATTTCTTTGCTCCCCATTATAAATTCCCCCGATTCTGACTGCAAGGGACCTACGCTTGACTTCACCAATCTTCTTCTCTTTACATATCTATAAAAGCTTTTACAGTCAGTTTTTATGTTCCCTGCAAGCTTACTCTGATATTCTATTTTCCCTTTCTTAATTAATCCCTTTGTCCTCCTTTGTTGAATCCTAAACTGCTCCCAATCCTCAGGATTATTGCTTTTTCTGGCCAATTTGTATGTCCTCTCCTTGGATCTTATGCTATCCCTAATTTCCCTTGTTAGCCACGGTTGAGTCACCTTTTTTGTTTTATTTTTATGCCAAACTGGGATGAACAACTTCTGTAGTTCATCCATTCGGTCTTTGAATGTTTGCCATTGCCTATCCACCGTCAACCCTTTGAGTGCCATTCCCCAATCAATCCTACCCAACTCGCTCCTCAAACCATCGTAGTTTCCTTTATTTAAATTGAGGACCCTAGTTTCTGAGTCAACTACTTCATTCTCCATCTTAATGAAGAATTCGATCATATTATGATCGCTCCGACCCAAGGGGCCTCGTACAACAAGATTGCTAATTAATCCTTTCTCGTTACATAATACCCAGTCTAAGATGGCCTGATCTCTGGTTGGTTCCTCGACATATTGGTCCAGGAAACCATCCCGTAAACACTCCAGGAATTCCTCCTCCACAATATTGTTACTAATTTGGTTAGCCCAATCTATATGTAGATTAAAGTCACCCATGATGACTGCTGTGCCCTTATTGCACGCTTCTTTAATTTCCCTTTTAATGCTATCCCCAACCTCCGCCTTACTGTTTGGAGGTCTATATACCACTCCCACTAATTTTTTTTCCCCTTAGTATTTCTCAATTCTACCCATACAGATTCCACATCATCAGAGCTAATATCCTTCATTACAATTGTATTAATCCCTTCTTTAACCAGTAATGCTACCCCTCCTCCCTTTCCTTTTTGCCTATCTTTCCTGAATATCGAATACCCCTGGATGTTGAGTTCCCAGTCTTGGCCATCCTTGAGCCACGTTTCCGTAATCCCAACCAAATCATATTCGTTTACCTCTATTTGCGCAGCCAATTCATTCACCTTATTACAAATGCTCCTCGCATTAAGACACAAAGCCTTCAGGCTTGTTTTTTTTAACGCTCTTAGACCTATTAGAATTATTATTTACTGTGCCCACGTTTGATTTAAACCGTTGATTTCTCTGACTGCCACTTTTGTTTTACTCCTTCCTATCTTTTGCTTTTATCCTTGTTTCCCTTTCCTCTGTCTCCCTGCTCAGGTTCCCAACCTCCTTCCATTTTAGTTTAAACCCTCCCCCACAGCCCTGCCCAGGTGCAGACCGTCCGGTTTGAACTGGTCCCACCTCCCCCAGAACCGGTTCCAATGTCCCAGGAACTTGAATCCCTCCCCCTGGCACCATTCCTCTAGCCACGTATTCATCTGAAGTATCCTTCTATTTCTACTCTGACTAGCACGTGGCATTGGTAGCAATCCTGAGATTACTACCTTTGAGGTCCTGTTTTTAAATTTACCTCCTAACTCCCTATATTGCGCTTTTAGGACCTCATCCCGCTTTTTACCTATATCGTTGATGCCTATATGCACCATGACAACTGGCTGTTCACCCTCCCCTTCCAAGATGTTCTGCAGCCGCTCGGAGACATCCTTGACCCTTGCACCAGGGAGGCAACACACCATCCTGGAGTCTCGTTTGCGGCCGCAGAAACGCCTATCTATTCCCCTTACAATTGAATCCCCTATTACTATAGCTCTACCACTCTTTTTCCTCTCGTTCTGTGCAGCAGAGCCACCCCTGGTGCCAGGAAGTTGGCTGCTGCTGCCTTCCTCTGATAAGCCATCCCCCCCAACAGTACTCAAAGTGGTATATCTGTTGGAGAGGGGGATGGCCACAGGGGACCCCTGCACTACCTGCCTGCGCCTAGTACTCTGCCTGTTGGTCACCCGTTCCCTTTCTTCCTGTCCAACCTCTACCTGTGGTGTGTCCAACTCCCTATACGTGCTATTCACGATGTCCCGAGCATCGTGAACGCTCCAGTATGCATCCAGTCGCAGCTCCAGTGCCGCAATGCGGTCTGTCAGTAGCTGCAGCTGGGTGCACTTCCTGTACATGCAGTTGTCAGGGACACAGGAGGTGTCCCTGAGTTCCCACATTTCGCAGGAGGAGCAGACCACAGTGCCGGGCTGTCCTGCCATGACTTACCCTTTAATTAATTGAGTTTAAATTAAATCAATCAATCCCACTAATTACACTACAGTTAAATAGTTTACCAACAGTCCCCGCTACACCAGAGAGACCTTAGAAACTATAAAACAGAGTTAAAGTTTAAAAAAGAGAGAAACACTCACCAACCAATCACTTACCTACTTCCTGCTGACACCACACTTGGATTACTTTTTACCTCTCTCCCGGAACCTGGATTGGTCGGGCCTCTGGTGCTCCCTCGCAGGTCCGCTGCCTCTCCGGTCTCGGGGCTCTGGGCCTCGCTGCCTCGGGCTGCTCCTTTTATCCTCCGCCGCCTCTGGTGCTCCGTCGCAGGTCCGCTGCCTCTCCGGTCCCGGGACTCTGGGCCTCGCTGCCTCGGGCTGCTCCTTTTATCCTCCGCTGCCTCTGGTGCTCCCTCGCAGGTCCGCTGCCTCTCCGGTCTCGGGGCTCTGGGCCTCGCTCCCTCGGGCTGCTCTTTAAGTAGCTCCGCCGCCTCTGGTGATCCCTCGCAGGTCCGCTGCCTCTCCGGTCTCGGGGCTCTGGGCCTCGCTGCCTCGACCTTATGATGGTGGGAAGGTCATTGATGAAGCAGCTGAAGATGGTTGTCCTGAGGAACTCCTGCAGTGATGTCCTGGGGCTGAGATGATTAGACTCCAACAACCACAACCATCTTCCTTTGTGCTAGGTTTGACTCCAGCCAGTGGAGAGTTTTCCCCCTGATTCCCATTGACTTCAATTTTACTAGGGCTTCTTGATACAACACTTGATCAGATGCTGCCTTAATGTCAAGGGCAGTCACTCTCACCTCACCGCTGGAATTCAGCTCTTTTGTCCCAGTTTGGACCAAGTCTGTATTTCCTGGGGTTTACTTTTGTTACACGTAATTGATTCCTTTTTCATCCCCAGTACTTTTTCTCACGTATCATTGCACCCAGACTCCCATTTCCTTCTTCTGCTTTGGGTTTCCAGGCACCTTTCTCTTTTATGCATATAATTACTTTATTACAGATGGACAAATTTAACCTTATCCTGTTAAATAAATTGGATCTTTGTACTGTTAGTATAACAGTGTGCCAAGCAATTTAACAGGCAATATAAAGATTTTTTCGGAAACATTGTTATTGGGCAGGATGGTGACATTATTTATAAATTGTTTTTAGCTGCAAATAAATTATTTGGATGGAATGGTAAACTGTACGTGTTTCTGCCTTATCCTGCAGTTCAGTCTCAAAAAAATAGGCTTTACATGTCCTGCACAGAGAAATACAAGTTACCCTCCTTCCTTATTAATTTTTGTACCTTGTATATAATTGTTTCCTATCCATTTACTACTATCAATAACTTCAAATCTTACTTACATTCAAATATATATGCTACAGGTATCCAGTAATTTGCCATTCAGGAAACCAAGAAGACTGTCTACCTTCATCACTGTGTAACACTGTATCAAAATCTTTATCAGGAAAATTTAGAGACCTCCACTTTGGCAGTTGATGCTAGGTTAATTATTAATCTATAAATCTCAGCTTTAAAATTTTTGTTCACCAATGGTATTACTTCTTCTTCTTCTTAGGCAGTCCCTCGGAACCGAGGATGACTTGCTTCCACATTAAAAATGAGTTCGCAGGTGACTGATGAGTCCAATGCGGGACCTACAGTCTCTGTCACAGGTGGGGCAGACGGTGGCTGAAGGGTCGGGTGGGTGAGGTGCTTGGGTTGACATGCGCTCCTTGCGCTGCCTGCGCTTGGCTTCCGCTTGCTCCCGGCGAAGCGACTCGAGGTGTTCGGCACCTTCCCGGATGCTTCTCCTCCGCTTTGTGCGGTCTTGGGCCAGGGATTCCCAGGTGTCGGTGGGGATCGGACAAAGTCAACATGGGTTTACAAAAGGTAAATCATGCTTGACTAATCTACTGGAATTTTTTGAGGATGTAACTGGTATAATAGATAAGGGAGAGCCAGTGGATGTGGTGTATTTGGACTTTCAGAAGGCTTTCGATAAGGTCCCGCATAAGAGATTAGCGTGCAAAATTAAGGCACATGGGATTGGGGGCAAGGTATTGACTTGGATAGAGAACTGGTTGGTGGACAGAAAGCAAAGAGTTGGAATAAACGGGTCATTTTCCGAGTGGCAGGCAGTGACTAGTGGGGTACCGCAAGGATCGGTCCTAGGACCCCAGCTGTTCACAATATATATTAATGATCTGGACGAGGGAATTAGATGTAATATCTCCAAATTTGCAGACGACACAAAGCTGGGTGGGAGGGTATGCTGTGAGGAGGATGTTGTGAAACTCCAGTACAATTTGGACAGGTTAGGTGATTGGGCAGAAACATGGCAAATGCACTATAATGTGGATAAATGTGAGGTTATCCACTTTGGTGGCAAAAACAGGAAGGCAGATTATTATTTGAATGGCAATAGATTGGGAGAAGGGGGAAGTGCAAAGAGACCTGGGTGTTCTTGTGCACCAGTCGCTGAAGGTAAGCATGCAGGTGCAGCAGGCAGTTAAGAAGGCAAATGGTATGTTGGCCTTCGTAGCAAGAGGGTTCGAGTACAGGAACAAGGATGTCTTGCCACAGTTGTACAGGGCCTTGGTGAGACCGCACCTTGAGTATTGTGTGCAGTTTTGGTCGCCTTATCTGAGGAAGGACGTTCTTGCCATGGAAGGAGTGCAGCGAAGATTCACCAGGCTTATACCTGGGATGGCAGGAATGACGTATGAGGAGAGATTGTGTCAATTGGGCTTATACTCACTGGAGTTCAGAAGATTGCGAGGGGATCTCATCGAAACCTATAAAATTCTGTCAGGCCTGGATAGACTAGATGCTGGAAGGATGTTCCCGATGGTCGGGGAGTCCGGAACCAGGGGTCATAGTCTAAGGATAAGGGGTAGGACATTTAGGACTGAAATGAGGAGGAATTTCTTCACCCAGAGAGTGGTGAACCTGTGGAATTCTCTGCCACAGAGGGCGGTGGAGACCAGTTCATTAAATATATTCAAGAAAGAGTTGAATATATTTCTTAAGGCTAAAGGGATCAAGGGATATGGGGAGAAGGCAGCGACAGGGCACTGAATTTGAATGATCAGCCATGATCTCATTGAATGGCGGAGCAGGCTCGAAGGGCCAAATGGCCTACTCCTGCTCCTATCTTCTATGTTTCTATGTTACACTTTTTCAAGGTGGCTTTGAGGGTGTCCTTGAAGTGTTTCCTCTGCCCACCTGGGGCTCTCTTGCCGTGCCGGAGCTCCGAATAGAGCGCTTGTTTTGGGAGTCTCGTATCGGGCATGCGGACGATGTGACCCGTCCATTGGAGCTGATTGAGCGTGGTCAGAGCTTCGATGCTGGGGATGTTGGCCTGAGCAAGAACACTGACGTTGGTGCACCTATCCTGCCAATGGATTTGCAGGATCTTGCGGAGACAGCGTTGGTGGTACCTCTCCAGTGCTTTGAGGTGCCTGCTGTACATGGTCCATGTCTCTGAGGCATACAGCAGGGCAGGTATCACTGCTGCCCTGTAGACCCGGTATTAAGGGATACAGGGTCAGCCATGATCACATTGAATGGCGGAACAGTCTCAAGGGGCTAAATGGCCTACTCCTGTTCCCTTGTTCCAAGAGTCTTTAGGGGAAAAATTGGGTTGTTTTGAGCCTCCCATTAGCTACAGGGTGCAAAGCACCGAGCGCCCGGGCATGGCGCCGCTAACGCCTCCCGCAAAATTCAGCGGGAGGTTAGCGGTAGCTGGTAGCGCCCCGTGCGCTGCAAACTTCGCTCGTACCCCCTGACCTACCGCAGGACCATATGTCCAACAGGGTCAGGGTGCTATGTTTGCGGCCACAGCCGCGCAAATTAAAGGGCAGGGCCAGCACCTGCCCCCTTTCGCCTCCTCATGCGGGATGCCGGCCGCGATCGGTCCTCTTGAGTGCCGGGCTCTTTTCCCGGCACCCCGCTCCCCGATGGTCCAGCAGGGCCCTGGTGCGTGCTGCACTAGGCCCCTCCCCTTTAATCAGGGGAGGGAGGCCTGTAATACCGCAGTGCTACATGCCGACTTGCGTGGCGCTGTTGTATGTAGCACCGCGATATTGAATGGTAGCACCCCAAGAGGGAGGGGAGCGCTTCCAGTAGCGCCTCACCTCCTGCCTGGGGCGCTACCATTCAGTTTACGGCGCGAGGATGCTAACTTTCTCGGGGCGCTAAAAGTAGGAAGTTAGCGTCTAAAAGGGGGCATGACCCAATTCTTCACCCTTTGGATGCAAACAGCGGACTGCGTTGAAAACACCAAGGCTAAACAAAGCCTCCAGTTATAGAACAACTCGTTTTCCCCTTCTTGAAAATGGATTTTGTTCTTGAATTGTTAATTACAGTATGTTCAAAATATAACAGAACTCCACTATTTCAGCTGATATTTATTAGTCAGTAGTACTCTCCGTGTAACTTCCACAATTAATTGGCGTTTAAAAAATGAATCTCCACAAAATATTAACATGTTAATCGCAGAAGTTAACTGAGATTAATTGATACCCCTACTTATAATGTGAGCCTAGTTTGCAGAACCGTGACTTTTTAGTAAACCAATTAGTCTTCAGTTTGAGCTTGTATTCATGATTAGCTCCTACAGTGCCTCATCCAACTTCTGTGTTTTTCTGAATTAATGATGTGAAATTATATCTACGTTTCAAAATCTGTAGAATATTAATATTGTAAACATGCTGGAGGCAGTTTTTGTCTTATTATTACACACTGTTTTTGCCCAGATGTGTGATTTGACCCAATCTAGTTTGCCCAGAAACTAGGGGACAGTGGGGTGGGGTGGAGATTTCCAGGTGGCCAGAGCTCCCATCTGAAACAGATGGGACCTTCCGTTGCATACTGAAAGGGGGGCAAGGAAGAGCACCACCCCATTTCCCAGCCTGCAGGATGCCAGATGCCAAGCTCCGAGCGTGCCTGTGGAAACCTGGCAGACCTACAGGTGGGTGGGCCTTCTGAAGAACCGTCCAGCATAACAGTTAAAGGCTCACAGATTATAACAGTATGTGTTTTTAAGGGCTTTTAAAGGTCGGTCTTGTATTTATTTTACTGCGAGCACTTAGGTTTCCCTGAGTCTTTGTGCAAGTTGTCATTATTTATTACCCCACCACCCTGCTCTATTGGCACCAGAGAGTTTGCCAATAGAGATCCCCTGAGCTGAGGAAGAGTAGGATCTACAGAGGGTGCCAGGCATCTCAGGCTGCCCAAGAGTTGCTGCATGCCTTCCCATCCACATCTACACCGCCACATTTGCAAAGAGAGGGTACATGCCTTGCTTCGACAGACATTGTGCTGGTTGGAGCTTTTCTTCCCAAAGAAGACAGCGCCAGCAGACCTCCCCCAGTGGCTTCCCTTCAAGGCATGAATGCCTCACTAACTGTTAGGCTGGAAGGTCCTTCAGAAGCTTCCAATCACAGCATGCCATGATTTACATATTACTGAAGGAAAGCCTGTCACGGTGTTCAGGAGCCAGTGTTACCTGTTTGGCTGTACCTGCCAAGATGCCATCAATCATTTCTGCAGGCCCTAGAAAACAACCTGGGAATGACCGTGACAACCTGCCTTCTCACGGCCTGGGTCATCAAAGGGGCATGTGTTGAGCTGTGCCATCTGCTGTAAGAATACTTGTGGCTGCCATGCAGCATAGGTCTTGCATGTGCACAAGGACAGCAATGGTCAGCTGTGGCCTGAAACCTGACTGCACCTATTTGCAGGCATGCTGCAGTGCTGACTAATGGGATAATGCCGTAGAGTGGCACTGAGGGCAACCCTCCTTGTGAGCATCTTATGCCGCGCCACTTAGAATTCAACAGCCCTCAAAGAGGAGGACAGGCGCTAGGTTGTGCCATCATTTGTCTTTCTGAATTTTAATCCCTTTCCTTTAATTGTCCCCTTCTCTTTAAACTTGATTTGCAAAGGATTTTCCTCTCATACCAGTAGCATAATCCCTTGACCCATCTGAGTATGCAGCAGGAGATGTGAGTAATTATGCAAATAGGTTTAGACTGGAGCATTGAGTGTCATTTGCACTTGTAGTTCAGGCAGTCTTAAGGCAGTACAAACTAAATTAGAACAGACTTACACCTGAAGGTGAAGACTGCCCCCATTTTATTTGCTACTTTTAATGCAAAAAATATAGAAATGTTCTCTCTAAAGATTTTGAGTTAGTCTAAATGCCAATACAAGGTGTTTTTCTTTTTTTCTCGAATTCCTTTTATTTTGAATTCCTTTAACCTAAATACATCATACAAGGTTATTGTACAATTTATAACACAGTACTTAGAGGTCTGCATTGTTACATAGTGGGATGCATTGGGTGGTCAGTACACTGTGCACACATGAGCACAGTGCATTGGTGGAGGATTAGGCCTATTTGGCAGTGGTTCCTGCGATGTGTTCCATTCAGGGGGTATGAAAGATCTTCCAGATGGCCCTGTGGTATTGTGACATTTAGTGAGATATTCTGCATTTTTATTGCCCATGTTTGGGATGTTTCTGGATGGCCTGGAGCAGGAAATATGTTAGGGAGCCATTCCACCAAGTTCCCAACCTCTTGTGGAAATGATGGCAGGCATTGAACGCACATGCACACTTTAGGGCGGGCTATTGCAAATTGTAGATTAACAATGAGAAAACAACATCTAACATATTTGCTGTCATTAATAACTTAGCAGTGCTGGGCATCAGGAATATTGTTCTGTTCCTTGCATCCAGCAACAGAGGAGGGTTTCAAAAATGAAAGGGTTGCCTTGCTTAGCGATCAATTGCAGTAGGCAGTGCGGGGTATTTAAAATAATTTTTTAAGAAACATTCTTGTCAGCCGACCCCTGCTGGAGTGGGCAATCTGGCAGTGGAGGAAATAACACTGGACAGGAAAATCTAGGCTTTTGTCTTTTGTGGAGCAGTTTAGACAGCATTGTTAGTTTGTGACTTTGTTCTGAATTTCTTGGGGGATGGACTGAGTATTTGTAGGCTATGGGTGAGTCAGATAGGCTTGCAGGAATGGGCTCAAGACTGCCTCATATTTCATGAGTTCTTTACATCGCGCTCTCCGACTAGTATATTTCCCAACAGTGTTTCATCCATGTGCTTTTAATGGGGAGGGTTGTGAATCATCACAGTTGGGGTCTTGCAGGTAGCAGTAACATTTGCACTAGCCTATGTATTACAGGGCGAATTTTCTCCTTAGTCGGTGGGCCTAGCAGGCTCAGATCAACCAGGATTATGAGGGGAATTTTTCGGGGGGTCAGTGGGTGCATTCAGTGCCAGGTCAAGTGGGGAAACTTTTTTTTGACAGCGGGTTAGGAACCCACTGTCAACCCACCGCCAAGCGACTTTCGCAGATGTCGGTTCTGTCATGGCCGAACAGACCTGACATGCAGCGGCAGGGGAGGCAATTCAGGTAATTATGACCTTGTTAACAGCCCATTAAAAAGTATTTTGTGCTCACCTTACCATTTTACGAGGTTGCCCAGGAGGTCCATGCTGCTCGGGGATCACGTCAGGTAAGGAGGTCGTGAGTTGTATCACCATAGGATCATCTCATTATTCGACAGCTGCAAATGTGCTATAAAAGCTCCCATCTCAGAAATGTTCACTTGCCAAGCTCAGAAGCTGTTGCTTACTGCATTTGGAAGACAGATTGAGCTTTATGCAGCTTGCAAGTGTTTGGAGCAAACTCTCTATCCAGTGTCACCTCATTGGAACAACCTCTCTCATTGCTTCTATCATCTCAAGTTCACCTGCCATCTATTACATCAGCATCGGTGCCCTTTAAACTATCTCACCTTGACCCTCAGAATCCCACCACGATCAGCCCCAACACCAGCAGCACCAGGCACACCAGCAGCACCAATAACAACACCAACCTTTTCCGCAATCAACTGATGCTGCACAGGACACAGGGCATCAGCACCCAATCACATTGCTGCCAGGGATGGCCTCACCATGGCCAGAGTTACTTCACTTGATGCTATACACCCTGGCTGCTACATAACGTAGCAGGTTGGCACCACCCCACATCAACACCATAAAGCATCTCTTCAATGCCCAAGCCATTCCTTTCACACTCATCACCATTGCGGGGGGTACCGTTATGTCTCACCATTCACTGCAACTCACTAAGCCACTTCCAAAGATGCACACAAATCTGTAAAAGTATCCTCCGGACTCAAAGGAAAACCGTAAACAATGCATGCAGGGCAGAACTAGGCCAATATCCATTAATAATTACTATCCAAAAAAGAGCCACCAAATTTTGGAAACACCTAAAAATGAGCAACCCCCACTGCTATCATTACGAAGCCCTGAAATGCCAAGAGAGGACCATAAAGAAGAATACCCTCAGTCAACTAGTCCTGGGACTCAGTGAAGTAACTACTAACAATAACCAGTCCCAGGACAGTGACATCGTAGCACAGAGAATTCGACCCAACACAATTGTCACTAAGCAAAAGGAAAAATATCTGTCATATTGGTCAGAAACAACAAAAACCCAAAACAAACTCATTTGCTACTTGGCCCTAAACAGACAATACAACATGGCTGAATACCTGACCATGGTAAAGGATAGCAAACTGAGAAAAACCTTGACAAGGTACAGACTTAGTGAACATAGCCTGGCCATCGAAAAAGGCGGACACAGACAGACCCGGCTGCCAAGAGAGGACAGGATATGCTCTCACTGCAGTCAGGGAGTGGTGGAGACAGAGATGCACTTCCTCACAGCTTGTGGAAAATATCAGGGCATCAGGGAGAATTTCTACCCAAAATTCACAAAAATATGCCCTGAATTCAGAAATTTGAATGATGACCAAAAACTCCCATACCTACTAGGGGAACAGAGAAATTGTGTAACCTTAGCGGCACACTATGTTACAGCTTGCCATAAACAGAGGGACAACCATTAAACCTAAGAAAAGAGTATATACAAATTATACGAATGTATATTTATACACTCGGGGATATATCTGTTTATACACTGTATGGATAGATCTGCGTTTATGTGTTCAACCATAAATGTTTTTCGATGCTTTGGCAACATAAGATGTACCTTATCATGCCAATAAAGCGATTTGAATTGAATTGAATTGAATTGAATGCAAAGTGTTGAAAATAAAGGTTTCATTGTTTGACAGCACATTAACAGAAACTTTACATGAACATTGCATAAAACACCCAAGTGCCTACCCTTGTGTGTTGTTAGTTGGTATGATTGCACTAGAATGAGGGGGAGTGTGAGGGGTGGCGTGTGATGGGGATGTGAGAAACATAGAAGATAGGAGCAGGAGTAGGCCATTCGGCCCCTCGACGCTGCGCCGCCATTCAATGCGATCATGGCTGATCATCCAAATTCAGTACCCGGTCCCTGCTTTCTCCCCATACCTTTTGATCCCTTTAGCCTTAAGAAATATATCCAACTCCGTCTTGAATATATTTAATGAATTGGCCTCTACTGCCTTCTGTGGTAGAGAATTCCACAGGTTCACAACTCTCTGGGTGAAGAAATTCCTCCTATCCCTTATCCTTAGACTGTGACCCCTGGTTCTGGACTCCCCGACCATCGGGAACATCCTTCCTGCATCTAGTCTGTCCAGTCCTGTCAGAATTTTATAAGTTTCAATGAGATCCCCTTTCATTCTTATAAGCTCCAGCGAGTACAAGCCCAATCGTCCCAATCTCTCCTCATACGTCATTCCTGCCATCCCAGGTATCAGCCTGGTGAATCTTCGCTGAACTCCTTCCATGGCAAGAACATCCTTCCTCAGATAAGACGACCAAAACTGCACACAATACATCCTTGTTCCTGTACTCAAACCCTCTCGCTACGAAGGCCAACATACCATTTGCCTTCTTAACCACCTGCTGCACTTGCATGCTTACTTTCAGCGACTGGTGCACAAGGACACCCAGGTCTCGTTGCACTTCCCCTTCTCCCAATCTATTGCCATTCAGATAATAATCTGCCTTCCTGTTTTTGCCACCAAAGTGGATAACCTCACATTTATCCATGTTATATTGCATCTGCCATGCTTTTGCCCAATCACCCAACCTGTCCAAATCATACTGGAGTTTCTCGGCATCCTCCTCACAGCACACACGCCCACCCAGCTTTGTGTCGTCTGCAAATTTGGAGATATTACATCTAGTTCCCTTGTCTAGATCATTAATATATATTGTGAATAGCTGGGGTCCAAGGACCGATCCCTGCGGTACCCCACTAGTCACTGCCTGCCACTCGGAAAAAGACTCGTTTATTCCAACTCTTTGCTTTCTGTCTGCCAACCAGTTCTCTATCCAAGTCAATACCTTGCCCCCAATCCCAGGTGCCTTAACTTTACACGCTAATCTCTTATGCAGGACCTTATCAAAAGCCTTCTGAAAGTCCAAATACACCACATCCACTGGTTCTCCCTTATCTATTTTACCAGTTACATCCTCAAAAAATTCCTGTCGATTAGTCAAGCACGATTTACCTTTTATAAATCCATGTTGACTTTGTCCGATCCTGTCACTGTTTTCCAAGTGCTCTGCTATTACATCTTTTATAATGGACTCTAGCATTTTCCCCACTACCGATGTCAGGCTATAATTCCCCGTTTTCTCACTACCACCTTTTTTGAATAGTGGGGTAACATTAGCTACCCTCCAATCCATGGGTACTGTTCCAGATTCCATCGAATGTTGGAAGATGATCAGCAATGCATTTACTATCTCCAGGGCCACTTCCTTAAGTACCCTAGGATGTAGATTATCAGGCCCTGGGGATTTATCGGCCTTCAATCCCATCAATTTCCCTAACACCATTTCCCTACAAATACTGATTTCTTTCAGTTCCTCCCTTTCATCAAACCCTATGTTCCCCGACATCTCTGGGAGGTTATTTGTGTCCTCCTTTGTGAAGACAGAACCAAAATATGTATTTAATTGGTCGACCATTTCTTTGTTCCCCATTATAAATTCCCCTGATTCTGACTGCAAGAGACCTACGCTTGACTTCACCAATCTTTTTCTCTTCACATACCTATAAAAGCTTTTACAGTCAGTTTTTATGTTCCCTGCAAGCTTACTCTCATGTAGATAGAGAGGGATGGGTGAAGGAGCAAGGTAAGTTGGTGTGAGTAAGGATGTGCAGGACTAGTGTAGGGATGTGATGAGTGGCACAGCAGGATGAGGTTGAGTATGGCTTTTAAGTAACGTTTTGTGAGCTACTGAGATCATTGAACGGTTTGCGCCACTGCAGCCTGGTCCTCCTGACGACATCCCTGCTTGTGTCCTCGTGTGCAATGTGCAACCAGACGCCATTGGTCTCCTGGGGACTTCTCTTCCACCAATGCGTGCTGTGACTCCCTCCATAAAGCCATGGGAGAGCCTGGGTGCAGCCATGCACCTCTGTGCAGTCATTGTCAGTGTTTGCAGCACCTGAATGCTGTAGAACACTGACAGCACAACTGTCCTCCCTCTCTTCCGCGGCCATGTTCGCGCCCGGGTGGCCCTGGAGATGGAGCACGCGGTGTCCGCCGGCACGCTCGAGGACTTCCGTGACCGGTGGGCGCCGCGGGGACTGGAGTGCATAATTAATTTGGATAACCAAATTCTAATTTGATTTATTAACGTTTTTGTAAAGGTTTATTAGTTCAAGTTTACTTGTTTGTTTTCTGGTCCTACCAAAAGAGGGACAGCACAACTGTCAAAATCAATTTGCGCATAGTCCATTTAAGGAAATCGGCTGATGACGCATCATCAAATAACGTCATCAGACCCGCTTCCTTCAATTGGCCGGCAAATGTTCTGGGCGGGCTTAACAAGCCCAATCAACATAAAGCCCAATCATTCTACAAAGCGGGCTAGAGCCAGCAGCGAGGTCGGGACCTGCCACTGACCCGCCGAGGTTGGGGAAATCGCAACCTATGACTCAGTGTTGTCTCTCAAATTGCTGCCCTGAGAGTTCAGCAGTGCATCCTTCTGGCTACAGAACTCCTACGTTTGTCTCCTAGAGAGGAGTGGAATTTCTGGACTAGATGTGACATGCACTATACTTGATGTATTATCTTGACCTGCCATTCACACATGATCCTGCAGGTAGTCGTTCTGAGCGTGTACTTCTATACTTCTCCCCAATGTGGAGGCGGGGCCTAATTTGAAAATCATGGCTCGATGGGAGAACCGCACAGTGCCAAAACTGCATGAAACCTGGCGTGAGGAAGCAGCTCTCCCCCGACTGGACTCAGCTCTGCAACCCCCACCCCTAGCACTTATCTTATAGCAAGACCGTTCCCTTCAGCTCCTGGCGATGTCCAACTTCTGCCCCAATTCCCGCTCCCGGCTGGCAGCCTTGATGTCCTTTCCCCCAGCCTTAGGCTTGAGGTGTTTAAATGAATCCCGTTAGCTAAAATGGCCCAGACTTTACGCCGAGGAGCCTGTGCGTGACTCCCACCTACCCCAAACTCGTCCCAAGTTAAAATCAGGGCTGGAACTTCTGGATCGTAGAGGAATCTGTGAAACGATTTAGAAAATAGTTTTATAAAAACCTAAAATTGTTTAACACTTATGCACTCAAAGCAAAAATATAATTTATGTAATAGTGTCCGAAATGTAAATACATCCTACCATGTTCCTGGAAAAAAAACTAAAGAAATAAGATAATTGAAATGATGTTAGTTACTGTGACTGCTGCATAGAATTGTTTTTACAAAGGTGCAGCGTGTACAGATGTCTCCTGTCTGACAGTTTTTTCCTGCTTGAGAGGGAGCATCCAGCCATACAAATATGTTGGATAATCACCAGAATGTCAGAGGCGATATGGTCAGAACGGCATGCCGCTACAAATTATGTGGGAATGCCCCTGATGCACTTCATCCTGGGGACATGTGGTAGTACAATTCTATTTATAATCCTGGCCAATTTTTGTTCAAGATAATCAAGTATCCATATGCTTAGCTGAATGTGCTAACCTATGAATGTCATTGTAACCTTGGCTACTAACCTTTGTATTGGAATCCCATTGTGTGCTATCCCTGTGACTAAATTGCACCAGTCAATATTTGAGAATACTTGGAGGACTGCTTTGGAATACCTGCAATAAAATTATGTATATTTTTAATTCTGTCCAACAATATTATAATTTTTTTTGGTTTCATACATTTCTCTAATTCTGCATGATATTGTTTTATTGAAATATTTTAGTCACTAATTCTTGTGCATGTTTTATGAGAAATGATACGTAGTATAGAATGCTGAAGCAGTCTATTGGTACTGAAAGCTTTAATGGTGCGATCGTCAAGTAGATATATGCTGTGAAATTGGTCTCTTCGAATGTTAGCGTACAAGTATTTATTGTGTTTGTATGTCAAATTCTTTTAGAAATTAGACATTAATACTAGAAGCATAAAAAAGATTTCTTTTCACACAAATAACTTTGAAAATGGGATACATTACCTCAAGAAACTATTGAAGCTGAGTCGATCATGACATTTAAGAGGGAATTAGTTGAACACTTGAAGAAGAATATTAAAGGTAATAGGAAGAAAGAAGCTTAATAGCAGACAGCTTGCATGAGCACAGGGATGATTGGCTGAATGGTATCCTTTGAGGTTAAATTCAATTATTTTATGAAATTCCTTTGTGTTATTTTGACAGCAATTTTAATCCATTTTTTTCAAATGGGTTAGGGCCTCTATTGAAATAGCAGACAAAGGAATTTCAAAAGAATTCATGTATGCTAACATTTGAAGAGTCCACTTTCAAGGCACTTGTTTGGCACTGAGCCATACAGACCATGAACCTCCCATGCTTGATCCTTGACTTGTGCTAAGTTCATTCATTTTAAATGGGTAGTAGTGCTACAAGTCATGTCAGTGCCCCTGAGCTAGGGAGGAATTCCTTCTTCTGTTTGCTGTCCAAAAATACCTCCTGCAAACTACACGTGTGTGAATGTCAGAATTAACTTTGGCTATTAGGTCCCTATTTGCATAGTCAAATATCCAGGGGCACACTTGAAGATTGGCCACTTGTTGAGTTATGGGAGGTTGTCAGTGCCTGTGGAAACATAATCCAACATGAGCCACTGCCTAAAACAGAGCAGGGGAGAAAATGAAACATTTTTACCATGTTACTCATTTGTGCCTGCCTCTATCGTTAACACAATTAATAAAACTCTGAAGATAGAAATTGGTGTAGGTTCTATTGATCTTTGCCCATCAGTATACTTCAACTACATATAATTAGGACATGCCTGTATATTTTGTATGTTGGATTGCAACACAATTAGAATCACTTACTGTACTAAGTACCACTAGTTTATCTTCTAATAATATCAATGTGTAAACAGATGCACATTGTTTGGAAGTTGGCCCAATGTCTGCATTGTTTATCTCATGCCGTAAAAGAAAAGAACATAATCAAGACTATTGTTGCAAGGTTTTCTTTCTCATTGTGAAATTTAGTCTGTTGGGAATTTGTTCTGTTTCTGCATGTCTGCCATCCTTTTAGTTGTATCCAGACATGCATAATTTGAATAATGAAAGTTTTTTTGCATTTGTTATTAGTAAACCCCCAAATAGGTAATAATATGCAGATCTTACAATTGTATATTAGCTGTTACTGTACTTTTTAAAAAGAGGAAGTAAAATGTTAATTGTTAGAGTTTTTGATGTAAGTGCAGTATCCCAGTGATCTGTACACAGACCAGCTGGCACTGTGACTCTGTATTCACAGCACACTGTGCTACACTGATGGGCCACTCTCTCTGCACAGTCTGTTGCTGTCATCTTCTTTTCATTTTACAAAGTAACTCAGGACTTCAATTTCCACTGGCTGCTTCAGTCAATATGCCATTAAACATAGCCTTATCTCCACTGAGCTGCAGTATGTTCAATAATGCATTATGCAAGGTACTGCATAATGTACAACTCAATCAATATACAGATAATTTTCAACACTGACAATTATTTAGAGACAAGCATATACAAAATTATTGTTGATGGTTTCATTTAATATCTATCACTTTCTTTCCATAAATGTTGCTGATTCCAAACAGTGCCATAATTGTAATTACCCTAATTTTTCATTCATAGCTTATGATGAATTAAAATAACTAATTGAAATAATCGTACTCAAATTCTGAAACTACTCGTAGCAGATGAAGTAGATGGAAAGACGTGTCCCCCCACTGCTCTAGGCTTCCCCCCCACCCCGCACCCCCCCTCCCCAAAACCCCGTGTCCACTGTTAGTTAAATGCGTGGCTCAAAGACTGGTGTGGGAGAAATGGGTTTTGCTTCCTGGGACACTGGCACCAGTACTGGGGCAGGAGGGAGCTGTTCCGTTGGGACGGGCTTCACTTGGCCAGTGCTGGAACTAGAGTCCTGGCGGATCATATAACTAGGGCTGTAGCGAGGGCTTTAAACTAACTAGTGGGGGGGAGGTTCCTAGAGAGCAAATAATAAAAATGACAACAGAGAAGGTCATAGACTTAGGTAGCAGTGGGGAAATTAAAAACCAGAGCGTGTCAGGAAGGGGCAGAAGGTATGGAGTAAAAGGTAAAGTAATAAAAAGGGCAAAAGCAGGAACTAAGTGTCACAAAACATCTTTGAAAGTTCTCTATCTGAATGCACGTAGCATTCGTAACAAAATAGACGAGTTAATGGCACAAATAACTACATATGGGTATGATCTTGTGGCCATTACAGAAACATGGCTGCAGGGTGACAATGCCTGGGAATTAAACATACCAGGTTATTTAACGATCAGGAAGGACAGGCAGGAAGGAAGGGGAGGTGGGGTGGCTATGTTAATAAAGGAAGGAATCACTGTAATACAGAGAAATGATATTGGGCCAAAAGATCAGAATAATGAAACAGTTTGGGTGGAGGTAAGGAATAATAAGGGGAAAAAAACACTAGTGGGCGTAGTCTATAGGCCTCCGAACAGTGGCAACTCTGTTGGACGGAGTATCAATCAGGAAATAGTTGAGGCTTGTAATAAGGGAACATCTATAATTATGGGGGATTTTAACTATCATATTAATTGGACAAATCAAATTGGGCAGGGTTGCCTTGAGGATGAGTTCATTGAGTGTATTAGGGATGGGTTTCTTGAGCAGTATGTAACTGAACCGACCAGGGGGCAAGCAACCTTAGATCTGGTCCTGTGTAACGAGACAGGATTAATTAAAAATGTCCTCGTAAAGGATCCCCTTGGAATGAGTGACCATAGCATGGTTGAATTCCATATTCAATTAGAGGGTGAGAAGGTTGGATCTCAAACAAGCGTGCTAAGCTTGAATAAAGGAGACTATGAAGGTATGAGAGCAGAATTGAGTAGAGTGGATTGGGAAAATAGATTAAAGGGTAAGACGATACATGATCAGTGGTGTACATTTAAGGAGTTATTTTACAACTTCCAAAAAAAAATATTCCACTGAGAAGAAAAGGGTGTAAAAGAAAAGACAGCCATCCGTGGCTAAGTAAAGAAATTAAGGATAGTATTCGACTAAAAACAAGGTAGCCAAATCTAGTGGGAGGATAGAGGATTGGGAAAACTTTAAAAGACAGCAAAAAATAACAAAAAGATTGATTAAGGAAGGGAAGATAGACTATGAAAGTAAATTAGCAAAAAATATAAAAACAGATAGTAAGAGTTTTTATAGTTATATAAAAAGAAAAAGGGTGGCTAAAGTAAATGTTGGTCCCTTAGAGGATGAGACCGGGAAATTAATGGTGGGAAATATGGAGATGGCAAAAACACTGAATGAGTATTTTACATCAGTCTTTACAGTAGAAGACACTAAGAATATCCCAACACTGGACAAACAGGGGGCTAAAGGGGGGGAGGAGCTAAACACGATCAAAATCACGAAGGAAGTGGTACTCGGTAAAATAATGGGACTCAAGGCGGATAAATCACCTGGACCTGATGGCTTACATCCTAGGGTCTTGAGGGAAGTGGCGGTAGGGATTGTGGATGCATTGGTAATAATTTTCCAAAACTCCCTGGACTTGGCAAAGGTCCCGGCAGACTGGAAAACTGCTAATGTAACACCCTTATTTAAAAAGGGCAGTAGACAGAAGGCTGGAAACTATAGACCGGTTAGCCTAACATCTGTGGTAGGTAAAATTTTGGAGTCCATTATTAAGGAGACAGTAACAGGACATTTGGATAATCATAATTTAATAGGACAAAGTCAGCATGGTTTTATGAAGGGGAAGTCATGTTTGACAAATTTGCTGGAGTTCTTTGAGGAAGTAACGTATAGGGTGGATAAAGGGGAACCAGTGGACGTAGTATATTTAGACTTCCAAAAGGCATTTGACAAGGTGCCACACAAAAGATTATTGCTTAAGATAAAAAATCACGGGATTGGGGGTAATATTCTGGCATGGATAGAGGATTGGCTATCTAACAGAAGGCAGAGAGTTGGGATAAATGGTTCATTCTCAGACTGGCAATCAGTAACTAGTGGTGTTCCGCAGGGGTCAGTGCTGGGTCCCCAACTCTTTACAATCTATATTAATGATTTGGAGGAGGGGACCGAGTGTAACATATCAAAGTTTGCAGATGATACTAAGATGGGAGGGAAAGTAGTGAGTGAGGAGGACATAAAAAACCTGCAAGGGGACATCGACAGGCTAAGTAAGTGGGCAGAGATTTGGCAGATGGAATACAATACTGGAAAGTGTGAGGTTATGCACTTTGGCAGGAAAAATCATAGAGCAAGTTATTATCTTAATGGCAAGAAACTGGAAAGTACTGAAGTACAAAGGGATCTGGGGATCCTGGTGCACGAAACTCAAAAGGTTAGTATGCAGGTGCAGCAAGTGATTAAGAAGGCCAATGGAATGTTGGCTTTCATTGCTAGGGGGATAGAATATAAAAATAGGGAGGTATTGCTTCAGTTGTACAAGGTATTGGTGAGACCGCAACTGGAATACTGCGTACAGTTTTGGTGTCCATACTTAAGAAAGGACATACTTGCTCTTGAGTCAGTACAAAGAAGGTTCACTCGGTTAATCCCGGGGATGGACATATGAGGAGAGGTTGAGTAGATTGGGACTCTACTCATTGGAGTTCAGAAGAATGAGAGGCGATCTTATTGAAACATATAAGATTGTGAAGGGGTTGGATCGGGTGGATGCGGGGAAGATGTTCCCGATGATGGGTGAAACTAGAACAAGGGGGCATAGTCTTAGAATAAGGGGCTGCTCTTTCAAAACTGAGATGAGGAGGAACTACTTCACTCAGAGGGTGGTAGGTCCATGGAATATGCTGCCCCAAAAAGCTGTAGAAGCTACATCATTACATAAATTTAAAACAGAAATAGACAGTTTCCTAGAAGTAAATGGAATTAAGGGTTACGGGGAGCGGGCAGGAATTTGGACATGAGTCTAGGTTCGGATCGGTCATGGCCCTGTGGGTAGCGGAGCGGGCCCAGGGGCCGTGTAGCCTGATCCTGCTCCTATTTCATGTGTCTAATTCTGTTAGATTCAGGAGATGGTTCTGTGATAGTGGATTGGTGGTTAGGATCAGATCAGCCATGATCTTATTGAATGGCGGAGCAGGCTCGAGGGACCGATTGGCCTACTCCTGCTCCTATTTCTTATGTTCTTATGTCAGCGAGTGGCCAAGGGCCACCTGATCTTCACCTGGCAGCAATTGCTCTGCCCCACCTGCACGCCCAATCCAGGCAGGAAGTGGTTGGCAGTATTTAACTAAGGCCCAGAAGGTAAAATGACTGGCTCCCGGTTAAGCAACACAAGTTAACTTAAGGCCAATGTAAGTCAGTGAGCACAGGGGTGATGGGTGAACAGGACCTGGTGCGAGTTAGGACACGGGCAGCAGAGTTTTGAGTGACCTCAGGTTTACACCAGAAACCCGCTCCAAGCTGAAACGCGCCATGTAATGTCAGTATCAAAAATGTACAGCAGTTCACGGACAACTAAAAGTAAAAGAAGTTAAACTAACAATGCATGTGTTTCAGTTTTTATTTCCTGGAAATATATATTTCAAATGTCATGTGCTAGCTATAAAATGTTATCTTTGGGAGTCATACTGTGCTTTGGTGAATAGGATATTATTGGGACATTTCTTTGACAGAGTTATGAATGATACACGTTATTTTTTTATTTTAAGGCACTGATCAAGATGAGAGTCATTTTTGCACTTTTTTCACTGAACATAAGAACATAAGAACACAAGAAATAGGAGCAGGAGTAGGCCAATCAGCCCCTCGAGCCTGCTCCACCATTCAATAAGATCATGGCTGATCTGATCCTAACCTCAAATCTTCTATCACTCTCCATCCCACCCGAACCCATGTGATCTCCCGGGAGAGGCGAAAAACCAGATAAAAAACCCAATGGCCAATTTGGGAGAAAAAATCTGGGAAATTCTTCTCCGACTCATCTAGGCGATCGAAACTCTTCCAGGAGATCACTCTGTCCCTATATTTTCTACAGTACTTACCTTCTGTAAAGGCGATCTCCACCCCAACCAGGAACAGGAATAAAACCATCTCCTGAAATCTAACGCAGAATTAGAACACAAGGGGCCAGAAATTCCAGGCCAGAAGCGTGAGTGCGGTCGGCTTACTCACGCTTCTGGCCGTTGGAAATGCCGGCGTTCAGCATGAACAGCGCATGCGGGGAACGCCGGCATTTCCAGACCTCGAGCGCGTGCGACTGCACAGGCAGCGCTTGCGCAGTGAACTTCGTGGATTTCATTCATGAAATCCGTGAGGGTAAGTCCTTAGAAGTTACACGTGAAAAAATCAAGTGTAAAGTTGTTCATTGGCTGCGGAGGAAGATATATTTTATCGTGGAGCTTTTGAAATGCAATATTTTTGTTTGCGAAAGGGAGGGAAGTTATTTTAAGAAATTTTAAGTAAGTTTTAAAGTTAAAATTTTTTTTTTTTTTAAAGGGTTTTCAGAACGGTAGGTAGAAGGAGCAATTGTGGCTGTGTGAATGGAATGTGAGAATGAGTTATGTATGTATGTCCACATATATTCCTTTACGTATATGTATGTATGTTTTATATTCCTTTACTATGAATGTATGTTTTTAATTATGATTTTCCAATAAGTTACTTTCTCTGAAAGTCATAATTAAATAATACATTCATACACATAAGTAAAGGAATATATACATAACACGCAAAGGAATATATACAGACATACATACTTTCAGAAGCTCCACGATAAGAAATATCTTCCTCCGCAGCCTCTGTAGCAACTGTACCCATGCTTTTTTCATGTGTAAGTTGTAATGACTGGACCTCACTGAAAGCATTAATGAAAGCGGCAAATTATACTGCGCACGCGCTGCCTGTGCAGTCGCACGCGTTCTGCCTCTGAACCCCTTCGTTCAGAGGACAGGAAATGCCGGTTTTCCCCACATGCACTGTGCATGCTGAAAACCGGCATTTCATCCGGCCAGATGCGTAAGTACCCCGACCGTACTAGCGCATTTGGAAGGGAATTATTGGGCCAACATTTTACATGTCAATAAAATAAAAAATTTAACACTTGCACGACTTGCCCCCTCGCATCTGCGACTGAGGGTCCAAGGAGGTGCATTGCGCAAGAGGTCATCATCGCACGTATCCTCACACTGTTCCCTTTGGGGAACTGTATGAAGTGGTGGAAGGATTTATGGCCGTGATTAACGCTCATTCCGTGACCGTAACCATCTTTGAACCAGCCATTAGGGTGGTTAGTCCTATGGCGGGAGGGTTTTACGGGCTCCCACAACCCATCTGAGGGGGGGGGGGCCACCAACACCCACGGACGCAAGTATCCCGCTGGATGTCCACCCAGAATTTAAAGTTGGAGCTCCGACTCCACTTGCCGGGACTGTCTGGAGTGGGGTTCAAAACCCTACTCCTTCTGGCCCAACGGCGGGGATGCTTACTGCTACGCAAAAGGCCCACTCCGCACAAAAGGTGACACCCATACGTTTCCTGCGCCTTTTCCCTCCCCGTGACTGGAACCCTATGCTGCCATTTCACGTAGCTAATCGGATTGGGCGTTTGTCATAGCGGTAGGATCCCCGCCGCTGGGCCAGATCAGGGTAGGGTTTCGAACCCCGCTCCAGACAGTCCCGGCAAGTGGAGTCGGAGCTCCGGCTCTAAATTCTGGGTTGACATCCAGTGGGATATTTGCGTTCGTGGGTGTGGGTGGCCCCCCCTCCTTGTATAGCTTGTGGGAGCCCGTAAAACCCTCCCGCCATAGGACTAACCGCCCTAATGGCTGGTTCAAAGATGGTTACGGTCACGGAATGAGCGTTAATCACGGCCATAAATCCTTCCACCACTTCATACAGTTCCCCAAAGGGAACAGTGTGAAGACACGTATGACGACGACATTGCTAAATAAATAAATGGAATTTAAAAAATTCTTTTAGGGCTTTTAAAAGTCTTTAAATTGCTTTAATTCTCTTTAAAACTACTTCAGATTACTCAAAATAATGTAAACATTTAAAAAAGTTTATAAAAGTCACCAAAATCTTCAAAAAACTTCCAAAAACCTATTTAAACTGCTGCTTTGCATGTAAAAAAGCAAAGCAGCTTGACAGAAACATTGGGGGCGTGTCCAGTGAAACTGAGACCTCAAGGGGCGTGTCTCACTTACACTGCACGCTCCTGGGTCCGCGCTGGCTGCACTCCTGGGTGGCATGACGTCATACGCTGCCCGGGAATGTGCTTTCAATTTCTCCAAGTTCAGGCGTCCCAGAAGCTGATCGGCAGGAGCGCGGGGTAAGTGCAAATACGGGGCTTGCACGCGCTGCAAGCCCCGTTCTGGAATTTCTGGCCCATTAAGTAGGAGCAGAACCAGGGTACACGGCCCCTGGGCCCGCTCCACTACCCATAGGGCCATGACCATTCCGAACCTAGACTCATGTCCAATTTCCTGCCCGCTCCCCGTAACCCTTAATTCCCTTTACTTCTAGGAAACTATCTATTTCTGTTTTAAATTTATTTAATGATGTAGCTTCCACAGCTTTCTGGGGCAGCAAATTCCACAAACCTACCACCCTCTGAGTGAAGAAGTTTCTCATCATCTCAGTTTTGAAAGAGCAGCCCCTTATTTTAAGATTATGCCCCCTAGTTCTAGTTTCACCCATCATTGGGAACATCCTCACCGCATCCACCCGATCAAGCCCCTTCACAATCTTATATGTTTCAATAAGATCGCCTTTCATTCTTCTAAACTCCAATGAGTAGAGTCCCAATCTACTCAACCTCTCTTCATATGACCACCCCCTCATCCCCGGGATTAACCGAGTGAACCTTCTTTGTACTGACTCGAGAGCAAGTATGTCTTTTCTTAAGTATGGACACCAAAACTGTATGCAGTATTCCAGGTGCGGTCTCACCAATACCTTGTACAACTGCAGCAATACCTCCCTGTTTTTATATTCTATCCCCCTAGCAATAAAAGCCAACATTCCATTGGCCTTCTTGATCACTTGCTGCACCTGCATACTAACTTTTTGAGTTTCGTGCACCAGGACCCCCAGATCCCTTTGTACTACAGTACTTTCCAGTTTCTTGCCATTAAGATAATAACTTGCTCTATGATTTTTCCTGCCAAAGTGCATAACCTCACACTTTCCAGTATTGTATTCCATCTGCCAAATCTCTGCCCACTTACTTAGCCTGTCTATGTCACTTTGCAGGTTTTTTATGTCCTCCTCACTCACTACTTTCCCTCCCATCTTTGTATCATCTGCAAACTTTGATATGTTACACTCGGTCCCCTCCTCCAAATCGTTAATTTAGATTGTAAAGAGTTGGGGACCCAGCACTGACCCCTGCGGAACACCACTAGTTACTGATTGCCAGTCTGAGAACGAACCATTTATCCCAACTCTCTGCTTTCTGTTAGAGAGCCAATCCTCCACCCACGCCAGAATATTACCCCCAATCCCGTGATTTTTTATCTTGAGCAATAATCTTTTGTGTGGCACCTTGTCAAATGCCTTTTGGAAGTCTAAATACACTACGTCCACTGGTTCTCCTTTATCCACCCTGTATGTTACTTCCTCAAAGAACTCAAGCAAATTTGTCAAACATGACTTCCTCTTCATGAAACCATGCTGAGTTTGTCCTATTAAATTATGTTTATCCAAATGTCCCGTTACTGTCTCCTTAATAATTGACTCTAACATTTTACCAACCACAGATGTTAGGCTAACAGGTCTATAGTTTCCAGCCTCCTGCCTACTACCCTTTTTAAATAAGGGTGTTACATTAGCAGTTTTCCAATCTGCCGGGACCTTTGCTGAGTCCAGGGAGTTTTGGAAAATTATTACCAATGCATCCACAATCCCTAACGCCACTTCCCTCAAGACCCTAGGATGTAAGCCATCCGGTCCAGGGGATTTATCCGGCTTGAGTCCCATTATTTTACCAAGTACCACTTCCTTAGTGATTTTAATCGTATTTAGCTCCTCTCCCCCTAGAGCCCCCTGTTTGTCCAGTGTTGGGATATTCTTAGTGTCCTCTACCGTAAAGACTGATACAAAGTATTTGTTCAGCGTTTTTGCCATCTCCATGTTTCCCACCATTAATTTCCCGGTCTCATCCTCTAAGGGACCAACATTTACTTTAGCCACCCTTTTTCTTTTTATATAACTATAGAAACTTTTGCTATCTGTTTTTATATTTTTTGCTAATTTACTTTCATAATCTATCTTCCCTTTCTTAATCAATCTTTTAGTTATTTTTTGCTGTCTTTTAAAGACTTCCCAATCTTCTATCCTCCCACTAGATTTGGCTACCTTATATGCCCTTGTTTTTAGTCGGATGCTATCCTTAATTACTTTACTTAGCCACGGATGGCTATCTTTTCTTTTACACCCTTTTTTCCTAAGTGGAATATATTTTTTTTGGAAGTTGTAAAATAACTCCTTAAATGTACACCACGGATCATGTACCGTCTTACCCTTTAATCTATTTTCCCAGTCCACTCTAATCAATTCCGCTCTCATACCTTCATAGTCTCCTTTATTCAAGCTCAGCACGCTTGTTTGAGATCCAACCTTCTCTCCCTCTACTTGAATAGGGAATTCAACCATGTTGTGGTCTCTCATTCCAAGGGGATCCTTTACTAGGACATTTTTAATTAATCCTGTCTCATTACACAGGACCAAATCTAAGGTTGCTTGCCCCCTGGTCGGTTCAGTTACATACTGCTCAAGAAACCCATCCCTAATACACTCAATGAACTCATCCTCAAGGCTGCTCTGCCCAATTTGATTTGTCCAGTTAATATGATAGTTAAAATCCCCCATAATTATAGCTGTTCCCTTATTACAAGCCTCAACTATTTCCTGATTAATACTCCGTCCAACAGAGTTGCAACTGTTAAGAGGCCTATAGACTACGCCCACTAGTGTTTTTTCCCCCTTATTATTCCTTATCTGTACCCAAAATGTTTCAGTATCCTGCTTCTTTGACCCAATATCATTTCTCTGTATTATAGTGATTCCTTCCTTTATTAACATAGCCACTCCACCTCCCCTCCCTTCCTGCCTGTCCTTCCTGATTGTTAAATAACCTGGTATGTTTAATTCCCAGTAATGGTCACCCTGCAGCCATGTTTCTGTAATGGCCACAAGATAATACCCATATGTAGTTATTTGTGCCGTTAACTCATTCATTTTGTTACGAATGCTACGTGCATTCAGATAAAGAACTTTCAAATATGTTTTGTGACACTTAGTTCCTGTTTTTTTCCCCTTTTACTACTTTACCTTTTACTCCATACCTTCTGTCCCTTCCTGACACGTTCTGTTTTTTAATTTCCCCACTGCTACCTAAGTCTATGACCTTCTCCGTTGTCATTTCTGTTATTTGCTCTCCAAAAACCTCCCCCCCACTAATTAGTTTAAAGCCTTCTGGAGAGCCCGAGTTATATGATTCGCCAGGACTCTCGTCCCAGCACTGGCCAGGTGGAGTCCGTCCCAACAGAACAGCTCCCTCCTGTCCCAGTACTGGTGCCAGTGTCCCAAGAAGCAAAACCCATTTCTCCCACACCAGTCTTTGAGCCACGCATTTAACTCTTTAATTTTATTTATCCTAGCCAAATTCGCTCGTGGCTCAGGTAATAATCCAGAGATTATTATCCTTGAGGTTCTGTTTTTTAATTTGACCCCTAGCTGCTCATAATCCTTTAACAGAACCTTCTTCCTTGTCCTATCTACGTCATTTGTACCAACATGGACCACGACAACTGGATCCTCCCCCTCCCACTCCAAGTTTCTTTCCAGCCCAGAAGAGATGTCCTTAACCCTGGCACCGGGCAGGCAACACAGCCTTTGGGACTCCCGCTCTTGACTGCAGAGAACCCTATCTATCCCCCTAATGATACTATCCCCTACCACTACAACATTTCTTTTTACTCCCTCCACTTGAATGGCCCCCTGTACCACGGTGCTGTGGCCAGGTTGCTCATCCTCCCTGCAGTCCCCGCTCCTGCCCTCACAGGGAGTAAGAACCTCAATCCTGCTTGACAAGAGCAAGGGCTGCGGCTCCTTCAACACTACATCCTGGATCCCTGTACCTTCCTCACTCATAGTCACACCGTCCTGTCCCTGACCACGGACTACATCTGCAGTAATTAATTTCATAGGTGTGACCACCTCCTGAAACATAGAGTCCAGGAACTTCTCCCCCTCCCTGATGTGTCGCAGTGTCTGAAGCTCGGTCTCAAGCTCTTTAACATGGAGTTTGAGTTCCTCTAGCAGCAAACACTTATCGCAAATGTAATCACCGTGAGACTTAATGGGGTCCACCAGCTCCCACATTTCGCAACAGTGACACATCACCTGTTCACCCATATCTGTGTAATTAATTAAATTTCTTATTATTAGTTATGAAGACCCTCTGCCCCGATATAGATGATTAAATATTACACCACTATTTAATAGGACTTACCAACTTAAAGGTATAGAAGAGAAGGAAGAGAACCTACCAACCAGCTGATCACCAACCTCCCTCGTGGAAGCTGTCTGGGGGACCTGTCCGGTTGAATTGTCTCGCAGCTCCGCGTCCGCAGTGTTGGATTAGCCTGAGGGAGGGAAGCAAAACAGAGCAACAAGCACCCCCTCACCTCCCACTTGCCCGAACTCTCCCACTTACCAAAGTCTGCTTAAACTCAATGCGATTGCACTCAGCCTGCAGCAATAAGCCCGCCCCTTTTTATACCCGGATTCTACTTCTGGTTTAAACTCCCCGACAGCTTAAGTTACTCTAAAAAATGTAACTTACTTCAAATAATTCACTTTTTTACTCACTAAAATTCAGTAAATGCACTTAAAAGACTTTTTCTGCCACTTACCAAAGTCTGCTTAAACTCAATGCGATTGCACATCAGTATTAAGTACAGTTCCCACCACTTACATCGTCCATGCTTAGCACAGACAGCCGCCTATATCAGGCAAATGGTGCTAGCCATTTGCCATTGTCGTAGGAGTCAAATGTAAAGGTGGCGCTTACAACATATTAAGTAGGCCGACTATTTCAGGCAGTTCAATAAGTTCTTACCCTGTACTTATCGACTTATCGGGTCTTCAAGCAGTTTCAATTAGCTGTTCATACCTCATTAAAGTGCGATTACTTTGGTGATGAGATTCTGGATGCAACTGCCAACAAGTAGGAGATGCAGTTGCTAAGTGAGATTTCCTGTTTTTAAAAAATATGTTGGCTACTTACCATTCATTGCTTATACCGGGCATGTTAGTGTTTCCGCGATATGCCCGCTATATGTGGTAAAACCAAAAAGGTAAGTAATCCATGCTTGGTATAACATGGATAAAGCTCCCTGTGATCTGCCATGAAATATGTTTTTATTCCAGTCTCAAAAGGGTATCCTGTCCTTCAACAACAACAACTTATATTTATATAGCGCGTTTAACGTAGTAAAACACCCCAAGGCGCTTCACAGGAGCTTTATCAAACAAAACTACACAAAGCCATGTAAGGAGATATTAGGGCAGATGGAGGTAGGTTTTAAGGAATGTCTTGAAGGAGGAAAGAGATGTAAAGAGGTTGTGGTAAACCACTTTTACCGTTCACTATCGTTACACTATGGTTATCACTGTTTATATCGTTACACTATGGTTATCACTGTTTACACTGTTGTATCACTACACAAGGTCACCTCTTGGCACGCTGTTATACCTGGGCTGACCACAGCTGACTCCGCCCATGGCTCCGCCTGCTTGCCCAGGTATAAAGGTGGTCGACTGGCTAGTATTCCTCCTTGTTGGACCCGATCACCCACGAGGGTGGGCTTTGTTATTTAGCCAATAAAAACCTATAGTTAATATCTTAACTCGTCGCTTTTCATTGGATGAATTGATAGGTATATCAGAGGTGGAGCGGTTTAGGGAGGGAATTCCAGAGCTTAAAGCCTTGGCAGCTGAAGGCACGGCCGCCAATGGTGGAACGATTAAAATCGGGGATACTCAAGAGGCCAGAATTTGAGGAGCAAAGATATCTCGGAGGTTTCTAAGGCTGGAGGACATTACAGCGATAGAGAGGGGCGAGGCCATGATGGGATTTGAAAACAAGGATGAGAATTTTAAAATCGAGCCGTTGCTTAACCGGAAGCCAATGTAAGTCAGCGAGCACAAGGGTGATGGGTGAATGGGACTTGGTGTGAGTGAGGACACGGGCAGCAGAAAATGGGAGCCCAGCCATTTAACAGTGTGTTAAAATACTCAAGCCTCGATGTAACAAAGGCAAGGATGAGGGTTTCAGCAGCAGATGAGCTGAGGCAGGGGTGGAGTCGGGCGATGTTACCAAGGTGGAAATAGGTGATCTTAGTGATGGCACGGATATGTGGTCAGAAGCTCAGCACAGAGTCAAGTATGACACCAAGGTTGCGAACTGACTGGTTCAGCCTCAGACAGTTGCCAGGGAGAGGGATGGAGTCAATGGCTAGAGAATGGAATTTGGAGCAAGCACTGAAGACAATGGGCT
This sequence comes from Somniosus microcephalus, assembly GCF_052327205.1. Lineage (NCBI taxonomy): Eukaryota > Metazoa > Chordata > Chondrichthyes > Squaliformes > Somniosidae > Somniosus > Somniosus microcephalus. The sequence goes on from NC_141002.1 coordinate 69,855,106, forward strand.
AGATTTTCTTGAAGCCATCAGGCGGGGTTTCAGGCGTGTGGGGGGGGGGAAATCTTGAATTTGGGGGTTCCGACACCATGCCGCCCAAAACCCCGCCCCACATAAGTTTCAGGGGCGGCGGGTACCTGCCCCGCACTGGGACCCGCCGAAACCAGGCGGGAAGGGATTAGTGCCAATTAACTGCCTGTTAACAGGTAGTTAACAGGCAGTTTTTAGCCTAATCCCTATTTTGAGGGATTTTGTGTGGGTTTCCCGATGACTCCAAACCACGCCAGGTTAGAGCAGGCGGGCCGTCGGGTTGAAGGAGTTGGAGGGGTCGCGATGTTGGCGCTCAGGTGAGTGATGGGTGCATAAGTATAAAGGTAAGTGTGTTTGGTGTGTCTAAAGTGTGTAAAGAACTTTTACTTACCTGTACTTACCTTAACAGCCTTTCTTCCTGTAGCTGTCGGGAGCCCATCACTCAGCCGGAACTGAAAGCTGAATGGCTGCGATCTGTGAAAAGTGACAGCCTTCAGCTTTGAGTGCCGGTAAGAGTTCTAACTGAGACTGTGAAGAATGACTCATGGTAGAACTCAGACTGTCAGTGTTTCACAGCTTCAAACAGGATGAAATTTCAGTCTGTGACATCACCTGTTGCCGGGTGGCCCTTAATTGGCCTGTTGAGCCCGCTGGGCGGGCTCAACAAGGTCAATCAAGGAAATATCGCGCAGATTGGCCGGACGTCGAAGTAGGCAGGTCAAAAACCCGAAAGGGGAAGTCCCGCCTTCTTCCCGACAGGTTCGGGAAAATCTACCCCAATGACTTTGGTCTTCCCAATATTTAGTTGGAGGAAATTTCTGCTCATCCAGTACTGGATGTCAGATAAGCAGTGTGACAATTTAGAGACAGTGGAGGGGTTGAGAAAGGGGTGGTGAGATAGAGCTGGGTGTCGTCAGTGTACTAGTGGAAACTGACGCTGTGTTTTCGGATGATGTCGCTGAGGGGCAGCATGTAGATCAGAAATAGGAGTGGGCCAAGGATAGATCCTTGGGGGACACAAGAGGTAACGGTGTAGGAGCGGGAAGAGAAGCCATTGCAGGTGATTCTCTGGCTACGACTGGATAGATAAGAATGGAACCAGGTGAGTGCAGTCACACCAAGCTGGACGACAGTTGAGGGGTTGGAGGAAGATGGTGTGGTCAACTATGTCAAAGGCTGCAGACAGGTCGAGAAAGAAGACATTGTTTTGTCTCCCACGTGAACTCTTCTTGTGACTATTCTCAGGGAGACTGTTGTATTTATCCACAGGGTTATCCCATATACAAATCTTGTTGCAGATACTATCCTGTTATTTCCTACACTACAAGTATAATGAAAACATTTAAATGTAAATAATGTCAAAATGTGATCGTTCTTGCCATGCATAGATGAATCAACAGGACCCGAGCATTTTTTTTTTCTGTAGCTAAGGAAAAGACTAGTAAGCCAACAGTATTTCACTGCCCTACAGCTAGTAAATACTAAAATAAATTACGTAAAAACTCATTTAATTACTAACCTACTTGGGCATTTCCCACCTGAACATTCTACTGTGCTCTCAAGAAGGGAATTACAGTGAAGATTTTTTTTCATTCACGGGATGTGGGCACCGCTGGCAAGCCCAGCATTTATTGCCCATCCCTAATTGCCCTTGAGAAGGTGGTGATGCATCACTTTCTCTGAACCACTGCAGTCTGTGCAGTGAAGGTACTCCCACAGTGCTGTTGAGTAGGAAGTTCCAGGATTTTGACCCAGCGACGATGAAGGAACAGCGATGTATTTCCAAGTCAGGATGGTGTATGACTTGGAGGGGAACTTGGAGGTGGTGGTGTTCACATGTGCCTGCTGCCCTTGTCCTTCTAGGTGGTAGAGGCTGTGAGTTTGGGAAGTGCTGTTGAAGAAGCCTTGGCGAGTTGCTACAGTGCATTTTGTAGATGGTACACACTGCAGACACGGTGCACCAGTGGTGGAGGGATGAATGTTTAAGGTGGTGGGTGGGGTGCCAATCAAGCGGGCTGCTTTGTCCTGGATGATGTCGAGCTTCTTGAGTGTTGCAGCTGCACTCATCCAGGCAAGTGGAGAGTATTCCATTATAATCCTGACTTGTGCCATGTAGATGGTGCAAAGGCTTTGGGGAGTAAATAAGTGAGTCACTTGTCGCAGAATACCCAGCCTCTGATCTGCTCTTGTAGCCACAGTATTTATAAGAACATAAGAATTAGCAGGAGTAGGCCATAAGGCCCCTCGAGCCTGCTCCACCATTCAATAAGATCATGGCTGATCTTCGACCCCAACTCCACTTTCTCGCCCAATCTCCATATCCCTTGATTCCCCTAGAGTCTAGAGTTTGGTCCAGTTATGTTTCTGGTCAATGATGACCCCCAGGATGTTGATAGTGGGGGATTCGATGATGCGAATATCGTTGAATATCAAGGGAAGGTGGTTAGACTTTCTCTTGTTTGAGATGATCATTCCCTGGTATTTGTGTGGCGCGAATATTATCAGCCCAAGCCTGAATAATAATAATAATAATTCAACTTTATTGTCATTGCACAAGTACATGAACAACAAAATGTGATCTTGCAAGCTCCCATGAGTCCAGTACAAATAACATTAACATTAAACGTAAATAGCACCGTCCTGGGAGAAGCAAAGCCGCGGCGTCTGTGCGCGCCGCCATTCCATTTCCACCATTCCGACAATCTTCAGCCCAACACCCAGGCCTGCTCACCAGCCGCCCCTCCCGGGGCTCCTTGCATGACTTTCTCACCAACCACCCCTCCTCGGGGCTCCTTCCGTGACCTTCTGCACCTGGTCTTCCCTGATGGTCACCCCTCCATGGTACTAACTAGGCCTGGCTCTGCTTAGCTTCCAAGCCTTGCCAGTGACCCTGTCCCTAGTCCCAGGAACAATGTTGTCCAGGTCATGCTGCATGCAGGCACGGACTACTTCATTATCTGAGGAGTTGCGAATGGAACTGAACACACTGCAATCATCAGCGAACATCCCCACTTCTGAGCTTATGATGGAGGGAAAGGCATTTATGAAGCAGCTGAAGGTGGTTGTCCTGGTGGCTAACACTGCCTTGAGGAATTCCTTCAGCGATATCCTGAGGCTGAGGTGATTGGCCTCCAACAACCACAACCATCTTCCTTTGTGCTAGGTATGAATCCAACCAATGTGACTTCATTTTGAGGTACGCCTCTTGCTGCTCCTGGCTTGCTCTTCTACACTCCTCAGTGAACCAGGGTTGGTCCCCTGGCTTGATGGTAATGGTAGAGTGAGGGATATGCCGGGCAATGGGGTTACAGATTGTGATGGAATAGAGTTCTGCTGCTGCTGATGGCCCACAGCACCTCATGGATGCCCAGTTTGAGCTGCAAAATCTGTTCTGAATCCCATTTAGCACGGTGGTAATGCCACACAACGTGATGGAGGGTGTCCTCCATGTGAAGACGGGTCTTCGTCTCCACAATGACTGTATGATGGTCAGTCCTACCAATGCCATCATGGACAGATGCTTTTATGACAGGTAGATTGGTGAGGACGAGGTCAACTAGGTTTTTCCCTTGTGTTGGTTCTCTCATCACCTGCCGCAGGCCCAGTCTGGCAGCTATTTCCTTCAGGACTTGGCCAGCTCGGTCAGTAGTGGTGCTCCCAAGCCACTCTTGATGATGGACATTGAAGTCCCCCACCCAGAGTACATTCTGTACCCTTGCTGTCCTCAGTGCTTGTTCCAAGTGGTGTTCAACATGGAGGACTACTGATTCATCAGCTGAGAGAGGATGGTAGGTGGTAATCAGCAGGATGTTTCCTTCCCCATGCTTGACCTGATGCCATGAGACTTTATGCGGTCCGGAGTTAATATTGAGGACTCCCAGGGCCACTCCCTTCTGACTGTATACCACTGTGCCGACACCTCTGGTGGGTCTGTCCTACCGGTGGGAGAATTCTGGGATGTTGGCTGAAAGGTATGATTCTGTGAGTATGACTATGTCAGGCTGTTGCTTGACTAGTCTGTGGGACAGCTCTCCCCATGTTGGCACAATCCTCAGATGTTAGTGAGGAGGACTTTGCAGAGTTGACTGGGCTGGGTGTGCATTTGTTGTGTCCAAATCTGATGCCTTGTGGTCCATCCGGTTTTAACATAGAAACATAGAAGATAGGAGCAGGAGTAGGCCATTCGGCCCCTCGAGCCTGCTCCGCCATTCAATGAGATCATGGCTGGTCATCCAAATTCAGTACCCTGTCCCTGCCTTCTCCCCATATCCCTTGATCCTTTTAGCCTTAAGAAATATATCCAAGTCCTTCTTGAATATATTTAATGAACTGGCCTCCACCGCCTTCTGTGGCAGAGAATTCCACAGGTTCACCACTCTCTGGGTGAAGAAATTCCTCCTCATCTCAGTCCTAAATGGCTTACCCCTTATCCTTAGCCTATGACCCCTGGTTCTGGACTCCCCGGCCATTGGGAACATCCTTCCTGCATCTAGTCTGTCCAGGCCTGACAGAATTTTATAGGTTTCGATGAGATCCCCTCTCAATCTTCTAAACTGCTCCCAATCCTCGGGTTTGCTGCTTTTTTTGGCCAATTTATATGTCCTCTCTTTGGATCTTATGTTATCCCTAATTTCCCTTGTTAGCCACGGTTGAGTCACCTTTTTTGATTTATTTTTATGCCAAACTGGGATAAACAAATTCTGTAGTTCATCCATGCGATCTTTGAATGTTTGCTATTGCCTATCCACCGTCAACCCTTTGAGTGACATTACCCAATCAATCCTACCCAGCTCGCGTCTCATACCATCATAGTTCCCTTTATTTAAATTCAGGACCTTAGTCTCTGAGTCAACTACTTCACTCTCCATCTTAATGAAGAATTCTATCATATTATGATCGCTCCGACCCAAGGGGCCTCGCACAACAAGATTGCTAATTAATCCTTTCTCATTGCATAATACCCAGTCTAAGATGGCCTGATCTCTAGTTGGTTCCTTGACATATTGGTCCAGGAAACCATCCCGTATACACTCCAGGAATTCCTCCTCCACAGTATTGTTACTAATTTGGTTAGCCCAATCTATATGTAGATTAAAGTCACCCATGATGACTGCTGTGCCCTTATTGCACACTTCTCTAATTTCCCTTTTAATGCCATCCCCAACCTCTGTATTACTGTTTGGGGATCTATACACCACTCCCACTAACGTTTTCTGCCCTTTGGTATTTCTCAGTTCTACCCATACAGATTGCACATCATCAGAGCTAATATCTTTCCTTACAATTGTGTTAATCCCCTCTTTAACCAGCAATGCTACCCCACCTCCTTTTCCCTTTTGCCTATCTTTCCTGAATATTGAATACCCCTGGATGTTGAGTTCCCAGCCTTGGTCCCCCTGGAGCCATGTTTCCGTAATCCCAATCATATCATATTCATTTACCTCTATTTGCACTGCTAATTTATCCACCTTATTACGAATGCTCCTTGCATTAAGACACAAAGCCTTCAGGCTTGTTTTTTTAACACTCTTAGACCTTTTAGAATTATTATTTACTGTGGCCATGTTTGTTTTAAACCCTTGATTTCTCTGATTGTCACCTTTGTTTTTCTCCTTCCTGTCTTTTGCTTCTATCCTTGTTTCCCTTTCCTTTGTCTCCTTGCTCAGGTTCCCAACCCCCTGCCATTTTAGTTTAAACCCTCCCCCACAGCACTAGCAAACACTCCCCCAAGGACATCGGTCCCGGTCCTGCCCAGGTGCAGACCGTCCGATTTGTACTGGTCCCACCTCCCCCAGAACCAGTTCCAATGTCCCAGGAATTTGAATCCCCCCCCCCCTTGCACCATTCCTCTGGCCACGTATTCATTTGAAGTATCCTTCTATTTCTACTCTGACTAGCACGTGGCACTGGTAGCAATCCTGAGATTACTACCTTTGAGGTCCTATTTTTTAATTTACCTCCTAACTCCCTATATTCAGCTTTTAGGACCTCATCCCGTTCTTTACCTATATCGTTGGTACCTATATGCATCACGACAACTGGCTGCTTACCCTCCCTTTCCAAAATTTTCTGCAGCTTCTCCGAGACATCCTTGACCCTTGCACCAGGGAGGCAACACACCATCCTGGAGTCTCGTTTGCTGCCGCAGAAATGCCTATCTATTCCCCTTACAATAGAATCCCCTATCACTATAGCTCTACCCCTCTTTTTCCTCCCGTCCTGTGCAGCAGAACCACCCCTGGTGCCAGGAGGTTGGCTGCTGCTGCCTTCCCCTGTTAAGCCATCCCCCCCAACAGTATCCAGAACGGTATAACTGTTCGAGAGGGGGATGACCCCAGGGGATTCCTGCACTACCTTATTGCGCCTAGTATTCTGCCTGATGGTCACCCATTCCCTTTCTGCCTGTGCAACCTTTACCTGCAGTGTGACCACCTCCCTAAACGTGCTATCCACGACTTCCTCAGCCTCGCGAATGCTCCAATATGTATCCATCCGCTGCTCCAGTGCCGCAATGCGGTCTGTCGGTAGCTTCAGCTGGACACACTTCCAGCACACATGGTCGTCAGGGACACAGGAAGTGTCCCTGATATCCCACATAGCACAGGAGGAGCAAACTACGGGGCTGAGCTGTCCCGACATGACTTACCCTTTAATTCCTTTAAATTAAGTTAATTTTTTGGTTACCAGCAGTCCCCGCTACACCTCAGAGCTTAGAAACTATAAACCATAGAGTTTAAGTTTGGAAAAAAAGGAGAAAGAGAGAAATACTCACCAACCAATCACTTACCTGCTTTCTGGTGACGTCACACTTTGATTACTTTTTATCTCTCCCACTGCTGAATTGGTCGGGCCTCACTGCTGCCGCTTTTATGCTCCGCCTCGCTCCTCACGCCACACCCAGGTCCGCCGCTGTGGTCGGGCCTCGCCTCGCTGCTGCCGCTTTTATGCTCCGCCACGCTCCTCACGCCACACCCAGGTCCGCCGCTGTGGTCGGGCCTCGCCTCGCTGCTGCCGCTTTTATGCTCCGCCTCGCTCCTCACGCCACACCCAGGTCCGCCGCTGTGGTCGGGCCTCGCCTCGCTGCTGCCGCTTTTATGCTCCGCCTCGCTCCTCACGCCACACCCAGCTCCGCCGCTGTGGTCGGGCCTCGCCTCGCTGCTGCCGCTTTTATGCTCCGCCTCGCTCCTCACGCCACACCCAGGTCCGCCGCTGTGGTCGGGCCTCGCCTCGCTGCTGCCGCTTTTATGCTCCGCCTCGCTCCTCACGCCACACCCAGCTCCGCCGCTGTGGTCGGGCCTCGCCTCGCTGCTGCCGCTTTTATGCTCCGCCTCGCTCCTCACGCCACACCCAGGTCCGCCGCTGTGGTCGGGCCTCGCCTCGCTGCTGCCGCTTTTATGCTCCGCCTCGCTCCTCACGCCACACCCAGCTCCGCCGCTGTGGTCGGGCCTCGCCTCGCTGCTGCCGCTTTTATGCTCCGCCTCGCTCCTCACGCCACACCCAGCTCCGCCGCTGTGGTCGGGCCTCGCCTCGCTGCTGCCGCTTTTATGCTCCGCCTCGCTCCTCACGCCACACCCAGGTCCGCCGCTGTGGTCGGGCCTCGCCTCGCTGCTGCCGCTTTTATGCTCCGCCTCGCTCCTCACGCCACACCCAGGTCCGCCGCTGTGGTCGGGCCTCGCCTCGCTGCTGCCGCTTTTATGCTCCGCCTCGCTCCTCACGCCACACCCAGGTCCGCCGCTGTGGTCGGGCCTCGCCTCGCTGCTGCCGCTTTTATGCTCCGCCTCGCTCCTCACGCCACACCCAGGTCCGCCGCTGTGGTCGGGCCTCGCCTCGCTGCTGCCGCTTTTATGCTCCGCCTCGCTCCTCACGCCACACCCAGGTCCGCCGCTGTGGTCGGGCCTCGCCTCGCTGCTGCCGCTTTTATGTTCCGCCTCGCTCCTCACGCCACACCCAGGTCTGCCGCTGTGGTTATTATTATACTTTTTTGTAGCAGTTTGGTACAACTGAGTGGCTCACTCGGCCATTACAGAGGCCAGTTTTACAGAAGAGAATCAATAACACCCATATTAATTTTTCTTCATAGGGACTTGATTTTTTTAATTAAAAAACATGTATGCAGAATTGTAATTTTAGTTAAACTGCTTCACTTTTTACAATTACAGTAAAACATGTAGCAGTCAAAATGTTGAGGCTTGCTGGTGCTGCATTTCACCCATTTGGTTTATTTTCATTGAGTAATTGCATGTTTCATTTGAGCTGTAAGGCCTATTGAAATCTCAACATTTAAACCCAAAAATAGCAAGCTTCTGCAGAATGGCCGTTAATTTATTTATCAGTGGCATTGTAAAACTACTGGTAGTTAACTTTTTTAATGGAATATACTTATCTGTACCTTTTGCAATCTTTTTTAAAAACATCCCACTGTTGCTCTAGATTCCTGTGGGCCAATTTTTCGTTCCACCTTGCCTCACCTAGCTCACTCATATTTCTAAAATCTGCCCTAATCCAGTTTTTGTATTTACTTTTCCCTTTCTAATCTTAAGGATCTTAAACCTTATCATATTGTGGTCAGTACTGCAAAGGTGGTCACCCACATTTAGCTCAGCTACCTGATCTGTAAAATTATTCATAAAACAAACATAAAAACAGTGGTCCCCACACGGATCCCTGCGGAACACCATTTCCCACTTTCTTCCCTTAACCCCTACCTTCAGTTTTTTGTTTTGTAGCCATCTTTCAATCCATTCTGATACCTGGCCCCTAGCTCCACATGTCCTGACGTTTGTCATGAGTCTATTAACACCTTACCGAAGGCCTTTTGAAAGTCCCAGTATACCACATCCATTGCATTGCCCTTGTCCACCATTTTTGTTATTTCTTCAAATAATTCAATATGGTTGTTAAAACGTGACCTTTCTTTTAGAAGTCCAGGTTGACTATTTTTTATTATATTCTCCATCTCTAGATGTTTTGTTATCTGATCTTTTAACAAAGATTACAATATCTTTCCCACCCCCAGTTTTAAGCTAACTGGTGCATAGATCCCTGGATTAGTTCTATCTCCCTTTTTGAAGATAGGAATTACATTTGCTGTTCGCCAGTCCTCTGGCACTATTCCTTTTTGCTATTGGATTTTTCTATATGTATACTGGTGCCTCTGCTATCGCTTCCCTAGCTTCTTTCAGTATCCACAAGTAAAATCCATCTGGACCCGGGACTTATCCTCCTTAAGATTGGCTAATTGTTGTAATATTGTTCTTGACTTCGTCTACTGTTGTCATTTCCTCTTTGTTAACTTCTTCAGTGAAAACTGAGGCAAAGAATCTATTCAGTATTCCTGCTATTTCAGTATCTTGTGAGTTTATATTGCTCATTCCTTGGTGGACCTATCTGTATCTTAATTCTCCTTTTGTTACTTATGCGAGTATAGAATACTTTACTATTTCTTTTTATATTCTTTAATATTTTCAAATAATTTGTCTATTTAACCTCTTTCCTAAGCCCATCATATTCCCTTTTCTCATTCTCTCCTTTATTGCTTATGTACTTTCTGTATGCCTTTTTCAGGAGAATTTCCTTGACCAGTATGTTCTTGGCCCAACTAGGAAGGAGGCATTGCTGGATCTGGTGCTGGAGAATGAGGTGGGCCAGGTTGACCAAGGATCTGTGGGAGAACACAAGGGTACGAGTGATCATCGTATCATAAGATTTAGATTAGCAATGGAGAGGAGCAAGGAACAATCTAGAGTGGAACTTCTAAACTGGAATAGGGCTAACTTCAATGGGATGCGAAAGGATCTAGCCAGAGTAAAATGGAACCAAAGACTGACAGGGAAAACTGTAACGGAACAATGGGAGATCTTTAAGGAGGAGATGTTCCAAGTACAAGCTAGGTACATTCCAACAAGAGGGAAGGGTAAGGTAACCAAAGCAAGGGCTCCTTGGATGATGAGGGAAATAGAGAAGATGATGAAACAAAAAAAGAGGGTGTATGATGAATGTCAGGTGAATTCTTCAAGGGAGAACCAGACCAAATACAGTAAGTTGAGAGGGGAAGTGAAGATGAAAATAAGATTGGCAAAGAGAGCATATGAGAGTAGAATGGCAGTTAACATAAGAGGGAACCCAAAAATCTTCTACAGGCATGTAAACAGTAAATGGGTAGTAAGAGGTGGGGTGGGGCCTATTAGGGACAAAGAAGGTGATATATGCTTAGAGGTGCAGGGCAAGGCTAGAATACTCAATGAGTACTTTGTATCAGTGTTTACTAAGGAGGTGGATGCTGACAAAATATCAGTAGAAGTGGAAAAGGTAGAAGAAATGGAAGGGGTGAAAATTGATAGACAGGATGTACTTGATTAATCTACTGGAATTTTTTGAGGATGTAACTGGCAGAATAGATAAGAGAGAACCAGTGGATGTGGTGTATTTGGACTTTCAGAAGGCTTTCGATAAGGTCCCGCATAAGAGATTGGCGTGTAAAGGTAAAGCACATGGGATTGGGGGTAAGGTACTGACTTGGATAGAGAACTGGTTGGCAGACAGGAAGCAAAGAGTTGGAATAAACGGGTCTTTTTCCGAGTGGCAGGTAGTGACTGGTGGGGTACCGCAGGGATCGGTGCTCGGACCCCAACTACTCACAATATATATTAATGAACTAGATGTAATATCTCCAAGTTTGCAGACGACACAAATCTGGGTGGGCATGTGTGCTGTGAGGAAGATGCAGAGAAACTCCAGTATGATTTGGACAGGTTGGGTGATTGGGCAGATGCATGGTAGATGCAGTATAATGTGGATAAATGCGAGGTTATCCACTTTGGTGGCAAAAACAGGAAGGCAAATTATTATCTGAACGGCAATAGATTGGGAGAAGGGGAAGTGCAATGAGACCTGGGTGTCCTTGTGCACCAGTAGCTGAAGATAAGCATGCAGGTGCAGCAGGCGGTTAAGAAGGCAAATGGTATGTTGGCCTTCATAGCGAGAGGGTTTGAGTACAGGAGCAAGGATGGCTTGCTGCAGTTGTACAGGGCCTTGGTGAGACCACACCTTGAGTATTGTGTGCAGTTTTGGTCGCCTTATCTGAGGAAGGATGTGCTTGCCATGGAGGGAGTGCAGCGAAGATTCACCAGACTGATACCTGGGATGGCAGAAACATAGAAGATAGGAGCAGGAGTAGGCCATTCGGCCCCTCGAGCCTCCTCCGCCATTCAATGAGATCATGGCTGATCATCCAAATTCAGTACCCTGTCCCTGCCTTCGCCCCATATCCCTTGATCCCTTTAGCCTTAAGAAATATATCCAACTCCTTCTTGAGTATATTGAATGAACTGGCCTCCACCGCCCTCTGTGGCAGAGAATTCCACAGGTTCACCACTCTCTGGGTGAAGAAATTCCTCCTCATCTCAGCCCTAAATGGCTTACCCCTTATCCTTATACTATGACCCCTGGTTCTGGACTCCCCGGCCATCGGAAACATCCTTCCTGCATCTAGTCTGTCCAGGCCTGACAGAATTTTACAGGTTTCGATGAGATCCCCTCTCAATCTTCTAAACTCCAGTGAGTATAAGCCCAATCGACACAATCTCTCCTCATACGTCATTCCTGCCATCCCAGGTATCAGCCTGGTGAATCTTCACTGCACTCCTTCCATGGCAAGAATGTCCTTCCCCTTTTCCCAATCTATTGCCGTTCAGATAATAACCTGCCTTCCTGTTTTTGCCACCAAAGTGGATAACCTCACATTTATCCACATTATAGTGCATTTGCCATGTTTCTGTCCAATCACCCAACCTGTCCATATCATACTGGAGTTTCACGACATCCTCCTTAAAGCATACCCTCCCACCCAGCTTTGTGTCATCTGCAAATTTGGATATATTACATCCAATTCCCTCATCCAGATCATTAATATATATAGTGAACAGCTGGGGTCCTAGGATCGATCCTTGCGGTACCCCACTAGTCACTGCCTGCCACTCGGAAAACGACCCGTTTATTCCAACTCTTTGCTTTCTATCCACCAACCAGTTCTCTATCCAAGTCAATACCTTGCCCCCAATCCCATGTGCCTTAATTTTGCACACTAATCTTTTATGCGGGACCTTATCGAAAGCCTTCTGAAAGTCCAAATACACCACATCCACTGGTTCTCCCTTATCTATTTTACCAGTTACATCCTCAAAATTCCAGTAGATTGGACAAGCACGATTTACCTTTTGTAAATCCATGTTGACTTTGTCCGATCCTGTCACTGCTTTCCAAGTGCTCTGCTATTACATCTTTTATAATGGACTCTAGCATTTTCCCCACTACCGATGTCAGGCTTACCGGTCTGTAATTCCCCGCTTTTTCTCTACCACCTTTTTTGAATAGTCGGGTAACATTAGCTACCCTCCAATCCATGGGTACTGTTCCAGAGTCTATCAAGTTCTGGAGGATGACCAGCAATGCATCTACTATTTCTAGGGCCACTTCCTTAAGTACCCTAGGATGTAGATTATCAGGTCCTGAGGATTTATCGACCTTCAGTCCCATCAATTTTCCTAACACCATTTCCCTACAAATACTGATTTCTTTCAGTTCCACCCTTTCATCAGACCCTATGTTCCCCGGCATCTCTGGGAGGTTATTTGTGTCCTCCTTTGTGAAGACAACCAAAATATGTATTTAGTTGGTCAACCATTTCTTTGTTCCTCATTATAAATTCCCCTGATTCTGACTGCAAGGGACCTATGACCAGGAATGACGTATGAGGAGAGATTGGGTCGATTGGGCTTATATTCGCTGGAGTTCAGCAGAATGAGAGGGGATCTCATTGAAACTTATAAAATTCTAACAGGATTAGACAGACTAGATGCAGGAAGGATGTTCCCGATGGCGGGGTGTCAAGAACCAGGGACACAGTCTAAGGATAAGGCGTAAGCCATTTAGGACTGAGATGAGGAGGATTAATTAAAAATGTCCTAGTAAAGGATCCCCTTGGAATGAGTGACCAAAGCATGGTTGAATTCCATATTCAATTAGAGGGTGAGAAGGTTGGATCTCAAACAAAAGTACTGAGCTTGAATAAAGGAGACTATGAAGGTATGAGAGCGGAATTGATTAGAGTGGACTGGGAAAATAGATTAAAGGGTAAGACGGTACATGATCAGTGGTGTACATTCAAGGAGTTATTTTACAACTTTCAAGAAAAATATATTCCACTGAGGAAAAAAGGGTGTAAAAGAAAAGACAGCCATCCGTGGCTTAGTAAAGTAATAAAGGATAGTATCCGACTAAAAACAAGGGCATATTTAGGGTAGCCAAATCTAGTGGGAGGATAGAAGATTGGGAAGTCTTTAAAAGACAGCAAAAAATAACTAAAAGATTGATTAAGAAAGGGAAGATAGATTATGAAAGTAAATTAGCAAAAAATATAAAAATAAATAGCAAGAGTTTCTGCAGTTATATAAAAAGAAAAAGGGTGGCTAAAGTAAATGTTGGTCCCTTAGAGGATGAGACCGGGAAATTAATGGTGGGAAACATGGAGATGGCAAAAACGCTGAACAAATATTTTGTATCAGTCTTTACATTAGAGGACACTAAGAATATCCCAACACTGGACAAACAGGGGGCTCTGGGGGGAGAGGAGTTAAATATGATTAAAATCACTAAGGAAGTGGTACTCGGTAAAATAATGGGACTTAAGGCGGATAAATCCCCTGGACCTGATGGCTTACATCCTAGGGTCTTGAGGGAAGTGGCGGTAGGGATTGTGGATGCATTGGTAATAATTTTCCAAAACTTCCTGGACTCAGCAAAGGTCCCGGCAGATTGGAAAACTGCTAATGTAACACCCTTATTTAAAAAGGGTAGTAGACAGAAGGCTGGAAACTATAGACCAGTTAGCCTAACATCTGTGGTTGGTAAAATTTTAGAGTCCATTATTAAGGAGACAGTAACGGGACATTTGGATAAACATAATTTAATAGGACAAAGTCAGCATTGTTTTATGAAGGGGAAGTCATGTTTGACAATTTTGCTTGAGTTCTTTGAGGATGTAACATACAGGGTGGATAAAGGGGAACCAGTGAACGTAGTGTATTTAGACTTCCAAAAGGCATTTGACAAGGTGCCACACAAAAGATTATTGCTCAAGATAAAAAATCACGGGATTGGGGGTAATATTCTGGCATCGGTGGAAAATTGGCTATCTAACAGAAAGCAGAGAGTTGGGATAAATGGTTCATTCTCAGACTGGCAATCAGTAACTAGTGCTGTTCCGCAGGGGTCAGTGCTGGGACCCCAACTCTTTACAATCTATATTAACGATTTGGAGGAAGGGACCGAGTGTAACATATCAAAGTTTGCAGATGATACAGAGATGGGAGGGAAAGTAGTGAGTGAGGAGGACATAAAAAACCTGCAAACGGACATAGACAGGCTAAGTACGTGGGCAGAGATTTGGCAGATGGAATATAATACTGGAAAGTGTGAGGTTATGCACTTTGGCAGGAAAAATCATAGAGCAAGTTATTATCTTAATGGCAAGAAACTGGAAAGTACTGCAGTACAAAGGGATCTGGGGGTCCTGGTGCACGAAACACAAAAAGTTAGTATGCAGGTGCAGCAAGTTATTAAGAAGGCCAATGGAATGTTGGCTTTTATTGCTAGGGGGATGGAATATAAAAACAGGGAGGTATTGCTGCAGTTGTACAAGGTATTGGTGAGACTGCACCTGGAATACTGCATACAGTTTTGGTGTCCATACTTAAGAAAAGACATACTTGCTCTTGAGGCAGTACAAAGAAGGTTCACTCGGTTAATCCCGGGGATGAGGGGGTTGACATACGAGGAGAGGTTGAGTAGATTGGGACTCTACTCATTGGAGTTCAGAAGAATGAGAGGCGATCTTATTGAAACATATAAGATTGTGAAGGGGCTTGATCGGGTGGATGCGGTGAGGATGTTCCCAATGATGGGTGAAACTAGAACTAGGGGGCATAATCTTAGAATAAGGGGCTGCTCTTTCAAAACTGAGATGAGGAGAAACTTCTTCACTCAGAGAGTGGTAGGTCTGTGGAATTTGCTGCCCCAGAGAGCTGTGGAAGCTACATCATTAAATAAATTTAAAACAGAAATAGACAGTTTCCTAGAAGTAAAGGGAATTAGGGGTTATGGGGAGCGGGCAGGAAATCGGACATGAGTCTAGGTTCGGATCGGTCATGGCCCTGTGGGTGGCGGAGCGGTCCAGGGGCCATGTAGCCTGGTCCTGCTCCTACTTCTTGTGTTCTAATTCTGTGTTAGATTTCAGGAGTTGGTTCTATTCACAGGGATTAGTGGAGACCACGGGAACAGGCTGCCAGCTAGGAGTCCTTCAAGAGTAAATTGGGCCTGTTCCTGGCTGGGGTGGAGATCACCTCTTACAGAAGGTGAGTACTGCAAGAAATACAGGGACAGAGTGATCTCCTGAAAGAGTTTCGATTGGCTAGATGGGTCGGAGAGGAATTTCCCAGAATTTTTATCCCAAATTGGCCATTGGGTTTTTTATCTGTTTTGTCGCCTCTCCCGGGAGATCACATGGGTTCGGGTGGGATGGAGAGTGAAAGTAGATTTGAGGTTAGGATCAGATCAGCCATGATCTTATTGAATGGTGGAGCAGGCTCGAGGGGCCGATTGGCCTACTCCTGCTCCTATTTCTTATGTTCTTATGAATTTCTTCACCCAGAGAGTGGTGAACCTGTGGAATTCTCTACCACACAAGGCAGTTGAGGCCAATTCATTAAATATATTCAAGAAGGAGTTAGATATATTTCTTAAAGCTAAAGGGATCAAGGGATATGGGGAGAAGGCAGGGACAGGGTACTGAATTTGGATGATCAGCCATGATCTTGTTAAATGGTGGAGCAGGCTCGAGGGGCCGAATGGCCTACTCCTGCTCCTATCTTCTATGTTTCTATGTTTCTACTACTGCTTAGAGTGGATAAGTCGCCTGGTCCAAATGGCTTGCATCCCAGGTTGCTAAGGGAATTGGGGGAGGAGATAGCAGAAGGGCTTACCATAATTTTCCAATCTTCCCTAGATGCAGGGGAGGTGCCTGAGGATTGGAAAGTGGCAAATGTGACACTAATGTTCAAGAAAGGGTATAAGGACAATCCTAGTAACTGCAGGCCGGTCAGTTTAACATCAGTGGTGGGTAAAGTTTTAGAAACAATGATCAAGGAAAAGATTAACGGGCACTTGGAGTGGTTTAGCTAATTCAGGAGAGCCAACACGGATTTATAAAAGGCAGATCGTGTTTGAATTATCTCATTGAATTTTTTGATAAAGTAACAGGGAGGATTGATGAAGGGAATGCAATGGATGTTGTCTACATGGAATTTCAGAAGGCGTTGGACAAAGTACCACATAGAAGGCTGGTTAACAAAATTGAGGCTCATGGAATAGGTGGGTCAGTCGCTGCTTGGATAAGGAATTGACTTAAGGACAGAAAACAGCAAGTTGTGGTAAATGGCTGTTTTTCAGACTGGAGGATGGTAGACAGTGGTGTTCCTCAGGGGCCAGTGCTGGGGCCACTGCTTTTTTTGAGATATATAAATGACTTCAATATTGGAATACAGAGTGGAATTTCTAAAATTGCAGATGACACCAAACTTGGGGGTGTGGCAAACAGTGATGATGAAAGCAATCGACTGCAACAGGACATAGAAAGGCTAGCAGAATGGGCAGACAAGTGGCAGATGGAATTTAATACAGAGAAGTGTGAGGTGATGCATTTTGGCAGAAGGAACAGCGATAGGCGATATACACTTAATGGCACAGTTTTAAAGAGTGTGTAGCGACAGAGGGACCTGGGAATTAATAGGTCCCTGAAGGTGGCAGGACATATTGACAGAGTGGTTAGCAAAGCATATGGGATCTTGGGCTTCATAAGTAGAGGTATTGAGTACAAAAGTAGATAAGTTATGCTGAACCTTTATAAAGCGCTGGTTAGGCCACAACTCGAGTATTGCTTCCAGTTCTGGTCACCACACTTTAGGAAGGATGTGAAGGCACTTGAGAGGGTGCAGAGGAGATTTACCAGAATGGTTCCAGGGATGGGGGATCTTAGCTACAAGGACAGGTTGGAGAAGCTGGATTTGTTTTCATTAGAGCAAAGGAGGTTGTGTGGTGATTTGATAGAGGTGTACAAGATTATGACAGGTTTGGATAGGCTAGACAAGGAAAGGCTGTTCCCCCTAGTTGATGGTACAAGGACTAGGGGACACAGATTTAAGGTTTTGGGCAAGAGATACAGGGGGGACGTGAGGGAAAACTTTTTTACGCAGCAAGTGGTGAGGACCTGGAACTCGCTGCCGACGGAAGTGGTGGAAGCAGACACACTCAATGTTTTCAAGGGGAGACTGGATAGGCACTTGAGGGGAAATAAACTTGCAGGGCTACGGGGATAGAGCGGGGGAATGGGACTGACTGGATTGCTCTACAGAGAGCCGGTACGGACTCGATGGACCGAATGGCCTCCTTCTGTGCCGTTATGACTCTATGGGCTCGAATTTCCAAGCTCCGAGGAGGCGGGTTTGGAGGCGGGAGTGGTGGGAAAATTGCAGAATTGGGGGGCAGGAACCCATCCCGCCTCCGTGCCAATGTCCCAGGAGGCGGGTATCCGACCTGTAGTGGGAGCCGCCTCCCCGAGATGGGAAGGGGACTAGTGCCAATTAACTGCCTGTTAACAGGCAGTTAATAGGCAGTTTTTTGCCTAATCCCTATTTTTATCCCTGAAGTGTGGGCTTCCCGACGGCTCCGAACCACGTCAAGTTAGCGAGGCGGACCGTCGGTCTGAAGGGGTTGGAGGGGTCGAGATGTCCGTTGAGCAGGTGAGTGATGGGTGCATGTGTGCAGAGGTAAGTGTGCGAGGTAAGTGTAAAGTGTTTTAATAAGTTTTACTTACCGTTACTTTCTCCTGCAGGCTTCCTCCCTTCAATTCTCAGGAGTCCCTCAGCTCACCGGCACAGAAAACAGAATGGCCGCTGAACTGTCAAAAGCTGCAGCCTCTGCTTTCTGGTCTGGAGAGCTCTCTAACTGAGCCTGAGTAGAAGGACTCAAGTTAGAAGACAGATTGTCAGTGTTTGACAGCTTCACAGAGCTGACAAATGCTGATTTTTCATCTGTCAAAAGCTCTTGACAGATGAAACGACAATCGCTGACATCACCAGTAACCAGGTGTCCCTTAATTGGCCTGCTGAACCCGCTGGGCGGGCTTAACAAGGTCAATCAAGGGAAAATAGTGTGGGTTGGCCACAAGTCGAAGGAGGCGGGACTACAACCCAAAAAGTAGGAGTCCCGCCTCCAAAAGCTCCCCATTGACAAAATCCAGCCCTATGACTCTTTAGATTCAATTATATCCTCACATCTTTATTTATCAGTGGCACCTCATTCTTGGCTAGTTTGTTCTTATATTTTAGTGGAATATATTTCTCCTGAGCTCTATTAATTTCTACTTTAAATATTGCCCACTGTTATTCTACTTCTTTGTCTGCCAATATTTTTCTCCAGCTTATCTTCCTTAACTGCATCCTCGTTCCCTCATAGGTGGCTTTTTTCCCAAACTATTACTTTGGTCTTTATCCTATCTGTACCTCTCTCAATGATCATCTCAAACTTTTTTATATTGTAATCACTATTTCCTAGGTACCCTCCCACGCATACCTCTCTTATCTGCTCCGGTTCATTTGCCATTACTAGGGCTAACAGCACTTCATTCCTTATGGGGCTTCTTACAAATTGGGTTAAAAAGAAGCCTTGTACACACTGTCAAAACCCAATCCCCTTCTCACTCCCTTCACCTGCCAGTTTATTGGTCCACGAATATTGCATTGAGTTGCTGCGACAAGCGTAAGACCCCAATTGAAATATTTAAATGAGGTTCCCGCACGGGCTGGCATTTTGAGATCCACTTGAAAATTGAGTTGGGCAAGCCTTAAGCGGCCAGTGGGTGGGTCTCTTTTTAAAATAAAAATTGCTTGCCTATCACCCTGTTTTACAGCAACACCATAACATTCTTCTTAATTGAAACAGCTGATTAATGACCTTTTACACCACATGTTGGTTTTTAACAGTGTAAATTTCAAGTTAGGTTATTTCAACTTAACTTCAACTCATAACACTCAAAAATACAATGATACCGTGACAGATTAATAGAAACTGTTGTCATAGCAACACTGAAGCACTCAATGTTCTGCCTTAACACAGTTTGTTGACCCAAGGAAAAAAAATAGATTTGCTCTAGATCTTGTCTGAGGTCCCTGTTTGAAGCTGTAAACTAGAAAAATAAGTGGAACCTTAAAATGTCAAAGATATGAATCAAAGATTGAGTGAAAATGGTAATTTTTTTTAAGTGGCTGTAACTCCTGTGGTGCCCTCAGCAGAATAAGAGTAGCAGAAGTTAGCATCCTTCTGCTAATTTATCATGAAGTCACAATTGGTGTATAAGGTAGCAATATCCTTATTTGCAGGTGTTAATACACCTTGTACAATTATACAGGGCTAAGTCCAAGCAAGACTACTACAAATTCCAATTTGCTACATCTAACTTATCAACACTGATATGTTTAGGACACACAACCAGAAATTAGTTGGAATAATTCAAATCAACCATCTCAACAGAGTAGAATGTATAAAAACAAACAATAATGAACATAACATAACATGATGTGCTGGCGGTGGTAGAAACACAGAATAGAAATAGCAAAAACGACGACATATTGCTGCAGCAGAATCGTATTCATGCAGTTAATTAAATTTAAAGATGCTTTCTTTGCCATGAAACCAGCAAGAGCAATCACAGAGGTGTTATCTTTAGAAAACTCCACTGCCTCTATCCCCGAGGCCATAATCATCTCAAAGGAGGGCAGTGACCAGACACAAGATAATTTAAAATCCTTGCGCAGGGAGAAACCAATGTACAGCTTCTGAAACTGTACCACCCAGGGAACAAGAGTCCACTGTGTTACTGATCAGCAGGAAGACTCATCATCAGTCACCCAATCCTCCACAGGCTCTTCTCCTGATATATCACACAAGCAACAAGGTTTTCAACAACAGGGCAGGTTAAAACATCAATTACAAATGATAGATGCTGGCCTTTCAACACATTCACCACTATCCCAGAGCTTGATTAAAAAAAGGAAAGAATCTGCTTTATTAAAACATTAGCAGCACCTATAGCAGTGTGCCGAGTCTGGTTACCTCCAGATGCTAACCTGGCCGCAATGCGTAATATTATGCATTTGGATTAGCTACAGATACCAGAGGAGATTATCATGCCAGTCAATCTGCTCATCACACTGGTACAAAATCAGCATTGCTCTTCCACATTGCTCCAGCATCTTGCTGCTCATCTGAAAGGCTTACTGTGGAGCTTCTGTGTCCAAAATGTAGTTCTCCTGTGGCGAGTGATCCAGCTTGGAGTGGTGTGCTGAAACTTCCTTCTTTCCCTGCAGGCTTGAAATGCCTTGAATGAAATGAAAAAAACGACCCATAATTTAGCAGTAATTGGCAGTCTTTTTCAGACAGGCTACGAGGATAGTTCATCAGAACACAAGTGTCACTGTGCCTCTAACCCATGCTATACCTGACCTAGTGTGCTTTGATGCTAACTCTGGGTTCAAACAATCAGAATGTGCTCTTTCCCAAGTCCTTATATTCTTTATTTTGGCAGGCACAGAGTACACTAAAACTTAAACCCCTTCCATCTATTGAAACTGCTGACGTTACTGTATCCTGTGCACTTTATAAAATGATTATTCACCATTGCTGTCTACAATAACACTTTTATTTTTAGGGGAGGATGAGTGAAAGGGTTTGTTGCACTCTCCTAATTATGATTATTGCAACACTTGAGAAACATAGTACACATGTTAACCAAGCCTTTATAGTGCTAATTTGTAACTTATAACAAAATAAAAATATATTGATACCCCATATTGTTCATTTTATAGCAATAAGAAACATTCACTCATAGTCCCATTTCCACATCAGCCCATATATACAGTGACCAATGTTATAATTGATTTTTATCTTGTGGACATTTAGCATATTCACTATCATGTGATGTGATCATTTACTGCACTGAAATAAATGATTCATTACAGTTCATTAACACTTGTGGCTTTCAATGCATAATGCTTCAGTGGAGTATTATACTTATACCATAAATGTACTTCAGATTGGTTCAATTTTCTAATTTGTTGCAAAATTATTGTTCAAATCATGTTATAGGCACGAGCAAGGCAAAGGTGAGGCTTTTTTTAGGGAAGGCAGAGCAGTCTGTGTCATCGTGTAACACAGGTTGAATGTGAGATTGTATTTGAACAGCAACAACTAGCCTTTATAAGGTGCCTTTAACGTAGCAAAATGTCTCAAGGCACTTCGCAGGAGCGTTATCAAACAACATTTGATACCGAGCCACATAAGGAGCTATTAGGATAGATGACCAAAAGCTCAGTCAAAGAGGTAGGTTTTAAGGAGCATCTTAAAGGAAGAGAGAAAGGTAGAGGGGAGGAGAGGTTTAGGGAAGGAATTCCAGAGCTTAGGGCCTCGGCGACTGAAGGCACAGCCACCAATGGTGGAGTGATTAAAATCGGGGATGCACAAGAGGCCATAATTGGAGGAGCTCAGAGATCTCGGAGGGTTGTTGGGCTGGAGGAGGTTAAAGAGATAAGGAGGGGTGAGGCTATAGAGGGATTTGAAAACAAGGATGAGAATTTTAAAATTGAGGCTTTGCCGGACTGTGAGCCAATGTAGGTCAGCTTGCACATGGTTGATGGGTGAATTGGACTTGGTGCGAGTTAGGATACGGGCAGCAGAGTTTTGGATGAGCTCAAGTTCATGGAGAGTGGAAGATGAAAATGAGTGAAAGACTAAAATAGAAATGAACCCAGCTCCTGCTCCCATATAAGATTTATTGTCTGATTATGTATGATAGTGAAAAGTGCAATAGATAAATTATATTTGCAGCGAAGTGTTGCTGAGCTACCTGATTTTTGGTTATCTGCGCTTGTATAGAATCAACAGATAGCAACTCCTAACTGCGCAGGTCACAGCCAGCAAGGAAGAGAAAAGAGCACCTGCAGGTTGGTGCCTTGTCTTACGTTACACTTTTCATTACACATCTATACAAAACAGAAGTATGACACCTCTTCATATTGCAAAACAATGTAAATCAGGTGTGATACAAATATTTTTAAATGATTTGCATGAAACTGAAATAATCAGTTTTATTTAGTATACTTCTGCAATATTAGTTTAATGATATAACTTTTTTCAACTAGTGAAGGGCCATGTGTGAGGCTCAGATTCTAGAATCACTTGAATATATAGCATCAAAATGATTTACTGGCTTCATTTGTTCTTAATGATAATCTTATGAATGCATTTTAAAATGGCTTCTGGCACAGATTTCTGATGAATGTTTTTGGCAAGGCAGAAAGCGTGATAAAAAGATGTGACTGGAATAATCTCTAGTATTAAGGGAAACTAGTTCTTCTTCCTTCATTATCCTGCAGATCCCATAAGTAAATCAGGCAGACTAATGAGAGAATTGACAAATTATGCCAGCCTATTCTAACTTAAGCTACCCAATTCTCTTTCCTTTGCCCTATATAGGGAGCCCTCAAGTGGTAATCTTTGGTTCTTTTTCTCCTGTTGTCAGCATCAGTAGCAGTTGCTTGTTTGAATAAGGAAAAACTTCGAGACAAAATGTAGGGTTTTTTATACCGAAGTCTTGTGAATTACAGTATTTTCAATACAGCACATTTCAATTTTAACTAAAAGTTTTAAATCAAATTTAATTGGTCAGTGTCAGATCCTAACTTCAAAATTAACTATAACTACTGCATCGAGCAATTATAATGAATCACCCTGATGATTTCACAAATTATGACTTAGGATTGCATACTTTCTGCCAATGCTATCAAAGATTTTTTGTTTTAAAAGATCCAGTGATCAGTCCCATGATGGCTGAATGATGAATCCTTGGTACAAATTGGCTCACACAACCTTCTGTTCCCACTTCTTTGAAGGTAATCTGACCACGAAAATTGAGGAGGACTTAACCCAAGTGCTTTTCCCCTATCCAACTTAGCATCACATGAATGTTTTCCTTGGCACTGAATACAGTTATTAAAAAGTCCCTTTGTTTAGTTTTCTTTGTAAACACTTTGTGATAAAAATAATAACTTCCGGGAAGTTATGTCATCACTTCCTGTGAACTATGAACTATGAACTGTGTACATACCTCACTTCCTGTCATGTGTCACTTCCTGTTGGACTGGTATAAATACTGGTCTGTTCAGTATTGTAAGAGGCTTCTACCAGAGGCATGGTAAAGACCTCTCTTGTATATAGTGTGTTTATAAGTTACTTAAAGCTTACTTTAAAGTTATTTGATGGTAAGCCTCCTTTTTCTTACATCAATTTAAGTAACTTAGTATTTACACTCACAAATACTAGACCTTCGGAAAAACTCGGAATTAAGGATCCAGGGAACCACCCATCATGGAGAAAATCCTTAGACCTATTCGTCTGGACTTGGACCCGAATGCACCAGCAGCTGGCAGGGTATGGAAGCATTGGTACCGTACTTTTGAGAATTTTCTGGATGAATGTGAAGCGGATGCTCCTGCTAGATTGAAGATACTTATCAATTATGTGACCCCAAAAGTGTTCGAATATGTTGATGAATGGGATAATTACGATGAGGTGATTCGGGCACTTAAGAAACTGTATGCCAAGACCCCAAATGAGGTCTATGCTAGACATCTACTGGCCACAGCCCAACAAGGGCCAGGGGAATCAATTGACGAATTCCTGCAAGAACTTCGCAGGCTCAGCGTAGATTGTAACTTTCAGGCAGCCTCAGCTGAGCTGTACCGCCAAGAAATGATTCGTGATGCTTTCATCTGCAGGATTGCCTCTCCATTTATACGCCAGCGTCTACTAGAAAGTAAAACACTTGAGCTACAAAAAGCTTTTGACCTAGCTTGTTCACTGGATTTGGCAAAGAGAAATGCAGACCTCTATCAGCTGCCCAGATCTCGATCTGCTGCTGTAGCTGCAACCAGACAATTCAAGCGGTCTCAGGTGAACCTTATCATGGGGGAATCTAATTCTGATAATTCTGATGAAGAAGAGGAGGACGACCCCACTTTAGCAGCCTCTTGGCAATCTAGGAAGGAATGCTTCTTTTGTGGAGATGCTTTTCACCCTAGGAAAACCTGCCCTGCTCGCAATGCAATCTGCAGTTATTGCGGGAAAAAAGGACACTTTGCTAAAGTTTGCCTATCAAGGGCCTCTACGAGGGCCAATCCAGCTAAGGCCTACCGAACTGCCCCAATTAGGGCCTATCAAGATGCTCCAGCTAGGACCTATCAAGCTTCCTCTCGAGCTCTCTCCCGAAGAAGCACACCGAGAGTTTTAGCCACTCTCTGTGCAACGACACCAATTACAGCTGCTTGCCCACAGAACCTGTCTCATGCAGCCACAAAAATTTCAATTAAAGGGCATACCTTAGATGCCTTAATTGACTCAGGAAGTACTGATAGTTTCATTAAGGAACAGATTGTTGCGAAATTGAAACTACATGTCTTCCCATCGGACCAGGCAATTGCGATGGCCCAGTCATCACTTAATACCAGAATCTCCGGCTTTTGTGTTGTTGATATGACACTTCATAGTCGTATGTATCCCTCCACCCGACTTTCGGTGCTCAAGGACTTATGTAGTGATCTCCTCTTAGGACTGGACTTCCAAAAACAGCATAAGAAACTCACCATTGAGTTTGGTGGATCCAAACCCGGACTTACTATTTCTAATATACCGTCTAAATTACCATTTTGTGCATTATCAGCAGCTTCACTTGATGAACCCTCATTATTTGCCAGTATTCCGCCTCAATGCCAACCGATAATAACGAAATCGCGGCGCTTTAATCAGGAAGACCAATCTTTTATTGCGGCTGAAATCTCTCGACTTCTAGCAGAGGATATCATTGAACCATGTTCGTCGCCCTGGCGGGCTCAAGTCGTCATTGTCAAGAACCCTTTAAAACCTCACAAACAGCGACTATGCATCGATTATTCGCAAACCATCAATCAATATACCGACTTGGACGCCTACCCATTGCCACGCATTGATGATATGGTTAATAAACTGGCCGAATACAAAGTGTTCTCAACTTACGATTTAAAAACTGCCTATCATCAGTTACCCTTGAAGGTCTCAGATAAGCAGTACACAGCCTTTGAGGCTAATGGACGGCTGTACCAATTTCGTCGCCTCCCATTCGGGGTTACTAATGGAGTGGCTGTCTTTCAACGGGCAATGGATGGCCTGGTTAAGCAGGAAAACCTAAGGGACACTTTTCCCTATCTTGATAACATTACCATTGCAGGTCACGATCAACAGGAACACGACTCCAACCTCCAAAAATTTCGGGATGCCCTCCATCGCCGTAATTTGACCCTGAATGAATCCAAATCTGTTGAGTCGCAACCGACCATCAACATCCTTGGCTACTGCGTAGGCAATGGTATCATTAAGCCAGACCCAGAAAGACTTCGCCCGCTCCAAGAGCTCCCGTCACCTAAGAATCCGGCTTCTTTACGTCGGGCTCTCGGTCTGTTTGCATACTACGCTAAATGGATTCCTCATTTTTCGGACAAAATCCAACCCTTGCTGCATGCTAGATCATTTCCACTGGGAACAGCGGCTGTTGCCGCCTTTAACCTTCTCAAAAAACAGTTGGAGAAAGCGGCTCTTCACTCCATTGATGAGAATCTCCCTTTCGTGGTTGAATGTGATGCCTCGGAGGTGGCGATCTCGGCTACTCTGAATCAGGAAGGTCGTCCTGTAGCATTTATGTCCAGGACCTTACAAGGTGCCGAGCTACATTATCCTCCGGTTGAGAAAGAAGCCACAGCCATCATAGAGGCAGTACGGAAGTGGAACCATTTTCTAGCTCGCCAGCACTTTACATTGATCACGGACCAACGATCAGTCGCCTTCATGCTCGATAATCGAAAACGAACCAAAATTAAGAATAATAAAATACAACTTTGGAGGATGGAACTGGCCTCTTTTGGTTATACCATTCTCTATCGGCCTGGCAAGGAGAATGTGGCCCCGGACACCCTCACACGGGCATTCTGCTCCACTATGTCATCCTCCACTCTCATGGATGTCCACAATGGTTTGTGTCATCCTGGCGTTACGCGCATGCTACATTTCGTACGATCACGGAATCTCCCTTTTTCCACTGGAGATGTAAAGAAAATATGCTCAGAATGCCGGCTTTGTGCGGAATTAAAACCTCAGTTCTTCCGCCCCTCAGATGGTATACTCATACATGCAACCCAACCGATGCAACGACTTAGCATCGATTTTAAGGGCCCAGTGCCCTCTTCAACTCGGAACACATATTTGCTCACCATGATCGACGAATATTCACGTTTTCCGTTTGCCTTCCCCTGCTCCAATATGCTGGCGTCCACAGTAATCTGCTGCCTTGAGCAGGTATTTTCTCTCTGTGGCATGCCGGCTTATATTCACTCAGATCGGGGTCCATCCTTTATGTCGAGGGAACTCAAGGACTACCTCTCAGAACGGGGAATTGCTACAAGCAAAACAACACCATACCATCCCATCGGAAATGGGCAGGTAGAGAGGTATAACGGTATCATCTGGAATTCCGTACGTCTCGCTTTAAGATCTCGGGGCCTACCAGACCAGCAATGGGAAACAGTGCTTCCGGATGCATTGCACTCTATACGGTCCCTGCTTTCTACAGCCACAAATACTACACCTCATGAGCGGTTCTTTGGATTCCAGCGTCGCTCATCTCATGGGACATCACTCCCGTCATGGCTAACTACTCCTGGACCTGTATTACTCCGAAGATACGTTCGGACGTCTAAAAATGACCCTCTTGTAGACGAGGTCGAACTAACCGATGCCAACCCCACCTATGCAAACATACGATATTCCGACGGCCGAGAATCTACCGTATCATTACGGGATCTGGCTCCCTGCCCACCAGGACCTAGTGGGACATCGGGTGATGGCATTTCACCAGGAAACTCTTGGGACCTATCGGGTACCCCTCTCCAGGATCCTGATCGGACACCAACTAGCTTGGTGCCGGTAGAACCCCGTGCTCAAGGTTGCGACCCTCCCAGTACCACGCATGAAAGTACTGGTCTGCCACAGACCAGCTCTGCACCTCCCTCTGAACAGAGGCAGTCTGACTTTGAACCTATTGGGGCTCGTACTCGAAGCCATGATCTCCCCGACCCTTCACAGGGCAATCCAGGCCACACGGACTCTGACCAATGGCCAACCGCATGTAAGCGGACCAGCGACCCTCTACGACGGGAATCCAAACGGGTGCGACTCTTCCTTGTTCGGCGGCTGCGGACCAAAAGGTAGACCACAGCCTCCTAAACCTGCAGGAGGGAAGGATGTGATAAAAATAATAACTTCCGGGAAGTTAAGTCATCACTTCCTGTGAACTGTGAACTATGAACTGTGTACATACCTCACTTCCTGTCATGTGTCACTTCCTGTTGGACTGGTATAAATACTGGTCTGTTCAGTATTGTAAGAGGCTTCTACCAGAGGCATGGTAAAGACCTCTCTTGTATATAGTGTGTTTATAAGTTACTTAAAGCTTACTTTAAAGTTCCTTGATGGTAAGCCTCCTTTTTCTTACATCACACTTTATTTAACTGAATACCTCCTTTCATTTTGTTGCGGTGCATTGCTTCTTATCATGATGTACTTGAAATGTGGTTCTTGAAAGGACTGAAACTGGAACCCAGGGAAAGTCATACAGTATTTGAGGGAGAAGATCATTGTGTACCAGCCAAAATATATCTGAAAGGAATAAATGATATTATGGCATGGCTAGGTTGGCTATGTGCCCTATCATTGGTAGTAACATTCATGCAGTAGCCTTCAGTCAAAGAATAATTAAATCTATACTTAATCATTTACCTTCTCTTGAACTCCAAAAAAAATCACTTAAATGAAAAATATGAGATTTACTAAGTGCTTTCAGTTTTACCAAAACTTGCACTTCTATAGCACTTATCTATACAGAGAGAAATCACTTTAAATTTTACAGGGTAATGGATAACAATCTTGTTGTACGAGGCCCCTTGGGTCGGAGCGATCATAATAAGAACATAAGAACATAAGAAATAGGAGCAGGAGTAGGCCAATCGGCCCCTCAAGCCTGCTCCACCATTCAATAAGATCACGGCTGATCTGATCCTAGCCTCAAATCTTCTATCACTCTCCATCCCACTCGAACCCATGTGATCTCCCGGGAGAGGCGAAAAACCAGATTTTTAAAAAACCCAATGGCCAATTTGGGAGAAAAAATCTGGGAAATTCCTCTCCGACCCATTTAGGCGATCGAAACTCGTCCAGGAGATCACTCTGTCCCTATATTTTCTACAGTACTTACCTTCTGTAAAGGTGATCTCCACCCCAACCAGGAACAGGAATAAAACCATCTCCTGAAATCTAACACCGAATTAGAACACAAGAAGTAGGAACAGAACCAGGCTACACGGTGATATACCTATCAATTCATCCAATGAAAAGCGACGAGTTAAGAAAGTAACTATAGGTTTTTATTGGCTAAATAACAGAGCCCACCCTCGTGGGTGATCGGATCCAACAAGGAGGAATACCAGCCAGTCGACCACCTTTATACCTGGGCAGGTAGGTGGAGCCATGGGCGGAGTCAGCAGTGGTCAGCCCAGGTATAACAGCGTGACAAGAGGCGACCTCGTATAGTGATACAACAGTGTGAACAGTGATAACCATAGAGTAACGATATAACAGTGATAACTATAGTGTAACGATAGTGAACGACAAAAGTGGTTTACCACACACGGCCCCTGGGCCCGCTCCACTACCCACAGGGCCACGACTATTCCGAACCTAGACTCATGTCCAATTTCCTGCCCGCTCCCCGTAACCCTTAATTCCCTTTACTTCTAGGAAGCTATCTATTTCTGTTTTAAATTTATTTAATGATGTAGCTTCCACAGCTTTCTGGGGCAGCAAATTCCACAAACCTACCACCCTCTGAGTGAAGAAGTTTCTCCTCATCTCAGTTTTGAAGGAGCAGTCCCTTATTCTAAGATTATGCCCCCTAGTTCTAGTTTCACCCATCATTGGGAACATCCTCACCACATCCACCCGATCAAGCCCCTTCACAATCTTATATGTTTCAATAAGATCGCCTCTCATTCTTCTGAACTCCAATGAGTAGAGTCCCAATCTACTCAACCTCTCATCATATGTCCACCCCCTCATCCCCGGAATTAACCGAGTGAACCTTCTTTGTACTGACTCGAGCGCAAGTATGTCTTTTCTTAAGTATGGACACCAAAACTGTATGCAGTATTCCAGGTGCGGTCTCACCAATACCTTGTACAACTGCAGCAATACCTCCCTGTTTTTATATTCTATCCCCCTAGCAACAAAAGCCAACATTCCATTGGCCTTCTTGATCACTTGCTGCACCTGCATACTAACTTTTTGAGTTTCGTGCATCAGGACCCCCAGATCCCTTTGTACTACAGTACTTTCCAGTTTCTTGCCATTAAGATAATAATATGTTAGAATTCTTCATTAAGATGGAGAGTGAAGTAGTTGACTCAGAGACTAGGGTCCTGAATTTGAATAAAGGAAACTACGATGGTATGAGGCGCGAGTTGGGTAGGATTGATTGGGGAATGTCACTCAAAGGGTTGACCGTGGATAGGCAATGGCAAACATTCAAAGACCGCATGGATGAACTACAGAATTTGTTCATCCCAGTTTGGCATAAAAATAAAACAAAAAAGGTGACTCAACCGTGGCTAACAAGGGAAATTAGGGATAGCATAAGATCCAAGGAGAGGACATATAAATTGGCCAGAAAAAGCAGTAAACCTGAGGATTGGGAGCAGTTTAGGATTCAACAAAGGAGGACAAAGGGATTAATTAAGAAGGGGAAAATAGAATATGAGAGTAAGCTTGTAGGGAACATAAAAACTGACTGTAAAAGCTTTTATAGATATGTGAAGAGAAAAAGATTGGTGAAGTCAAGCGTAGGTCCCTTGCAGTCAGAATCAGGGGAATTTATAATGGGGAACAAAGAAATGGCAACCAAATTAAATACATATTTTGGTTCTGTCTTCACAAAGGAGGACACAAATAACCTCCCAGAGATGTCGTGGAACATAGGGTCTGATGAAAGGGAGGATCTGAAAGAAATCAGTATTTGTAGGGAAATGGTGTTAGGGAAATTGACGGGCGTGAAGGCCGATAAATCCCCAGGGCCTGATAATCTACATCCTAGGGTACTTAAGGAAGTGACCCTAGAAATAGTAGATGCATTGCTGATCATCTTCCAACATTCGATGGAATCTGGAACAGTACCCATGGATTGGAGGGTAGCTAATGTTACCCCACTATTCAAAAAAGGTGGTAGAGAGAAAACAGGGAATTACAGACCAGTAAGCCTGACATCGGTAGTGGGGAAAATGCTAGAGTCCATTATAAAAGATGTAATAGCAGAGCACTTGGAAAACAGTGACAGGATCGGACAAAGTCAACATGGATTTACAAAAGGTAAATCGTGCTTGACTAATCTACTGGAATTTTTTGAGGATGTAACTGGTAAAATAGATAAGGGAGAACCAGTGGATGTGTATTTGGACTTTCAGAAGGCTTTCGATAAGGTCTCGCATAAGAGATTGGCGTGTAAAATTAAGGCACATGGGATTGGGGGCAAGGTATTGACTTGGATAGAGAACTGGTTGGCAGACAGAAAGCAAAGAGTTGGAATAAACGGGTCTTTTTCCGAGTGGCAGGCAGTGACTAGTGGGGTACTGCTGGGATCGGTCCTTGGACCCCAGCTATTCACAGTATATATTAATGATCTAGACAAGGGAACTAGATGTAATATCTCCAAGTTTGCAGACGACACAAAGCTGGGTGGGCGTGTGTGCTGTGAGGAGGATGCCGAGAAATTCCAGGATGATTTGGACAGGTTGGGTGATTGGGCAGAAGCATGGCAGATGCAATATAACGTGGATAAATGCGAGGTTATCCACTTTGGTGTCAAAAACAGGAAGGCAGATTATTATCTGAATGGCAATAGATTGGGAGAAGGGGAAGTGCAACGAGACCTGGGTGTCCTTGTGCACCAGTCACTGAAGGTAAGCATGCAGGTGCAGCAGGCTGTTAAGAAGGCAAATGGTATGTTGGCCTTCGTAGCGAGAGAGTTTGAGTACAGGAACAAGGATGTCTTGCTGCAATTGTACAGGGCCTTGGTGAGACCACACCTTGAGTATTGTGTGCAGTTTTGGTCGCCTTATCTGAGGAAGGATGTTCTTGCCATGGAGGGATTCAGCGAAGATTCACCAGGCTGATACCTGGGATGGCAGGAATTACGTATGAGGAGAGATTGGGTCGATTGGGCTTGTACTCGCTGGAGTTTAGAAGAATGAGGGGGGATCTCATTGAAACTTATAAAATTCTGACAGGACTGGACAGACTAGATGCAGGAAGGATGTTCCCGATGGTCGGGGAGTCCAGAACCAGGGGTCACAGTCTAAGGATAAGGGGTAAGCCATTTAGGACAGAAAATCAGAGGAATTTCTTCACCCAGAGAGTGGTGAACCTGTGGAATTCTCTACCACAGAAGGCAGTAGAGGCCAATTCATTAAATATATTCAAGAAGGAGTTAGATATATTTTTTAAGGCTAAAGGGATCAAAGGATATGGGGAAAAAGCAGGGACAGGGTACTGAATTTGGATGATCAGCCATGATCTCATTGAATGGCGGAGCAGGCTCGAGGGGCCGAATGGCCTACTCCTTCTATGCTTCTATGACCCTGAGCAAGAGGTAGAAAGAGAAGAGGGACAAGAGCGAGCAAAAGCAGTCAAAAAGCAGAGTCTTGAAGAGGCTTTTGAAAACTAGGAGGAAGATGTGAAGATGGAGATGTTGAGAAAGTTCCAAAGGACAGGTACACAATGGCTGAAGGAATAGCAATCAAATGACCTGGAGGAGCAGAGGGTGCATGCAGGTACATAATGCTCCAGGAGTTTGAAGAGGTAGGCAGGGATGAGGTGAGGGATTTGAAATGGAGGACAAGAATCTTTGTTTTCTGGGGTATGGTAAGCTAGTGGTGCTTGGGAAAGACAGGTGTGATGGAGATGTGGGCCTTAGTGCAGGTGAGAACATGAGCCATGGCATTTTTGATGACTTGCTGTTTATGGGTGGTGGATGCAAGAAGACTAGCTAGGATAGCATTGGACAAGTCCAGCCATGAGGTGGTAACATTCATCCAAAGCTTGACTTATGAATTGTAGTGAAGAATAATCAATATCACTTATAAAGACTAACATATCATCTATAATGGAAATAATTATTTAACTGGACTTATATTCTAGTTGATCCCAAGATTGTGCAGCTTCTAATCAAGAAATACAGTTGTTCCTGTATTTGGAATAAGCAATTGTTAAAAAAAACATCCAGACTACGAAGACATTTTCTCACAACATGGTATGCAATCCCTGTTCTTATTAGAATAAATGGCACAGTAAGACAGCTGGTCTAATGAATTCAGCAATTAGCTGCAGGTGGAAGAGTCTGACAGAGTAATGTGTTGGACCTGTTGTGTCTACCTGAAAAGCAAATGCATGTCAACTATTCTGTGGAATACAGAAATTAGTCTTTAGATTGCCGCTCAGTGCCACTTAGTTTGAATTCCCAGAGCTGGACAGTCTCAAGCTAGAAAATGAATCTGCTGCAGAACATGTTACAGATTTTTTTTTGAAACATTTACACAAGAGAGCAAATAATGGCTGAATATAACATTTTCCTTGGTTTAACATTTGAAAACAAATGAGCTAAATAACATTTTCATCTGTTCTATATTAAGTGGGTTTTTGAATGCTATTATACAGTAATAAGGAGGTGCTTATTTTTTTTTTGCTTAGTAGAGGTTTAGGCAGATGATCCTCGGAGAGCCTCACTGAGGAATGAAAAGTAACTGCGTGGCCACAAGGTAATTATGTAAAATATAGCCCATGGGTTTTGCACATTTGCAAAGTTAATTCAACCTCGTGGAAGGGTGCAGACAACCTAAACTGTATAGCCAATGTAAGCTACTATATTCACTAACTGTAATGTTGATACTAACCCAATATTAATCATAGCATTCTCTCCCAATTGCACTCACACATTTCTTTTCATTAAAATTGACATACAGAGGAAAATATACCATGAAGAAAATATTCTGTGATTTCTTCATTTTGAATATTTGCTTTGCAATACTGCCATTTATTAGCTCCTCGCTCACTGCTTAGCAGAAGCAAATAGCCTGGACATTTGAGTGATGCGGAACACACCCGAAATGCTTTCCGCCTGACCTGACGCAACCCTCCTGAATTTCTGGGTTTAGATGATTATCCTAAGGCAGACCCTTCCTGGCACGGGCGCAACCTTTGGCAAGGACTTGTACCTGGAATCCAAGGTCGAAATCCAGGCCTGCAGCAGTGCTACTGGCTGTCAGCTGTGGGGCATTCTGGTTGCTGTCCAAAAATAGCAGCCAGGAGGATCCAGATCCAAGAATGTAAAGGAAAGGTACTTGTCTTTTTCTGAACGCAGTGGGTCTGGGCACAGGGGCTAAGACCCACTTCAGGTAACCCTTCTGGCATTGGAGGAAGAACATAAAGTGGGTTATGCCTCTCTTGGAGCACCACCGCACCCCAACCGAAAGGACGTGGACACCTGGATTACCTGCCTGTGCCCAGGAATTGAGTATTCTCCAGGTACAAAAGGAGAGGAGAATCAGCCCTATTCAGGAATGACTAATGCTCATAAACAGACAAAGAGCTTCTGAAGGTTTCTGTGTGACCATTTAGCTAGGTTAAACTGGGAAAAATAAAAAGGAAAACAAACTTCATTCATGATTTACCTAGATACTATCAGAAGAATAGCATCATGGAAATAACAGATAAAGTATAATAATTTTGCCAAATGAAATAGGGCACACAACACTGCATGTCCAATACTTTCACTGAAAGCCCATGACAGAACATTAACATAATTGAGGATGAGAAGAAAGATTTTTATTGCACTTCTCTATCTTTTCCTTTCATGTTTGTACACTTTTTTATGAGTTTCCACTGCCAAAGGTAACCTTTCATCATGGTTGATTACAGTCCTTAATTTAATACAAGTTCCGTTAAACCAGTGATTGGGAAACACAAAATACACTGAAAAAAATGCACCAGAAATATATATTACGTTGTATATTAGAACATGGGCAAGCACATTGCACTTAAAATGTGCATTGGTGCCACAATATGTCACTACAAATAAAATATTAAAACTGACCAAATATCTTAATGCCCTACAAAAGCAAAGAAAGAAAGTAAAAGAGGAAAGGAGAAAAAGAAAGAAA
This sequence comes from Somniosus microcephalus, assembly GCF_052327205.1. Lineage (NCBI taxonomy): Eukaryota > Metazoa > Chordata > Chondrichthyes > Squaliformes > Somniosidae > Somniosus > Somniosus microcephalus. The sequence continues at coordinate 69,889,632 of NC_141002.1, forward strand.
ACAAAACTTCGATTAACATGGCACCTTTCACAACCTCAGGACATTCCAAATCACTTCACAACCAATGAAGTAGAACTAGCTGCGCCCCTAGCCAAGCTGTTCCAGTACAGCCACAACACTGGCATCTACCCGGCAATGTGGAAAATTGCCCAAATATGTCCTGTCTACAAAAAGCAGGACAAATCCGACCCGGCCAATTACCGTCCCATCAGTCTACTCTCAATCATCAGCAAAGTGATGGAAGGTGTCGTCGACAGTGCTATCAAGCGGCACTTACTCAGCAATAACCTGCTAACTGACGCCCAGTTTGGGTTCCGCCAGGGCCACTCAGCTCCTGACCTCATTACAGCCTTGGTCCAAACATGGACAAAAGAGCTGAACTCAAGAGGTGAGGTGAGAGTGACTGCCCTTGACATCAAGGCAGCATTTGATCGAGTGTGGCATCAAGGAGCCCTAGCAAAACTGAAGTCAATGGGAATCAAGGGGAAAACTCTCCGTTGGTTGGAATCATACCTAGCACAAAGGAAGTTGGCTGTGGTTGTTGGAGGTCATTCATCTCAATCACATGACATCACTGCAGGAGTTCCTCAGGGCAGTGTCCTAGGCCCAACCATCTTCAGCTGTTTCATCAATGACCTTCCCTCCATCATAAGGTCAGAAGTGGGGATGTTCGCTGATGATTGCACACTGTTCAGCACCATTTGAGACTCGTCAGATACTGACGCAGTCCATGTCCATATGCAGCAAGACCTGGACCACATTCAGACTTGGGCTGACAAGTGGCAAGTAACATTCGCACCACACAAGTGCCAGGCAATGACCATCTCCAACAAGCGAGACTCTAACCATCTCCCCTTGACATTCAATGGCATTACCATCACTGAATCCCCCACTATCAACATCCTGGGGGTTACCATTGATCAGAAACTGAACTGGACCAGCCATATAAATACTGTGGCTACAAGAGCAGGCCAGAGGCTGGGAATTCTGCGGCGAGTGTCTCACCTCCTGACTCCCCAAAGCCTTTCCACCATCTACAAGGCACAAGTCAGGAGTGTGATGGAATACTCTCCACTTGCCTGGATGAGTGCAGCTCCAACAACACTCAAGAAGCTCGATACCATTCAGGATAAAGCAGCCCGCTTGATTGGCACTCCATCCACCACCTTCAACATCCACTCCCTCCACCACCGGCGCACTGTGGCTGCAGTGTGTACCATCTACAAGATGCACTGCAGCAACTCGCCAAAGCTCCTTCAACAGCACCTTCCAAACCCGCGACCTCTACCACTTAGAAGGACAAGGGCAGCAGACGCATGGGAACATCACCACCTACAAGTTCCCCTCCAAGCCACACACCATCCTGACTTGGACCTGTATCACCCTTCCTTCACTGTCGCTGGGCCAAAATCCTGAAAATCCCTTCCGAACAGCATTGTGGGTGTACCTACACCATATGGACTGCAGCGGTTCAAGAAGGCGGCTCATCACCATCTTCTCAAGGGCAATTAGGGATGGGCACTAAATGCAGCCCTAGCCAGCGACGCCCACATCCCATCAATGAATAAAAAAAAAGTGTAGACAAATGTGGCAGCTAACTTGTGCATAGCAAAGTCTCAGAAACACCAATAAGATAAATGACCAGATAATCTGTTTTGATGGTGTTGGTTAAAAAGCACAGCTGAAACTTCATTGCAAACAACTCTGTACAATTACTGTTAAAAATAGATTTTACTAATTTCACAGACAGCTATATGTAGAGAAATGTAAAATACATTAAGTATTGTAGATCATTTCAAAATTATTGAGTAAATCCTGGATAAAACTTGTATTAAGATGGGGAGGAAAATCCGGGTGGGCGAAATGAGGACACATCCCAGTGTAATTTGCAGGGTTGTGGGGAGGTTGCTTGATTTAAATACGTCAGGATTGGTGGCACATTTCTGGTGATGCCCGATCCCTTCCTAGACACCCAGAAAGAACTCTTAAGTGTCCCCTCTGTAAAGGAGCTGGATTTAAAAAAATTTAAGAAAAACGTACTCCTTTATCTTTGAGGGTCAAGGCCACAATCCCAGCCTGGACCCCCTGGTGAAGTCCACTACTACCATTTGGCAGATCAATATACCTGGTCTCACCAGGTGTATCACAGCCAATCCTACGCAGGGCACCTCTGAGAGCTAAGGACAAGGGAACTCTCAGTTTTGTGGCATATAACTAGACCCAAATAATGGGAATAATGCACCCTCCCGTATTTGGACAGGCTTAATATATGGCCAAGATTACTAATGGTAAAATAAAAATGCCAGAAGCGTTAGAGATGAGCATGGAGCTGACAGAGCAGCTCATAAAGAATGTTCAGCGCACAGCTCTCGAACCTGTGTTACTCCTGCAGAAAATCTTGCCTGCTGTGTTGGCGATCGTGGAGGCATCTATATTTATCAATCTAATCTCTCACATGGGTCGACATCCAAATGCTTCCCATAAATATAGCATATCTCGCAAACATTAGCTGTGTGTAATATATATAAAATATGTATCAATATATTATACGGTACCAGCATTCCCTTTTGCATTGCATACTGCAGGAAAAGAAAATTGCTGAGCTCTCCGTGGTGCTGAAGTGCAGATTAGTGAGCTGTAATACTGTCAGACTCCTCTCTTTGTACAGCGTGTTCAAGTCAAAGCATTCAAGGTTGTCGTAGATTTATTAGGCAAATTAGCAAATTGAAAAAAATCTTCTTGTAGTGGCAGTGTACAAATTGATAAATTTAATTCTTCGATTGTTTGGATAGGAAGCTTTGTTTTAACTGAGTGGTCTTCTGGGGATATAATTGTCTCGGACAATATTGACCTGTTGTGGTAAGTAATGCTGTTTGTAAACTATTTTCAATACAAACAAAGTCCAATTTAGATCAGATATTACTACACAATGAATCATGGTTCACATGCTGTAATAATGGTGCCACTGGTGACTACAAGTCATTTGTTAGGATACGTAAAGAGCTATCATTGCATCTGATTGAATGTTCTAACTGCGGTCATGTTGTGCTCGAGCTTTTGTTTCATGAGGCAGGATTGAAGATGGAATGTAAGGTAAATGTAATGTATCTGGTATCTGATGACTGTTGTAAACTCTGAAGCATCTCTTTGCTTTAATTGTATTTGCAGACAGAGTCAATAAGAGGTTATGTTAAACATGGTATCTATATCAAGAGTCCGCAACTGAACTGAACCAAAATAAATTAAGTGAAACTCATTATATCTGCTCACAGTTTCTAGGAAAATTCAAATTCTTCAAGCTCTTTTCTACTGCATTTAGAAATGGAAATTAATAAAGTGACACCCGAGCAAGTCTTAAAACTGAAGATAGGCCAGTTTACTTAAAAAACACTTTTTAAAAATTATTATTCGTGATATAACAGGGGGGGGGGTGATTTTCAACTGCTTCGCACCTGAAAAATGGGCAACCAACGGTTGAAAATCGGGGACAGGCATCCCAGGCCGCCCTACTGATGCCTAAGGGACTGCTGGTCCTTAAAGGGCAGAAATGTGGAGTTCACCTGCTGACCAATGTTTCCCCATATTTATTTGGGTGCGTGGCCCATTCAAAGTTTGAAATTTCACATTGGAAAAGCCAGCCCCAGTCTGCGCAGAACCGGCAGACAACTGCGCATCCACACAGCTTCGAGGGAACGTTGCTCCTAACTCCACAAAATTACTGCAGGATCAGCCTCCTCCCGCCTCCGCCCATGCCTGACCTATAAGCCAGCTCAGCATAGGAACCAGATGATTTCCCACCCTCCCGCAACCGATGAGCTGCTGTAGAGTGCTCACTTGGTGCCCGCAGCTCACCGTCAACATTCAGATTCAGATCCCAAACCTGAAATGGTTCGGGCGTTGCGATACCTGCTTTAGGTAGGCCGTGTGGCTGCTCTCCCGACTTCGTGTCCGTTTCAGAAGGAAGTCAAAAATCGCCCCTAACATCTTCTTGATTACTAACATTAAAACAGGTCCTCAGCAGCTCCATCAACTCTTTGTACGAAGCAAATTTTGTACGTTAGCAGAAAAAAAATGAATGTCCACTTATTACGATAGGGCTATCATCCATGAAACTTTACTGACTGCTGAAAAGTATTAGTCATAATAAATGGCCTCTCATTACCAATGAAGTTGGACAACAAAAGTGATAAAAATGGCAGCATAATTACAGTACAATATTTTTAATTATTTACCAAAGTAAATTTCTTTTTTAAAGTGCTCTTCTCTCCTTGGGTGCAACATTCAGATCCTTGGTGCCGATTTTTTCTCATGCTATGAGTGCTGTTTTGGCTTCAAAATGTCTCACCACGTGCAGATCCCATCTCTATGCTGTCCTCTAAATTACACGCAGTGCCAGTATCTGAGCTGGTGCCTGCGATTGTGAAATCGAGTGACTGTGCGTCTTCATCATCACTGTCTTCTTGCTGTTCCTCCACTGCCTGGTCAAGTTGCACTTCTTCAGTATTTGAAAAGAAACAGGCACAAGGATAAGGTTGTGATGAGGGGAGAGGGTGAAAGTAAGAGATGCATGCTTACACCATATGCAGCTTGTAAGCCAGAAAAGATTGTGGTATGAGGAGGAAGTGGGATGTGAGAAGAAGGATTAGATATTAGGATACTATCATCTTCAATTGATTCAGCCCTGGCGCTGGCAATGTCCATCCCAATAATGGCCAGCACTGTCTCCTCCATGAGGGTTAGGACATGCAGGCGTACCCTTGCTGCCTCCAGTTGTATGCCACCTTCTCCTGCAAGAGAGAGGGAAGTGTCACAATAAGTGTTGTGCAATCTATTTGGGTGATGTGGCTGTCATGGTTGAATAGCTGGCAGTGTGTGCAAGCTGTGAGATGTGGGTGTGAGGCCTGCAGCAGTTCTAAGTGTGTGAAAGTGAGATGACGCATATGAATGCTAGGTATGAAGTCTGATTGATAGAGATTGTTGATAGGTGAGTGATTGGGATGTGGTGATTTGTGCAGCGTCTGAGGCTAGTGGTGCAGTTGGTAGGATATGGCATTTGAAGATGCATTCACTGACCTTGACCACTCGTGTGGTCAAGGTCAGTGAATGCATTGCAGCTCTGCATCCATGTCCTCGGGGATTGACTCCTGGCATTGACCTCCACGGCTTTCTGACCGTGTGTCTGGAGAGCCTCCTTCCCCCCTTGTGGATACATGACACCTCTCTTCCTTTCCACTTCCAGAGCAACATCCGAGAACCTTGGAGCCTGCTCTCTCCCCTGTTGTGCTATTCCTCATTCTTTCCCAGGTCAGAATCTCATCAACCACGACTCCCAGCACCTGATGCAGCCACAATGCACCTCCCCTTTAAGAGGTGCAGGCTAGCTTTAACTGGTGCTAGCCTCTCACGATTTTGGCCCCCTACTGATGCGTCCAGCCAATGAACAACATGGTTAGCACTGGTTGGACGCTAAAATCATTTAAATAAGCAGGCAGCACAAAGGTGGCGTGCTGCCTGCATTGGACTCAACGCGCGCAGGTTAATCGCCCATCGCGATCCTCGCGTCCGTTTTCGGAGGCTATCGATTTTCGCAGCCGAGTCCTGAAAGTGGTGATTCATATTGAGGTATGGTTTCATGGGTGCTGGAAGCCTTGCTATGAATCCATGACAATAAAGATTGGCAGGCTACAAATGAGCTTTACCCTGTCCTTGCCTTATGTTCATGCATATCCATTGCACTTCTAGCAGGAGCCACTGAATAGTAATTAGCAGCAGGAACCTTGACTGACATTTCTACTCTCTCCAAGATACTGAAACCAGTTGTAACACACCAGCTGCTGCCCTGGCTGCGATCAGCTAAATCAGTTTGGACTAGGAATTGAACTTGGAAGTTTTCTGATTTAGCCAAGTGTGAAGCCACAGTCTCAGCATTCATTGAGCCATCAAGAAAGCCAAAGCAAATACCACCTTTGGACCCCAGTCACCAGTTTGAATCTATATTGATGTTCAAACAAAATGTCACCCATAAAATTAAGTCAATGGAAAGGAAAATCGGGTGGAGGGTATAATGGGCGACGATTCACTGCTGCCCCTTTTGCACACCCGCCGAAGTTGAATTGTTTTCTATTTATATTGTTACTTTTGGGTTAAATTGATAGTATTCGGCAGCAGCACGCAAAATGGACATGTTATTCTAGTTTTCCATTAACGTTGGTTTAGGATTTCAGTGGCATTATGGAGCAGCTGAAGGCAGGAGATTTTCAGTAATGTAGCATCTGAAGTTGTCTTCTCTATTCCCCAGCACAATTCTGTCACTTGCAAAAACTTGCCCTGGCCTCAGACCTGATTTGTTTAGCAGCCCCCGTCCCACCAGTTTCATGATGCATTGGGCCAGAAATTCAGGTCGGAGGCTTCCCGTGGCGCAAGCCCCCGACCTGCACTTACAAAGCACGCCTGCCATTGTGCTGTGGGCCCACGTGGGATTCCGATCCTGGGCCTCCTCCAGCTGCCGGTGTGCAGTGCTCGCGTATCCCAGCGGTGAAGTTAGTTCGCAGCGTCCCCTGGGATCACGTGGGGCATGGGGAGCCAATGGTAGCAGGGAATCTCCATTCATAGATTTGAGAGGAAGACCTGTCAAATCTATGAATAGAGATCAGCCCCAAAACCTAAGTAAAACTTCAAATAATTTTTTTTTTAAATCACATTTTTAAAATAACTATAAATTACATAAATTAACTATTTTAAACAAAAATGTTAATTTTTGAAAAAATTAATTAAAGTTTTTAACGAGGCTAAAAATAAACTTACCTTTCGTTAAAGTATTTTAAATTGATAAACCTGTGGAAAAAATGTTTTAATTTTACTTAATTAACCTCTTACCTTGTTAAAAGCAGGCCTTGCGACTGCTTTTTCCAGGCGCAGCTGCTAGGAACTTACCCGCACGGGGAAACATGTAAAAAAAATCGGAAGTTCCAGGTGTACGCGCTGCCTCCCCGGCGCACGCGTTTGACCTCCGAACCCCTTCCTTCAAGGGAACGGAAGTTCCGGTTTCCAGTGCATGAGCGAAACCGGCACTTTCGTTGGCCTTACGCGTGAGTACACAGCGCGTACTCACCCGTGGGGACCCGAATTTCTGGCCCATTATTTTTAATTACAAAAATGATCTATTCCTTTGTACCATTTTTTGCTGTTTGTCACTGGCATTCGGGTGTAATTCACGTAGTCCTATTACAGAACTAGTTCTTGAAATGAGTCTGTAATGTAACCCAGTGAAATGGAATTAGCCTTATTTGTAATTGCAAGGCTGTTTCCACAGCATTGGATCAATAAAAGAACACAAATGTGTGCAAACTTGTGCATGAGTATTGGTTTCACAACTTTATTTTTTGCCGCACTACCTTCCCCAAAGGCTGAAGAAGGTTCTTACTAGTCAACTAGTGCAAAACTACTTTCCTGGCCTGTATAGATGCGCTAAGCTGCTCAGTCCATTGGCAGCCAGAAGCGATGACAGCCCTTCCCTCCCGTGGAACTATTTCAAATGCTGTCAAGGCAGTATATTTCATGAGGCCAGTAAAAACCATGGCCCCAAAAATCTATGTGAGGGCAAATCCAGCCGAGTTGCCTAGATGCGCCTGCTGGGAATCTTCACCACTGACCCTGGCAGACTTACTATAGTCAGGACGAGTTTCCCTGCCTTACATTGCAATGATGGGTGCCAGTGCCACTATGGGCACATCTAGGCCATTGACTATAATGAAGGTGCCAGAAAAACCAGCAGAGGTACCAGGCCAAGGAAGGGAGTGTCAGTTCTCCTTCTCCAAAACAAAACAAAACTGGCCCCAGCAGTCCCTTTGTAAGAAGGCACATTTTTTAAAATGGTTTTCCTCTTTGACCCAGATAGGCCCCACTTCCACTCCTCATCAGCATGCTGTGCCTGGTCTCACCAGGCATACCTCCGCCGACCCTACGCCCAGTGCCACTGAAGGCCGAGAAAGTAGGAACTCTTGACATAAGGAGTGCCCAATTCTTTGCTCTGCCCCTCTCTTATCCGATAGCTATGTTTGGGGCAGGTGGTGGCTCCACCTCCAACAAGCTATCTTGGAATCCCTGATGTAAGACTTATGCGTATCCAGGTCCGGACCTAATTTCCGGTCCTCTCCTGCCAAAGTTATGACAGGAGAGCGCTGGAAGGCCTACAGATGTTCAGCCTCCACTTCTTTAGGTGTTGTTTACCTTACAGTGCTGCCACTGAAATGGGAACCTTCATTAGCAATAGAGCTGTAAAGTAACTGGGACATTAAACGCCAGTAAAACGCACCAAAATATATTTAAGTGAGCCATTAGTTGTTAATAGAGTGAAATAATTTTTCGTGCCATGACATTACAAACTGTTCTTTCCAGCATGATTATAAAATTCATCCATTTTGCTTCCTGTTTAAATGATGACCTTACCAATGTACCTGTTATTCTATGAATGAAATGCAATAAAGATGCAGTTGAATGAGTATTTTAAGTAAAGCAGTAGATCTTCCCAAGTGCTAAAAGGTGAGTTGGGATATGTGTGGCCAGTAGAACTGAAAAGTGCAGGCGGAGTCTTGGTTCAAGTCAAGGTATGGAAACTTGGGCAGTGTGGATACAAATTGTTACATTGGATTTAATTAGTGTCAAATTACAATGGGTCTTTTGTGGAGTAGTTATGGATTATGTGTCTGTCGCACAACATGGTTAGATAAAGAAAGGAATCTCTGATGGTTATGGATTGCAGTTAGAAAAATAGATAAATATGTGATTCTGAGCCTCTTGGGTGCTTTGTTGTATTATAATTAGAAATAGAATAATTGAGAATCAGAAGTGTAGATAATATACAAGAAAGGAAACTGTATGTAAATAGTAGAACTAGTGAGTAGATGAACATTGGAAATGTATATAAATACATGGAGTAATATACATGTCTGAATATATGAAATTATTATGTTAATGGGAGGGCTGCAGAACAGAAGTGGAAAGACGCAGGCAGGAAGTGGAGTATGTTGCTGGGGAGTGGGAGCGGTGGAGCCAGAGGACGAGACTTGGAGCAATGGAGAGTGATTGGGGTGGGGGGACTAGTTAAGTTTGAAGCCAGGAAACAAGACCAGGTTTAGTCAAGGTGGTAATAGGATCCGGTCATGTTGATTAAAAAGCAATTTAATTTTTTTTCTGCCTGGATCTGGGTGTTTTTCACAGTTCGAACACTGAACCAATCAAAAAACTGGAAAATGAGTCTAACTAATCAATAAGTAAGTTAGTGCATGAGTCGACAGACACGGAAAGTTATATCGATGTCTTGTAAAGTAATCGGTGGTAATAAACAGCCAAAAGTAAAGTTTAAAGAAATGTTGGGGGGATATTAACTCCCTTCACCTAGCAGAAACTGGGCAGTATGGAAGGTCAAATCAAAGCGGTAGACTTTCTGCCCTGAATTACTCAGGTGGGAGCCTCAGGAATACATTTAAATCAGGGCTCCGTTACCAAGATAGGACCCCAAAGCTATTTTTATGGTCTACAGGACGGACCATCCATCATGAACACTCGACCCTATAGAACCTGTTGGCCAAGATGCCCTCAAAGGTAGGTGAAAAAAATATTTTTGGGGAGCCAGGAGGAGCAGGGATGCCTATTTGGGACGGGGAGCTCTCTGGTTCTATTTAAATAAGGTCCAGCCCTCAAAATGGTCCTGGCATCTCACTGCACCACCTAGTGGGTTGGCTATCAAGATATATCACACACGTAGGCCGCGATTTTACCTACCTTGGCGGGTCGCGGCCTCGCTGCTGGCTCCATCCCGGCCTCCGACATGACTTTCTCCTGATAGGGCTAGTTAAGCCCGCCCAGCAAGTTTCCCAGCCAATTGAAGGAAGCGGGTCTGATGATGTCATTTGATGACGCGTCATCAACCAGTTTCCTTAAAGGGACCATGGCCACATTTACTTTGACAGTTGTGCTGTCAGTGTTCTACAGCATTGAGATGCTGCAAACACTGATGAGCACTGTACAGAGGTGCACTGCTGCGCTCAGGCTCTCCCATGACTCCCTCCATATGCTTATGGAGGGAGTCACAGCATGCAGGGAAGTTCTCTTCCCTTCCAGTGGCTGGAAGAGAACTCCCCACAAGATCAACACAGCCTGGTTGCACATTGCAGAGGAGGGCACAAGCAGGGATGTCGTCAGGAGGACCAGACTGCAGTGGGGCAAACCTTTCAATGATCTCAGTAGATCACAAAACGTTACTACAAAGCCACACTCAACCTTATCCTGCTGTGCCACTCATCACATCCCCATCACTCTGCCTTCCCTACCCTACTCCTGCACATCCTTACTCACACCAACTTATCTTGCACCTCCACCTATCCCTCTCTATCTACATTATCACTTCCCCGTCTCACTAGCCACCCCTCACACTCACCCTCATCCTACTCCAATCACACTAACTAACAACACACAAGGGTAGGCACTTGTGTGTTTTAGCCAATGTTCATGTGAAGTTTCTGTTAATGTGCTGTCAAACATTGAAATCTTTATTTTCAACAATTTGCGTTCTTGGACAGATTTGTGTGAACCTTTGGAAGTGGCTTTGTGAGTTGCAGTGAATGGTGATACATAACGGTACCCCCCGCAATGCTGATGAGTGTGAAAGGAATGGCTTGGGCATTATAGGGATGCTTTATGTTGTTGGTGTAGGACGGTGCCAACCTGGTGCATCATGTGGCAGCCAGGGTTGCAGTGTCAAGTGAAGTAAATCTGGCCATGGTGAAGCCATCCCGGGCAGCAATGTGGCTGGGTGCTGATGTCCTCTGTCTTGTTAGCACCAGGTGATTGCGGAGAAGGTTGGTGTGGTTGTTGGTGCTGCTGGTGTGCCTGGTGATGCTGGTGTTGGGGCTGATTGTGGTCAGATTCTGAGGTCCAAGGTGAGAGAGTATAAAGTGCACCCAGATGGCAGATAAGTAGAGATGACAGAAGCGATCTTTCAATAGTGGGAGAGGTAATGAGGTCAGACTAGATGGAGACTTGTGTAAAGACTTGCAGCATCCTGAATCTGTAGTGGAAATGCAGTTTAGAGAAGCTAGTGGTTAAGGGAACATTTCTCAATCAGCGGGGAGCTTTGACTTGACATTTGAAGCTGTCAACTCATCAGCTGATTCAATGGCAAGTGACCTCCCACCTCAGCTTCACAGACGAGGTCTAGACACAGTGGGAAACGGTTGGGCGACCTATCAAATTCAAAAAGCTGGGGAAAAAAGCATTGTCAAGTGGCTGTAAACAAGCCACTAATGATTTGAATTGGGTCTCCCCGCCGCTGCCTGTCGGGTCTGCTCAGTGCTGGCCGACCCGACGTCAGGAGATGCACGTATGCACGTTTTGACAGCGGGTTCCCGACCCATTGTCAATCATTTTAAATTTCACAGCTGAGCCGCCACCCATCGCGTCTGCTGAGCACCAGCAAAATCACGGCCGTAGTGTTGCAGAAACACATCTGGCCAGTGAAAGGGTTTTAGTCACTGTGGCTAATCAGTCTGTAAAAATATGACAAGCCACCAACAGACATGATTAGCTTGGAGCTAGTTAGGGCCTCTGAAATTTATGAACTGCAAAGTTGATGGATGGGACTTTGGCAGCATGCCACTATAAAAGTCTTGGGGGTTTCATTAAACCTGCTGTATTTTAATTAGCTAGTGTATATTGCCAATATATTTCTTAAGCCACAGATTGAGCACAGTGGCATTTGGCAGATAACAGTTGTGCCCAATAGGGCTACTATATACTCCCTGAATTAAAACAGTGAAAAAATAAACAAGCACAGTTAAAGCAATTTCCTGTTATTGATTCTAAACCATTTGCTGAATTTCCAAACAGATGTTTCTGAATTATAGAGCGAGCTATATTTAAACAGGCCTTCATAGGAAATGATTCAAGTAAAATGGTAACATTCAATCAAATGCAACCCTTCAGCCAAGTCCAATTTATATTATCAGGAGTGCCCTCTTATCAAGTCGCATTATGGAAACCCATCCATGCAAAACTATTACAAGCTGCAAAGCCAAAAGCAAGTCTTACCTTCTTAATGAAATGAGCACAGAGCAGCTCTCTACCCAAAGTCCATATGGCAGAGCTGAGGATGGAAACACTTCCCTTTGAGACTTGGATGCAACACCTAGGTACTTGGCTAAATGGTGGAAGTGATATTCTTCTTCCTCTGGCAAGAGCCCGAAAGGGCCAGTTGAACTCTGTGGGTTCAAAAGTTCCATGCAAAAGAAATTAACCATTTTGTGCTGGTTCCAAATAATCCTTTGGATTCTGGCAGAATTTTATTTGAATAACTTATTCCATGTTTTGTTAAGCAATCCACTGTAGAATTGAATGCAACACATTAATGGTTATGGTGCTACAGAAAGCAACCAGACCTTACAGTGAGTTAAAATGCTACCCTTTTTCTGATGGGACCCAAGTTAAAATTGAGGCAAGATTGATCGCAAGAAAACCTTTTCACTATGTTGGCTGTAAAATGTCTATTTATATTTGTTTTCTACTAGCAAGTAACTAATGCGACAACTCATGACCTCAGTTACATACGAGCATGATATAAGTGAGGGATTGATTTACTGGGAAAAAAACATCTGGTTAAGAATAAGCCCATTTATTCTTTAAACATGGCCACACACTGACTGGCATCATTGTGTTTACTTTTTTAAATAATCTTCTGTTCCTTGTCATCAGTCTTTTCACAACATTGCACTGCACCTTCTTTCATATTCATATTTAAAACAAAGTGAAAATGTACTTGGAAAGGTTTATTGCTTCCTGATTAATGACAAATATAGTGCTTTCATAATGAAAGATATTCCCTGAGTGAATCTTTGCTTGATCTATTCCCAGTTGTCTCTGAAAATGCAAAGATAAATGTACTGCAACATGAATTCAGTGAAAAGATTAAATGTTGTTCTAATTACTAGTCTAATGAAAAGCTGCTGTAAATACATAGACATATAAGAAGAAATACCTATGAAACTAGAAGGCAGTGTTCAATGGAGTGGAAAACATTGCTGCTTCTGTGCAGTCTTGATTTTGTTTTTAACTAGCTTGGTGCGATTTTCTGTAGAAGTCTATTAAACAGTTACAATTCCCAGCAACCCTTGCAAACTCCCCAAGATAAAATCAAGATTTCTTAAATTCTATATAGATATGACTCAAACACCTTACAGTTCTTAACCTTAAGCAGATACAGTACATTCAAACTTACAGTCTGACATAGCAACCACCAGATATCTTACATTGACTCTAAGCAGAATGCCATCACAGAAAACGGTTCTGCTTTGCAGAAAGATTTCTTAAAACATGTCAATGTCCTATAAATGTTGGCAATAAACCCCACTAAACCTATGCTGAAGAGTGAAAGGGGATATAAGCAAATGTCATAGAAACAGGAGTAGGCCATTCAACCCCTAGAGCCAGTTCCACCATTCAATTACATCATGATTCGCTTTACCTCAACTCCATTTGCCCACCTTTGCTCCATACCTCTCGATACCCTTGCTCAACAAAACTCTGTCAATCTCAGACTTGAAAATTTCAGCATCCACAGCATTTTGGGGGAGCGAGTTCCAGAGTTCCGCTACCCTTTGTGTGAAGAAGTGCTTCCTGATTTCTCTCCTTAATAGACTAGCTCTAATTTTAAGATTAAATGCTGGATTCCCCCACCAGATGAAATAGTTTCTCTGTATCTACCCAAGTAGATGACTTCACACTTCCCGTCATTGAATTCCATTTGCCATATTTTTGCCCATTCACTTATTCTGTCTATGTTCCTTTGTAACCTCCTGCTCCCATCCACATAACTTACTGTGCCTCCTAACTTAGGGTCATCTGCTAATTTGGATGTACAACACTTTATTCCTTCATCCAACTCATTAATATATATGGTGAAAATCTAAGGCCCCAGTACAGATCTCCGAGAACAATAATTGCCACCAATTAGAGAACGTATCCTTTATCCCTACTCTCTATCTCGTATCTCCCAACCAATTACTGGTCCATGTCACAAGGTTACCTCCAATTCCATGCACTCTCATATTTGCTAATAATGTCTTGTGTAGAACCTTTGTCAAATGTCTTCTGGAAGTCCCTTTAGACAACATCCATAGACATCCCCTAACACCATGTTAGTGACACCTTCAAAGAATTCAATTCGATTAGTCAGACATGACCTACCCTTTACATGCTGACTTTCTTTGATCAGCTGATACTTATCTAAATGCTCAGTCACTCTGTGTGTAATTTGAACCACCAACTACGGGTGGTTTTAATTTTAACCACCACTGCCCCAGATCAGGGATCGGACACCGCCCCCACCCCCCCGCAAAGATCCGGAACCCCCACACTCCCACTAACGCAGCAGCAGGTTCCTTATCTGCTCCTGTGGCTGTGGCTTCCTCCAGCGTGTTCCCTGCCCAACAGGGAACCAAGCCTGTCAATCAGGCTGGCTTCCGGGCGGGGAGCCTTCTGAAACCCACCCCTGTCACTAACGTGCCCTCTAGCTCTGATAAAATATTCCAGTAACTTTTCTACAATTGATGTAAAATGGACAGGTCTGTTGTTACCTGGTTTTTCCATCCCTTCTTAAATAATGGAGTGACATTTGCAATTTTCCTATCCAAAGGTACAATTACTGACTCTAGAGAGCTTTGGAAAATTATGACTACTGCACCCAAAGATTTCCTCACATTTCTTTTAATACCCTGGGGTGGAAACCATCTGGTCCTGGAAACTTGTCCATCTTAAGTCCCATTATTTTCTCCATTACCATATTGTTTATTTATATTAAGTTAACTGGGCTCGATTTTGCCATTGGGGCGGGCTGGGGGCGTGCCAGCCGCTTTTCACGTTAGCCACCCAACTACAATTTGATGTGGGAAAAATATGCGATTTTCACCGAATTGGGCAATTGATTTCCAGCATGTGGGAACCCCTGGCCCACTTAGGCTTTCCATCCTGAAAGTCGCCTCCGATGATGTCATCAGTGCTGGTGGATTTAAGGCCTGCAAGCAGCCTTGCTTCTTCTGCAGACTGCAAACCTTATGCCCTTTGCTGTGAAAGATTCCTCCAGCCAATATGTCCAGCAGTAGGCCAAAGTTTGCGCCAAGGTTCGATGACGCCGCCCTGCAAGCTCTAGTGGAGGGAGCAAGAGGAAATAAGGAGTTGCTCTTCCCGTCCTCAGGGAGGAAGAAGCCTCTCCAGCAGACAAAAGCTGTGTGGATGCAAGTGGCCCAGGAGGTCAACTCTTTGTCTATGTGCCGCAGACCTGGCTGCAATGCAGGAAGAGGTTTCATGACATCTGCGCACTGGAAAAGTGAGTATGACTTTCCCATCACCCTCAATCTGATCCCCATTGCCTCTCCTCACCAGCACTCAGCTTTGACAACCTCTTCCTCCACATCCCACTTGACACTGACATCCCTGCACCCTTATCCATTCCCTTTCTCTCTATGGTCACATTCACCTAACTATTCGACTATGCAGCCCTCACACTCCCTATCGCTGTGATGCTATGAAAACAACTTGGCAGACAGAAAGCAAAAAGTTGCAATAAACGGGTCTTTTTCCGAGTGGCAGGCAGTGACTAGTGGGGTACCGCAGGGATCGGTCCTTGGACCCCAGCTATTCACAATATATATTAATGATCTAGACAAGGGAACTAGATGTAATATCTCCAAATTTGCAGACGACACAAAGCTGGGTGGGCGTGTGTGCTGTGAGGAGGATGCTGAGAAATTCCAGGATGATTTGGACAGGTTGGGTGATTGGGCAAAAGCATGGCAGATGCAATATAACGTGGATAAATGTGAGGTTATCCACTTTGGTGGCAAAAACAGGAAGGCAGATTATTATCTGAATGGCAAAATAGATTGGGAGAAGGGGAAGTGCAACGAGACCTGGGTGTCCTTGTGCACCAGTTGCTGAAGATAAGCATGCAGGTGCAGCGGGCGGTTAAGAAGGCAAATGGTATGTTGGCCTTCGTAGTGAGAGGGTTTGAGTACAGGAACAAGGATGTCTTGCTGCAGTTATACAGGGCCTTGGTGAGACCACATCTTGAGTATTGTGTGCAGTTTTGGTTGCCTTATCTGAGGAAGGATGTTCTTGCCATGGAAGGAGTTCAGCGAAGATTCACCAGGCTGATACCTGGGATGGCAGGAATGCCGTATGAGGAGAGATTGGGTCGATTGGGCTTGTACTCGCTGGAGTTTAGAAGAATGAGAGGGGATCTCCTTGAAACTTATAAAATTCTGACAGGACTGGACAGACGAGATGCAGGAAGGACGTTCCCGATGGTCGGGGAGTCCAGAACCAGGGGTCACAGTCTAAGGACAGAAATGAGGAGGAATTTCTTCACCCAGAGAGTGGTGAACCTGTGGAATTCTCTACCACACAAGGCAGTAGAGGCCAATACATTAAATATATTCAAGAAGGAGTTGGATATATTTCTTAAGGCTAAAGGGATCAAGGGGTATGGGGAGAAAGCAGGGACCGGGTACTGAATTTGGATGATCATCCATGATCGCATTGAATGGCGGAGCAGGCTCGAGGGGCCGAATGGCCTACTCCTGCTCCTATCTTCTATGTTTCTATGTAACTTACAACACACAGGGAGGGCCCTTGGTCTTGCCACCTCACTCCATCTTTGTCTCCTTCTAACCATCAATGATATGGATTCTCTACACTCACTCCTTCATTCTCACTCAAACTCCACAATAAGAGGGAAAGAGCGAGGACAGGAGGAGGGCCACCCTCAGTAGCCCAGCTCACCCACTGGGATGAGGCAGCCCTGGAGATCCTGTGAGTGGTGGAAGATGCGCAAGTGGGGGACGGATAGACAGGTGCATCAGAGCAAACTGGTGACAGAATAGTTTATCATCTCTCTCATTGACATTGCATGAGTCACTGATAATGATTTTGATGCTCTAACAGATTGACTTTTGATCATCTGTAATATTCAATGTGCATGTAACCTTGGCCTCACATCTCTGACTCTTTCCTTTACTTCCCCACAGGACCATCGAAAGCCCCCGTCCCCACTATCCAGGAGGAAGAGCCTGAGCCTCCAGACTCCTCAGAGGAAGCTGCAACCTCTAAGGGCGCAGCGTCAGCAGAATTCAGCACACCCAGCAACAGCACAGACACTCACACCTCGGTGGGACCTTTGCGAGGTAGTGAAGTGTTGTCACCTGGTGTATCACAGCTCACAAGTGAGCATCAGCAGATGGTGGAGACAGGGACAGCAGTGGAGGGTCCTCGTCGGAGGGCGCAGGACGCTCCCAGCTCGGATCTGCTGCATGTCGACACTGTGCCTCCGGGTCCATCCAGAAGGACAGCGGTGCTGGAACTCCAGGAACAGGTGCAAGAGTCTCTGGCAGGTTTTGTCTCCAGGGTCGCTGCGAGTGTGGAGCGAATGGAGGAGTCCATCGCTAACAGGAGCAGAGCCTTTGTGGAGGCGTTGGCGCATGAACACATCACCACGGAAAGGATGGCAACCTCCGTGGAAAGGAAGGCTACCGTAGAGGAGAGGATGGCTACGGCCATGGAGGAGCTTAGTCGTCAGGGTCGTGAAAACATGGTCATTGTTCACACAATAGACTGACATCTCTTGAGGAGCAATGGTCAGCTATTGAGCATACAAACCAGACATTCATGCAAGTCCTCGGGAGTAGGACTTCCAGTACAGAAACAGGTCCTCATGGCCCCCCTGAAGTGCAGCAAGGTGCTGTCAAGCCACTTGCTAGCTCTGAAATGGGGCTGACCCATGAGAGGGATGTTGGTGGCAGACAGCAAGGAAGTGGGGGCTCCTCTCCAAGCGCTCACACGACCATGCCACTGCAAAGCTCTCGGTCAGAGCCCCACCAGAGTCCCCACACAACTGAGATCGGTGTCTCAAACCCTGCACAGCCGCAGGAGCAGCATACTGTTGCCGAGCCCTCACAGGTTCGGAACCCCAGAGGACGCCCGCCAAAGATGTCGAGACAGGAGCAGCAGGAAAGTGAGCAAGGGGCCTCCACATCTGCTGAAGCCACAGGGCAAGCACCACGTAGGAGCACGCGTAAGAGGAAGATACTGCACAAGTAGTCACAAGGGTAGTCACTTGGGTGTAATGTTATGTTTAATTTTGAAATACCATCAGTTGGTTATTGCCATTAAAAATTCTGATGGCAAACTGTTGCAGTTGTGGCGTGTGTCATTTCGCAAATGGGACTTCCACATTGAGGGCTTAGGGTAACATGCAATTGTCAGTATGGTGGTCAAAATGATAGGAATCCGCAGGTTCTTGTCCATTGTCGATGGTCTGATAAGAATGTGCGAGGCAAAAGTGTTATTTTGTGCAGACTAAGCAAATCTGACCAAGATGAGTGCGTCCCTTGCAATCCCGGGTAGCAATGTGGTCGCGCGCTGGCACCTTCTGGCCTGTGCAGCTTCAGGTGGGTGTGCAGCAACTTGGAGCTCCTGCTTGTCTTGTTTTGCACACTTTGTACAAAAATAATAACTTGCAGGACAACGGAGTATTACAGTTTAACTCTTTTATTAAGCACTAGCTGGGGGGGCCCGGCGTTGCCAAGGCTTTTTTGTAAAACGGCAGTTTATAGGGCCGCGCGGTTGACAGCCAGCCGCTGCCGCTCCCCCGCTCTGTGTCTCAGGCCGAGCGGTTGTCAGGCCCAGCCCGAGTGACCCCAACTCACCTCCCGCTCTGGTGGGCCGCCACAGCTGCCCCGCTCGCTGTTGAGTAATAGCAGTGAAAAACATGGCGGCTACGTTTCGGGAGGCTGCAGGATTAGGTCCCGCCCACAGACGGAATGAAACAGCCCCCGTGACGCACCGATTGGTCAACCATCAGGTCACTGAACTGTAGGATTGGTCAACCATCACGTCACTCAACGCTAATGAGCGGTACGATTGGTCAGCCGCTAATGAGCGGATATTTGAACGTTTTTTGTATACTGTCTGAACAATTTTTGTCTGACCAAAAAGTAAATACGCCTATGAGACTCCCCTAATCATAAGCTTTGTTTTGATATAACATATGTGTAGGTACGCTCTATAACTTTTGAGTGTATAGCGGACAGACAGACAAACACAAACATACAGACAGACAAACATACAGACAGACAGACAAACAGACATACAGACAGACAGACAAACAGACGGACGGATCCTTTTATATATATATATATAGATTAGGTCTGATCTTACTCATACAGCATTTGGGGAAAAGCCTGGCATTAGGACCCCTAGCCTGGGTCTTCAAAACAATAGTAGTCCTTACAGATGCCTGCAGGCCAATGACAACTCAGCATGTGATCACATGTGAATATAATAGGTATTCCTTACAGATGCTTGCGGGCCAATGATAATTCAATATGCAAATGTTACATCCCCTTTTAAAAGAAAAATGTTATACATTACTTTTAAACCTTTCTTCTACGTAATGTTCTCGGTAGCATAAACATATAAGTAAACTCAGCATTTAACTAGCACTGAAAACATCTCAACGTTTCAATAACGATGTACAGTTTTTTTTTAGGGCAGCGATCCGCCTACACCCTTTGACAGTTCACAAGTCAAGGATAACTCTAGGCTTGACCTCTCGTCCCGACCTTGTGTGGTATGAAACTGAGCATGCTCCTGAATCGGTCAACAATTCAGGTTTAGGTTCAGGTAAGTATGATGTGTTTTGTGTATTGCTCTGTTCATCACACTCTGTTGAACTGATCCTCTCGTCGGAATGACGGTGTTGTTCCTTGGTGTTCAGGAGGTGCCTGCGATTGCGGCGGTACACCTGTCCTTCTGGGGTGCGGATGTGATACGATCGCTCAGTGTCAGCTGGCTGGATGACGACTGCTGGCTTCCAGTAGTCATGCTCCTGGATTCTGATGGATTCTCCATTGTGCAGCGGCGGCAGTAGTCTAGCTGACCTGTCATAGTATCTCTTTTGGTGTTGCTGTCTCTGTACACGTTTTGCATGCACTTGCTTGCAGCTGACGACCTCTGGCTGCAGCTGCTAGTTGGTGCTTGGAAGGATTGAGCAAAGTCTGCGGCTCATCAACAGCTGTGCTGGTGACTTGAAGTTGTCAACCGGAGTGTTGCGATACTCAAGGAGACTGATGTAGGGGTCTCTTTTGTCTGCTTTGGCTTTGTCCATGAGTGTTTTTGCAATCTGGACAGTTTTTTCAGCAAGGCCATTACTTTGAGGGTAACGTGGGCTTGATGTGACGTGTGAAATCCCATGCCTTGGCAAACGACTCGAACTCTTTTGATTTGTATTGGGGGCCATTGTCTGAGACTAAAGTCTCTACCATGCCATGCCTGGCAAAGGCTGCCTTTAGCTTGTGGATCACAGCTGCAGATGTGGTGCTGTGAAGCTTGTCCAGTTCAAAAAATCTGCTGTAGTAATCAACAGTCACTATGCAGTCCTCGTTGTTCCATGTGAACAAATCCGTTGCCGTGACCTGCCAGGGCCTGTCTGGTGAGGTATCATGGGCTCTTTGATATTTGATGGGCGGTGTTCTAGACAAATGGAACATTTTCCGACAATGTCCTCAATGTGTTTGCACATTCCGGGCCAAAACATAATGGCCCAGAAATTCGGGTCGGGGACTTCCCGCGGGTGCAAGCAGTTGAGCTGTAGGGCCCCGTGGAATTCCGGTCCAGGGCCTGGCCCAGCTGCCAGCGTGCTGTGCTTGCGTGTCCCAGGGGCGTAGTTAGTGTGATGCGTCCCCTGGGATCACGTGAGCCATGGGCAGCCAATCGGAGGAGGGAAAAGTCCATTCATAAGACTGACAGGTAGACCTGTCAAAACTTATAAATACTACGGGCCCAAAATAGCAGTAAACCTTCAAATATTTTTTTTTTTAAATCAAACTTTTTAAATAAACTATAAATTACATTACTGTAAATAACTATTTTAAACAATAATTATAAATTTTTTATATTATAACGGGGCTAAAACCTAATCCCAGCCTATTGCCATCTCGTCTAGCTTCTAATCTCTTTTACTTCTTTTGGTTCTTTTATTCTTTTGTCCGATCGCAGCCCTGCCTTCGATCTAGTTCCTTTTCTCTCCAGTTTTGAAGAAGGGTCAAACCCGAAACGTCAACTCAAATTTCTCTCCACGGATGTTGCCTGACCTGCTGAGTTTTTCCAGCATTTTCTGTTGTTATTTCTAAAAATAAACTTACCTTGCTTTAAAGTATTTAAAAATAATAAACCTGTGGAAAAAATGTTTTAATTTTAATTAATTGACCACTTACCTTGCAAAAAGCAGGCCTTACGCCTGCTTTTTAAATGTGTAAATCCTGCAGGCTTACCCTCCCGGGAAAACCTGTAAAAAAAACCTACGTTCAAAGCGCATGCGCAGCCTCCCCTGCGCGCACGTTCGACCTCTGAACCCCTTCGTTCAGAGGATCGGAAGTGCTGGTTTCCCGTACATGCGCAGTGCATGCACGAAACCGGCAATTCTATTCGGCCTACGGGTGATTACCCCGTGCGTACTCACCTGGGGAGAGCCGAATTTCTGGGCCATTGTCACATGCTCTTTGTTTGCATTTTTCCATGCCCATATGTCCAGCATGAATTTTTGTCAACATCTCTTCTCTGAGACTGGTAGGAATGGACAAAGGAATGCTGCGCCATGATCTTCACAGAGACCTGGTTGAACAACGGCATCCCTGACACCACCATCCAACTAGAAGGACGCATGGTCTTCTGCGCCGACAGAACTGCAGACTCCGGTAAGAGCAAGGGAGGCGGTTTGTGCATTTACACTAACAATGCCTGGTGCACTAACACGGACATAATCGATAGATCCTGTTCGGCTGATTTGGAATTCCTCATGGTAAGGTGCAGACCCTTCTACCTGCCTCGGGAATTCACGGCTGTTATCATCACTGCGGTCTACATCCCACCACACGCTAATGCCAAACTAGCACTGAAGGACCTCTACAGGGCCATCAGCGAACAGCAAACTGCGCACCCAGACGGAGCTTTTATCGTCACGGGGGACTTCAATCACATAAACCTAAAAACTGTACTACCAAAATTCCACCAGAATGTTTCCTGCCCCACAAGAGGGGAGAACACACTGGATCAAGTCTACACGAGCATTGTAGGTGCTTATAAGGACATTCCCTGCCCCCACCTTGGGAAGTCTGACCACCTCTCCCTGTTTCTAGCCCCGGCATACAAACCGCTCATCAAAAGAGTGAGAACATCAGTGAGATCAGTGAAAGTATGGCCAGAGGGGGCAGTCTCGGAGCTTCAGGATTGCTTCGAACGCACTGATTGGGGCATGTTTGCCCATAATGACATCGAGGAATACGCATCCACAGTGCTATTCTACATTAACAGTTGCGTCGAGGTCGTCGCGACCCATAAAAATATCAGGACATACCCCAACCAGAAACCCTGGATGAACGGAGAGGTCTGCTCGCTGTTGAAAGCACGCGATGCAGCATTTAAATCTGGCGACGCGGCGGCTTACAGTGCAGCAAGGACCAACCTAAAAAAGGGTATCAGGACTGCCAAAAGGAAACAGACACTGCGGATAGAGGATCATTTCCACAACAACTCGGACCCCCGGCGCATGTGGCAATGCATCCAGTCCATCACTGACTACAAGAGCAAGAACACCAGCCCCCTGGTTAGCGATGCCTCCCTCCCGGAGGAGCTTAACAACTTCTACGCTCGCTTCGACAGGGACAACAGGGAGCCGGCTACCAAAGCCTTGCCACCCCCGGAAGACCAGGTGCTCACTCTGTCGACCTCCGACGTAAGGGGTGTTCTACGCGGAGTGAACACACGAAAGGCTGCTGGACCGGATAGCATCCCTGGACGGGTACTCAAGGAATGTGCTGATCAGCGGGCTGATGTCTTCACCGCCATCTTCAATCTGTCATTGGCCCAGGCAGTAGTCCCTACATGCTTCAAGACCACTACCATTATTCCTGTGCCAAAACAAACGGCTGTGACGTGCCTGAACAACTATCGACCTGTCGCACTCACACCCATCATAATGAAGTGTTTCAAGAGACTGGTCCTGGCTCACATCAAAGCCAGTGTTCCCACCTCGTTTGCCTATCGTGCAAACAGGTCAACGGAGGATGCAATCACAACTGCTCTACACTCTGCACTGAATCACTTAGATGGTAAAGAGACCTACATCAGAATGCTGTTCATAGATTACAGCTCAGCATTCAACACTATCGTCCCCAACAAGCTGGCCACCAAACTCCACACTCTTGGCCTGAACACTTCCCTCTGCAACTGGACCCTGGACTTCCTAACAAACAGACCCCAGTCTGTCAAATTAGGTAACCACACCTCCCCCGCCCTGACCCTGAACACGGGCCCCACAAGGATGTGTGCTGAGCCCTCTCCTCTACTCCCTCTTCACCCACGACTGTGTGGCTGTTCATGGTTCCAACACCATCATCAAGTTTGCGGCTGATACCACGGTAGTAGGCCAGATCACCAACAACGATGAGTCAGCCTACAGGGAGGAGGTCCAGCATCTCGTGAAGTGGTGCGCTGATAACAACCTGGCCCTTAACATCAGGAAAACCAAAGAAATCATTGTGGACTTCAGGAAGTCTAAAGGCGGAAGTCACACCCCCATCCACATCAATGGGGCTGTGGTGGAAAGGGTGGACAGTTTTAAGTTCCTCGGAGTCCACATCACGGAAGACCTCTCCTGGTCCCTCAATACCTCCTCTCTGGTGAAGAAGGCCCAGCAGCGCCTATATTTCCTAAGGAGGCTGAAGCGATGTAACCTGTCACCCCTGATCCTCTCTAACTTTTACCGCTGCACAATAGAGAGCATCCTGACGAACTGTATCACAGTATGGTATGGCAGCTGTAGCTACTATGACCGGAAAGCCCTGCAGCAGGTAGTCAAAACTGCCCAACGCATTACCGGCACCCGGCTACCGACCATAGAGCACATATACCAGAAACGCTGTTTACGGAGGTCACGGTCCATCATCAAAGACCCTACCCACCCCAGCCACAGTCTGTTCGCCCTCCTGCCATCTGGGAGACGCTACAGATGCATTTGCACCCGTACGACCAGATTTAGGAACAGCTTCTTTCCCAGGGCTGTCATCCTACTGAACTCCACAAATAAACTCTAAAGCCTGCACATCTGCCAATGCACTTTATTATGGTTATGTTTATGTTAATGTATTACAAGCCAAATGTATGTTGAATGTTTAAATGTCTTAATCTAAATGTACACTCTCGGGAGCCGCAAGCCTACATTTCGTTGTACTGCACTTGTGCACTAACAATGACAATAAAGTTGATTATGATTATGATTATGATGATGATTTTCTCCCCTTTGAAGACGATTCCGTTGATTTGTGACAGTTCGTCTCTGTGGTTCCAGAATTCAGATATGCTCTGAGGGCATTTCCTCCTTTCCTCAGGCCATCCTTCATGTATGACTTTGCTCAACAGTGTGAGTTGTGCATCTTTCTCTGTTCCTGCTCGGATCTCCTTCAGTTTTGAGTCACTCACAGGTAAGCTGTTGTACACCATGTGCGCCTGCACATCCATGCCTTCACTGAGGCTGCTGTCCTGGTAGCTAAGAGACTTTCTGGAGAGCATGCCTGCGACAGGACTGTCTTTGCCTGAATGGTGAATGATTGTGAAGTCGTACTTCTGTAGCTGAAGGATTATTCTCTGTAGCCTTGGTGGGGCTGCGGCTAGTGGTTTCCTCATGATTGACTCAAGGGGCTTATGGTCGGATTCCACAATGATTTGTCAGCCATAGACGTACTGGTGGAAACGCTTACATCCAAACAGAATTGCATATAGGTCTTTCTCGATTTGAGCATAGTCCATTTCACTGTCTGAGAGAGATCTGGAAGCGTAGCCGATGGGCTTTCCTTCTTGCAGTAATACTGCGCCTAGTCCGTACTTTGACGCGTCCACTTGTAGTCTGAGCTCTTTGTTGGGGCTGAAGTAGGCAAGAACTCATCCTGGTTCTCTGGTGATTAGGTCTTTCATTTTCTGAAATGCTGTCATGTTGTTTCTCCCACAGGAACTCATTGGATTGTTTGAGCAACTGACACATGGGTGCGTTGATTTCAGAGAGGCTCGGGGCAAACTTGGCTAAGTAGTTAACCATACCTAGTACTGTCTCTAGCTCTGCACGGTTCTTCGGCGGCTCCATCTTCTTGATGGCGGAGATTTTCTCTGGATCCGGCTTAATGCCATCAGTTGAGAGGCGATGCCCGAAATAACTGATCTCGTTGGATCCGATTATGCTTTTCTCGGGGTTGAGCCGGATACCTTTCTCCCGTGATCTTTGTAGCATCGCACGGAGGTTCCTGTCATGTTCCTCTCTATTCCTGCCATAGATAAGGATGTCGTCTACGATTGCGACTACTCCGTTGAGGCCTTCATAGGTTTCGTCGATCTTCCGCTGGAATTCATCCTGAGCTGAGATAAGACCAAATGGTAAACGCAGAAATCGGTAGCGGCCAAATGGTGTGTTGAACGTTGTTAGCTTAGATGACTCTTCCGTGAGCTTGATAGTCCAGTATCCTGATCGTGCGTCCATTACACTGAAGTAATGTGCTCCCACTAGCTTGGGTGTGATGTCATCTAGCGTTGGTAGAGGGTAGTGAGGGCGTTTGATAGCCTTGTTCAAATCTCTGGGGTCGAGACAGACTCTGAGCTTGCCTGTACGTGATTTCTCAACCACTACTAACGCGTTGACCCACTCTGTCAGTTCTGTTTCCTGGACGATGATTTCTGTATTCTCCATGCTCTGCAGCTCCTCTAGGCGACTACGTAGAGCAAGGGGTATCCTTCTCGGTGGGCAAACCACAGGGGTTGCTGCTGGGTCAAGGTGAATAGTGCATTCACCTGGGAATAGTCTGATTCCTTTGAAAACGTCAGCAAACTCCTCCATGACTGTCTGCTTCTCAACTGGTGCTGTCAATGATAGCACTAGCTTGACGAGGTCCATGTCTAAACATGCCTTTAGACCTAGCACTGGAGGTGCTCAAGTATCAACAATGTAAAAGTCCAACATCATGTCGCTTTCTTTGTACTTGCATTTCATCACGCATGTGCCTTTTACAATGAGCTGCTCACCCCCATAGCTGGTCAGTCTGCATGAGGTGGGCTGTAGCTCACACTCATCCTTCAAGCTGTGATACTCACTCAGAGGAATTACATTAACCTGAGCTCCAGTGTCTAGTTTAAACCTAAGCTCTCTGCCCTGTTTTCCTATCTCAATATCTGCAAAGGCTTGCTCAGTCTCTGAAATCTGTTTTTTCTGTGACACAGAATCAATAAACAGTTCCTCTGCATTTGGCTCTCTATCTGGCATTTGGCTGTCACTCACTGTGTGTACTGCTTCCAAAAACAGTCCTGCAAACTTTAGCAAAGTGGTTCCGTTTACCACATTTAGCACATTGCCTTCCTTTGGCAGGGCAATGCTCCTTTTCTCCATGCACTTTGTTTCCACAATATCTACAGTTTTTTTGAAGCGTTTTATGTCTGTGTCGCATATTTTTAGAACTCCCTCTGTTCTATCTGTTCTGAAACACGCTCTCTGGGCGGTGTTCTTTGGTGTGTGTCTATTAACTGCGTGCACTGTCTGTTCATGCGAGCTGTTCGTGGCGCCGGTTATGGTTTTCAACTGTGCTTGGGCTATCTCGTGCGATCTAGCTATGTCCATAGCTTTGTCCAGCGTTAGCCCGGACCCAACATTCAAAAGTTTCTCTCTCACTTTAGCTGAATGTATTCCGAACACGATGTGGTCTCTGACCATCTCATCTTTATCTGCATATTCACAGTCTTTTACCAGCAGTTTTAACTCAATCGCGAACTGTTCAAACGACTCACTAGCTCCTTGTACTTTCTCCTGAAACTTGTACCTAGCGAATATCGTATTTGTCTTGGGCATCACATATGATTCAAAACGGTCAAAATAACTTTTCAGTACCTTTGCTTCATCCGCGGTGACAGACCATGTGTTAAAAATGTCCCTCCCTTTTTCTCCGATCCACAGGAGTAGGTAGCTGCATCTTTCTTCCTCCCGTTTGCTTTTCAGCGGACCCGAGAACATCAACTCCACGTGTTGCTTGAACTTGCGCCATTCTCTAGGTAAGTTCAAAGATCCCCAATCGATTCGAGGCAAGGAAGCTCCAACGATGTCCATTTCAGACCCCTGTTCTGACACCATGTCCTGTTTTGCACACTTTGTACAAAAATAATAACTTGCAGGACAACGGAGTATTACACTTTAACTCTTTTATTAAGCATTAGGTCTGATCTTACTCATACAACACCTTGGGGAAAAGCCTGGCATTAGGACCCCTAGCCTGGGTCTTCAAAACAATAGTAGTCCTTACAGATGCCTGCAGGCCAATGACAACTCAACATGTGATCACGTGAATATAATAGGTATTCCTTACAGATGCCTGCGGGCCAATGATAATTCAATATGCAAATGTTACACTGCTGTTGCTCCTGCAGTTGGTGCTGCTGTTGTTCAGGGTTCTGCTGCTGCTGCGGTTGGTCTTCGTCCAAATTTGACGTCCAGGAGGAAAGGAAATAAATGGTTCCCATTCTTCTGGTATAGACCTCAGTTGAGGAAGCGCTCAGTCAAGGTGGGGAGAGGGGTTTCCCAGGAGGTCACACTGGAGATGGGTGTCAGGCTCCAAACTTCCACAACAATGAGTAGGCCTGTTAAATGTTCCCCCAGACCTGAGACAACAAAGTTCTGCCACCTGCAAATGAAGATTGCTGAAAACTCCTTTTTAATGGTGGAGCTGCAGCTGTTAGTAAGCAATCCACTTGTGCTGCCACCAGGTTTCAGTGGCGTGTTTCAGAGGAGGCGGGCAGCACGTGGGAAAACTGTTAAAATCAGAAAGGCATCTCAAAATGGGATTATAGAGGCACTTAACTGGTTGGTAAGGGCCTTAAGGGCCTATCCCGCCTTTTGGAGGCAGGATGGAGACGGGGTCAAAAAACTCACGTGGGAAAATTGCTCGGAGGCGGGATGGAAGCGGGATTGGGCCCGGCCGCCAGTTTTAGCGATTTTAACACCTCACACGCCTCCAATCCCGCCTCCTCAGGCCTGGCAAAATCAAACCCACTATATTCCTCTCCTTCACTTGTTTTTAGGTTTCCTTGTACTGCTGGCATTTTGTCCTCTTCCTCTACTATGAAAACGGATATAAAATACTCATTTAACGAGTCTGCCACTTCCTTCTCCATTTAAGCCTCACCTGCATCTGTCTTTAATAGGCTAATATTTCCCTTTACCACTCTTACTCTTAACCTATTTATGAAAACATTTGCTGTTCGCTTTGATATCCCTTGCAAGTTTGTTTTCATGTTCCTTTTTTGCACTTCTTTTGTATTCCTTTGTTGCTGTTTACAGCTCTCCCAGCCTGCCAGATGTCCTCTGAGTAAATATGTTAAGCATTCAGTTTGTTCCCACAAGGCACAGCCTATAAGATTGTTACATTTAACTGAATAAATGTACAGTGTTCCAAACAGTTCATTAAATATTTGAGAATTAAACAGCAACATATTTAACCCTTTTGTTAGCCGATATCTATATATTGGTTTAAACAAACTGCCTCAAGGATAATATTAATCTTGGCTTGTAGCAGCTGTTCTGTGATGTTAGCTGTCTCTTTGCGTAATGGATGTGACTTCCTTCAAATGTATCAATCTGTGAATGAAGATTACTTGCAACAGATACAATTCAGTAAATGCTTCTAATAGAATTATCTCTTATATATATTAATCAGAATTTAGTATACCAACATTGCAAATGAATAAATTAGACTGTGGAGGAGGAATTCCTGGAGTGTTTACGGGATGGTTCCCTGGACCAATATGTCAAGGAACCAACCAGAGATCAGGCCATCTTAGACTGGGTATTATGTAATGAGAAAGGATTAATTAGCAATCTTGTTGTACGAGGCCCCTTGGGTCGGAGCGATCATAATATGATAGAATTCTTCATTAAGATGGAGAGTGAAGTAGTTGACTCAGAGACTAGGGTCCTGAATTTAAATAAAGGAAACTACGATGGTCTGAGACGCGAGTTGGGTAGGATTGATTGGGGAATGTCACTCAAAGGGTTGACGGTAGATAGGCAATGGCAAACATTCAAAGACCGCATGGATGAACTACAGAATTTGTTCATCCCAGTTTGGCATAAAAATAAAACAAAAAAGATGACTCAACCATGGCTAACAAGAGAAATTAGGGATAGCATAAGATCCAAGGAGAGGACATATAAATTGGCCAGAAAAAGCAGTAAACCTGAGGATTGGGAGCAGTTTAGGATTCAACAAAGGAGGACAAAGGGATTAATTAAGAAGGGGAAAATAGAATGTGAGAGTAAGCTTGCAGGGAACATAAAAACTGACTGTAAAAGCTTTTATAGATATGTGAAGAGAAAAAGATTGGTGAAGTCAAGCGTAGGTCCCTTGCAGTCAGAATCAGGGGAATTTATAATGGGGAACAAAGAAATGGCAGACCAATCAAATACATATTTTGGTTCTGTCTTCACAAAGGAGGACACAAATAACCTCCCAGAGATGTCGGGGAACATAGGGTCTGATGAAAGGGAGGAACTGAAAGAAATCAGTATTTGTAGGGAAATAGTGTTCGGGAAATTGACGGGATTGAAGGCCGATACATCCCCAGGGCCTGATAATCTACATCCTAGGGTACTTAAGGAAGTGACCCTGGAAATAGTAGATGCATTGCTGATCATCTTCCAACATTCGATAGAATCTGGAACAGTACCCATGGATTGGAGGGTAGCTAATGTTAACCCCACTATTCAGAAAAGGTGGTAGAGAGAAAATGGGGAATTACAGACCGGTAAGCCTGACATCGGTAGTGGGGAAAATGCTAGAGTCCATTATAAAAGATGTAATAGCAGAGCACTTGGAAAACAGTGACAGGATCGGACAAAGTCAACATGGATTTACAAAAGGTAAATTGTGCTTGACTAATCTACTGGACTTTTTTGAGGATGTAACTAGTAAAATAGATAAGGGAGAACCAGTGGATGTGGTGTATTTGGACTTTCAGAAGGCTTTCGATAAGGTCCCGCATAAGAGATTAGCGTGTAAAGTTAAGGCACATGGGATTGGGGGCAAGGTATTGACTTGGATAGAGAACTGGTTGGCAGACAGAAAGCAAAGAGTTGGAATAAACAGCTCTTTTTCCGAGTTGCAGGCAGTGACTAGTGGGATACCGCAGGGATCGGTCCTTGGACCCCAGCTATTCACAGTATATATTAATGATCTAGACAAGGGAACTAGATGTAATATCTCCAAGTTTGCAGACGACACAAAGCTGGGTGGGCGTGTGTGCTGTGAGGAGGATGCCGAGAAACTCCAGGATGATTTGGACAGGTTGGGTGATTGGGCAGAAGCATGGCAGATGCAATATAACGTGGATAAATGTGAGGTTATCCACTTTGGTGGCAAAAACAGGAAGGCAGATTATTATCTGAATGGCAATAGATTGGGAGAAGGGGAAGTGCAATGAGACCTGGGTGTCCTTGTGCACCAGTCGCTGAAGGTAAGCATGCGGGTGCAGCAGGCGGTTAAGAAGGCAAATGGTATGTTGGCCTTCGTAGCAAGAGGGTTTGAGTACAGGAACAAGGATGTCTTGCTGCAGTTGTACAGGGCCTTGGTGAGACCACACCTTGAGTATTGTGTGCAGTTTTGGTCGCCTTATCTGAGGAAGGATGTTCTTGCCATGGAAGGAGTTCAGCGAAGATTCACCAGGCTGATACCTGGGATGGCAGGAATGACGTATGAGGAGAGATTGGGTCGATTGGACTTATACTCGCTGGAGTTTAGAAGAATGAGAGGGGATCTCATTGAAACTTATAAAATTCTGACAGGACTGGACAGACTAGATGCAGGAAGGATGTTCCCGATGGTCGGGGAGTCCAGAACCAGGGGTCACAGTCTAAGGATAAGGGGTAAGCTATTTAGGACAGAAATTAGGAGGAATTTCTTCACCCAGATTGGTGAACCTGTGGAATTCTCTACCACAGAAGGCAGTAGAGGCCAATTCATTAAATATATTCAAGAAGGAGTTGGATATATTTCTTAAGGCTAAAGGGATCAAGGGGTATGGGGAGAAAGCAGGGACAGGGTACTGAGTTTGCATGATCAGCCATGATCTCATTAAATGGCGGAGCAGGTTCGAGGGGCCGAATGGCCTACTCCTGCTCCTATCTTCTATGTTTCTAGAATACAGTGTATATTAGTCTACCAGAAAAACATCTTTAGTAACTTGCATTATGCTATAATAGTAGCTCTGTAATAACTTTTACCTTCACCACCTATATCACTGTTGTCTTTATTACTCTAACAGGCTAAAAAGTACAGAGTAGTTATAAAAAGTACAAATCAACAGATTATAAAATGCAAAGTATATTATGAAGAATAACAAATGCCTGCGTGTAAGCTCAAGGCCATAATTTTGTCGTGGGTTTTTGCTGACGTTCATAAATCACTTAGGCTTTGTCATCATTATGGTTCAATTAAATTACTGCCTTGCAACTCGCTGCCATCCGTCTATTATCCTACATGAGCAAAGTAGCATTTAACAACATGAAGTGCTGGCACTCATATTGTGCCAGCACACATTCGCACATTAGACTTTCACAATAACAGCATGCTATATTTGGAGAAAGTGTATGGTCTCTTGCATTTCGTATAGCAATTGATGCTTTGAAATAGAAGCCTTGGCTCAGCTGTTCTGGTTAGCAGAATTACTAAAAGCACAAATTACAGTCAGGAGTCACGAGAAGAAGCAGCACTTGATTAAATCCTTGAATCTGATTTCTCTGAATAGTAAAGTAATTACCAGCTTCTAACATGACTTATCTTAATCTAAAATGACCTTCATTTCAATAATAATTTGAGGGACTTACTTACTATTTAACCTTTAGTAATTTTAAGTAAAAAATTGTATTTTTAAGTTGTGGGAGGGAAAATTGGGTTGCTTTGCGCCTCCTGTTAGCGCCCCGGGGGCGCAAAGCCCCTAGCGCCTGGGCGCGGTGCCGTTAATGCCTCCTGCGAAATTCAGCGGGAGTTTAGCGGTAGCCGCTAGTGCCCCGTAGCGCTGCGCCTCTGGCGATGACATCATCGCCGTGTGCAGCACCCTGCTCGCGCCCTGGCCACAAACTTCGGTTGCGCCCCCTGAACTACCGCCGGACGATATGTCCGACAGGGTCAGGGTGATGTTTTTGCGGCCGCGGCGGCTCAAATTAAAGGGCAGGTGCTGGGCGGCCATTTTTTTAGGGCCGCCTGCCAGCACCTGCCCCCTTTCACTTCCTCATGCTGGGTGCCGGCCACGATTGGTCAGCCTGGCACTCCTCTTGAGTGCGGGGCTATTTTCCCGGTACCCCGCTCCCCAGTGGTCCAGTAGGGCCCCGGTGCACTAGGCCCCTCCCCTTTACTTGCACGTTACGCCACGTTATTGAATGGTAGTGCCCCAGGAAGGAGGGGGAGCGCTAACCAGTAGCGCTTGCCTCCTGCTTGGGGCACTACCACTCAATTTACGGCGCAGATGTGTTAACTTTTTCAGGGCACTAAAAGTAGCGCCCCAGCGAAGTTAGCGACCCAAAGGGGGCGCGACCGAATTTAATGTAAATGTAATGACTTTATTAAACGGTTTACTTTATTAATTTTATATATTTTTTGATTACATTGGTCTCAGTTAACAGAAACAAGCTAATGAGAAAACCAGTGGAGTGATTGTGATAAGCTACCTGTATATTACACTCAAAAGTTATTTGATCTATAACATTTTATATGGAAAACAAGGTCTGTAGACCTTTAATATATTCAAGTGTCTGTTGCTTTCAGAACCCAATTAAATATATGCTGAAGGCAAAGGATGATATCAGTGAGCCTCTTTCGTTTTACCTACATAACAGTCACTGCAATTCAAAACTAATTCTTTGTAAAAAGCCCTTTGAAATATTGCAACACCATGGTAACGTATTACATAAATGTAAGAATTAGAATAAATATGCTTTGCACATTCAGGTTATCAGGTAATAAGGATGTGACAATCTTTGTATTATAGTACAGACAATTTCTCATTTTTGAAACCATTAATTTGACAAATTATGACCCCAAATTTCTTTACGGCTAGAGGCACACTCCTGGCTTAAGTTGGGCAGGAGTGCAGAAGCAGCTGAAGAAAATCGGGCAAGACCTGAATATCCAGGCAGCCTATTTCTGACAGGGCCTGGGGGCATCTGCCCTAAACATAGCCCCTGACGTCGGAGGTGGATGCTCCTGGCATACAGGTCATTGGCCCGGCAGAACTGGAGCCCACCAGGATCTCCAGGTCAGGGTCATGGCCTGGAAGACCACTGGAAATCTTTGTTGCTAGTTTTCCCCTCTTGTCCGCTTGTCTGCCTGCAATTCTGGCTCCTTGCGATCAGTCATCCAGCACCCCAGTTCCCACCCCTTCCTGCAGCAGGCACTTTATTATAATTAGCTGACGCTAGATACTCCAGCAGCGGTTGTCAGCAGAGCCCACTCAGCCACACTTAAGCCGGTGGATTTTCGGGCCCACAAATTCTACACGTAAATCATTGCTTAGATCATGGTTTCAGCATGGCATAGGGTCATCTCCTTTGACTCCCACAGATCTGCAGCACGGTAATGTTTGTGATGGTTTCCCACTTTCATTTTATCTTGTATCTTCCGATTCCCATCACGCCATAGCTGCGCTCCACCACGATAATTAATCATGTTACCTTTAACCCATGCTCAGCAATCCATAGTGCACATAGGAGAATCATATTTAGATAACTGGTATATTCTAGGCAGAACAACCGCCAACCATGACATTTTCCAGAGTATCGTCACTAGCACCAGGGACACATTTCAATCTGTAGTTAACAGGATTCCAGTGGGTTTTCTCACATGGGAATCCACGGAAAGTTCAACACTGAGGCCAAATAAAATACGTCTCATTTTTCCTTGCAGTTCCTTAAGGGGTCTAGTTTTGTTAGCAGGCCAGATACGCCCAGTAGCTTCATGTCCCTTTACACATGGTGCTGCAGATAGACATTCAGGCGACTGCATCCCACCTGAGCGTGGAGGCAGCGGCTTAAAGGGAGCTGAGTGGCAACTTAAAACAAACAAGGAGTGATGTCACAGGACAGCAGGAGGCGGAGTATAAATCGAGCGAGAGGCCCAGAGAGAGCGTAGACCGGAGCAGCGGTGGCAGTGAGGAGGCAGAGTACCTCCAGCGAAAACAACAACAACAAAAGCAACAATTGCAAAACAGCTAAAGTGACGCCACAACTAGGGAAGGAGCTGATTGGTGAGCAGCTGGTAAGTGTTTCTAGTTAATAGTCTATTAAGTAAAGGCATGGCAGAGCAGCTCTGTTCTGTGGAATGCACATCCTGTGGGGGCTCCAGGATGCTTCCTGTGTCCTGGACAACCACATGTGCAGGAAGTGTCGTCAGCTGGAGAAGCTCGAGCCCTGGGTTTTGGAGCTTGAGCAGCAGCTGGCATCACTGCGGTGCATTCGGGAGGCTGAGAGCTTTGTGGATAGCACGTTTCAGGAGGTAGTCACCTCGCAGATAAAGAGTGTGCAGGCAGAAAGGGAATAGGTGACCACCAGACAGAGGAGGAAGACCAGGCAGGTAGTGCAGCAGTCCCCTGAGTGCATCTCGCTCTCCAACCAGTATTTGTTTCTGAGTACTGGTGAGGGCAATGGTTCCTCTGGGGAGTATAGCCAGAGCCAAGTCTGCGGCACCACAGGTGGCTCAGCTGTACCGTGGGGGAGGAAGAAGAGTGGGAAAGCAATAGTGGTAGGGGATTCGATAATTAGGGGAACAAACAGGTGTTTCTGCAGCCACAGACATGACTCCAGGATGGTATGCTGCCTCCTTGGTATCAGGGTCAAGGATGTCACCGAGCGGCTGCTGAACATTCTGAGGCGGGAGGGTGAACAGCCAGAGGTCGTGGTCCATATCGGTACCAACAACATAGGTAGAAAGAGGGATGAAGTCCTGCAGGCAGATTTCAGGGAGCTAGGAAAGAGATTAAAAAGCAGGACCTCAAAGGTAGTAATCTCCGGAATACACCCGGTGCGACGGGCTAGTGAGTTAGGAAATAGGAGGATTGAGCAGATGAATGCGTGGCTGGAGAAATGGTGCAGCAGGGAGGGCTTTAGATTCCTGGGACATTGGGACCGGTTCTGAGGAGGTGGGACCTGTACAGACCGGACGGATTGCATCTCAACAGGCCCGGAACCAATATCCTCACGGGGAGGTTTGCTAGTGTTGTTGGGAAGGGTTTAATCTAATTTGGCAGGGGGATGGACACCAGGAAGTAACATGAGAAATGGGAAATAAAGTGCTCAAAGGATTGGGAGAGGCAGAGAGCACTAAAGTAAGAAATAGTAAGGTATTAGGTGGGGTCAAACTAAGAGATAATACAGGATGGTCTAAGATGGGTTTACAGTGTATGTATGTGAATGCACGGAGCATAGTAAATAAGGTACGTGAGCTGCAGGCACAAATAGCCACATGGGAATATGATGTTGTGGCAATAACTGAGACCTGGCTCAAAAGAGGATTGGATATTAAATATTCCTGGTTATAACGTGTTCAGGAAAGATAGGGAAGGAAAGATAGGAGGTGGTGAGGCAGTATTGGTCAAGGAGAATGTTACAGTGCTGGAGAGGGTGGATGTCCTGGAGGGGTCAAGGATAGAATCTATATGGCTAGAGTTAAGAAATAATAGAGGTGCCATTACACAACTAGGTGTATTCTATAGACCACCAAATATAGTCCGCATCACCCGTGCCATGACAGGAGCTGATGACTGCTGGACAGCCCACTGCCTAATCCGCTCTGTCCTCTCCATCAATGTAGCCCCAAAACAGCGGCGGCAACAGAAACAATGCCGCAGGAAAATTAACGCTGGAGCACCCAAAAGACCCCACTAAGAAAGCCCTATTCAGCCTGCGCCTCACAAACAACCTGACGACTCCCAGTGATGCAGAGACACAGAGTGCCCACAGCGTCTGGTCTGCACTCAAGACCTCCATAATCAGCACCTGTGAAGAGACACTCGGTCACTCGACCAGGAAACACCAAGACTGGTTCAACGAGAATGACCAGGAGATCCAGGAGCTAATAAGCCGCAAGCGCAAGGCATTTCTGACCTGGAAACAGCAACAGAACTCGAGAGCGAGAAAGCAGCTCTACAGAAGCCTGAAGGCCGAGGTCCAACAAAAAACTCGCGACCTAAAGAACAGATGGTGGGTGGAGAAAGCGCAGGAGATCCAGCAGCTAGCCGACAACCACGGCGCGCGTGGATTCTTTAGCGCATTCAAGACCATCTACGGCCCAAGCACCCAAGGCCCTTCCCCACTGCGGGCCAAGAACGGAGAGGTACGCATCAAGGACAGGGAAGCAGTCAGTGCCCACTGCAAGGAGCACTTCGAAGAACTCCTTAACCACGACTCTGTCTTCGACACGAGTGTCCTCAACTCCATCCCACAGCATGCTACCCGCCACCACCTCAGCACAACCCCAGCCCGGCATGAGGTTGAAAACGCCATCCGACAACTGAAGAACAACAAGGCCTCAGGAGCAGATGCAATCCCTGCCGAGGCACTAAAGCATGGTGGAGAAGCACTACTGGTGCGAATTCATGAACTCATTTCTCTTATCTGGAAGGAGGAGAGCATGCCAGGGGATCTCAGAGACACCGTAATTGTGACCATCTTCAAGAAAGGTGACAAGTCCGATTGCGGTAATTACAGAGGAGCTTCCCTGCTGTCTGCCACAGGGAAAGTAATCGCAAGAATCCTCCTCAACCGCCTTCTCCCAGTGGCTGAAGAGCGCCTCCCAGAGTCGCAATGCGAATTCCGCCCACTAAGGGGCACAATGGACAT
The DNA here is from genome assembly GCF_052327205.1 of Somniosus microcephalus. NCBI lineage: Eukaryota > Metazoa > Chordata > Chondrichthyes > Squaliformes > Somniosidae > Somniosus > Somniosus microcephalus. The sequence goes on from NC_141002.1 coordinate 69,926,644, forward strand.
GATCTTCACCGCACGTCAATTACAAGAGAAATGCAGGGAACAGCACCAACCGCTGTACATGGCCTTCTTTGATCTCACAAAGGCCTTCGACACTGTCAACCGTGAGGGATTATGGAATGTCTTCCTCAAATTCGGCTGCCCTCAGAAGTTTGTCACTATCCTCCGCCTGCTTCACGACGACATGCAAGCCGTGATCCTGACCAACGGTTCCACCACAGACCCAATTCACGTACGAACCGGGGTCAAGCAAGGCTGTGTCATTGCACCAATGTTCTTCTTGATCTTCCTTGCTGCCCTCCATCTCACCCTCAGTAAGCTCCCCACTGGAGTGGAGCTAATTTACAGAACAAACGGGAAACTGCTCAACCTCCGTCGCCTCCAGTCCAGATCCAAGGTCGTCCCATCCTCTGTCGTCAAATTACAGTATGCAGACGATGATTGCGTCTGCGCTCACTCGGAGCTCGAACTCCAAACCACGCTCAATCAGCTCCGATGGATGGGTCACGTTCTCCGCATACCCGATACGAGACTCCCAAAACAAGCGCTCTACTCGGAGCTCCGGCACGGCAAGAGAGCCCCAGGTGGGCAGAGGAAACACTTCAAGGACACCCTCAAAGCCTCCTTGAAAAAGTGTAACATCCCCTCCGACACCTGGGAATCCCTGGCCCAAGACCGCACAAAGTCAAGGAGAAGCATCCGGGAAGGCGCCGAACACCTCGAGTCTCTTCGGCGGGAGCAAGCGCAAGGAGCGCACGTCAACCCAAGCACCCCACCCACTCGCCCCTTCAACCACTGTCTGCCCCACCTGTGACAGAGACTGTAGGTCCCACATTGGACTAATCAGTCACCTGAGAACTCATTTTTAATGTGGAAGCAAGTCATCCTCGGTTCCGAGGGACTGCCTAAGAAAAAGTAGTGGGAAAGATATTGAGGAGCAAATTTGCAGAGAAATATAGAGAGGTGCAAGAACTATAGAGTAGTAATAATGGGGGACTTCAACTATCCTAATATAGATTAGGATCACAATAGTGTTAAGGGCAGAGAAGGGGAAGAATTTCTGAAGTGTGTTCAGGAGAAATCTCTTGATCAGTATGTTTTCGGCCCGACGAGGGAGGAGGCATTGCTGGATCTGGTTCTGGGGAATGAGGTAGGTCAAGTAGAGCAATTGTCAGTAGGTGAACATTTAGGGAACAGTGATCATAGTATCATTAGCTACAGCGAGCAATTTAGAGTAAAAGGGGGTGAAATTCAGTTGTTAGCGCCACCCGTTAGCGCCTTAAGAGGGCGATAAATGGGGTGCGAAGCGGCTAGCACCCTGGCGCGGCGAGAGCTGCGCCTCTCGCAACATTGAGCGGACATTTAGCGGCGGCGCAAAACCGCAATGCCCGCTCAGCTGCGCGCACAGATCCTGACGTCATTTCATGGTGCAACGCCCTTGGGGCGCCCCGAACCGGAAATTCTGGTGTGAGGCACAAGTGGAAGGAGAGAGGTCAGAAAGGTGATGACCTTACCATTGCTGCCCAGAACGGGGTCGGCATCTCCAGTGGCGACGGGGCCAATCATCCGGCCTGCCATAATGCGCTGCTCGCTGCTCCAGATCGCTGAGATCTTTAAGGTGAGGCCGGCCTCCCCCGGTCCGTTGCTGCTGCCTCCTGTTATGGGCCAGCTTGCCCTGCAAGAGAAAGGACGGGCTCTGAGTACAGTGTGAAGCCCTGATCTTGCCTGCACTGCCTGCCATGGTCGAATAGCCCTTACAGTGTGAAGCCCTGATCTTGGCTGCACTGCCTCCCATGGTGGAATAGCCCTTACAGTGTGAAGCCCTGATCTTGGCTGCACTGCCTCCCATGGTGGAATAGCCCTTACAGTGTGAAGCCCTGATCTTGGCTGCACTGCCTCCCATGGTGGAATAGCCCTTACAGTGTGAAGCCCTGATCTTGGCTGTACTGCCTCCCATGGTGGAATAGCCCTTACAGTGTGAAGCCCTGATCTTGGCTGCACTGCCTCCCATGGTCGAATAGCCCTTACAGTGTGAAGCCCTGATCTTGGCTGCACTGTCTCCCATGGTCGAATAGCCCTTACAGTGTGAAGCCCTGATCTTGGCTGCACTGCCTTCCATGGTCGAATAGCCCTTACAGTGTGTAAAGTGCTGAATGTGCATGTGAGTTTCATGAAAGGCCCATAGGTGTTGGATGAGGGCTGGGCATTGGGGCTTTCAGGACCCTTTGGCCATAAAGTGAGGTGCACATGCAGGGATGAAGAGGATACTGAAAAGGGTACTCACCCTGACGACCCAAGTGAGGTCGTTGAACTTCTTCCTGCATTGCACAGGGGTCCTAGGCACCATGCTGCTGGAGGTCACTCTGTGAGCCACCTCCCTCCAAGCTTTGCGGTAGTCGGTGGGCAGCGACCTCCTGCCACTGTCCGGAAACAGGATAGATCGCCTGCGCGCCACTGCGCCAACCAGAACCTGCAGGGTTGCCTCACTGAACCGCTGCGCTCGCTCCCTGGCCCTCTCCATGGTCCTAGGCATTAGAATGTGGCAGCAGGTCTGTTCAGGCCGAGAATCAGGGCTCTGATGTGCAGGGTGTGGCTGCAATCCAAGATCGACCCTCCCCTTTAAGAGCTGACTGGCGCCAGCGTGTCTGCCTGCAATCGCTAACTGGCCACACCTGCGCTGCGCCCGCCCTCGGTGGTAGCACCTCGCTTCTACGGCTTAGCGCCTTAGGACAGTCGTGCAGCACCTGTTTTAGCGCTCCAAGCACCTCCTGGGGCAAAGCAGGTCAATTTAGCTGAAGGTGGCGATAATTTGCGCCGGGCGCTAAATTTCGCGCCCGCTCGAGTATAACGCCCCAAACGTGGCGATACTGAATTTCTAGGCCAAAATGTTTAACTGGGGGAAGGCCAATTTCAGTGGGATGTGAATGGATCTGGCCTGGGTAAACTGGAATCAAAGATTGGCAGGCAAAACTAATGGAACATTGGGCTGCCTTTAAAGAGGAAATAGTTTAGGTACAGTTGAGGTACATTCCCACTAGGGGGGGAAGGCAGGGAAACTAAAGTCAGGGCTCCCTGGATGACAAAAGAGATGGAGAACTCACTGCCTGAAAGGGTGGTAGAGGCAGGAACCCTCAGAACATTCAAGAAGCATTTAGATGAGCACTTGAAATGCCATAGCATACAAGGCTATGGACCAAGCACTGGAAAATGGGATTAGAATAGACAGGGCTTGATGGCCGGCGCGGACACGATGGGCCGAAGGGCCTCTTTCTGTGCTGTATAACTCTATGGCCCCGATTTTCGGCTTGTGTGGGAAATGGTCGGGTTTCCCCGAATGTGGGGTTTCTGACACACATAAAAAAGTGTCAGCCAGCTCCACGCAATTTTCCTTCAATTGGCCAATTAATTCCCAGCATGTGGGAAGCCTTGCTAATTGTCCAATTCGAGTCAGAAATCCTCACAGTATGATGTCATCAGTCGTGGTGCTTTCAAGGTCCATAGCAAGCATTGTATCCTCTGAAGGCTTCTAAACGAACCATACAGGATGGCAGAGGAGCCTGCAGCAGCTGTGGCCAGTGCCAGACCCCGAGCTGCCTTCAAATTTGACGAGGCTTCACTGCAGGCATTATTGGATGGGGTGAGGGCCCACAGGGAGGTCCTCTTCCCTAGGTCAGGGAGGAAGAGGCCTCCCACTGAGACCAATGCTGCATGGATGCAGGTGTCAGCAGATGCCAACTCGCTGGGAGTCACCAGAAGAACCTTGGCATTACATCTCTAACTCCTTCCTTTACTCCCCCACAGTACCATCCAGAGCCCCGTCCTCACTGTGGAGGAGGAAGAGGCTGTGCAGCCAGACTCCTCAGAGGAAGCTCCAACCTCTGAGGGCACAGCGTCAGCAGAGAAGTAAGCGCACCCAGCACCAGCGCAGACACTCACACCTCGGGGGGACCTTCGGGACATAGAGTAGTGTTGTCACCTGGTGTTTCACAGCTCACAAGTGAGCCTCAGCAGATCCTGGAGACAGGGACAGCAGTGGAGAGTCGTCGTCGGAGGGCGCAGGACTCTGCCAGCTCAGCTACGCTGCATGTCGACCCTCTGCCTCTGGGTCCATCCGCAAGAGAAGAGGTGATGGATCTACATGCACAGATGCAGGAGTCTCTGGCAGGTTTTGTCTCCAGGGTCGCTGCGAGTGTGGAGCGAATGGAGGAGTCCATAGCGACCATGAGCAGAGCCTTTGTGGAGTCATTGGCGCATGAACGCATCACCATGGAAAGGTTGGCAACCTCCATGGAGGAGATAACTCGCCAGGGTACGGAAAACATGGTGAGTGCTCATAAGAGAATGACATCTCTTGAGGAGCATTGGCCATCTGTTGAACAGAGAAACCAGATCTTCATGGAAGTCCTTCTGAGTAGGACTGCCAATGCAGAAACAGGTCCCCATGTTCAGCAGGGTGCTCTCAAGCCACTTCCAAGCACTGGCCCCTTCTGGCCTGTGCAGCTTCAGGTGAGTGAGCAGCAGCCTGGTGCTCCTGTTGCTGATCCTGCTGTTCCTGGTTCTGCTGCTGCCGCCTCTGCTGCTGGAGATCCTCTAATGGCAAGAAGGGCAGGAAAAAAAGGCATCCCATGCTTCTCATAGATGCCTCCGCTGAGGAAGCGCTGAGTGACGGTGGCGAGAGGGGCTCCCCAGGAGATCACATTGGAGAAGTGTGTGAGGCTGCAACCTTCCACAGCTGTGCCTAAGCCTTGAAGAAGTAGCCCCAAACCTGCAACAACAAGGTCCTTCAACATACAAGTGCTGTCCCTTTAAATCGCAGCTTCTCCATTGACCTGCAGCTGAGAGCAAGCAAGCCGGCAAGCTTCACGCCAGCTCTCAGCAGCGGGGTTCTCCGCAGGCGGGTTTGATGTGGGGAAAGCCCCAAAGTTGCAACGGCGCCGGAGAAACTACCTCAACAAGCTGGTAATTGCTTATTAGTGCTCCGACGACCCGTCCCGCCAGCGGTGGCCGGGACTGAAGCGGGTCGCGGGGAAACGGCGGTCCGAAAGTTGGACGGGGCGGGGAATCAGGCGGGGGGGTCCCGACCTGCTTTTTCGGCGATTTTCGGACCCGGCCGCATGAAAAGCCGCCCGACGGCGGCCAGAAAATGGACCCCTATGACTCTATGGGCTGGATTTTGTCAGTGTGGGCGGGCTGGGCATGTCAGGTGGAAATCGTGTTAGGACCCCGACTCCTAATTGAAGTGCTGAAAAAGTGGGCTTTTCCCCTAATTGGCCAATTGATCAGCGTGTGGGAACACCTGGCCCAATTAGTCTTTCCATCCAGAAAGTCACCTCCGATGGCATCATCAGTGCTGCTGCTTTTAAGGCTTGCAAGCAGCCTTGCTTCTTCTGGAGACTGCAATCTTTATGCTGATGTACTGAGGAATTTATTGTACGAATATGTCCACCAGCAGGCAAAAATGTGCTCCACGATTTGATGAGCCCTCCCTCCAAGCTCTGGTGGAGGGAGCAAGAACCAATAAGGGGGTGCTCTTCCCTTCCTCAGGGAGAAAAAAGCCACCACAACAAACTAAAGCTGTGTGGCTGCAAGTGGCCCGGGAGGTCAATGTAATCTCTATGTTCCGCAGAACCTGGCTGCAATGCAGGAAGAGGTTTCATAACCTTCTCCACACAGGAAAAGTGAGTATGACTTTCTCATCACCCTCAATCTCATCCCCATCCCCTCTCCTCACCAGCACTCTGCTTTGCCAACCTCTTCCTCCACATCCCAATTGACACTGACATCCCTGCACCCTTACCCATTCCCTCTCTCTCTCTATAGTCACATTCACTATAGTTATTCACATAGTTATTCGACCATGCAGCCCTCACGCTTTCTATCACTGTGATCCAATGACAACAACTTACAACACACAGGGAGGGCCCTTGGTATCCTTCTAAGCATCTATGCTATGGATTCTCTTCACTCACTCCTTCATTCTCACTCAAACTCCACTTGTGTCCCTCATTGCAGGAAAAGAGAGCCCACAATAAGAGGGAAAGAGCGAGGACCGGAGGAGGGCCACCCTCAGTAGCCCAGCTTACCACCTCGGAGGAGGCGGCCCTGGAAATTGCCGGGATCGAGGAGGATTCCCAAGTGGGGGACGGACAGGCGGGCGCATCACAGCAAGCTGGTCACAGAATAGTTTGGCATCTCATTGACATTGCATGAGTGACTGATAATGATTCTGATACTCTAATAGATTGACTTATGATTATCTGCACAATTCAATGTGCATGTTACCTTTACCTCATACCTCTAACTCTTTCCTTTACTCCCCCACAGGACCATCGAGAGCCCCCGTCCCCACTGTCCAGGAGGAAGAGCCTGAGCTTCCAGACTCCTCAGAGGAAGCTGCAACCTCAGAGGGCGCTCCGTCAGCAGAATTAAGTGCACCCAGCACCAGCACAAACACTCACACCTCGGTGGGACATTCGGGACATAGAGTAGAGTTGTCACCTGGTGTATCACAGCTCACAAGTGAGCATCAGCAGATGGTGGAGACAGGGACAGCAGTGGCGAGTCCTCGTCGCAGTGGAGAGGATGCTCCCAGCTCGGCTCTGCTGCATGTCGACCCTGTGCCTCCGGGTCCATCCAGAAGGAGAGTGGTGCTGGAACTCCAGGAACAGGTGCAGGAGTCTCTGGCAGGTTTTGTCTCCAGGATCGCTGCAAGTGTGAAGCGAATGGAGAAGTCCATCGCCATCATGAGCAGAGTCTTTGTGGAGTCATTGGCGCATTAACGCATCACCACGGAATGGATGGCAACGTCCATGGTAAGGCTGGCTACTGTAGAGGAGAGGATGGCTACGGTGGAGGAGAGGATGGCTACGTCCATGGAGGAGCTTAGTCACCAGGGTATGGAAAACATGGTCATTGTTCAGAATAGACTGACATCTCTTGAGGAGCGATGGTCAGCTATTGAGCAGAGAAACCAGACCTTCATGCAAGTCCCCTGGAGTAGGACTTCCAGAGCAGAAACGAGTCCTCATGGCCCCCCTGCAGTGCAGCAAGGTGCTGTCCAGCCACTTGCTAGGTCTGAAGTGGGGCTGACCCATGAGAGGGATGTTGATGGCATACAACAAGGAAGTGGTGGCTCCTCTCCAAGCGCTCACACAACCATGCCACTGCAGAGCCCTCGGTCAGACCCCCGCCAGAGTCCCCACCCAACTGAGATTGGCGTCTCAACCCCTGCACAGCCCTAGGAGCAGCAGACTCTTGACGAGCCCTCACAGGTTCGCAACCCCAGAGGACACCCGCCAAAGGTGTGGGGAAGCACCACGTAGGAGCGCACGTAAGAGGAAGATAATGCACAGGTAGTCACTTGGGTGTCATGTGTTTATTTTTGAAATGCCACCAGTTGCTTGCTGTGATAAAAAAATTCTGATGGCAAACTGTTGAAGTTGTGGCCTGTGTCATTTTGCAAATGGGACTTCCACATTGAGGGCTTAGAGTGACTTGCAATTGTCAGTATGATGGTCAGAGTGATAGGAATCCGCAGGTTCTTGTCCATTGTCGATGCTCTGGTAAGAAGGTGCGAGGCAAAAGTGTTTGATTGTACAGGCTAAGCAAATGTGACCAACATGAGTGCGTCCCTTGCATCCCAGGCAGCAATATGGTCGCATTCTGGCGACTTCTGGCCTGTGCATCTTCAGCTGGGTGACTAGCAGCTTGGCGCTCCTGTTGATGCTCCTGCTGTTGGTGCTGCTGTTGCTCATGGTTCTGCTGCTGCCACGGCTGGTCTTCATCCGAATCTCATGTCCAGGGGGAAAGGAATTAAATTGTCGGAGATGGGTGTCAGGCTCCAAATTTTCACAGCACTGAGTATGCCTGCTAAAAGTTCCCCCAGACCTGAAACAACAAAATTCTGCCACCTGCAAATGATCATTGGTGAAAACTCCTTTGTAATGGTGGAGCTGCAGCTGTTCATAAGCAATCCACTTGTGAGGCCGCCAGCATTACCTGGCGTGTTCCAGAGGAGGCGTGAGGGATGGGAGGAATAACTAAAAATCGGAAAGGCCTCTCAAAATGGGATTATAGAGGCTATTAAGTGGTTGTTAACGGCCTTAAGTGCCTATCCCGCCTCTTGGAGGCGGGATGGAAAGGGGGTCAGAAAACACGCTTTTGGGAAAATTGCTCGGATGCGGGATGGTGGCGATTTTAACAACTCACATGCCTCCAATCCCGCCTCTGGGCCTGGCAAAATCGAGCCCTATGACTCTAATATGATGAAGTAGAAAAAGAGCGCATATGACAGATGTCAGGTTGCAAATACATCTGAGAATCAGGCTATATATATAAAAAGGTCAGAGGAGAAGTGAAGAAGAAAATAAGAGGGGCAAAGAGAGGGTATGAGAATAGAATGGCAGCCGACGTAAAAGATAACCCAAAAGTCTCCTATCAACATATAAGTAGTAAAAGTGTAGTAAGGGATGGGGCCGATTAGGGACACAAAGGAGACCTATGCATGGAGGCAGAGGGTATGGCTGAGGTAGAAAATTAGTACTTTGCATCTGTCTTCACCAAGGAAGAGGATGCTGCCATAGACATAGTGAAGGAGGAGGTAGTGGTGATACTTGATAGGATAAAAATTGATAAAGAGGAGGTATTAGAGAGGCTGGCTGTACTTAAATTAGATAAATCACCAGGAGTGGATGTGATGCATCCTAGGATGCTGAGGGAATTGAGGGAGGAAATTGCGGAGGTACTGGCCATAATATTCCAATCCTCCTTAGATACGGGGGGTGATGCCAGAAGACTGGAGAATTGCAAATGTTACACCATTGTTCAAAAAAGGCTGTAAAAATAAAGCCAGCAACTACAGGCCAGTCAGTTTGACCTCGGTAGTGGGTAAGCTTTTAGAAACAGTAATCAGGGACACAATTAACAGTCACTTGGCCAAGTGTGGATTTATTAAGAAAAGCCAGCACGGATTTGTTAAAGGCAAATCGTGGTTAACTAACTTGATTGAGTTCTTTGATGAGGTAACAGTGTAAGGGGTCGTTTTAACGAGCTTGTGGTGTGCGAGATCGGTTTTTGATTTCACACTGCTCGTGAGCGGTTCCGAAGCGCTCCCCCCTCACCGGTTCTAGACACTGGGCTTATTGCCAGACCACCTTGATGTGTTGGCCCAACTTGTGACTTGGAAGACAAATGGATCAGGTGAGACAAGGTAAGTTTTAAATCAAAGGTATCTTTATTTTTAAGGAGAATAAAACATAGAGAATGAAGAAACAATGCAGACAAAAAATCATGAACACGCCTCTCAATGGGAACTAAAATTTAACACACAAGAGTTACTTTGACTATCATAATACATCAATTCTAGATCAGCGATATAATAAAACGGGGGTGGAGAAAGCGCACGGCACAACGAAGGATGAATAACACTCCCGAATTACAAAGCCCTTAATATTAAAAACCCTCCCGTCTCTCAAGTATACCTCAACTAGATCAGCTAGGTGGAGTTGGGCCTCTATGCTCACCAGGGTTTGTAAAACTGTCCTTGACCTTGGTGCTCCTGTATCGTCCGGGATCTCCAATCTTCCTTATGGGACCCGCTCCTGAACCTGCTCTCCTGCTCGAACTTGTAGGCCCTCCGTGCTCCTCGAACCGTAATCGAACCTCTCCACTCGCTCTGCCTTTGACCTCGTGTCTGTGTGAAACTGTGTTTTTGTCTCTTTTCCCCCAACAGTAATACTGTTTTCTTGCTCTTATCTTGGCGCCAAATCAGGGGTTTTCTTTTGTTAAAGTAATGGGCAGGCTGCTTTGACAAAAGCGGGTACTTTAATTTAATGTCTTGTAAATGAAACTAATGGGATCCGTCCTGTGTCCCTCTGAGTTAGGTACAGATAATAGGTTTTGTCTGTGCTCTGCGATTTCAGAGATGGGTTTGCGTTTTGCTAGCAATTAACACACCTTGAGGTGTAAATACTTTTGTTTTGACTTCGTTACTACTGTAACCATTTTACCATATCTATTGCAGTCGGTTCTGGAATCTTCTAATCGGTGGTGACTCAGGTTTCTTTAAGATACTGCAGTGGTATGTCCTTCTGAAATGAGTCATGTGATCTGCCAACTCCATCTTGTGTTCATAAAATGTGGCCATTTCAGGGGTTTTACAATGTAGACTGTATTTTCCTGGATTTTTGCGAATCCTACAACAGAGGATTGATGAGGGTAATGCAGTTGACTTAGTGTTCATGGATTTCCAAAAGGCGTTCGACAAATTGCCACATAATAGACTTGCGAGCAAAGTTGAAGCACATGCAATAAAAGGGACAGTGGCAGCATGGATACGGAATTGGCTAAGTGATAGGAAACAGAGGGAGCGATCGTGCCAGCCCTGGGGAGGCAGGACTGCTGGAAAAATGGCAGAATCTGGGGGCGGTTGCCCAACCCGCCTCCGTGCCATCTTGCCAGGAGGCAGGTAGCCGACCCGTGCCGGGTCCCGTCTCCTTGGAGTGCAGGCTTCCCGAAGGCTGCGAACCCCGCCAGGGTCACCGAGGTGAGTAGTGGGTCTACGGGGGTCGGAGGGGTGCAAAAGTCGCTGTGAAGGTAAGTGATGGGTGCAAGTGTGGAGAGGTGAGTATGTGAGGTAAGTGGAAAGTGTTAGTAAAAGTTTACTTACCTTTGTTTCTTCCTGCAGGCTTCAAGAGTTGGGTATGCGGAGAGTCTCGCAGCTCCGCGGCAGAGATGACAGATGGCCACTGCATTCTCCAATGCAACAACCATCTAATTTCTGCTAAATAAAGAGGTTTGATGAGTCTTGAATTCAAGAACTCATCAAACAACATAGAATGTCAGTGTTTTACAGCTTCACAGAGCTGTCAAATGATGACAATTCATCTGTCAAAAATCTTAGATGAAACGTCATATGTTGACGTTCTCTGTAACCTGCTTTCCCTTAATTGACCTGCTAAGCCCGCTGGGCGGGCTTAACAAGGTCAATCAAGGGAAAATAGCGTGGGTTGGCCAGAAGTTGATGGAGGCGGGACTGAAACCCGCCAAGTGGGAGTCCCGCCTCCAAAAGCTCCCCATTGGCAAAATCCAGCCCAGAGAGTAGTGGTGAAGGGTTGTTTTTCAGACTGGAGGAAGGTAGACAGTGGTGTTCCCCAGGGGTCGGTTCTAGGATCACTGCTTTTCTTGATATATATTAATGACTTGGATGTGGGTGTACAGGGCACAATTTCAAAATTTGCAGAGCACACAAACCTTGGAAGTATAGTGAACAGTGAGGAGGAGCATGGTAGACTTCAGGAAGGCGTAAACAGGCTGGTGAAATGGGTGGCCACGTGGCAGATGAAATTCAACGCAGAAAAGTGCGAAGTGATACATTTTGGTAGAAAGAATGAGGAGAAGACATAAAAACTAAATGGTACAATCCTGAAGGGGGTGCACGAACAGAGAGACCTGGGGGTATGTGTGCACAAATCGTTGAAGGTGGCAGGGCAGGTTGAGAAAGCAGTTAAAAAGACTTACGGGATCCTGGGATTCATAAATAGAGCTATAGAGTACAGAAGTGTGGAAATTATGATGAACCTGTATAAAACACTGGTTCGGCCCTAACTGGAGTACCGTGTCCAATTCTGGGCACCAAACTTTAGGAAGGATGTGAAGGCCTTAGAGAGGTTGCAGAAAAGATTCACGAGAGTGATTCCAGGAATAAATTACTTCAGTTACGTTGATAGACAGGAGAAGCTGGGGTTGTTCTCCTTGGAGCAGAGAAGATTGAGAGGAGATTTGATAGAGGTATTCAAAATCATGAGGGGTCTGGACAGAGTAGCAAGAGGGAAACTGTTCACATTGGCAGAAGGGTCGAGAACCAGAGGACAAAGATTTAAGGTGATTGGCAAAAGAACCAAAAGCGATGTGAGAAAAAACTTTTTTACGCAGCGAATGGTTAAGATCTGGAATGCACTGCCTGAAAGGGTGGTGGAGGCAGATTCAATATAGGCTTTCAAAAGGGAGTTGGATAAGTATCTGAAGGAAAGAAATTTGTAGGGCTACAGGGAAAGGGCAGGGGAGTGGGACTAGCTGAGGTGTTCTTGCAGAGAGCTGGCACGGGCTCAACGGGCCGAATGGCCTTTTTCTGTGCTGTAGCCATTCTATGATTCTATAATGCAGCTCACTGTTCCTAAGTAAGTTCTTCTGCAACATCCCTATTCCCAGGTTCCTGCAGTTGGGCTACCAATTCAAGCAACGATCAGTTTGGGAGAAGTTTACTGTGATGAAGAATTCTTAGTGATCTGCAGACATTTTCCCATAATCCTGGGGTGACCAGGTGTCCAAAATGTTGAGGTCCTTTTCACTTAGGTAATTCTGTCACTAGAGTTATCTGTTAGGTTTTTATGCTGGCATTTCTCCATGAGTTGTACAATTCAGTTGAGCTTCCTTAACTGCAACATTTGCAATTCCCCACTCATAATGGGAAACAGCAAAGCTTGTCATTAACCATTTGCTTCAATATGACAGTTCTAGGAACTCTGGATGTTTTCCAGAATTATTAATGCTGTTTCTCTAGCAACCACAGCCTGTTGTTGTTTAATGCAGTAGACTAATTCGTTTAATAATGCTGAGATATTTTAAGGCAGGTAGATGATATGTAACACACTAATCAATTGAACAATGCAAAGGTTTGGGAAAGGGCTGTTTTCTATTACATGGTCACTTTGATGTTTAAAGCAACTCAATTTGGTAAATATTATTAGCCCTGAAGCAAGTGAATTGCAAAGCTGAAGCAGAAAACAGCGGGCTTAGCTATAAGTTCCTACAATCGCCTCGTATACAGGCTGAATAAGAACCTTTTATACAATCGCACCAATCAATAATAACGTAACATTAATACTGCAGCTTTAACGTAAAAAAAACTATGGTGCTTTAAATATGGAAAAGAAAATATATATTATAAAATAGCACATGTTGAGCCATGGCACAAGTGTTCGGAGAGGTGACTGAAAGCTTGGCCAAAATAAGTGTTTGGAGAGGTTTTTAATGGTGGAGATCAAAGTGGAGAAACAGAGTGATTTAGGCAGAGTGTTCCAGAGAGGCTAAAGCAGCTGATCAGGCTTTGCTACCACAGGTGGGATTGGAGTGGGGGGGGGGAATCATAAGAACATAAAAAATAGGAGCAGGAGTAGGCCATTCGGCCCTTCGAGCCTAGTCCGCCATTCAATGAGATCATGGCTGATCTTCTGCCTCAACTCCATTCACCAGCCCTATCGCCATATCCCTTGATGCCCTTTATAGTCAGAAATCTATTGACTTCTGTTTTGAATATACCCAGTGATTGAGCCTCCACAGCCCTCTGGGGTAGAAAATTCCAAAGATTCACCACCCTCTGTGTGAAGAAATTTCTTCTCATCTCAGTCCTGAATGGCCTACCCTTTATGTTGAGGCTGCGGCCACTGGTTCTAGACTCCCCAGCCAAGGGAAACATTCTCCCAGCATCCATCCTATCAAGCCCTGTAATAATTTTGTATGCTTCAATGAGATCCCCTCTCATTCTTCTGAATTCAAGAGAATACAGGTCTAGGTTACTCAATCTCTTCTCATACGACAGTCCCGCCATCCCAGGAATCAATCTCGTGAACCTTTGTTGCACTCCCTCTATGGCAAGTATATCCTTCCTTAGGTAAGGAGACCAAAATTGCACACAGTACTCCAGGTGTGGTCTCACCAAGGCCCTATATAATTGGAGTAAGACTTCTTTACTCCTGTACTCAGATCCTCTTGTAATGAAGGCCAGCATACCATTTGCCTTACTAATGGCTTGCTGCACCTGCACATTCACTTTCAGTGACTCATGTACAAGGACACCCAGGTCCCTTTGAGCATCTGCATTCTCCAATCTTTCACCATTTAGGAAATACTCTGCCTTTCTGTTTTTTCTACCAAAGTGGATAACTTCACATTTATCCACATTATATTCCATCTGCCATGTTCTCAGCAAATCACTGAGCCTGTCGAGATCCCCTTGAAGCCTCTTCACATCGTCTTCGCAACTGATACTGCCACCTAGCTTTGTATCATCAGCAAATTTGGAAATGTTACATTTAGTCCCCTCATCCAAGTCATTGATATAGATTGTGAATAGCTGGGGCCCAAGCACCGATCCTTGCGGTACCCCACTAGTCACAGCCTGCCACCCTGAAAAAGACCCGTTTATCCCTACTCCTTGTTTCCTGTCTGTTAACCAATTCTCAATCCATGCTAGTATATTACCCCCAATTCCATGTGCCCTAATTTTATTCACCAACCTCTTGTGTGGGACCTTATCGAAGGCCTTCTGAAAATCCAGATACACCACATCTACCGGTTCCCTTTTGTCTACTCCACTAGTTACATCCTCAAAGAACGCCAATAGGTTTGTCAAACAGGATTTCCCTTTCATAAATCCATGTTGACTCTGCCCAATCTTACTATTAGTTTCTAAATGCCCAGTTATTGCATCCTTTATAATAGATTCCAGCATTTTCCCAACTACTGATGTGAGGCTAACAGGTCTGTAGTTCCCCGTTTTCTCTCTCCCTCCTTTCTTAAATAGTGGGGTTACATTTGCTATCCTCCAATCTGCAGGAACCGTTCCAGAATCTATAGAATTTTGGAAGATGACAACCAATGCGTCCACTATTCCAATGGCCACCTCATTCAAAACCCTAGGATGTAGGTCATCCAGTCCTTGGGATTTATCGACTTTTAGTCCCATTAATTTTGCTAGTACTGTTTTCTTATTAATAATAATTTCTTTAAGTTCCTCATTCTCGTCACATCCTTGGTTTCTCATATTTCTGGGAGGTTTTTTGTGTCTTCCTCTGTTTAGATTGATAACCTTAGTTTCAGATTGGACTACATCACTCTCAAACTTAATTTAAAATTCAATCATATTATGGCCACTTGTCCCTAAAGGCCCCTTTACCACTAGATTATTGATTAGCCCTTTCTCATTACACAGTATCAGATCCAGAATAGCCTGTTCCCTGGTTGGTTTCTCCACATACTGATCCAGGAAACCATCTTGCATGCATTCCAAGGGAAGACTGCACAAAAGGCCAAAGTTGGAAGACCAATGGTTTGAGGAGCTTTAGAGATATGGTGGTGAGGCCATGGAGGGATTTGAAGACAACGACTAAGATTTTAAAGTTAATGTATTGGGAGACAGAGAGTCAATGTAGGTCAGCGAGGACAGGAGCGATTGACAAACAGGACAGGCAGTTAAATTTTAAGCATGTTGTAGTTTATGGAGAGATTAAGGACAAACATTGAAGAAATCAAGTTTCAAGGTGACTGAAGCATAGATAAGGGTTTCAGCGGCTGTGGGTGTGAGGTATGGGAGCAGAGGCAGGTAATATTTCACAGATGGTAGTAAGCAGTCTTGAAGATAGATAGAATGTGTAGTTTGAAGCTCAGCTCTGGCTCATACAGGACATCAGGTTAACACCCAGGGATGGGGGATTAGAATTAGCAGCAAGGCAACAGAGTTTATGGTAGGGCTCAAAAGTTTTGGCTTAGGTCTTTCCAATGTTCATTTGGAGGAAATTTTGGCTCATCCATGGCATGATGTCAGACAGGCAGTCTGATAGCACTGAGGCTGCTGAGAGAAGTGGTAGAGCTGGGTGTTATCAGCATACATGGAAGCTGCCTCCGTGCTTGCGTATGATGTCACCAAAGGGCAGTCAGTAGATGATGAAGTGAGGAGGGCCAAGGATAGATCTTTGAAGGGCTCCATAGATAGCAGGAACAAGAAGAGAAGCCATTTCTGGAGACACACTGGTTATGTGTGGACAGTTGGGAGTGGAACCACACAAAAGCAGTCGTATTGAGCTGGATGCTGGAAGACAGGTGATAGAGGAGAATGGCATACTTCACTGTATCAAATGCTGCAGAGAGGATGGGGTGGGCATGGCGGGATAATGCTGAGAGGGACATAAGCCAGATTGCTGGGATTCACACAAGGAGTTTTAGGAGAGATGGGCACAGAACTGAGAGGCAAAGACCCAGAGGACATCAAAGAGGAAAGAGAGATGGGGCCTTAGTTGGAGAGAACAGATAGTTAAACGTAGGTTTTTTGAGGTGTGGGTTGATGGCAGCAGTTTTGAAAGGAGGTGGACAATATCTGAGCAAAGAGAGCCATTTACAATGTCAGCAATCATAGCATCCTGGAGGGGTAGTTGAGTGATCAGTAGTTAAGTGGGGAGGGGATCAGAGAGCAGGAGGTGAGTCTCATGAAAAAAAGATAAGCTTGCTGAAGGCAGGGGGAGATGGGAGAGCAACTGTAGAATGATGGGGGGAAAGGGGGTATGGTGAGAAACTGGGGGAAGTTCAGGTGCAGCAGGTGAGAGGAGAACGAAGTAACGGCAAAGACTGCTCACATCGGGGCAAATTTTAACCTAATCTGCCAGGCGGGAAACTGAAGTTAGTGGCAAGTAAAATCAGGCGGGGTGTAAAAGAGGCAGCCAGTTTCCCACCGGGCGAGTTAGGGTAAAATTACCCCCGTGCTCTCTGACTTAGCGATAAAAAAATCTATAAGTTCTTTGCACAGTGTTCGAGGTGAGGGTGGAGGGGCGGGGAAATTTGTTTGAAGAGGTGATTCATTATGGGGAAAAAAAGCCACGGGTTATCCTTGTCCTTTAGATTGATCCTGGAATTTTGGGAAGATCTGGCTGAGGAAAGTAAGACATGGTAGTGCTTAGCATGGTCAGAATCATTGTGAGAGCTGGGTGCAGTGCCCCCAAGACAGAAAATACTTCAGCAAATTAAGTGCTTATTTGGAAATAGAGCTTCTGACTTCTTGATGATATGAAAAGCCATAGAGGTCAAACAAAACCTTCATGATTAGAGCACTCCAATATAACAGGGTGTAATTTTAACTCCCCAGGACAGTGCCGGGGTGGGGGGGGGGGGTTAAATTGTAAAAAATAGGGAAACCCTACCCCAACCCGCCACAAACTTCCAGTTTAACCGGGGCAGTCGAGTAACCTGCTCTCGAGAGGCGGGTCGTTAATTATAATATGTTAATATGCCTGCATGCCTCAAATTTGGCAGCCTTTGGATTTGCAGTTTTGGTCGCCTTATCTGAGGAAGGATGTTCTTGCCATGGAGGGAGTGCAGCGAAGATTCACCAGACTGATACCTGGGATGGCAGGAATGACGTATGAAGAGAGATTGGGTCGATTGGGCTTATACTCGCTGGAGTTTAGAAGAATGAGAGGGGATCTCATTGAAACTTATAAAATTCTGACAGGACTAGACAGACTAGATGCAGGAAGGATGTTCCCGATGGTCGGGGAGTCCAGAACCAGGGGTCACAGTCTAAGGATAAGGGGTAAGCCATTTAGGACTGAGATGAGGAGGAATTTCTTCACCCAGAGAGTGATGAACCTGTGGAATTCTCTACCACAGAAGGCAGTTGAGGCCAATTCATTAAATATATTCAAGAAGGACTTAGATATATTTCTTAAGGCTAAAGGGATCTGGGGAGAAGGCAGGGACAGGGTACTGAGTTTGAATGATCAGCCATGATCTCATTGAATGGTGGAGTAGACTCGAGGGGCCGAATGGCCTACTCCTGCTCCTGTCTTCTATGTTTCTAAAAGCTCAGGAAAACCGGCAGCTGACGGGAGGCAAGAACTGCCACATTCAGCAGGTAAGTGCTTTTCCAGCATTGCTTGTGGAACAGGAGCAGCAGGAGTGGTGCCACCCAGCCCCTCAAGCAAACTTGCTGCGATCTCACACTCACCGCCATCCCCCCCTCCCCGGAAATATCCGATATCCAGCCCACCGCCCCCCCCCCCATGCAATCTGATGCAGTCACCACCCCCCACGATCCGATCTCCAGATACCCCCCATGATCCGATCTCCAGACCCCCCACGATCCGATCTCCAGACCCCCCCACGATCTGATCTCCAGACCCCCCCATGATCCGATCTCCAGACCCCCCACGATCCGATCTCCAGACCCCCCACGATCTGATCTCCAGACCCCCCACGATCCGATCTCCAGACCCCCCCACGATCCGATCTCCAGACCCCCCACGATCCGATCTCCAGACCCCCCACGATCCGATCTCCAGACCCCCCACGATCCGATCTCCAGACCCCCCCACGATCCGATCTCCAGACCCCCCACGATCCGATCTCCAGACCCCCCATGATCCGATCTCCAGACCCCCCACGATCCGATCTCCAGACCCCCCCACGATCCGATCTCCAGACCCCCCACGATCCGATCTCCAGACCCCCCACGATCCGATCTCCAGACCCCCCACGATCCGATCTCCAGACCCCCCCACGATCCGATCTCCAGACCCCCCACGATCCGATCTCCAGACCCCCCACGATCCGATCTCCAGACCCCCCACGATCCGATCTCCAGACCCCCCCACGATCCGATCTCCAGACCCCCCCACGATCCGATCTCCAGACCCCCCACGATCCGATCTCCCCCACACGATCCGATCTCCAGACCCCCCACGATCCGATCTCCAGACCCCCCACGATCTCTCCATTCCCAGATGCGGCCTTGTATAGCAGGCTCTCTTGCCCGGCAGTGGTCAGCCTTTCAATCTGGCTGGCTGCCAGGCAGAAAACTGAGTACAAAAATTGTAATGAGGTCCTGCTGTTACATTCACCACAACCTTCGCCTTTCCCATATTTCCAGTTTTTCTGGCCTACTCCCTCCGACCTCCCTGTAAATATTGGGGCCCACATGTTTCCTATTTTTTTCTCCGTCAATTTTTTCCACTCCAGAAGACATCAACTCCTTGCTAGGGTACCTTTCCATGGACACCTATTGATATTGGGGGAGCGGGGGCGCAGCAGGGGTGACATAACAGCCACGTCCAATGCTAAGCGCACAAAGCAGCGACATAGGTGTACTTTCAGCAGGGGTCACTGGATAGTAACCAGGAGTGGAAATCTTGGCTGATTTTCCATTCCCTAAACCAGAGTTGCTGAGCCCAATTGTAATAACCTTAATTCTAGCCTGACTGAACTCAGGCGACTGAGATCTAATAGCACAAACCTGGGTTTAAATTTTGCAGACAGGTTTCATAAACTTTGCTATCGTATTGGCTTGTAATCCCTTGAGTTTAGAAAGATAGAATTTGCATTTATAAAGCACCATTCACAACCTCAGGATGCCCAAAGCGCTTTACAGTCAATTAAGTACTTTTGAATTGTAGTCGCTATTGTAATGTAGGGAAATGTGGATGTCCACTTGGGCACAATACACATTTTAATTGTGGTCATAGGAATTTATAATGGGAAAAAGTTGGCACAAAACTGTGACAAAAACAAGGCAACCCAAAGTCAAATGCTGCAAACAGGAAGTGCATGCAGTCATTGAATTTTTACTATATTATAGGTAAATATTTGAAGCAGAAGGAGATATAGGCCTATAGGGAGAGAGCAGGATAGTTGCATTGCTGGTCTGTTGCTGTACGTTACTATGTTCCGATTAGTTTTGATTGCCATAACAGAGAGCTGGCACAGACACAAGAGCCAAATGACCTCCTTCTGTGCTGTAAACATAGGGCCCACAGGTGGAACGACAATGTGCTAACCTCCTGAACCACACTTTTTAAATAACCTCTAAACTATGAATTTGCAATTGCTTGAATGTGTCATGACATTTGAATAGTCTGTAACATAGTATTTTATAACTGAATACAAGTCCTCCAATATTACAACATTAGCTAGGTTTTTCAAGAAGGATATTTTTAAGGACAGTCTGTCAAAGGAACTGGGTTTATTTTCAGGAATCTTAATCCTAACCTTTGGAGATCACCTTGTAATCGAATGTGTCCATATGCAACTAAATCATCGTTGTGGCCTCTCTGGATGTAACAATCAATTTCATACCAGATGATGGGCACTTATCTGTGCTGGTTCATACCCACTAGGTACCAAGTTGAAACTGTTCAATTCATTTCACTTCAAACTACCCTTACACCCTTCAGAGAGAGATGAGATTTTCATCCCCTCACTCTGCCGTGTCATTATTCTGATCTGTCCAATTCTTTGAAGTTCTGTGGAGAGAAATTCCAATTGACATTTCCTTTTGTTATGGAACAGTTGAATATAAATCGGGATGATAGAAATATAAAAATGTATTGTTCCTTGTGTATCCTCATAAAATCCTATCTAGTGAGAAAACGACTGCAGAATACAAGTTAAACTTAAATGGGGTGGGCGGTGGGGGGTGGGCGGCGGTGCTGGAGTTATTTGGGGCGGAGCGATCATAATATGATAGAATTGTTCATTAAGATGGAGAGTGAAGTATTTGACTCAGAGACTAGGGTCCTGAATTTAAATAAAGGAAACTACGATGGTATGAGGCGCGATGGATGGATTGGGGAACGTTACTTAAAGGGTTGACGGTGCATAGGCAATGGCAAACTTTTAAAGATCGCATGGATGAACTACAGAATTTGTTCATCCCTGTTTGGCATAAAAATAAAACAAAAAAGGTGACTCAACCGTGGCCAGCAAGGGAAATTAGGGATAGCATAAGATCCAAGGAGAGGACATATAAATTGGCCAGAAAAAGCAGAAAACCTGAGGATTGGGAGCAGTTTAGGATTCAGCAAAGGAGGACAAAGGGATTAATTAAGAGGGGGGAAATAGTAAGCTTGCAGGGAACATAAAAACTGACTGTAAAAGCTTCTATAGATATGTGAAGAGAAAAAGATTGGTGAAGTGAAGCGTAGGTCCCTTGCAGTCAGAATCAGGGGAATTTATAATGGGGAACAAAGAAATGGCGGACCAATTAAATACATACTTTGGCTCTGTCTTCACAAAGAAGGACACAAATAACCTCCCAGAGATGTCAGGGAACATATGGTCTAATGAGAGGGAGGAACTGAATGAAATCAATATTTGTAGGTAAATGGTGTTAGGGAAATTGACGGGATTGAAGGCCGATAAATCCCCAGGGCCTGATAATCTACATCCTAGGGTACTTAAGGAAGTGGCCCTAGAAATAGTAGATGCATTGCTGGTCATCTTCCAAAATTCTATGGACTCTGGAACAGTTCCCATGGATTGGAGGGTAGCTAATGTAACCCCACTATTCAAAAAAGGTGGTAGAGAGAAAACGAGGAATTATAGACCGGTAAGCCTGACATCGGTAGTGGGGAAAATGCTAGAATCCATTATAAAAGATGTAATAGCAGAGCACTTGGAAAACAGTGACGGGATCAGATAAAGTCAACATGGATTTACAAAAGGTAAATCGTGCTTGACTAATCTACTAGAATTTTTTGAGGATGTAACTGGTAGAATAGATAAGGGAGAACCAGTGTGTAGTATATGTGCCTTTAAGAGCCCCAGGTGTGCTGTAATGCCGGTAATTGCAACTCGGGCTATATAAGCCTGCATATTGTGTATATCCGTTAGAACCCCCCCCCAGACTTTGCTTAGTAAATACCTATGAACCAACTCCTGTCTTCAGTGTCTTTATCAACACACGGACACTACAGTGGCGACGAAGTGGAAACGGACTTACCTGCAATTCGGCAGCACCTCAAGGACATCGATTCCTCGGGCGTCCAGAAGACTCAAGGAAGTGAGAGAAGCTGCAGTTTCACCAGCTGGCCAAGCTGGTGGCAGGTACTGCGCTAATCCTTCCTGGGCGTCAGGCTGGGGCTCCAGCGGCTGGCTCTACAGCTGAGACAGGCAGCGAAATCAGAGGCAAGCAATAACGGACTGGGAGGGAGCACTCGGGAGACGGCCAGCGCGGCTGCAAGCAGGCCGGCGTTCAGACCTACAGAGAGAGTCCGGCGGGAACGAGTCTCCAACTGTAAATATTTTTTTTTTTAAAAGAACGGAAACCGTGGGAAACAGCGTTGTCATTGGCAGCAGCGGCAGGAAAGCGCGGGAAGCACCATATCTTTTCTACAGAAAAAGAAAAGCGCAGGAAGCGCCATATCTTTTCTAAGATGCCTAATTCTGGCAATATTGATGCTTTTGATAACGAGATAGAGGATTGGACCACATATGTGGAAAGAGTGGAGATATATTGCACCGCAAATGGAATAGAAGATGAAAAAAAAGCTTCAGTACTTCTGGATCTAATGGGCGCAAAGACATACAAGCTGTTACGAAACTTAATCACTCCAGCCGAACCGATGGACACGAATTTTAGGGAGATTGTTGATACCCTACACTGCCAATTCGAGGCAGGACTGGCAGATTCTCTGCGAGACAAATTTGTCTGCGATCCCCTAAGTGTAGAAACACAAAAAAGGCTATTTTCTGAGAAAGATTTAACACTGGACAAGGCTTTCAGTGCAATAGGAGCTGCAGAGATACAGCAAAGGCCACAGGACTTCGGCACCCATGAAATGACACGGGGTTTCGAGAGATGTTATCGCTGCGGCAGATTAACCCATGACCAGAGGGACTGCTGGTTCAAGGACAAAGCATGCAGGCAATGCGGAAAGATGGGACACATTCCACGTGTGTGCCGATCTGGAAACAAAAAATCCACTAACAGGAAAAGAATCAATAAGGAAAAGCACAGAAAGGTACAAATGATGACGGACGGTAGCTCCGAAGACCAGAAGAGCGATAGCGACTCCGGGAACAAGAGACTAAGCTCTCTCAAATTACATAATGTAATTGCCAAAGAAGATTACCAGACTATTTGGGTTACCCTCACAATAGCAGGGTCCCCAGTTAAAATGGAGCTAGATACAGGATCAGCTCTGACCGTCATAAATCGACGGGATTACAAGTGGCTATTTCCGCATATACCTTTAAAAGACACATCCATTATCTTGAAAACATATACGGGGCAGAAAGTATACCCCAAAAGAAAAATAAGGGTGCCTGTTGTATACAACGGCAAGGAAATACCGAAGTTGTATTTATACGTTCTACAAGATGGTGGTCCACCGCTGTTGGGACGTGAATGGATCAGAAAAATACGTTTAGACTGGCACTCCATTCAGGCACTGACGGTGACCAGTAAGGAAAAAAATGATGATGACGTCATACCTGAACGATTAAAAGACATCTTGGCCAACGCCAAGGAAGTGTTTCAAGAGAAACTAGGAACCTTGAAAGGCATCACCGCCTCAATAAAAGTGGAAGATGCAGCAATTCCCAAGTTTGTTAAGGCAAGACCAGTGCCATACGCAATTCATCCAGCAGTCGAGGCAGAGCTGGAGAATTTGGAAAAGGCAGGCATATTATCTAAAATAGATTGGAGTGAGTGGGCAACACCCATCGTCCCAGTCATGAAGAACGCATTGAAGAATGATAAATCTGAAGAACAGAAAAATTCGCATCTGTGGAGACTTCAAGGTGACTGTAAACCCGGTCCTTCACACGGTACAGTATCCTCTTCCGAGGATAGAAGATATTTTCGCCTCACTATCCGGAGGGAAACGTTTCACCAAAATTGACTTGGCACAGGCATATCTACAGATGGAGGTTGAAGAGGCCTCTAAAAAATATCTCACGATAAATACACACAAAGGTCTGTACCAGTACAATCGACTGGTTTTCGGAGAAGCATCCGCTCCAGCTATCTGGCAAAGAGCTATGGAGCAAGTCCTCCAAGGGATTCCGGGGACTCAGTGCTACCTAGACGACATCCTTGTAACAGGAGAAAACGACAACGAGCACCTTGCCAATTTAGAGCAGGTGCTCACTAGGCTGAGAGAACGGGGCCTACGAGCAAATCGCCCCAAGTGCGAATTTTTCCGAAATCAAATATCATATTGTGGCCACATAATAAATAAGGAAGGGTTGCATAAGTCACCTGAAAAAATTGAAGCGGTCATAAAAGCCCCAGCACCTGAAAATGTTTCACAATTAAGGTCGTTCCTGGGATTAATAAATTACTATCATAAATTTTTACCGAACTTATCAACTCTTCTCCACCCTCTTAATGAACTGCTACAAACAGGAGTAATTTGGAAATGGAACGAAAACTGCAAACGTGCCTTCCATAAATGCAAAGACTTAATCACATCCAAAGAAGTTTTGGCTCATTACAACCCATCACTGCCAATCAGACTGGCGTGCGATGCATCCCCTTACGGCATAGGAGCAGTATTATCGCATAAATTCCCTGATGGCTCGGAACGGCCGATAGCTTTTGCGTCACGCTCATTGAACTCAGCTGAGCGTAACTATGCCCAAATCGACAGGGAAGCACTCAGCCTGGTATGGGGAATAAAGAAATTCAACCATTACCTACATGGACAAAATTTACCTTGTTGACTGACCATCAACCCCTCATCTCCATATTCAACCCTAAAAGGGGTGTTCCCATTATGACAGCGCAAAGGCTACAGAGGTGGTCCCTTTTTCTAGGGGCACACCAATACAACATAGAATACAAAGGGTCAAAACAGCATGGGAATGCTGACGGTTTATCGCGCCTACCGTTGCCAACGGTAGAAGAGGCACCTACAGTAGACCCAATGGAGATGTTCCACTCTACCATAGTGGAATGCCTACCAGTAACAAATTCTGCCATTGAAAGGGAAACGAGAAATGACCCAACTCTTTCACGGGTCTACGATTTAACAGTGAAGGGATGGCCAGCACATGGCGAACCACTGTTGCCAGCATTCTCGCAAAGAAGAGAACAGCTGTCAGTGTGCCGAGGAACCTTGATGTGTGGATCCAGAGTGGTGATTCCACCCAAACTCCAGGATAAAGTGCTAAAGGAGCTTCACGAGGGGCATCTGGGTGGGGTGAAAATGAAGAACCTAGCCAGGGCGTTTGTATGGTGGCCAGGTATCGATGGAGACATCGAAGAAATGACCAAGAGCTGCCTAGGATGCCAGAAGGTCCAAAACGCTCCACCACAAGCCCCTCTACATCCATGGGAGTGGACCTCATCTCCCTGGCAAAGGGTACACATCGACTTTGCTGGTCCATTTATGGACTCAATGTTCTTAATCGCGGTTGATGCACACTCCAAGTGGCCGGAGGTAATAAAGATGTCCTCCACCACCACGGAAAAAACCATCACAGTATTAAGGACCATATTTGCCAGGAATGGGCTGCCGGAACAGATCTGTTCTGATAATGGACCGCAATTTGTGTCCGAAGAATTCATAAAGTTCTTAAAAAACAATGGGGTTAAGCACTACACGTCCGCCCCATACCATCCCGCCACCAATGGATTGGCTGAAAGGTTTGTCCAGACCTTCAAGAAGGCCATAAAGGCCATGGGTAATGAAGACATAAAACTTCAGCACAAGGTGGATAACTTCTTATTCGCATACAGGAATGCAACACATATGGTTACCAACCAAACTCCCGCCATGATGTTCTTCAATAGAAACCTAAGATGCCGGCTGGATTTGGTCAAGCCCAACATCAGAAGGGACGTGGAGAACCGGCAGTTTCAAGGCATGAATGAAAGGCCAACTAGAACCTTCCAGATAGGTCAACAAGTTTTGGCCCGGGACTACCGTACCGAGAAATGGCAGCCTGGAACTATCTGCACACGACTAGGACCACTGATGTATACCGTGGACATCGGAGAAAGCATAATAAGGCGCCATGCTGACCAAATCATAAAGTCATCCGAAAAGGGACAACCTACACCACAACTCTATACATCTAACGATGAAGTAGAGATACCCATATCTACCTCCGATCCGGTGATACTGGAAACCGATGAACCCGACACTGGCATTCAAG
This sequence comes from Somniosus microcephalus, assembly GCF_052327205.1. NCBI lineage: Eukaryota > Metazoa > Chordata > Chondrichthyes > Squaliformes > Somniosidae > Somniosus > Somniosus microcephalus. The sequence continues at coordinate 69,952,345 of NC_141002.1, forward strand.
CCGAATCAGCCTTGCCAGAAGAACCTACTACACCCCCAGAAACTACTACACCCCTGAGGCGTTATCCGGACCAAGTCAGGAAGCCTCCTGAGAGACTGACTTATAATTAATTAACTACAGCAATGTATATTATTTTGCATATAACATGTAATTAATAATTACTTAAAATATGATGTACTGGTTAGCTAAAAGGGGAGGAATTGTAGTGTATGTGCCTTTAAGAGCCCCAGGTGTGCTGTAATGCCGGTAGTTGCCACTTGGGCTATATAAGCCTGTATATTGTGTATATCCGTTAGAACCCCCCCCAGACTTTGCTTAGTAAATACCTATGAACCAACTCCTGTCTTCAGTGTCTTTATCAAGACAGGATGTGGTGTATTTGGACTTTCAGAAGGCTTTCGATAAGGTCCCGCATAAGAGATTAGCATGTAAAGGTAAAGCACATGGGATTGGGGGTAAGGTACTGACTTGGATAGAGAACTGGTTGGCAGACAGGAAGCAAAGAGTTGGAATAAATCGGTCTTTTTCCGGATGGCAGGCAGTGACTAGTGGGGTACCGCAGGGATCGGTGCTAGGACCCCAGTTATTCACAATATATATTAATGATCTAGACGAGGGATCTAGATGTAATATCTCCAAGTTTGCAGACAACACAAAGCTGGGTGGGCGTGTGTGCTGTGAGGAGGATGCCGAGAAACTCCAGGATGATTTGGACAGGTTGGGTGATTGGGCAGATGCATGGCAGATGCAGTATAATGTGGATAAATGCGAGGTTATCCACTTTGGTGGCAAAAACAGGAAGGCAGATTATTATCTGAATGGCAATAGATTGGGAGAAGGGGAAGTGCAACGAGACCTGGGTGTCCTTGTGCACCAGTCGCTGAAGGTAAGCATGCAGGTGCAGCAGGCGGTTAAGAAGGCAAATGGTATGTTGGCCTTCATAGCGAGAGGATTCGAGTACAGGAACAAGGATGTCTTGCTGCAGTTGTACAGGGCCTTGGTGAGACCACACCTTGAGTATTGTGTGCAGTTTTGGTCACCTTATCTGAGGAAGGATGTTCTTGCCATGGAGGGAGTGCAGCGAAGATTCACCAGACTGATACCTGGGATGGCAGGAATGACGTATGAAGAGAGATTGGGTTGATTGGGCTTATACTCGCTGGAGTTCAGAAGAATGAGAGGGGATCTCATTGAAACTTATAAAATTCTAACAGGACTAGACAGACTAGATGCAGGAAGGATGTTCCCGATGGCGGGGAAGTCCCGAACCAGGGGTCACAGTCTAGGCCTGAGATGAGGAGGAATTTCTTCACCGAGAGAGTGGTGAACCTGTGGAATTTTCTACCACAGAAGGCCGTTGAGGCCAATTCATTAAATATATTCAAGAAGGAGTTAGATATATTTCTTAAGGCTAAAGGGATCAAAGGATATGGGGTGAAAGCAGGGACAGGGTACTGAATTTAGATGATCAGCCATGATCTCATTAAATGGCGGAACAGGCTCGAGGGGCCGAATGGCCTACTCCTGCTCCTATCTTCTATGTTTCTATGTTTTCATGTTGTGCAATGAGTATGCAAAATTGGGATAGTCTAAAGCTTGCTGAATATTTGTCAGATTATGTACTCATTGTGCTCTGGCCCAGAACCCAACAGTTTCTTGTTACTGACCTGTCAATGACTGTTTATTCTGATTCCTTTTTTCATAAATATATTCTTGAGAGCATAGAACAGAAAAAAACGGTGTTAACTTTGCAATTGTTCAGATTTCCCCAACACAATTTAAGCATTCCTTTATTATTAAACATTCGTTTCCCTGATTGCTCAGTGAGTAAATGCATTACACATTGTGGTACAGACCAGGAACTGCCCAAATGCACTCCCTGGTCAGTGTTGCATGAGTCTCTGTGCCCCTGGGCTAGGGAGAACATTCAGCCCAGGTCCCTGCTCCTGGTGTATAATTATTTTTTGAAAGTGCGCATCTGCGGACATCAGTTGAGGACAGGATCAGACTCAGCTGTGATGCCTTTGATAGTTCGACAACCAATTGACATAGGCTCTTACGTGAAAAATGACGGTTTAAGTATGTACTAGAGGTTTACTCAACACCCTTGAAACCATACTTGGGCATTACTCAACAGAAACGGAGAACAATTAAGGAAAAAATATACAATCTAACTTTGGGACTGCCACATGAAATCTATGTTGCATTGTTCAAGTGTGAACTTTTGATTCTAGAATGGGAACTATTACTCATAGATAAACAGAAAAATGAATTTGAACAATAGAGTACAATATGTGGGAAGAGAAACAAATAAATTGAACGTTATGGCTAATTATATGATGAACAATGATGGGGCAAGTGAACTATATAAATAAAACAACAGGAAATAAACCAGTTTTATATGTTCCATGCATACCAAATTCTATTTATACCTATCTGTATCTTGTCCTTCAAAATAATCAGTCTATGGTTTATTTAATCTAATCCATCTGTTCCTACCTTTGTCAATATACCTTGTCTTTCAGTGCGTCAGTGCACTGAGACTGCTATTTTATTTGATAGACAATAAATATTGATGAGATCATTATAATTTCTTTGCAGTGCATTTTTGCAGCAGTACTATGGAATTTCATCAGAGTGCAACTGGCCTCTAATTTACCACCTAAAAGTGAGAAATACCATTCATTTCCCCTCTTTACTGATGCAACGCAAACTTAATGCAGTGTAGCAAATGGAAAGGGGGAGCAGAATATGATCTGACTAGTGTCACGGGAATGTATGTTTGCACTTGAAATGCTAAGCAAAATGTACAGTAACTATAGTGTGCACAGAATAGATTTCTGCCTCATTATGTGTAGGATCTTTAAAAACGTTTTTTATGTAGGGAGAGGAGGATCTATGCACACGCATGTGATTCCCTATAAAAATGATATTTTACTGAGCACCTCAAGTGCATATTAATTGTTTAAGTTACATAATTTTCAGCAAGCTTTTATGTAGCTGTGCTAAACCACCAGAGAGAATCCCAATATTAAAATAAACAGCTACCACTTTTGGGTTAGATATTCCCAGTGGCCTCAGTGTCTGTCTTTTAAACCTGACTTTGCCAACTGAGGGAGGAAACCACTTGGTTGTTCTTACTGTCTGTTTGAGGCTTTTTTCTTCCTGATAGGATCAAGGGTAGTCAGTAAATCTTTCTTTTTTTCATAATTACTTAATTCACAACAACGTGCTACAGGCACGTGACTTAAATTGTGGAGGTCAGCTGGCACCTGAGACTAGTGCTTCCAGAAAATATGAAAGAAACGGCAATGATGCCATCTTAGGCCCAAGTTAATATTACCTCAAACCCTCGGCCTTGTTTATATTACCTCAAATGCCTCCTTAAATCTGTGGTGTAAGCCTCGTGCATAACCACAATTTGGATGTGACAAAATATGAAACATTATTTGCATGACACAGGCACTGTCATTTGGTAACCAATGATAAAATGTAGCTGTATTGAAGGGATAATTACTAGTCCTAGCCCTTTTCGGGCTACCCCAGATCAGGCGTATTCCCCAGACGTTCACCTTCAACTAAAGTTAGAGATAGCCAAATTCTATAAGACGCTTAATTGGGTCTAAAGGTTCAGACTATCTCTCTCTAAAGGAAAGAAACGATGTAAAGATGTTACCGTCCTCCAGATAGCACTTTTAGTAAGTTTAACTAGACTATAACCTTCTGGATATTATGAGGGTCCAGAACCCCCCCCCCCCAGAATCCTGCAACTCCTTACAAAAGAGTATACAGAAATTGAGTTCGCAAGTTTGATACAGAAATACTACTTGAGACAATTCTAAAAATATATAGATTTATTTAAGAGCCGACATACAGTTAACAGCTGTTGAGTCAATCGCAACTTTAACAGTTCAAAATTCAAATAGCTTACATTTCTTATTCTCAGAGATCCTTATTCTCAAATCTTAAATTCGTACATTTTTACATTTCTTATTATTTCTTAATCCAGAATATCCACCAAAATCAAATAAGAGTACCTTTTCGATCCCCGAGACTCAAAGAATTAAAAACTTACAGAGACTGCCTCTGAAGTTGAGAAATGCTTGCCCTTTCCAGGGACTTCTGACTTTCCATCTGAAAAGCTCTATTTTTGTACCTTTTTTTGTGGTTTATTCCTTGAAGTTTTCTGCTGATATAAGCTAATTATCTCTAGTCATTCTTTGTTGAATTCTCTTCTATTCTTTTCTATTCTTACTGTCATTTTAGCTGTTAGCTTGCAGACTTCTGTCTGTTGTTTAGGTGTTTCAAAACTTATAAAATAGCTACAACAGATTTATCTCTTTGCTGTCATTTTAATCGAAGGTCTTCCATTCAATTCTTAATATTGGCTTAACTGGCTATTATCAGACGTCGTGACTCCTATGTATTCCAAGTGCAACACAAACACAATGTGATTGCCTGGTGTCATCTATTGAAGTCATATTTTCAGAGTGTTCTGTTTGTACCTTTTACAACATGTAAATCAAAAACATTTCAACCAGGATGTTTGTTTTCCTAGCCATCTTAGTTGGTTATATTACTGACTTATGTTTCCTGTCTTTCATTTGATGTTACTTTTATCAAAGGCACATGGTTTTTTAATATTCTGTGTTCCTGTTCGAAGTGCCAGTTTTTAACACTTTACTTGGGCATTGCTATTGTGTTGGTTCCAAACTGCAGACATTCTGGAAGCTGCAACTTGCTGTTTCAATAGAGCCATTGTCTTAGTATTAACAATCAATTCCCATTTCAAAAGCTTGTGTGGTGTTTACAACTTGTGTTAACAACTGATCTTATCTCAAAAGCCTGTGTTCTGTTTGCAGCCTGTGTCGTTGAGGCTTTTTAGACTTTTAAACCCAGTATGTCATGTATTAATAAAGTAAAAATTCCGTTCATAGGATGGTGTATCTCTTGGAATATGGCTATTTCCTTTACAGTATTACCAGCAAAGTGAAAAAGCTAGCGCAATCAGGTCAGTCAGCATAAGCTGAACTGATTAAATCTGAATATGAAAAATACACCTCATTTTGAAAATAGTGCTCGTTAGAATTTTCATATGATCATGGCAGTGAAAATATCACATATTTCACTGACATAGCATCAACATCCATGGTCGTTATTGAAAGAGATAACTGTCAGAAACAAAAATAACAAAGGTAGACTTCACTCATTTACTGCTGAAGGAGTAATTTATTGTTGTGCTGTCTATTTGTGGGAAGATAGTGTGTACTATAATTATGTAGATGTAAAGAATGGATGCAGGCGGTACCAAATGATCTCACAAAGGCAACATGGAATAAGTAAGATAATACATAGAAGTCAAATCTGATTAGTATAAACTCATGGCAACTAGCAAAGTAGTTCTTAACCACGTTCATCTGATCAAGTTTTGAGCTCTTTTACTGACTATAACATAGGTTCCTAAAGGTAAATAACATGAAAATCATTGTGCACAGGTAAGATCTGACTATGGAAGGGTGAAAGTGGCAGGAGAGTGGGAAGGCAGAGGAGTAGTGAAGGGTTAGGGTAGGGATTTGGGGGTACAAAGTGCCCAGGAGGAGAGAAATGAAAGGTGGAATGACTGGGAGACAGGAAAGGGAGGAGACAGAAGAGAGCGTCTGAGAGGGGCCAAGAGAAAAAAAAAGTAGATCGAAGCAATGGGCTCCGGTCTGGAGTAGCTGCCCAAATGCACACCTGTTACAGAGGAAATTTAGGTTACATAGGCATGGCAGAGATTAGAAGAGACACGTCCTGGCCATAAACAGAGGATAGGGAACAAATATATGAGTAACATAGGAACAGGAGTAGGCAGTTCAGCCCATTGAGCCAGTTCTGCCATTCTGTTAAATCATGGCTGATTTGTACTCCATTTACTCACTTTTGCTCTATCTCCTTTGATACCCTTACCTCACAAAAATCTATCGATTTCAGTCTTGAAGATTTCAATTGACCCAGCATCCTCAGCCTTTTGGGAGAGAGAGTTCCACATTTCTACTACCTTTTGTGTGAAAAAGTGCTTCCTGATTTCACTCCTAACTAGCCTAACTCTAATGTTAATATTATGCTTAAGGATGTAACTGGTAAAATAGATAAGGGAGAACTAGTGGATGTGGTGTATTTGGACTTTCAGAAGGCTTTCGATAAGGTCCCGCATAAGAGATTAGCATGTAAAGTTAAGGCACATGGGATTCGGGGCAAGGTATTGACTTGGATAGAGAACTGGTTGGCAGACAGAAAGCAAAGAGTTTGAATAAACGGGTCTTTTTCCGAGTGGCAGGCAGTGACTAGTGGGGTACCGCAAGGATCGGTCCTTGGACCCCAGCTATTCACAATATATATTAATGACCTAGACAAGGGAACTAGATGTAATATCTCCAAATTTGCAGACGACACAAAGCTGGGTGGGCATGTGTGCTGTGAGGAGGATGCCGAGAAACTCCAGGATGATTTGGACAGGTTGGGTGATTGGGCAGAAGCATGGCAGATGCAATATAACGTGGATAAATGTGAGGTTATCCACTTTGGTGGCAAAAACAGGAAGGCAGATTATTATCTGAATGGCAATAGATTGGGAGAAGAGGAAGTGCAACGAGACCTGGCTGTCCTTGTGCACCAGTCGCTGAAGGTAAGCATGCAGGTGCAGCAGGCGGTTAAGAAGGCAAATGGTATGTTGGCCTTCGTAGCGAGAGGGTTTGAGTACAGGAACAAGGATGTCTTGCTGCAGTTGTACAGGGCCTTGGTGAGACCACATCTTGAGTATAGTGTGCAGTTTTGGTCGCCTTATCTGAGGAAGGATGTTCTTGCCATGGAAGGAGTTCAGCGAAGATTCACCAAGCTGATACCTGGGATGGCAGGAATGACGTATGAGGAGAGATTGGGTCGATTGGGCTTGTACTCGCAGGAGTTTAGAAGAATGAGAGGGGATCTCATTGAAACGTATAAAATTCTGACAGGACTGGACAGACTAGATGCAGGAAGGATGTTCCCGATGGTCGGGGAGTCCAGAACCAGGGGTCACAGTCTAAGGATAAGGGGTAGGCCATTTAGGACAGAAATGAGGAGGAATTTCTTCACCCAGAGAGTGGTGAACCTGTGGAATTCTCTACCACAGAAGGCAGTAGAGGCCAATTCATTAAACATATTCAAGAAGGAATTGGATATATTTCTTAAGGTTAAAGGGATAAAAGGATATGGGGAGAAAGCAGGGACCGGGTACTGAATTTGGATGATCAGCCATGATCGCATTGAATGGCGGAGCAGGCTCGAGGGGCCGAATGGCCTACTCCTGCTCCTATCTTCTATGTTTCTATGCTCCCTAGTTGTGGATGCCCCGCCAGAGGAAATTGTTTCTCTGTATCTACCCTATCGAACCCTTTATCATTTTAAATTTATACAACCAGTCCTGATAATTTAACCCTTTAAGCCTCAGTATCATTCAGGTGAATCTGCGCTGTACCTTTCTAAGGCCAATATATCCTCCCTGAGCTGCCCAAAACTGAACACAGTACTCTAGATGGAATCTGGCCACGGTTCTGTACAACTAAGGGATCAGTTCCTCACTTTTTCACACAAAGGGTAGTACAAATCTGGAACTCTCAATCCTCTTGAGATGAAGGCCAAAATTCCATTAGCCATTTGATTGCATTTTGTACCTGTGCACTAGTATTTCGTGCAGTGAATGGATAGGGAAATCAGGCAAGGTGTATAATGGATGGCTAATCTGCAACACCGGGTATACCGCCCACCGGTGAAAGTTTAACATTTACCCCATACACTTTAGGTAAACCTAAGGTGGCTCACTAAGCCAACTTTTTATTTCTAATGATCAAAAGTAGCAAACTATCTCATTGGCACCTTTTTCATTTGAAATTTCACCAATAGTGATAGCTGACAAGATAATTACAGATGAGGATGACCATTCAGCCCACCTTAGTCCTCCGTTGCAGGATCCAGTTGTTTTTTTGCCTCTATGGCTCTATCCCGGAGTCCATTCAAGGTGTGGTCTGACCAGACTAATATACAGTTTGATCATGACTTCTGACTTGTATTGTACTGTTTTAGCGATGTAATTCAATATTTTTATTGCTTGCTGCTTTGCATTAGTTGGACATGTGGAGCACTGAGTCCACTAAGACTTGTAGATCTTTTTCAATTTCATTCTTAGCCATTTCATTACCATTACTGGGGTATGTGTGTTGCCTATTTTTCCTTCCTATGTGCAGTACTTTATCTTTCATTGTCTATGCATGTGTTTGAGTGCAGCTGGAAGGACTGCTGCCTTTACACCACACCTTAGATGCAACAGTGACATCACAGAAAATGTACAGCAGCTTGACAGCACCTAAAAGAGAAAGAAAGGTTAATGTTTCAAGTGTGTGGCTATCTGCCTGCACAGCTGCTGAAGATAATAGCAGTATAAACTGCACTACTACTGCATTTTGATAGCTCACTTGTCAATGGCATGCTCAAACTCATTAGTAAACAAAGTGGCATTCCAGCCATTGCAGGAAATGTAGACCACCAAAATAGATGGTTTAGGATTTCTGACAGCAGCATAAACATAGTTTCCGCAGCAGCAGGGATTGGGAGGCAATTTTGAAACAGCACTTGAGGAAGCAGGTTTCCAACATAAATGCAGCACAAATAGCTCCCAGCATAAAACAAAAACACCCATTTGGCAATTGAGAAAATGTTGGTACTGAGAATAATTTAGAAGGTGGTACTGATTAAAGTGACAACCCATTCTAAAGCCCGCACCAAATGGAGCAACTGTAAGAATAGAAGTCTGATTCTGGACACCGGCTGACATCTTTTGCTGCAGCACAAACATGGCAGTTGATGCGATGCTATTACAGAGAAGTCTGAAAATCAGAGCAAGCTTTTTTGGCAAGCGACCCTACCTGAAAACTCTCTCTCTCTCTCTCTCTCTTAATTGGAATTAGGCAAATAAATAAACTTTGAGCTCAAAAATGTTATATCGTCTTCCTTGGACAGAAAAAACATGAGTTTCCTACAGTGTACCCTTACCAATCATTCTAAGCAGTGTAAATGGCATTATTTACTAATGGAGTAAATGGAAACTTGGACTATAAATGTCAGCGTTGTCTATGTGTAGGTTCCTAAACATTTTAGTTGGTTGAATAAGTTCCAATTAACTTGAATCCCAACATCATATCCATTACTGTAACAGTCTTTCATTTGAACTATGGAAGTAATATCTTTATACGAATCTTGAAAAACGACAGGACAGCTGGAAAAATGCACATGCACTAGCTTCTATAAATAAGGGCATTGAGTACTAAAGTGAGGATAATGCTAAATCCATACAAATCCACTGAGAGAGTAGATATGAGAATGACTATGATGATAGCAGGGATGAGAGGCTTTAGTTATGAGGAGAATAAAAAAACGTGGGTAATTTTCATTACAACAGAGAAGCAGATCTGGCAGAGCTGTTCAAGATTTTGAAGGGTGTTGCGAAGATAAATAGGAAAAAAACTATTTCCACTGTTCAGTGAGTTGGTAACTAGAGGGCATAAATTTAAGAGAAGGGCCCCGGTGCGTGCAGCACTAGGCCCCTCCCCTTTTATCAGGGGAGGGAGGTCTGTAATACCGCAGCCCTACGTGCCGACGCGTGTGGCGCTGTTGCACATAGGAAGAAGGGGGATTGCTTCCAGTAGCGCCCCCCTACTGCTTGGGACGCTACCACTGAATTTACAGCACAGGGGCTTTTTCCTGTTGAAGTTAGCGCCCCAAAGGGGGTGCCAGCAAATTTTTCCCCCTATGATCTATGAAAATGCCTTTGGTCTTTACTAAATAAGTTAATCTTAATGAGGGTGTTACAGTTAACTTCAACATCCCAGGGCTATGTGAAGGGGAGGGGAGAAATCAGCCCAGATTTTTCCTCATGGCTCAGGAGTTCTCTTGGCAGTGGAGATCTCCTTTCTATCCTTTTGGCAGGAATACCAGCATGGCCTTGACAACCCTAAAATAGATGGATGACAATGCTGTCTCGTAATATTAAATACCAAAAACTGTAAAGATTCTTTTAAATGAATATATTGATGTTAAGTGACAGATGATGTGCATGCTTTGAATGTTCCAAAGAACACTCACGGGGAGAAATTCGTGTGGCTTGTGTGTGCCACATGTTAGCGCCAGGAGCTAGCACTAAAATGCCGTTGACAGCTGATGCCGGTTCCAGCACTGCACACCATATCGGTGGTGCCAGTAGCCCTGCCGGTAACCTTGATCACCAGGGAGCTCGCCATGATGGAGATCGTGACGTCAGTGAGGGTGCAACACTCACTGGACCCCCGAACTCCAACATTTGATTTAGCCGCTTACCTTAACGGCAGTGCAGAACAACGACAGGGAGAGCTGGCATCTACAAGCAGAAAGCAGGCTGAAGCAGCAATATTTAAAGGCACCACCCCCAATCAGCTGTACCTGACAGGGTTTTGCAGTTTCAGTTCCTGTTTGCTACTTCCTGCAACTGAAACAGCTCTCTTTAGTTATTTCAAGTTTTTATGGTGAGAGGGAGTGTTCATTCAAGTGCAGAAGTCGCTCATTATTTTTCAAAGACTTCTGCTCACAGCAATTCCTCCCAGTCATGGAGGCTGTGAGATTGCGGGATTACCTCAGGAGGACGACAAGGCAGAGGAGGAGGAAGATGAGGAGGAAGAGGGCAGGGAGGAGGAGGAACAGGAGGGAGGGTGGAAGTGGCGAAACCATCGGCCTTCTGGATGGACTGTCCATGACCAGCTCATCAGACTCCAATTCACATGAATGAAACCCCAGATCCCCGTAGCTCACCACATCCCCATCATACAATCCCTGTCTCGTGGCGTATCACAACGTCCTCCTGGGCGCAAAGGTGAAAGGAGAGACCACAAAACACCATTAAGAAATGTATCTATAAACATATCACACATATGCCATGAATTCTAATAACTAATGACCCTTGTGCCTGCCATAGTTGAATAGCTGTCATTGTGTGTGAGATGTGGGTGTGAGTGTTGCTAGGTAGAGATTGTTGGTGGGTGAGTGCTGGGGTGTGGTACATTGAGCTGTGTGTGAATCTTGTGGTATAGATAGTGGTATGTAGCATTTGTTGAAGCCTTTACTCACCCTGACCACCCATGTAAGCTTGTTAAACATCCTCCTGCACTGGTTGTGGGACCTGGGGAGCACAGTGCTGCTTGTGACGTGGTGTGCCACCTCTCTCCACATTGTGTGGCAGACTAGTGGTGAGGGCCTCCTGCCAGTTGGTACAGAACTGCCCGCCTTCTCCACCACTAAAACCAATGCCTGCAAAGCTTCCTCGGAAAACCCCTGGGCTCTCTCCCTGGGGCGACGATCAGCCATCAGCATTTGTAAATAAGTGCTCCTTCTCTTTGTTCTTCTTATGGTTCTTGAGGCAGCTGTACACCCAACAATGCTGAGAATGAGGCGCTGCTGTATCAATGGACTTCCCCTTTAAGCAGTGAACAAAGCCTGTGGCAGTCATTACTTGCGTTTAGACTACACCCGATATTGGTCCATCTTTTCAGTGTAATGCCCATGAGCTTGGGTTTTTAGACTAGAATCATGATTGCAATCATTTTAATGAGGTGTGAGGATGAATTTTGCGTGCAGTCTGGACAATTTTCACACAGGCACTACTTAACCATTTTTGGTCTAAACACCGTCCATTCCTTGGCTATAACGAAGTTCTAGTTATAGCCAAGGAATGGGCAGTGTTTAGGCTAAAAATGGTGAATTAGCGCCAAGTGAAAATCATCTAGACTGCATGCAAAATGCGTCCTCACTCCTCATTAAAATGATTGCAGTCATGATTCTCGTCTAAAAACCCAAGCTCATTGGCGTTACACTGAAAAGATGGACCAATATCGGGTGTAGTCTAAACGCAAGTAGTGATCGCCACAGGCTTTTTTCACTGCTTAAAGGGAGGACCATTGATGCTGCAGCATCTCATTCTCAGCATTGTTGGTTGTGCAGCTGCCTCAACAACCATAAGAAGAAGGACAAGAAGAAGGAGCACTTCATTACAAATCCTGATGGCAGATTGCCGCCCCAGGGAGAGAGTACGCAGGTTTTCCCATGAAGCTTTGGAGACATTGGTTTTAGCAGTGGAGAGAAGGCGGCCGGTCCTGTACCCACCAACTGGCAGGAGGACATCTCCACAAATCTGCCGCACTATGTGGAGGGAGGTGGCACACCACATCACGGATAGCACTGTGGTCCCCAGGACCCACACCCAGTGCAGAAATAACTTTAACAAGCTCACACAGGTGGGCAGGGTGAGTGAAGGCTTCAACAAATGCTACATACCACCATCTGTACCACAAGCTTCACACACTGCTCAATGTACCACACTCCCAGCACTCACCCACCAACAATCTCTACCGAGCAAAACTCACACCCACATCTCACACCTTGCACACAATGACAGCTATTCAACTATGGCAGGCACAAGGGTTATTAGTTATTAGAATGCATGTCATATGTGTGATATGTTTATGCATAAATTTATTAATAGAGTTTGGAATATTTTGTGGTCTCTCTCATTTCACCTTTGCACCCAGGAGGATGCTGTTATATGGCATCACACAGGGATGGTAAGATGGGGATGTGATGAGCAACGGTTATCTGAGGTTTCATTCATTCAAATCGGAGTCTGATGAGCCGGTCACAGACCGCCCATCCAGAAGCCCGATTGTCCGGCTGCCTCCTCCCTCCCTCCCGTTCCTTGTCTTCTTCCTCCTCGTTTTCTTCCTCCTCCTTCTGCGCACATGTTCCCGTCTTCCTTGTTGCCTCTGCTCCCTCCGCCGTAGATCCTAGAGGGTGAGATGGACTGCCAGTACAGCCCCCATGACTTTTAGCAACTCTTGTAGGTTGAATCTTTCAAGAATAAATTTTACACTTTTCTACTTGCCACAACACTCCTGATACCAAAGAACCTTCAAATCACTAAATAAAACTCTTGCAGTATCAGGAACAAACACACAGGCACTGAAAGTTCACTAACCTGTCAGGTACGAGTGATTGGGGCTGGTCCCTTTAAAAAACGTCCCTGGAACCGGCTTCCTAGCTAAAGGGATCAAGGGATATGGGGAGAAGGCAGGGACAGGGTACCGAGTTTGGATGATCAGCCATGATCTCATTGAATGGCGGAGTAGTCTCGAGGGGCCGAATGGCCTACTCCTGCTCCTATCTTCTATGTCTATGTTTCTATGCACGCCAACTCTCCCTGTCGTCGTTAACTCCAAGCGGTGAGGTAAGTGACGAGAAGCAATTTGGCAGATCGGGCATTCAGTGAGCGTTGCACACTCACTGGCGTCATGATCTCTGTGGCGTTGAAGGCCACGGCAATTGCTGTTACCAGAAGCGCTACGGGGGGTCCCGACATGGTGTGTGGTACTGGATTCAACAGGAGCTGTCATTACAGCTCTCAATGCCGGCTAACGGGCGGCACTAAGGGAACAAATGTTTCCCCCTATTACATTGGTAAGACCCAAATCCCATCTGAAGATTGTGAAGATTCTCCAGCCACTACAAACAGTTAAGATAATGATTCTATAGCCAAAAATAATTGTGAACTAACAGCAAGATGTCTGTCAAACATTTGCAGTGATTTAAATGGTCTAAAGACATCTTTTGTATATACAGTTGACTAACATTGTATTATAATTTACTCAGTAATTCTAGAGTCGTGATACTGTTGTCTGCATATATATGTTCTCTACTGGCCTGCACTAATATGGCTAATGTACATATCTCTTGTTGCTACAGGAGTTACCTATACCACTGTGATTTTAGCATGCAATTATACATCAATAATGCAATTGCGGTGCTATGCAGCCATTTTGAAAGTTAAAAGAAGTAAAAAGAGCAAAGTAATAAAAAGTAGAGTTCATAGAACCATAATAATTTACAGCAGAGGAAGCCGCCATTTGGACTATTATGTCTATGTCAGCTTTTTACTAGAGCAATCCAAAACTAATTCCAATTCTCTGCTCGTTCTCCATAACCCTCTATCTTTGTCTCCTTCAAGTATTTATTCAGCTTTCCCATAGAAAATCTAATGGTCTCTGACTGTGGAAAAGCATTGCATACTCCAATAATCCATAATGTAAAAAAAAATCTCCTAATCGCTCTCCTCACTTTCTTAGTGGCAATTTAAATTGATGACCCCTCATCACTAACTCTGTCACCAGAGGAAATAGTTTTCCCCAGTTCACTGTATCAAAACCCTTCATAATCTAAAAAATCTCAGTTGAATCTCCTTGTAATCTTCTGCAGTGGAAATAGTTGCAGTATCTCAAGTCTCTCCTCATTACTATAGTTTGCCATTCCTGGTAAATCTATGCTGTATGTTTTCTATGACACTGTCATAGATATTAATGTCCTTTCTATAATGGAGTGCCTAAAACTCTGATTGTGGCCTAACCAATGTCTTGTATAAATTTAGTGTTACGTCTTTACTCTTGTGCTCCATGCCCCTAGTTAGAAAACCCAAAATGCTGTTGTCCTTTTTTATGGCTTCATCTACCTACACTCGCACTTTTAGGGAATTATCTATTTGACCCCCTAGGTCTCTGTGTTGATCCAAATCCTTCAGCGTCGTTCCATTGAGTTTATAACTCCCATATCTTGTTTTCTTCCCAAAGTGTTGTTATCTCACACGTCCGCAATAAATTGCATCTGTCACCTCTCTGCTTATTCTGCTAAGGTGGCTGTCTCTTCACTGTTTGCCAAATCCCTACTCTTGTGTCGTTAGCACATTTTGAATTGTGTTCCCTATGCCCAAGTCTAAATCTGCGATACACACCAAGCGGGCCCAGTAATTGCTCCTGGGGTAAAATTGAATGGAAACAGAATTTACTCCAAGCTGGTGGAGATTTGCATCACGCTCTGCTGTTTGCATAATGCATAAACAATTTCTCCCCTTTTTCTCAGTTTTGCCTGAAATAGAAAACTGGATTATTGTACATGGCAGGACTTCTTTGAGACACATCTTGTCTGTGCACAGATTCCATTTGGTTGTGAATTTGTGCCTACAGGGTAGGAGAAAATTCAAGCCTGTGAGCAAGCGTGGTTTGGGGCTTCTTTGGGCCCAAAATGCTCATTCTGAAAATTTCTACATATACCTTTCATTTTATATTTTTCACTGTGCAGAAAGTTTGAAATTAGCCAATTTTTTTTTAACATCGACAACTCAGCCTTGCGCCTGAAATCTCGCTGTCTAATAAAATGAAATAATGGTCTCAATAATCCGTAATGAAAATCTAGAAAATGCCAGTTGGAAAATATTTGTTTGATTCTAATCTTGGCTAGAGTGCTGTAAAAAGAAACACATTAAAATTCAAGAGAGGGAGAGGCAGCACAATGTGGTGACACATATAGGCTAATTAAATGCTAAAAATATCACCCATTTGCAATACTGATTTCCAGTGCCATACTGGTGGCCTATTTGGACAAGTATAGGTAATCGTAATCCTGCTGATGTCACAGGAATCTGTGTAGCGATAGACAATTGCAATGTAGAATTTGTTTCTTGCAAATTTAAACAGAGGTTGCAATTTTAGAATTCCTAATCATCACCTATTTACTATAGGCTTACATTATTGCATGGACAAATATTAAACAGTGCATTCAGACGAAATTGGGTTACATCCTAATTCACTGTCATCTACAGAGTTATAGGCTAGGGGTTGCAAAAAAGATGAAGCCTGGAACAGAACGTAGAAGACAGAGGGGCCAATTTTCGTCTGCCTCCCACCACATTTTTCAGTGTGAACAGGGCAGCAGTGGGACAGAAATTGAAAAAGAAAATAGCCGATTTACGTCGGAGATCTGCCCAATCTGTTTTTCAAGCGAACTTCGAAGTAGGCAGCCAGCACTCTTGCAGGAAACAGGTGGGGCCGAGTAAATATTCTCAGTTGAGGCTCCGGTAACATTGGTAGGACCCAAATCCCATCTTTGTGTAAATCAGCGCTGCCTTCTTCAACCCAGCCACAAATCATGGGCGATACAGGGTGGGAGGTGGCCATTTCCAATGTTCGTTAAAAGGTCCTCACCTGCTCTCATTTAAATCACTGCAAACGTTGGAGAGACATCTTGCTGGTAGTTCACAATCATTTTTGGCTACTGAATCATTATTTTAACTGCTTGTAGTGGCTGGAGAATCTTCACAATCTTCAGATGGGATTAGGGTCCTACCAATGTAATAGGAGCGTCAACTGAAAATATTTATTCGGCCCCACCTGTTTCCTGCAGGAGTGCTTGAGGTGTACTGGCAGTGCTCTTTTACTAAAAATGAGCATCCTTTTAACTGTTTCATTCTAGAGGAAGAGAAGCAGCAGCAACAGGTGGAAGGACCATATGGAACTGCAGGGAGACCACAGAGGAGGAGGAGAACCCGCAGCGATCCTTAGCCTCCCAACAGAGTGTAAAGGCCCAGAGTTGCATACCTGCACTTCTCTGATAAGCATGCATAAGGAGGCTGTGCTTCTTCAGGCAGACTGTCACAGACGTATATCGCTCCCTGCAACAAGTTCTGCAAAGGTCTGAGGGGTATATAGTGTAGTTCAATGCTGTGTACATTACCTGCAGCACCTGAAAACGGATGCAGTTAAAGATTAGATACTTTACGGAGACTGGCACAGTAAGATGATCCAACACTCTGATGTGCCAAGTGGATGACTCAAGTTTCAATGACACAAAAATGTTACCTGTCAACTTGCTGCATATTTACTGATTGGCCATGCCAAGCCCTCATGTAACCTTCACAGTTCTTTCATTGCATCTCATGCATTCTAATACTTCAACATGGTGCACATTAAGCTGTAACTCAATTGAAAGCCTTGACAGATATCATTTGTAGCATAAACATGGTCACTTGCTGGCACCCAAGATGATCTCCAGATATGGCATATCAGTGCCATCGTACTTTGGTAAATGCAGCATTGCAGTGACATTGGTTAGTATTACCAAGTTATTCAGTAGGAAATGAAACAGAGGTGCTGGCCATTGATTGACACAACTGTTTTGATCAACTGTTTATGTGAGCAACACATTGGCCCAGAAATTCGGGTCTCCACGGGTGAGTACGCACGGGGTACTCACCCGCAAGCCCAATGGAAGTGCCGGTTTCTTGCATGCACTGCGCATGCGCGGGAAACCGGCACTTCCGTTCCCCTGAAAGAAGGGGTTCAGAGTTTGAATGCGCGCACAGGAGAGGCTGCACGTGCGTATCGAACTTACGTTATTTTTGCAGGTTTTCCCAGGAGGCTAAGTCTCCAGAAGTTACACATATAAAAAGCAATCGCAAGGCCTACCTTTTACAAAGTAAGTGATGAATTAATTAAAATTAAAACATTTTTTCCACAGGTTTATTATTTTTAAATACTTTAAAGAAAGGTAAGTTTATTTTTAGCCCCGTTAGAAAATAAAATTATTTTTTTCAAAAATTTAAATTATTGTTTAAAATAGTTATTTCATGTAATTTATAGTTTATTTAAAAAATGTGATTTAAAAAAAAATTTATTTGAAGATTTAGTGATGTTTTGGGGCTTGTAGTATTTATAAGTTTGACAGCCCTTCCTGTCAAACTTATGAATGAAGCATTCCCTGCTCCGATTGGCTCCCCATGGCCCACATGATCCCAGGGGACGCATCGAACTAACTACACCCCTGGGATACGCAAGCACTGCGCGCCGGCAGTTGGAGGAGGCCCAGGATCGGAATTCCACGTGGGCCCACAGCTCAACGGCTGGCGCGCTAAGTAAGTGCAGGTCGGGGGCTTACACCCGCGGGAAGCCCCCGACCCGAATTTCTGGGCCATAACTGCTATTGCAGTGTTAGTCAGGAAAGAACCGCAGGCATAACCGTTGAGGGGAGTGGTGATTGTCCACTACTGTCAGTACAGTAACAGTGTTGCAGGTTGGCTGCAAGTTGTAGATGACAATGCTCTGAGCAAAATGAAGCAGTTGTCCTCAGTTATTGGATAGTTTATGTGCCACGGTTTACAGATATGGTTTGGTGTCTACTAACCTTCCTGGCATGGGTCCTTTCTTTCTGTAACACCTCAACCATGGAATACATTACTATATTTGAATCACTGTAAAGGAAACTTACCTTAAGGAGTGAAAAGCCACCAATTTTTTGTCACAAATATTAATAAAGTTTCAAAAATGTCTAATAAAATCACGATGGTACCAACGTCATTGTAAACATTATAAAAAATACAAAGGCTGTGCCACTTTAATAATGGCTTTACCAATGGAGCTTCCTGTGCTCCTGGCACATGAAGTTGTAACGGCGACCTTATGCATCACAGAACGTATTGCTAAATATTTAATTCTCTATTTTATTGAGCTTATTGTGGATGTATGCTTCAACATCGTGGTCTTGACGGAAACCTGGCTGAGAGGTGATAACACCTTCTCCCTTAATGAAGCTTCGCTGTCTGGCTGTACCTTCCACCATTTGCCCTGCCCAAACAGCCGCGGTGATGGTGCGACTCTTATCACCAAATCACACCTTGGTCTGTCTCCCTACTCCTCAGGCACCTTCTCCTCCTTTGACCACCTTGCCTTGTGCCACCTGTCTCACCTCTCATTTAAAATCCTCGTTGTCTACCGTCCAACCAAGTACCATAAAAATGTTCTCACCGAGATAGCTTCACTGCTTTCCTCCCTCAGCCTCTGCACCTAGCAACTTCTCATCCTCAGTGATTTCAGCCTCCATCTCAACTCATCATGCTCTCCTCTGAGTTCACTGCCCTCCTATCCTCCCTAAATCTCTCCCTCCATATAAACTCCCCTACCCATATTCGCGGCCACCCCCTCAACCTCTCACATGGCCTCGCTACTCCCATCATGTCAATCACAGATAAGGCCATCTCTGATCACTTCCTTGTCTCTCTCTCCACCCACATCCCCCTTCCCCCTCCCAACCCCACTGCCTTCTATGTCTGTCCCTAAGAAAAAACTTTCCCCCAAGTCACTTAGAACTGCACTTTCAAATTTCCAACTGTCTAGGCTTTGGCCCTCCATTCACCATGACATTTCTACAGCTACCAATCTGCTCAATCACACCCTCACCTTTGATGCCATTGTCCCCATTAAAATCATTACTCTCTCTTCCCCTGGTCGTTCCCCCTGGTTTGGCCCTCATCTCCTCTCCCTTAAGTCCAACAGAGGCAGACTTGAACGTCTATGGCTGACAACTGGTTTACCCATTCACCGCCAGATCTAACTGGGCCACATAAAGCACTATTGGTTTTTGCTCTCTTCTGCCAAAATTGCTCACTATTCCAGGATCATCCTGGAATGCAAAGATAACAGCCGGCTTTTTTCCACTAAAAACTGTCTTCTTTAACCCCTCTACCCTGTCTCCTCCATCCTCACCTCCAACAGCAAGTGTGAGGAGCTCATGGACTTCTTTGTCAGAAAGATTGAGACTATCCGTTCAGCTGCCTCTGCCGCTTCCCTCCATTCCCCTAGTCCACCAGGTCAAACTTCCTCTAAGGTTCCCCATGCCCTGGCCTTGAACTCACACCTTTCTCTAGTTTCTCTCCTATCTCCCATTATGCCCTCTCCGAACTCATCTTGTCCATGAGACCCACCTCCTGCTCCCTCTACCCTATTCCCACCAAACTGCTGACCACCCAGCCTCCCTTTCCTCTCCAAAATCCTTGAATGTGTTGGCGCCTCCCAAATCCGTGCTCAACTTTCCTGCAACTCCATGTTTGAATCCCTCCAATCAGGTTCCCACCCCTGCCCCAGTACTGAAGTGGCCCTTACCAACGTCACAAATGACATCCTATGTAACTGTGACCATGGTAAACTATCCCTCCTCATCCTTCTCGACCTCTCTGCAGCTTTCGACACGGTTGACCACACCATCCTCCTCCAGCGCTTCTCCTCCGTCGTCCAGCTGGGTGGGACTGCCTTCACCTGGTTCCATTTTAATCTATCCAGAGAATCACCTGCAATGACTTCTCTTTCCACTCTCGCACCATTACCTCTAGAGTCCCCCAATGATCTATCCTTGGCCCCCTCCCTTCATGCTGCCCCTCGGCGACATCATCCGAAAACACAACATCAGATTCTACGTGTACGCTGACGACACCCAGCTCTACCACACCTCCACCTCTCTCGACCCTGCTACTGTCTCTGATTTGTCGCACTGCTTGTCCAACATCTAGTACTGTATGAGCAGAAATTTCCTCAACTAAATATTAAGAAGCCTGAAGCCATTGTCTTTGATCCCTGCCACAAACTCAGTTCCCTAGCCACCGACTCCACCCCTCTCTCTGGTAACTGACTGGAGCTGAACCAGACCATTTGCAACCTTGGTGTTGTATTTGACCCCGAGATGAGCTTCCGAACACACATCCGCTCCATCACCAAGACTGCCTACTTCCACCTCCATAACATCGCCCGACTCTGCCTCTGCCTCAGCTCAACTGCTGCTGAAACCCTCATTTGTTACCTCTAGACTTGACTATTCCAACGCTCTCCTGGCTGATCTCCCATCTTCCACCCTACATAAACTGGAGCTCATCCAAAACTCTGCTGCCTAACTCGCACCAAGTCCCGTTCACCCATCACCCCTGTGCTCGCTGACCTACATTGGCTCCTAATCCAGCAATACATCAGTTATAAAATTCTTATCCTTGTCTTCAAGTCCCTCCATAGCCTTGCCGCCCCCCCCCCCCAAATCTCTGTAACTGCCTACAACCCTTTGAGATCTCTGCCCTCCTCCAATTCAGGCCTCTTGCGCATCCCCAAGTTTAATCGCTCCATCATTGGTGGCCATGCCTTCAGCTGCCTGGGCCCAAAGATCTGGATTTCCCTCCCTAAACCTCTCTCTCCTCCTTTAAGACACTCCTTTAAACCTACCTCTTTGACCAAGCTTTTAGTTATCTGTCTTAATACCTCCTTATGTGGCTCGGTGTCAAATTTTGTTTGATAACGTTCCTGTGAAGCGCCGTGGGACATTTTACTATGTTAAAGGCGCTATATAAATACAAGTTGTTATTTATCTGAAAGTGTGGGAAAATATTTGATATAATTTATTTTGCACTAATATAATGATTCATTGAAATTGCGGTTCACGTGCAGAGGCTAAATAGGAATGAATCATTTAACATAATAAAGAAGATGCAGCAATGTACATGACACTGTAAAAGCCTGTAGGAAATAAATTGAGCATTAACAGTAGTTCTTTAGTCTGTGGCACTTTATAATGCAAGAAGTCACACAACACCAGGTTATAGTCCAACAGCTTTATTTGAAATCACAACCTGGTGTTGTGTGACTTCTTACATTTGTCCACCCCAGTCCAACTCCAGCATCTCCACACCATGGCTTTATAATGCAGTCATTTAGTGTAGTGGGTTCACGCAGCTTTCACAAATCCTTACGGTAGATTGCAATAGATTGTGCTATTGTATGTAAAGCATAATATGATTCTTGAAGTTAAGTGTGCATTTTATGATCATGAGATAGAAGGGACATCTAGTTGGAGAAGTTGGAGGAGAGCTGCCAGGAGCGGGTTGGTAACGGTGTGAATCACCTGCAGTGCACTCAAGCGTCAATCATTGATTAACAGGCCAGTCCCCTAAATCTGTGATGCAGCCCCTGCACAACCATTCCTATCATGTTGTGGACAATACAGTAGTGCTATGAACACCATGCCCTCCATTACAGTTAACTGTACCTGAACTACAGTGCTTCCCCATCAAGTTATTGCCTGCTGCCAGCACCACTTCACCAGGATTGCTGAATCAGCCCTTAAATGTCAAATTAGATGTGAGTACACTACTGCGTGTTTCAGAGAGCGAGACTCTGGAGTGGGTTATATGTGTTGCCATGACGAAGGGGATCAGTGAGCTTGATGCAAGATGCCAATCTGGAGGAGCAAGCAAAGAGAGAACACAAAGCTGCCCTGTGAAACAATACACATTTACAAAGAGAGAGATGTACAGTGACTACACACATACCTCACCTGGCACATGCAGATAGAAATCGCACTCAATAATTTTCTCAATGTTGACAGCTCTGCTGAATACTATATCAATACAAAAAGTCTACAAAGTATGCCAGCAGCAAAACTTCACATACTGCTTACCCTGCCTGTGAAACATTCTCTCAATGCTGTTGCCTGGAACTATTTTCCTTGATGCAGAATTCCAGATGCAAAGTTAATCATTGCTTGCTGAACCAGGGTGGAACAGGCATTAGGCTGGCACGCCAGTACAATTGTTCTTATCCTTTGTGCTCCCAGCAACCACAAGGTTTAAATTCATGAAATATCGAGCTTTGTTACAGTTGCCTCCAGCTTTGCTCTGTTAAGCTAACTACAGTAATAATAAAAACGTTATAGTACCAGAATAGGCCAAAGCAGTTTTCTCACTAAGATATTTTTTATCCCATCAGTCATTGTATGTGAGGAATATCAAGATTACAAAAATATTTTCCATAAATGTTTTTTACTGTTTGAATACAGCAGCATTTATGAGTCACAGTGAAATGGGAATATCAGTGCAGCACAAACTCTCTGATAAGGTTGTTGCCACAAGATATTAAGATGAGCAATTGGTTAAACCTCTTGTCAATTCTGATTCTAGTCTCTCCTTGCCATGCAGTGCATACCGAATTCTTCTTCTTCTTAGGCAGTCCCTCAGAACTGAGGATGACTTGCTTCCACATTAAAAATGAGTTTGCAGGTGACTGATGAGTCCAATGCGGGACCTACAGTCTCTGTCGCAGGTGGGGCAGACGGTGGTTGAAGGGGCGGGTGGGTGGGGTGCTTGGGTTGACGTGCGCTGCCTGCGCTTGGCTTCCGCTTGCTCCCGGCGAAGAGACTCGAGGTGTTCGGCGCCTTCCCGGATGCTTCTCCTCCACTTTGTGCAGTCTTGGGCCAGGGATTCCCAGGTGTCGGTGGGGATGTTACACTTTTTCAAGGAGGCTTTGAGGGTGTCCTTGAAGCGTTTCCTCTGCCTACCTGGGGCTCTCTTGCAGAGCCGGAGCTCCAAGTAGAGCGCTTGTTTTGGGAGTCTCGTATCGGGCATGCGGACAATGTGACCCGTCCATCGGAGCTGATCGAGCGTGGTCAAAGCTTCGATGCTGGGGATGTTGGCCTGAGTAAGAACGCTGACATTGGTGTGCCTATCCTGCCAATGGATTTGCAGGATCTTGTGGAGGCAGCGTTGGAGGTACCTCTCCAATGCTTTGAGGTCCCTGCTGTACATGCTCCATGTCTCTGAGGCATACAGCAGGGCAGGTATCACTGCTGCTCTGTAGACCATTAGCTTAGTGCCGGGTTTGAGGTCCTGGTCTTCAAACACTCTCTTCCTCAGGCGATCGATGACTACACTGGCACACTGAAGGCGGTGTTGGACTTCATCATCGACGTCTGCCCTTGTTGACAGTAGGCTCCCAAGGTATGGAAAGTGGTCCACATTGCCCAAGGCCTTGTCGTGGATTTTGATAATCGGGGGGCAGTACTGTGTGGCGGGAGCAGGTTGGTAGAGGACCTTTGTCTTACGGATGTTTAGTGTAAGGCCCATGCTCTCGTACGCTTCGGTGAAGGTGTTGACGATGGTTTGGAGTTCGACCTCCGAGTGAGCGCAGACGCAAACATCATCTGCATACTGTAATTCAACAACAGAGGATGGGATGACCTTGGATCTGGACTGGAGGCGACAGAGGTTGAACAGTTTCCCGTTTGTCCTGTAAATTAGCTCCACTCCAGCGGGGAGCTTACTGAGGGTGAGATGGAGCATTGCAGCAAGGAAGATCGAGAAGAGCGTTGGTGCGATGACACAGCATTGCTTGACCCTGGTTCGTACGTGAATTGGGTCTGTGGTAAAACCGTTGGTCAGGATCACGGCTTGCATGTTGCCGTGAAGCAGACGGAGGATGGTGACAAACTTTTGAGGGCAGCCGAATTTGAGGAGGACACTCTATAATCCCTCACGGTTGACAGTGTCGAAGGCCTTTGTGAGATCAAAGAAGGCCATGTACAGCGGTTGGTGCTGTTCCCTGCATTTCTCTTGTAATTGACGTGCGGTGAAGATCATGTCCATTGTGCCCCTTAGTGGGTGGAATCCGCATTGCGACTCTGGGAGGAGCTCTTCGGCCACTGGGAGAGGCGATTGAGGAGGATTCTTGTGATTACTTTCCCAGTGGCAGACAGCAGGGAAGCTCCTCTGTAATTACCGCAATCGGACTTGGCACCTTTCTTGAATATGGTCACAATTACGACATCTCTGAGATCCCCTGGCATGCTCTCCTCCTTCCAGATAAGAGAAATGAGTTCATGAATTCACGCCAGTAGTGCTTCTCCGCTATGCTTTAGTGCCTCGGCGAGGATTCCATCTGCTCCTGAGGCCTTGTTGTTCTTCAGTTGTCGGATGGCCTTTTCAACCTCATGCCGTGCTGGGGTTGTGCTGAGATGGTGGGGGGTAGCATGCTGTGGGATGGAGTTGAGGACACGCGTGTCAAAGACAGAGTCGCGGTTAAGGAGATCTTCGAAGTGCTTCTTCCAGTGGACACTGACTGCCTCTCTGTCCTTGATGAGTACCTCTCCGTTCTTGGCCCGCAGTGGGGTAGGACCTTGGGTGCTTGGGCCGTAGATGGTCTTGACTGCGCTAAAGAATCCACACACGTCGTGGTTGTCGGCTAGCTGCTGGATCTCCTGCGCTTTCTCCACCCACCATCTGTTCTTTAGGTCGCAAGTTTTTAGTTGGACCTCGGCCTTCAGGCGTCTGTAGAGCTGCTTTCTTGCTCTCGAGTTCTGTTGCTGTTTCCAGATCAGGAATGCCTTGTGCTTACGACTTATTAGCTCCTGGATTTCCTGGTTGTTCTCGTCGAACTAGTCTTGGTGTTTCCTGGTTGAGTGACCGAGCGTCTCTTCACAGGTGCTGATTATGGAGGCCTTGAGTGCAGACCAGGTGCTGTGGGCACTCTGTGTCTCTGCATCACTGGGAGTCGTCAGGTTGTTTGTGAGGCGCAGGCTGAATAGGGCTTTCTTAGCGGGGTCTTTGAGTTCTCCAGCGTTAATTTTCCTGCAGCATTGTTTCTGTTGCCGCCGCTGTTTTGGGGCTACATTGACGGAGTTGACAGAGCGGATTAGGCAGTAGTCTGTCCAGCAGTCATCAGCTCCTGTCATGGCGCGGGTGATGCGGACGTCCTTGCGGTCCCTCGCTCGGATGATGACGTAGTCCAGCAGATGCCAGTGCTTGGAGCGAGGGTACTGCCATGAAACCTTGTACTTGTCTCTCTGACGGAACAAGGTTGGTTATGACAAGGCCATGTTCTAAGCATTTCGACAGGAGGAGGGTACCGTTGGAGTTGGCTTTCCCTACCCCATCTCTGCCGATCACACCTCCCTAGAGGTCAGTGTCCTTTCCAACTCTGGTGTTAAAGTCTCCAAGGAGGATAATCTTGTTGCCCGTTGGGACTCGGGACAGGGATTGTTTGAGGCTGGAGTAGAATTCCTCTTTGGTTTCGTCTGTGGCTTCCAGTGTTGGGGCGTACACACTGATGACCGTAGCGCACTGGTTCCGGGCTAAGGTGAGCTGAAGAGTCATGAGGTGCTCGTTTATACCGCTAAGGGAGTCTCTGAGACGCCCAACTAGTTCATTTTTTATGACGAAGCCTACCCCATGGAGGTGGCGTTCTTCTTCAGGTTTGCCTTTCCATAAGAAGGTGTAGCCACCACCTTGCTCCTTGAGCTGGCCTTCCCCTGCCCGCCGGGTCTCACTTAGGGCGGCGATGTCAATGTCGAAACTTCTGAGCTCCTGGGCAACGATAGCAGTACGGCATTCCAGTCTGTCACTGTTGGGGTTGTCCATGAGGGTCCTGACGTTCCAGGTCCCGAACTTCATTTTAAAGGGTGGAAGATGCCTGTGTGTGAACTCTTTTAACGTGGGGTGGCCGTTGCACAACAGCTACCACACGGGCTTGACAGAGCAAGGTCTTGGTCCAATGGCAAGGGGATCCAAGACGATTGGAGACCAGACTCTGCTACAACGGCCTAGCACACACACACAAACATAATGCTACTGTCCTCCTCCCTCCTTCCCACAGGTCCTCTCTGCTTGGGTTTCGTAGGATGCATTGTGGTCCTCCCGACCTCGCTGTTGGCTCGTGCCGCACCGTCCCTGGGCCCGACCCCACTGCTGGTCCACACTGCACCACTCCTGGGCCTTGACCTCACTGCTGGGCTCGTCCTCGCTCCTGGGTCCCGGCCTCAGACATGAATGCATACCGAATGCTGCTTTAGAGACTGCGGGTGTTGCATTTGGAGAAATCCTTATGTTCACTGTACAAAAACTACTGATATGATTTATCGTAATAGATTTCACATTAGTGGCGGACCTAGTTCTGCAATGCATGTTTTCTATAACTAGAAACAAATGAACAGTTCCTTTAATTTTATCTAATGTTACACTAACATATTCTAAGTAATAAAATAATAGAAACATAGAAATTAACCAAACGTTTTGTTTTTTTAACTTTGTATTAAGATCATGTATGTTGTATTTTAAAATTCACTAAAATGAAGCGTAGTTTGTTATAAAATAAACATTCAAGTTACAGCATTCACTTGCTTTAATCTTTGGGATTTTTTTTTTTAATTTATTGATGGGATGTGGGCGTTACTGGCTAGGCCTGCATTTAGTGCCCATCCCTAATTGCCCTTGAGAAGATGGTGGTGAGCCGCCTTCTTGAACCGCTGCAGTCCATATGGTGTAGGTACACCCACAATGCTGTTAGGAAGGGAGTTCCAGGATTTTGGCCCAGCGACAGTGAAGGAACGGCGATACAGGTCCAAGTCAGGATGGTGTGTGGCTTGGAGGGGAACTTGTAGGTGGTGATGCTCCCATGCGTCTGCTGCCCTTGTCCTTCTAAGTGGTAGAGGTCGCGGGTTTGGAAGGTGCTGTTGAAGGAGCTTTGGCGAGTTGCTGCAGTGCATCTTGTAGATGGTACACACTGCAGCCACAGTGCGCCGGTGGTGGAGGGAGTGGATGTTGAAGGTGGTGGATGGAGTGCCAATCAAGCGGGCTGCTTTATCCTGAATGGTATCGAGCTTCTTGAGTGTTGTTGGAGCTGCACTCATCCAGGCAAGTGGAGAGTATTCCATCACACTCCTGACTTGTGCCTTGTAGATGGTGGAAAGGCTTTGGGCAGTCAGGAGGTGAGACACTCGCCGCAGAATTCCCAGCCTCTGGCCTGCTCATGTAGCCACAGTATTTATATGGCTGGTCCAGTTCAGTTTCTGATCAATGGTAACCCCCAGGATGTTGATAGTGGGGGATTCAGCAATGGTAATGCCGTTGAATGTCAAGGGGAGATGGTTAGAGTCTCGCTTGTTGGAGATAGTCATTGCCTGGCACTTGTGTGGTGCGAATGTTACTTGCCACTTGTCAGCCCAAGTCTGACTGTTGTCCAGGTCTTGCTGCATATGGACACGGACTGCGTCAGTATCTGACGAGTCTCGAATGGTGCTGAACAGTGTGCAATCATCAGGGAATTGTAGTTGACTTTCTTCCTGGACTGTTTAAGCTTTAATGTCCACCATTTGTTTTATGTTCAGTGTCACAGACAGTTCTCATAATTATCCATGAAAAGTATAATTGGATCAGCCATGTCCTAGTTTACACCTGTTTAAACCATCTGTTTTAAATGATATTGTCAAGTTTTTTTTTCTATAAAGGTGAAAGACCTTCTGGGTGTGTTAAAAACTACCACCCGGTCACTCTGTCCTGCTGTACTGTTAATTTAAAATGACCATCGCTGGATTTTTTGGTCGAATGTCACTTTTTAATGGTTCCATGGGGCCAGTAGATTTTCTTTTTCCTGGCAAAAAAAACATTGCCACAAAGCTGATGCAGTAGCAAATGGGGCCTTACAGATTTGAAACCATCTCCGAATGACCTTTAAATAGATCTATTATCTGGAAAGTTTGTCTCGTCCTCACAGAGTGAAAGGTCCTTTGTGTTAAAAAGCCTCCAAATCTATGAGATTTAAACCCGGCAAGTTGAAAATTCTCCTTCAGTACCTAGTTATTGAAAAAAACAGATACAGAGAAGAAGTTCAGCTTGACAGTCAACCTGTCCTTGCTTGGAGTTTAGTGCCCCCTTTTGGACAAAAGGTATTCGATTTAATACATTTTATTTGAAAACTTTTGAACCCAAGACAGATGAAACATTGAAAAGTGTATTGCCACATTTCATCTCAAAAAGAACATCTGCTAATTCACCTTTATGTAGCCCTACATTATAATTTTCTATTTTTTTTTAACTTATACCATTTTCTATGTGAAGGTGTCTAAAGGCAGCTCAATCCCATGTCTCTGCTGCTCTTGTACTTCTGATGTTTATGTTATTATTTACATTTCTATTTATACTTGTGTGTGAGGAAAAGACACTAAAAGATTTGATTCTGGGTGAAATCAGAGTTCTGTGTCATTAATCCAAATAATTCCAATCAGTGATTTTAATGCCCAAGACGCCTATTTTTCATTGAGTTCCATTTTAATTACTGGTCCCCCTTTTTCTCTGTTTTCAGTATGAGCTCTATGTATAAAGTCAAGTGCAGTTGTTTCTGACTGCATGGCTAAAACCACAATTAAACAAGACAGGACCCTGTTCACTATGTCCAGGAGCAATGCCCTCACACAATGTAAAAACAATCATTTGTAAAAAAAAATAGATATTTTAAAAACTTGATGCGCTATCAATTACTACAAAAGACTGGAAGTTGAAAGAGTAACAAACAGGCTTTTATTACCAAAGAACAGAGCATACCTCTCGTGGTTGCCTGGTATCCAAAAGGGCAGGGGGCTGCCGAGCTGTCACCTTTATACCCGGCCATGAGGGTGGAGCCAGGGGCGGAGTCAGCTGAGGCATGCACAGACAAGTACAACAATGTGCAAGAGTGAACAACAGTGAACAACAATACTAACAACAGTGGTTTACCACATTCACCCCTTGTTTAGAATTGAGTCCGGCGGGGTGAAGTGCACTAAAAGTTTGTGTACTGAAGTCTATCAGGAGGCCTTGTAAGCCGTCCTGAGCGTCGCAGCAGCGGCGGTGATGGTGCAGCATCCAACGTTGAACCCGGTGTCTCGTTCAGAGGAGGTGTAGCCGGTGGCGGGCCCTGGGGCTGCTACATGCCGTCTACAGGGGTCGGAGCGCGGGTAATGGGAGGTAGCGATGGTGGTCTCTCAGAGGCACCCGAAGGTGCGAGGTCTCGTGCGGGGACTGTGTCCTGGGGGTAGGCATGAGTAGCGGTGGGTGGCGAAGAGGGTGTTTCAGGAGCACCCGCAGGTGCGAGGTCTCGAATGGAGACTGTGTCCTCCCGCCCGTCCGGGTACACCACGTAAGCATACTGCGGGTTGGCATGGAGGAGGCTCACCCTCTCGACCAGGGGGTCCGCCTTATGGGTCCTCACGTGCTTCCGCAGTAGGACGGGTCCTGGAGAAGTCAGCCATGTTGGTAGCGAAATCCCCGACGTGGACTTCCTGGGGAAGGAGAACATTCTCTCGTGAGGAGTGGCATTGGTGGCTGTACAGAGCAGCGACCAAATGGAATGGAGCGCCGCAGGGAGGACCTCCTGCCAGCGGGAGGCCGGAAGGCCCTTAGATTTTAAGTTTAAAAGGACTGCCTTCCAGACCGTCGCATTCTCCCTTTCCACCTGGCCGTTCCCCCGGGGGTTGTAGCTGGTGGTCCTGCTTGTAGCAATGCCTCTCGCGAGCAGGTACTGCCGAAGTTCGTCGCTCATAAAGGATGAGCCCCTGTCGCTATGGATATAGCTAGGGAAACCGAACAAGGCGAAGAGGTCATTCAGACATTTAATGACCGTGGTACTGGTCATGTCCGAGCAAGGGATGGGAAACGGGAGTACTCATCAATTATATTGAGGAAGTACACATTGCGGTCAGAGGAGGGGAGGGGCCCTTTAAAATCGATACTCAGCCGCGTGGCTTTGATCAGGCTCGCTCTGTCTGGCCTATAAAAATGCGGCTTGCACTCGGCACAGATCTGGCAGTTCCTGGCCATAGTCCTGACCTCCTCGATGGAGTAGGGCAGGTTACGGGATTTGATAAAATGGAAGAACCTGGTGACCCCCGGGTGGCAGAGGTCATTGTGGAGGGTCTGTAGTCTATCAACCTGCGCGTTGGCGCACGTACCACGTGATAGGGCATCTGGGGGCTCATTGAGTTTCCCGGGCCGGTACAAGATATCGTAATTGTAGGTGGAGAGTTTGATTCTCCACCTTAAGATCTTGTCATTCTTGATTTTGCCCCGCTGCTTATTATGAAACATAAAAGCCACTGAACGCTGGTCAGTGAGCAGGGTAAATCGTTTTCCGGCCAGGTAATGCCGCCAATGTCGCACGGCTTCCACAATGGCTTGGGCCTCCTTTTCGACAGAGGAGTGTCGAATCTCGGGGCCCTGGAGGGTCCTTGAGAAAAAGGCCACGGGTCTCCCCGCCTGGTTAAGGGTTGCAGCTAGGGCAAAGTCGGATGCGTCGCTCTCCACTTGAAAAGGGAGGGACTCATCCACAGCGTGCATTGTGGCCTTCGCAATGTCTCCTTTTATGAGAGTGAAGGCTGCACAGGCCTCTGCTGTCAGGGGGAAGGAGGCGGACTTGATGAGCGGTCGGGCTTTATCCGCATAGTTGGGCACCCACTGAGCATAGTAAGAGAAAAACCCCAGGCATCTCTTCAGTGCTTTCTGGCAGTGGGGGAGGGGGAGCTCCATAAGGGGGCACATTCTATCGGGGTCTGGGCCGATGACTCCATTCTCCACTACGCAGCCAAGAATAGCAAGGCGCGTAGTACGAAACATACATTTGTCTTTGTTGTATGTGAGATTCAGCCGCTGGGCCGTCCGGAGGAATTTCTCTAGGTTAACGTCGTGGTCCTGCTGGTCGTGGCCGCAGATGGTGACGTTGTCTAGATATGGGAAAGTGGCCTGGAGCGCGTTCTGGTCAACCATCTGGTCCATCTCCCGTTGGAAGACAGAAACTCCGTTGGTGACGCCGAAGGGAACTCTGAGAAAGTGATAGAGCCGACCGTCAGCTTCAAAAGCTGTGTACTGGCGGTCCTCAGCCCTGATGGGGAGCTGGTGGTATGCCGACTTCAGATCAATCGTCGAGAACACCCGGTATTGTGCTATCTGATTGACCATGTCAGATATGCGGGGGAGTGGATATGCATCCAGCTGGGTGTAGCGGTTGATCGTCTGGCTGTAGTCAATAACTAGGCGCTGTTTGCCGCCAGCCTTCACCACCACCACTTGTGCTCGCCATGGGCTATTGCTGCTCTCGATAATCCCTTCCTTCAGGAGTCTCGCTACGTCGAATTTAATGAAACCCCTATCCCCGGCACTGTAACGCCTACTTTTGGTAGCGATGGGCTTACAGTCGCGGGTGAGGTTAGCGAACAAGGAGGGGGGGGAGACTTTAAGGGTGGAGAGGCTGCAAATGGCGCGCGGCGGGCGATTTAAAAACTGCTGGCTGCAGACTGTGAGAGGGGGGAGGGGTCCACCGTACGCTAAAGTGACACTCTTCAGGTGGCACTGAAAATCCAACCCCAGTAGGACGGCAGCGCAGAGATGGGGCAGGACCAGAAGTTTAAAATTTTTGTATTCAGTACCCCGCACTGAAAGAGTCACCACACAGTAGCCACCGACGTCTGCTGACTGGGCTTTGGAAGCCATAGAGATGCGATGACGCGTCGGCAGGGCCGGGAGAGAGTAACTGCGCACCGTGTCGGGGTGTATAAAACTCTCCGTGCTCCCGCTGTCAAAAAGGCAGGTAGTGGCGCGGCCGTTTACCGTAATGTCCATCATGGACCTGGACAGTTGATGCGGGAGAGATTGATCCAGCGTCACGGAAGCCAGCGTATGTTCAAGCGCATCGATGCGGTCGTCCGATGAGGCGGTGGTGGAGTCCGGGTCCCCCGTAACCGAAGTCGGAGGCGTCCAAGATGGCGGACAAAATGACGGTGCCCACGGTCCTGATCCCCACGCGGCTGGGGGAGCCCAAGATGGTGGACAAGATGGCTGCGCCCACGGTTTGCATGCGGTGCTGCTGGCGTTAGCGGTCTTCCCTTTGCAGGCGCTAACGTAGTGACCTTTCTTCCCGCAGCCGGAGCAGGTAGCATTCTTCACGGGGCAGCGTGCTCTAGGGTGTTTAGCTTGGCCACAAAAATAGCATTTTTGTGCCTTGGACATCGCTGCAGCAGTCGGAGGTGGCGGTCCCATGGCCCAAGATTGCGGCGTCCACGGCGCGGGGCGATTAGGGGAGAAAGCGTCCATATTTCTGTGGGCCGCGTCGAGCGAGAGCGCGAGGGACACTGCCTTTGTCAGGTCTATTTCACCCTTCTCCAGCAGCCTCTGCCGGGAGTAGTCGGACCTTAGACCCGCAACGAAAGCGTCTCGTATCAGTCCCTCCGCATGTGCCGCGGCCGATACTTCCTTGCAGTCGCAGCCGCGTCCGAGTACCCGCAGTGCCCGTAGGAAGGCCTCCACCGATTCCCCGGGCTGCTGTCTGCGAGATCTTAAAAGGTGCCTGGCATAGACCGTGTTAACCGGGCGTGCATACTGCCCTTTCAGTAGGTCGATAGCCGCCGCGTAGGTCGTCGCATCTTGGATTAAAGTATAGACTTGGTGGCTCACCTTCGAGGCCAGGATTTTCAGTTTATTTTCATCAAGAGTCACGGTTGAGGCTTCCAGATACGCCTCAAAGCAACGCAGCCATTGTGTGAATTTAGTCGATGAACCCGCTTCTTGGGGGTCTAGGTCCAGGCATGTTGGTCTGAGGGCTCGCAGCAGCGCCTGCTGCTCAGCGTTTTGCACCATCGGTTGATCAGCATTCGGAGCCAACATTTAACTTTGGTAATAAAATTGATGCGCTATCAATTACTACAAAAGACTGGAAGTTGAAAGAGTAACAAACAGGCTTTTATTACCAAAGAACAGAGCATGCCTCTCGTGGTTGCCTGGTATCCAAAAGGGCAGGGGGCTGCCGAGCAGTCATCTTTATACCCGGCCATGAGGGTGGAGCCAGGGGCGGAGTCAGCTGAGGCATGCACAGACAAGTACAACAATGTGCAAGAGTGAACAACAGTGAACAACAATACTAACAACAGTGGTTTACCACAAAACTCTCACACATCAAGGGTGGGGTGTGATTCTGACAGTGCAGAGCTTTGTACAATCCAATAAGTATATCTATGGGCCAAAAATGTTTGAAGATCACTAACTCTAAGAAAATGTGTTTGTCAAATGGATTTTGTTTGTAAACACAGGATGTGATAATATAAATCATGTTGAAACACATTGTGTGTGATCTCATCATAAAGAAAATGATCCATATCTCTCCTAATTCCCCATCCCAAACAAAAAGGTTTGCAAAACACTTGTCAAGATGATGCTGTTCCCTTACTAGATCCTTTGGAGTGGTGGGAGTGCTAAAGTTGGCATCCATGACCCCTTGGGGTCAGATGGGGAAAGGTCAGGCGGGGTTCCCCCTCATGATCACTAATGATCCTTCCTGAAAAGTACACACATGTTGACATTAGTTAGGGGCAGAATTGAGTTTAGCATGATTAAATGCATTGTCTAGGCTCACTGGCAAATTGAGCAAAGCACTGGAGGTTGACCATCATCCGTGGGACTGTGCCATAGCAAAAAGTTGCATCTTTCACAAGAGAAGAGGAGGGGACAAAGTTGCAGGGAAAAATATCTTCTTAGCTCCATTTGAATCCCCCATATTTTTTCACACTCCAACTGGCTAGAAAACAGATGAGTGGAGAGCATGGAGCTCTTGAAAGTGCAAGTAAACAATGTGAAATGCCTAGGTATTAATTCTCCTTTTACAGCTGCACCTGCAACAAAATGCTCTTAAGCTCTCAGTCATCTTTTGTTGGTGGCAGCCCAAGGGTAAAACAGGGTGTAGTGTATTAATTCATTAATAATTACATAGAAATTACATCACAGAAACAGGCTGTTCAGCCCAACCCATGTTGATGTTTATCCTCCACATGAGTAATGGTCCTAATTGCAGTGTTTAATACGCAGGTAAGTACTTAATATCTACGTACTAAACAGTGGTCAGGAATTTCCTCCCTATCTCTTTATTCAGCCTTCCTTCAGCTACCTATCAAACTTAGTCTTACATGTTGTCATTGTCTTTGCTTCAATCGCCAATCCTACTAATGCATGCCATGGCCTCACAAACCTCTGCATAAAAAAGTTTCTCCTGCTTCCATCCTAAATCTCTTGGGGGAGAAATTCGGTATTGCCCCATTTGGGGTGCAATTATCGGCCGGGCGCAAAGTTTAGTGCCTAACACTAATTATCGCCTCCGACTGCAAACTTGGCTTCTGTCGCCCCCTAGAGGTGATTGGAACGCTAAATCAGGCGCTACACACCTCTCTTAAGGCACTAATGCCGAGGAGTGAGGCGCTACCACAAAGCCAGCCAGTTCTTAAAGGGGAGAGTCGATCTTGCTCTCCATCCACACCCTACTCATTGCAGCCTTGAATCTCGGCCTGGGGAGACCTGTACATCAAATCTACTGGAAAGAACAATGGAGAGGCCCAGGGAAAGAGCTCAGAGTGCAGCCCCCATAGTCTCTTCTAAATCGACACAAGGTCAAATCAAAATGAACCTGCAAAGTGCTGCTCAGTACCCAAAACTCCTTCACACAGCGTTGAATTTCTCCAGAAGTCTCTCTCTCTCTCTCAGAATGCGTGGTGCAAAAATGTCGCCGACAAAAAAAGGCAGGAAGCTGTCGCCTTTAAATAGCGCTCCCCCAATCCCTTCCCGACTGCAAAACGCTCCCCTCAACCTGTCGTTGCTAGCAGCAGGCAGTAAGGCAGGGGGCACCACTCAATATCCGGTCCGGGGCGTTGCACGCTCGACTGACATCACGATCTGCGGACGCAGGAGATCGTGGTGGTAGTGTTTAGCACCACCACAAAATGTCTGGTCAATTTCGCGAGCGGCGCAAACATCGCCACACCCGGGCACTAGTTGCTTTGCACCCCATTAGCACACTCTTAGGGCGCTAATGGGAGGCAAAAAACAACCGAATTTTTCCCCCCTTATGTTTAATTTTTCATCTATGTCGCCTATTCAAAACCCTTCAATTACTGGAAACAATCTGCTTCTATTTACTCTGTGCCATCCCTTCATCATTTTAAACACCTCTTTCAAATCAGTCTCTTCCGTTCCAACAAAAAAAGCCCCAACTGACGGCTATTTATGCTAATAGCATTAAATTTTGGCATGTTTCTTTCTTGGTAGCCGAGAATTTCTTCGCAGCCCCTCTCACTCCGCCACCATAACTTCACCAGAAGTGCAGTGGGAATCCCGTTGACTCGCATGAACA
The DNA here is from genome assembly GCF_052327205.1 of Somniosus microcephalus. NCBI lineage: Eukaryota > Metazoa > Chordata > Chondrichthyes > Squaliformes > Somniosidae > Somniosus > Somniosus microcephalus. Next base: position 69,987,813 of record NC_141002.1, read on the forward strand.
GGGTTTCCGACGCACTTCTGACGAAATAGAGCAGGAGCATTGCCGAGGAAATTCCTGGCCACTGTTTAGTACTTAATACCTACGTACTAAAAAATGCAATTAGGATTACTGCTCGTGTGGAGGATGAATACCAACATGGACTCGTTGGGCTGAACAGCTTGTTTCCAGGATTTCATTCCTATGTAATTACTAATGAGTTAATACACTGCACCCAGTTTTTCCACTGGGTTTTCATTAACAACAGGCCATGTAGTTAACACAACAAATGTGATGAATGATCTTTTAATGCTGCTGTTATGCTGACAACTTGGTACTGAATTAGTCCAGTTTCAGTGAAAATCCAGCTCCAAATTGGCAGTGTACCACTGTGCAATAATTCTCCGAATTCGATGCCTGTTTCGCTTCTTGTCAGACCCACACGGATCTGACACCGGGTAAGAGCTGATACAGTGTGAACAAAGTCCAGTCAACCGCATTACCGGCACAGGTCCAACATTCCTCGGAGCCAGCAGACTTTCACCAGTAATGAGGCTTTTGTGTATGTGTGTGGCAAAGGGAGGCAAGCCACCCTCACTGTGCACTCCTTGTTTCATCTGAAAGTCAGAGATCACTGAATATATGGAGTAATGCTTTGCATTTAATGCAAAGCTCGAAACACGTTAGCAGTAACATGCTACGTGTGAATGATGCAACACTGCTTAAGAGTTGTTTCACACATTTGGAGGTGACATTATTATATTGCTCGGACAGAACAACATCAGCATTGATGTGAAAAGGGAAGAAAGATGTGCACTTATATAGCACTTTATAACATCTCTCAGAAATGTCTCAAACCACTTCACATACAATTAATTATTTGGAAGTGCAGTGATTGTTATGTTACTAAACCGAGGAAACTAACTCTTCCCACTTTTCCCCGTGAAAGAAAGCTGGTGAAACAGCCTGGTGATGCCGCACATTGATTTATTAAGGCACTGAACATGGGGTGTAAACCTGCTCCCCCCTCACATATACATAACACAAATTTATAGGGTAGATTCCTCATCTCAGTCAAGTGTTCTGAAGGAACAGCAAGCAGGTGAGTTTTTTTCTTAGAGGGAGATCATTGTAATCAGTGAGCAATTCATTAATTTTGTGAACATTCTATGCATGCACCCCATTTATTTTCTTCTCTCATTGGTCCTTGTGCTGTAATGTAACTGCTGTGACCAAGAAAAAGTAGTCAGTCTGCGCCTGGGTCATTGGCACTGCCACTTGTAGCTGAGTAGTCTAATGGGGATCGAGCATCTCCTTCTTCCTCCCGTGGCAGTGAGATATCTGGCTTCTGCTTAGCAGCTTTTTGCAATAGTATGACTCAGAACAGAAGATCAAACCTGCATCCCTTAATCAACCTGAAACGTTAACTCTGTTTCTCTCTCCACAGATGCTGCCTGACCTGCTGAGTATTTCCAGCATTTTACGCTTTTATACATATGTGTTATAATATACACCCTATTACAGGAAACTCTTTTTTATCCGGCACCGACGGGACCGGCGTGGTGCCGGTTGATCAAAAAGTCCGGATTACAGAGCGGTATACTTACTAAGGTACAAGAGCCGCACGGCCGCAGATCCAGGCATCCCTGTTGCATGGCAACAGGTGCAGGAACCCCGGTTACACGGCCACAGATCCAGGCGTCCCTGTTGCATGGCAACAGGTGCAGGAACCCCGGTTACACGGCCACAGATCCAGGCGTCCCTGTTGCATGGCAACAGGTGCAGGAACCCCGGTTACATGGCCACAGATCCAGGAACCCCGGTTACATGGCCACTAATATGAAGTAAAACTTACCTGAATCTACTCCTGAATTTTGCCGGTTAAGAGAGATTTCCGGTTATTTAGGTGCCTGTAAAAAGAGAGTTTCCTGTAGATAATTTCATAGCTTAGCTGATTTACAAGTGCATTACACACCCACGATTCTCATACTGTAATTTGCACCAGAGTCATATAGTGCACCAGTTGCTGCTGAATTTAAACAGTGATATGAACAAACAATAGCTCTTGCTCTACTGCCCACTCACATTCCTCTTGAGTGGGGAAAGGAATTACTCTATTTATGCATTCTCAAACACACCAACCTCCACCTAGAGTTGATGGGATAGTCAGCTTTTTTGAGACATTTAAGTGAGTGATTGGGCTTCCAGAGTTTTATTGAATTTAAAAGTTGAAACGCTGCCAGACGCATCCCAACGACACACAACAGCACAATACTAATGATGCAAAACCATTTTCAAATGGACTCACTTCCAAAGGTAGATTATAATCACTGGAAAACCAGCAGCATCAGACTGCAGGGTTGACATTGGAGTAGAAAAGATAATGTCAAATACTTTGCTGAAGTTTAACATTTGTATTTCTCACTATATATAATTAATTATCTCTCTCATTTTTTCACACTGTGATGTCCTTGTTGAAGCTGTGATACTTCAGTTGATCCCAGTTCTATAGGATTATTCAGTACACCCTCGTTGTTGTTGCTCCAGGCACAGATGGCAGTCCCTCATTTTTGCCACACACAATTACAGTTGGAAATGTTATAGCAGAATGTGCAAACGAATGCATAGATACACAGAGCAAACATTGAGGAGGGAATTTTAATCCTACAGGTAAAATGCCCTAGTTACTTACCCGCCAGAAAGCTGTCTGGAACCTGCCATTTCCCGATTTAAATGTGCACTTCTGGACAAGTGGCTAAGCCACCCACCCAAAAGGTGGCGGGGACCTAATTCACATTTGCTAATTGGGGTCCGATGACATCATCGGGCCCCAACAGCGATTTTTATCTTCTGCCGCCAAGGTCTTCCCGCCAGTTGGAGGCCAACGTGAGGAGGATCAAAAAGAAGAGGCCCTCCAGGTAAGTTTTTTACTTTCCTTTGTGGGGCCAAGAGGAGCAGAAGTGCTCCTCACCCCACAGAGAAAATTTAGGCATCCCCTGCCCTGGACTCCTCCCATCACTCCTTGATCTACTGCGAGTCCCCCCAGCATCCCCTTCCCCACACTTGCCTGAGTGCAACAGCCCAATTTTTCAGAGGCCAGCAGCACGTTAATGAGGCGCAGCTGTTAAAATCACCAGTGCTGCAGGCAGGCGGGAAACTAATTGAAACCAGCAGTTTCCCACTGGAAACCCACTAGCAGTTAAAATCCCAGCCGTACCCTCTGTGTCACAGTGCAAATGCATAGTGCATATACAGTGGTGTTCTCCAGGGGTCGGTTCTAGGACCGCTGCTTTTCTTGATATATATTAATGACTTGGACTTGGGTGTACAGGGCACAATTTCAAAATTTGCAGATGACACAAAACTTGGAAGTACAGTGAACAGTGAGGAGGATAGTGATAGACTTCAAGAGGACATAGACAGGCTGGGGGAATCGGCGGACACATGGCAGCTGAAATTTAATACAGAAAAGTGCGAAGTGATACTTTTTGGTAGAAAGAATGAGGAGAGGAAATATAAACTAAAGGGTACAAGCCTGAAGTGGGTGCATGAACAGAGAGACCTAGGAGTATATGTGCATAAATCATTGAAGGTTTGCAGGGCAGGTTGCGAAAGCAGTTAAAAAAAAGCTATGGGATCCTGGGCTTCATGAATAAAGGTATAGAGTACAAAAGTGTGGAAATTATGATGAACCTGTATAAAGTACTGGTTTGGCCTCAACTGGAGTATTGTGTCCAATTCTGGGCACCGCACTTTAGGAAGGATGTGAAGGCCTTAGAGAGGGTGCAGAGAACATTTACGAGAATGATTCCAGGAATGAGGGACTTCAGTTACGTGGATAGACTGGAGAAGCTGGGGTTGTTCTCCTTAGAGCAGAGAAGATTGAGAGGAGATTTGATAGAGGTGTTCAAAATCATGAGGGGTCTGGACAGAGTAGATAGAGAGATACTGTTCCCATTGGCAGAAGGGTCAAGAACCAGTGGACACAAATTTAAGATGATTGGCAAAAGAACCAAAGGCGACATAAGAAAAAATAGGGGGAAAATAGAATATGAGAGTAAGCTTGCAGGGAACATAAAAACTGACTGTAAAAGCTTCTATAGATATGTGAAGAGAAAAATATTGGTGAAGTCAAGCGTAGGTCCCTTACAGTCAGAATCAGGGGAATTTATAATGGGGAACAAAGAAATGGCTGACCAATTAAATACATACTTTGGTTCTGTCTTCACAAAGGACGACACAAATAAACTCCCAGAGATGTCGGGGAACATAGGGTCTAATGAGAGGGAGGAACTGAATGAAATCAGTGTTTGTAGGGAAATGGTGTTAGGGAAATTGATCGGATTGAATGCCGATAAATCCCCAGGGCCTTATAATCTACATCCTAGGATACTTAAGTGGCCCTAGAAATAGTAGATGCATTGCTGGTCATCTTCCAAAATTCTATAGACTCGGGCACAGTTCCCATGGATTGGAGGGTAGCTAATGTAACCCCACTATTTAAAAAAGGTGGTAGAGAGAAAACGAGGAATTATAGACCAGTAAGCCTGACATCGGTAGTGGGAAAATGTTAGAGTCCATTATAAAAGATGTAATAGCAAAGCACTTGGAAAACAGTGACAGGATTGGACAAAGTCAACATGGATTTACAAAAGGTAAATCGTGCTTGACTAATCTACTGGAATTTTTTGAGGATGTAACTGGCAGAATAGATAAGGGAGAACCAGTGGATGTGGTGTATTTGGACTTTCAGAAGGCTTTCGATAAGGTCCCGCATAAGAGATTAGGGTGCAAAGTTAAAGCACATGGGATTGGGGGTAAGGTACTGACTTGGGTAGGGAACTGGTTGGCAGACAGGAAGCAAAGAGTTGGAATAAACGGGTCTTTTTCCGAGTGGCAGGCAGTGACTGGTGGGGTACCGCAGGGATCGGTGCTAGGACCCCTGCTATTCACAATATATATTAATGATCTAGACGAGGGAACTAGATGTAATATCTCCAAGTTTGCAGATGACACAAAGCTGGGTGAGCGTGTGTACTGTGAGGAGGATGCAGAGAAACTCCAGTATGATTTGGACAGTTTGGGTGATTGGGCAGATGCATGGCAGATGCAGTATAATGTGGATAAATGCGAGGTTATCCACTTTGGTGGCAAAAACAGGAAGGCAGATTATTATCTGAACGGCAATAGATTGGGAGAAGGGGAAGTGCAACGAGACCTGGGTGTCCTTGTGCACCAGTCGCTTAAGGTAAGCATGCAGGTGCAGCAGGCGGTTAAGAAGGCAAATGGTATGTTGGCCTTCATAGCGAGAGGATTCGAGTACAGGAGCAAGGATGTCTTGCTGCAGTTGTACAGGGCCTTGGTGAGACCACACCTTGAGTATTGTGTGCAGTTTTGGTTGCCTTATCTGAGAAAGGATGTTCTTTCCATGGAGGGAGTGCAGGGAAGATTCACCAGACTGATACCTGGGATGGCAGGAATGATGTATGAGGAGAGATTGGGTCGATTGGGCATATATTCGCTGGAGTTCAGAAGAATGAGAGGGGATCTCATTGAAACTTATAAAATTCTAACAGGACTAGACAGACTAGATGCAGGAAGGATGTTCCCGATGGCAGGGGAGTCCAGAACCAGGGGTCACAGTCTAAAGATAAGAGGTAAGCCATTTAGGACTGAGATGAGGAGGAATTTCTTCACCCAGTGAGTGGTGAAACTGTGGAATTCTCTACCACAGAAGGCAGTTGAGGCCAATTCATTAAATATATTCAAGAAGGAGTTAGAGATGTTTCTTAAAGCTAAAGGGATCAAGGGATATGGGGAGAAAGCAGGGACAGGGTACTGAATTTGGATGATCAGCCATGATCTCATTAAATGGCGGAGCAGGCTCAAGGGGCTGAATGGCCTACTCCTGCTCCTATCTTCTATGTTTCTATGTTACGCAGCGAGTGGTTAAGATCTGGAACGTACTGCCCGAAAGGGTGGTGGAGGCAGACTCAATCACGGCTTTCAAAAGGGAGTTGGATAAGTACCTGAAAGGAAAAAATTTGCAGGATTACGGGGAAGGGGGGCGGGGGAGTGGGACTAGTTTAGATGCTTTTGCAAGGAGCCGGCATGGGCTCGACCGGCCGAATGGCCTTCTTCCGTGCTGTAACCATTCTATGATTCTATTCTATTTTGTAGAAGAATAGACTGACCCACAATAATCCAGATTGCTCAGGTTCAGAATTTGTTCGGGATCTCATCTATGCCACACTGATATTTTTTGGCACAATAATGTCAGCAGAGCAATAACACAAGCAGCCACTGCAGCTATTTTCTGGGGCATTTCAAGCTTCAGGAATTGCTGCCAGAATTGTCAAAACAAGCTTTTAAAAGAGATAAAATCATGACAGAAGTGTGAATGAATGGACGCTAATAGAAGGTGATTTTTTGTGTTGTATGTGTGTTTTCTCTGTTTCTAATTTGCATTTGCCTTCTGTTTCATATCACAGTTTATAGACAGCAGTGACTAATATAGCTATGTGGAAGATTATTATAACTATGAAATATATTTTTAATCTGCTTATTTTTACCCTGATCACACTGTAGAGAGTACGGTTTGAAGGAAGCTTACTTATTCCTAAAAAGAAAATAAGCCTTATTTTACTGCCATTTTGGAGCACATGCAGCTCTGTATTAGTAACTAAAAATAACTTGTATTCTGATCAATAACAAAGACCCCAAGTGGCACTGGTGATGCATGCATTTGCCATGGTAACAGGTTTGTGCTTTATTTCACATTCTGGCCTTTTATCTTTTTGTCTGCAGATGATTGAAAATCTAATAGAGTAGAATCCCATTGGATGCTACAGTAAATGATGTTCGAATACAGTAGTATTTCAAAATGGATAAATATTAAGGAAGGAACTATAAGATTTTTCCTTGTTTGGATTTGGAGCCAAAGCAGTTGGTGTAACTAATTTGTAGTGCAATATGTGAATGTTGTTGCTATAATTTTTTAGTAGTCATTCTAAATGGATATTAAAATAGCATACAGTATTACTTAGAACTGTTTGATGCTCACATTTTATATATCGTTGAAAATTCATTAATTACTTTAGTGTAATCAATTTTAAATCATTTTCCCCATCAGAGAACATAACTATTAATTTGCCAAACATTTGTAATTTTATCTTAAATGCCATCTAAATTGATTACTTCAATGAATCGAGGCTACGGTTGAGCCTGGGCTCCATTTCATAAAATGAGCCTTATAGTTGCAGCACACCTTTTCTTTATAGTTAAGCTTCATTTGAATTCTTGCATGTTAACTATGCCTATCACTCAAATGCGAGCATACAAACTTATGTAAACAACAGACTGAAAAAGACCAGTTGGTCCATAAAGTCTGTCCCATAGTGTCATGGTGCAACTTACAGGACCCCCATCTAATCCCTACCGTCACACACACACACACTCCAAAAGTCAGGCACACAATCTCCTGAAAAAAGCAAAAAAAGGGGGAAAAACTCAGGCCAATCAGGAGGAAGAAACTCTTAAGAAATTGCTCTGTGACCTCACATTCCCCCAATACCCACCTCCCTTCTATATGCAGTTGGTCACAGTCAGGAATTCGTCCGGCTCCCTTTTTAATATTTGCAGCAAATCCTCACTCACTGCACAAGCCAGCAATTTGTTCCATAGGTCGACAACTCTCTTTAGATGTCAGGAGGTATTTCTTTTTAATCTAGTTCTCTGCTTTCGTCATTTATACTCATGCCCCCAGTCCTCACCAACCCATCTAACTGAAATATCCTATTCACATGGACCACGTCTAATCCTTTCATTATTTTTAAGAATCCAATCAAATCTCCTCAAAGTCTGTGCTTTTCTAAAGTAAAAAGCCCTAGCTCTCTAAGTCTATTTTAATAACTAAGGGCCTTTAAGCTAGGGCCTTTTCTGAATCTTTTCCAGGGACTCCCTGTCACCCACCATGTGAGAGGACCAAAACTGGACACTGTGTTCTACATGAGGCCCAACCAATGTCTTATACAAGGACAGTATAGAATTTTTTGTTTTGTATTTGATCATCCTGGCAATACATTCTAGCGCTCTATTTGCTTTTGCAAAGGTTTTGCAGCCCTGGTCGTGAACCTTAAGAGATTCATGTACTGTGACAACTAGGTCTTTCTCCTGCTTAACAGCCACAAGTTTGCAACCCTAAATGGTGTACACATGCTTGGTGTTAGCCCTACCCACATGCATAACACTATATTTATCTATATTAAATGACATCTGCCAGATGTGGGGCCCATTCCCCCATCGCATCCAGATCTGTTTGTAATTCATTTTTCTCAACTAAGTTCCCAACACCTGCACAAAGCTTTGTATCATCTGTGAACTTGCAAACTGTTCCTTCAACACCTTCATCCAGATCATTGATAAAGATGGTGAAGAGCAATGGTCCTAACACTGATTCCTGTGGGACACCACAAGTAATAGGTCCCCACACAGAACCATTGCCATTACTAACAACCTTCTGCCTATGAGAATGAAACCAATTCCTTATCCAACCCAAAATCTGCCCACTAATCTCACAGAACTCTATCTTATTAATTAGCCTATTGTGTCTCACCTTGTCAAATGCTTTTTCAAAATGAGGACATACAGTGTCAACCAGGCTACTTAATTCCATCAACCTAGTAAGCTCCTCAAAACATTCATACAGCTTGGTGAGACATGACCTTTTTGAGAAGCCATGCTGAGAGTCTCGAATAACGCCTTCTCGGCCAAGGTCTTCATACAGTGTATCTTTAATGATCTCTTCTGGAAACTTGCCTATAAGCACAGTCAAGCTCATGGGCCTGAAATTCCCCGGGTCCTGACTTATTGCCCATTTTGAATATTGTCAACACAGGGCCTCCCTCCAGTCCATGGGAATTATCTCAGATCCTACTGCGCTATTAAATATATGAGCACGGAGCTCGCAGAGCACAGCTGCCATTGCTTTGATCACCCTTGGGTGAATGTTGTTAGGAGCAGCAACCCCGTCTGTTTTGAAACCCCATATTCTAGCCAGGACAATATCCACATTCACTCTGATATTTTCAACTTTAACATCAACCATATGATATATTATTGGTATATCAGCATTCTTTACGGTGGTGAAGACTGACGCAAAGTAGCCATTTATAATCATGGCCATATCCTGACATTCCACCTTAATCTGGCCTGAGGAATCTTCAATGACCCAATGATTCTTAACAAAGCTGAAAGGGACTTTCCCATTGCTGCTAGTGCTATCCACTACACTTTTCTCCACTGTCCTTTTGGCTGCTCTGAAGGAAGCTTTTGTTGCCTATAGCTGAGATTGATACCTATTCAGGTATTCCTGAGAACTAATTTCTTAATCAGTAAAAATATTTTTGCTCGAGTCTGATTTGCCCTTGCAAGTGACCCATTAGACAATTTGGTTTGTTTTACTGTGCGCCTTTCTTTAAACTCTGGGGACTTGCACAGATTTGTTTTGCTTTAGGATGTTTTTGATGGTATTCCATTGTTATTCTGTGTTGGTAATGTCCCCACCTAGTAGGGCTGTCCATTCAACCTGATCCAAGTCATTTGCTACCTTTGGGAAACTTAGTCCTCTTGAAAATACTATAACCTAAAATAGAACTGTTTGACATTTCACTTATTCTTTCAACCAATGCACTTTATTATGTTTATGTTTATGTTACAAGCCAAATGAATGTTAAATGTCTTAATCAAAATGTACACTCTCGGGAGCTGCAAGCCTACATTTCGTTGTACTGCACTTGTGCACTAACAATGACAATAAATTTGATTATTATTATTATTTAAATAGAAGAAAAGAACTCTGCTTTGTCACTATTTAATAGAAGGCGTTAACATTGTGAGCTGTTTCTTTTTAATCATTAGGACCATCGATACAACAAATACACTGTATTTTATTGTTCAAATATCATCCAATACATACATAAAAAATAGGTGGAAGATATAGAATGAAATCCAGTGATTTACTGAAAAATAATCACTAAATAACATTGGCACATAATTCACCAGCAGCAAGTGTGAACAAGTTATGCAGGCCCAACTCACTTGCAGTTTATTTTTCCCTGAAACTGAATGGAATTTCTGACAAAGTGCTTCTCCAGCAGTACCCAGGAGTCCATCAACCCTGTCAATAACTCTTGGCCCCACAAAGGCATAATTACCAATTTACATCCTCCCACAATCCAGGAATTTCAGGGTTCACAAGTCAGTATGGTGACAAAGCATAATCAATGATCAATGTACTGTGGACAGAGAGGAAGTTGCTGAATTACAAATTTGCAGGGAAGGATCAAGCAGAGGCAGGTATTTTTCCAAAAGAAGAAAAGTACAATTAAGGGAGAGGACCTGCTCTTCCGCACATCCGAGCTGCTAGTTAGAGCAGAATTGGGTGTTGGCTGAAGCATGTTAGTGTGTTTCCTGCTGTGCTATCTTGTCTATGAAGTGTGGTGAGTGCAGAGGAGAAAATACCTTTAATACAGCAGTGTTGTTGTTGTAAAAAAAAACCTGCAAGTGACGATATGCATTACAAGGGAAAATGAAATAATAACGAAAAGAGAGAAGGCTGAGGGGTGACGTAATAGAGGTCTTTCAAATTATGAAGGGGTTTGATAGGGTAGACGTGGAGAAGATGTTTCCACTTGTGGGGGAGCCCAGAACTAGGGGCCATAAATATAAGATAGGCACTAATAAATCTAATAAAGAATTCAGGAGAAACTTCTTTACCCAGAGACTGGTTAGAATGTGAAGTTTTCATCAGTTTCCCTGATTTGAGTGATTTCACTGATTTCCGACGCTGTTGGTTGGTGGGGGGGGCTGGGGGGAGGTGGGGCAGGCACAGCCTGAACTGTGATTGACAGACCGCAACTTCAGGATTTCTGCATGCTCTTGCTCATTCGCCAAATCCCGACATTGCGGTCAGTTTCAAAGGCAGAATGACAGCGAACGTTGCCAGCTCGCCGTCATCTGGACCGCAAATTCCGGGCCTGTGTATCTCCAAATAATTATGGGCAACTACGTAAAACAAGGGGCAGGATTTTCATTGTGCCGTGGAGTCGGGATTGGAGGCGTGCGGGGGGTTAAAATCCCGAAATCAGGGGTCCCGACCCTATCCCGCACCCAAACCCACCTCCATGCCAGTTTCAAAGGAGGCGTGTACCCGCCCCGCACTGGGACCTGCCTACCCGAGGCAGGAAGGGGATTAGTGCCAATTAACTGCCTGTTAACAAGTAGTTAACAGGCAGTTTTTAGCCTAATCCCTATTTTTAAGGTTGTACTGTGGGATTCCCGACGGCTCCAAACCACGCCAAGTTTGCGAGGCGGGCTGTCGGGTTGAAGGACTTGGAGGGGTCGAGATGTCGGTGTTCAGGTGAGTGATGTGTGCATGAGTGCAAAGGTAAATGTGTTTGGTGTGTCTAAAGTGATTAAATAAGTTTTACATACCTTTTCTTACCTTTTCAGCCTTCCTTCCTCTAGGTTTCAGGAGTCCATCATCTCACCGGCACAGAAAGCAGAATGGCTGCGAACTGTCAAAAGTGACAGCCTACAGCTTTCTGTGCAGGAGAGATTTCTAACCGAGTCTGTGGAGAAGGACTCATGTTAGAAGTAAGACTGTCAGTGTTTGACTGCTTCAAACAGCTGTGAAACGCTGATATTTCACCTGTCAAAAGCTCTTGACAGATGAAATTTCAGTCTGTGACGTCACCTGTTGCCGGGTGGCCCTTAATTGGCCTGCTGAGCCTGCTGGGCGGGCTCAACAAGGTCAATCAAGTTAAAATCGTGTGGATTTGGAGGAGGGGACCGAGTGTAACATATCAAAGTTTGCAGATGATACTAAGATGGGAGGGAAAGTAGTGAGTGAGGAGGACATAAAAAACCTGCAAGGGGACATAGACAGGCTAAGTAAGTGGGCAGAGATTTGGCAGATGGAATACAATACTGGAAAGTGTGAGGTTATGCACTTTGGCAGGAAAAATCGTAGAGCAAGTTATTATCTTAATGGCAAGAAACTGGAAAGTACTGAAGTACAAAGGGATCTGGGGGTCCTGGTGCACAAAACTCAAAAGGTTAGTATGCAGGTGCAGCAAGTGATTAAGAAGGCCAATGGAATGTTGGCTTTCATTGCTAGGGGGATAGAATATAAAAATAGGGAGGTATTGCTTCAGTTGTACAAGGTATTGGTGAGACCGCACCTGGAATACTGCGTACAGTTTTGGTGTCCATACTTAAGAAAGGACATACTTGCTCTCGAGTCAGTACAAAGAAGGTTCACTCGGTTAATCCCGGGGATGAGGGGATGGACATATGAGGAGAGGTTGAGTAGATTGGGACTCTACTCATTGGAGTTCAGAAGAATGAGAGGCGATCTTATTGAAACATATAAGATTGTGAAGGGGTTGGATCGGGTGGATGCGGGGAGGATGTTCCCGATGATGGGTGAAACTAGAACTAGGGGGCATAGTCTTAGAATAAGGGGCTGCTCTTTCAAAACTGAGATGAGGAGGAACTACTTCACTCAGAGGGTGGTAGGTCCATGGAATATGCTGCCCCAAAAAGCTGTAGAAGCTACATCATTACATAAATTTAAAACAGAAATAGACAGTTTCCTAGAAGTAAAGGGAATTAAGGGTTACGGGGAGCGGGCAGGAATTTGGGCATGAGTCTAGGTTCGGATCGGTCATGGCCCTGTGGGTAGCGGAGCGGGCCCAGGGGCCGTGTAGCCTGATCCTGCTCCTATTTCGTGTGTCTAATTCTGTTAGATTCAGGAGATGGTTCTGTGATAGTGGATTGGCGGTTAGGATCAGATCAGCCATTATCTTATTGAATGGCGGAGCAGGCTCGAGGGGCCGATTGGCCTACTCCTGCTCCTATTTCTTATGTTCTTAAGATTGGCCGCACCTCAATGGAGGCGGGACTACAACCCTGAAAGTTGTAGTCCCGCCTCCAACCCGACTCCCGAATGAAAATCCTGCCCAAGGTCTTTTTTATATTGTAGTGCATTTAAATGCTTCATTTTTAAATATTATTTGTATTGATGAAGGTTATTAATGCTAAGCATTCAAAAAGGTCTTCAGAGCTTTAAAGACAGTATCTGACCTCGTGGAGATTATAAACACATTTCGATCAGATGCTTGTATTTGTTATAATGACAAAACCTTACCTACAAAAATGTCAAAATCATATATGGGGATTGAATTTCCTCAGGGTCTCTTCTGCTCCGTCAGCATAACTTCAGTGAAAGTTCAGCAGAAATCCTGTTTACAGCATAAACGGGGGTTTCCGTAGAAGTTATGGTGGGAGAGCCACAAGGAGATTCACCCCCATGGACTTATTCAAGTTACATCACTGTTTGCAGAGATTTGGAAGCAATTTGAATTCAGAACAGCTGGGGTTTGAATCTCTGAACTCCACGTCACAAAGCTTCAAAGCCTGAATAGCTTTGGTGCTTAAACGTTTCATTGATGACAGATCATATTATATTTTGATGTGTGTTTAAGTGTGCCCTCTCTTCATATTGGTTCTTTGATAAAAGTTTTGCCTTGAACTGACTAAATCCCCAACAGCGAGGCAGCTTCAATCAAGATGACTGACCCTTTAAAGGTGGCTTTAGTTTTTAGAGTCAGATCAAAGCAAGTCCAAGGATTTTGACAGGTATATATCATAATAAAGAATCAAAAGATCTGTTTACGCTGGTATAAACCTAATATAATTGTGATTCTTCAGTGTAAACCACCTGTAGCTAAGTATATTGGTACAAATATTGGTAGAATTGTGCCTGAAATATAGCTTGTCAAGTCCTCCTTGTCCCAATGATACTGTGGGCTAAATTGTACTAAATTGTCAAGCTTCATCAAGTTGTTCGAGAGAAACATCCAGAATCTTTGGATTTGACAAATGAATGCAATTTATTTGATTAATAACAGAATAACTACTACTTATCCATTTAATCGTGGATTAATTGTCTAGGTGCTAATCAAATTAACTGAATACTTAAGAAACCATTGTATGAATTAAGAAAAAGGATATGGGAGGAATAGTCTCTGATGGCTGATAAGATTTCCATTTTAAAGCTCAGAAAGTAGCAGAGGATTCCAAGAAGGGGAAGGTGTCAATATCCTTGACACATGTCAAAACCAATTATAGACATTGTCAGCATGGGCAACCCATTCTTTCCACAGGGAAAGGATGATATCTCTGGATTGCCAATGTATGTGTTCGACTTTAGTCAGACACTCAGTCGACAGCCAACACTTTCATTTTTCGCTTAGTGTGGGTCACATGATCACAGCAGCATCTCCACTTCATGATTTGAGGTGAGGACAACAACAACTTACACTTATATAGCACCTTTAATGTAGAAAAAACATCCTAAAGCACTTCACAGAGGTGTAATCAAAAGATGGATGCCAAGCTAAAGAAGTAGCGATTAGTAGGGGTGACCAAAATCCTGATAAAAGAGGTGGGTTTTAAGGATAGCCTTAAAGGAGGCGAGGGAGGTGGAGAGGTTAGAGAAGGAATTCCAGAGTGTGGGGCCTAGACAGCTGAAGACACAGTTGCCAATGGTAGGGAAATAGGAGGGAGGGATGCACAAGAGGCCAGAACAGAAGAACAAGAGTTCTGGGAGGAGTTTAGGGTTGGAGCAGATTACAGAGATAGGTAGAGGCAAGGTCATGAAGGGATTTAAACATGAGGAAGGGAATTGTAAATTTGAGGATGTTGGGCGACTGGGAGACAATGTAGGTCAGTGAGGTTAGGGGTGATGAGTGAGCAGCACTTGGTGCGGGATAGGACAGCACCGCAGTTCTGGGTGAGCTGAAATTTACAGAGGGTGCAATATGGGAGGCAATGGTCTTGAGAGCATTGTAATAGTCAGGTCTGGCAGTGGCAAAGGCATGGATGAGGGTTGCAGTGGCAAATGGATTGGAGTAGGCAATTTTATTGAGATGGGACTAAGCGGTCTTTATAATGGAGAGGATATAGAGTCAGAAGCGCAGCTCAGAGTTGAATAGGATGCACAGGTTCCGAACACTCTAGTTCAGCTTGAGAAATTGGGAGTGGGAATGGAATTAGTGGCAAGGTTGCAGAGTTTGTGGTGCCAAAGACAATGGGCTGGATTTTCATTCAGGTGCGGGTTGGTGTGTAATCCGCATTTCGTGTTATGCACACAAATCTAATTCAATGTGGGAGATTGATACAATTTTAACTAAATTGCCCAATTGACTTCCAGCGTGTGAGAACCCATGGCAAATGAGTTTCTCCAGTCTGAAAGTCGCCTCCGATGACGTCATCATTGCTGCTGCATTTAAGGTTTGCAACAAGCCTTGCTTCTTCTGCAGACTGCCAACCTTTTGGCATTTGCTGATACACTGAGCTGGAGGCAGAATGGCCACAGAAAGACCAAGGACTGCACCCGATTCGACGACGTTGCCCTGCAGGCTTTAGTGGAGGGAGCAAGAGCTCACAAGGAGGTGCTCTTCCCTTCATCAGGGAGGAAGATGCCTCCCCAGTAGACAAAGGCTGCGTGGCTGCAAGTGGTAGAGGAGGTCAACTCCTTGTCGGCTACCCGCAGAACCTGGATACAGTGCAGGAAGAGATTTCATGACCTTCAGCGCACTGGAAAAGTGAGTATGAATTTCCCATCACCCTCAATCTGATCCCCATTGCCTTTCCTCACCAGCACTCAGCTTTAGCAATCTCTTCCTCCACTTGACACTGACATCCATGCACCCTTACCCATTCTCTCTCTCTCTATGGTCACATTCACCTAACTATTCGACTATGCAGCCCTCACACTCCCTATCTCTGTGATGCTATGAAAACAACTGACAATACACAGGGAGGGCCCTTGGTCTTGCCACCTCACTCCATCTTTGTCTCCTTCGAAGCCTCTATGCTATGGATTCTCTACATTCACTCCTTCATTCTCACTCAACCTCCACTTGTCTCCCTCATTGCAGGAAAAGAGAGCTCACAATAAAAGAGAACAAACGAGGACAGGAGGAGGGCCACCATCAGTAGCCCACCAAACTCCCTGGGAGGAGGCGGTCCTGGAGATCGTAGGACTGGATGATGACACGCATGTGGGGGACGGACAGACAGGTGCATCACACCAAGCTGGTGACAGAATAGTTTTCCATCTCTCTCATTGACATTGCATAAGTCGCGGATAATGTTTCGGAAGCTCTAACAGATGGACTAATGATCACCTGCAATATGCAATGTGCATGTAACCTTGGCATCACATCTCTGACTCTTTCCTTTACTCCCCCACAGGACCATCGCAAGCACTAGCCAGGAGGAACAGCATGAGCCTGAAGACTCCTCAGAGGAAGCTGCAACCTCTGAGGGCGCAGCGTCAGCAGAATTCAGCGCACCCAGCACCAGCGCAGACACTCACACCTCGGTGGGACCTTCGGGACATAGAGTAGTGTTGTCACCTGGTGTATCACAGCTCACAAGTGAGCATCAGCAGATTGTGGAGACAGGGACAGCAGTGGAGAGTCCTAGTCAGAGGGCGCAGGACTCTGCCAGCTCGGCTCAGATGCATGTCGACCCTCTGCCTCTGGGTCCATCCACAGTATCAGCGGTGATGGCACTCCAGGAAGAAAGATGCAGGAGTCTCTGGCAGGTTTTGTCTCCAGGGTCGCTATGAGTGAGGAGCGAATGGAGGAGTCCATAGCGAACATGAGCAGAGCCTTTGTGGAGTCATTGGCGCATGAACGCATCACCACAGAAAGGATGGCAACCTCCGTGGAAAGGATGGCTGCAGTAGACGAAAGGATGGCTACGGCCATGGAGGAGCTAAGTCGCCAGAGTGTTGAAAACATAGTGAGTGTTCAGAATAGACTGACATCTCTGGAGGAGCGATGGGCAGCTATTGAACAGAGAAACCAGACCTTCATGGCAGTCCCTCTGAGTAGGACTGCAAGTGCAGATACGGGTCCCCATGGCCCCCCTGATGTGCAGCAAGGTGCTCTCAAGCCACTTGCAAGCGATGAGGGAGACCTGACCCATGAGAGCGAAGTTGGTGACAGACATCAAGGAAGTGGGGGCTCCTCTCCAAGCGCTCACACTTCCATGCCACTGCAGAGCCCTCAGAGTCCACACCCAACTGAGATCGGCGTCTCAACCCCTGCACAGCCGTAGGAGCAGCAGACTGTTGACGAGCCCTCACAGGTTCGCCACCCCAGAGGACGCCCGCCAAAGGTGTCGAGACAGGAGCAGCAAGAAAGTGAGCAAGGGGCCTCCACATCTGCTGAAGCCACAGGGGAAGCACCACGTAGGAGCACGCATAAGAGTAAGATACTGCACAAATAGTCACAAGGGTAGTCACTTGGGTGAAATTTGATGTTTTATGTGTAAAAGCCATCATATGAATCATGTACATTAAAAATCTGATGGTTACTGCTGTAGTTGTGGCGTGTGTCATTTTGTGAATGGGACTTCCACATTGAGGGCTTAGGATTACTTGCAATTGTCAGTATGGTGGTCAAATTGCTAGGAATCAGCTGGTTCTTGGCCATTGTTGATGCTCAGGTAAGAGGATGCGAGGCAAAAGTGCTTGAGTGGCTAGGCTAAGCAAATCTGGCCAAGATGAGTGCGTTCCTTGGATCCCGGGCAGCTATGTTCTCGCGTACACCTGGTTCTTGTTCTTGTTCTTTGTTCTTCCTCCTCCTCCTCTATCCAGGCATCTGAAGCGCGTCGTCAGCAAACCAATGGTTTGCTCCATTAGGGCTCTGGTGGACATCTGGCTGCAGCTGTAGCTCTCCTCAGCTTTGTTGGATGGTCTCCTCAACGGCGTCATTAGCCACATCCTCAACACTAGACTCGCGCAGTATGAAGGAGTTATGGCAACTGCCAGGGTACTTGGCACAAATTGTGGTCACACACCAGCTGAACGTTAAGGGAGTGGAAGCCCTTGCGATTGACAAAAATACCTGGATTGCAAGGGGGTGCCTTAAGGGCCACATGTGTGCAGTCAATGACGCCCTGCACCCTTGGAAAGCCTGCCAGATGAGCTAATCCAACCACACGCGCTGTGACACTTGCTCGATCCTTGGTGAAATGGATGTGATTGTGCGCGAGGGCAAAGAGGGCATTGGTTACCTGCGTGATGCAAGTGTGTGCGGCTGCCTGGGAGATGCCACTGATGTCTGCTGCTGATCCCTGGAATGAGCCTGAGGCAAAAAAGTGGAGTACGGTGGTGACTTTGACGGCCACTGGTAAGGGTTCTCCACCTGGTCCACAGGCCTGCAGGTCTTGTTGCAGCATTGCGCAGATGTCACCCACTACCTCTCGCGAAAGTCGGAGCTGCCTTTGGCACTGCTGCTCAGACATGTTGAGATAGCTGACCCTGTGTCTGTAGACCCTGTTTGGGGGGTATCTCCTGCGCCGACAGGCTTCCAAGCTCTGGCCCCTTCTGGCCTGTGCATCTTCAGGTGGGCGAGCAGCAGCCTGGTGCTCCTGTTGTTGCTGCTGCTGCTGTTGTTGCTGCTGCTGTTGGGGCTGCTGTTGTTGTTGCTGCTGTTGTTCGGCCTCATCTAATATCCAGAAGGGAAGGAAATAAATGGCTCCCATGCTTCTGGTAGATGCCTCAGTTGAGGAAGCGCTCAGTGAAGGTGGCGAGAGGGGTTTCCCAGGAGGTCACACTGGAGATGGGTGTGAGGCTCCAAACTTCTACAGCTGTGGTTATGCCTTCTAAAAGTTCCCCCAGACCTGAGACTACAAAGTTCTGCCACCTGCAAATGATGGCTGATCAAATCTCCTCTTTAATGGTTGAGCTGCAGCTGATAGTCAGCAATCCAATTGTGCTCCGCCAGGTTTCACCGTCGTGTTTCCCACCAGGCGTGTTTCATTCAAAATAGCATTATAGAGGCTATTTAGTGCTTGTTAAGGGCCTTAATGGCCTATCCCGCCTCTTGGAGGCGGGACGGAGACGGGACCATCAGACACGAATTTTTGAAAATTGCGTGGAGGCGGGGTAGGGCCCGCCCGCCAGTTTTTGCAATTTTAACCACCCGCACGCCTCCAATCCCATCTCCACAGCCCAATGAAAATCCTGCCTAATGGCTTTGATCTTCCTAATACTTAGCTGGAGGAAATTGCCACTCATCCAAGACTGGAAGCTGGACAAGCAGTTGGACAGTACAGAGGCAGGACACCCCCACACAAATTATTTCAAAAGCAAAATACTGCGGATGCTGGAAATCTGAAGTAAAAACAGAAAATGCTGGAAAAACTCAGCAGGGCAGGGAGCATCTGTGGAGAGAGAAAAAGAGTCGATGACCTTTCATCAGAACTGGAAAAAGTTAGAGATGTAACAGGCTTTAAGCAAGTGCAGAGGCACGGGAAGGCGGGAGTGGAGGAAAGAACAAAAGTGAAGATCTGTGATAGGGTGGAGGCAGGAAAGATTAAATGACAAAAGGGATGATGGTGCAAAACAAAGGAGTTGCTAATGGGATAAGTAAAGAAACAAAAGATGGTTCTAGAAGAGATGTAAATGGAAATAGCAGAATCATCAACAACACCTGCCATCTGAAAAAATGGGGGGAGTGGATATGATCAGAAATTGTTGAACTCAATGTTGAGCCCGGAAGGCTATAAAGTGCCTAATCGAAATATGAGGTGTTGTTCTTCAAGCTTACATTGAGCTTCATTGGAACAGTGTAGGAGGCTGAGGACAGAGAGGTCAGAGTGGGAGTAGAGCGGAGAATTAGAGTAACAGGCAACCGGAAGCTCAGGGTCACGCTTGCAGACAGACGGAGGTGATCCGCAAAGCGGTCACCCAATCTGCGTTTGGGCTCCCGAGTGTAGAGGAGACTGCATGGTGAGCAGCAAATACAGTATACTAACTTGAAAGAAGTACAAGTAAATTGCTGTTTCACCTGGAAAGAGTGTTTGGGGCCCTGGATGTTGGGAAGAGAGGAGGTAAAAGGGCAGGTGTTGCATCTCCTGCGCTTGCACAGAAAAGTGCTGTGGGAAGGGGAGAGGGTGTTGGAGGTGATTGAGGAGTGGAGCAGGATGTCGCAGAGGGAATGGTCCCTTTGGAATGCTGAAAGGGAGGAGAAGGGAAGATGTGTTTGGTGGTGGAATCACACTGGAGGTGGCGGAAATGGCGGAGGGTGATCCGTTGAATGCGGGGTGGAAGATGAGGACTAGGGGAACCCTATTGTGGTTCTGGGAGGGAGGGGAAGGGGTGAGAGCACAAGTGCAGGAAATGGAACAGACAAGGTCGAGGGCCTTGTCAACTATGGTGGAGTGGAATCTTCAGTTCAGGAAAAAGGAAAACATATTGGAAGTACTGGCATGGAAGGTGGCATCATCAGAACAGATGCGATGGAGACGGAGAAACTGGGAGAATGGAATAGAGTCCTTACAGGAAGCGGGGTGGGAGGGAGTGCAGTCAAGGTAGCTGTGGGAGTCAGTGGGTTTATAGTGGATATTGGTCGATAGCCTATCCCCCGAAATGGAGACAGAGAAGTCGAGGAAGGGAAGAGTCAGAGATGGGCCATGTAAATTGAGGGAAAGGTGGAAATTGGAAGCAAAGTTAATGAAATTTTCCAGTTTGGGGCGAGAGCAGGAAACGACACCAATGCAGTCATCAATGTACTGGAAAAAGAGGTGAGTGAGAGGACCTGAGTAGGACTGGAATAAAGAATGTTCCACATATCCCACGAAAAGGCAGGCATAGCTAGGACCCATGCGGGTTCCCATAGCAACACCTTTTATTTGGAAGAAGTGAGTGGAGTCAAAAGAGGAGTTGTTCAATGTGAGAATAAGTTCACAAATTAATTCCATTACTTCTGAGGTGTTCAACATTCTGTTTGAAATAATGTGGAGAAATAACTTTCTGTGTATAATCTTATGATTCTGCTTCTTTGGTTCTATGTGGTTCTCCATGCAGACTGGTGGAGACATGTTTCACAGGTGCTGTTCTTTATAATGGCATTTTAGAGCTATTATGAAATTTAATTATGAAATTTCAGCCTTAAATCAACTATATTATCAAAGAGGGATCAAATACTAATATTTGAATCTTTCAATATTCCGATCAATCCAGCAAGCATGATGATCCTTTATATTTTTGCATGCGGGTAAGTCAGTTTGCTGTGGATTGCTTTCTTAGTCAATCTGCTATGTGCTGCAGTATGAAAAGGACTGATTAAAGTAAATCAAGGCTGGTACCTGGAGCAATGCAAAATGGAACAGCAATCTGGTACTAATATAAATGGGGATAAACTAGTCATCTTGCACCTTGTTTCCGCTGTTCTGTAGTGATAATCTATATGCTGTACATGATGTTATAAAAGTACAAGGTATAAAATGTATTTCAGTCTTTACGCCCAGACTGGTTACCCTTTGATGTTACCATGTAAAGAAATTAACATTGAGTTAACCCTCAGGTCATATCATTTATTCACTCAATTTCATTAAAATTATGTATTCTAGCATGAAATTGACATGCTTTATATACTTCCATCTGAAGCATGATCATCAATGAAACTTTTATATAGCTATCAGATTTATTTTTAAATGTCATTAAGATGTTCAGACCTGATTTGTTTTGTCATAGATAACATCTTAAAACATCAAGTTCTGGTAATATGGCAACTAACAATTTTAACACATTATTGTGGTCAAATAATAAGAATGCTAATGCATACATTGTGACCTGACTGAGTCAAGTAATGCTACAGTCAGTCTTAAATAAGGATTCTTAGCAATAAGATACTTTTATTGTTCTTCCAGCTTCCTCTCTGCATGCTACATGTTTTTCCCTGACTAAGAGATAAACTTCCCCTACACCCCCTTCCCACTATAAATAAGTTCTCAGGATTCCCTCTGAACAGTACAGCAGTGACATGGGAAATTGTGGCTGTGCACATGTGTTTTAACACTCAGGTCAAGAAAAAGCTGCAAATGGTCAAAATCGGAAATAAAAGCAAAAAGTATGGGAAATTCACAAAAGGCCCATCGATATGTCAAAAGCGAAAAGACGGGTTACTGTTTCAGTGTAAATCCTCATTCAGAACTCATGTTCTAACACTGTCCCTCGTCAGCATGCCATGCGCCCATATTGTTTTCCAAGTAACCTAAAAAAAAATTAAAGTAAATGGTTAAAAAGACTGATTAACTTTAACATCAGGGGCGGGTTGTTCTATTTCCATTCTCTTTTACATATTCATGACCTAAACACTGTGCTGATGACATCATCTGGAAAACTTGCCGGGCACAGTTATTCATCCTAGCAGTGTGAGTGAGCAGCTGAATTAACACCCACAACCAGATTGCTGACGCTCCCTGGGTTAATAATTGCACCTACTGCTGTTAATTCAACTCCTTCATGCTGTCAAGCTCAGCAACTCTTCCAAGGCAGGATCCCGATGATGTCACCAGCACTAGCAGTTTAATCCAAAACAAATCAAAGGAAATAGTCATAAAATAGAAAAGAATGTTCTATTTAATGATAGTTCTTTCTAAGTTTATTTTAAAAGTGTGCGATGATGAGATTTCTGTTTTAAGAACACTCTATTAGCCTTTAGAAGAAATTAAGAACATTTTGCACATAGCCCTTTCTCAGTGGTAATGAACAGACCCTTGGTGTAGGATTATATTTATAATAAAAGGTTCGCCATGGGACTGGTGATAAAAATGTAAATGTGAATCTTGAAGGTATTATCAAAGATGGTTTGAATCCAAAACATTCACTTTTATGTGTGTTAGGAGAATGCATTGTGTGGAGGATCAATTTTAAATAGCAAATTTAGACAAAAGAGCGAATATTTAATCTATTTCTAAATGGATCCATCTTCTCTATGCTATCAAAGTATGACTATTGAGAATGATAGTAATGCAATTGTTAAAATCTTTAACAAATGGATTTCTAAACTCTCTGAGCATTACACTTCAACCTCCTTATTTGGAAAATGTTATTTGTAGCTTTGTCGCATGGTAGCATCCTGTAATGTTAACTCATTAAATAAATACACTTCTCCAGGAACCTCCATTATCATTTTGATATGTATCAAATGAGGAAAACCATGAAAGCACTGTGTGGGTAATGTCCAATTTTATAATGATATTTTCTTAATCTTTTTTGATGAATGTTACAATTGAAAAGGTGAAACATAATTTGAAAATTGCATTTAAAATATAATTCAAGCTAAGGATGAGCAGAATGTTCTATTTAACCTGAATCTGTGGGTTTGGGTTAAGATGCCTTGTACATATAAGAAATTCACACTCAGATTGATATATATCTTAGAGAAGAGCTAAGATTTACTTTATACCATAAATTCTGGCAGAGTAATATTAGTGCCTCTAATTTGCTCGAAGTTCAGTGGTCCTGTCTCCTCATCACTAATTTCAACCCCCTTTCCTGCTGCCATATTTAACCTTTTTAAAAAATTCTACAAATTAATGTTGTTACATAATACATTTGTTTTTCATGCACTGGATCCCTTTTATATAAAACAGTATCCTTAACCATAGTTTGAGCTACTAAAGTAAGGAAGGCACTTTGTGCTGCAATTTTATGTGAAATACAATCGAGCTTGTGTATGGGTTGGCAATGTCCATTTTATTTGAATTTACAGATGATTGTTGTAGTGTATGTACCCGTCTACCTTTAAGGGAACTATTGAATGTAACCGTTCACCTTTAAGAGAACTACTTTAGGTGCTACTTGTTTGGCTTCTGTATACTGTAATACCGACAGTGACCACACCAGTATATAAGTGTTGTGGCAGGATAACTAGGGCAGATTCGGCCTGACCTTCGAATAGTAAAGACCTGTTTGTTTGTTACTTCTGAAGTCTGTGTATTTATTAACTGCACAACCCACAGACTTTACAGTGGCGACGAGTCCGATCGTACCCTGCGGCAAGACTACCAAAGCAATGAAGAGCGTCGAAGAGAGGCAACCGCCCTCGTCGTGCTGCTGAAAGAAAACACGAGGCTGCAGCAGGAGGAAGGAGGAAGACTTTAGCAACAAAAGCTTCCATCAACAACAGGCACTGACTACCCTTCTACCACGGTGCGGAGTGAGCCGATCAGCAGGAAACAAGGCGGCCGCGGAGACTGTGAGTAGGGGAAGGTGTAGAGAATATCCGGAGGATACGGGCTGTGCACTCGACCACGGTCGAGGGGGAACGGAGTCGGTCAGAAAGTCGGGTCCAACGGCGTCGTGAGGCAGTCGGACCTCGATCGGCGGGAAAAGCCGGGCAGCGACCGCAGCCACGAAGCGCTGAGACTGGGAGTAGGCGCGGGAAGAGAAACCCAGCCGCAGCTGGGGAGGGAAATACCGGTCTGCGAGAGGGCTGGGAGGCGAACAGGAACCGTGCGGGTGGGAGAGAGAGACAGAGCCGAGCAAGGGGAGAGAGACTGCGCGAGAGCCAGTCCAGCGGCTGAGCTGTTCTCCACCAACGGGGTACCCAGAGCCGGTGGAACCGAACGTGCGGGAGAGAGAGCGACAGAGCCGGGTACGGAGAGAGAGACTGCGCGAGAGCCAGTCCAGCGGCTAAACTGTCCTCCGTTAACGGGGTGTACCCAGCGCCGGTAGAGCCGTGCGGGCGGGAGGAAAAGACAGAGCCGAGTAAGGGGAGCTGTGTGGAAGCCAGCCCAGCGGCTGAACCTGTCCGCTGTGGGGGAAGCGTACCCCTTCCACCGGGAAGAAACGCGGGAAGCCGCCATTAGGCGGAGAAGATGACAGAAGCGGGAAACCGCCATTGAAGTGGGCGGGGCGAGAAGGAAAGAGCAGGAAACCGCCATTTTCGCGGGAAACCCGCCATCTTAGAAATAAACAAATAAATAAGGATATTTAAAGAAATACTTGTGTTGTACCCAAGGAAAGGAAGATGCCTAAGCGGGCGGACATCAACGAGTTCAATTCGGAGATAGAAGACTGGGCCACGTACGTAGAACGTATTGAGATACATTGTAAGGCTAACAAAATAGCTAAGGATGAAAAAGCTTTAACCTTACTTAACATGATGGGTGCGAAAACATTCGGGTTGTTGAAGCATCTTCTCTCACCAGCTAAACCGGCAGATCAGACTTTCGATGATATGGTAGCAGTGCTGAAGGATCACTTGAACCCCACACCGTTGATGCTGGCTGAACGATTCAAATTCTACGCAAGAACACAGAGGAAAGACGAAAGCAATGCGGAATACTTGGTCGAACTGCGTAGGCTAGCGAAATACTGCCAGTTCGGAGGGAATCTGACAGAGGCACTGCGTGACAAGTTCGTATGCGGATTGTCCAAAGAAGGAACGCAGAAGCGACTACTGGAAGAAAATGACCTCATACTGGACAGGGCTGTCCTCATAGCTGCATCGCACGAAGCCGCAGCGAAAGGAACGGCGGAAATGCAGCTAAAGGCGGCGGCACTAGGGGTGGACCAAATTACTTTGAGCACAATAAAATGCTACCGTTGTGGGAAGACAACACACGACCAGAATCAATGCTGGTTTAAGAACCAAGAATGTAGGAAATGTGGCAAACTGGGTCACATCGCTAAGGTATGCCGGTCAGGGAAGAAGACCAACAACCAAAGGAAGCCACCACAAGAAAAGTACAACAAGGTACACAAGGTGGCTGAGAAGAGTTCAGACGAACAGAATTCAGACTCAGACCCAAACAGCCAGGAGCTGGGTAGTCTGAGAATTCACAATGTGAGTAAGGAAGCTGACCTACAAACTATCTGGGTCATACTAAAAATAGCTGGAGTCCAAGTAAGAATGGAGTTGGACACTGGATCAGCTCTATCAGTCATAAATCGAAGGGACTACCACCGGCTATTCTCTCACATACCCTTAAGAAATACCAAGTTCGTATTGCAGACATACACGGGGCATAAGGTATACCCCATGGGGAAGATAAGAGTCAAGGTGAGAGATAGGGGTAAAGAACACCCAAGAATGAACTTGTACGTATTATCTGAGGGGGGACCACCACTTCTAGGACGGGAGTGGATCAAGAGAATAGACATGGAATGGCACTATCTAAAAGCCATAATGAGTGAGGACTCGGTGCAAGCTATCAACTCAGATTCTGAAACGGATGACGATAAGACCAACGCAAATATGGAAGACAAGGCTAAAATGGACTTGCCGTCTATGGTGGAGAAAACGAAGACATGCATAAAGGCTTATGCTACCGAGAAGAATAAAGCTTCAGAGCAGAACTTCAGTTTGACAGAGAATTCTGAGCCTGTTCAAGTTAAGGACTTATCCACGACGGAAGAACACCGAACTCGGACTCAAACTTATTTCAAAGTACGACAACAATTAGAACAGTTGAGTTACCGTCTCGTACAAGAGATGAAAACAATGGAAAAGTTCTGGGACACCGAATGGGAGAACCTGGAAAGACAGCAGAGGCAGCTAGCTCAAGCAAAGAGCGTCCATAGAGCCATCGTGACAAATTACCGATCACATCTCCCTTATGATGTTCAGGAGTTAGAATATTTGCATGATCTAGAGATACAGCATAAAGGCAAACCACACTACACTGAGGATTTTGTTCTGCAATTGGAGACGGAGCTAGTGCAGGCAAGATTAAGAGAAGCTGAATCGCAGTGTGCACTTAAAGAGATGCAGAAAAAAATCTTGGACATGGAAAAGAGAAACGCTTCTTTACCTGATGTGAATAATGTGGCCATGTTGCAAGAGGAGCTTATAGGGGCGAAACTGAAAGAAGCTAAGCAAAGGATGTTGGAACTTGAAACACAGAACCAAATCAGCAGTAACCAGCTATGTCGAGCAGAGAAGGAGTGCTATGGTCTACATGACAGGGTGCTATATCTCTCAGCCCAGAATAAGGGACTACTCACTCAGTTAAATGAAAGTAAACGGAAAATGGCTGAGATAGACTGCAAGAATAAAGAAGATTTGATGGCAGTGAGACTTCGAGAGGCAGATAGCATAGCAGCCTTGGCTGAACTCCAACAGGAAATTGCGAAAGAAGCAAATGAAGAGGAATCTTCAGGAAGCCAGGATGTTATTCCAGTTCTTCTCTACGACTCCTTACAAGCAGAGTGTGAGAAGTCGAAAGAACAGTATGAACAGGCCCAGGCTACAATTCTGGAGGGGGTTAACTCGGCAACCTCCGGAAAGCTAGTTTCAGTAGAAGCATATGAACAACTAAAGGTTGAACATGAGCAAGAAGTCCAAAGGCTGCAGGAAATTCTTGATGAGCTCAAGGCCAAGACAGACTCATCGGTAGAAGTTCCATCCATAGATGAGAAATTAGAGGTGAAAAACATGGCAGAACATGAAAGACAGGATGTCCAAGAACTCATAAAAATATTGAAGGAAACCCAAGACAAATATGAGGCGGCAATGACCGAGGTTCAACAACTTGAAGAACAGATTCAACTGGGAATCCTTTCAGTGGAAGAAACTCAGAGACTGTAAGAATGGTCCCTGAACATGAACTAGAGAGCATCAGGGCGCAACTTTTCCGAGCGCTGAAAGCCAAAGTACAAGAGGAACAGAAGGTGGAAGCATTGGAGGAAAAGGTGGATGAAATGGAGAAGACTCTGATCCACCGTGTTCCCAGGGAAGAGTTAACGGTCAGCCAACTCCTTCATATGCTGAAGGACAAGACTCTGCAAGGGGAACAATCTGAACACGAGCTTCAATCTTCAGGGGGAAGGGGTTCGGAGCTCTCAAAAGTCACGGAGATAGCTGAGGTGGCAACACAGATTTTACAAGGATGCCAAAAGTACGTTGAATCACGTCAAGGTGAACAGAAGAATGTGGAAACAGTTACTTCAGTAGAAGGATTAAATAGCCTGATAACGCAATTCCCGATGGAAGGGAAGGTATTGAACTCACAAATGAGGTCCGTCGTGAAGGAATGGCAGATAACCCAGGAAGAGCGGGATGAATATGAATGCATGAAGAAGTCTTTTCAAGAAAGATGTCTAGGGAAGGAACCACCGTCAGCTAACGTCCAGATGGGTGAGGAGGAAGAAGAAGGCTCTCTCGCTGGCCTAACTCAGGACGAACCCGAATATTACCATGACCTGTTGAGTGACACTGAATATTACGAGGATGTGGTCTGCCCAGTTTGTGATGAAAACTCCCAAAGTGCTGAAATCCGGATGAAGCACTTAAGGTCTAAGGAACATAGAGAGTTGGTGGCGCTACAGCTGGCAGCCGAGAAAGGAGCTCCGAGAGTTTCAAAAAGGCAGAAAAGAAAAAGAAGAAGCAGAAGATAATAACTGTCTAAAATAGTATCACTTCTACCATCTCAGGCGGGACACTACGAAAGGAGCTAAATTAGTTGAAAAACCGGAAATTAGCAAGACAGCCAGTTGGTTGTAAAAGTCCACACTGCTGGTTCTACAGGACGAAAGTTCAAGCTGTTACGTCAAGAAAAAGGCTATGGAGGAGTCACGCTAGCCATGTGAACCGGCTACCCCAAAGAGATACTGTTTGGAACGAGTCAAGATCAGAGACTGAATCTATGAACTGTTTCCGCAGAGACTGAACCTGTGAACTGTTCCCACCGAGATTATATCTGTAAATTGTTATATGAAGTTGAAGATATGTATGTTTAACAGGGACTCTGTAAGTAATAAGCTAAAAAGGGAGGATTGTAGTGTATGTACCCGTCTACCTTTAAGGGAACTATTGAATGTAACCGTTCACCTTTAAGAGAACTACTTTAGGTGTGGCACTACTTGTTTGGCTTCTGTATACTGTAATACCGACAGTGACCACACCAGTATATAAGTGTTGTGGCAGGATAACTAGGGCAGATTCGGCCTGACCTTCGAATAGTAAAGACCTGTTTGTTTGTTACTTCTGAAGTCTGTGTATTTATTAACTGCACAACCCACAGACTTTACAATTGTATTAATGAGGGGTTTAAGCAGCTATATAATCTGAATTTATCATACGTAGAAATGAGAGTTCCTGTGCAACTATATATGTCAGATAATTATAGGCCCGGAATTTCCTTGATCCCATGTATGCCGAAATTGCACTGAAATTTACATTCAATAATTTACTCCAATCTTGCGAACGGAAACTTACAGCCAAATTTCCTGCGGAGCTCATTTCCCAATGTCGGAACATAAAAACTGGCTTAAAACAGTGGGTTGAAATGTATCTACTGAAGTCATTTACAAAGGCGCCGCTTATAACACACTAAGCGTGCTGGATATTTTGGGCAGCGGCGAATCAGTCTTGTCGTATTACAGACATACGTATGCCACATAATTCAGAATCAGTGGCCAGAATTTTCTGGGGTCCGTGCGGGCGCGATTGGAGGCAGGTCGGGTGAGAAATTTGAAAAATCTTGCAGCGGGCCGGGAACCCACCGTCATCTCGCCCCCCACGTGCCTTTCCCTCGAGCCATTGGCCGGCACAGCAGCAACCTGAACGGCAGAGGCGGGTGAGCTAACTTAAATCATTATTAGGTACGTGTCAGACTCCAAAGAGTCTTTTTAACCCTACCTTTCAAATTTCACTGGATGACCACGGGAATCACGCAGCTCAGGAACTGCGTCGGAAGTTGAGTGGCCATTGATCCAGCTGATTCGTGCACAGCATGGAAAGTGCAATAAAAACTCCCAGCTCACAGCTGATCACTTTCCTCAGCCAGAAGCTGTTGCTGACTGCATTGCCATCACAGATTTAGCTTTCTACAGGCTGCAAGTGTTTCCAGCAAAGCCGCCATCCAGTGTCACCTCATTGGTAGAACCTATCACCTCATTGACAGATTGCTTCTGTCATCTCTACTTGACCTGCCATCTATTCCATCATCATGGGTGCTGTCTCACCTTGGTCCTCAGAATCGGATCACAATGAGCCCGAACACCAGCAGCACCAACAACAGCACCACCAACCTTCTTTTCAACCACCTGATGCTGCACAGGACAGAGGGCATCAGCGCAGGGCTGCACCGAGCCGGAGGCGATACCCCCAACACAGGATATACAGGCAGAGGATGAGCTTCCTTAACATGACTGAACAGCAGTGGACTAATAATCCATGAGGCCTGGACTAATGATCCAGAGACGTGAGTTCAAATCCCACCACGGCAGCTGGGAAATTTAAATTCAGTTAATTCAATAAATCTGGAATTAAAAGCTAGTATCAGTAATGGTGACCATGAAACTATCGGATTGCAGTAAAAACCCATCTGCTTCACTAATGTCCTTGAGGGAAGGAAACCTGCCATCCTTACCTGGTCTGGCCTTTATGTGACTCCAGACCCACAGCAATGTGGTTGACTCTTAACTGCCCTCTGAAATGGCCTAGCAAGCCACTCAGTTGTAAAAAACCACTACGAAGAACAATTACAATAAGAATAAAACTGGATGGACCACGCAGCACTGTTTACGGACACGACAACGGCACATCCAGCTCAGTCGACCCTGCAAAGTCCTCCTCACGAACATCTGGGGACTTGTGCCAAAATTGGGAAAGCTGTCCCACAGACTAGTCAAGCAATAGCCTGACATAGTCATACTCACAGAATCATACCTTTCAGCCAATGTCTCAGACTCCTCCATCACCATCCCTGGGTATGTCCTGTCCCACCGGCAGGACAGACCCACCAGGGGTAGCGGCATAGTGGTATACAGTCTGGAAAGAGTGGTCCTGGGAGTCCTCAACATTGACTCCTGACCCCATGAAGTCTCATGGCTTCAGGTCAAGCATGGGCAAGGAAATCTCCTGCTGATTACCACCTACTGCCCTCCCTCAGCTGATGAATCAGTGCTCCTCTACACAACTTGGAAGAAGCACTGAGAGTAGCAAGGGCACAGAATGTACTCTGGGTGGGGGACTTCAATGTCCATCACCAAGAGTGGCTCGGTAGCACCACTACTGACCGAGCTGGCCAAGTCCTGAAGGACATAGCTGCCAATCTGGCCTGCGACAGGTGGTGAGAGAACCAACACGAGGGAAAAGCCTACTTGACCTCGTCCTCACCAATCTACCTGTCGCAGATGCATCTCTCCATGACAACATTGGTAGCAGTGACCACCGCACAGACATTGTGGAGACGAAGTCCCGTCTTCACATTGAGGACACCCTTCATCGTGTTGTGTGGCACTACCACTGTGCTAAATGGGATAGATTCAGAACAGATCTAGCAGCTCAAAACTGGGCATCCATGAGGTGCTGTGGGCCATCAGCAGCAGCAGAATTGTATTCCACCACAATCTATAACCTCATGGCCCGGCATATCCCTCACTCTACCATTAACGTCAAGCCAAGGGACCAACCCTGGTTCAATAAGGAGTGTAGAAGAGCATGCCAGAAGCAGCACCAGGTGTACCTAAAAATGCGGTGCCAACCTGGGGAAGCTGCAACACAGGACTACATGCATGCTAAAAAGCAGAAGCAGCATGCTATAGACAGAGCTAAGCGATCCCACAATGAATGGATCAGATCAAAGCTCTGCAGTCCTGCCACATCCAGTCGTGAATGGTGGTGGACCATTAAACAACTAACGTGAGGATGAGACTCCATGAATATCCCCATCCACAATGATGGTTGAGCCCAGCACGTGAGTGCAAAAGACAAAGCTGAAGCGATTGCAACCATCTTCAGCCAGATCTCCTCCTGTGGCCCCCACCACCACAGAAGACAGTCTCCAGCCAATTCGATTCACTCCACGTGATATCAAGAAACGGCTGAGCGCACTGGATACAGCAAAGGCTGTGGGCCACAACAACATCCCAGCTGTCTTGCTGAAGACTTGTGCTCCAGAATTAGCCCCGCCACTAGCCAAGCTGTTCCAGTGCAGCTATAACACTGACATCTATCCGACAATGTGGAAAACTGCCCAAGTATGTCCTGTCCACAAAAAGCAGGACAAATCCAATCCATCCAATTACTGCCCCAAAAGTCTACACTCAATCATCAGCAAAGTGATGGAAGGTGTCGTCGATAGTGCTATCAAGCAGCACTTACTCACTAATAACCTCCTCAATGATGTCCCATTTGGGTTCCGTCAGGACGATTCAGCTCCAGACCTCATTACAGCCTTGGTCCAAGATGGACAACAGAGCTGAATTCCAGAGGTGAGGTGAGAGTGACTGCCCTTGACATCAAGGCAGCATTTAACTGAGTGTGACATCAAGGAGCATTAGTAAAACTGAAGTAAATGGGAATCAGGGGGGAAACTCTCCACTGGATAGAGTCATACCTAGCACAAAGAAAGATAGTTATGGTGGTTGGAGGTCAATCATCATAGCATCAGGACATCGCTACAGGAGTTGCTCAGGGCAGTGTCCTAGGCCCAACCATCTTCAGCTGCTTCATCAATGACCTTCCCTCCATCATAAGATCAGAAGTGGGGATATTCGCTGATGACTGCAGTGTTCAATGCCATTCGCAACTCCTCAGATAATGAAGCAGTCCATGCCCGCATTCAGCAAGGCCTGGACGACATTCAGGCTTGGGCTGATAAGTGGCAAGTAACATTTGCACCACACAAGTGCCAGGCAATGATTATCTCCAACAAGCGAGCGTCTAACCATCGCCCCTTGACATTCAACAGCATTACCATCGCCAAACCCCCAACCATCAATATCCTGGGGGTCACCATTGTAAAGGGTTCTCCTCTCTGGATCGCAGAGGTTTCTCTCTCCAGAGGCCTCTCTCTCCCTCTTGCACAGTAAAACCTTGAGTGGTTCGACCCACTCACTCCTTAGGTTCTAGACACTGGACTTAGATGCAGGAACTACAATGCAGAGAATACTCTTATAGACCAAGTTTAATGAAACAAAATGAAATTTTATTGCATAAGGAAAAACAAATCAAATGCAAGCAAATAAGAGGGTACATGGGAGGGAAAAACAAATCAAAGTACAGTACTAACTAAAATAGATACAGGCAAATTATACTTTACAAACGTCATCATGAAATGGGGAAACACACGGAACATCGAGGGACAACAACGCATGTTAATTATACCCAAAATGCCCACCCCCTTAAACCTATCTAGATCCGATTATGAAGGGCCAGAAACATGCTCACCAATCCAGTTGGAAAAGTATAGAGTTTTGAAACAAGTCTGCGTTTTGATCCCCTCAGGCGTCCTGTTTCCGCGTGGTCAGTGGAGTCACAGCGAGCTGCGCTACACTTCTCTCTCCTCGAGGTGAAGGTCACGGGCAGGCTGGGCACTGGCAGGCCTGGACGTCGGCGGGGACGGAGACCACGGTTAGAGGGGTCTCTAGCTGGTTACCATTTTCATATGGGTTTCTTCTGTCGGGCTGCTGCCCTTGGTCTCGTCAGCGGCCCGGGGTTTGTCGACGATCTCCCGATGGTTACCCCGGGGCGGGACGCAGACTCGAATCACCTTCTTGGTGGCTGCCTCGTTTTCTTCTTCTTCAATCCTTCCGAGCTGGTGATCTGTGAAGGAGGATGATGAGCATGCTGATAGTTACCCCGGGTTCCCCAAAATATACTTCTCAAGAGAAGCCTTTATCTCCCACCAAATCAAGGTTAGTCTTTGTTTAACTTTTGGCGGGCTTGTTGCACAGTGGGCTAGTTATTATATTTAAACTGCTTTCGGGATGGCCGGTGATGGCCATCTCTGGCCTGGAATGACCCTGCATTTTGAATGTCTTCTTGATGTCTTTAATGGGTCTTTGATGCTCCCCTTATATGAATATAAAACTGTTTCCCTTTGTCTGGGTAAGCATTTAGATGGCCTTTATCTACAGGCCGATCTGACTGGATCTGCATCCAATCTATATGTATGTGTTTGTGTCTGGTTTCGTTTTCTCAGAAATGGCTTCCAGAACTTACTGTGGGTTGAATCCACAAAGCCTGTCTGGGGACTGCAGGAACCATTTTAAAGTGTCGAAAAAGCTAGTCACGGGGTCTGGCGGCCATTTTATATGCCCCTTTTTCCTGGGATTCTTTTAAAACAGTCTTTAAAACAAGGCCTCTTCTGCCAAAGGACCCTTATAATACAATGTTCAATTTTGCGGATCTTACACCATTCACCAGAAACTTAACTGGACCAGCCACATTAATACTGTGGCAACAAGAGCAGGTCAGAGGCTGGGTCTTCTGCGGCGAGTGTCTCACCTCCTGACTCCCCAAAGCCTTTCCACCGTCTACAAGGCACAAGGAATGTGATGGAATACTCTCCACTTGCCTGGATGAGTGCAGCTCCAACAACACTCAAAAAGCTCGACACCATCCAAGACAAAGCAGCCTTCTTGATTGGCACCCCATCCACCACCTTAAACATTCACTCCCTCCACCACCAACCATGGCTGCAGTGTGTATCATCTACAAGATGCACTGCAGCAACTCACCAAGGCTTCTTCAGCAGCATCTCCAAACCCTGCAACCTCTACCACCTAGAAGGACAAGGGCAGCAGACGCATGGGAACACCACCACCTCCAAGTTCCCCTCCAAGTCACACACCAGCCTGATTTGGAAGTATATCGCCGTTCCTTCATCGTTGGTCGGTCGAAATCCCGGAACTCCTTCCCTAACAGCACTGTGATAGTACTTTCACCACACAGACTGCAGCAGTTCAAGAAGGCGGCGCACCACCACCTTCTCAAGGGCAATTAGGGGTGAGCAATAAATGCTGGCCTTGCCAGCGATGCCCACATCCCATGAACGAATATTAAAAAATACACAAATTGTATTATGAAAGTTTTGGTCTCTCACTCAACTGCTCAGGCACAAGAATGCTAGGCGCACAGTCCCCACCGCTTATAGCAGGAGCGGTGGTGATTTGTCGATTTCTTATAGCGGGCAAATCACCACCGCGCCTGCAATAAGCGGTGGGGACGGTGCTTCAAGTGTCAGATTTCAAACAAACTATAAAGAAATAAAGAAACTCTTCAGAAACAGAAAATACCAAAGTCAGGATGTCTGCAGTCACTTAGTTGATATCTGTATGAAATCATTCAGTGTTTGCTTAACAGTGGCAGTGTCTTAGTTGAATTCTGTGTAAGCCATTGTTTACTTAAAAGTGATTAGAATTTGTAGTCCTAAACAGACAACACATCATATGGTTTACATGTATAATGTTCCTGACCTTACAGACAACACATTCTGGATGGAACTTTTAACTTTGGTGGGGGAATAACATAAGAACATACATAAATCTGATCGGTCACCCGATATACATGCCACCCAATTTTCCTTCCCATTGACTTCAGTGGGCAATGTCTATAACAGACGGCCAATCCAATATTGCCCATTTTACATCCTCGTCACAGTTGAAACTTCTGGCATCTCTGATCTTTCGTGAGCAGCACTACTGGAGATTTATAAATCTGTATATAAAAGTTTTGTGTCTGGTGTCTGTTTGTCACAGGGGCAGATGTCACATTTTGATACAGATGCAAGCAATCTTTAAAAAAAAGAGAAAGCCTATCATTGAGCTGGGGGCTGACATTTACAAATAGCTAACAATTGCCCTGTGATTGACATTGTTATGTATTGTGTGTTCTCCTCCCACCTGCGGTGGCGCTGTCACAGCAGATAAATGGTTGGGGTGTTCTCTTGGTTAAGTTTTAGTTCTCTTTGTTCGGTACTCTCCAGAACCTTCTTTTTGAATAAAGCACTTCATGTTTGAATCTCTGAGTTCTGAGTTCTTATTGTGTCTAGGTAGAAAGGTACAGACACAACAAAGTGGCGACGAGGATAGGATGAATCTGCGTTGTGGGAACTTTCTTGTTTTCGACTACAAAACACTCGGAACAGAGATTGCAGCATCACATTAACGTTACGGGTGCAGTGAGTAAACAGAAATTAAAATTTGAAACGTGAGATGGCTACTATATTAGGAAACATTGGTGATTTTGATGAAAATGTGGAGCAATGGAGCGCTTATACGGAACGTTTTGACTATTTTGATTTGGCGAATGCGGTGGCAAACGAAAAGGTCGTGCCTACCTTTTTGAGTATAATGGGGGCAAAGACATTCAATTTACTTCGCAGCCTTGTACAGCCAGATAAGCCAGGAACTAAAACATATAAACAACGAGTGGAAATTCTTGGAGCACATTTTTCACCAAAACCTCTGGTTATTGCTGAGAGATTTAGATTTCACAAACGGAATCAAGAGGAGGGGGAATCAGTGACGATGTTTATTGCTGCTTTGGGGAAAAACGGGCCATCACGCTAATGACTGCTGGTGTACGGAGCTGGAATGCCGAAATTGTGGCAAAAAAGGTCACATTGAACATGCCTGTAGAGGTAAAAAAAGAACAGACAGAGCTGGGAAGCATGAAAGCAAAATGTCTGTATTTGGACAAGAGAAGAAAAAGAGTGTTCATTCAGTGCAGTATGATGGAACAAGCAAAACAGAGGGGAGCGACACCTCTGAGGAGGAAGAGGTGCACATACTGACGGTTGCAGGTGGTCCAAATGGCTACTGGGTGTCACCACTGGTGGAGGGACAATCAGTGTGGATGGAGGTTGTAGTGTATGTAACCGTTCCACCTTTAAGAGAACTATTTTAAGGGTTGCACTACTTTATCTTGGCTGCTGTATACTGTAATACCGGTGGTGACCACACCAGTATATAAGTGCTGCGTAATGATTTATTGGGCAGTTCCGCCCTGACCTTCGACTAGTAAAGACCTGTTAAAAGTTACTCTTGTGGTCTGTGTAGTAATTCTCATTATAACACACAGACTTAACAGAGGTGGACACAGGCGCGGCTGTGTCCCTTGTTTCAGACACTGTCTACAACAAAATGCTAAAGCATCTTACCCTTCAGCCAACAAACATTGTGCTAAAGACGTATACCGGCGAACCTGTGGCCATGAGAGGCGCCATTGAGGTGACAGTTACATTGAACGGACAGACTGCGAAACTGCCACTATATGTGGTAAAGGGAAATTACCCATCTCTACTGGGACATGCGTGGCTAGAGAAAATCACGCTGGACTGGCCTGCAGTCCGCATGATGTCAAAAGGGGAGTCAGGTCTGACTGCAGTTTTAAACAAACATGCAGAACTCTTCAATGGTGAACTTGGGAGCATGAAAAAGATCAGCGTGAGACTGGACATTAAACCTGACAGCAAGCCGAAGTTTCACAAAGCCCGACCTGTACCCTGTGCAATTAGGCCAAAAGTTGAGGCTAACTTGGAGGCCTTAGTTGAGAATGGAGTCCTGGAGCCTGTGAGCGTGAGCAAATGGGCCACACCCATTGTTCCTGTCCTGAAAAAGGATGGATCTGTTCGAATCTGCGGGGATTTTAAAGTGACTATTAACCCGGTGCTGTCTGCGGAACAGTACCCTCTTCCCCTCATTGGTGATCTGTTTACGGGCCTGGCCGGAGGGCAAAAGTTCAGCAAAATAGACTTATGCCAGGCTTATCTACAAATGCATGTCGATGACAAATCAAAGGAGCTGCTGACAGTTGTGACACACAAGGGGCTATACCGGTACTGCCGCCTTCCATTTGGAATTACGTCGGCCCCTGCTCTATTCCAAAGGGCAATGGATCAGATTTTGAGTGGACTGCCAGGAGTCCAGTGCTACCTGGACAACATCCTTGTCACTGGGACAAATGAGGAGGATCATCTTCTGAACTGGGATGCGACACTACAGCGACTGAAAGAGTACGGACTCAGAGTTTGTAAGAACAAATGTGAATTCTTTCAGTCTTCAGTTGAGTACCTGGGGCATGTGATTGACGCTACTGGCCTGCATAAGGCGCCGTCAACGGTCAAGGCGGTCGTGGAGGCCCCAGCACCCCAGAATGTGAGCCAGTTACGTTCATTTCTGGGGCTACGTAACTACTATGGGAAGTTTATTCCAGAGTTAGCAACATTGCTGAAGCCGTTACATCAGTTGCTATTTCAAGGGAAAACATGGAAATGGACTGAACTGTGCAACGAAGCTTTCGCCCAAGCAAAGAAAGCATTGCTGAAGTCGGAGGTCCTGACACACTTCGACCCAAAGCTACCCGTGCAGCTAGCATGTGATGCATCACCATATGGTGTGGAGCAGTCATATCCCACATCATGCCTTCTGGGGAAGAGAAACCTATCGCCTTCGCATCACGCACCTTGAACAAGGCCGAGAGTAACTATGCGCAGATTGAGCGCGAGGCCTTGGGAATCGTTTTTGGAATTCGAAAATTTCATCAGTACCTGTTTGGGAGAAGGTTCACACTCCTGACGGACCACCGTCCATTGACTTCAATCTTCGGGCCCCACACCGGAATTCCATCTCTTGCTGCAAGCAGGATGCAAAGGTGGGCTTTACTGTTGTCAGGACACACATACAACATCAAATATCGCAAATCAGACTTGCACGGCAACGCAGACGGTCTCTCGAGGCGGCCCTTGCCTGTTACTCCCCCAGAGCCTCGTCAGATAGACATCTTCTACTTTAGACAAGTGGAGGGAGCACCTGTCACTGCAGTTCAGGTGCGAAGGTACACCCGCAACGATCCAGTCCTGTCTGAGGTAATGGACGATGTCATTCGAGGGAGAGCTATAGGAAATTCTCCTAGTTTGAAACATTACGTTTCAAAAAGAAATGAGCTCTCCGTCCAGGCAGGTTGTCTTCTTTGGGGACGCCATGTCATCATTCCGCCACCTCTGAGGGAACCTATACTGCAACAACTTCATACAGGCCACAGTGGGATGGTTCAGATGAAGGAAATGGCAAGAAGCTACTTCTGGTGGCCAGGTCTCGATGGAAATATTGAGGAGAAAGCCAAAACATGTTCCCCGTGTCAAAGGGGAATGTTCCACAGCTGGCAACCCTACACCCCTGGGATTGGCCTGCAGAAGTGTGGCAGCGAGTACATGTGGACTTCGCCGGTCCTTTCGAAGAGAAGATGTTTATGGTGGTTGTGGACGCTCGTAGCAAGTGGCCGGAGGTCGCTGTGATGAGATCTACCACGGCAGAGAAAACAATTGAGAAACTTGGTGAGATGTTCAGCCGTTATGGCTCACCGGAACAACTTGTAAGTGACAACGGTCCACAATTTGTATCACAGGAGTTTGCAACCTTCCTGCATGTGAATGGTGTCCAACACATCAGGTCTGCGCCCTATCATCCCTCTACTAACGGCCTGGCAGAAAGGTTCATGCAAACTTTGAAGCACGCCTTGAAGGCATCGCAAGGCCAGGGCTCAATCCACCAACGTCTGAACAGCTTCCTGTTGTCCTACAGGAATGAGCCACATGCCACAACCAAAACTTCCCCCGCTTCACTCATGATGAAGAGACAGTTGCGGACAAGTTTTGGCTTACTCAAACCTCCAAGGGCAGAGCAGGTTGTCCATCGCCAACAACAAGCTCAAGTTGAAAAGAGAGAGAAAAGAGCCAAGGAGAGACGGCTTCATCCTGGAGAGCACGTCCTAGCTCGAAACTACAACACTGGACCGAAATGGGTTCCTGCTACGGTGATCGCGCAGACGGGCCCTGTGTCTTACATGGTTGAGACTGCTAAGGACGTCGTCTGGAGAAGACACACAGATCAACTGTTGCTAGGAGCAGAGACAGCCACAGAGGCTCCAACGGCTGGTTGGCCTGAACTGTTTCCGGATGATACCGCAAACCAGCATCCTTTGCCACAGTGCTCTTCTCCAACACAGGAAGTCAAAGAGACTGTTCCACCTGTGCAAACTCCTGACTTTCGACTGACACAGGCACCTTCTCTATCTAGGCCTGTGTCAATACCTACTGCTGTGGAAGCCAGCGATGACCGCCGGTATCCTGTCAGAGAGCGGCGGCCTCCAAGATGCTTGGATCTGTAGGCTTAGTGACTTACCCACAAGACTGGGGCAGAATAAACCCCAGGGTAAAGTCAGGGTTTGAGGCAGTCTACCTCTACCCTTGGTTAGTTGAGTGCATTGAAAGTAACTTACCTGTTGAGAAATAATGTGGGCCTTTCATTTAAGAGGGGAGGAATATGTTATGTATTGTGTGCTCTCCTCCCACCTGCGGTGGCGCTGTCACAGCAGATAAATGGTTGGGTGTTCTCTTGGTTAAGTTTTAGTTCTCTTTGTTCGGTACTCTCTAGAACCTTTTTGAATAAAACACTTCATGTTTGAATCTCTGAGTTCTGAGTTCTTATTGGCCCAGAAATCCGTGTCAGGGGCTTCCCGCGGGTGCAAGCCCCCGACCTACACTTACATTGCGCGCCAACAGTTGAGGTCTGGGCCTGTGTGGATTTCCTGTCTGTGGCCCGGTCCAGCTCCTGGCACGCTGTGCTTGCGTGATCCAGTGGCGCACTTAGTGCGATGCGTCGGCTGGGATCACGTGAGCACTGGGCAACCAAGGGAAAAGTCCATTCATGAGTTTGACATAAGAACTGTCAAACTCATGAAAACTCTGGGTGCCCAAAACAGTACCTAACCTTAAAATACATTTTTTTTAAATCACACTATTTAAATCAACTATAAATAAAATTAAATAACCATTTTAAACAATAATTTAAATTTTTGAAAAAAATAATTTTATAAAAAATTGGAGCTAAAAATACACTTAACTTACTGTAAAGTATTTAAAAATAATAAACCTGTGGAAAAAATGTTCTAATTTTAATTAATTGACCACTTACCTTTTAAAATGAAGTCCTTACGTCTGCTTTTTTAATATGTAAAAAGTGGAGGCCTTCATGCACGGGCAAACCTGTCAAAAAAAAGGAAGTTCAACGCGCACGCGCTGCCTCATATGTTGCACGCGTTTCACCTCTTAACCCCTGCTTTCAGGGGACCGGAAGTGCCATTTTCCCGCGCATGCACTGTGCATGCAAGAAACCGGCACTTCCATCGGGTCCACGCATGAGTACCCCGTGCGTACTCACGCGTTGGGACCCGAATTACTGGGCCATTGTGTCTAGGTAGAAAGGTACAGACACAACAGACATGAGCAGTTTATAAGTGTCTATAATGACCTGGATTTGCCTGTTTAGAGGCACAGGCCAGTTTAGCAGCTTAACATCACCACTGTACTCCAGACCTGAGATTACCCATGAGTAATGTCATGGGGGATCTGTTCGTAACTGTTGAAAGACCGCTTACTGCCGTGAAACAGTTAGGGGACGATTTCGCCAGCCCTTGGGAGGCGGGACTGCTGGGAAAATGGCAGAATTTGGGGGCGGTTGGCAAACCCGCTCCCAACCCGCCTCCGTGCCATCTACCCCGGAAGATGGGAGCCGGCGCGGGATGGTAACCCGGGTTGCCATCCCGTGCCGGCTCCCGTCTCCTTGGAGGTGAGAAGGGATTAAAGCCTATTAACTGCCTTTTAACAGGTAGTTAACAGGCAGAAGATAGGATTATCCCCTTTTTGCCCTCACAAGTGTGGGCTTCCCGAAGGCTCCGAAACCCGCCAGCTCAGCGAGGCGAGTACTGGGTCTGCGGGGGTCGGCGGGGGGGACAAAAGTGTGGTGTGAAGGTAAGTGATGGGTGCAAGAGTGTAGAGGTGAGTGAGGTAAGTCCTAAGTGTTTTTAAAAGTGTGCTTACCTTTGTTTCTTCCTGCTGGCTTCAGTCGGTTTCTATGCAGAGAGTCTCAGACCTCCGTGTTGCAGATGAGAGATGGCCATTGCAATCTCAGATGCAACAACCATCTCAATTCTGTAAAAGAAAGAAGGTTGATCAAACTGCAGAGATCGTCACTGTTTGACAGCTTCACAGTGCTGTCAAAAATGACATTACTCATGGGTAATCTCAGGTCTGGAGTACAGTGGTGATGTTAAGCTGCTAAACTGGCCTGTGCCTCTAAACAGGCAAATCCAGGTCATTATAGACACTTATAAACTGCTCATGTCAATCACAGGGCAATTGTTAGCTATTTGTAAACGTCAGCCCCCAGCTCAATGATAGGCTTTCTCTTTTTTTTAAAGATTGCTTGCATCTGTATCAAAATGTGACATCTGCCCCTGTGACAAACAGACACCAGACACAAAACTTTTATATACAGATTTGTAAATCTCCAGTAGTGCTGCTCATGAAAGATCAGAGATGCCAGAAGTTTCAACTGTGACGAGGATGTAAAATGGGCAATATCGGATTGGCCATCTGTTATAGACATTGCCCACTAAAGTCAATGGCTTAACAAGGCCAATCAAGGGAAAATAGGGTGGGTTGGCCACAAATCGATGGAGGCGGGCATCGACCCGACAAGCAGCAGTCCCGCCTCCAACGCGCCTCCATTCACAAAATCACCCCCTTAGATGGTGAAATTAGCCTGCTGTTAATTTTTTAAGGTCACTTTTATTTTCGGATTATGTCTTGTGTTTGTTTTTCAGCATGCTTCTACAATGTTTTGTT
This sequence comes from Somniosus microcephalus, assembly GCF_052327205.1. Lineage (NCBI taxonomy): Eukaryota > Metazoa > Chordata > Chondrichthyes > Squaliformes > Somniosidae > Somniosus > Somniosus microcephalus. The sequence goes on from NC_141002.1 coordinate 70,030,086, forward strand.
ACAAAATACTGGTGTCTGTTATGTGTAAAATTATGGTTGGTCAGGGACGCATTTGAGATGGTTTGAGGCTAGCATACAACATACAAGGACAAGAAGAGGCCCTCAAAGGTCTAAAACTCTCCCATCTACCACCAACTGAATTTTGAGTGCTCCAAGTACCTTATTCTTACTATCTTGTCTAGAAGATTAATCTGAACAACTGCATATACCTCCTGTAATACTTTATGGATCTAAGGAGATATCAATTTTTTGTAGTAGCTTCCTTGTAAAATGTCTATTTCTCTTTGTGATAGTTTATACAATATGAAATGCAAATGTGTTGCATTATGTATAATGGAATACTGTATGTCTCAATTCCAAGCTATGTGCATCCCTGCTTGTTATATATATATATATATATAGTACTTAACTATGGCACTTAATCTCAAAGGTTATAGTGCAATGAGTTATAGGCAAGGCCCTGCAATAAATCTATATCTGTGTTACATCCTGTTAGTTTTACATGCAAAGCTATTATGTTTAAAAATTGGCAGTAAATGGAGATTAATAGTGAAATGTTTTATGTCTCATGAATTTTCACCAGCAGATTCAAAATTCTACTTTGTGCTCCACATTCACGTTTTAATCCTAAAGGTACAACAGCATAATTCTGTTAATTATTGATAGTCATGTCATGTTAGTAGTTGGCAGGGAGAGTTTTCATAACTCTATTCTTTCTACGTCATAAGATCATATATTTGTTTAAAGGGATATTCAAGATATAGTCTAGCAGTACCTTATCCTCAAGTATTTGAAAAATGCATTCCATTTGTGTATTTAACAAAAGTACTTTTGACGGAACCAAGAGGTAACTAACACTCTGATTGGAGCTTTAACCTTCTCTGCATTTTAAAACCTATGCAGAATTGTGACATCCCCCACTCTCCCACCCACCTCAAGGTAAGCAATGAACTGTGGGGGTGGTGCTAGGAGTTGAGGCTAATGAAATTATCCAAGATCAAAAAGTTAGAATTATGGGCAGGCACAGCCTTAATCATGTTTTAATCATTTGTCATGAAGCTCGTTTACATTTCTAGCTCTTTGACCTTCCAGCAATCTAAATATTTCAAGAATATTTGTAACTGAAAGTCATTGGGGAAGCTAGTGGCCTTGCCATTCACCATCACCTCTGTGGTTCAGGTCTTTTCCAAACTTTTTATTTTGTAACATGTATTTATACTTACAATGAGAGAAATTTGAGACATGGGGTCGATTTTCCTGAAGCTGTCGGGGAAGAAGGTGGGACTACAACTTTTGGGTTTTAGACCCGCCTACTTCGACATCTGACCAATCTGCATGATTTTCCCTTGATTGACCTTGTTGAGCCCGCCCAGCAGGCTCAGCAGGCCAATTAAGGGTCACCCGGCAACAGGTGACGTCACAGACTGCAATTTCATCTGTCAAGAGTTCTTGACAGATGAAATATCAGTGTTTCACAGCTGTTTGAAGCTGTGAAACACTGACAGTCCGAGTTCTAACATGAGTCCTTCTGCACAGACTCAGTTAGAACTCTTACCGGCACTCAAAGCTGAAGGCTGTCACTTTTCACAGATCGCAGCCGTTCAGCTTTAAGTGCCAGCTGAGTGATGGGCTCCCGACGGCTACATGAAGAAAGGCTGTGAAGGTAAGTACAGGTAAGTAAAAGTTCTTTACACACTTTAGACACACCAAACACACTTACCTTTACACTCATGCACCCATCACTCACCTGAACACCGACATCGCGACCCCTCCAACTCCTTCAACCCGACGGCCCGCCTGCTCTAACCTAGCGTGGTTTGGAGTCGTCGGGAATCCCACACGAAACCCCTCAAAATAGGGAGTAGGCTAAAAACTGCCTGTTAACTGTAGTGTATGTACTTTGCAGAAGGGACTATATTCTGCAGCCCCTGTATACTGCAGTACCAGTAGTGACCACCCCTGTATATAAGCCTGTGTAGTAACTTTGCATAGTTAGTTCCAGTTTGTCTCCACTCAGTAAAGACCTGTTATAACCAACTCCTGCAGTCCGTGTCTCAATTATACACGGACATAATACTGGCGACGAGCAGGTCCGAACTTACCTATAGTCTGCACCACCTCATGGGGATCCATCCCTGAAGCGAAGTTGTCAGAGGTCGAGGCCAGAAGGAAGAAAGAAAAAAAAAAAAAAAAAAAACAATCAGAAGAAACGGGCGTCGACCGTGGGCAACCGCCTCTGATTCATCGGAGTGAAAGATTTGCAGGAGAGGCTGTCGAGAGTGGGGCTTGGTTATCCTGTCGATGGTGTTCCAGCTAATCGGGCTGGTGGCAGGTAGTACACTGATCCTTCCTGGGCTGCGGCGGGCTAGAGCTCGATCGGGTGGCTTTTCAACGGGGCCGAGCAGTGTTGTCGGGAAGAGGAGAGAGAGAGAGAGGGTGGAGCACACAGGGCGCGGCCGGTGCTACGAAGCCGGGCAGCGTACAGACCCGAGAAGAGGGAGGAAAGTGTCCCGCAGGGTTGCTCCGACGACGGGGAAATAAAAGAAATTAGAAGCGCAGAAAGCCGCGAGGAGCTGCAGTTTGCCACGGGAACCGCGGAGAGCGGCATTTGCAGCAGCGTGGGGGGAAGTGCGCGAAGACCATAGGGCATCGCCATCAAGGCATAAAACGCCAGCAACAGCGCTAGCAGCAGCGGAGAAGACGGAAAGCGTGGGAGGCGCCATTTTGTTAAATCGGGGAAGAAGGCAAAGCGCGGGAGGCGCTGTGATAATAATAACTTCCAGGAAGTTATGTGCACATCACTTCCTGTGAACTGTGAACTCTGTGCATACATCACTTCCTGTGCATACGTCACTTCCTGTGTTTGGACTAGTATAAATACTGTACTGCTCAGTATGGTAAAAGGGCTTCACCTAGAGGCATGGTGAAGACCGCTCTTGTATATAGTTTAATTATAAGTTGCTTAAAGCTTACTTTAAAGTTCCTTGATGTGTGAGACTCTTTTGTTACATCAATTTAAGCAACTGAGTATTTACACTCACAAATACTAGACCTTCGGAGAAACTCGGAGTTAAGGATCCAGGGAACCACCCATCATGGAAAACATCCTTAAACCTACTCGTCTGGACTTGGACCCAAACGCACCAGCAGCTGGCAGGGTATGGAAGCATTGGTACCGTACTTTTGAGAATTTTCTTGATGAATGTAAAGCGAATGCTTCTACTAAACTGAGGATACTTATCAACTATGTGACCCCAACACTGTTTGAATATGTTGATGAATGGGATAATTACGATGAGGTGATCCGGGCACTTAAAAAACTATATGCCAAGACCGCAAATGAGGTCTATGCTAGGCATCTACTGGCCACAGCCCGACAAGGGCCAGGGGAATCGATTAACGAATTCCTTCAAGAACTTCGCAGGCTCAGCGTAGATTGTAACTTTCAGGCAGCCTTGGCTGAGCTGTACCGCGAAGAAATGATTCGTGATGCTTTCATCTGCGGGATTGCCTCTCCATTTATACGCCAGCGTCTACTAGAAAGTAAAACACTTGAGCTACAAAAGGCTTTTGACCTGGCTTGTTCTCTGGATTTGGCAAAGAAAAATGCAGACCTCAATCAGCTGCCCAGATCTCGATCTGCTGCTGTAACTGCAACCAGACGATTCAAGTGGCCTCAGGTGAACCCTATCATGGAGGAATCTAATCCTGATGATACTTCTGATGAAGAAGAGGAGTATGACCCCACTTTAGCAGCCTCTTGGCAATCTAGGAAGGAATGCTTCTTTTGTGGAGATTCTTTTCACCCTAGGAAATTCTGCCCTGCTCGCAATGCGATCTGCAGTCATTGCGATAAAAAGGGACACTTTGCAAAAGTTTGCCAATCAAGAGCCTCTACGAGGGCCTATCCAGCTAAGGCCTACCGAACTGCCCCAATTAGGGCCTATGAAGATGCTCCGGCTAGGACCTATCAAGCTTCCTCTCGAGCTCTCTCCCGAAGAAGCACACCTAGAGTTTCAGCCACTCTCTGTGCAACCATACCAATTACAGCTGCTTGCCCACAGAACCTGTTTCATGCAGCTACAAAAGTTTCATTTAATGGGCATACCTTAGATGCCTTAATTGACTCAGGAAGTACTGATAGTTTCATTAGAGAACAGATTGTTGCGAAATTGAAACTACATATCTTCCCATTGGACCAGGCAATTGCGATGGCTCAGTCATCACTTAATACCAGAATCTCCGGCTTTTGTATTATTGATATGACACTTAATGGTCGCATGTATCCCTCCACCCGACTTTCGGTGCTCAAGGACTTATGTAGTGATCTCATCTTAGGGCTGGATTTTCAAAAACAGCATAAGAAACTCACCATTGAGTTCGGCGGATCCAAACCTGGACTTACTATTTCTAATATACTGTCTAAATTACCATTTTGTGCATTATCAGCAGCTTCACTTGATGAACCCTCATTATTTGCCAGTATTCCTCCTCGATGCAAACCAATAATAACGAAATCGCGGCGCTTTAGTCAGGAAGACCAATCTTTTATTGAGGCTGAAATCTCTCGACTTTTAGCAGAGGATATCATCGAACCATGTTCGTCGCCCTGGCGGGCTCAAATCGTCATCGTCAAGAACCCTCTAAAACCTCACAAACAATGACTATGCATTGATTATTCACAAACCATCAATCAATATACTGACTTGGACGCCTACCCATTGCCACGAATTGATGATATGGTTAATAAACTGGCCGAATACAAAGTGTTCTCAACTTATGATTTAAAAAGTGCCTATCATCAGGTACCCTTGAAGGTCTTAGATAAGCAGTACACGGCCTTTGAGGCTAATGGACGGCTGTACCAATTTCGTCGCCTCCCATTCGGGGTTACTAATGGAGTGGCTGTCTTGCAACGGGCAATGGATGGCCTGGTTAAGCAGGAAAACTTAAGGGACACTTTTCCCTATCTTGATAACATTACTATTGCAGGTCACGATCAACAGGAACACGACGCCAACCTCCAAAAATTTCGGGATGCCCTCCATCACCGTAACTTAACTTTGAATGAATCTAAATCTGTTGAGTCGCAACCGACCATCAACATCCTTGGCTACTGCGTAGGCAATGGTATCATTAAGCCAGACCCAGAAAGACTTCGCCCGCTCCAAGAGCTCCCGTCACCTAAGAATCCGGCTTCTTTACGTCGGGCTCTCGGTCTGTTTGCATACTACGCTAAATGGATTCCTCATTTTTCAGACAAAATCCAACCCTTGCTGCATGCTCGATCATTTCCATTGGAAACAGCGGCTGTTGCAGCCTTTAGCCTTCTCAAAAAACAGTTGGAGAAAGCGGCTCTTCACTCCATCGATGAGAATCTCCCTTTCATAGTCGAATGTGATGCCTCGGAGGTGGCGATCTCGGCTACTCTAAATCAGGAAGGTCGTCCTGTAGCATTTATGTCCAGGACCTTACAAGGTGCCGAGCTACATTATCCTCTGGTTGAGAAGGAAGCCACAGCCATCATAGAGGCGGTACGGAAGTGGAACCATTTCCTAGCTCGCCAGCACTTTACACTAATCACGGACCAGCAATCAGTCGCCTTCATGCTCGATAATCGAAAACGAACCAAAATTAAGAATAATAAAATACAGCTTTGGAGGATGGAACTGGCCTCTTTTGGTTACACCATTCACTATCGACCTGGCAAGGAGAATGTGGCCCCGTATACCCTCACACGAGCATTCGGCTCCACTATGTTGTCCTCTACTCTCATAGATGTCCATAATGGATTGTGTCATCCTGGCGTTACGCGCATGCTACATTTCGTACGATCACGGAATCTCCCTTTTTCTACTGGAGATGTAAAGAAAATGTGCTCAGAATGCCGGCTTTGTGCAGAATTAAAACCTCAGTTCTTCCGCCCCTCAGATGGTATGCTCATACACGCAACCCAACCGATGCAACGACTTAGAATCGATTTTAAGGGCCCAGTACCCTCTTCGACTTGGAACACATATTTGCTCACCATGATTGATGAATATTCACGTTTTCCGTTTGCCTTCCCCTGCTCTAATATGCTGGCATCCACAGTAATCTGCTGCCTTGAGCAGGTATTTTCTCTCTGTGGCATGGCGGCTTACATTCACTCGGATCGGGGTCCATCCTTTATGTCAAGGGAACTCAAGGACTATCTCTCAGAACGGGGAATTGCTACAAGCAAAACGACGCCATATCATCCCATCGGAAATGAGCAGGTAGAGAGGTATAACGGTATCATCTGGAATTCCGTACATCTTGCTTTAAGATCTCGGGGCCTACCAAACCAGCAATGGGAAACAGTGCTTCCGGATGCATTGCACTCTATACGGTCCCTTCTTTCTACAGCCACAAATACTACACCTCATGAGCGGTTCTTTGGATTCCAGCGTCGCTCATCTTATGGGACATCCCTCCCATCATGGCTAACTACTCCTGGACCTGTACTACTCCGAAGATACGTTCGGACGTCTAAAAATGACCCTCTCGTAGATGAGGTCGAACTAACCGATGCCAACCCCACCTATGCATACATACGATATCCCGACGGCCGAGAATCTACCGTATCATTACGGGATCTGGCTCCCTGCCCACCAGGACCTAGTGGGACATTGAGTGATGGTATTTTACCAGGAGCCTCTTGGAACCTACCGGGTACCCCTCTCCAGGATCCTGATCTGACACCAACTAGCTTGGTGCCGGTAGAACCCCGTACTCAAAGTTGCGACCCTCCCAGCACCGCGCACCAAAGTACTGATCCGCCACAGACCAGCTCTGCACCTCCCTCTGAACAGAGACAGACCGACTCTGCACCTATTGGGACTCGTACACGAAGCCATGATCTCCCCGACCCTTCACAGGGTAATCCAGGCCACACAGACTCTGACCAGTGGCCAACAGCATGTAAGCGGACCAGCGACCCTCTACGATGGGAACCCAAACGGGTGCGACTCTTCCTCGTTCGGCGGCTGCGGAATAAAAGGAAGACCACAGCCTTCTAATCTCGCAGGAGGGAAGAATGTGATAATAATAATAACTTCCGGGAAGTTATGTGCACATCACTTCCTGTGAACTGTGAACTCTGTGCATACATCACTTCCTGTGCATACGTCACTTCCTGTGTTTGGACTTGTATAAATACTGTACTGCTCAGTATGGTAAAAGGGCTTCACCTAGAGGCATGGTGAAGACCGCTCTTGTATATAGTTTAATTATAAGTTGCTTAAAGCTTACTTTAAAGTTCCTTGATGTCTGAGACTCTTTTGTTACATCAGGCGCCATCTTAGATTTCCAAGGTGCCAAAGACTGCCAATATCACTGCCTTCGATAATACAATAGAAGACTGGACCACGTATGTGGAAAGAGTCGAAGTATATTGCAAGGCAAACGAAGTAGCCGATGAGAAAAAGGCATCGGTACTACTAAACTTAATGGGCGCAAGAACGTACGGCCTATTGCGGAACCTGATTACTCCAGCCAAACCGATGGCGAAGAGTTTTAACGAAATTGTTGATATCCTACAGGAACACCTAAATCCTACACCGCTGCTGATAGCAGATTTAAATTCCACAGGAGAAATCAGCATAAAGATGAAAGCAATGCTGATTAACTTATGGAACTACGCAAGCTGGGTCAGAGCGATCATAACATGATCGATTTCTCACTCGAAATGGAGAGCGAAGAAATTGACTCAGAGACTAAGGTCCTGAATTTAAACAAGGGGAATTATGATGCCATGAGACGGGAACTGAGTAGGTCTGATTGGACAACGTTCCTGGGAGGACTGGAGGTAGATAAACAATGGCAAACATTTAAAGATAGAATGACAAAATTGCAAAAATTGTTTATACCAATCTGGCATAAAAGGAAATCTAAAAAGGTGACTCAACCGTGGATAACAGGGGAAATTAGAGACAGCATAAAATCCAAAGATAGGGCGTATAAAATAGCCAAAAAAAGCGCCAGAGCGGAAGATTGGGAACAGTTTAAGATAGAGCAAAGGAGGGCAAAGGGCATGATCAAGAGGGGCAAAATAGCTTACGAAAACAAGCTGGCGGAAAATATAAAAACTAACTCCAAAAGCTTTTATAAATATATCAAAAGGAAAAGACTGGTGAAAACCAAAGTTGGTCCATTGCAGTCAGATACGGGGGAATATATAATGGGAAATAAGGAAATGGCAGATCAACTAAATGCATACTTTGGGTCAGTCTTTACGAAGGAAGACACAAAAAACCTCCCTGGGATATCGGGAAAAATAGGGACATTGGCAAAGGAGGAACTGACGCAAATCAATATCTCTAAGGATATGGTGTTAAGGAAGCTAAAGGGATTGAAGGTGGACAAATCCCCAGGGCCTGATAACATGCATCCTAGGGTACTGAAGGAGGTGGCCCTAGAGATAGCGGATGCACTAAGGATGATTTTTCAGAATTCATTAGACTCGGGAACAGTGCCGATGGATTGGAGGGTAGCTAACGTTACCCCACTATTCAAAAAGGGGGGTAGGGAAAAAGCAGGTAATTACAGACCTGTAAGCCTTACATCAGTTGTGGGCAAAATGCTGGAGTCCATCATTAAGGATGAAATAGCGGAGCACTTAGCAAATGGGGACAGGATAGGACAGAGTCAACATGGATTTACAAAGGGTAAATCGTGCTTGACTAATCTATTGGAATTTTTTGAGGGAGTAACTGGTAGAATAGATGGGGGAGAGCCAGTAGATGTGGTGTACCTGGACTTCCAAAAGGCCTTCGATAAGGTCCCACATAAAAGATTAGCATGGAAAATTGAGGCTCATGGGATAAAGGGGAAAGTTTTGGCGTGGATAGGGAACTGGCTGTCAGATAGAAAACAGAGAGTTGGAATAAACGGCTCATTTTCTGAATGGCAGGCAGTAACAAGTGGGGTACCACAGGGATCTGTCCTGGGCCCCCAGCTGTTCACAATTTACATTAATGACCTGGATCAGGGAGTCGGATGCAGCATTTCCAAATTTGCAGACGACACTAAACTAGGAGGGGGGGTGGGCTCAGAGGAAGAGACCAGGAAGCTCCAGAGCGATTTGGACAGACTGGGCGATTGGGCGGATAAATGGCAGATGCACTATAATGTGGACAAGTGCGAAGTTATCCACCTTGGGTGCAGGAACGGGAGGGCAAATTATTATTTAAATGGCAATAGATTGGGAGAGGGGGAAGTACAGAGAGACCTGGGTGTTCTTGTACACCAGTCACTGAAGGCGAGCATGCAGGTGCAACAGGCGGTCAAGAAGGCAAACGGTATGCTGGCCTTCATAGCAAAAGGGTTAGAATACAGGAACAGGGATACCTTGCTGCAGCTGTACAGGGCACTGGTGAGACCACACCTCGAGTACTGTGTACAGTTTTGGTCGCCTCATCTGAGGAAGGATGTTCTTGCCATGGAGGGGGTGCAGCGGCGATTCACCAGGCTGATACCAGGAATGGCGGGAATGACCTATGAGGAGAGACTATGTAGTTTAGGGATGTACACACTGGAGTTTAGAAGATTGAGAGGGGACCTCATAGAAGTGTATAAAATTCTGACAGGTCTAGACAGACTGGATGCAGAAGGAATGTTTCCCTTGGCGGGTGAGAACAGAACTAGAGGACATAATTTAAGGATAAGGGCTAAACCATTTAGGACAGAGATGAGGGGGAATTTCTTCACTCAGAGAGTGGTGAACCTGTGGAACTCATTGCCACAGAGGGCAGTGTACGCCAGCTCATTAAATATATTTAAGAGGGAATTAGATATATTTCTACGGGCAAAAGGGGTTAAGGGTTACGGAGAGAAGGCGGGGACGGGATACTGAATTAAAGGATCAGCCATGATCTCATCGAATGGCGGAGCAGGCACGAAGGGCCGAATGGCCTACTCCTGCTCCTATCTTCTATGTATCTATGTATCTATGTATCAAAGCACTGCCAGTTCGGAGCAGGACTGGCAGATACCCTACAGGACAAATTTGTCTGTGGACTCCTGAGTGAAGGAACCCAGAAGAGGTTACTCCCAGAGAAAGAGCTGACGCTAGATAAGGCTTTCAGCGTGGCAGTATCGTACGAAGCTGCAGCAAGGGGAGCTGCGGAAATACAGCAAAAGCCACAGGAATACGGCACCCACGAAATGACACGGGGATTTGAAAAATGTTATCGCTGCGGCAGAACAACCCATGACCAGAAGGACTGCTGGTCCAAGGACAAAATATGCAGGCAATGCGGAAAGATGGGACACATTGCACGAGTTTGCAGGTCTGGGAAGAAGACCAACGACAACAAAAAGGCTACTAAGGAACAGTACAGGAAAGTACAAAAGATGACGGACAGTAGTTCCGAAGACCAGATGAGTGATAGTGAATCCGGGAACAAGAGACTAAGCTGTCTCAAACTTCACAACGTAATCGCAAAAGAGGATCACCGAACCATTTGGGTCACCCTCACGATAGCAGGGTCCCAAGTCAAAATGGAATTGGATACAGGATCAGCCCTGACCGTCATGAATCGACGAGACTACGAGCGGCTATTCTCACACATACCCTTGAAAGAGACATCCATTGTCTTGAAGACGTATACGGGGCAAAAAGTACACCCCAGAGGGAAAATAAGGGTGCCTGTCGAATACAACGGCAAGGAAATACAGAAATTGTATCTGTATATACTGCAAGATGGTGGACTACCGTTATTGGGACATGAATAGATCAGAAAGATAAGTTTAGACTGGCACTCCATTCAGGCACTGACGGTGGCTGGTAAAAAGGACGACGACGTCACACAAAATCTTAGCTAACACCAAAGAGGTATTTCAACAAGAACTGGGAACTCTTAAAGGCGTAACCGCCTCGATAAAAATAGAAGAGAATGCAATTCACAAGTTTTTCAAAGCAAGACCGGTACCATATGCAATTCGCCCAGCCGTCGAGGCAGAGCTGGAGAATCTGGAGAATGCAGGCGTGTTATCTAAGGTAGACTGGAGCGAGTGGGCGACACCCATCGTTCCTGTCATGAAGAAAACGTTAAAACAATAAGTCTGAGGAGCCAAGGAAGGTTCGCATCTGTGGGGACTTCAAGGTGACGGTGAACCCAGTCCTTCACACAGTACAATATCCTCTCCCGAGGATAGAAGATATTTTCGCCTCACTATCTGGAGGGAAGCGTTTTACAAAAATTGACCTAGCACAAGCATATTTGCAGATGGAGGTTGAAGAATCCTCTAGGAAGTATCTCACGATAAACACTCACAAAGGTCTTTACCAGTATAATCGACTGGTATTCGGAGTAGCATCAGCTCCGGCGATATGGCAAAGAGCGATGGAACAAGTCCTGCAAGGGATTCCGGGAACTCAGTGTTACTTGGACGACATCCTAGTGACAGGTGAAGATGACAGTGAACACCTTGCCAACCTAGAGCAGGTGCTCACTCGACTAAGAGAACATGGGCTACGAGCCAATCGCCCCAAGTGCGAGTTTTTTAAGAAACAGATATCGTATTGTGGCCACGTGATTGATGAAGAGGGGTTACATAAGTCCCCTGACAAAATTGAAGTGGTAGTTAAGGCTCCAGCGCCTGAAAATGTGTCGCAACTGAGGTCATTCCTCGGATTGGTGAATTACTACCATAAGTTTTTGCCGAATTTGTCCACAATTCTGCACCCACTGAACGCCCTACTACAAACTGGAGTAGCATGGAAATGGAGCGATGAATGTAAGCGGGCCTTTCAGAAGAGTAAAGACCTAATCACTTCAAGAGAAGTATTGGCTCACTACAACCCATCACTACCGATAAGACTGGCATGTGATGCGTCTCCCTATGGCATTGGAGCGGTACTGTCACATAAATTCCTTGATGGTTCAGAGAGGCCGATAGCTTTTGCGTCACGCTCGTTAACTTCCGCCGAGCGTAACTACGCCCAGATTGACAGAGAGGCCCTCAGCCTGGTGTGGGGGGTGAAGAAGTTCAATCACTACCTGCACGGTCAGAAATTTACTCTACTAACTGATCATCAACCTCTTGTCTCCATTTTCAACCCTCAGAAGGGCGTCCCGATAATGACAGCACAATGGCTACAGAGGTGGTCCCTTTTCCTAGGGGCACACCAATATGACATCGAGTACAAAGGAACTAAACAGCATGGGAATGCTGATGGATTGTTGCGCCTACCGTTGCCGATGGTGGAAGAAGCACCTACAGTGGATCCAGTGGAGATATTCCACTCGACCATAGTCGAATGTCTACCTGTGATGAATGCAATGATAGAAAAGGAAACACGAAATGACCCGACACTCTCCTGGGTCTATGATTTTACGGTGAAGGGATGGCCAGCACATGGCGAACCACTGTTGCCAGCATTCTCGCCAAGAAGAGAACAGCTGTCAGTGTGCAGAGGAACCTTGATGTGTGGATCCAGAGTAGTAACTCCACCCAAATTGAAGGATAGAGTGCTCAATGAGCTTCATGAGGGTCATCTGGGAGGGGTAAAAATGAAGAACTTAGCCAGAGCGTTTGTGTGGTGGCCGGGAATCGATAGAGAAATCGAAGAGATGACCAAGAGCTGTACAGGATGCCAGAAGATCCAAAACGCCCCACCACAAGATGGGAGTGGTCCTCATCTCCATGGCAAAGGGTGCACATTGATTTTGCTGGTCCATTTATGGACTCGATGTTTTTAATTGCGGTGGATGTACATTCAAAGTGGCCAGAGGTAATAAAAATGTCCTCAACCACCACAGAAAAAACTATCACAGTCTTACGAACCATATTCGCCAGAAATGGGCTGCCTGAACAGATTTGCTCCGACAATGGACCACAGTTTGTGTCTGAAGAGTTCCGGAGGTTCTTAAAGAACAATGGTGTTAAGCATTACACATCCGCCCCATATCATCCAGCCACCAATGGATTGGCTGAGAGGTTCGTTCAAACATTCAAGAAGGCTATCAAAGCAATGTGTAATGAAGACATACCCCTAACAACACAAGGTGGATAACTTCTTGTTTGCCTACCAGAATGCGACACATGCGGTTACCAACCAAACTCCAGCCATGATGTTCTTCAATCGAAGACTACGATGCCGCTTTGATTTGGTTAAGCCAAACATCAGAAGAGATGTGGAGAACAGACAGTTTCAGAATATGAATGAAAGGCCGACCAGGAGTTTTAAGATAGGTCAACCAGTTTTTGCCCGGGACTACCGCACAGAGAAATGGCAGCCAGGAACGATCTGTACACGGCAAGGACCTCTAATGTATACCGTGGATGTTGGAGAGTAAGACGCCATGCTGACCAGATTCTAGAGTCACTGGAAAATGTCAATTCCACACCACGATCCGATACACCTGGTGATGAAACCGAAGTACCAATTGCATCTACCTCAGAATCGGGAATATTGGAAGCAGACGAACCCAACAACGATGTTGATTCCAAATCAACTCTGCCAGAAGAACCTGATACCCCAAAGAGGCGTTATCCAGACAGAATCAGGAAGCCTCCTCAAAGACTGAACTTATAATTGCTTAACTTCAGCTAATGTATATGACAACTGTAATTGTAAATATGTTGTTTAATTATTAATCGAATGTTATGTACTGTTTAGCTAAAAGGGGAGGAATTGTAGTGTATGTACTTTGCAGAAGGAACTATATTCTGCAGCCCCTGTATACTGCAGTACCAGTAGTGACCACCCCTGTATATAAGCCTGTGTAGTAACTTTGCATAGTTAGTTCCAGTTTGTCTCCACTCAGTAAAGACCTGTTATAACCAACTCCTGCAGTCCGTGTCTCAATTATACACGGACATAATATTAACTACCTGTTAACAGGCAGTTAATTGGCACTAATCCCTTGCCGCCTGGTTTTGGCGGGTCCCAGTGCGGGGCGAGTACCCGCCGCCTCTGAAAGTTGCATGGAGTGGGATTTTGGGCGGGATGCTGTCGGGACCCCCGAATTCAGGATTTCCCCCCCCCCCACACGCCTGAAACCCCGCCTGACGGCTCCACGAAAATCGACCCCCACTAAAATACACTCTTGTTTCAAAGCATTAATTGAATAACTGGGCTTGTTCTGGAGACTGAGTAGAGATTGGAAATTAGCCCCAAGTCATTGCACCAAAATAAATCACGTAAATCAGAGATTTATATCAGAAATTTATGGCACATATGATATAATTTCCATGAGATATTCATATTTTGTGCATATGACATGGCAGCTGAGAGCAGAGGCACTGCAAGAAAGAACATTTCATCCTGCCATTACTGAAACTCATCCACAATATGCATGTCAACATACTGCCATTTTAAAATGAATGTTTCAGCCTAATTTTTATCATTTTAATTTGTTGCCTAATATATGCAATAAACAGATTTCATGGTTATAGGCTGTGGGATATCATGTATATCACACTAGTGCTGCTAACTATAAATCATTTCCCAAACCATTTCCAGAATATATCCTCTATTTATTCAACGACTACACCTCAAAATAAGTGGTCTTTCTGTTTTCACTGCACCTCGACATTCCAAATTACGAAATTCCATTTTTCATGGTGTTCAAAGTTTTGAGGCTTGTGGGAATCCACATACAATACCTCAAATGACTTTTGTATCTTCTCAGATGATATACAAATTAAAGTTTATACAGGATATTGAATTATTGGGCGGAGTTTTCAACTCCGACGGGGGCATGAATCGTGCAGTAGCAGATCGGCCGCCCATTATACAGCATTGAAGTGACTGGAAAGGAAAATCAGGTGGGGTGTAAAACAAGCACTGTCCATTATATCCCCGCCAAAGTTGAAAGTTCCACCCAATGGGTGAGATTCTGAAGCCTCCCACCTGGCGCAAACAGGCGATAGCACCCCGAAAATGGTGGGCATGACTTGGCACTCCGTCCTGCCGCCGGCATAGCTGTGCCTCTCGTCCCCAGGGCCAACCCGTCTGTGTCAGGCTGTTGCCTCTTTTAATAAACTAATCGAGGTCCTATGATGTACACAGGACGCCAGTTAGGACAGTCATGGACGAAGCTATTGCCATGCACGCTCTGCCCCATATCAGCTGGTAGTCCAGCCCAAGAGGTGCCCAGCAGGTAAGTTTTCATTTATTTTTGCGGGCCAGGAGGAGCAGAAGTGCATATGTCTAGCAGTTCAAATGTTGTGCCATTTATGTTGAAAATTCAAACAGGGATGACTCATGGCCATCATGGGCCATACTACATTACCCGCAATAAAATTCTAGATAGTTTGTATGCCTAGGAAGAGATGACATGTTTTTGACAATTACTGCATTAAGTGTAAAGATAAATACTGTATTGTATAATAAACTAATCTCAGTTAGATTGACTTGCAATATCAGTGCTTATTCCTGGTTATAAAGGGGGAGAAATTCGGTGGAGCCGCAAACTGGGCACCAAGCTCGCCTAGGCGCCGGAATTAGCGCAGCGATCGGAGCAGTTGCGACCGCCGGAAATTCAGCTTGAACGCCCCAAGAGGGACACGGGGCGAGGCTCGAGGCGCTCCGCGTCCCTCTTAGGGCGCTGAAACTGAATATCGCAGCGCAACGTGCCGCAGCGCCACACGCTGCGGCACAGCGCGCTGCGGTACTGCAGGCCTTCCTCCCATTCTTAAGGGGGAGGGGCCTGCACCAGCGCGATCGGAGATCGCGAGTGCCGGCAAAAGAGCCCGGCACCGAGGAGAAGTGCCGGGCTCTCGGAAAACAGCCGGCATTGCCGCGGGGGGAGATCAGGAGGCCGGGGACGGAGGTGCTGGCAGGCGGCCGCCGAAAAAACGGCCACCCCGCACCTCCACCTTAATTTGCGCCACTGTCGCCACAGGTAGGCCCCGTGAACCTGGCGCGATTTGCGAACGGCGCTACAGAGGCGGGGCGGTAGCAGGGCGCCTGCGCACACCGATGACGTCATCGGTGGCGGCGCAGCGCAACAGGCTAACGCCGCCATTAGCGCCCCAGCTAAATATCGCGGGAGGCGTGGCCAGTGGCGCTAAAGCCACTGAGTGCCCTCTTTAGGCGCTAACTGGTGGCGCAGCCCACCGAATTTCTAGGCCAAAGACATCTTAAAATGCAGGTCATGTACCCTCCAGTGGAAGCTATTAGCTACTACAATTGACTTTTCTTGTTCATATTGTCTATTTAGACACTTCACACAAAATCTTTTCTGTTGTACGGTACATTAGGAATGTTAACTGGCTATAAAAGAGGAAATAAATGCTAAGCTGCAGCTAAATCCTTTCTATGAAGAAACCAAATGTGTAGTTAATTGCTGTATTTAATCAATGGATGGTGCAGTAGATCATCTCTGCCACTGTAAGTAAGTTTGATTGAGGCTAATGTATTACTCGGTTATGATATTCCCGGTTATACCTGGATAACTGTTGCAGTAAGTGTCAATGTGTCATCTCTTCAACAAAAATGGCATTGTATCTGAACCAACACACAGGTAGGAATGCCAAATATGTGTGACCATAGTCAGGTGTGTATAAATGCCAACTTTGGGAGCCTTACACAAATTGTATTATAATTATGTAATGCCACCAGTTCTGTCTACACACCTCTATTTAAAAGCACTGTGTAAAATGATATGCCAACTATTTTACTGGATCAGTAATGTAAATTAATTTACTTTGAACCACAATACTGTTCTTTAAAATGACCTGATAGCAATGCAAGGTGGAAGTTGCCAAAGTGTAGATTTTAGTAAAGGATAATGCACAGTCAGAAGTGTGTAACAGTAACACAGAGAAGTGTTCAGATTACATTCTTCCAGGTTATTATTGCTGCATTGCCGTCTTGAAACACACTCCAGACTGGATTATTGTGAATTTGGAATTGACATTCTCCCTCCTGAGAAATCGGAAAAGAGAGCAAACTTTGAAACATGTTATCAGGACAGTTTGGATTGCTTGGGATTAGGAAATAACTTCTATAGAAAGGCAAAAGCTGTGTGCAAAAGGAAGCTGGCTTAAAAATGTGTACACTAATGTGCCTTTTGTGCTGTGGCCATTATCTGAAGGAGTGGATATTGCAGGTCCATACTGTAAAAAGTTGCAGGACTGGGTAAAAGAATAACCTCTTGCTTTTATGGGGGGTTTTTTGACAAATTTGGCATATTATTTTAATTGGGTACCTTTGCACCTCACATTATTGCCTCCGGGGACGATAAAGGGGCGCTAACCAATTACCGCCCGGGCGCAGCGAGAATATAGCTTCCTGCTAAATTCGGCGGGAGGTTTGCAGTGGTGGTATGGCGTTGCACTCCAATCTCCTTCGCCCGGAGATCGTGACGTCATCGCCGCGCGCATCGCCCAGGTTGCGCCCCGGACTCGAACATCAGTTTCGCCCCATGCAGCATCGCCGGGCAACAACACCGGCAGCTGCAGGAGGCATTCATCGGGAGGCCGGGCGCTTCGGGGGCGATACTTAAAGGCGAGGTGGCCGAGGTAGGGGAAAAATTAATCAAATGCTCGTTTTCTGTTTTCTTTCCTTCTTTCCCCAACGCTCGATCAGCCCGGCACTCTGCTGCAGTGCATCGGGCTGGTCGGACTGGATCAGAGCTGCCGTCGGGGACCAGGTAAGTTGCTTTCCCTTGCAGAACCTGCAGCGATGGCCCTTCCATTGTGCGGCGCTGCTTACCTACTGCCCCACCTGCTGCCTGTTTCGCTCCAGGAAGGAAGTGGAGCACTTGATTAGCACTCCACTTCCTTCCTGGAGTGCAAAACCGAATTTTTTAAAAGTTGAGAAACATTAGCACCTGTCGCTAATTTTTTCAACTTTTAAAAGTTAGCACCCCAAATAGGGCTAAAATGAATTTCTCCCCATTTTACTTTACGACTTCCTAAGAAATAGAATGAAAGAAATTGTTTGACATGCTGGTCAGACTTTGACAGCAACAGAGCCTGGGAAAAAGACTTTAAACTTAAAACTGAAATTAAACTTGATTTTTGTAACTCTGATACTCATATTGTAAGCGTTCCTCCCCTGTCTGGAACGAACTGGTTATCCTGCTATAACCCACTGTCTATCTTTTATTTATAAACATCTGTTCTAAAAATCTGGTAGATATCTTATTATTAAAACCTGACAATTTGTTCTTTTTGGTACAGGTATGGTGACATGGTACCAAAGACCATTGCTGGGAAGATTTTTGGTTCTATCTGCTCTTTGAGTGGTGTGTTGGTTATTGCCTTACCAGTCCCTGTGATTGTCTCAAACTTCAGCCGCATCTACCATCAGAATCAACGGGCAGATAAACGCAAGGCGCAGAAGGTACTGTGCTGCTTAGTTCTCTTCTGGTCAATGTACACCTAGGACTTATTTGTGATGTGTTTGTGGTCGCTCCTCTTTGTACTAGTTGCTGGCACAAAAGTCCTTTTCTGCCGGTAAGTACACCATCAACTGTTACAATAGTTTAATGCTATCAACAAAAGTAGGATGTGCTTCACCACTTTATTTTTTGGGATGAGATAGGTAGAGAGCTTTGTGAGTGCAATCTCTCCAAAAAAATGTTTTTGAATATGAGTAACAACTCCATTTAATCAAATGAAAGGAGCCCATTAAAATAGTAGTCATATTTTCAATTCTTTTGAAACGATTATCAATCGAAAGACTAATGACTGTCATCTCACTATTAGTGGTTGTGGCTCAGGACCCCGATTTACGCGTGGTGGTTCCAACTCAAGGAAAACTAGTTGAATCCTTTGAGTACTGAATGTCTTTTGGATCTTTAAACGTGTGTCATTCACTGCTTTCCAATTTCAGGAGCAGAACTTTCACCTTCAGCGGGGCATAAAAGGAGCAGTAGCGGATTGGCTGCTCATTATACACCCCGCCTGCTGGTCCTTTCAGTTGAAATTGAAAGGTCCTGATACTTAATGTTGCAAAATAGCATTAGAGGTTCCTGCCTAGTTTTTCCATCCATCTCTTTTTTAAGTTTCTCAAGGCCATGGTGCTATTCCTGGCCAAATGGATAGGAAGGTGTTATCCATTGCCAATAAAACTCTGAGTTAGGTGCAGGAACACCCGATTTCCCATAGCACTGGGATGCTGAAACTAACTGTAACACCCTCATTCGGACCAAATTCCTGCATATTGGCTGACTAAAAGCTTGGTCAGAGGTAGGTTTTAAGAAATGTCTTAAAGGAGGAGAGAAAGGTGGAGAGGCAGGGAGCTTTGGGGAGGCAAATACCAGAGCTAAGGACTTAAACGACCGAAGGCATTGCCTCCAACGATGAGCAAAGGATGTGGGAGATGCGCAAGAGGCCAGAGTTGGAAGAAAGCAGAGTTCTCGGAGATGGGCCATGGAGGGATTTGAGCTTTGGATGAGCTCGAGTTTTTGGAGGGTGGAAGATGGGAGGCCGGTCAGGAGAGCATTGGAATAGTCGAGTCTGGAGGTAAGAAAATCATGGATGAAGATTTCAGCAGCAGATGGACTAAGGCAGGGGCGGAGACGGGTGATGTTATGGAGGTGGAAGTAAGTGATCTTTGTGATGGAGAACATATGTCAGAAGCTCAGCTCAGGGTTAAATAGGACACCAAGGTCATGAACAGCCTGGTTCAGACTGAAACAGTGACCAGGGAGGGGAATGGAATCGGTGGTGAGGGAATGGAGTTTGTGGCGGGTGCCGAAGGCTTATGGTTTTGGTCTTCCTAATGTTTAATTGGAGGAAATTTCAGATCATCCAGGACTGGATGCCAGACAAGCAGTCTGACAACACAGAGGCAGTGGAGGGGTCGAGAGAGGTACGGCATTCCATGTCTTAACAGCCCTTTGTATAATTAAAAACTCTTAACTTCTCTCTTCGTTCTTTTTGTGATGATCTTAAATTTATGCACTCAAGTTATAAACTCACCAGGTCACCAGGGATAACTCCCCTGCCCTTCTTCAAAATAGTGCCATGGGACCTTTTAATTCCACCTGAGAGGGCAGACGGGGTCTCGGTTTAACGTCTCAACCGAAAGCCGGCACCTCTGACAGTGCAGTACTATTTTACCCTATTTATCTTATCAAAACCTTTCATAATTTTGAACATCCCTATCAGATCTCCTCTTAACCTTCTCTGATCTAATACAAAAAAGAGCCTCAGTTTCTCTAGACTCCTCTGATAACTAAAGTCTCTCATCCTTGATATCACCTTAGTAAATCCCTTCTATACTTGTTCTGGACCGATGGACATTATGTGACATTCTGGACATTTTTACATGCAATAGCACCCTCTGGTGGCGGTTATTGTGTTAACAGTTTGTATGCTGAAAAGGTCATCTGTTCCTTTCTTCCTGTGTGAGGTCATTTGACCTCTGTTCCTTTCTTCCTGTGAGAGGTCATTTGACCTTCCTACCTTTCTTCCTGTTGACCTCAGGAAGCAGTTTTGCCAGGAAGAACCTGACTTGAGTAATGGAGAATCTGCCATGAGAGGTTCCATTTACAATCCAGTGTAATCTGATTTCATATGTTAGGCCAAGCGCAATATCTGTGAGTATCTTTGGTTCTTAGCATAATAGCAATGTTGTCAGAGTAATATTTTGATGATACTATGTTTATAAAAGGTTAATATTTGATAGTTATAGAAGTTAGTCCAAATGTTAGTTAGTTATACAATTAGTCTATTCTACTGTTGTAAATATGTTTATATCTTATGTAATATCGAATGTATAGTACTCAGTTTATGTACAAAACATACTTTGTCTTTGTTTACAGTTTCACAAATTTGTTCAAGTAAAGGCTTCAAAAGGCAAAAGGCTTCAGAAGAATTATTTTGAATGAGTGTTTAACTTGCTGGATAGCTAGATAGGAGCAAGTCTAGCGCAGCCAGTACAATACTGTTTCCAAGACATTAATGTTCTTGCTAAAGTAGGGCACCTAAAACTGGACACAATAGGCCATATTTTGCGACCCCCACGGGTGCGTATGAGGTGTGTACGTGCCCGTAGGGACCGTGCAAGTTCCGGGTTCAGGCATACGAAGCGCATGCACAGAAACCCGGCACATGAGATATGTCAAGAATTAGCTTGACAGATGCTCTGCATCCACAGGAGATGGGCCTCTGCGGGTGGAGAGTTGCGCTATTTGCACAACTTCTGCCCGGTGAATGCCTGTCAAATTCTTCAAGCTGGTAAAAGCAAGTGTAAGACCTGCTTTTACCAGCAAAAGAGTTTTAAAAAATAGAAAAATAAAATGTTATCGCTCATTTATAAATTAATAATACTCTTCAAAAAGGTAAGTTTATTTTTAGCCCCGTAAAAAGATTTAATTTTTTTTTTCAAAAAATAAAACTTTTGTTTAAAATATTTAATTAAACGGCATTTTAATTCATTTTAAATATATAATTTTAAAAAATTATTTCATGTGTTGGTGTATTTTTTAAGTGATCCCCATTCATACTGTCAAAAGTATGAATGGGGATTCCCTTCTTTTATTGTTTGGGCCGGCCCACGTGATCCCAGGAGCGCCTATGAACTGCTTGTGCCCCTGGGATACGTGGGGCTTTGCCCGCGTGGACCCGGAGAGGCCCAGGATCGCAAGCCACCGTACCTCCCGGGTCACCAGCTACTTTCGTAGACATTTTGCAGGTCGGAGGCGTCCGCCCGCGGGAAGTCTCTGATCGCAAATGTTGGCCCAATACTCCAACTATCCTTGTCTATGTGGATCAATGCCATACTACTATGCAATGTACTTATTCACTGAGTTATCAGGGCAACTCCCTTTTAGGATTTCTTAATTCATGATATTGTTGAAATTAACTGGCTATCATATCTCGTTCAAAATTCTAGCTTTATTTGGATTATTCATGGATGAAAATGTTATAAATTATAATGATTGTAATGCAGTAAAATATAACTATTTAAAGCACCAGACCAATATTTCTGTTTGCACGGAAATGGTCCCCAGCAAGGTGTCAGGAATGGGGGATGGATCGGGAAAATCCACAATCAGTGGGAGATGCCCGGAGCAGAGGAGGCCCACAAGGAACCTTTAACAAGTAAGACAAAATGAATTTACCTGGGCCACCTGTGGCCAGGATGCTGCCTACCGCCAGCTCTTGCTGGTGAGTCAGAGAATGTCCAGCTATTAGTCTCCCGATGACATAATTGGGACGCAACTTCACCATTTAAATTAGAGCCCCAGTCCTCTGTAGCGGGTGGCCTTTCTGTCCCTGTTCAGGGAAGTTAAGGTGGGGGATGGCGGGGATGCATCGGGAACATGCCATGAATTAAAATTAAGCATCAAGATTTCCTCTTCTTCCCATTATAGCTCTGAGTAGAAGGTTTTAAAGAAGCGGATCCAGTCACTCATATCAATATTCGAACATTGCTGTCTCAGAGTTCGTATCTTTTCCTCTTGCCAGGCTATTACTAAGGTACTATTCCCTTGGAAGATCACATCAAAACTTGATGCTGTAAAAACTCTCAAAGTGAGCTCAGTTCCTGTCCAACTGTAGCCATTGCAAACAGAATTAATTGAATGGCTCATAGTATTTCAGCCTTTCTGGCAAGTTCAACATTTATTTGTGCTGCCTCCAAAATCTAATTTAAGCAGAGATTAGCACATGTAGTTATTAATGCAAAGAGTTGAAACATTTTTTCATTTTGGAAGAATTTTCTGTTTATGCTATGCTCAGTGGAGGCTGTTGATGGAGTAGACTCAAAAGAACAAGATACAGACATAATATAATCTGAAGCAAGGTATATGTGCCTCTTTCATCCATTTTTCGAGAGGATAGGTTGGGCTGGTCATATCTGTTCTCATTCAGTCTGTAACAGCATTGTAAGTGACAAAATTCAGGAGCTTGTTGCACACTATTTAACTGAAACTTCAGTTGGTAGAGTGAAACATTGAAGGTAAAATGTAAAAGATAAATCTGCCACTGGTAGCTCAGTGAGTAAAAGCACTGCCTGCTGAGCCATACAGACTTGGAAACTCCCAAGGGAACACTAAAACACAGGTGCATATACTCACCACTTTTCACAATGAATCACTGGATGGTGATCGGGAACAGAAACCCTATCTATTTTTTCCTGCTCTA
Source organism: Somniosus microcephalus (assembly GCF_052327205.1). NCBI lineage: Eukaryota > Metazoa > Chordata > Chondrichthyes > Squaliformes > Somniosidae > Somniosus > Somniosus microcephalus. The sequence continues at coordinate 70,053,162 of NC_141002.1, forward strand.
GCCCAGAGACATTGAGGTCAATTGTAAGGTCCCACCAGCTGCGCCAAGCCAGCTAAGATGAGTTAATTCAGCAGAGACCAAAGATTAACCTGGGAATTTCCTAGTCTGCATGGTTCCTAGCACGCAGAGCACTCACTGACTGAGCTACCAGTGACAGATTTGTTTGAAGTTTTACCTTCAATATTTTACTTTGGTTATTTATAGCAATAGTTGAGGACTCAGGAATGCATTTAAAGCTGAAATAGGTCATAAGAGAAAAGTTTTAGACATATCCTTCATCAGAACTGCCATAATCATACTGAACAACCCCCTATTATACAGTTCTCCAACCTGACTGCGGCAGTTCTGATGAAGGGTTGCACCCAAACTATTAACCTATCTTTTTTCAGATCCTGGTCAACCTGCTGTGCATTTCTAGCATTTTCTGCTTTTATTTCAGATTTACAGCTTTTTTATGGTTTTCCTTTTACCCATATGGTGAAAGAAGTTACTTATACGTCATTTATTTCTTTTTAGCAACACTCAGCCCAGAATGATGAGATTAAATTCTCCTCTTTGTGGGCCGTAAGGGTCCTATGAGAAATAAATTGAGGCAATCTCAGATAAACTGCTTTTAACTCCTTTTGGAACTGAATCGCAATCTTGTTCTAGGGAGGTGCAAACTGATCTTTGAAGGTAGGAGCCCCTTTTATGTTTTTAATAATACCCAAACTGTACTTGGAACTCAAGGCCAAGCAGGCATTTGAGGTGTAAACTTGGCAATATTCCTTGTTCTGATGATAGCAAGCAACAAATAACAGGTATTTAAAGAAAATGATTGGTTATGTATTGGTCGGTAGTTTACTGTTTGGGTGCTCATTAACATCTGCACCACAAATTTATCCAGTTCATTATTTCTCTGTCTAGGTATTCTTAGACCTTAAAAACTTAGCTTTCAGAATTTCTAATATCCTACTTAATTTATGTCAAAGTAATCTCTGAAACTGCCAGTGTATTTGTTTTACTGGTCCAGTCACATGATGGCGAAAGTATCTTCATAAAAAAAAATTAAAAAAATTAAACTCTTCAGAGTAAAATGTTTCTTTTTACTCATAGAGCTGCCTGAACAGGTTAAATCCCTAGAAATATTTTCTTGCAAAGGCCTCCTGTATCACAAGCCTGAGGATCACTTTGGAGTACTTGCCTGGAGGTTCAAAAACCTAGGCTGCCACTCTAGTGCAGTACTGAGGGAGTGCTGCACTGTCAGAGGTGCCATCTTTCAGATGAGACGTTAAACCATCTGTCCTCTAAGGTGGATGTAAAAGATCCCATGGCACTATTTCGAAGAGGAGCAGGGGAGTTCTCCCCGGTGTCCTGGCTAATATTTATCCCTCAATCAACATCACTAAAACAGATTATCTGGTCATTATCACATTGCTGTTGTGTACAAAATTGGCTGCCGCGTTTCCTACATTACAACAGTGACTACACTTCAAAAATACACCATTGGCTGTAAAGCACTTTGGAACATCCTGAGGTCGTGAAAGGCCTGTCTTTTTTTCTTTATTTTCAATTATTGAGTTGACTTTGATGTCTTTTTTTGTTGCAAATGCTTCGGGTCTCTCTGATAAGCTGCAGTCCAGGGCCTAGATTTTCAGTATAGACAGTTTTGGGGCGCTAACCTTAGCGCCCGCCCGCAGTTAGCGCCCGCCCCAAAGTAGCGCCCCGTTGCCGGAAATTCAGTGGCTTCGCCCTAAGAGGTTGGTGGAGCGCTAAAAGAGGCGTTCCACTACTATCTTTAGGCGCTAAGCCGGCGGTGCAGAGCGCAGCGCCCGAGCTCGGGCGCAGCGCACGGCAGACACTCTGGTGCCAGTGAGCTCTTAAAGGGGAAGGGTGCATGTGTTTTTTTCAAAGGCACAGTCTGGGGGGGAAAGGTCAAGAGAGAAGAGGAGGAGGAGGAGGAGGAGGACGGAAACATAAATACACCGTTCACAACAACACACTGGAGCCTTCCACACAACACATGCAGAGTGCCTGTTATAGTGCAGGAGGAGCGCCCTTTAATTTGCGCTCCCCAGGGTGTGTTGCGTTCCATTTTACGAACGCTCTGGACGCCAGCCGCACAATGGGGCGGTCCGACTGAAGTTTGGATTCGGGGCGGCCAAAGGGCGTTGCACGAGGATGTGACGTCATTTTCTGCGCGCGCATCCGGGCGGCCGCTAAACTTTGCGCCGGCGCTAACGGGCAACTTAATTTGGGGCGGAGCGCAAACTGCGCTGCGCCCGGGCACTACACGCATAGCGCCCGAAAATCACTTCTCTTAAGGCGCTAATTGCTGGCGCAAGCAACTGAAAATCTAGCCCCAGGTCCTTTAAATGAGGGGTTGGGAGGAGCATACCTGCTCCTACCGGCTCCACATTTAGGTAAGTTGGTTACCTTCTTGGTTGACAGGCGTTGAGTAGGGCTGGTTTCCCTGAGCGCAGCCTATGAAGCACCTTGGGTCGTTTTACTACATTAAAGGCCCTGTAATCCTGGTATGCAAGGGGAACAATTTTTTCCTCTATATGCAGTGAGTAAGTTAAACACTGGGATTGAATTCCTATTGGAATTCTCCCGTTCATCTGCTGTGAAGTTACAGCGGATGGCCAGGAGAACAACTGCAGAAATTCAACCTCTAGTTGTTTATTTTTCGGAAACCAATTAAAAATATTTACTTCACTGTCTCTGAGCATCCTCACACAAACTCCTTTCCAAATCATTTCATTGGAAATGTACTGTACAACACTTCCCCACTCCAACACCCCATCTTGCAGCATTATAACCTCCAGCTCACATTGCCACAGGAGATCTGCTAATGTTTATATAATTTCAGTTTTCACACCAGTAATTAACATTCTGTAGTAGAATAAAAGAAAAGGTTAAAAAATAAGCATTTGCAAAAGGGCCATATGATCAATGTCAGTAAGTGTGAGGTGGTGGATTTTGGTTAAAAAATACAAGCTCAGTGCCGTGGACCATAGGAATTTAGAACAGAGAGCAGACAAAACTTATTTACACGGAGTTGTTACAAATATTGACCATTCTAAATTGATAGACAATTATTTTGACACCAGCTTTATTATGAAACCTGACCTTTATCCTTTTAGGACCATATATTTTTTTTAATTTGCCATTAGGAAGTTTGACAATGAATAGCAGTTAAGTATTTTTTAATGATTATTAAATGTCTCAGGTACTAGAAAATATAGTATCTATCTACTCTTTCTGTGAAGTGTTTTCAGAATCTATCGAGGGGCCATATGGCCTACTCCTGCTCCTATTTCTTATGTTCCACTTGAATTTTGAATTCCTGCCTGCGATATCACAGTTGTCCTACAGTGCTCTATGAAGCAGGAAAAGTTTAGAGTGGATAAAATAGATTTCTTCAATTATACTTCATCACAGGTGCAAGAATATTGCTGAAACCAGTCAGTGTGAACGAAGTGTCAGGCAGATAGGAAAGTAGTTACAGTAAATCACTGGTTAGGCCTCAGCTGGAGTATTGTGGACAATTCTAGGTATCACACTTCAGGAAAGATGTAAAGGCCTTAGAAAGGGTACAGAAGAGGTTTACCAGGATGCTACCAGGGATGAAGGACTTCAGTTATGAGTGTAGATTGGAAAGGTTAGGACTGTTCTCCAAGGAACAGAAACGGTTAAGAGGTGACCTAATAGAGGTTTTCAAGATGATGAGAGGTTTTGATAGAATAGATAGAGAAAAACTATTCCCTCTGGCGAGTGGGTTAATAACCAGAGGTCATAGATTTAACATCATTGGCAAGAGATCTAGAGGGGAGATGAGGAAAAATCTTCGCACTCAGAGAGTTGTCGGGATCTGGAACGCTCTACTTCAAAAAGGTGGAGGAAGCTGATTCCATAAGCAATTTTAAAAGGGAGTTACACAGGTACTTGAGGATGACGAACTTACAGGGTTACGGACAAAATGCAACGGGGGCGGGGGTGGAGAGGACTAAGCACAACTGCTCTTTCAAAGAGCCAGCATAGGCACGACGGACCGAATGGCCTCCTTCTGAGCTGTAAGCTTCCATGATGATTCTATGTCCAAGCACAGGTTATACTTGCATTGCTTCACCAAGATATTAAAAATTTATATTAGCAGAGTTTATATAAATACCATGAATTTCTTCAACATCTTTCATGATGCTTTGTCAAGTTCAATCTAATAACATTGCTTTCATCTAATGCGATGTATTATGGAATAAGATCACATCTTTCTAATGGTTTTGTTACCTTATAAAATATTTGAACTTTTTGCCCTATATATTGTGTGATGTTTGTCTTGAGTGAAAACTAAAACTAACCATTGACAGCAGAAAAATTGTAACTGCCCAGTGGTGCTACATGCTTATCACAGGAGGAGCAAAACCTGAGAAATATTTAATAAAGCTGAGTGTGTGATTGAAATACATTGTTACTTTATTAACCAATAACATATGAGGGACAAAGTTCTACAGAACATTGTTTTAATTGGCTTCATATCAAAATAAATCCTTTGATAAACTATGCAGTAGTGCTCAATTGACTGACCTTATTTTCCCTTTGGTTATTTATGCGAATAAATAACATTTATTTACACTAAGTTTTAGTTAGACAGTAAAACAAGAAACCATGTCAAAATTCTTTGCCAAAATATTTGATTAAATATAGTGCCCAAGGTAACAGCAATTCAGGTGTTGTCTGCATACTCGAGTCTACAGTGGCAGTGATTAGAATACTAAATAAGCATGTGCATACAGATGTATTTAATTTTAAACACAAAATGCTGTATTATCTTTAGATGGTTCACAAAGCAAATGTGATTCCGTTTTAAACTATGCATGTTTTTTTTCTGTTATGTAAAGTGATGATACCTTCCCAAGCTATTTCTCAATCTGATTTTCCCATATAGTATTTGAATTGGCTGTGTGATATAAATAACCAGTTGAGGTAAGTGCAGCTTCAGGTTTTTATTCAGCACAGGTGTGGCAGCAGAAAAACATGAAACTATATTACAGTCCAAAACTAGGGGCCATAAATACAGAATGGTCACTAATAAATCCAGTAAGGAATTCAGGAGAAACTTCCTTACTCAGAGAGTGGTGAGAGTGTGGAACTCGCTACCACATGGAGTGGTTGAGGCGAATAGCAGATGCATTTAAGGGGAAGCTAGATAATGAGGGAGAAAGGAATAGAATGATATGTTGATAGGGTGGGAGGAGGCTCGTGTGGAGCATAGACACCGGCATAGACCTCTTAGGTCTGAATGGCGTGTTTCTGTGCTGTATAATTCTATTACATCAATTTTACAGCACAGAAAAAGGCCATTTGGCCCAACTGGTCCATGCTGGTGTTTATGCTCCATACAAGCCTCTTCCCACCCCCTCTTCATCTCACCCTATCAGCGTATCCTTTTTTTACGTTCTTCCTCATGTGTTTATCTAGCTTCCCCTTAAATGCATCTATGCTATTCGCCTCAACCACTCCCTTCAGACAGAAAGTGGGGGAATGTGTGGTACAGACTGCTCAGGGAAATAGTGGAGGTGGATAGTGCAGATTATATATTGTAAAACTAGCTGAAGTGCCCGGCGGTGCAGAGGCTTTTTCGAGGGCATGTTGTTGTTGGAAGAGAGAGAGAGAGAGAGCGACTGGGGGGGGGGGAGGGAGGGCAGGGGGCGGGGGGGAAGGGAGGGCGGGGGGGAAGGGAAGGGGGGAGGGGGGAAGGGAAGGGGGGGGAGAGGGGGGGAAGGGAAGGGGGGTGGGGGGGAGGGAGGGGAGGGAGGGGCGGGGGGGAGGGAGGGGAGGGGGGAAGGGAGGGCGGGGGGGAAGGTAAGGGGGGAAGGGGAGGGGGCGGGGGGGGAGAGAGGGGAGGGGGGCGCAGGGGGGGGAGGGAGGGGAGGGAGGGCGGCCCCCCCCGAGGGTCGCGGCCCCCCCGTGGGTCACGCCCCCCCGCCCCGAGGGTCGCGGCCCCCCCGAGGGTCGCGGCCCCCCCCCGTGGGTCGCGCCCCCCCCCCGAGGTGAAGACCGCCGATTGCGGCTGTACGAGACGGCCGGGGGGCCGGTTGCCAGGGTGACGCTTGGCGGCCCCCCCCCGAGGGTCGCGGCCCTCCCCGAGGGTCGCGCCCCCCCCCCCCCGCCGAGGTGAAGACCGGCGATTGCGGCTGTGCGAGACGGCCGGGGGGCCGGTTGCCAGGGTGACGCTTGACGCTCAGCAAGTCCCGCCCCCCGGCCGAGCCAGAGAGAGACGCCGCGTCTCAGCTCCTGCTGCGCGCGCACCCTAGCGGCGCTGGGCTGAGGCTCGGCCCTCCAGCCTTCGAGTGGGGCCGGGAGGTGCCTAGCTCGGGCGTGGGTGCGAAGGAGAAGCCGAGGCTTCGAGGCCTACCTGGAAAAACGGGGAAAGGTAGGAAAATTAATGAGATTAGATAAGTTAATTCGTTTCTAAATCATTTTTTTAAAAAACAATATGTGTTTTAAAAGCAACGTTTTTTTTAAAGACGCAGAAAGCGGGAAAAAGAAAGGAAAAGTTTGGAATCAAGATGGCGGCGACTCACCTCGGTTCAGAGCGATAAGGCCCGCCAACACACGCACCAATTGGCCCGGCCGCACGCGGAAGCAAGCCGCCGTACGATTGGTCAACCTCGAGGTCACTCTGTCGCTAATGAGCGGATAATGAGATGCTAATGAGCGGAACGTTGAAGGTTTTTCGGATACCGCGGGCGCGATTTTAGCCCGGCCGAAACGTAAATACGCTTAAAACCGTCTCGGAAACGTAAGCTTTCTTTGGAGGTAACGCGCGCGTTGGTACACCCTGTAACTTTCGAGCGCATACCCGACAGACGCACATGCGATGACAGACAGAATGACAGACAGAAGTACCGATTTATTTATATATATAGACTAGCTGAAGTGCCCGGCGGTGCCGAGGCTTTTTCGAGGGAATGTTGTTGTTGGAAGAGAGAGAGAGAGAGCGACTGGGGGGAAGAGAGAGAGCGACTGGGGGGAAGAGAGGGAGGGGAGGGGAGGAGGGGAGGGGAGGGGGGGGGAGGGGGAGGGGGGGGTGGGGAAGGGAGGGCGGGGGGGAAGAGGGCGGGGGGAAGGGAGGGGGGAAGGGAGGGCGGGGGGGAAGGGAGGGGGGAGGGTGGGGGGGAGGGGGGAGGGAGGGGGGGGAGGGCGGGAGGGGAGGGAGGGCGGGGGGCCCCCCCGAGGGTCGCGGCCCCCCCCCGAGGGTCGCGGCCCCCCGAGGGTCGCGGCCCCCCCCCCTGAGGGTCGCGGCCTCCCCCCCGAGGTGAAGACCGCCGATTGCGCGCGCAGCAGGAGCAGCTGAGACGCGGCGTCTCCCTCTGGCTCGGCCGGCGGGCCCGGTTGCCAGGGTAACCGTGATGCTGACCAAGCCCCGCCCCCCCGGCCGAGCCAGAGAGAGAGACGCCGCGTCTCAGCTGCTCCTGCTGCGCGCGCGGCCCCCCCCCCGAGGGTCGCGGCCCCCCCCTCCGAGGGTCGCGCCCCCCCCCCCCGAGGTGAAGACCGCCGATTGCGGCTGTGCAAGACGGCCGGCGGGGCCGGTTGCCAGGGTAACCGTCGACGCTCAGCAAGCCCCACCCCCCGGCCGAGCCAGAGAGAGACGCCGCGTCTCAGCTCCTGCTGTGCGCGCACCCTAGCAGCGCTGGGCTGAGGCTCGGCCCTCCAGCCTTCGAGTGGGGCCGGGAGGTGCCTAGCTCGGGCGTGGGTGCGGAGGAGACGCCGAGGCTTCTAGGCCTACCTGGAAAAACGGGGAAAGGTAGGAAAATTAATTAGATTAGATAAGTTAATTACTTTCTAAATCATTTTTTTTTTAAACAATATGTGTTTTAAAAGCAACGTTTTTTTTTAAGACGCAGAAAGCGGAAAAAAGAAAGGAAAAGTTTGGAATCAAGATGGCGGCGACTCACCTCGGTTCAGAACGATATGGCCCGGACACACACGCACCGATTGGCCCGGCGGCACACGCCAGCAACCCGGCGTACGATTGGTCGAGCTCGAGGTCACTCTGTCGCTAATGAGCGGATAATGAGATGCTAATGAGCGGAACGTTGAAGGTTTTTGGCATACCGCGGGCGCGATTTTAGCCCGGCCGAAACGTAAATACGCTTAAAACCGTCTCGGAAGCGTAAGCTTTCTTTGGAGGTAACGCGCGCGTAGGTACGCCCTGTAACTTTCGAGCGCATAGCCCGACAGACGCACACGCGATGACAGACAGAATGACAGAATGACAGACAGACAGACAGACAGATGTACCGATTTATATATATAGATAAGCAATTGAGGGGTGCAAGAGAGTGTAGTGTTGGAATTGTTGAAATATGAACTCGCAAATATGCAAATCAAGTAATTTAAAACAAGTTGGGGGAGAAATTGGGTATAGCCCCGCTTGGGGCGCTAGAATTGGCGCTGCACAAAATGTATCGCCAGGCGCAACTTATTGCCACCTCGAGCGATATTGGGTTGCATCACCCCTGAAGGAGATTGCGGCGTAAAATCAGGCGCTGCACGGGACTCCTAAGGCGCTAACCTGGCGGCGCTACTCAATATCTGGGCGGACGGGCGCAGCGCAGGTGCTGTCAATAATCGATGACCACGAGACATGCTGGCACCGGCCAGCTCTTAAAGGGGCGGGTCATTTAGGTTCAGGAGCCACACTCATCGCCCTGTAGGCCTCAAAATCAGCGCTGTGCATTCTGAGGCGTTACAAACTTTGACCAGATGGAGAGGGTGAGGCAGAGAGCGGAGCGCTTTACCGAGAGGGCATTGGATGCTTTGGTTGGCGCAGTGGAGCGCCGGCGAGCAGTGCTGTACCCTGACAATGGCAGGAGGCCTCATCAGAATGAATACCGCAGAGCTTGGAGGGAAGTTTGTCGAAGAGTCAACTCCAGCAGCGTGGCGCCCAGGATTCCTGTGCAATGCAGGAAGAAGTTCAACGATCTCACTCGGGTTATTAGGGTGAGTGGCTTTTTGGCAATCTTCTTCATCCCTCCATCTGCACCTGACTTTATAGCCAGAGGGTGCGCGATGCCCCAATGGCCATCTGTCAGCCAGCACCCATGGCCCTTTCTGGGAACGCACACGCACATTCAACTCAGGGCATACTGTAAGGGCTGATCCACCATGGGGGGCATGAGATGACAACTCAGGGCACACTGTAAGGGCTGATCCACCATGGGGGGCATGAGATGACAACTCAGGGCACACTTTTTCATAACTTCCTGTCCTGCAGGCCAAGCTGGCCAGGAACCGGAGGGAACAGATTCGTACTGGAGGAGGCCCTCCTCAGCTGCAGATACTGACGGACCTGGAGGAGAGAGTCCACCAGATTGTTGGAGGCCAGATGAGTGGTCCTGTCACCACTGGAGCTGCCGACCCCATTGTGCACAGCGATGGTAAGGTCATCACCTTTTTGAACTGTCTCCTTCCACTTGTTCCCCCCACCAGCATGCTTTTTCACTCTGGACCCATGTCAGAGCATTGCAGCACTCTTGCATCCCTTGCTGCCACCCTGTCCTTTCGCTAAAGCCACTCTTCAACCTCCCTGCTTTCAGATGCTGCATCACCAGCTCGGGAGCCGGGCCCTCAAGCTGCCAGGGACACTGACTCCGGAGGCGAGGAGCAGGAGGAAGCCGGACCATCCGTGCCACCCTCAGGCGAGCCAGCCCATCTGCAGACTGGGGATAGTGCTTCCCTGGAAGGGAGCGGGGGGGATGGCTCTGAGGAGGAACCAGTTGCAGGAACCAGCGGGCTCCAGCAACGCAAGGGGAGTAGGGAAGCTCGGGAACCGTCTCCCCGGAGAGCGCGTCAGGCCACGATGACTGCTGCACAGAGCGCAGAAGAGGTGCGTTCCCTCGCAGAAATGAGCGCACAGGCTCGACTCGGGCACACTGAGCTGATGGCTGCAGTGGCAAGGATGCCTGAATCCATCGAGACACTGGCAAGGATTGTGCAAGACTTTGGGGCAGCACAGGCGAGGAGTACACAAGACTTCGGGGCAGCACAGGAAAGGAGTGCCCAGGGCTTCGGTGCATCACTGGAAAGGACTGTCCAGGGCTTCGGTGCATCACTGGAAAGGACTGTCCAGGGCTTGACCGAAGCACTGGCACCTGCCACGCAAGTGCTGAGTGCTGCCACGCAGTCCCTCGCTGGCCTCATGCAGAGGCAGATTGAGGCCACACAAGCACTGACTGCTGCCACCCTCAATGGATCAGGCAGGATTACCTGGGGCCCTTGCAACACCACAGCAGGCCAGCAATCTGTGGACCAGCCGATTGGTGCGCATGCTGCGGTGCTGCCCCGTCAGAGTGCAAGTGTGTCGGCCGACCACGGAGCAGGTGTCCACTCTCAGGATGTCAGCATTCCTGAAGCCAACGCTGGCACGTCTCCACTGCAGCTGCCATCACCTGCAGGGCAGACTGCTTCCACCCATGCCCATTTAGAGCAGTCAGCATCCGGCCCCTCCAAGCCCAGAGTCCGCCCAGGCCGTCCCTCAGGGGCATCTGCGCTTTCGGACAGTCAGCAGGCGTCCCCCAGCCTTCATGCAGCCACTGGGGTCCCATTACGGAGGAGTTGCAGGGAGGGAAGGGGCCGTTCTCGCAAGAGAAGTTGATCACCATCAAAGGGGAAAGAGCAGAAGGTGCTGCTGAGACGTCCTATTTCTAGAAATCAAGGCCGTGGATGTTGTTCTGAATGTTAGTCATGTTTTGGATAGTCTCCCGGGTGTGCGAGCCACTTGGTCTGAATGTTAGTCATGTTTTGGATAGTCTCCCGGGTGTGCGACACACTTATGTGTTAGTTTGTTAGTTAAGATTTCTGTTGCCATTGCTTTGTCATGTTGGAAGGAAGCACATTTTTCAAAATAAATAATTTTATTGTCATTGGCCATTTCTGCTATTTTCAATCATTCTGGCCTTCATAGGCTTTGGGTTATCCGAATGGTTAGAACCGACTCCTTATCAGCCTCTGACGGACGGCCCTTCCAGTTTCTCGGACCCTCCCGTCTTGGTCCTCCTCCTGCTCCTCCTCCTCCTCCTCCTCTGCTGGTCCTTCAATGTCTGCTGGCATTGGCTGGGTGCGCAGGGTGGTGAGGTTATGGAGCATGCAGCAGACAACGACGAAGTGGGAGACTCGCTCTGGTGAGTACTGCAAGGCGCCTCCTGAATGGTCCAAACAGCGGAACCGCTGCTTCAGCACGCCAATTGTGTGCTCCACAATGTTCCTCGTCGCCTGATGGCTGACGTTGTAGTGCTCTTCAGCAGGGGTGCTGGGCGTACGGAGCGGGGTCATCAGCCATGGGCACAGAGGATAGCCCTTGTCGCCGAGAAGCCAGCCTTCTGGGTGAGCCGGGGCCTCGAAAAGGTCAGCGACTGAAGTCTGGCGCAGGATGAATGCGTCGTGGCTGCTGCCTGGGAACTGAGCATTGACCGCCAGGATCAGCTGCCGGTGGTCACAGACCAGCTGCACATTCAAGGAGTGGAACCCCTTGCGGTTGCGGAACTCCTCAGGATTCAAAACAGGCGCCCGCAAAGCCACGTGCGTGCAGTCAATGGCGCCCTGCACCATGGGGAAGTCCGCTATTGCCGCGAAGCCCTCTGCGCGCTCCCGCTGCTTCTCTGGTGTCACATTGAAGGAGATGTACTGCTGCCGCCTTTTAAACAGGGCATCTGTAACCTGCTGGATGCAGCTATGCACCGCAAACTGGGAGATGTTGGCAATGTCCCCAGTTGCTGACTGAAAGGAGCCGGTCGCATAGAAATTCAATGCCACTGTTATCTTCACAGCCACCGACAGAGAGGTCCTGCACCTTATCTGCGGCTGCAGATCTGCCTGAAGCAGGTGGCACAGCTCAGTCACCACCTCCTTTCTGAATTGCAGCCTCCTAACACACTGCTCCTCCGACATGTTGAGGTAAGAGAACTGCTGCCTTAATACCCTGGCAGCGTTAGGTCTGGTGTGGCGATGTCTGTTGGCCCTCCTCCGTCTGGCCATTCCTGGCCCTCTCTCCCTCCGTCCCTGTGCCCTTTCCAGATGGTCGAGCAGCAGGACGTTCCCCTCCAAAGCAGCCCCCATAATAATAGGTCACCAGAAATTAAATAAGGTGTAAACGCTCACCAGCAGCAGGGTGATGGTATGAAGGCTGAAGGTCCTCTGGCAGCGCTGGGTCACTAGTGATATGGCTCAGAGTTCAACTTTGCAACTCTGTGTATATCTCAAAGAAGTTGTGCTCCCAAAATGGCTGCCGCTTTTATACCAGTGCAGTCCCCTTTAAAGAGTGCCCCCCTAAGCCCGAGAGCGACTGGGGAACATTCCAGGAAGCTGTCCTTATTAGCGCCGGTTGGAACGGAGGGGGGCGCCACTGAATTTCCGGTCCGGGGCGCCAAAAAGGCGTTGCACACTGAAATGACATCATGATCTGCCTGCGCCCACGAGCGGGTGCTAGCGCCGGCGCTAAAACCCACTCAATATGGCAAGAGGCGCTGGGTTCACTGCGCCTGCCCGAAAATTGGGTAACGCCCCAATTCTCGGCCTCTTTAGGCGCTAATCGCTGGCGCTACCAACCGAATTTCTCCCCCGTTATGTCTTCTGGTTTGTATTTTTAACAGAGTATTATATTAAATACTGGGGTAGATTTTAACTATGGCGAAGCTGCCCAATATTGCTGGCGGGTGGCCCGATCCTTTTTGAAGGCCGGGCCTCAATACCGTGTCATCGGCAGGCCATAGCTCACCAGCTCCAGGCTGGTGCAGTATAAGACAGCCAGAGGCCGATCCAGCTGGCAGCAAGGTAGGTCTGGGGGGGGGAAGAGCAATTGAAGGGGGTGGAAGCCCAGTGTGGCAGTGGCCCACATTATTCCTGTGGAGCCTGGAGGAGCACCCCTGCCCCCCCTGGCCTCACAAAAATAATTTGAAATCTACCGTTTCTGGTCCTCTTTGGCTGTACGCCAGGTAAAACTGGGCGGAGCATGCACGGCACAGGATATCGGGGCTCTATCTACATCATAGGACCCCAATTTATGTATTAAAACAGCCCAGCGCCTGAAACAGATAGGCACTCCAGCCACTCAGCAGAAGGCCCCTTTGAGGATGGTGGTTTCGAGTTCAGGAGTGGAAATCGGGCAGTAGGTTTTCCCCATAATTTTCGGGGCGTTACTGTCCTGTTTCCACCTGGCAGAGCCTGTGGAAATCTCCCCCATAATTTTAGGTAACCTACATGTTCAGTCTAAAAATGTCTCATACAGTGTAATATCGTTATATTTGTTGTGGGGGCTGGGTGCATACATGTTTGTTTTCAACATGCTCTCTGGTTATTCAGTAAAAGTTTCAGGGTTGAAATGGTGACCAAATGTGACTATGTGTGTGCAGTAGATGTAAGGGTGAGTGTTTACATGAGTGCGTGTATTGTAACGGATTTTATCAATGTAAAAAAATCCACTAACGAAGCACAAATAAAGGGCAGCATTCACTGACCAATTGCCAGGGAAACTTGGGCTTGCTGAAGGAGGAAGGCTGGGTTAATTAAGGTACACCACAGATGGCCTATTAAAAAGGTAAGAATTTAAGAATTAAAATAGTCATTCGAAACATTCCAACAATCTCCGTCACCCAGGTCATAGAAACATAGAAGATAGGAGCAGGAGTAGGCCATTCGGCCCCTCGAGCCTGCTCCGCCATTTAATGAGATCATGGCTGATCATCCAAATTCAGTACCCTGTCCCTGCTTTCTCCCCATATCCTTGATCCCCTTTAGCCTTAAGAAATATATCTAACTCCTTCTTGCATATATTTATTGAATTGGCCTCAACTGCCTTCTGTGGTAGAGAATTCCACAGGTTCACCACTCTCTGGGTGAAGAAATTCCTCCTCATCTCTGTCCTAAATGGCTTACCCCTTATCTTTAGACTGTGACCCCTGGTTCTGGACTCCCCCGCCATCGGGAACATCTTCCTGCATCTAGTCTGTCTAGTCCTGTTAGGAATTTTATAAGTTTCAATGAGATCCCCTCTCATTCTTCTAAACTCCAGCGAGTATAAGCCCAATCAACCCAATCTCTCCTCATACGGCATTCCTGCCATCCCAGGTATCAGTCTGGTGAATCTTCGCTACACTCCCTCCATGGCAAGAACATCCTTCCTCAGATAAGGCGACCAAAACTGCACACAATACTCAAGGTGTGGTCTCACCAAGGCCCTGTACAACTGCAGCAAGACACCCTTGTTCCTGTACTCGAATCCTCTCGCTACGAAGGCCAACATACCATTTGCCTTCTTAACCACCTGCTGCACCTGCTGACCTGCATGCTTTCGTCAGCGACTGGTGCACAAGGACGCCCAGGTCTAGTTGCACTTCCCTCCCATCTCCGTCAGATATATTGCCGTTCTGTTTTTGCGCCTCCTGTTTGCCAAAGTGGATAACCTCGCATTTATCCACATTATACTGCATCTGCTATGCATCTGCCAATCACCCGACCTGTCCAGAATCATACTGGAGTTTCTCGGCATCCTCCTCACAGCATGACACACCCACCCATCTTTGTGTCGTCTGCAAACTTGTCCCTCAGGACAATATCTGAACTCTTTCATCAATTCAGCAGGTAAGTAAAACTAAGTGAAAAAGAGATATTAGCTGCCTGGTGTATAAACAGGATTTAAAAAAAAATTAATACAGCACGTTAGACTAAAATTTTGACTTGAGTGAATATTTACTCTCCTGAAATTATGATAAATAATAAATAATTTCCTCTTGCAAATCTCATTTATTGGTAAGGAGCTTTCAATATGAGTGTTCTATTGTCAATGCAAAATATAATGAGGAAGGAAAATTCAAGGATAAATTATTAATAGGTTTATATGTTTTTGTTTGTACAGAAAGCCAGACTTGCAAGAATCCGTGTGTCAAAGATTGGGAGTGCAAATGCTTATATGCAGAGCAAGCACAATGGCTTACTAAGTGATTCACTGGAGCAGGTAATGGACTGCTGAGAGCTCAGTGTTGCATTTTATTCTTCTCTTTTCTGCAGGAAACAGAATTGAGCCAAAAATAATTCAACTGTTATTACCCAAGTTACATATGTTTGCTTTTTGTTTGGCCTTTTTTTCTTCCCTCCCACATGGCAGCTGTCCTTCATTCTGCCAGCACAATTCACACTTCATCTTAACCTGTCCCATTATCATCTCCTCTTGCCTTGAATATCTCTTAATGTTTCTTAATCTCTCCTGCTTTATATCCTATGACCTTCCCTTTTGTTCTTTCATCCCCTCCCCCTTTTCCCAGCCCCTAAACTTGCTTTCCATTTCCTGCTTTTTTCCAGTTCTGACGAAGGTCTTCGACCTGAAACATTAACTCTGTTTCTCTCGCCACGGATGTTGCCTGGCCTGCTGAGTTTTTCCAGCGTTTTCAGTTGTTATTTCGGATTTCCAGCATCTGCCGTATTTTGCTATTGTACATATGTTTGCTGATATTTTGTTGTCTTTCAGTTACATGTTCATAGAGAGACTGAATTCCTGTACATGACTATGCTGCTTGAGTGTATTGTGTATTTTCTGATAGGATAGAGCAATTTGCCCTTTGATTTGCATATCTTTTGAAAGTGTTCACTGGACGTCCTAGCTAGGATTCATCATTACAAGCTGGCAGTATGTGACGGATGCATGGCAATCACTGGAGGGTTACAACAGAGGACGCCATTGAGCAGCATCAAGCTGCACAGTTTACGAGCACAGCGGGATCTAGTAGCAGCAGTTCCAGCTGTGGCAGGTGCTGGCAGTATCTCATGTGTTTTAAATCCTCACTGGGTTTTCGATACTTTTGTATAAAATGGAAAA
Organism: Somniosus microcephalus; assembly: GCF_052327205.1. Lineage (NCBI taxonomy): Eukaryota > Metazoa > Chordata > Chondrichthyes > Squaliformes > Somniosidae > Somniosus > Somniosus microcephalus. Next base: position 70,069,015 of record NC_141002.1, read on the forward strand.
GACTAGTGAAAAGAGCATGGCCTAGAAAATCATCTTGGGCGGTGGCGCAAAACAGGCGATAGCGGATCGGCCGCCCGTCACACGCAGCGCCTTACTTTCAGTTCCATTGCCGTCAGTGGAACTGAATATCAGGCGCTGTGTATAACGGGCGGCCGATCTGATACATCTGCTTTCTAGGAACATTTCTTTTTGTTTCCTTCGGTCACAATGTTCCATAAAGTCAGGCGCAATCCAGCCACTGTAGAAATCTGCATATCAAAGCAAGGGCCTGTCCAAGGCATTCCCGGTACTACATAAAAAGCACAATAAAGGGCAGCATTCACTGACTAATTGCCAGGGAAACTTGGACTTGTTGAAGGAGGAAGGCTGGGTTAATTAGGGCACACCACAGATGGCCTATTAAAAAGGTAAGAATTTAGGAATTAAAATGGTCATTCGAAACATTCCAACGATCTCCATCACCCAGGTCCTGTTTCAGGACAAGATCTGAACACTTTCATCAATTCATGTTACAAAGCCATGTGCTTTATTAAAGCAATGCTGCATTTGAGTTAGGGGTTCTGGGAGAGTGGAGACCAATGGTTTCCGTGTGATGCTCCCAATCAAGGCCTTTTGGAGATCAAATATATGCTGTACCTGAAGGTGTTCTTTGATTATGTTGTGTATTTTCGAATAGACTTAAACTATTTGCCATGTTGTTTTCTCTATCATTTTAAAAAATGATTGAGAAGTGACCAGGATTAACGGAGATGAATTCCTTCAGGACTTCTCCTGCTTTGCTGTCATAACTTCCGCATGAGTTTGGTGCGATGGTGTATAAAATTATACACAAAAGGAGAAGGCAAGTTGTTTCTTGCAGGTTTTTCTGAGCTTGAGATAAAGTAGCCTGTCACCAAGGAAAGGAGCCAAGCAACTGCTCATCTGGAGACACTTCAAACAGCAACAGTAATTAGCCTGGAATTCTGCTCAAGATGTGCCTTATTAGACCACCTCCTTTTCGGAATAGGAGCTGAAAAGAGACTGGCCAGATTAGCAACTAAACATCACAGCCCAGCTCCAATAACCCAGACTATCCTTAAACACAGACACAGCAGATCAGCTAGTAATTATGCAGCTTATCCCGCTCTGCCGCCATAACTTTGGCAGAAGTTGGGCGGAGACCCTGTTTATGAGAGGGTTTCCACCGAACATGTGCTGAAGTTACAGCAGTGGAGCGGGAGAATGCCAAAGAAACTCGCCCCCCAGTTAATCCTGATCACTTATAAAAAAATTTTTTTTTTAAAGAATAAACAAAAAAAACATGTCAAATAATTCACATCCATTCGAAAATGCACAATATAATCAAAGAACAACTTAAAGTACAAAATATATTACTTTGCCATCAGCATTAAACATAAGTTACGTGGACTTTTGGATTCATTGGCTTCGATTTTAACCCCCCTCTCCCCCACCCCCGATGGGAGAGGGTTGGGGGAGGGTTAAAATATCGGGATTGAGCAACTGGACCCAATCCCATCCATTTACATATTTACAAACCCAATCAGGCCAACAACAAAGCCCCACACAAGGTAGGTAGGGGCCTATTTAACATTCAAAAGCCACGACAGCACCGGTGGCGAGAATCAAACTTAACTGTAGGTCAGGGGGGAGGCCTGCGCTGTCGGCTGCCCGGCATGACTGCCTAAGGTAAGTGCTGCAGATCAGCTCCTTTTAGCATTTCCTGTGGGCCAGGAGGCGCAGGAGTGCTCCCCCCAGGCCTCTTGCAAGGAAGCCTTCGCCACCACTGCCGCCCCATTTGTGCCCCATCTGCCTGCCCAACCCCCCCAGCCCTGACTGCAGCCTGGCGCCTCCCTTCTATCCCCCCCCCCCCAAACTGGGGACCGTCCCGGCTGTGGCCTCCTGCCTCTACTTACCGCTACAGCCCACTGGCCAGGCAGTCAATCTGGCTGGCTGTCAGGCAGGAGTCTGCCCCAAATTATTCAAATGAGATTCTGCTGCAGTCACTGCTACCAACTTTGCAGCATGAATTGCCCCACTATTTCCAGCATCTGGAAATCGGCAAAGTTTTTCTTTAGGTAAAGATTTTTTAGTATCATTTGTTTATTGTCAGTGCCTGGTGGTCAAAGCTCCAACGGTTCCAGTAGCCCTTGTTCTCCTTCCTGAGCCCTCCCAATCCTGCTGTCCTGCCCCCCACGATCCCCTTCCCACCATCATGAGGTAGTGCAATACAGCAAGAAGGAAACAAACCAAACTGGAGACAGGTGCAGACTGCAAAAGAAAGAAAAAATGAGAATAAAGATAAACAATTTAGAAAGAGAGGGGAACAAACTACAACAGAGAGAGGATTTTTTAAAATCCTTCGTGAAGAAAAAAATCACAGCAGAGGATGGATACTGCAGCAAAAGAAAACTATCAGTGAGAGAAAATGAACTGCAGGAGAGATAACAGAGTGTAGATGGGAGAGAATAAAGAAATCAATTCAAAAATCAGATATCCAGTTGAATAAACTTGAAAGAATCAGAATCATTTTGAACAGTTGGATATCTGTATGTCTGAACATATGAATTTCTAGAGGATATTGTGTCCCAAGGCTCAGTATAAGAGCATTTAAATTAATAGAACGGTCTCTCCTGTAGGTATTTGTATTACTAAGAAACCTAATTTTCCAGCAACCCTGACATCCGACCAGCAGCAGCTCCTCATCTGCCGTTTACCTATTGCTATTATTATTACCCTACTGTTTTTATTTCCTTTTCCATTATTTTCTACTGTGATGTAATTTGATTTGTTTGTGTTCTGCACAAGCCTGCAAAGTGGCTGTTGGGCCTTACCAGAGCTTTCCAACCTCTTTGCTTTCCTCTTCCCTGCCTTGCTCTGCTTATTTCTTGCCTTCCTATTCCTTCTAAACCTTCCTAAACCTCAAACCTCACCTTTGTATCAAATGTCATTTCTCCCCCACTGACCCCCCCTCTCTTGCCTTCACAGCAGGCTTTTGGAGCAGTTTTCTAGCAACCACCTTCTCATCCCCTTCTCCTCTTCCCTTTTCTTTAACACCCCTCTAACACTTCCCGCCCACCTTCTATGGCTCCTCACAAGCCACAGGTAGCCTCTCCCACTTCACATTATCCTTCAAAATATAGGATCCATTTATGTTGAACTAGAGTTTGGAATCTATTCATTAATTGGCTACAGTGTTTTCGATTAATTGTCTCTTGATTTTTCCAGATATCTAATGATGAAGAACAAGCCTTAGTTAGCAAGTCAGGGTCTTCGTTTCAGAGGCAACACCACCATCTTTTACATTGTTTGGAGAAAACTACGGTAAGAAATGACATTTGAGCCTTCACCAGAACTTGGAAGTAAAATGAATTGACTCTCTTATAACTAGCTTTTTGTGTTTTTAGCATTTTTGCTTGAAAACTGATTGTCCTAAAATTATGGAGTATGTTTTGCAAAAAAACATATTGCCCATTCACTGAAAACACAAAAAGCTAATTCTAAGATTTTAATTATAAAATTCTGTTAAAACAGCACCACAGCATTCTTGCTTCGCCTTCATCACTTTGCCCCCACCCCCACCCCCTCCCCTTTCACCTCCTGTGGGAATATTTATAGGGAACAAGGATAAGTCAAAATAAAAATGTTCCACATAATATTTAATAGGATCTAGTTATATCTGAAATAATCTGACAAAAAAATGAACCATTTGAAGATGCTCCAGGACATAAAATGCAAAAGATTGGGGGAATTTCAGTACTTTAAATGTTGGCGATAATTCAGCATTAACTGATTTGACGGTTATATCTTCTTTAGAAATTTGTAAAAAAATATATATTTTTTGCATAAAAATAATTTCAATTTGATGGAAAGTCTTCCTCCACTATATGTCCAATAATTTTACCATGCTTAAAAATAATTACTTTACACAATATGCCCTGGGAATTGCAATTATTTTTAAAACACGGAAAAAATATTTCAGTAATAGGAACCAAGATACACCCAGAACACTGGAGATATTTTAGGGGGAAGAGTTTGGCTAAATGTTATACATTGTAAAATATTTGGAAAATTCCTAATTTTTGCCAGGGCATCAGGGAGGCCACAGAACAGGAACCAAGTGGTTCCTCACAAGGAGGGAAGAAGACAATTGAAGAATGAATGAGCCCTCGCCACTGCTGGGTAGATAGATTCTGGAAACTCAGTTGACAGCAGCATTGGCAATGGACTGGAAGCTGGTCAACTGCACATCTTCAGTTGAGGAATTGTACATAAAACAGGGAATTTAAGGAAGAAGTTTAAAAATATTTAGAATAAGGAAATTTGAAAAAGTACTATGAAAACTGCAACATAATTTAGTTCTCAAAGGGTTTTTAAAAAAGAAACATTTATAGTTCTATTGTTAGGTACCAAACCAAGACAGATATTTACCTAACAATGTCATTGAATGATAAACTAGCCACCTTGCCAATGACAATAACTTTAGTGTTTCTTTCATAAGGGTAGCAAATCCATAGCTGGGTGCTTATGAGCTGCACCCATATTTTGCTGGTATGAAGCAATTTCAAGACCTCCCCAGCATGATGTTCTGTTTGTTATAAAGGAGCATGGCTTCTAGTAGAAGCTTAAATACATCTTCACTGCTGTCGAAACAGTGAAAATATAATTTCACACCCAGTGTAATATTTTTTGAATCAATCATGGGGGCAGTAAAACTAGCAATCATCCCCATAGAATAAATACATAGTGATATCATGTTTCACATGAGCTCAAAGCAACAGAAATCTTTCTGATCATTGTCCTTTCTTGAGGCACGCCATCATCAGAGCTTTTGGCCATGGCATCACCGATGGCATGAATGAGTTTCAGTCCATGATTTTAGTTGGTGGTGGTAATTGGGATGATTTACCTTATGTGCAAATGCAAATATCTTGTACTGTACACAAGTAACTGTTGTGTTATTCAATATGGAGATTTACCTCTTTCGGTTTTCCACTTCACAGCTTTCTGTAACTGTATTCAGAAAGAAAATAGCGCATGTGACGGGTGAAGTTGCAGCAGTAATTTGCAACCAATGCACGGACTGCTGGAACAGTGAGCCCTTTGTGTTACACTATCACAGTCACCTTGCAAGACTTCATACAATGGTTTCACTTCAGTCTGGCAATAGTCTTGAATATTGGCTAAAAAACTTTCCAAAGTACCACACCATGTAAACAGAATAAACAATGGGAAATAAGCATTTAATGAAAAATAAACTATGGATTAAGGACTTTGTTAAAATAGCGCATTTAGGAAATTCCTGCAAACTCATCAACTAGTGTTAAAAATAACACAGAGGAATTTCAACCTCCTCATGAGGTCTGCATCCAAAATCACTCAATCATCTATATTTTTCACAAGCCGACAGTCCGTTTTATGTATCCTCTATGTTCGCATCTATAGGTCAGCATTGTGCCAACCAGTGTCTGAAGTTGCAAGCAAGATTTGCATGTCTTGGAATGATTTCTGATGAAATGTGAAAGGAATCTTTGTTATTATTTGTAGTACTGTGTCTGCAGTTTTTTTGTTGTCTGCATAATATCTCTCTAACACTGATGTTATTTTTATTTATATGTATCCACCTATTAAGGTAACAGGTGTTAGTACTGGAAAATGGATACAATGGATAAAATTTCCCATTTTAGCATCAATCAGTTCCAGGTCAGCTATGAGAAGGAGATTAGCTGGCCGCTCTACTCTGCTTCAACAAAGAGCCTTAACTGTTAATCTCAGAACATCTCCCTACTGCACCACAGTGGCTTTTTTTATTTTCCACCCGAGTCATCTTTATGGCCTCTCTGAGTGTGATTGCTAATTTAGGACCAATTTTTGGCCATGGATGCATATCTACTAAGAACTGGATTAACAGTGCCCAAGCTCATTTTAAATTGGGCCATTACAGCCAGACCCAGAACCCAGACCTGAAGGCTTACTGTGCTAGCCCACTATGCCACTCAGTCACCTAACACAAACATGCGTTCAAACTCAGAAACTATATCACATAAAGCATTCCTTATTTATGTTAAATACTTCACAGAATAGAAATAAATTTACTTAGCCCACTTTGCTTCTTGAATGTTCAGTTTGAAGAAACTGCCATGTACCGAAATCTGAAGAAAGTTTCTTGTGATATTCTTGAAAGTCTTTAACAAATTAGCCTATGTTTCCCCTCATCAGGGACTGTCGCTGCAAAACGATTGAAATTTAACATGGTAGCCCTTTTTGATCAGGACACTGTTTTCCAGTGCTGTTTAATTATTCTCAAAATCCTATTGTCAGCTAACTGCCAAAAAAGTAACTTACAAGCTTGGCATTCAGTAGAGTAGCTATTGAAACCTTTTTTAATGTTTTCTTAAAGCCTTAAGAACATTCCGTGACTAACTCTAAAGATATTACTTGGGAAAGAGTAGATATAGTGCAATCATCTCCCAATACATTAATGAAATAGGAGACTTTTAAACCATATATATAATATATACTTAAATTTGCTCTTTAAAGATGATTATTGTCTTCTTGATAGCCTATTTATTTTTAAGATCTTATTTTCCCAAAGCAACTTGTTAAGAAAGTCATTAAAAATCCTCCTGGCTATGATTTCTTACTAAAAATATTTGAATTTTTCTATCAAATAAACATAGATATTATATAGTGATTAACTGTGTAATCTTTCCAGGTAATGAAGCTGTCAGAGGGATGCTGGTGTTTTGTTCAGATATTTGAATATATTCATTTTAAACTGTTAAGATGCATTAGTCATTGTTTCTTTTTTGTTGGCATGTTACCATATAGGGATTGTCCTATCTTGTGGATGATCCCCTCTTATCAATTCGGTCTTCAGCGTCCATTAAGGTACCAGTTTGATTGTTCGTGTCAGAATTGTCTGTAACTCTGCATTTTATGGTATTTGTGCTGCAGCTGTTAATGCTTCGACAGTCTGAAGATATTTGTGCTGTTTGCTGTTAATCTGTGATTGTGCAAAAGCTTTTCTGCTGGTTACTTGTTTTGCTGTTTTAATGGGTTCAGTATTCTCCACATTTTATGTGTCATTCTCTGTAAAAAGTATTGATCAGCTTAGCATTAATGCCCAGCACTTGATAAATGTATGAAGCAATAATAATGACAAATACTGTACAAGCTGGTAGGTAATATTATGCCACACACATGTAGTATATCCATGGGTTTTATGACATCGAATTTTGCTATCTTTTCACTCTGAATGTTATAAAAATGCAATGATTTATTTCTGGTGGAGGGATGGTGGGAAGTCAGTGCTAATGATTCTGAACTTTAAACTTTGGACAGTAAGGCTAATGGAATGTTGGCCTTTATTGCAAGGTGTATGGAGTATAAAAGTAGGGAAATTTTGATGCAACTTTACAGGGCACTGGTGAGACTGCACCTGGAGTACTGCGTACAGTTTTGGCCTCCATATTTAAGGAAGGATATACTTGCATTGGAGGCAATGCAGAGAAGGTTCACTAGGTTGCTTCCTGGGATGAAGGGGTTGACGTATGATGAAAGGTTGAGCAGGTTGGGTCTATACTCATTGGAGTTTAGAAGAATGAGAGGTGATCTTATTGAAACATATAAGATTCTGAGGGGGATTGACAGGGTAGATGCTGAGAGGATATTTCCCCTTGTGGGGGAATCTAGAACTAGGGGGCATAGTTTCAGAATAAGGGGTCGCCCATTTAAGACGGAGATGAGGAGGAATTTCTTCTCTCAGAGGGTCGTGAATCTTTGGAATTCTCTACCCCAGAGAGCTGTGGAGGCGGAGTCACTGAATATATTCAAGGCGGAGATTGACAGACATTTGAACTACAGGGGAGTCCAGGGGTATGGGGAGAGAGCGGGAAAGTGGTGTTGAGGACAAGATTGGATCAGCCATGATCTTATGGAATGACGGAGCAGGCTCGAGGGGCCGATTGGCCTACTCCTGCTCCTGTTTCTTATGTTTTTATGTTCTTATAAAAGTTTAAAGTTGATGAGAATACATTTAAAAGTAATGGGGAAGATAAGTATATATCTACATAAATATGTGGACAGTGGTTTCTGTATAAACTTATGCCAGATCCAAGAAAAATTCTAATGGCTTTTCAATATATCATTTGCATTCATTGATATCATATATAAATTTTAATTTAATCATGAAATCTTTTGGCAAATTTAATGGTCCCAAAAATCCTTGGGGGTTCTGCCAGTCTTCTGCTATAACTCTAGCAGGAGAGTAGCAAAACCCACTATACAACAGCAGGAATCTGGTTGTACTGTTCTGGGAATTTCCAGCATGCCTTATATGGGGTGAAACCTCTACTTGCCCCTTGCAATGCAAATGTCATCAGGAGCGGGGACTTTCTACAATGGGAGTTCCTGCTTCCTTGGTTCAGTTGGGACCCAGTATAGTACTGGATTCTGGTGTACCAGTGAGGTGAGGCATACTGTCCTCCAGATAGGCTAAAATGGGTTCCACCAGAGAAAGTCCAGACCAGAAAAGTGCTCTAGACAACCGAAGAAAAAAATTCTTGATCAGTGCCTTTACTCAGAGGGCCGAGGGAAACATAGCTGGAATCTGGAAGAGGGGTCTCGGCAACCCACCCCATGACAGGCAAACACCAGATTTTATGGCTGCATGGGCGAGATGGGTGCCAGAGATCCATCTGCAGTGGTGCATGCGCCCACCTGCCCCATGAAGATTACATGCCCTCCCACTGATCCTGCAAATTCTGCCATGGTCTGAAACTAGGGTCCTAAATCTAAACAAAGGAAAGTACGATAGTATGAGGACTGAGTTGGCTATGATAGATTGGGGAGCTTCATTAAAAGGCATGACGGTGGATAGGCAATGGCTAACGTTTAAGGAACGAATGCATGAATTGCAACAGTTATACATTCCTTTCTGGCACAAAAACACAAAAGGAAAAGTGGCCCAACCATGGCTAACAAAAGAAATTAAGGATAGTATTAGATCCAAAGAGGAGTCATATAAAGTTGCCAGAAAAAGTAGCAAGCCTGAGGATTGGGAGCAGTTTAGAGTTCAGCAAAAAAGGACCAAGAGATTGATTAAGAAATAGAGTGAGAGTAAACTTGCAAGGAACATAAAAGTAGATTGTAAAAGCTTCCACAAGTATGTAAAAAGAAAAAGATTAGTGAAGACAAATGTAGGTCCCCTACAGTCAGAAACGGGAGAATTTATAATGGGGAACAAGGAAATGGCAGAGCAATTAAACAAATACTTTGGTTCTGTCTTCACGGAAGAGGACACAAATAACTTCCCAGAAATGCTAGGGAACCAAGGGTCTAGTGAGAAGGAGAAATTAAAGGAAATTAGTATTCGTAAAAAAATAGTGCTGGAGAAATTAATGGGACTGAAAGCTGATAAATTCCCAGGGCCTGATAATCTGCATCCCAGAGTACTAAAAGAGGTAGCCATTAGTTGTCATCTTCCAAAATTCTATAGATTATGAAACAGT